>NC_136425.1:181106901-182485651 GCF_052625555.1 Lactuca saligna
ATATTTCTATTTCTTTTGATAAATTAATAAATACAAAAAAAAATATTAAGGGTAATATTATCTTTTTAGGTCTAGTAGGGACTAAGCACGTAACAAAAAAACAATAAGGATGGTCCGAGTTAAAAAAATAACTTAGGGACAAAACATGAAAATTACCCCCAACCATAAGTACTATCCATGTTATTTACTCATATATATATATATATATATATATATATATATATATATATATATATATATATATATACACACACACACACACACACACACACACACACACACTATATTATTAAGGATATTACCCATTTCTTGAAATTTAAGAGGTACTACACCTACTGCATAATATACAATCAATTTATTCATACCTTTTAATACTCCTATCACATTTCCGTTTTACAAATTAATTGCATTAAATATTCACATTTTTGTTTGACAAATTAATGACATTAACATTGACGTTTCATAAATTGAATCAAAAAAGTAAACATACTATTTTTCTCCTCTGTCATCTACAGTCGCATTTTACCTTAAACAAATACCAAAAACCCTATTTTGAAAAGCTGACATTGCACCTCATCCACCTAACTCATCGTTATCATCACCATCAGTAGTGAATCACCACCCACTCTCCAACCTCGCACCACTCACTGTATCTGTATTTGATTGTCGACGCCGCCACCTACTGTGCTCTCGCAACACTTTTTCGGTGACAAGAAGCCACCACGCTCTCGCTTTATCTCCTCTGTCCTCTACACACGCACCATTCGCTTGAGATTACTTCGAGGATTAGCAGCTTTCAGATGAGATCCAAGCACTCTATTAACCGTAAGTTTTGTTTTTTTAAATGCAAATTCGAAGTTGAAATTGTCATGTTCAAGAGAATGAATCTGAAAAAAGGGCTCAATGAAGATTCAATTTGATGTCAGAATTAATGTGCAAATACAGATTCTTTGTTCCAGTTTTGATGTCAAGCCTAGCTCTTTCAAATTATTACATGTTCGAGTGTCGTCTGTGTGTCTCTAGCCTCAAAACCAACGTCTGTATAAGGTCAAAATGCTTAAGGGTATCGGTAGTCACCCAAGGCAAAGTTCTGTTTTTGAGGTTTCAACTTTGCTGGGATATTGGTTCTCTCAGAGTGTTAATTTGGTAATAGTAATGCCGAAAACATGTGTTTTATGAATTGCTGATGAAAAGGTGACTTTTTGAATTTGTTTGCTTGTTGCTCTTCTTGTTGAACCCTAACTTCAATTTTACAATAAGTAACAACCTTTTTGACATCAGAAGCGAAACTTTCTTTGGCATTCCTAGACCCTGGTATACTCTTTTAAATAAAAAGAGTTGATTTTGTTCATGTACATTTCAGTAAACACTTATTTGTACATGTAAAAATGCAAATATATTGAAAGAATGAATCATATGCTGATAAAGTAAAAAGAAATTGGTATTTAAAGATGCATATTTTAAATTCAAGATGGATAATCAGTACCAGAGAGATGTCATTTCCAGCTTTCTTAATTTGATTGTAGAGATGTGGTGCTTAGGATTTGAACATTACTGATTATATTGTTATCTGAAATTAATCTATGATTTATCCAAACAAAAAACAGTTTTACTGACTTTATCATATTCCTACAGGTGCTCAAAATATGAGCTCTGAAAGGCCACTTAGGCAATTCGTTACAGGTAAAGACAAGTCAGCAGGTAGAAATTTAAAGGGTCGTATCACAATTTTCCACAGAGGGGAAGGGGCAAAACGGTCACAAAGAACAATTGATCTAAAACGCAACACTTCATCAGTAGGTGTAGTTGAACGAATCGAATACGACCCAAATTGCACTTCACGGATCGCAGTGGTCAGATGGGTAGAAGGGGCAGCTGTTGACCGCTCGAAAGAAGTCAACTCCCTCCAAAAAAAACTTCACCCCACCCCCTAAGATCCTACCCTCCATCTCCATCAAAGGTCAGTTTTCATTCTCTTCAATTCTCGAAATGTTAGAAGACAAAAGGTGGAATCTTTAAGGCCTAAAACAGATCATGTAGCGGTTGGAGTTTCAAAAGGTAGTAGGACCTTGAGTAGTCAAAGTCAAAGTCAAACGAGGACCCAAATGAGAATTGTTAAGGATGCTTTCTTATCTGCTTTTTAATCTTCAAATGGGGAAAAAAAAATACATGATGCTCCTTCTTCGTTTGTGAACGTGTTGGGTGTTCCAAGAATGGCGGTGGCAGGGGCAAAACCAGAATTTTTTGTTCCAAGAATGAAAGATGATGTGAAAGAGAATGAAAGTATGTTGCTTAATGAGGTAAAAAGGTGGGATAAGGATAGTGTTGTGTGGGGGCATAAGATGAAACGAAAAACAGTTGTTTCTTGGGGGGAGTTTGAGACAAAGGGGGATTTTAGGGGTTGTTAATGAGTCAGAGTCAAAGTCAAAGGTGAAAGAAAGTGAAAAGGTGGAAAAAGATGGGAAATTTGGAGTGGATCGAGCTCTTGTGAGTTATATATTGGCTACCTAAGTGTCGGTTTATCTGTTACCTAAGTGTCGATTTATTTGTTACCTGTCTGTTGTGATAAAAAAACAACATAAATCATAATTATACTGAAAAAACAAATATTTAAATGGGTTTGTAATCAAGAGTGTACATTTATATATTATTATTTTACAATTTGCATAGTTTGACATAACAGGGTTTGTAATCAAAAGTGTACATTTATATATTATTATTTTAATTATACTGATAATTGTTTATATGTAGTAAACTATTTGTGCAAAATAATTAATTGTCTCTACAATTTAATTTTTGAATAAAATATCCGCATACGACGCTTGGCGAGGGTAAACGGCTTATATACACACACACACACACACACAAACACACACATATATATATGCCCGCGCAAAATAACAGCGGTAAATAACTCTTTTAACGAATACTTTTTTACAGGGAAATAAGTATTGAATTTAACTATTAGTTATTATGTAAAAAATAACACTTTTAAATAAAATATTTATATTTAGACCTTATGTTTACATTGCATGTTTATATATTTAATGTAAATTAATTAATATTGGTGTGTAGTTTAAGAAATTTAAATTAATTTATATACATGAATTTAATATTTTAAAATTATCATTTTGCTTCAAATTAAATTTCTTAATAACCTTCCTTAATTTAAATATTCAAACTTTTGATAAGTGTTAATGACAATTATGCATAATTGATTTATATAAAAAAATTTGTAACTTATACCTTTAAAATTCATGATATGTCTAACATGCTTTATATATATATATATATATATATATATATATATATATATATATATATATATATATATATATATATATATATATATATATATATATATATATATATATATATATATATATATATATAACCACTTGATCCTCGATTTCATAAATATCTAAATATGTTACCAAATGACTTCTAACCCAAATGTATTAGGTGTTGTCATCCATCCTTAAAATCGAAGGATTAAATCTTGTCTAAGACATATGGATTTAAAAGTAGTTTAAGATTATGTTAGATTTGTCATTCTAAAAAATATAAATAAGTTCGGTAATTGTCATCACACAAGATGCATGTGATGGTTTCCATCTCACTTTATGATTAATGATTTATAATGATTTTAAATTCTTTTTTTAGAATAATGAAAATATATGAATAAACTGTTCTAATAAGGAGCTAAAAACAAATAAAACCTAAATAGTAGTTATAACTGAAAGATGATTATACAACCACCTATCCTAACCATATTTTGTATTTTTTTTTCTTAGATTACTAATTCAAAAGAACTACATAGACACATTATCATCAAAATGTCTTCTTTATTCGGTTTAGTCATTCCAATGAGCAAGATATTTAGATGTCTCCACAAAGTCTAAAAAGTCATGATAACTACCACACCAAAATCTTTTTCTAAATATTTAATAATGTCATATCAGACCAAGAGATGAAGCTAGAAACCATGTACATTGTGCAGAACAAAATATTCCATGAAACACCAATTTGAGTCTATAAAAGACATGATTGATGGATAATTAGTGAACACATGATCAAAATATTTTGTCCCTCCCATCTCCTTTGTCTTTTGGCGATGCAAGTATCCTTCCAAGAAGGGTGTTTCAGTTTTGCTTGGTGGCCAAAGAAGAAGGGCTTGAAGATCTTTCTTGAATGCAGCTTTGAGGTATCATTGCCATTGAGAGACTCTAATTTGAGTCTTTGGATTTGGATTTCTTACTGACATCAAGTAAATATAATCAAACCGACCTTTTATATATATTATTAGATGCATTTAAATTATTGATAATTTGACTCATTGCATTAATCATGATGATATTGATAAATTTGTTATGTTGTTTCTTTTGTTTAACTAATTTTTAGTAAGCATCATGATCCAACAAAAGTCTCATTCTCTAAACAAAACGTTTACCTTAATCTTTGGATTCGATGATGGTGGGAATTATATATTCCGAAAACGTTTTATCTATACATAAGGTTTTTCAACACTTTCCATTATTTGATAAAGTACAATAGTCTTGAAATGCGGAAAATATGACCTAATGTCCAATGAAAATTGTTTATTCAAACCCAATCCAGTCCATGAGATGTGGGCGAATACAATCCATTACTAAGTTTACGAGATTATGTTGGGTATTTTTGTTTGTAGGGTATCCGAACCCAATCCATGACCCAAATAATTGGTTTACTCTTTATTTACATATAACACTTTTTAATCCAGTCCATGAAATGTGGCCGAATACAACATCCTTTTTAGCCCAATTAATAAATCAAGCTTTTAATGGTTGAAGTTATGTATGTATGTATTATTTATTTATTTTTTTAAATTATTATTATTATTATTATTATTATTATTATTATTATTATTTTATTTTTATTTTTTAATTTTAATGAAATTATGTGGTTAAGAATTATTCTGGGCAGTTAATTTAGACGAGTAACAACATTTAATTTTCCAAAGAAACATAATCATATTCTGCATATATATGATTATGTTTTTTATTTAATTTAGACGAGTAACAACATTTAATATATAAGACCTTTAACCTGTTTACTCTTTTTTTATTTTTTATTTTTTATTTTTTTAAATTTTTTATTTACTCCCAACTTTAAAGGCGGTATATTATTTGAATATTATGAAATTTATTTTTTGAAATATAAGGAAAAAAATGGCTATTTAGTTTTATTTACACGATTTAATTTTCCAAAAAACAGACTTTGTATTTTACATTTGTTTCAGAGTGAGGGGTCCGCCCTTCCTCATACTAATCCGGTCATTTCCGAATCTGTATTTCTCATCCCATTAATAAAAATAAAGAGAAATTAAATATACTCATAGTTTTCTTCCTACATATATATTACTACCCATTTGAAATGATGAAAAATGTATTAAAATATTATTAATCTTATCCAAATATAACACATGTCATCATTATACATGAGTAGGAGGATAAGTAGGAACAAAAGATAGGAGAATATTTAATTTCTCAAAATTAAAATCAAATTAAAAAAAAATAGTCCCTTATTGTTTATTTATTTATTTTTGAAATTCAAGCAAGGGGTTTGGATTAGGCCATCACCTTGATTGGGCTCTACACTAATAACCATCTCAGTTGTTTGAAAAATGTTCCCTACCGGCCCAATTCACTAATTAATAAATATGCAGAATATGGATATACATAATACCAATTATAAAGTTATAATTATTTAAATATCGTTCGAACTTTTAGTAATCTTTATAATATGCTAATGACATTAATTTTTTTACTCGAGATTCACTTATTATTATTTCGCAAAGGCAACTAGAAACCAAAGAAAATATACATATGATTGCATTTGCTTTTGAACTTATAAATCATTTACTTCACACTCACGAAAGTTTAGTTGAACGTTAAATTTCTGTATCAAGCATCCTTTAAAATAAATGAATTATTTGAAATGAATATATAATGTAATTAAATTATTTGACTAATAATTACACATCTAAAATATAATTCAAGAATAACATCACAAAGTTAAGTTGTAGAATCTAAAATCAAGACCTTTTTTATATGTATCTTATTTGGTTTGGTAAATGTCTAAGTCTGACTTGGTGATACAAACGGTTTGATATTACATTTAGAAGTGTCTAACTCGATCATGACTCTTCTGATATTCCTTTTACTTTGTCAGATTCAGAGTTTGTCTGACTCGGTCAAATCTTGTCACAATCAAATCTGATTCAATCGTCAACTATCAAATAACCTATTAATGTCATGCATATTAAAAATTATCATAACTTAATCAAATTCAAATCACAAAGCATGAAGAGTCTAAGAAGGTAAAGTTGCTTTCATTTCTTAATCTATATGTATATACTATTATACTTTCTTTCGTTTTTTTAATCTAAAAATCTTATTAGAATTTATTTTCATTTTGTAATGTTTAGATTATGCTTCACAGGATTTGATTCATTGTAGATAATGATTGTCTCATTTTTGTTTATGCTAAAGGTTTTTATACATTTGATCAATGATGATATATTTGTATCATATTAAAGATTGTGTTTATTAAATGAGAAATAAAATATTTATTTTTAGGTGGAAAAGAAAGAATAAAATAATGAGCGATCCAAGAAAAAGATGCTCACAAGTCACTTGAGTGTTTGACTGAGTCGGAATGAGAGTCAGAGTCAGACTTGGTGGCACATCCTTAATTCTTGTGTCTCCAAACATTACCATTCAAACATTATCTAATCCAACTTGTTAATGCTTTTAATCACTACATGTTGATTCCTATTTGTTTGTATTAGGCAAATTAAATTAAATTACTTTATTCTTGTAAGCTTGGTGTTCGATTAAAGAAAAAACTAAATAATAACGTAATTCTTCAATTTCAATGATATTTATTTTTTAATCAATATAAATATATGATTTATCTTTAACATTCAGTATTAGAGTTTTTTAAAGAGGAAATTAAGTAAACTAACCATTTTTTGTGTATTTTTAAAGAATATAACCTTTTTTTTTTCTCTTCAAAATAACCACATTCTTTGGAATGGGTTGTTCCGAATCATATTCCGAACTATTTTTCAGGTGGGCCGGCCCATATCATTTCTTCCGGAATACACATTCTGAAGTTTCCGTACTTTCTCCGAATTGGAAATTTGAATTTCAAAATCCGTAATATATTTTGAAAACATTCGGACCCTCGACTTCATTTCAGATCTTGCTCTGACATTCTAACACACGATTCTGATTCCGATCTCCGAAATGCAATTCTGACATGGAAGACGACCACTACGACCCGATTATTTTACGGGTACATTCTTCGTTCCAAAAAACCTAGTTTGCTTGTTTGTATAACGTGATTATTCATCGAGAATTACTGTTTTGGAATTTGTAGAACACCCCTAGAATAAACTGAAATCGTTCCGGAGTTTTTAATTAAAGATGTTATTGTAGTAGGACCAACCCAAAATTAATTTAGATGTTTGTGTATTGATAGTTTACATCAAAATGTAGTGTTTCGTAACATATACTTTCATTCAAAAACCATGTAGATGTGGATCATTTGCTTCTACATTATGTCTTTTGCCACAAAGTTTTCACGGACCCCCGAAACGAAGTAGAATAATGGTTTTTGAGATAGGGGGTTACGAGCTGTCTTTCGGGAAGAAATTTATTTTTCTTGTTACCGGCTTCTGTTTTGGAGATTATTTTTTTGCATCCGGTTTCGATGCCGCATTTCGTTCGTGTGTGATTCCTAGGGTCCTGTGGAATGTTACTGTCAAATTAGATGATGTGAAGAATGTGTTTGAGCATTCGCTTAATGACTTATCGGGTGAGGATGAGGTCCGTGTATGATTATATCTGTCAGAGCAGGGGTTTAATGGGCGTTTGGGCAAACAACCTGTTATAGAGGACTATTTGTCTTCGGTATTCGACGTTGATGAATTTGTAACATCCTGATGATGATGTAATTTCTATTTTAACCCTATGTATAAAGAATATTGCATTTTGGCCCCTGTGCATGAGAAGGATTGCAAAATAGCCCGTAGTGGCATTTTGGTAATTTTGGCTGAGGCTTAGTACATTGGGCGTACGCTTCGTACACAAGGTGTACATGCGCGAGACTTTGTACGCTGGGTGTACATTGTGTACGCAAGGCGTATGTCTGAGGGTTTCAAACCTAAAAATTTAGGCTTTGGACCCTATTTAAACATCTTTTTGGCCCTAAGACTTTCATCCTTATCAGCCTCCACCTAAAAATCATCCCTCTAGCTAACCCTAAGTATGAAGAGTGCATCGTTGAGCTTATTTGTGTGTTTTGGTGGTGTTCTTGAGGAAGAAGATGGTGGTAGAAGGACATTGGAGCTTGGAAGAAGCTTGGAACTGGGATTCTCACCTTGCTAGAAACCTTATTGAGGTAAAAAGCTCCTAGATTGATCATCTTTTCTTATAGATCTAGATATTCCTTCATTTAGGGAATTTTTGGTCCCAACCTTTGTGATTCTTAAGTATGGCATTTTCTTGATCAAATAAGTCGTCCTTTCAGATCCAATGAGGGGTCTTGAGTTATAAAAATGAGATCTTGATGCTTAGTTCTTCCCCATGCATGCTCTAGATGGTCTTTAGGTATTACAAAATTAGGATTTGTTTGTATTAAGCACTTAACGGGCATGCAAAGTCATAAAGTTGGAAACTTTATGACTCTCAGTGGTATTTTGGCCTTGGATCTGAATTTGGACGTGAAAAGTCGAAGTATTAAGCTCTCAAGTGGTTACTAAGGGAAACTGTATGTACGCTGGGTGTACCGAATGGTACGTTACGTGTACGCAGGTTGGGCCCTAATGCCTCGGACCACGAGTACACCCCACATACATCTGAAGTACGCCACGCGTACGAGGCCTGAGTTGACTCAGTTCGGTTAACTCAATGGATTTTTGCTGATTTTAACCAAGGGTATTTTGAGTTGTTAATTGAGATTAGGTCCTTGGTTTTGGTTAGGTGATCGTTGAGCCGATTTTTCAGAACCGAGATTTATGTAGTTTGCATTCTGACTGAGTGGTGAGTTTCCCTCACTGCACTTATGGGTCGAATGCACCAATGTCGTCCTAGTAGATTATGTATCCTGGTTTAGGATGTTGCTATATTGTAGTGATATGTTAAGATATTCATGTTTATCTGTTTGTTGGTATATGTATATCTGTTATGAATATGTCGATATAGTATGGTTAGGTTGAGGTTGTACTGCTTTGTGCGGTAGCCAACAAACCCATGAGCAATCCATACATAAGTTGTGGGCCCTGAGGGCAAGCCAGACCAATGTTGTGGGCTCGGGAGCAATCCAAATATGAGCTGAGGGTCCGATAGGCATGTCGGATTCATACTGTGGGGTCAGAGGTAATCCAAACTTTTAACTGTGAACCTAGTATTTGTTGTTATATGTATTTGTGTGTTGGTACTTTGGGGGAACTCACTAAGCTTTGACGTACAGTTTTTAGTTTATCGTTTCAGGTACTTCTGAGGATCGTGGGAAAGCAAAGGCGTGATCGTACACATCTTCCTGTTTTATGTCACTCGGTCTTGGGAAAACTCTGATTTGAAATAATGTTTTTGAAAAAATGACTCTTTTTGTAAACAATGTTGATTAATGATTGATTTTGAAAATTTTAAATTTCTTTGAATTTTGGAGTGTTACAGAATTCAACAGGTTTCTTGTACTTAATTTATTATAGATTATAATTAAGGTTTATTAATTATCTTTAGTAATGTTTTTTAGAAATTTAATTGAGAATATTTTTATAAGGGTGAGTATATTAACTGAAAAATCAAATCAAAACCAAATTAACTGAAATAACCAAACCATTTTAATCGAATCATTACTTAAAAATATGGCGCGGTCTCTATTTTTGATTAACCAAATACATATGGTTCGGTTATGGTTTTCACCCAAAACCAAACCCCTAAAAACCAAACCGAACCAAATAATATTAATAAATGTATAATATAATATAATATTAAATGTTTGGTATGTAAATATATTTAGAATTGAAAATTTAAAAGTTAAACGAGATACCTAATCTTCTATCATATTAATATGGTTATAAACATCGAATCATTTTTTTTAACAATGTACTTTATATTTTTTTTTTTAGTTTTTATAGAAATGTCCTTTTTATTTTTATCTCATTTTCGACCATTATGATTAACCAGTATAAACCATTAACCATAACCATTATCTGAAAAAGACCGTTAAGCAAAACCACTATTAACCAATACCCAATGGTTACCAAAATGCATTAACCACTTATAATAATTATGGTTTGGTTTTAGTTAAAAACCGATCCAAACCGCCCCATACACACCCCTATTTTTTATGTCGTAGATGTCCGTGGGGAGGGTAATTTGGGATCAGTTGTACTCAAAACTAATTATTATATTCAATACGGTTGACAAGCATATACATCCAATGGAACCGAAAGATAAAAAAACTTCAAAAACTGACCTACACCCTAAACACTTTTTATACTTTTTCAAGGTAATTATGTTATTAACAATTTACTATTTTTCTTGTTTGCTAACATTCTAATAAATGATTTTTTTCAGATATGGATTCTTGAAACTTTTCCTACGATTAGTTTTTTTGGTACCCGACAAAAGAAAATGATCCCTCGGGTTGTTGCATGGTTGAAACTGAGGCCTTTACAAAAGACTCACTACGACCTGCTTATAACAATCGACCACCTATGTTTACTCATATATTTTAAGATTTTGTTTTATATGTATAATTTATATTTATTTATCGTTTTATAATTTTGCTAGCATGATAACAGACTTGTACAAAAGTTGGAGCCGACAAAAGCTGAGAGTCGGGATTAATGGTGGATAGTTAGCTAAGTATGGATTGATCACCCTTATTTCCCCAACACAGAAGTTCACGTAGCACCTTATCTAACACCATCACCAAAAGGCTCCCGTACCCATGAGCCTCGACAAAAAAAAAGGCACAGATAGAGATTCCATCTCATCTGCCACCACCACCACAGTCGGTCTCTAAACCATCAATTGATAGGGACCCAATTATTATTGACTTGCAAAATGAGGTCCATGAATTGCAAAACAAGCTCAGTTAATCTAGAGAGCATATGAGGACCCATGATAAGCGCTTAGCAAAGCATAAGGCTACTTTATCCCTGCTTGTAAAACTTATCAATAAGACTCCTAAAGACGATGTTGGTACCTCGAAGGGGTTGGAGGCACACTGTTAATTATTTCACTCCCATACACTTTTTATTTAACTTAATGTTCCTTATGTTACTAGTTATTTATGGAGAGGGTAGTAGATTAGAATCGACCTTTTGTTCTGTTGCCAGAGCTCGACAGTATATCCAACATGGGTGCATGGGTTATCTTGCTTATATGGTTGATGCTTGAGTTGGGAAGAAGGTTTTGATTTTAGAGGTGCTAATGGTTAGAGATTTTGCTGATGTGTTCTTGTAGGAGTTTCCTGGTGTGCCTCTGGAGAGGTAGGTCGAGTTCAGGATTGATTTAGTTCCAAGTGTGGCCCCTATTGCTAAGATATCGTATCGTTTGGCACCATCTGAGATGTAGGAGTTGTCCTCTCAGCTTCAAGAGTTATTGAGCAAGCAAGTTATTAGATCGAGAAGTTCGCAATGGGGAGCACCGATTTTGTTTGTCAAGAAGAAGGATGGTTCACACCAGATGTGAATTGATTAACGGGAGTTGAACAAGTTGATGGTGAAGAATCGTTATCCCCTTCCGCAGATTGATGACCTCTTTGATCAGTTGAAGGGTGCGTCTTGGTTCTCCAAGATTAAATTGAGGTCAAGGTATCATCATACGAGGTTCAGAGAGGATGATGTAGAGAAGACCATGTTTCGAACTCATTATGGTTATTACGAGTTTGTAGTGATTCCATTTGGGCTCACTAATGTGCTTGCGGATTTTATGGATTTGATGAATTATGTATGCATGCTGATGCTCGATCGATCGGTTTTTATTGATGATATATTGGTGTATTCCAATACCAGGGAGAAGCATAAGGAGCACCTTCGAGAGCTTCTGGGAGTGTTGAGGCGAGAATAACTGTATGCCAAGTTCTCAAAGTGTGCATTTTGGTTACAAGAGGTCCAGTTCCTAGGACATCTCGTTGACCAAAATGGGATTTTGATCGATCTAGCCAAGATTAAGGCCGTGATGTAATGGGTGGTTTTAAAATATTTCTCAGAGATCAGGAGTTTACTGGGTTTAGCAAGATATTATCGGAGATTTAATCAGGATTTCTCCAAGATTGTAGTACCCCTCACTCGTTTGATGAGGAAGGGCGTGAATTTCCAGTGGGGCGCTGAGCAGCAGGTGATGTTTGAGGCTATGAGACATAAATTGTGTGAGGCCCCAGTATTGACCCTCCTCGAAGGTGTTGAGGATTTTGTGGTGTTTTATGATGCATCCATCATGGGTTTAGGAGTAGTGCTTATGTAGTGTGGGAGAGTTATTGCTAATGATTCTCGACAACTGGAACCGCATGAGGTCTGCTATCCTATGCATGATTTGGATTTGGGAGCAGTAGTGTTTGTTATCAAGATCTAGCGACATTACTTGTATGGAGTTTGGTGTATTATCTACACAAATCACAAGAGTTTGAGGTATCTTATGGACTAGCCGAACCTGAATATGAGAAAATGAAGGTGGCTTGATGTGGTTAAGGATTATGATTGCGATATTTTGTATCACACTGGGAAAGCGAATGTGGTTACTGATGCTTTGAGCCACATGAAGGCTAGTTCTACTATTGGGTGTCTATGTATGAGGATATCAGTTGACTCTCCGCATCTTTATCTGATTAGGCAGGCTTAGGCCGAATGAGTCAAGAAGGAAATCTAGAATTAGGAGAGACTCAAGGGTGAGATTAACAGGTTTGCTAATGACAGTCGGGGGTTATTAACCATGTATGGACGTGTTTGGGTGCTAGCTTTTAGTGGGATCAGACAGACTGTACTAGAGGAGGCAAATAAGTCTAGGTTTTCAATACACCCCAGAGCCACCAAGAAGTACTGAGATTTGAGACTTAGCTACTGGTGGCCGTGCATGAAGAGTGAGATAGCATGGTATGTTAAGAGGTTCTTCACCTATCGGATGGTCAAGGCTGAACACCAGAGAGCACATGGAAAGTGCAGCCACTGGAGGTTACCATGTGGAAGGAGGAACATATTATATGAATTTCATCACCAAGTTACACCGTATAACTAAGGGGCACGATGCAATTTGGGTGATACTAGATAGGTTGACCAAGAGTACCCATTTGTTAGCCATCCATGAGAGCTCATCGGCCGAGAAATTGGCTGACTTGTACGTGCGCGAGATCGTTGCTCGACACGGTATTCTAGTCTCGTTTGTATTTGATCTAGATTTTAAGTTTACAACTCGTTTCTGGCAGGAGTTCCATGAGGAACTAGGTACGAGATTTCCTCTCAGCACTTATTATCATTCAGAGACAGATGGTCAGAGTGAGCGGACCATTTAGATACTTGAGGACATGTTAAGATCTTGTGTCATTGATTTTGGTGGTAGTTGGGACTCCTAACTTCCTTTATCTGAGTTCTCGTACAACAACAACTACCGCTCCAGTATCAGTGCGCCACCTTTCAAGCTCCTCTATGGGAGGAAGTGTAACACCCGGACTCCCAGGTATCTTATTTTATGCATTTATATTGAGTTTTTGGAGAGAGACTCAACGAGTATGCGCTCATACTCGCCGAGTAGGATCGCGGATGGTCGGACTGATTTAATGGCGGACTCGGTGAATCCATTCGTGGACTCAGCGAGTCCATGCTGTTAAATGAAACCCTAATCCCTGGGGTTTGGGACCTATTTAAAGGGGCTTATAGCCACCATTTGCGGCTACCAGAACCCTGAGAGGAACCCTAAGAGATCCAGAGTGTTTGTGAGGAAGAAGAGGTCATTTTTGATCTTTGTGTGGGTGTTTTTGCAAGAATAAGGTGGACAAGGCAAGAGGGAACTAAAGAGGGCGATATTCTATGGATTTTAGAGGCTAGGGACTTCGTTCTGAGGTATATATTTTGATCCCTCTTCAGTTTGGTGTTAATCTTTGAGAGTTAGGGTTTCTAGCCCCTTTAGAGTATGGATTGTGGTGCAATTGGTCCCTTCTTGTGTTGCGAATTTGGATATGGATCCAAAGTGGTCCAGAGACCTTAACTCCTCGATCTTTATGAGTGTCTTTCGGAGATAAGAGTTTGGGATGGCATATTGGGGCCATTTCTTCAAATAGAGCCATTAGGTCTTTACATGGGCATCAAGATCCAAACTTTACGTGTTTATTTTGCTTAAGGAGGCCAGATCTATGAGTTAGAGGAATGGATTTGACCTCAGGAGGTCATTTGAGTTTGAGCATGGCTTGAACTCGCCGAGTCCAAAAACAGACTCTGCGAGTAGGATGGTTTTTCCCCATAAATCACACAGATGGCAACTCGCTGAGTTGGGGAAGTGACTCAGTTCGTTATTGGGGATTTTGAGGACGTGAGTTCATGACTGAACTTTCCGAGTCACAATTGTGCACTCGACGAGTCTGGTCAAAGGGTTGACCGTTGACTTTTGTTGACTTTTAGGGTTTGGTCAACTTTAGAGTATTTGAGCCTTGAGAGGGGTAAAATGGTCTTTTACCCTCCTGAGAGTGCTAAGAGAGGGAATGGTCTAGCCTTGGGAAATGTGTTGATTCCGAGTGTTTATTTCATATGATTAGGCGGAGGCTAGATCCTATTTCACGGAGTCTGAGATTTTCGAGTTACCGAGTTACACGAGGTGAGTCTTCTCACTATACATTACCTAGAGTGGTATTATGAGTTGATCGGAAGGTCTTATGTGCAATGTATGAGATTGTGTGCCATGTATGAGATTATGTGCTATGTGACGTATGTATGATATGTAATTGTATAGATCAGACCGTAAGGGTCCAACGATTCAGACCGGGCCGGAGGGCCTAACGAGCTATGACCGAATCAGATGGTCCAACGAGCTATGGGACCGGAGGGTCCCGCTGAGACACATCGGCCGGAGGGTCGTACAGTATCCTCGAGTGGCGTATGTGTTGTATGTGGTATATTGGGGAACTCACTAAGCATTTATGCTTATAGTTGTTGTGTTATGTGTTTCATGTACTAGCGAGGACCGTGGAAAGGCGCTGACGTGAACCGTACACATAGAGAGGAGATTCGACTTGTGATCTTGGGATATGTTTGCTTTGATAACTATTGTGGAAATACTTTTGAGAATGTTTTATATTTAAAATTTGGTTGTTGAAAAATGAATTTTTTTTTTTGAAAATCTCATCGTTATAGGATGTATCGCACCCCAGTGTGTTGGGGAGAGGTTGGTCACAGATTCATGGGAAGAACTGAGGCAGTTCTTCAGAAGATAGAGCTAATCCATCAGATCAGACAAAGACTTCAGATAACTTAGAGTCGACAGAAGAGTTATGCCGACCAGCGGCGATCTGAGTTAGAGTTCCGAGTCGGAGACATGGTTTTAATAAAGGTATCACTATGGAAGGGTGTAATATGCTTCAGTAAGAGGGGAAAGTTGGATCCTCGATATATTGGGCCATTTTGGGTGATATCCAGGGTTAGCAAGGTAGCATACAAATTAGATTTGCCTGAGGAGCTTATCCATATCCACAACACCTTCCATGTGTCTCAGCTTTGGAAATGTGTGGCTGATGATTCAACAGTTGTTCCTTTGGAGGATATTCAGGTTGATAATCATATGAATTACATTGATAGGTTGAAGGTTATCTTGTATTGGAATACGAAGGCTCTGCACAACAAGGTGGTATCGTTAGTCAAGGTTTAGTGACAACATCAGAAGGGTTCTGAATGAACGTGGGAACTCGAGTCTGAGATGCGGGAACATTACTTGGAGTTATTCACAAGAATAAGCATTGAGGACGAAGTTTAGTTCAAGTGAGGGAGAATTGTAACATCCCAACGATGATGTATTTCCAAATTAAACCCTAAGTATGAAAATTTATTGTATTTAGCCCTAGTGTATTAGAAATGTTGCAAAATGGTCAATAGTGGCATTTTTGTAATTATTGGTCTGGGGTCACATACAGTGGCTGTACCTAGCATAGGTGAGGCGTACGTGCATGATTCTTAATCCCTAATTTTTGGATTTGGACCCTATTTAAACATCCTTAGGTCCCTAACCTACTTTCTTTCGTCACCCTCCAACCCACCTTCATCCCCAAACAAACCGTAATCTATTTTGAGCACTTTTGATCTTTATGTATGTGTGTGTGTTTTGGTTATCTTGAAGTAGAAAGGAAGAAGAGAAGATCATTTTGGAGGAGTAAGAGTCTTTGGATCAAGAATGTCATCACCATTTGGCATCATTTGGAGGTGAAAATCTTTGAACTTGATGATACTATGCATATATCTAAGTTAGTTATGAAATTTGTGTCCTTTTGGTCCCATTAGTTTGGTATTTTGATTATGAGCTACTCTAATCCTTTTATGCTATCCTTTTAGATGTATTGAGGCTCTTAGACACGTAAAAATGCGGTCTTGATCATTTCTTCCCTTCCAAGCATGAGTTACAAGGTCTTAATGGGTAAAGTAGTTAAGGTTTTTAGTGTTAAGCACTTTTTTTCCCATGCATGACCATAAAGTTGGAAACTTTATAGTCAAAGACGTCATTTGGGGATTGGATCTGACTTTAGACGTAATGAGTTGATGTATTAAGCTCTTACTGAGAAAAGGGGCTGACCAAGTGCATACGTTGGGCGTACCAAATGGTACGTAGCGCGTACGAGGCCAAAGTACCGATTTTTGGGTTAAATGGAGTAAGAATTGCATACAGATGAGTACGGCCAACGTACTCAGTTGGGTTGACTCGGCTGGTTTGTTGACCTTGACCTTTGACCTTTGACCAACTTTGACTTGAGGGTATTTTAGGTAATTTGAGTGGTAATTGATATCGATCATTATTTGGTGTTTAGGTGACTAGTTGAGTTATCATTTGGAGTTGTTTCCTGTCAAATATCTTTTTGTACTGAGAGGTGATTTTTCCTTACTGTACTTATGGGTCAAAGACACCAATGTCGGCCCACTAGATTATTTATCCTAGTTAAGATAGTGCTATGCTAGTATATGGCTGATTAGTAGATTTGCATGATTATCTGTTTTTGATGGTTCTATGTTTATGTTTATGTGTTGCATATGTCGACATATTGAGGTTAGGTTGAGGCCGTCCTGGCTTGTGTTGAAGGACAAGACACTCGGGCTAGTCCAGATAGACTGTAGTCCCTGCGAGGCAGTCCAGTCATGTCGAAGGCCTAGAGAGCGGTCCGGATAGTGTAACACTTGTACCATGGTATGTACCTTATGGCCCTTTTATTTTTGGAATTATGTAATTTAGTCCCTAAAGTAGTACGCGAGGCATACCACTTTTTATGCTTAGCGTACTATTTGAAAAGCCGGTACATGGGGTTTACCACTTGGTATGTTTAGCGTATTGAGGTGATGATAAATCGGGACCCAGGTTACGTATGATAGGCGTACGTGGACTTTAATGAAACCCTAGTTAGGGGTTTTGCACCCTTTATAAACATCCTTACTCATTAGGGCTGGCCATCTGACCAGCCTCTCAAGCCCCAAAAACCTAGAAACAAGTCTTAGTCTCCATTGTTGAGTGTTTAAGCCCTTGGAGAGAATTTGGTGTTCATTTTGTGCATTTTAAAGGAGTTGGAGAAGCTTGAAGTTGCTTAGCTTGGAAAGGAGGTCTTGGATCCAAAATCACCACCGTTTTTGCAAAGCTTTTGAGGTATCAAGTTCTCATCTTGACTTCTAGTTGTGTAGATCTCTTTTTGGGATGATTTGTCATGCTTTTGGGCATTTTGGGTGGATTGTTTATTTAAGACGTCCTAAGGACTTATCCTTTAAGGTCTAGGTTTATCATGGTCTCCTTAAGTATAAAGGTGCCAACTTTATGGATTTTAGGGCCTCGTGCATGCATTAAGTCACTTATTAAATCCTTGTTGAGCTTAAGAGCTTCATTTAGCCATGCATGGATGTAAAGTTAACAACTTTACGTAGTAATCCAACTCAAGGAATCTAGATCTACATTATGGAGTGAAGACTTAATGGGTTAAGAGCTGAAATCAGAAGGTGCCTAAAACAAGAAGAGTACGTTAGGCGTACAAGCCCTTTAGCCAGTATGCTTAGCGTACATGCTGATTACTCCCCGCATACTTAGCCAGGTGGCTTTGTGATTTTGGGCTTTGAGTTTGGGCCATGTTTTGGGCTTAGAAGGTTAGGGTTTAGTTGGACCATTTGAATTTGGGAGATTTAGGCCAAGAACATTATTAGGCCTTGGGTTAAGGCCCATGATAAGGGATTAGGCCCAATTAGAAATAGGGCCATAATTAGGCCTTGGTGGATTATTTGACTTTTGGGCCTTTTAGATTGTGAGATTAGGTCTTAGTCTTGGACCAATCTAGGTTAGGGGTAAAATGGTCTTTTTACTCCAAGTATGGATTTATGGTTATGGATTGGAACCCAAATGCTAATTTGATTTTATTTGATATTGATAACTCGAGGATTTATCGGACCAGTAGCCAGGGATTATCCGTATGATTTAGAAGTGCAGGGTGAGTTTCCTCACTAGGTTTAGTGGGTTGAAGGCACCAATGCCGACCGGTCCGACCCATGTTTATTCTATGTTAGTATGCTAGCTATCTGCGTGACTCTTGCACGTGTTATGTGCTTATATGCTTACCGGGAAGGGCCCAATGACCATTTTAAATGCTATGTATCTTTGTGATTATTGCATGTGCATGTGATTGCTTGATATATGTTATATGCATGCTTGGTGGGGCCTGATCTATTTACCGAGCAGGGCTCGATGCCAGGCGGGGTCTATAATGTGTTATTATGTGTGAAATGTGGTATTTTGGGGAAGTCGCTATGATTTTTGCTTACAGTTTTTAGTCAATGTTTAAGGTACTTCTGGTTCCAAGGGGAAGATCTTGGTTTGACTGCATTGCACACACCACATGGATTCCGCTTTTGAGATATCACTCTGATTGTTATGATGTTGAGATACTTATTTTTATTTGAGCTGTATGGATAACGTTTTTGGAATATAGTTTTATTTAAATTAAAAATGAAATTTTTGGATCATACTTTTGGGACATTACAAGTTGGTATCAGAGCTTTGGTTTGAGGGATTCAGGCACACTCTCGGGTGTGTCTGAACTCAAACTGAGGATTCAATAAAGTTTTTTGAACATAAATATTTTTTTAAGAAAAGGTTTTTTCTAAAATAAGACGGGATGTGGTGCATACAATCAGCCGAGCTCAAGTTAGCTTTCCCAAAATACCCAAACATGTTATATGTTATGCTTTGATATCTGAATCTGTAAATCGCATGCTAGTTAGGGCTAAGGGTATGCTCAATTTTTCATGATAGAAGAATAAGAGATATGTATGTGTATGCCTATTGTATGAGCTTGTAGGATTGCATGCCAGTAGATATTAGTTAGTGATAGGGTGGCCTAATTAGGCAATGTTTGAACCAGGTTACTTGATGCTCGAATGCTGCTTACTTTGTGCTTTATAAGAGTTCTAACTAGCTTTATCTAAATAGTAAGCGAATATGCTAAGTTACATATTATGATAGCTAAATAACTTGAGAAGGCTAGGTTTTAACTCTATTGTGCAGCTCTTGTCTAAGTCCAACCGTTGTAGTGTGAGGCCTCTCATTCGAAGAATTATATGGTTTTTGTAATATGTAATTGTATTCGTGAGGTTGTTAGAGGAAGCTAGCGGGAGTTCCTACTGTAGCTGATGGGGGAGAGTGGAGTGGAGTTTTCCCTAGGAAAACGTAGGATGAGATCTAGTGTTGGGAGTGTTATTTGGGAAGGATAACTATATGATTATAGAGTGGCTTGGTAGAGTCAAGGAAATCCTTGAGGAAAGTCCGAATAGATGTGGAAGGTAGTGTGGGCTCATACTACTGAAAGCAGAGGATCTGTACTCGATTCAAGGAGGGCTATGATGAAATCAGGGAACTTGTGGAGTTTGTGATTCCATCGATATATATATATATATATATATTTATATTTATACACACACACACATACACATACACACACAAATATATATATATATATATATATATATATATATATATATATATATATATATATATATATATATATATATAGGGGATGGTTCACTTGAGATTAAAAAGAAATTAGAGATCTTGATATTCAACCTCAACCACATATTTCTCATTTGTCGCTCTATCTCTCAATCGTACCGGCAACAGTAGGGTATGTCTAATCATAAATGATTATACATATATCTTTTTTCACAGATTAAGTAATCATATATGATTATGATAGTTGGTAGCAAAAAAGGTGGTGATGGCAGAGGTGGTAGTGGTATAAGTGATGGAGATGACAGTAGTGGAGTCGGATGGTGTCAAAGCTGGTGGTAGTGGTAGTGGCAGTGGCTTTTGTATTGGTGAGGATGGTGGCAGAGGAGAAAGGAACGGGTGTCGCTATGTAATAAATTATGATTATAACATGCATGCCGCGCCGGTACGGCCGAGGGTTAGTGCGACATATGTGAAATATGTAGTTGAGGTTGAATCTCAAGATCTCTATTTTGTTTTTAATCTCAATGGAACCTATCTCTCTCTCTCTCTCTCTCTCTCTATATATATATATATATATTGATGCGTATTTTGATGGTTTATATGGTCTTTTTTCAGTATGGTGACATTGAGAGGTAGACCTGTTGGCAGTTCTAGTACTGGTGAGGGTTCGGGGTCAAGTTCAGAAGCCGGGGAGCTTGATGAACAGATGAGGGAGTTCATGTCGTCTGAGATTACATGTAGTATCCTTGAGAAGACTCTTGTGATCTTTGGCACGGTTAAGGAGGGTATACTGGAGATTCTGGACGAGCGGTTGAGCGCCATTTGCACTGAGATGGTGGCTTTGGTTGGGATGCGTTCTTTGACCTTTAAGGAGTTCTGGGCGAGTGGAGCTCCATATTATCACAAGGAAAGGGACCCGATAGCTAGCAGGAGGTGGTTAGTAGATGTTGATAACGCCTTTCACACCAGTCGTTGTCCCAAGGGGACATGGCCAGACTAGCTTCCTGCCTTTTGAAGAACAGGGCACGAGACTGGTGGGAGGAGGTAGGGCATGTAGTGGGTAATAATGCGGTTGATGTGATTTCATTGGATGATTTCTCAACTAGGTTCTGAGCTGAGTTTGCAACGGTGATTGAGGTGCAATAGTTGGCGCGAGAGTTTCAAGATCTCCGCTAGACTACTGAGATGGTGGCTGAGATCACCGCTATGTTTAGGGAGTGGGCGCTTCTGGTTCCGCAGTATATGGTAGACGAGGAGATGAAGAAGGCCCGATATCGAGAGATGTTGTGGAGTGACATTCAACAGTTGATGAGTCGATCCAGTTGTAAGATTCTATAAGATATGATAGCTCGAGCTAGGGAGAGAGAGATTGACATGGAGATGGAGAAGTAGAGGAAGCCTGAGTTTGTGCTGTGTGCTGAGGGTTCGGGAAAGAGGCCCAGGGTATCTAATTATAGACCGAGAGGCCATCAGGGCCGTAACCTCTTTGGAAAGTGCGGCAAGATACATGAGGGGGCGTGAAGAGTGGTTGGTTCTGGCTGCTTTAAGTGCGGTCGGACTGGTCATATTACCAGAGATTATACTATTACCACCACCACTACCTCGATATCTGATCTAATTTTATTTCATTGCAATCAGATGGGCCACAAGAAGCCCCATTGTATGAGTTTAGATGCACTAGGACTAGTATCAGCTCCCACTCCTACATCTCTCCGGATTACTAACAACCACCAGGGCTGGACAGACGCGCCTATGGCGAAAGAGCATGGCTTTCCAGTTGATGGCAGAGGAGGCACGTGCAGCTCTTGATGTGGTAAAGGGTATGTATCTTCTCCTTATCTATTTATTTATATTGAATTGCCTACTTATGTTTAAATGTTTTATTTTAGGATCGTTCCTTGTGAATGGTATTTATGCTTTGTATTGTTCGATTCGGGGGCTACAGATCGTTTGTATCGCTTGCATTGAGCAAGTGATTTTTGCTGGAGCTCCGGGGGAGCTGGATTATCCTCTTGATGTTGAGATTGCTGAAGATAGGACTTTTTGGATTGCGAGGGTTCATCTGGGGTATACTCTTTAGTTGTTCAGTATGAAATATTTGGTGGATTTGGTTCCCATTTTGTTTCATGGAAACAAGGTCATTTTGGTCATGGGTTGGTTGAGCCTTAATAGGGCAGTGATCAAATGTGAGCAGCAGTTAGTTTGGGTTCGGACCCAAAGAGGGGGAGAGTTGGTGATTCATGGGTAGACACCGCAATGTGGGCCAGTTTTGTGGTTTGCAATGAGGGCCATACATTATCTTCAACATGGTTGCTCTGGTTATGTTTCCTATGTCATGGATACTCGGGATAAGGGTAAGGTGACCATGGATGATGTGTCGATTGTGTGGGATTACCCAGATGTATTCCCAAAGGACTTGCTTAGGGTGCCTTTGGAGAGGCAGGTTGAGTTCAGGATTGATTTGGTTCCCGGTAAAGATTCGATAGCCAAAGCACCATATTGGTTGGCTCCTCCCGAGATGCAGGAGTTGTCTACATAGCTGCAGGCGCTGTTAGATAAAGGATTCATTCGACTGAGCAGTTCGCCTTGGAGAGCACCGATTCTGTTTGTAAAGAAGAAGGACGGGTCTCATCGTATGTGTATCGATTACCTGGATTTGAACAAGGTAAAGGTGAAGAACTGTTATCCACTCCCGATGATTGATGATCTTTTTGACTAGCTTCAGGGTTCATATTGGTTCTCCAAGATTGATTTTCAATCGGGTTATCATCAGATGTGGGTTAGGGATGAGGATGTGCATAAGACAAGCTTTCCAGACTTGTTATGGTCATTACGAGTTTATGGTGATGCCTTTTGGGGTCACCAATACTCTAGCCGCGTTCATGGATCTCATGAACCGTGTGTGCATGCCAATGCTGGATCGGTCTGTGATAGTATTTATTGATGATATCTTGGTTTATTCCAAGATGCAGGAGCAACACGAGGAGTACTTGAGGGAAGTGTTGGAGACATTGAGGATGGAGAGACTTTTCACAAAGTTCTCCATGTGTGAGTTCTGGTTGCACGATGTGTAGTTTCTGGGGCAGCTTCTCAACCAGGATGGTATTGTGGTCGATCCAGCCAAAGTTGAGGTTGTGATTCAGTGGGAGGTTCCGAGGTGTCCATATGAGATTTAGAGTTTTCTTGGTTTGGCGGGTTATTATCGGAGATTCATCCAAGATTTCTCCAAGATAGTTGCTCCTTTGACCCGAATGACAAATAAGAGGGTTACATTTCGCTGGGGGCCTGAGCAGTCGGCAGCTTTTGAGACTCTTAGATAGCAGCTGTGTGAGGCGCTAATTTTGACCCTGCCGGAGGGTGTCGATGATTTCGTGGTTTATTGTGATTCTTTGATCTTTGGATTAGGGGCGGTGTTGATGCAGAGGGGTCACATGATTGCCTACGTCTTGAGGCGGCCAAAGCCTCATGAGGCGAATTATCCGACGCTTGACTTGGAGTTGGGGACCATGGTTTTTGTCCTCAAGATTTGGTGGCATTACCTCTATGGGATTCGTTTTACTACTTACACGGATTACAAGAGCTTGGGTTATTTGATGGATCATTCAAATCTGAATATACGGCATCACCGGTGGTTGTATGTGGTGAAGGAATATGATTGCGAAATCCTTTATCACCTGGGAATGCCCAATGTGGTGGCTGATGCTCTTAGCCGCAAGGCGGTCGCGACTCCAATCAGGGATATAGGCTTGAGGATGACTGTGATTACTCAATTATTGGAGTTAATTTGGGAGGAACAGGTTAAGGCTTTGAAGGAAGAGCACCAGAAAAGCAAGCGTATTATAGGACAGGTGGCTTCCTTCAATTATGATGGCCGTAGTTTGTTAACTTGCATCGGCGAGTATGGGTTCCGTACTGGGGCAGTGTGTACCAGATCCTGATGGAGAAGGCTCAGAAGTCTAAGTTCTCCATCCATCTCAGGGTGACGAAGACGTATAGGGATCTTCGTCCTGATTATTAGTGACCCTGCATGAAACGGGATGTAGCATGGTACGTGGAGCGGTTCTTGACCTATAGGAAGGTCAAGGCTAAACATTAGTGTCCTCACGACAAGATGCAACCGTTGGAGATTCCCGTATGGAAACGGGAAGACATCAGCATGGATTTTATCACAAAGCTTCGCAGGACCGTGCGTGGAGTAGATTTGATATGGGTCATTGTGGATCATTTGAACAAGAGTATGCATTTCATTCCGATTCAAGAGAGTATATCTGTATAAAATTTGGCCAAGGTTTATATTAGGGAGGTGGTGGCACATCATGAGGTGCCGATATCAATGGTTTCTAACAGGGATGTCCGGTTCATTTCCAGGTTATGGAAGACATTTCATGATGAGTTGGGCACTCGTCTTCATTTCAGTACAACATTCCATCTGCAGACTGATGGTCTAAGCGAGCAGACCATTCAGACCCTGAAGGATATGCTACGTGCTTGTATGTTGGACTTTGGTGGGAGTTGGGATACGTATCTCCTGTTTGCGGAATTTTCGTATAAGATTAGTTATCATGATAGGTTTGGTTAGCCTCCTTTTGTGATGCTCTATGGGAGGAGATGTTGGACCTTAATTTGTTGGAGTGAGATCGGTCAGAGGGTTTAGGGGACTACCAAGGTGGTACTCAAGACCACTGAGCAAATTCAGTAGGTTCAGAGTAGGCTCTAGACAACTTGGAGTCGGCAGAAGATTTATGTCGACAGGTGCTGATCGGACTTAGAGTTCTAGGTAGGAGATATGGTTCTCATGAAGGTGTCACCTTGGAAAGGTGTCATCAGGTTTAGGAAGCAGGGCAACCTGGTCCCCAAGTATATTGGTCCCTTCATGGTTTTGGCCAGGGTGGGTCGGGTTGCGTATCATTTAGATCTTCCAACAGAGCTTCGTTAGATTCATAACACGTTTCATGTCTCTTAGCTACGGAAGTACCTGGTAGATGATTCTACATTGGTGCCATTGGAGGATATTCAAGTAGACGACCGCCTGAATTATATTGAGAGACTGATGAAGATTCTGGATCAAAAGATGAAAACCTTGAGGAAAGGTAGTTGAGCTGGTGAAGGTGCAATGGCAACACCGCAAGGGTTCGGAGTGGACTTGGGAGCCTGAAGATGAGATGAGGGAGCATTACCCAGAGTTATTTGGAGCAACGAACTTTGAGGATGAAGTATGATTCAAGTGGGGGATAATTGTAACACTTGTACCCTGGTATGTACCTTATGGCCCTTTTATTTTTGGAATTGTGCATTTTACTCCCTAAAGTAGTACGCGGGTGTACCACTTGGTACACTTAGCATACTAGTTGAAAAGCCAGTACGCACGTCGTACCACTTGGTACGCTTAGCATACTGAGTTGATGGTGTGTCAGAACCCAGGTCATGTACGATGGGCGTACGTATGCATTCGCTGGGCGTACGTGGGCTTTAATGAAACCCTAGTTAGGGGTTTTGCACCCTATATAAACATCCTGGATCATTAGTACTGGTCTCCTTACTAGCCTCTCAAGCTCGAAAACCCTAGAAATGAGTCTTTGCCTCAATTTTTGAGTGTTTAAGTCCTTGGAGAGAATTTGGTGTTCATTTTGTGAATTTTGAAGGAGTTGGAGAAGGTTGAGGTTGCTTAGCTTGGAGAGGAGGTCTTGGATCCAAAATCACCATCCTTTTTGCAAAGCTTTTAAGGTATCAAGTTCTCTTCTTGACTTCTAGTTGTTTAGATCTCTTTTTGGGATGATTTGTCATGCATTTGGCCATTGTTGGGTGGATTGTTGAGTTAAGACGTCCTAAGGACTTATCCTTTTAGATCTAGGTTTATCATGGGCTCCTTAAGCATAAAGGTGCTAACTTTATGGAGTTTAGGGCCTCAAGCATGCATTAAGTCACTTATTAAGTCCTTGTTGAGATTAAGAGCTTCATTTAGACAAGTATGGACGTAAAGTTAGCAACTTTACGTGGTAATCTAGCTCAAGGAAGTTAGATCTACATCCTGGAGTGAAGTCTTAATGGGTTAAGAGCTAAAACTAAAAGGTGGCTAAAACTGGAAGAGTACGCTGGACGAACAAGCATGTACGCGCAACGTACAAGCCCTCGAGCCAGTACACTTTGCGTACAAGCTGAGTACACCCCACGTACTCCGTCAGGTGGCTTTGTGATTTTGGGATTTGGGTTTGGGCCATGTTTTGCGCTTAGAAGGTTGGGGTTTAGTTAGGCCATCTGAATATGGAAGTTTTAGGCTAGAAAAATTATTGGGCCTTGGGTTAAGGCCCATGAGAAGGGATTGGGCCCAATTAGAAATTGGGCCATAATTGGGCCTTGGTGGATTATTTGACTTTTGGGCCTTTTAGATTATCAGATTAGGCGTTAGTCTTGGACCAATCTAGGTTAGGAGTAAAATGGTCTTTTTACCCCAAGTATGAATTTATGGTTATGGATTGGAACCGAAATGTTAATTGGATTTTATTTGATATTGATAGCTCGGGGATTTGTCGGACCAACATCCAGGGGTTATCTGTTTGATCCTGCAGTGCAAAGTGAGTTTCCTCACTGGGTTTAGCGGGTCAAAGGTACAAATGTCGGCCCATGTTTATGCTATGTTTGTATGCTAGTTGTCTGCATGACACTTGCATGTGTTATGTGATTATATGCTTACCGGGCAAGGCGTGATGACCATTTTGTATGCTATGTATCTTTGTGATTATTGCATGTGTATGTGTTTACTTGATATATGTTATATGTATGTTGGGTGGGGCCCGATCTGTTTACCGAGCAGGCTCGATTCTGGACGGGGTCTGATGCCGGGCGGGGCCCATTATGTGTTATTCTGTGTGGTATGTGGTATTTTGGGGAACTCACTAAGGTTTGTGCTTATGGGTTTCAGTTTATGTTTTATGTACTTCTGGTTCCAATGGAAAGAGCTCGGGTTGACTGCATCGCACACACCACATGGATTCTGCTTTTGAGATATCACTCTGATTGTGATGCTGTTAAGATACTTATTTTCATTGGAGTTGTATGGATAATGTTCTTGGAGTACTGTTTTATTTAAATTAAAAATGAAAATTTTGGATCATATTTTTGGGACGTCACATATAGACTGTAGGCCCTATGTGGTAGTCCAGTCATGTCGAAGGCTCGTAGAGTGTTCTAGATGGGTTGTAGGCCCTGCAAGGCGGTCCAGTCATGCTGAAGGCTCATATTTGCATGCTTTGTTTGTTTTCCAGTGTGTTGGTACTTTGGGGGAACTCACTAAACTTTTGCTTACAGTTTAATTTATTGTTTCAGGTACTTCTGAGGATCGTGGGAAAGTGAATGCCTGATCGTGCACAACTTCCTATTTTCATGATACATATTGTTGGGACACTATGTTATGTCTTTAATTTTGAAACAATGACTCCTTTTGTAAACAATGATGGTTAATGGTTGATTTTAAAAATTTTATGATTTTTGAAGTGTTACAAAACCCCTGAAAAGAAACAACCTCCAATAGGCCATATGTTACTGACTCCACCATTGATCGTGAAAAGTTAGATCTAGGGGTTTTAAACCACCCGAGCATCCACCAGATCTTTTGCGGTAGTATAGATTTGAGGCTTCGATGTTATAAGGTTGTGAAGGGCGGTCCCTGTAGTTTTTCGTTGACTACCCACAACCCATTCATAACCTTATAACATCGAAGCTTCAAACATGCATTACCAGAAAAGATGTAGCAGTGGCTGTGGTGGGTTGAAAACCCTTCATCTACCATTTTCGCCATCAATGGTGGTGTCGGTAACAAATGGCTGACTAGATTATGAAGAGGTTGTCGTAGGTAGCCACTGGCGGTGTTTGGTGGAACAGGTTGGTGAGTTTTCCATCGGACCTCCGATGAAAGTGATTGGCGATGGTTCCGATGATTTTCGACAATGGGAGACGACACTTTTGCGTATTCCTACTACTGTGTGGTAGAAATAGTATAATTAAAAATAATTAATATTATATTAAAAATTAATTAATAATAAGAATATTGATTATATAAAAAAAAATAATAAATTAAAAGTAATAATCCAATAAAAAACTAATCCAATTAAAAAGAAATTAAAAAAAATTAATAATCCAATAAAATTTTATTTATTGATATTTAAATATCATACGTTAAAAATAATATTTATTAATAAATAATAATAAAATAAAATAAATTAATCCAACACAAAAAAAAAGTTTAAAAAAATAATGTATAATAATTCAATAAAATTAAAAAGAAGAATTGTAGAAATGGACCTTATAGTTTGGTAAAAAACAACTGCATAAATTATTCCTAAGGATAAAATTATTATTTTAAAAAGTTTAACAACCACGCTGTTAAAATTTACGATATATGTAACAAAACCTAAAAAAACACATTTTTTACCAGTAAACATTTTTTATCTTACTCAAAGAAATTGGTAAACAACAAGGACCATTTCTGCAGTTTTGTCTAAAAAGTAATATATTTTTATTTACGATCTTTATATCCACACGTTCTTTATGATTTTTTTTATTTAATCGTAATTAGACTCAAATATGAACGTGTGGATGTAAATATTATTAAAATATGATATCGTATGAAAAAGTTACGAGGCTCAAAACATAAAACCTAAGTCAAACCACAAGACTTTAGGAACCAGGCAGCCGAGACCGCAGTAGCCATAACCATCAACAACCACAAACACCTCATCAATGATTGTCCCATGTAGGATGTTATAAGTAAAACCAGAAATGTACATCTTATTAAGTTATTTTTCCCGATTTACCTGGAGTAGTTGGTCTTAAGGACTGAAGTGTATAGCTTAAACAAGTTTAAAGGTAAATATAGAAGAAAAAACTCAGTAATATAAATCAAAAAATATATTACTTTTTTAATTCATTAATTATAATGCAAATAGTTATTGTAAGGTTATTCTTTGGAAAAACTATTTACAAAGACCAATAACATTTTCAAAGATAATATTAAATTTTTCGAACATATTGTTGTAAAAAAAATTATGTTTTTAGTGGTTTTAAAGGTTTTCTTTGAAGGTACTTCTTGTAGGTGTATGATTATAGTAGACAAACCATTTTCTATCGGTTGTTTTTTTTTGCATCTTCAAACATCATAAACATGTTCGAAAAGATTATCGAATCGCATGAACTTCGCAAAAATGACGAACATATTTGAAAATGGTTAGCAGAGCTTTTAAACATTTTCGAAAATAATACGTTTAAAATAATATTTCCAAATTTAAAACATGAAAATTTTTAAAAATGTTAATTTCTATCAGTTAACATTTAATGTCATTTTACAACACCAACTATTCTCTTATACTCCTTTCACCTTATATTGTCCAATCATAATCATACCTAATTTAACTGTAAGTAGATGGCTGACTACCATAAGAAAATATGTTTAGTAAAACTTGTTCTGACTTTTGGTTTGACCTAACTATCACATATGAGATTCTATATGACATGTATTGGTGATCCAAATCTGATAATCGATTATAAAGCCATATCTTATACTTGGTCCCTCTTGTTGGGTACATACATGGTTATAGAAATCGCTACTTGGTACTTGTTCAGCCAACTACCGAGTAGCGAGTACTCGGGGAGTACTCAGGGAGTACTCGAGTTCGATAATTCATGTAGAAATATTTTAAGAATATTATATATGTTAAAATCATAAGTTAAAATCATAAGTTGATTGAAATATATAACAAAATTAGATAAATGTCAATACACAAAAACTGAAAAACACATAATGGTCTCACTTCGTGAATAATTACTGAAAGTTTAATATATATATATATATATATATATATATATATGTGTGTGTGTGTGTGTGTGTGTGTGTATGCGTGTGTAGTAATAATCACATGTGTGTATGTTAAATAATAAATCATTAACTATATTATACATATTAATCATTGAGTTGGTCGAGTTTTACAATACCGTTCGCTGCGGTAAGGGGCGATCGGGGAGTATTCAGATGCTGTAACTCGCCAAGTCGCATCGATAAGGGGCTGAGTAGGGAGTACTCGGATGAGTAATCGGCCAACTCAACGAGTTTTACAACACTGGATACATAATTAAGAAATAATCATCGGGGCTCAAAGATATACATATAGGTATTAGGTATAACATTATAATGTCAGTATGTTAGAATTTATCTGTTGGAATTTTCATTATCTAGAACTTGCTCACAACCTCATATATAGAATTGATTTGAATTCATTTAACAAGTTTAATTTCTAACATAAAAAAAACTAAATCTGACAAATATTACATAAATATACTTATTATCAATTCTTTTATAATATATGAATTTCATAATAATCTAATCCAATCATAACACATACATATAATATTATAATTTTATAATATGACTTTTGCAATCATATATATATATATATATATATATATATATATATATATATATATATATATATATATATATATATATATATATATATATATATATATATATATATATATATATATATATATATATATATATATATATATATATATATATATATATATATATATACGGGTCACGATTTTAGCACATGCAAACTTGTCAATTTTACTAGAGTTGGAAATCATAATCACAAGCAGTTTAGTTATTTGATTAATGTATAATTAATATATTAAAGTTCATAGATAGAGTATATATAAGTTTAAGTTAGTTATTGACTGACACCCTAACATGTTTAATTGAATTAAAAGACATAAAATTTAAATAGTTTAGATTTTGCATGTACACACACACACACATATATATATATATATATATATATATATATATATATATATATATATATATATATATATATTATAACATGAATACAAACATTGTGTTCTCACATGTTTAAATGCATTGCCAGTTTTACCATCATTAGGCTCACTTATTCCCACGTTATAAGGAAAGGTTTAACGAGGTTTCTTCGATCCCTAATGAGGTTGACTATTAAAAGAATTTGTGCTTGCTACCCTCGCTGCCTCTTGTGTGTTAAGTGGAGTTACTGAAAGGGTTTGATAGGATGATGTGTCTAGCTAAAATTATTAACTTAAAAGTATTAAAATAAAATATTGTTTTAAATAATTGAAAATGTGAGTCTTGTGCTACCCATGAAAAATCACCTTGTCGTATACTTTGTTGGCATTGCGTGTGTGGTTTACTGACACGCTAATGTGAGAATATAGTCTTAATAAGATATGATAAGTGCGATTATTAGGTTTTACTTGAGCTAGATATCATTGTATTCTTGCATGGTTGAGTCACCTTTTGGATTCACGGTCCTTGGCTAAATCCAGTCATGAATGCTAAATGAGTATAGAAGAGATTACCATGCTATTGAAAAAAGTCAATAAATCTCGATAGATCTAGGAACTTGATAGAGATTTAAATTGACAAAGGTTTTCCCACCTAAATAACTTCATTGTGTAATTTCGACTAATTCACTCTTCATCTTGATGCCAAATATGGATCCTGGGCTTTCATTGAAGAATTTTGTAACTGGATAATTATCTTAAAATGAATATATATCAAACTCACAACTTTTTTTTTTATATATTTTTATAGATGTTTGCTGGCGAAGGTGCACTTGCTCCTATTCCCCTATCTCATACCTCATCATCAAACTTCTCACTGCTCCAACTCCTTATGCAAGAAAAGCTCAGTGGTCTGAACTATCTTGAATAGATTTTTTCTCTAAGGATCACCCTTAAATACGAAAAAAGGAATATGGTATAGATGAGTATATGCTATAGAATCCTTTTGAAGACACTACAATTGAAGTTTTCACCGATTAACTAAGACATCGTAATCACTCAACTAAAATCTCATGTCTCATTTTGGCATCCATGGTTCCTGAGATCCAAAAGATATTTGAAAACCTTAGGGAGTATGACATGAATTAGTATCTCAAGTAAATTTTCCAAGAACAAGCTCGATATCGGTGATTCGAAGTTGTGAAGTCTCTTCTAGGTTTCAAGCTTCAAGTGTGTAGTATATAAGTACTCATGCGTAGAAAATGAAAGGGTATCATGACGGACTTGAATGACTAGGGTTTCCATTCCCTCAAGAGTTGGCCATTGACATAGTACTTAACTCGTTGAGTAGTTCATATTATCAATTCATTTTGAATTTTAATATGTATAATGCGGAAAATTCCTTAATTTAGCTACATGGCATGTCAAAAACTATCGAGGGTAGTATGGTTGATTCTCGTAGCACCGAATCAACCACCCCTATTATGTCCATTATGGAGGTGGTACCAAAAGAAAGAAGCCTTCTCATCCCAAAGGTAAGGGAAATAGCAAAGTTGGAGGATCCAAAATAAACGCTAATAAGCAGAATTTTGACATAGTACTAGTAAATAACCTTAAGGACGTCATATGCTTCTATTACCAAGAGAAAGGGCATTGGAAACATAGATTCCCAAAGTACCTGTAGGATATGAAGAAGAACATGGCCAAAGACGTTAGCACGTGGGGGTATGTATATGATTGAACTCTATCAAGCTTCAACTTCTAATTCTTGGATAGTTGACACGGGATGTGGTATTCACATTTGTTTTGATGTGTACGATCTAAACAAAAGTATGAAGCTAAGGCATGGAAAGCTCGACTTGTGATGTGTGCAAATAGCTTCACCTAATTTTAATATTTATAACCTAACAAACTTAGACTTAACTATGCACCTATAGGCAGTGGACCTAGTCAGATTATACTATAGCTTGGGTAAGTCGGGTGTCGATCAACGGGAACGGTGTTACTAATTATTCTACTTACTATCAAATTAACCTAATTATTAACAAGTTTAAAAAGGGTTTTATCTGATTTTACAAGATCAATCTAACTTAACTTAAATTCAATCAATAACTAAAAACACTCTTATCTAGTTCGAATCCACTTCTTCCTTATGGCTAGCTAATAATTATGGATTATCAAGTTTGTTATTATTATATTAGTAATTTAAGTCTAACTTTACCAATAATTAATTAATTCATGTAAAACTATGTATGATCACACACAATTAAACACATAACCATCTATGATTATGAATATGCTATATACGATTTATTATGCAAACGCAATTATGGTCATAATCTACGTTCTCGAGAACAATTAAATTTATTTACTTTTATTGCTAACTAAGATTGGTCAATCCTAGCTCTAACAATTTAATGTTCACTAAATCACTAGGTAAACAAGTTCATGCAGTTAATGGTCACTAAGCTACACAGAACATGAATTTAAGCAACTAAAGAAACAAACTTAAGCATGCTAGGCAACGATAAATCAAACACAAGCAATTCACCAACTAAATAAATCCATGTAAAATTAAGCTATTCATAAGTTAGAAGATTCATCTAGCTAGACAAGAGTAGCTAGATTCAACTGATCATAATAGAAAGTAACAAACAAACACAAAGTAAATAGGCAAGCGTGTCCATAAGTATCAAATAAGTAAACTAAATTATGAACCTCTACTCCTTTGGTGTTGAAAACCTTTTCCCAGAACTTCTCCTCTACTAAAAATCGTCTTTTGGAAACCCTCCAATCAGCAAAAAGTCCTTATAGTCGTAGGGACCAAGAGTATATATATTTTCTGGGAAGTCATGATCTACGTCGTGGCAGGAGGCTCCACATCGTGATCCAAAAGTTATCCGTATCGGGCAAGGATTCCTTATTCATGTAAGCTTATCGTCTAGAATACTTGTGCCACGTCGTGGTATTCGAGTTCACGTCGTGACTTAAGTTGAATCCGTGAATTTCTTCATCTTTTGTACTCCAAGTCTCCAATGTCTTAAATATTGTAAATTTTGGTCCCTTTCTTCGACACTTTATCCTTATAAGTACCATAATTCTATGAAAATAACCAAAATGTTAATAAAAATGTTAACAAATATTGCCTAAAAATATGTATAAATATGGCAATATCAAAATACCCCACACTTGGGCTTTGCTTGCCCTGAAGCAAATCCACTTATTTAAACTTAAACCTTCATCACTAATATCACATAGAATAATCCAATTCCAATTCAGCCATTCTGTAAAGACCTCAACGCATGCATTTATGTCTAAATTTTTCCTAAAGGGCCTCCCCATACTCTAAATACTCACAATCTTCATAAACACGCACCCACTTCTTTCGAACAATACTCATTTTTTGCAACCCTCCGAATCCATCCGCATAAATCTTACTTAACCTCAAAGTATTTTTGTAAAGCTACCCAAGTATACATAAACTAGAGGATTACAAATTTAGATACCACAAGTTGAAACTCTTGAATTCTTCATTTTGCTTGATATGTGATCTTTAACTTCTTTGAATTCACCTCGTTTTGTGTGATTTTTGGTATCTTTAACTTTTGATTCTTAAGAATTTTGATCTTTTGATCTTCAAACTTGATAGCTCCAAAATTCTTCAATTTTTAATTTTGGTAATTTTTCTCTGTTTTTTTTACATATATCTCACTTTTTTTTTCACTCAAAACCCTACATGCTTAAGCTGGGGTACTTAACTTCAACCTTTATTGGTTAAGACATAGCCTTCCTGGATAGATTTCTGGTTTAGGATGCTAAAAATATTGCATTCCTCAAACTAAACGGGGTTATGTTTTTGTTCCATGATGTCACTAGAATAAGGGAGGTCACAAATGCACTATAACGTATATCGGCTCAACTAAACATTTGAACTGTTATCGGATCATCCCATATAACACTAGCAACTACAGTTCAAATTATTACTACTAGATCCAATTAGTAATATTTTTAAAATTTACCAAATTATCTAGCAATTTACTTTACTTTTTCCACCCCTACCCCACACTTATCTCATACAATGCCCTCATTGTATGCATAAAGAAACTAAAACAATAAAAGGGAGAAAAAGGAACAGACTCCCTTGGGATAGCGGTGTGAACTGAACTCCAAAAGTGCGGCTAAAATGTGCATTTTGAATATGGACCTCTTCAAAATATGAACTTGGACTTTAACTTGATAGAGAAGTAAATGAGCCATCAACAACAGATCGAAACTTCCAATCTTCAATTAGAGTGATGCAAATGTGTATAAGAATGTAGGAAAGCATACGCCATAATATATTATGGCTCGTATCTTCTTGGGAAAGCATACGCCACATCATAACATTCCTAGATAGATTTCTGGTTTAGGTTGCTAAACATATTGCATTCCTCAAACTAAACGGGGTTATGTTTTTGTTCCATGATTTCACTAGAATAAGGGAGGCAACAAATTCACTATAACGTGTATCGGCTCAACTAAACATTTGAACTTTTATCGGATCATCCCTTATTACACTAGCAACTACAGTTCAAATTATTACTACTAGATCCAATTAGTAAAATTTTTAAAATTTACCAAATTATCTAGCAATTTACTTTACTTTTTCCACCCTACCCTACACTTATCTCATAAAATGCCCTCATTGCATGCATAAAGAAACTAAAATAATAAAAGGGAGAAAAAGGAACAAACTCTCCTGGGATAGCGGTGTGAACTGAACTCCAAAAGTGTGGATAAAATGTGCATTTCGAATATGGACCTCTTCAAAATATAAACTTGGACTTTAACTTGATAGAGAAGTAAATGAGCCATCAACAACAAATCGAAACCTCCAATCTTCAATAAGAGTGATGCAAATGTGTATAAGAATGTGGGAAAGCATACGCCACAGTATATGGTGGAGGAAACGAGCCATAATAATCTTTAGAATGATCTCAAGAAGATACACGGAAAGCCATAAGGTAAAACACCCAATGGTCTTAAGCAGGGGTGCTTAACTTCAACCTTTATTGGTTAAGACATAGCCTTCCTGGATAGATTTTTGGTTTAGGCTGCTAAACATATTGCATTCCTCAAACTAAATGGGGTTATGTTTTTGTTCCATGATTTCACTAGAATAAGGGAGGCCACAAATGCACTATAACGTATATCAGCTCAACTAAACATTTGAACTTTTATCGGATCATGCGATATAACAGTAGCAATTACAATTCAAATTATTACTACTAGATCCAATTAGTAAAATTTTTAAAATTTACCCAATTATCTAGAAATTTACTTTACTTTTTCCACCCCTACCCTACACTTATCTGATGCAATGCCCTCATTGTATGCATAAAGAAACTAAAACAATAAAAGGGAGAAAACGGAACAGACTCCCCTGGGATAGCAGTGTGAACTGAACTCCAAAAGTGCAGATAAAATGTGCATTTTGAATATGGACCTCTTCAAAATATAAACTTGGACTTTAACTTGATAGAGAAGTAAATGACCCATCAAAAACAAATCGAAACTCCCAATCTTCAATAAGAGTGATGCAAATGTGTATAAGAATGTAGGAAATCATACGCCACAGTATATGGTGGAGGAAACGAGCCATAATAATCTTTAGAATGATCCCAAGAAGATACGTGGGAAGCCATAAGGTAAAACACCCAATGGTCTTCAAAATGGAGAAAAATTTAGAAATCACGTCGTGATGTATAATACCATGTCGTGGTGTTGTAAAAGAATGCATGCATAATTTCTCATTTATACCAATCCACGATGTGGAAAAGTATGCCACGTCGTGAAAACTAAGCCTTCAGAAAATAGTAATATCCCACTTCTTCTTGAACCTTGTACTTGACCAATGTCTTAATGGGTCAAGACTCTTCTAATCCAGTATGTAAAGAGACTTTCTGACTCTATCCTTTTTCTTTTTAATGCACCCCATACTTATGTCGAATTGTGGGTCGTGACTCTTGACTTCTTAGACTAACGATACTTATCTAAACGAACACAACTCATGACTCAACTTCACTCCTTCCCAAAACTCCTTATCAAACTGTAATCAAACAACCAAAAGAAAATAAAAGTAACATAATACTAAACCAAGTCTTACAAACCAACATACAAAACAAAACCAAATAAAACTAAATAACAACTAAGAATAAGAAAGTCAATCATCATCGACATCTCCTTGTACTCCACTTGGTCCTTCTCCATCTCCCTTTAGCATCCAAAGTTCCTCCCAAGTAGGTATGTACGGGCACTACGGCGACACGGCAGGTGGTCGAACTACACCCATGTGAGGAAACGTTGCCTCCAACATTTGTGTGTTGTAATTAATCCTACCACGGAGATTATCCAAATAGGACCTAACCCAGCTTTGAAATGGGTCGGTGGGCATTACTTCCTAATGCTGTTGAGCAACACGTCCTCTCTCAACTTCTCCCCGGGCTCTAACATTCCTTCTTCGTCTCGCAGGAGGTTGCTCGGGTTGTTCCATCTTTGGCTCTCCATCTTCCGAGGGTATAACATAGCCTCCCCCGGCATCAACCACCACTCGCATAACACCCAAAAACTGAATAGTTAAATCATTGTTTGGAAAACGGGTAAGATTCCGCACAAACTTGTGAGACAAAATCCTATATGACCGGGCAAGACGGGTGACCAAATGTCCACCCGTAATCGGACTTCCTTGTCGTGAACTGGTCACTTTCTTTCCCATAAATCTTGCGAGCATGTAAGGAGGATCACAACACACCCCGGGAGTGATAATACTCCACAACAAGAACAAAATTTGTAAGGAAACTTATCACCATGGTGTTTATGATTGATCGAAAAGGTGATAAGGCAATGAAGAAAACGATGCACCGGGTTCCGAATTTGTGCTTCACTTGAATCACGAGAATCATACTCGTGATTGGAGATAGTCCGCCAAAATTGAGCATCAAAAGTATCGGGCGTAAAATCTCGAACGCAACCAAGTAAAAATGGAACAAAGAATGGAGATTGAGTCTCCACTTCCGTATAGATCCCCATGCGCCAAGCAAATTCCCGGAGACTACATTCCCGATACACCTCGTCCAACCGGAAAACTAATGCCCGGTTATAATCAAAATCAATGGTGCGTTCTTCAAAGCTCACAGTAGAGAAAAACTCCACTGATATTTCTTGGTACACGGATTCTTGGATCGCAAAAAAGTTCCTCCACCCATGGCAAGTAAAGGAAAAATGGTCCCCCTCGTACACTTTCGTCCAATAGCGTTCCAATTCAACCACCATTCCAACACCGCCAAGCTATCCCCAATCGACAATCAGAGCTATAGCAAACTCCCTATTGTATAACCATCCCAACCGGTTCTGATATGTTGTCAACAAGTCCTGTGAAATGTTTTGCGGAAATTGATATAACAAATGAATACTCGCCACATGAATCGGGTCATTGTCCTGTTGAACAGCCCTTCTAGGTGCCATGCCTGAAATCAAAAATAAAACAAAAACAACAAAAACACCCAAAGCATTATAAAAGAAAACGAAATAATTTTGTTCATCCAGGAACCACGTCATGGTTCTGTGCTCCACGTTGTGGGATGCAGTCAGGACATGAACTAAGATCGGTCAAAACACAATCCAAATCCAGCTAATTTAACACTTGGGGTATGTTCCTTATGCTAATATAAGGGCATTCAAAGTAAAATTACTAACCAATTTAACCAAATTGGGACATTTTTATTTCTAAGCAAACCCTAACCATAAAATGTATAAAATTAGGAGCAATTGAAACACTTTAAGCAGGAAATACATACTAAATTGAGGGAAATCGATATAACAGATGAATACTCGCCACATCAATCGGGTCATTGTCCTGTTGGACAGCCCTTCTAGGTGCCATGCATGAAATCAAAAATAAAACAAAAACAAAAACACCCAAAGCATTATAAAAGAAAACAAAATAATTTTGTTCATCCAGGAACTACGTCGTGGTTCTGTGCTCCACGTCGTGGGATGCAGTCAAGACATGAACTAAGATTGGTCAAAACATAGTCCAAATCCAGCCAATTTAACACTTGGGGTTTGTTCCTTATGCTAATCTAAGGGCATTCAAAGTAAAAATACTAACCAATTTAACCAAATTGGGACATTTTTATTTCTAAGCAAACCCTAATCATAAAATGTATAAAATTAGGAGCAATTGAAACACTTTAAGCAGGAAATACATACTAAATTGAGGGAAAAGACAAGAGAATGCAAGAGAATTGGAAGTAAAATGTGGCCAAAAATCGACTGTGAGCTTCCTGCTTCAGTATGTGTGGCAAGGAATAAAGGAAGGTAGGTCAAAGTGTTAAGTATAACTGGTCCCCCCCCCCCCCCCCCCCCCTACGTGAATTTTTAAAGGCCACGTCGTGGAAGGCAATACCATGATGTGAAATTTTTTTGGGCCGAAATCAACATGGGTCCATCTTAATGGCCGTTAGTACTGGACTCACCCCGTAATTTATCTATAGCCACGACATGAAGAGGTTTATCACGATGTGAACCAAGTCTGGACCCTATAATTTTTAAATAATGATTTTTTTTTGTTTTTGCTAATCATTTACCACTTATTTCTAAAATATCCCACATCTAATTTTACCACTTAACAGTATTTAGATGATGACTTGATGACTTTCCTAATCAAAAACTAAAAAACTAAAAAGAAAAGAAAAGAAAATGTAAACCAAACTCAGGTTGCCTCCCGAGAAGCGCTTCTTTTTTATGGAATCATGAGCCGGACTCCGTGCCCCCTATGTCAAATTGTCAGAAGAGCCCACCTCTTGAATCTTTTGTTCCTTGAAATGCCTCTTGTAAGCTTCCACTCAACGAATATACGCATGTTTAGAATTCTCCTTTTAAGCCTTGACTTCGTTTCCATCGAGCTTGCGTTTGATCCCTTATGTCTTCATTTTTCCTCATTTTTAAGCTTTATAATATCCTCCTCCTCCTTTACCACTGACCTAGTCACCTTTGATGTAACCTCCTCTTCATCACTAGACATGTCATCACTTTCCTTACTCACCCAAGATGTTGATTTTGTATAAGTAATGACTTCAACGAAAAATGGAACAGATTCCCTTGGTTTAGTGCGATTGATTTGATCAATTGTCTTGATTTCTTATTCCATAAGCTTTTCCAATTCTTCAAGTTCATTATCTTATCAATATTGAACACTTCACCCTTAACATCATATCCTTGAAACCCATCTTCCATTCCAAAAATTTCCTTATCATCTCCAACTCTCAAGGTGAGCTTAGATTCGCGTATATCAACCAAATCCCCAGCCATGTTTAGTAACGGGCGACCAAGAATAATTGGAACATCGGGATCTTCTTTCATGTCCAACACCACAAAATATATTGGACAAATGAATTTCCCAATTTTTACAAGAATACTTTCCACAATGCCCCGAGGTTGTGTCACTGAACGGTTTGCCATGTGTATAGTCATCTTTGTAGCCTTCAACTTCGGAATATTCAGCTGCTTATAAAATGACAAAGGCATCAAATTTATGCTAGCCCCTAAATCGGCTAAAGCATAAATCTTCAAATTATTCCCGAACTCACATGGAAGAGTAAGACGTCCAGGATCTCCCATCTTCTTAGGCAACTCTCCTAATACAGCTTTCGAGCTTTTCTCACTTAGAATCACCTTAGAATTCTTCATTAATTCTTGACGAGTGTCTATTAAGTCTTCGAGAAACTTCGCGTATTCTGGAATTTTCGAAAGCAAATCAATGAAAGGAGTATTAATAGGAATACCCTTTATTTGTTGAATAAACTCCAGATGTTCCCTTTCCAGTGGGCTAAGATGTGCTCGAGATGGAAATGGCAAAGGCGGTTTATAAGCTGGAACAAATACGATTTTTTTCTGTGCAAACCGAGCCCACATCGGGAACTTATTGAGCTCACGTCGTGAATCTGGTATTTCAGTAGCTTCTTCGTTTTTTAGCTTGGAATTCTTTGGCTTTAGTTCAGATGGCCTTGGCTCCACTTCTAGTGCTTCTAGGAACTCATAAATCGCTTCTTCTTCATTATCAATGGCCATGATGTGAGATTGAACTTTCTTTTCAGGAAATTGTGAAGATAATTTGTTATTAACCAAAGTAGTAAGTTGACCAACTTGGACTTCTAAACTTTTAATCGATGCTTGATGATTTCTTCATGAAGTTTGTTGGTCAATCATCATTTTGTGTTATTCCTTCATCATATTCATGTGTTAATTTAGCATTGCATCAGTATCTTCGTGCCTTCTCTTGGATGCTTCCATGAATCGGGTCAACATGGTTTCTAAGTCCACTTTCTTCTCAGTTGGTGGCTTCTCTTTTTGGTAGAAGCCTTGGCCAGTTTGCTTATATTTCTCTTCCTTTTGCTTCTTGTATTCTTTGTATGGCAACCACTCTTTCCTTAGTTGTCTCTAATATTCATCGTATTTGTCTCCACTTGAATAGCAAACTTGAACTTTCTTGTTTCCATATTCATCCATATTTCAATCTTTTGTCAAATGTGGGCCACTACATCATTCACAACTAACTCTAATTGCATGAATTGATTGGTCCATTTGAGTCAATATCCAGTCCATAGTATTTAGCATTGCCATCATAGCAGCCATTTCATCAGAATGTGTACCCACAACTTCTTTCACACATTCATTCCTTGGATTGTGGTATTCACGAAAATGCTTTGCAAATTCTTCAACCAATTCCTTGACCTTGCCCGGATTTTTCTTTGTAAGCAGTCCTTGAGAATCAAGGAGTTGTCTTGTTATTACATTGAAACCGTCATAGAATATGGACACTTCTTGTTGAATGTTAAGGTCATGTTGAGGACAATTCCTTAACAACCCTTTATAACGGTCCCATCCTTTGTAAAGTGACTCCCCCGGGTTTTACTCAAAATTAGCTATTGCCTTCTTGAGTTTAGCTATCTTGGATGGTGGATAGAATTGGTCTAGAAACTACTCACGCATTGGATCCCAAGTAGTGATTGTACCAGGTGGAAGTGCTATTAACCAATCCTTTGCAGCTCCTTTAAAGGTAATGGGAAGCATCCTTAGAAAGATGGTATCTCTGTTAACATTCAGGACATTGAAGTAATCAGCAATGTCATTCACTTCATCTAAATGCTTGAACGCATCCTCATGATCTTTTCCATAGAATGGGATATCCTTTAGTGCAGAAAGGATATGTCCTTTCAGCTCAAATGTGACAGTGGTAGGAATAGCGGGTTGTACTAAGCCTGGACCAACATCATCTCGAATTCTCTTTCTGTAAGCTCCCATGGACATTTCTTCAATATTCTCCATCTCGTTCTTTGGCTCGTTTTCGGGTTCGCTTGTATGTTCTTCAAATTCAGGCTCGGTATCGCATTCAGATTCGGTTTGGATGGGTATTTGATGTAAGTGTTCAAGCTTGCTCTTATTCTTTGAAGATGAACTTGACTCCCCCGTTTTCTTCCTCGACTCCTTTGAGAACACTGACTTGAATTCTTGTAAAGGCGTTTTCTTTGGTGTTTTATCTTCTTTCACGTTCTTATCCTTCTTTGGCATTTTCTTTGGTGTTTTGTCTTCTTTCACTAACAAAGACGAACTAAATAAAAAAAAAACTAAAAAAGAAAATTAACTTCTTGCAGGTTTCACCCTATAAAAAGGATCGATTAATTTAAAGCAAACAAACTAATAATTAACCAAGCCGTTCCCCGGCAACGGTGTTGAAAACTTGATGTGTGTAAATAACTTCACCTAATTTTAATATTTATAACCTAACAAACTTAGACTTAACTATGCACCTATAGGTAGTGTACATAGTCAGATTATAATATAGTTTGGGTAAGTCGGGTGTCGATCATAGGGAACAGTGTTACTAATTAATCTACTTACTATCAAATTAACCTAATTATTAACAAGTTTAAAAAGGGTTTTATCTGATTTTACAAGATCATACTAACTTAACTTAAATTCAATAAATAACTAAAAACACTCTTATCTAGTTCGAATCTACTTCGTCCTTATGGCTAGCTAATAATTATGGATTATCAAGTTGGTTATTATTATATTAGTAATTTAAGTCTAACTTTACCAATAATTAATTAATTCATGTAAAACTATGTATGATCACACACAATTAAACACAGAACCATCTATGATTATGAATATGCTATATACGATTTATTATGCAAACGCAATTATGGTCATAACCTACGTTCTCTAGAACAATTAAATTTACACTACTAGAAAAACAGCCTTTTACGACGCTCATTGCGCGTCGTAAAAGGCTCAGACGACGCGCAAATGCGTGTCAAGGAAGGCCCTGTCATAAAGAGAGACGATGCGCATTTATGACGCTCATTTACGACGCGCAATTACGACGCGCGTTTACGACACACAATGCGTATCAAGGAAGGCCCTATCATAAAGGAAGACGACACGCATTCGCGTGTCGTAACCTTATGACGCGCGTGTTAATGACACGCAATGCGTATCAAGAAAGCCCCTGTCAAGAAAGGCCATGTCATAAATGAAGATGACACACATTTTTGCGTATCATAAATTTAAATGTTTAAAAAAATATTTACAGATTTACTAATTTTCAAATTAAATTTGTATTTAATGTCTCATAATAGAAAATAAATATCATATACAAAAAATACAATCCATTGCATAAAATTTAATGTCATACAAATAAAATACCATAAATAACAAAGATAATTCATTTCACTAATATGTCAAATACAAATAATTATTCCAATAGTGAGTAAATGTTATAAAAAAATGAACTCAAGAGAAGCAGAATATACAATTGCATTATCTAGCTTACTATCTGCCAACAACTCTCTGTGTGTTTGCTTTTTGCTTGAGTCTCGTTTCCTCCAAAACTACTAGATACAATGGCTTGCTTCTTCCTTGTTACTGTAAGCAGAACCGAATTACATTAGATGCTAATGTAATTAATTATGTTGCTAAGGATAAGGGTGGGGCTACTAGAAAGACTTATTTATATTCAGCTAGAACATAAGTATCTTTATGAATCTTAACTAACATGAGAACAAAAGGCTTATGGATGTTAATACATAATAGTTCAGGGGCACAACCGTAAATAAACAATTAAATACTACATGTGGGTTTGTTGTTAGAACAAGGTTGCAAATGCAGCTGTAAACATGCATGAATTATAAACATCATGTAATAAAACTAATTATATTTTACTCTAAATTCAATAAAGTCTCAAATCTTTAATCTTGTAATTCATTCCACTTCCATTTGTAGTATGATGAATCTGAACACAGAAGTGAAATGGCAAAGAATTCTTTAGAGAGATATACTCACTATTATGAACGTTGGGCTACTAACCAATCAGTATACAAGGGCATAATTGTAATTTTCTATATATTTTTAAATTTATGTTTCTGATACATAATACTTTGATTCTTTTTTTCACATTAACAGTCGAGGCAAAAAGCACTTGCGGATTTACTGCATATGCAAACAGTTCATGTAAGTTAGAATTCCAATATTTTTTTTTGGTAATATTATATTAAAAACTAAAAAGTATTTTTTTTTAGTATTTTATTAGGTTTATTAACATCTGGTAAAATTTCAGCTTGCAAAACTCAGTGAGAGGTAATGCCAACCCAAGACACAGTTGAAATTTATTCTAGAAGTTAGGTTGCAGGTATATGCTTACTTATATTTAAATTTTAATATATTTTTGTTATTCTAAATGATGGTTTTCTATTGCAGATAGTTGAATGTAGGCGTGTGTTAAAATGGACATATGCGTATGGGTATTAGGTTGGGATAAATTCGTAAAATTTAACTGTGTGTATATGATAGGGATGTAGCTTTAGAACAAGTAGAACAATTACAATATTATCCTCCAGGGAACAAATAGACTTACCACTTCAGATGCATCATGAGTGAGTTCAATAAAAGATCCAACATCCTTGTAACCCTTCTTTCTTCCCAACCCAAGGACTTTTTCTATTCTTCAGCAACCAAGCATCAATCATAGGATTTTCGACCAATTCCTTATCGTCTATCAATAACACCAAGAAATCCTACACAGATAAAACCATGATTCTGTTAACAATTACTGGTTTATAGTTGTATAAATATACTCTTACTCACCATAGAGGAAATATCATATTTAAACATGTTGACTCTCTTTTCTGTTAACCAGTAATCAAGAAATGGGCTCAGAAGTAGAAGGGATCCAGCCTGGATAGGTGTTGTATGTCCCAACAGATTGAAAGAGTTTAACAAGCCACTGAATTGATCCATTTTATTTCCCAATATTAGTAGTCCAATTATCATTTAGACCTTTTAAATCGTTACCCTTTGGTGACCAAATTAGTCCCTCTATCATGCCACTGAATTGATCCATTTTATTTCCCAATATAGCCAACTCTCTCCAGCCACGTTGTCCACACATCATCTCATCCATTATGCATAATGATACCAATTTCTTCAGATAACAGACAAGACAAAACAACCATGTATTTGGTTAGTGTGAATAGATAACATAGAACAGTAACCTGAGAAAAGATTTATGGGCAGCAGTTCCAATATCACCAGCAGCATAAGCTTCCTGCTTCAGGAGTTGCTGGTGAAGATACTTGGCACAGAACTTAGAGACTGCCTGCCCTGAAAGATAAAAAAAAAGCTTAGTGAGGACACCTTATATATGAAGAAACAAACATGTGTGTATATAATCTATATCCATATGCTTACCTCCATGGCCATCATAAACGCCAAAGAAAGATGTGGAGTTGTCCAAGTCAAGTAAAGCAGCATGCTACCAAACACCTCATATTGACACATAAAATCTTGGTTAATTACTATAGTGATCAATGTTTAGGCTGACTGAAAGTTGTATCATAGAGAGATATAGAGAAAATTCAACAAGATTACAAGAGCATTAAACTATCATACCTTTTTAGAATATAGAAAATCCAAACAGGAACAATTGCTTATATAACTAACAAGTAGCCTATACTAGGGACTTACAGCATCTTCCATTGATGTGCGCCATCCTTGCATGGATGAGACTCCATATCTCAGTTTCTCATTCTCACCATCATCGGATGTTTTATCAATTTTAGGTGTGCTTAGGTAAACCCCCATATCTAGTAATCAACCCGGATGGTAAGCCTAAAATCCCAAAATCATCAATCACAATTACAGAAGTTACAGTTAGATATAAAATTAGACGCCACATCTGGCATGCTAAAGAAAAATACAGCTATATCACTTCATATGTACAGTATATTATCAGACACCTAAAACCAGTACAGTTCAGATGCATCATGAAAACACGAAACAAATAAAGGCAACGAAATCAAAACACCAAACAGAAACACAGATTCCAAACGGTCATGCCCTAAAATGCTAAGCCTAATTGAAATTTCAAACAATTATTGAATTAATGGCAAATCTAACGTAATATTAGATATTCCACAAAGTTCAAATCTAGAAAACGAAGATGCTCACATAAAGCCCAATCACGATGGATCAATGATTTCAAAAACGAAATGACAGATTAAGGGTGAATCGAATTGTAAAAATTATCTATTTCTAAGCGAGCATCCGAGTCTAATTAAGATCTAAACCGCATCACAACAAATCAAATATTCAAATTAACGAAACTTACAAGAGATTGGAATTGTCCGTACAGTTTTGTTCCAGTGGCGAACCCCCCAGTCCCCAGAGTACTTGGGTTACTGAATTAGCCCGGGTAAAAAAGGGGGATTGAATTTTGGATGGATTATTTATCGGCCAGGTGGAATACACTTATTGGGTTACATAAAAAAATATTGATAATTGTCAACAACTAGAACTTGAAAAACACTAAAGCAACGGATACAAGATAAGTAAACTCATAACTCAATGGAGTTATGCCTTTAATAGTTGCACTTATCATGTGAGGTGTCTCGGAAGCTAAACTGAAACCTAAATCATAACGATCCTCTGTAAAAAAGTTAGAAATAGATATAGTAGATATATAATTGAAACCCTCCCTGACTAGAAAAATTACCTCTCCATGCCCTAAAATGATTGAAAATGATAGTGGAGCGAGTACTCTATGACTACATTCATAATCATCACGGAAGATTGAGGTATCCATAGAAGATGAAACGGAAAAATCATTTTTTACAGAACACTCGCCAATCAGATGACGAATCTAACAAACATAGGAAGGAGAAGTGTGGTGAACCAGAGAGAAGACGAAGGGTGGTGGGTGCCTGGGTGGTTGTCGAGTAGTATGGGGTAGAGAGAGAGAGAGAGAGAGTGAGAGAGAGAGAGAGAGAGACTTGTAGATTAAGACCATGGCGGATGAGGCATTTTATCAAACATGTTGCGTGCATCATCGATTCTTCCCCATTTACTGTATAAGTCGATTTCTCGATTTCTATTTCTCTTTCTCCCATTCCAGTCTCCGACTTTCTGTTGCTGTGATAGAGAGTTTCCTTCCGTCGCTGGGATTTGAGTAGTGCCACCACTCCTCCGAAGGCTCTGAGTTTTCTCGGTCTAGGTCACCAGACCTAATGTTGCTGGTAAGGGCAGGCGAGGTGAGATTGTCCGAGATGAGAGGCTCCATCGGCTGGGTGACGCTGGAAAGCATTGGACGGTGGGGCGGGGCTAGACGGAGGTCAGAGGTGGGAGGCGCCAACACCAAGAGAAACATCGGAGGTGGGAGAAGCTATCGACGTCGAGGACCGAGAAGAAGAGAAAGGGTTTGTCGAAGTGACAAGGAGAGAAAGGGAAGTTGAAGAGAGAATGAGCAGTACAGGAGGGCATAATCGAGGCAAGTTCTTGAAAAAAAAGCCCCAGCTACTAAGGAAATTAAAGTGGAGGGAGAAAAAAAAAGGAAGGCGGGGATTTTAAATTTTTGGGATTTCATTTTCCCCGGATGGAACGCGCGCGTTCTATTAAAATTTATAAAGCGACGGTCGTAGACGACACGCAGGTGCCCTCCGTGTTTTTATTTTTTTTGTTTAGACACTAATTTTAGGGCCCGCAAATATGCGTGTCTGAAATCCTTTAAATTTTGGAAGAGATGACATTATTTTTTAGACACTCACCTTTGCGTATCATAAATCACTGCGTGTCATGGTTCGCGCGTCGTAAAAGGCTATTTTTCTAGTAGTGTTATTTACTTTTATTGCTAACTAAGATTGGTCAATCCTAGCTCTAGCATTTTAATGCTCACTAAATCACTAGGTAAACAAGTTCATGAAGTTAATGGTCACTAAGCTACACAGAACATGAATTTAAGCAACTAAAGAAACAAACTTAAGCATGCTAGGCAACGATAAATTAAACACAAGCAATTCACCAACTAAATAAAAATATTTAAAATTAAGCTATTCATAAGTTAGAAGCTTCATCTAGCTAGACAAGAGTAGCTAGATTCAATTGATCATAATAGAAACTAACAAACAAACACAAACTAAATAGGCAAGCGTGTCCATAAGTATCAAATAAGTAAACTAAATTATGAACCTCTACTCCTTTGGTGTTGAAAACCTTTTTCCAGAACTTCTCCTCTACTAAAAATCGTCTTTTGGAAACCCTCCAATCAACAAAAAGTCCTTAAAGTCGTAGGGATCAAGAGTATATATATTTTCTGGAAAGTCATGATCCACGTCGTGGCAGGAGGCTCCACATCGTGATCCAAAAGTTATGTGTATCGGGAAAGTATTCCTTCTTCATGTAAGCTTATCGTCTAGAATACTCGTGCCACGTCGTGGTATTCGAGTTCACGTCGTCACTTAAGTTGAATCCGTGAATTTCTTCATCTTTTGTACTCCAAGTCTCCAATGTCTTAAATATTGTAACTTTTGGTCCCTTTCTTTGAAAATGGTTCACTTGGCTGCAAATGACAATTTATCCTTATAAGTACCATAATTCTATGAAAATAACCAAAATGTTAATAAAAATGTAAACAAATATTGCCTAAAAATATGTATAAATATGGCAATATCAACTTGATCATGAAAAACAAGAGAAGGGTCGTTGTTAATACGATTGGGTATTACGTTCTTGTTTTGTCTTATGATTTTTCAGTTAGTTTAATAGTTTGTTTTTATTCACCTTACATGGAAAGAAAAATTATTTCTTTTCATGCATTATATCGTGATGATTTCACTTTTGGATTTGTAATAATAGTAGTAGCATTTTGGTTTACAATAATAATGATCTTTACTTTAACGTAAATCCATGTAATGACATTTATGAAACTGTTGTAGGCTTAAGGAAAAATGATATCTGAATCTTTAATGTTGGTTCATCCAAAGGTAGTTTGGATAAATCACGTCTATAGCATTGTCAACTTGGCCATAAAAATAAGAAGTGCATCGCCAAGCTCCAGTCACATGGGATCTTGGTATCATTTAACTTACAGTTAGATGATCTTTGAAAATATTGTTTACCTGCCAAGATGACAAAGGCACCATTTATAGGTAACTATGAAAGAGGAAAAGATTTGTTGGGACTCATTCACACAGATGTATGTGGACCATTCAGATCTGCCACATGACATGGTTTAAAAAATACTTTGTCAAATTTACTGATGATTTCAATGGATACGAATATATCTATTTGATTAGACATAAGTTTGAAACCTTCAAGGTGTTTAGGACATTCCAACAAGAAATAAAAAAACAACTTAGAAAGAAAATCAAGATTATTCGATTTGATATAGGCGGAGAGTATCTTAGTGATGAATTCAACGATCATCTTAGAAACCATGGAATAGTTTCACTGCTTGCTCCACTAAGAACACCACAACACAATGGTGTGTTGGAAATGATTAATCAAACATTGTTACACATGGTTCGATCTATGATGACTTGTGCTACACTTTTAATAAGCTTCTGGGGCTAGCCCTTAGAATTATCGATTTCATTCAAAACCTTGTACCAAATGTGACATCCCCAAAATCACGGCCAGAAAAGACCGATTTTGTTTATGCTTTATGAAAATCAGAGTACTTCATTTTATAAAAAGGTTGCGGAATTTGTTCCCAGAAAAACATGGTAAATACGTTATTAAAACATTTTCGAGGAAACGTATTTATTTCATTTTTAAACGTTTGGGATGTCATCGTTAATACCGAAACATAAGCATAAACAGAACTTACAATGATTTACACTAGTGATCTATATCTCTTTAAATCTCTCAGTGTGAAGTCACTTCATTTCGTCACCTGTAATATACATAAACTGAGTGGGTCAGGTTGGGAAACCTGGTGAGTACATAGGGTTTTCAACCCACAATAATATAGTTATTATGTTTAAACAATCAAACAATCAACCCAATTACCCATCCCCATTATCTTCTTTTAGTCTCCCCTAAAGATATTATCTCAAGGGTCATCTCCTATATCATATTTACTTCTCATCTCCTTACATCGTATTTCCTTATATGATTGTTCCTACGAACTTTACCTAAGGATCATCGCCTACATTGCATAGACAATACTATTCCGGGGATTACTCCCTCTATATGTGTCTAGCAAGATTTAGGGTATCATCGCATGATTACACAGCCAAAACATCACCTGGACTTGTAAATCATGATAAGGGTTAGTCTATCATCTCATGAATACGTAGCCACAACATCGCCTGGACTCGTAATTCATAATATGGGTTAGACTATCATCGCATGAATACGTAGCCACAACATCGCCTGGACTCGTAATTCATAATAAGGGTTAGACTATCATCGAATGAATACGTAGCCACAACATCGCCTGGACTCGTAATTCATAATAAGGGTTAGACTATCATCGCATGAATACGTAGCCACAACATCGCCTGGACTCGTAATTCATCACCTACGGGTTACTAATAGTCTGCGGTCGCCATCTATACTCTGGTAGATGACTACATCTCCAAATTGCCGGACAAGGTTTTAGTATCCTACATCACCGATTCATAATCACCTATCTATCATCACCTTCCTATCATCACCTATATCTCATTATTTTATTTCATCACTCACCAACTATTTCATCTACCCATGTTTTATCCCAACATATTTGTAGATATAAAATAAATATACAGTTTAAATCATTTAAAACATGTATAAATCATTCATCCAGCATAGACAACAAGTATTCAGACAATATGTACACATAGCACGTAATTTATATTAAAATACTTCATATCTATGTGTAAGATGAAAGGGACCATGCACTCACCTGATTAGGTGGTGACTCAACACTCGGACAGCGCTTCGATACTCTCAAAACGATGTTCCTTCGATAAAACCTAGTACCGATACAACTAGGGTTTAGTTTAACGATAACCGCGACTCATTAATCAGTTTGAATATTATTAAGCGTTAATAATGCTCATTATAACTCATAATAATAGCCCAAATAATTATTTTAAGGACCTAATAACATTCCTATAATTATTTGGAAGCTATATTAAAAATTGCGTAAGCGTAGCATACTTACAGCGAATTTTATCGAAAACCGGAACTTAATTGGAGCAGCGTTTCGAAACCGAAAAACTCCTTTTTCTCGGGACTCTGGGAGCCTCGGGGCTTCCTTAGGGTGCTAGGGGTTCACCTAGACCATAGGGAGGCTTCAAAACCTTAGAGAGAGAAAGATTTTAGAGAGAGAATGAGAAATGGTGTGAAAAATCCGGAGACCTTCGCCCCTATTTATAGCCTGCGAGCCTCGGTCTTACGCGGGGCGTAATCCTCGGCTACGCGGCGCGTTCTTCGCGGATGAGGATGCCAGCTCGCAGCCAGCTGTTTCGCACACCGGTTGATGGGAAGCGAGGGTACGCGGGGCGTACCGACCCTCGTACGCAGGGCGTCAGGCGAGTCGTCGTGGCGCCTTCTGGACCGAGAGCGAGCGGACGCGGCGCGCACGAAACCGAACGCTGGGCGTAGCGAGGAGCGACGTGTCGCTTATCCGAGCAAGACCGTGGGCCGCAAGCGACGGCTGAGATTGCGCCACGTCATCAATCTTGCACAGACTTCGCATTTTCATGCTTCAACTTTAAAAATTCGTAACTTTCGCATACGAGCTCCGTTTTCGACGTTTTTTATATCCACGCGAAGGTGGGAACCTACTCTACAACTTTCGTTTAGACCTTGTCGGCTAATTTTGGCTCGATTTTAAATTTGATATTATTAACGGGCCGGGACACGATTGGTCCGTTAAATCCTCATAACTTCTTCATCCGACATCCGTTTTCGCCCATCTTTTTCTTGTTACGCTACTCTCAACAAGATCTTCGATTCTCGTTCGGGTTGTGTCGGCGAAAACCCGCTCGATCTAATATTCGAATTTCGGGTTGTACACTGCTAGTCCGAAACTTCGAAAAATCATAACTTCTTCATACGAAGTCAGATTTGGGCGTTCTTTTTATCGATGTTCTTAGTTTAACATATTCTACGACTTTTGTTTAGATTGCTAAGGCTAAATCTCGCTCTATCGTAAATTCACTATTTACGCTTTCCGGTATCGTACCGGTTTTGTCGCGAAACTTCGACGGACCATAACTTCTTCGTTATAGCTCGGATTTCGGCATTCTTTATATGTACGGAAACCTTGAGACATATTCTGCAACTTGGTTAAGATTATTTATTCTAAATAATCTTTTGTCAAAAAGTCGTTTTCGACTCCTATTGTCTCTAATTTGACTAGCCCGGATTTGCGGGCGTTACAATTATCTCCCCCTTAGGATGATTACGCCCCGGAATCATCAACGAAACAGGGTCGTATAATGACTCCATACGTTATCTCTTCATCCTAGGTAATAATTATAACTTCTACATTCCTTCAAGTCTATCTCCTAGACTCGTTGACTGCAAGCAGTACTTGATCGTGCATTTGCTCTCTACCCCAGGTTAGACTCCAAATTATGATCTATCATCATGTGTTGCATTTTTAGACTTAGGTCTCTTAGGGTTAAATTCTAAAACAGACTATGCCTTCCTTTATGTTCTAATGTGATATAATCACACTTTAACATTAGGCATTTCTAGCTACCAACTTCTTTAACAACGAGCGCGATACTCCTATCAATCGTTTGGTTTAAGTCGGACGCTACATCAAACTTGATTCTCTGAATCACGTAACATACTCATCGTAGTCGGACTCAATTTGATATGACCGCTAGGGTCGGAATATCAACAATCGTCTTAGTCATTACCGAAACAATGGTAACAACACACTTGAATAAATCGAAATCAATTACTAGTTTCTTGGTAACCTTGTGACTTTCCCTGATCCAAGCGTGAGTCCTGTGCTTCCGGTAGTATAGGCCTCTACTACCATTCACACCTACTCATACTCGCTCCAAGTATTGTCTCGCAGTTTTTTTTCCCAAGTCACTATGAAGCAAATCACACAACAATTTCACACACCAGATAACAAAGCAAAGATTTTATTATTTCTTGAAACTATTACATAGGTGTTCAAGTTCACCCTAGACTATGCCTCTACTAGGCTACATCATACGAAACTATGGCTACTGCATCATCCATTCTTCGGGTAAGAAGTCCTCATCCTTGATTCCTCGCACGGTTTTCTTCTTCGTCGAGGATCATGTGAAATGCCCTTGGCCTTGGTGGCGTTTCTGGTCTTGCTGCTTTATTTTTCTTTGGGCAGTTCTTTGAAATATGCCCATTATTTCCACATTCGTAGCACTTCTTGTTGTAGAATGTACAATCTCTAGAATAGTGACCGGTCCTACCACACTTATAGCATGTCACTTCTCCATCGCATCTTCCAAAGTGCTTCTTCTTGCACTTCTCACACCACTTAGCTTCATTCCTTCGGTCGTCCAGGTTAGACTTCGAGAACTTTCCCTTATTATCATGTCTTGAGGATCCTTCCAACTTCCTCTTCTCACCAACTTCAACTTTCTCCAGACCCTTTTCTCTTATTTGGGTCTCGACATTCTTGGCTGCCCAGATGGCGGCTTTCAAAGTGGTTGCTTGTTTGACCATTGGACCAAAGTCTGCTGGTAGTCCGTGGGCAAACTTATTGACCTTGGAGAGTTCAGTTGGAACTATATACGGAACAAGATTCATTTTCTCCGTAAAACTTGCAGCATACTCGATGACGCTCATCTTTCCCTTCTTTAGATTCTAAAACTCGTTGTTGATTTCCAAAAGATCCTGTTCAGAGCAGTACTGCATTTTTAGCTGTACCAGAAAATCCTCCCATGACATTTTGCTCGCTTCTCCTTCGAAAAATCATAACTTCTTCATACGAAGTCAGATTTGGGCGTTCTTTTTATCGATGTTCTTAGTTTAACATATTCTACGACTTTTGTTTAGATTGCTAAGGCTAAATCTCGCTCTATCGTAAATTCACTATTTACGCTTTCCGGTATCGTACCGGTTTTGTCGCGAAACTTCGACGGACCATAACTTCTTCGTTATAGCTCGGATTTCGGCATTCTTTATATGTACGGAAACCTTGAGACATATTCCACAACTTGGTTAAGATTATTTATTCTAAATAATCTTTTGTCGAAAAGTCGTTTTCGACTCCTATTGTCTCTAATTTGACTAGCCCGGATTTGCGGGCGTTACACCAAATCAGAAGGTATATGAGGCACTCAAAATATGGAAATAGACTCGTCCTTATCTTGCACAAATCAAGGCTTGGGGTTGTGCGGATTTCGTTCTTCACAAAGCGCTCGATAAAATCTAACCTAGATCTGAAAGTTGTTCCATCATTGGTTATCACAAAGATTCGTTTGGATACATGTTTGATAAGCCTAATGAGAAAAAAATATTATTTATAAGGAGCTAGAGGGAGCCATATTGATCTCAATGAGATTTAAGATTCAACAAAAAAGTACCTATAGTTTCACTAGCCATGAATTAGAGGTAGAATAACCTATTGAGGAAGATAACATCCTTCTACCTACACCATGTAGATCTGATAAAGAACATCATCCACCCGAGTTTTATACTTTCCATACTACCAAGGAAGATGTCAGTATGTTAGGCGATAATGTGTTGCACAACTATCAGGAAGCTTTGGTAAGCCTAAAGGTTACAAAATGGAAATAAACAATGGGGAGATAGATTCAATACATGTATGCTAACCAACTTTTCAATTTGGCTGAACCTATGCGTGGCCTTAGAAATGTTGAGTGTAAATGGGTCTTCAAGAAGAATATTGACATGAATGGGAATGTACACACATTCAAATCTCGACCTGTTGCGAAAGGTTATACTTAGACTCAAGGAATTAACTATGAGGTAACTTTCTATCTAGTGGAAATGATCAACTCTATTAGGATACTACTTGCTGTAGTAGCTTTTCATGACTGTGAAATATGGAAAATTAACATAAAGATCGTTTTATTTAACAAAAAACTCAATAAGGATATGTATATGAAATAACTAGAAGGTTTTGTATAATCCAAGTATCCAGATAGAGTGTGCAAGCTTGTTATGTAGGTCCATTTATGTACTCAAACAGTCATCTCACAGATAGAACATCTAATTGGATGAAAATATCAAAGAGGTTGGTTTCTTAAGAAATGAAAATAAGAAATGTGTATATGTTAGAACTAGTTGGAGCACTGTTCTCTTCCTTGGCCTATATGTTGATGACATATTACTCATAGGAAACGACATCCCAACATTGCAAAGTGCAAGAACTTCGCTTAGGCAATGTTTTTTTTATTAAGGACATGGAAGATGCCACATACATACGTGGTTTTATGATCTATAGAGATAGATCTAGGAAATTAATTAGACTTAGCCAATGTACATACATAGATAAAATCTCAAAGAAATTTAAGATGGAATATTCTAATAGAGGATTGGTACCTATGCAACATGGCACAACATTATGTAAAACCCAATGTCCCAGTACTAGTAAAAAAATGGATATAATGAGTCGAGCCCATATGGTTCTACTATATGATTGATCATGTATGACATGATATGTACTATGCTTGACGTTTCATGCACTTTGAGAATGGAGAGTTGGTTTTAGGCCAATCCAGAAGATAGTCAATGGATCATGTTCAAGAACATTCTAAAGTATCTTAGGAGGACTAAGGATATGTTCTTGGTCTATGGTAGTAACGAAGAGCTAAATACTAAGGGTTATATGGATGGAATTTTTCAAACTGATAGAGATGATTCTCGATCTTAGGCGGGTTTTGTATTCTTAATCAATGGAGGCGTAATGACATAGAGGAGTTACAGTAGGATACTGTAGCGGATTCAATGATTGAGTTGGAGTATATAATAGCTAATGAATATGAAAAAGAGGCAATGTTGCTGAAGAATACTATCAATGATCTAGGTGTTGTTCCTAGCATATCTAAACCGATTGAGATCTTCTGCAAAAATGAGGGTGCAATCGCTCTGGCTAATGAACCCCGAGATCACAAGCGCTCAAGACATATACTCAGAACGCTCCACTACATTAGAAAACACATGGAGGACAGAGACATTATAGTGATTCATGTACCATCTGAAGATAATACAACTGATCCGCTTGCCTAACTATTGTCACAGATCAAGCATAATGCTCATACTAGATCAATGGTCATTAGATTTGCTAGTCATTTGGTTTGATGACTTAGTTTGTAAATTTATACTATGGATCTGATATAGACTATATATTATCTGATTTAGTGATTTGTTTTGTGGAGATATACTAATAAGCTATTGCTGCCTTTTGCATTAATATATTATGTGTTCCCTTTTTCATGGTTAGAACCACTTCCACAATATTAATTTATTCAAATTTCCACAATCGGTCAAACTCTTGGAAGCAAGTAGTGATTTAAGATTTTAATGGAGCATTAGTAGATTTTTCATAAGAATGAACATAGCATAACATGCGACCAATACTCACGAGTACATGAAACTGGAGATTTTAAGTATTAGACTAACCACACTTAGAAATTACTCTAGGGATGATGTCATGAGTAATTGTAAGATGGCTATATTTCATATAGGAGAAGAAGATATCTCTATGTCCTTAGATGATTTGGTTTTGACAATCAAATGCTTTGCTAGCCTGAGACTAAGTTGGTCAAATGAAAAACCAGTCTGATAAGGTTACCATAAGTCACTATCGGGAAAGACAATATTGAATACTAAGATTGACTCTTGATCCATGACTCATGTTCATATAGATATCATGAAGATCAAAGGAATATGAAATCAATAGTCTAAGTGTTGTACATTACAAAGTTGCAATAAGTACAATAGTTGAAATGGGACTACATACTCGTCAATTGTTATTAAGTATTGGATTGGAGTATTGTAATTTGGTGCTAGTGCAAGTGGGAATTATTGGAAGATGCTCATAGCCACAATAATTTGGTTATATTACTGTACATATAGTGTCCTTGTGGGTTACACGAAAGAACAAATATGAACAAAAATGGAAAGAGATTAATTTATAGGGATTAGTTTTTTAGTTAATTAATTTTTTTATTTAATTAAATGAAGCATGGAGAGTTTTTAATGATCTAGATAAAGGATTTGAATATTAAATAATTACCAAAGTTAGAGATAAATATCCGAGCCTTGATATTTATCTAATAAAATTTGAATCTTTGCCCTATCAATAAAGAGGCCTATAACCAGGTTTAAGAGTTAGATAAATTAGTAAAAACCCTACGAAATCCGGTGATGCTCTCAAAGATCTAAAAAACTCTAACAGCCGTCTCACGTGTCGTGTAGATCAGATTGATATGGTCTTATTTAACTATATATTTTAGGAGATTATCCTAATATAGTTGAGTAAAAATGTTATATTTTAATATATATGATACTTAATATGTTTTGAAATGTTCAGTTATAGTTAAAATTAGAGCTGGGATGCAAAAGGAGGAGAAATGAGTTGAAAAAGACGCAAAAAAGATATTGTTGACAGCTTGACCCATCATCAATGATTTGACCATATCTCATGTCTCGTAACTCCAATTGATAAGATTCAAAATGTTATGGAAACTAACAATTTCGGAGAGCTTTTGTGTTTTGAGAAAATTTTGATTCCTAGTTCCCACACTGTGGAACATCCATTCCCACAGCATGGCGACATTAGGAAATTTCGTCGACGCGAAGAAAATAACTCCCACTACGTGGCAACTCTTTCTCCATGCCGTGGTGACCATAGAACCGCTAAATAGAGCTGAAAATTAGCACTAATGGCATATATTCAACCCTAATTCAATCCCTATGAAAATAAACCCCATAAGTGCCATTTTGAGGGTCTAGAAGGCGGCCGGAGGGCTGTTAAGATGATAGGAGCAAAGATATGAAGAATTAGAGGGCCGATTCATGTTGGGAATCATTTGGTTTGTTTTTATGACCACGATCAACATTCCGTTATGATTTTCATATGTTTTAGTTTCTGATATAGGGCTTCAAAACCCAATTTCTTCATGTTAGACTAGATCAATCATTGAGAGTATGGATTAATTTGTTATCCAGAGTATTTATTCTTATTTATTTAATTATGTTTGCTTGATAAAAGGACCTCATGTTTTAAAGTTTTAATATTTTCTTTTTATTGTTGATTATTATTGGGTTAGATGATCATTCTATCTTAATTTGCTTGAATCATATGAATCTATGATCATTAGATTTTTATGACTAGGATTTTGACCATAAACATAGGGTTAAATAGAAAAGTTGGTAACTTTAATGTGTTAGCCTATATGTGATGACCAATCATGTATATAACTAGCATTATGAACATTAATATCAGTTTATAATTCAAGTCTTGCATAATTCATACTAAACAATAATTTGCAATATTATTTGTTCACAATCACTGAGTTAATAGTTTTTTTAAAATCAAAGAATTAGTCAGCTGATCATGATCCTAGTCATATTAGGAATCAGTGAATAATGAATAAGTATCCATGGCACTTAGTAGTTAGCCAATATTTTGAGATGAAATCTAGTCTGAACCAAAGTACCCAAAATGATTTGTTTCCATTAAATTTATCTAGTTAGTTTATATGTTGATTTAATTAAGTTTTGATTATCAAAAACCACTTTTATTGTTTTCGTGTGTTTAGTTTAACCTATAATCACACATCCTAATATTAATTCACTACCGTTTCCCAAGTGTTCGACACCTTTCTTATCAAAACTATACTATACCCGATCCAGTTCACTGCCTGTAACGTGTGGTTTAGATATGATAGACTAGGAATTATAAATAAAAAACTAGTGCTTTAAAAATACACATCGCCTATCCAATTTCAGAACAATCTAATTTTTGGGGTGCTTTTGTTTGGGCGTTTTTGAGTATGCTGTTTGCTTCTTGGGTGCAGTAATGAAAGAGGGATTCTCCGTTGGATCCTCCAAAGTTCGATTAACTGGAGAAGTCAAAGAAATCTAAGAACACACGTGTATCTTTTTCTAACTCTCTCTTTTCCGTTTTATTAGTTACCTAGATTTGGTTGAAATGGTTCCTCCTTTTGAGTTATGAGTTTTTATTATCTTTATGCTTTCACTGTGTCTTTTATTTCCAAAAATACCCTTATAACCCAAAAACTACACCCTCGTTACGGTAGCAGATTTCAATGGGTTCATTAATCAAATTCTTCAATCGTGTAGCCTCTTTCACAAATTCACTAGTCATTATATACTCGGACTCGTACGTAGAGTCTACCACTGTCTTTTTCTTGGAACTCTTCCAAGTTATTTCTCCTCCGTTAATCAGGAACACCCATCCCGATTGTGAACAAGAACCATCTTTGTATCACTATAACCTGTTACTCTTAACTCTTCTCTACCTGTAAATACTAAGAATATATCTTTTGTTCTCATAAGATACTTAAGAATGTTCTTTACTGACGTCTAATGACTATCACCACGGTTTTCCTAATAATGACACACCATGCTTAAAGCATGTGAGACATCAAGTCGAGTACATGTCATGTCATACATGATCGATCATAGCAGAAGCATATGGGACTCAACTCACTTTTTTCGAGTTCTTCACTAGTATTAGGATATTAATGTGTACCCACTATTATACCATGTTACATAGGTAGAAACCCTTGGAATCATGCATCTTGAACCTCTTCAAGATCTTATGCAAGTATGTACTTTGGCTTAGTCTAATTAAACGAGTTGATTTAATCTTTATAGATCCTTATACCAAGTATATATGTTTCATCTCTCTAATCATTCATAGAAAAATATTTCCCAATCCAAGTCTTCATACTTTGCAACGTTGGGATATCGTTTCTTATAAATAGTATATCATCAAAATACAATATTCCTACTAGCTTAGACATACACACAAGACTCATATTTTCTTCTAGAAAATCAAAATCTTTGACCTTTTCATGAAAGCAAAGATTACAGTTGTGAGACAATTGTCTGAGTCCAAAGATGGATCTCTCAATCTTAAAAACTCAATCTGGATATTTAGGTACAAAGCCCTTTAGTTGTGTCATATCTTAACATCCTGATTTTCGGTATGTATTTTCTAAATCTTATTTATTTATTTTTGGACTTTATTAATGTAGAGATAATTTAATAAACTAATAAGGGCTCCTTTTCCAACCTTTAAAACTAATTTGAAAACCCTTTTTTTGTAACACCATAAATTTTCGAACAAAATTTTTATTTTCAAATCATATAATTCTCATAATACATTTCACAAAAATCTCATTTATTTAATTTATAAAACAAAACTCCATAATGTTTTGATTAATAATCCAGGATTCTCAAAACATAACTCTTTCTCTGTTGTGTACAATCAAGCTAGTGCCTTCTCACGATCCTAAGAAAAACCTAAAACACATGTCACATAATACGGAAAGCACGAAGTTTAGTGAGTTCAAAATACCACCCATAAATAATTAGTCACTCGAGGCTATAGCTCTATAGACCCTCTGGTCAATGTGTCTCAGTGGGACCCTCCAGTCCCATGGCTCGTTGGATCCTCTGGTCCAGTCGCACTGAGGAACCACCGGTCTCACAGCGCGTTGGACCTTCCGGTCCGGTCTAAGTGAGGAACCTCTGGTTTCATAGCTCATTGGACCTTCCGGTCCGGTCTAAGTATTACATAATATATATCACATAATACTTATCACACAGAAATGTATAAGTCAAATAATCACATAAGACCCTCTAGTCACACATAATTACCACTCTAGGTAAAGTATAGTGAGAAGACTCACCACACAAGCTAGCAAGTAACAGTCTCGTACTTGGAAATCTCGAACTAGCCTTCGCCTAACACATAGGATAACATCTCTAATTAATACTCTATTCATACTCAAATACACCAAAGGCTATTATTTTTCTCTGTCTAACTGTTGAAGTGGATAAAAGACCATTTTACCCCTCCATGGTCTCCATTACTCATGATTGACCCAACCCTAAAGTCAAAAGAAGTCAAAATCGAGTCAATAGTCCATGTTTGACCCGACTTGTAACAACGTAATTTTTCAAAACAATTTTTCATTTCTTAAAAACATATTTTCATCTAAATCCAACCATAAAAATCCCATGTATCATAATCATAATACAAAACATGTCCAATCCCAAGATCAAATAAATCCAAATCCGACTGCATGTGTGTGTGTACGAGTCATGCCGGCGCCATCCCACGGTCCTCGCTAGTACCTGAAACTCATAACACAACAACTATAAGCATAAATGCTTAGTGAGTTCCCCAATATACCACTTACACACATACACCCATTCCGGGCCATGACCTTCCGGTCCATGTGTCTCAGGGGACTTCCGTCCCGACCCAGTAAACCTTCCGGTTCCACCCGTATTGACCTTCCGGTCCATAACTCCCTGACCTTCCGGTCTGCATCATAATGCCTTCCAGGTACAACATAGTAAGAAAAGTCACCTCGTATGATGTCTAAGTCTCACGTGCTTGATATCTCTGAATCTCGTAACCTCAACCTAGCCTCGCCTAATCATATCAAATAATCATTCTAAATCATTAACGGCTCTCAAGGCTATACTATATTCCTTCTAAAATTCCACAAAAGGGTAAAAGACCATTTTACGCCTCCTTGACCCAAAAGTCCACATGTTGACTAAAACCTTAAAAGTCAACAAAAGTCAATAGCAAGCAGTACGCGGGGCGTACTCTTGCCTTCCAGAAACGGGGTACGCAACCCCTTACGTGGTGCGTACTGGGATTACGCCTAGCGTAATGCCCAGTTTCTTTGTTCAGCATATTCAGGTCTTAAACGGTTAATACTTGCATCCAAACTTCAGATATGACCCCTCTAATACGTCTTAAACCATAAAGTTGGAACCTTTAAGCCTTTGCATGGCTGTAAAGATCACTTTGAGCTCAAAAAACCTTTCCTCTTTCCATAATGAGACTATAACTCATGCATGCCACAAGATCCACGTCCAAGACTCAATTTTTATGACTTCTCAACACATTTTACACTAGAAAAGGTCAGATCTAAGCTTATGGAGGCTCTTTGCACATAAAGTCTCCAACTTTGAACCAAAAACCTAACAAATGGTCCAACAAGAAAAACTCATGAAGAACATGGAAAGCTTTGAGATTTTTACCTCAGGAAGGATCTCGAACCACTGTACAACTCAGATCTATACTCGTTCTTCAGCTTCTAGCTCCAACAATGGCTCCCTCTTCTCCTTCTTCACCTTGAAAAGACAACTTCAAGCTCAAAAACTAACACACAAGCTAAAGCATGAATCTTAGCTCTCTAAGGGTTCTCTCAAGGGTGTATGGTTGCTAAGGCAAGGGACTACATGTTCCTTTTATAGTGCAAGGCCACAATTTAGGGTTTTACATCTGGGCCGGTTACGTCCAGCGTAACCTTGGGTACGCCCAGTGTACCCGGATGAACACACGTATGAATTAAGCGCATGAGTACGCGCAACGTACACCCAGTACGCCCAACGTACTCACTAAATCATCTTTTCAATTTCAAGGGACTAAACTCTCCAAAATAGAAGGGCCATAAAGCTAACCTGGTATTCAGGCTGTTACACGACTTGCCGAGTGCACCTATGTGACTCATCGAGTCTACTCATTTCCTCAAAAGTATCATGAATGTCCAGCTCAACTTGTCTAGTTGACCCCCAACTCGCCGAGTTATTGCTCGATCAAGCTCATTAGGACAAACCCTCACCGACTCGTCGATTCAGGATTTGGACTTGGCGAGTCCCTTCGATCAGATTTCTCATTCAGATGATTCTAAGCAGATATACAACCCCACACTCCAGATCTATCCTCCCAAGGATCAGATAGCATGTAAAGTTGCAAGCTTTACATTCATACATGGCATATAAGGCTCATAATGCCAACACATGCACCAACAAGGGCTAAATGCACGAGAGCTTGCCTCCAAATCAATAAAGCTCGAGTTTTTGGACTCACAAGGCCACTTATAGTCCAGATTTGAGGTTCCAACCTCAATCCATGCACCAATCACTCTATTACACAAGATAGATGGAAGAAAACCCTAAAGATTCCCTAAACAAGATCTCATAACGAAATGATCAAGCTAGCATCTTTTCACCTCCAACCGAAGCAAAACTCTAAAGAATCTCTGGATTCAAAATCCTCCTCTTGATCCAAGCTTTGATGCTCTCCACTTCTTCCTGCAAAAGGTCACAACATGTTCAAAATTATGTCTCTTCTCTCTTTTATCTACCTCTAAGAGATTAGGGTTTCTCTCTAGAGGTAAGGAGGGTGATGAGGAGGCTAAAGGTCCTTTAAATAGGACCCAACCTCGAGAAATTAGGGTTTCTCTACCCAACACCTACTTGGTGAGTCGACTCTCTGACTCGTCGAGTCTATTCATTAATGTCACGCGGACAACTCGACTCTACTCGACGATTTGGAATCACAACTTGCTGAGTCACTCCACGAATCTCAAAGTTTAATACCTTAATGCACCTGAAAGTCTGGATGTTACATTTTTTCCTTTTGGGTCAAAAGTGTCTTTTTTTTTTACGAAATTGAGAGGCTATTATTGCTTATTTTGAATTTCCTGCATGGGACCCTCCAATATTACGGGATTTTCACAAACGTGTAGCCCAAATACTTATAGGATAGACCCTCATAATATCCTATAATCCATTAACCTAATATCCTAGGCGTGAGTGTGTGTGTGTGTGTCGTGACTTCTAACCGAGAAAAAAAGAGGGGGAGACTTTGTGGGATCGAGAAGGAGGAGTTGTAATTGAGATTTTATCTAAGGTGTGAGAATGGGTTGAGAAGTCGATCAAGAAGGTGGAATAGAGTGGGATTCATCTTGGCAAGTTAGCAGATCGAATCCCTCCTTCTTTTCTTCTTCCCTTTTGGTTTTGTAACCCTAAATGAAGACACCAAGGCTTTTGGCCATGGCTGCTGTAGTTCGTATGAATCGAGCAAATGAAGGGAAATCCGAGTATGAGTTGAATTTAGAACATAAGGTAACTATAATATGTTTGGATCAATCGATACTTCTGAAAGATAGAATAGTGTGGTAGAGTAAAGATCACGAAGTGCCAAAAGTTATTTTTGATGGGTTTTGGTCATAAGACATCCTATGTGCTCATACAAACCCTAATGCTTGGATCTAGGTTTCTCTATTGTACATGCTTTGAATCCAAGACTATAAACCCTAATTCTAGCATACAAGTAATCATATTAATATGTAATTAGGTTTAAGATCATACCTTGATTGTTATGTAGCAATAACAATCCCAATTCCTTCTTGAATTGACTTTGGAAGGCTTAGAGTCACAAGTGTCACTCCTCTAATGGCTCACAAACACCATAAGCAAGAGGATGAAGAGGAGAGAGGTTGGAGGCTGCCAAAAACGTGTGTAAACCCTTACAAGAAGCTTAGCCACGTTTTTGAGCCTTAAGGGGTCTTTATATAGTTGGGCTATTAGGGTTATCTAACAAGGAAACCCTAATTTGGATGCTTAAGCCCTAAGCAACCCATAGACTCCTTTAATTAAGCCCATGGATGATTTCCTTATGGGTTTCCCATTAGAATTCGTCCATCCCTTAATACAAGGCAATCCATGGCCCAAATTGCAATTATCTTATAGTTACAATTCCAGTCCCTTAAGTTTAATTAATCTCTTTTAGTCACAAAACTAATTACCAATTAATTATTGACTAATATTAATTAAACAATATGATTTCTCCTTTAATATATTATTCCCATAATATATTAATAAATCATATTTAATCCTTTCTCTCCATAATTCATCCTATCAAGTTGCTTCGGTGAAGGCAACCCAAAAGGACCATGCACCATCGGGTCAAGTACATACCAAAATAGTTATGGACTTAGACACTAATCCAACAATTTTATCCCTAGTACCTATCCATACTTATAGGAATGAAAGAAGTAAGAAAAAAGTACATAAGGTCTAAACCCTGAATGCTTCTACATATAAGAGTACCCTTATGAAATACATACACATAAACATCATTACAAACTTCGACACTAAACAAGACATAAGATACTTCAACACCTCATACATATTTTAACCTCTACATTCTCCCCCTTTGCGAGAAGTGTCACCTCCTAAGTCATTATCATCTTCGTTGCTTGATGAAGTACTTTGAAAATCTCTATATACCATAAAATCATCTTTCAAACCTCAACTATGTCACCCGTTGTGTTCCTTTTGATATTATTAAGACAAACCAGAAGATTTGTGTACTGGGAATTTGTGTATCTTTCAACATCTTCTACCTTGAAAAAAAACTTGGTAATCTTTTGATTTTTGTTCTTCCCAACAAAAACAACTCTGTCACACCCCAAAACCGGAACGGCAGAAACGTTCTGGGGTGGATGACGTCATGTCAAGTATCACAACACATGCATTATAGTAATCAAAGTACAACAAAACATTGCATTAATAGTAATAGTTTTACAAGGTTACATTACAAAAATTTAAAGTAATACAAGTAATAGAATAAATACAGTATGGTACAAAGCTATCTTCATCAACAGCTCCGGGGATGTACCTATCTAATGCTAACCTGAGAATACAAGTTATTTGAAAAGCGAGTATCAGCATTTTTACAAATGCTGGTGAGTTCATAAGCATTTAGTGACATTTCATTCAAATAACTTAATAAAGTGATAGTTTAAGAGATTTCAGTGTATTAGAGTTCCTTCCAGAAAATCCTATATTTTCTTTAATAAAAGTAGCCTTCTACCAAGACTGGTCAGTGTAATGTGGTAAGAAGAAGTTTCCCTTAATTGCTAATAATATCAAAATACTGAATTTGATTATTAAAGAAAGCAGAGGCATCAGGGAATAACATATGCCTCAGTAGTGAGGACTTCTGACTAAGGCAAAAGAGTCATAGACTCCAGGAAAGTATCGAACTAACGACACGCCTGGTTTAGTCTAACAAATGGAGAAACAGACCCCCGAAGGTACCAAATGAAAGGTATAACTGGTAAGGTCTAAAACAGTGAACGCAGACCGAAGACGATACCAAATGGAAGGTACATCTTGCAAGGTCAAACAGTGATAACAGACCCCAGACAGTATCAAATGAAGGATACATATTGTAAGGTCAAACAGAGATAACAGACCCCAGACGGTATCAAATGAAAGATACATCTTGTAAGGTCAAACAGAGATAACAGACCCCAGACGGTATCAAATGAAGATACATCTTGTAAGGTCAAACAGAGATAACAGACCCCATACGGTATCAAATGAAAGATACATCTTGTAAGGTCAAACAGAGATAACAGACCCCAAACGGTATCAAATGAAGATACATCTAGCAAGGTCAAAACAGTGTGACTCTGAAAAAGGTGACATCAGCATACAGTGTAAATCGCTGATGAATTACTGTTACCTTAAAGCCATGAATTATAAGGCAACCCAGGATACTCGTAACCATACTGACTAGAGTACTAGACGCCCTACAAGCATCTATATAATGTGACATTTGTCACCCCTTGGCTTGGTAGGCCGTGGACTGTAGCTAGCAGTCAGGGTGCGGGGTTGTCAATCCTGTATAGGCCTATACACACAATGTCCGCTCTCCCTACAGGAGACTCTGGTTACCAACTAGACGACGGAGAAGGCCGCGTCCCGAAGATGCATCCCAAATAGAGGATAGTGTGTTACTAGGAGGGAGTGGGTTTCTTATGTAAGTGTAGACTAGAGGTATAGACTCTTAACTGAATTGACTGAAGAAAACTCGTATGTCTATGCTCGTATACGTAATATATAACTAATGAATCGAACGACCTTCAGATGGACATCCGATCCCACCAGACCACATCTGAACGAAGAAAAGGAAATAGGGCGGACAAGCCTTCCTAAGTCCTTCAATCATTATTTATATACATCTATACAAGTATAAACATACATCTAACTACGCTTGAGTGTGTATCATACGGTGAAGTATAAGTGTACAGTGGAACATCTGAGTCGTGAAGTATAAGTGTATAGTGGAACATCTGAGTCGTGAAGTATAAGAGTACAGTGGAACATCTGAGTCGTGAAGTATAAGTGTACAGTGGAACATCTGAGTCGTGAAGTATAAGAGTACAGTGGAACATCTGAGTCGTGAAGTATAAGAGTACAGTGGAACATCTGAGTCGTGAAGTATACGTGTACAGTGTGGGATAATCGAACCATGAAGTATAAGCGTACCAAGTATAAGTGTATCACGAAGCAGAGACGACAATAAGTGACGTAAGAACGTCTATCAAGTATAAGTGGAGTAAAGTCGTTATCTAGTATAAGTGAAGGAGAAATCGTATCACTAAGTAAGAGCGTGAATAAGTATAAGCGTCATCAAGTATAAGCGACTATAGGTATAAGTGAAAGTGTTACCGAGTCAGAGTATAAAATAAGTATAAGTGAAGTAGCAGTGTTTAACAAGTAAAAATATACGTCAAAAAGGGAAATCTTTAATGAAAAGCCTTTATGTACAGAGAAAATCACAAATTTTATTCCTTTGTAAAATACGTTTAAAACCTTAGAGGATCTTTCATAAACCAATTTAGTATGAATTTGAATAAATCAGTATAAGTAAAAGTTGTGAAACAGGTAAAAGTCATTTTAGTGTCCCACTCGATAAAACAGTGTAAAAGTGGTAAAATCTTGTGCATGCGGGTTATCAATCATATGCGATTGACATGATAACTGGCATGTTTAACTTGTATTCCCCCCCTATAAAACATTTAAAAGCATTTAAAAGGTTCATTCAGGGGTATGAACTCACCTGGTGTAAGTAGGTCCGACGAAAGTGCCGATTGAGCGTTCGGGGTCACGCAAGGACTTGAACACACACAAGGACCTATTTTAACATATGATAACATATGTTCACATACAATTAGCATATAATATACTAATTAAACAATTATACACACTCAAAGGAGTGTAAAACACTTTTGGTTGAGTGTTTGGGGTCCCGGGTAACGTTTACGGGTGCTAAGGGTCTCTTATCAGTTGTGGGACTTTGCTATACTCACATATCCAGTGTGTAAATGGATTTAAAACACCAACATGGACCAAAAAAGGAGTTTACGGCCCAACCTAAGGGAGTTTACGGCCGTAAACTCCCAAGGTTCTATTCTTGGGTTTTTGATGCTTCTAGCTTGTTCATTGAATTATTCTAGGCATTTTTCCTAAAGGGCATGAGTGGATTTGAGGCCTCTAAGGGTACTAAACAAGAGTTTACGGCCTAGGAACTCTCCCAAGGGAGTTTACGGCCGTAAACTCTCAACCTTTGAGTTTAGTGAAGTTTTAAGCCCCTATTGCCTTCCTAGAATTTTCTTATGAAGTTTGATGCTATTTTGGGTGATTAAAACCAACATTTGAGGGGGTTTTGGGGAGTTTACGGCCTAGACACTTGCTTCGGCCATAAACTCCAAATCAAGCCTCATTTCATTGTGTTTAAGTCCTTAAATCCTTCCTAGCATTTTATAGAAATAGTCTAAGGCCATTTGGGGGACAAAAACCAACATTTTGGGCATGTTTGGGGAGTTTACGGCCTAAGCATGTGCTTGGGCCGTAAACTCATTTTTATCCTTCATTTTGATGTGTTTTAGTGATCTAAACCCAAAATACCAAGTCCCTAAATTATGTATGAAGCCTAAGGGTGGTTTGGGAGTGTTTTTGGGGCCTTTTAACATGATTTTGAGGTGTTTACGGCCTAAGCTTGTGCTTGGGCCGTAAACTCTCTTTTTTCCCCTAAATCATTGTGTTTTGATGTTTAAACACTCCTAGGCAATCCCCTTAATTTATTTCCAAGCCTATAGGGACAAGTTTGGGTCATTTTGGCCTCATTTTGGGTGTTTACGGCCTAAGGAGGTTCTTAGGCCGTAAACTCCTTTTTCATCGCTTCTAAGTCCGATTTTTGGGCTATAAACTCAATTCAATATGTTTAGAATAAGCTAGGGTAAGCGGACTTACTATTTGGAAGCGTTTGGTTGCGGTTTCGGGGCGAAAACGGGTCTAGAGAGAGAGTATAGAGAGAGAGTGTAAAAAGTCTCCAATAGACTCCACTCACCCTTATATATGGTTTTGAGTTGGGACACAATGGAAGTCTACCCGATACTGCCGTTAAACGGGGCTTTTGGTCGCACCCGATTTAGTGGTCGTAATAATAAACTAATATTTTCCAAGTAAATGGAAATATGTGCTATTTATTTTATTTCCTTTTATCACGACTTAACGACATATAAACATACACAATTGAAATGTTTATTAAACTTGAAGACTTCTCATTAACGGAACTTTTGAACAGTGGAATATTCCGTTAACGGTAACGGAGAAATGTAACGGGACAACTTGGGTTGTCACAAACTCCCAGAGGCTTGATGCATATTTCACCATCTTCAAAGTCTTTTAAGCTGCCTTGACCTTTAAGCAATGATTGTGGCACAGTTACTTGTCTTCCCATTGCTAAAGCAAGTTTGACATCAGTTAACGCTAGACAATCATAGTAATTGTCTATGAACATCTTAAGGCGTGTAAAGCTAATCAGAAAATATTCTTTGCTGGTTATTTGAAGTTTCGACACATCAACACTTCTCAAGATATTTGCAACATTGATGAGATCATTGAGATTTATCAACCAAAAATATGCAACTGAGAAGTCACAAGCCACATTGTTTGCACAAACCACATAGAAGCGGAAGTTCTGCGACAATCCTTCGAATAAGGTGTCCTTTGAAATGTTCAACACTTTCACTATATTTACTAGGGACCAAACTTCCTCTTCTTTCTTCTCAGGAAGAGGATGAAATCCTAACTTCAACTTCTTGTACTCCACCTTATCTTTGAACTTGTCCACAAGCTGATATTGAGAAGAAATAAACTTCATATGATTAATAGGGAAATCCAGCTGGTTGAAATCTGAATTCTCTATATCATAACTCTTCTTCGGTATCTTCTCAAAACCATACATGTTACCAAGTGAAATAATATGTTCGATTGTTTCGTAATAGTATTGCTTGTTTAGATCTCCTTTATCAATTCCTGGAGGATCACCCTGTCTTTGCCTCATGATAATGTTGATTTGTATATGTTTTTACACCTCCTTTTCGATATTCTTCTTCTTCTCTTCTTCTGATAACTCCTTCATAATTCCCTTCACACAATTACCTTTAGCCTGATTCGAAGGTGGCAGCTTAGTACTCGAACCCTCAACAGTCAAACTAATGATTATGCCTTTTGTCAATGGCTTTAAAGTGATTGTAGTTGAGGTTGTTGACATTGAAGTTGGAATAGAAGTTGGAATTTGCATAATCATCACCTTTCCAACAAACTTTCCTTCAGAAGTATCCTTCGATGAACCAGAACCAATACCCTTTGAAAAACCTGAGCCAACCCCATTTTCTTCCCCTTGCACCCCTGTTTTAACAGGTGGGGCATCTGTTGGGATCAACTTCACCAGTTTCAGAAGAGGGGCAAGGTCGAAATCTTTGAAAGAGACTCCATAGAAACCGAAGATGAAGGAGAAACATTAATCTTCGAAAGTGATTCCTTCAAGCTCCCCAAAAACTCTTCCAACTTAGCAAAGACCTTGGAATCATATGCTGTCTTTGAATCTACCTCAATGTTGAGACAATTGTAAAACTCAACATCCTTCGTAACTACATCAACAATTACATCAACCTTATAATGAAGGGTTGAGTAATTCTGATCAAGTTTAGCAATTTCATTTGACATATCTATTTTGATTGCCTCGGTTTGGAGCTTGACAACCTTCTCAACTTTCTGAACCTCTTCGACGAACAGAATATGAAATTCTTTAGCAACTTCCCTTAGGTCCTTAACCACATATTGAAAATTATCAGCATGACGCTTCAAACGTGCTTCATGTTGCGATTTAATCTGATCCATTACCATCCACAAACTATTTTCTTGGGATTGCAATAAAACATCAATTTCGATCCTAGAAATAGAATTTTGACTTCCAGAGTCAACCTAAAGTTGTAGTAATGAATTCAACTTTTGATTCAAGATCTTGAATTCTTTCTAGTTATAAGCATATGATCAAGAAAGTTATCCTCCTCAGGATCAAACTTGATATCAGCAAAGGATACCATAACATCATCATCATCTTGATCAACCTCTAGAGTAGATTTTGCACCTTCAGTTGATTGAGAAAGGGGAAAGAGAAGTAATAGGTTGATTGAGAATGTTGTGATAAGTGGGTGAAGTGGTGAAAGCTGGTAAAAAAGTGAGTGTAGGAGTAATATATGGAGTTAAAGAAGTAGAAGTGTAGATAATGGTTGTTTCGATTATGGATGAAAGAAAAATGGAAATTGGAACAAATGAAGTTAAAACATTTGAATTACCTTGGGATTCATGAGTCGACATCCCATCACCCATGTTGACATTTTTGTCCATATTATATATGTCCACAGTGATGCGTGAAGTTCGAACCTCCTCTAAAATGGGTTTAGCAATCGAGACTTCTGGTGGTATGACATTGGACTGCTCAGGGATGGATGGAGTTGAATCGAAGCTAATGTTATCATTGTGAGGTGGAGACTGATCACTATCATCTTCGAATTCTGTCTCAACCACAACTTCATCAATGGATCTTATAATATCTTCTGCTTCTTCTTGAGCTTCTTTACGATGGAATGAGCTCGTCATTTCTTAGAAGCCGAAGAAAATGGAGATGGTATTTCGTGACTAACCAATCCCTTTTGACTTAACTGTGATTTACGAATCCTCTTTGATTTGGAAACAAAAGCTCCTTTAGGTGATGAAAGAAACTTCTCAATAACGTCTTCGATAATAGGCATTGGTTCAGGTGAATGATGAGGTCTATGGACTAGCTTCTTCGTTCTTTTTAAAACACTGATGGAACCGCTTCATTTTGAACATCCTGAACAATAGGTACTTGGATAGGCTTCATTATCTCCTTCTCGACTATCTCAAGAACAGATTTAGGGCTTTCAACCTTTGAAGATTTCTTTGAGCTGTTGCCACTTTTTGAAGTTCCTATAATTCCCATTGGTAACAAACTAACAACACCCCTATTTCAACAGCAAGGTTGATTTTGGTAAGATAAGACACAAGAACAAGGTTCATCGGATCCACCTTGCGAAGCATAGCATCCAAAATCCTCACAATATTAGGAAAGATCTCCAAATCATATTCAACATTCTTTTGATGTTGATAAATTCCAAACTCAGCTTTTGAAACATCAGTTGGAACAAGAATCCCTTCCTTCTCATACACTTGTTACAGAATCAGACTCCAATATCTAGCACACGACACACCATTGGCAACATTTGTGTGTAAGATACTAGCACCAAACTCCTCCCATAGTTGAGTAGCATAATCAACAGTAAGATCATAATATAATCCATCAATCATAGCATAAACTTCAAGTTTAGCTTTATCAAGACAAACACTTCGACTCGTCAAGCATCGAAGAAATATCCCAAATAGAAAATTCCACATACACGGTAAAGAAGACTTTTTAAACTAATTGATTTTGGTGAGTAGGGGTTGATGACCTATCTCATTAAACACGTGAAGCACCTGTTCATTTGTAACCTCATAGAAAGGTCCAACATTTAGAATGTTCATGATTTAAGAGAACTGTTTCTTATTGAGCTTATACTTCTTGTTGTTGGTTAACTGGAATGTGACCACCTTTGAAGTTTTGTTGAACATGGATGTAGAACTAGTTAATGATAACCATGTCATTGGAACTGAGAAAGAAGCGGTCATCACTTTGGAAAGAACTGAATGATTGAGAGAAACAATCAACATCTGCAGTTCTTCTGAGTATTTCGAAACTTATGGTTGAACCCTATAATTAGAACTCTGGATGTTCAAACAGAGGTTGAGATGTAGCATCATCAGTGGTTTGAGAAAGATCTACATGAACATTGGTTTCCACCATTGTTAGGGCTTGAAGGTTTAAGAGAAAAGATAAGTGTAAGGAAAGAGAATTTGGGGGAAAATCTTCAACCAAGATACATAAAGTTTGAATTGGTGACCTCCAAATTCCTTTTATACTAGGTACACAATTTAAATTTGAAGTGGTTATCAATAAAATCATGCCACGTGTGTTCTGGAAAAATGGGCCTATAGCCATAAAAATCGCGCCGTCTGAAAAGTAATAAACACTTTTTCTTGGGAAATCATGAAGTAACCAAACGATCACATCAATCAATTGTTTTCTTGCCCCAAGAGGAAAAGAACCATCACCGACCCTTCGTTTCGAGTCAGGGCTCTTTCGCTTTTGGGATGAGAAATGAAATCATAGCCAGAGTTTCGAAATATAGGTTTGAGTTGTTAGTACTCAAGACCTCAAGGATTTCTTGTGAAAATGTGTGCCAAAGAGTAAGATGAGAGCAAAATAAAAAAAAAAATTGGTTTTGTGATGTCAATTAAAAGAATTAACATAAAAGCAGTAAGACCTTAGGCTAACATCACTTCGTTTTACATCAAGAGAGATTTCGAATAGCTTGTGTGGTATCCCGTGAATTACAATCGAATATTCATAAAGGAATATCACAGGGCTTCTTTTAGATAGGCTTCGACAGTAGGCACAATTTTGTTCATTACCACAACTTAACATAAGTGTGAATAAATGTGAACAAAATTAGTTGTATGACCAGTGTAGTCAAGAACAAGTGTGGTAAGACAAACTTTAAAAGTAAATAAAGATCAAATAGATATTCAGACTAAAATCATATTTAAAAAACAATTAAGAACTGGGCCTTGTTGGGCAAAAATGTCTTCAGTATAGAATATTTTATCAAGACCACGCATAACAAAAGAATATGATTTTGAATATCGAAGTGTGGTATTGAAACAAGTGTTTCGTTAGAATCTTGAACATAAATTTCACTATGAATTCCTTTACAAGTTGGGAATTTTGGGTTTTACTATCATCACAGACTCATGAATTAAGATTATTAACACATACTTGTGTAGTATCTACATTCTGATTGGGTTATACCATAGATGTCGAAGATACGAAAGTGAAGTGTGTGAACCGCGAAGAATTAAGTTGATAAAAAGATTGGTTAAGAATCAAAGTGTACCACTGAAAATGATAAGGACTATTAAAAAATCTCTTAACTCTATGAGAAGATAAAGGTAGCTCGTAGGCTAATGCGAATATAGCCTATTTGGGAAGGAACACTCATAGTGAGGTATCCATTAAGGCTTCAGAACACATATATTCTATGAGTCTTAGGTCGACATACAACAACATGCTTCTAGGGATACCTAACTAGTGCAAAGATTCGAAATTATACTTCTCCAATGATCACGAAGCAAAATCCACAAAAGTATGTCAATTGAACACTAAACAAAGAATTAATAAACATGCAAAATAACAAAAAAAAATTTTGGATTTTTTTTTTGAAATGAAATGTACAAAAATAAGAAGATCTTTTTGGAATTTTTGTTTTTGAAATGAAAAGTACAAAAATAAGAATTTTTTTTGGTATTTTGATTTTATAAACATGCTATGAAAATAATTGTTACTAGATAAATGAAATGAAGGACATCGACATTGAGACGTTGGACTTCGAAACATCAAGTCTGCTCAGAAAATGAAGTACGTTCTGAATCATTCAGAGAAATGTTGAAAACGAAGCATGTCGATTGCTGAATCGTGAACAGTAACTTCTGGACCATTCAACGAAGTTATGACTCTTCTTTATTTCATTACGAAGTTAAACTGGGAATAACATTTGCATCAATCATTCCTAATCCAGACAAGATCCTGAGAAAAGAGTTTTCATCCAAATGTTTGGTAAAGATGTCAGCAAGTTGATCTGTTGTTTTTGCAAAGTAAACCTCAATATTTCTATCCTCGACATGATCATTGATGAAATGATATCGAAGTGCTATATGCTTGGTGTTCGAATGTTGCACCAGATTATGGAAGATACGTATTGCACTTTGTGAATTGTAATGTGAAGGTATATTTTTCATGTTGATTGCATAATCATGAAGTTGGCTTTATATCCAAACGACTTGAGAAGTGCAAGCTGTAGCAGCAACATATTCCACTTCCGCTATGGAAATCGATACACAAGTTTGTTTCTTCGATTGTCAGCTAACAAGCTTCCCATTCAAAAGTTGGTATTCACTTCTAGTGCTTTTTCGGTCAAGTTGACATGCACCAAGATCTGCATACGAAAACGCTTGAATAAAGAAACCTGTATTTGAAGGGTACCATAAACCCAACGAAACAGTCCCTTTGATATAGCGAAAAATATTCTTCACAACTGTTAAATGGGGTTCCTTGGGATTCGGCTGATACCTGGCACAATTACAAATAGCAAACAGAATGTCAGGTCGACTAGCAGTTAAGTATAGTAACAAACAAATCATGCTCCTCTACAAAATAATATTGATTGCAAGATTTTCCATTGAAGGTCTTAAGCGTGAGACGACAGCCATTAGTACTCGCATTTTGAATCGTTTGTTATTCCAAACTTCTTAAGCAGATTCCAAGAATACTTCTATTGATTTATGAAAATTCCTTCTATGCTTTGATGATTATTTAATCCCAGAAAATTATTAATCTTACCCATCATACTCATCTCGAATTAACTTTTTATCATATTCTCAAATTCATTGGACAATAAAGGATCAATCGAACCAAAAATAATATCATCTACGTAAATTTGAACAAGCATCAAGTGATCCCCCACTTTCTTTCGAAATAGAGTGGGATCAACAGACCCTTGTTTAAATTTCAAGAGTTTTAAAAAATTGGTAAGAGTTGCATACCAGGCTCGAGGTACTTATTTTAAACCATAAACAACTTTATCGAGAATATAACAATGATCAAGAAATTTATCATTTACGAAACCTGGTGGTTGCTCAACATATACACTCTCTTCTAACACTCCATTGAGAAAAGCGCACTTGACATCCATATGATGAACATCAAAGTTTTTGTGTGTTGCATAAGCACAAAATATTTGAACAGCCTCGAGTCTTGCGACAGGGGCAAAGGTTTCATCATAGTCAATACCTTCTTGTTGCGAATATACCTTAACAACTAGCCTTGCTTTGTTTCTTACCATATTACCTTGTTTATCAATTTTATTTTTAAAAATCCATTTTAAGGCTATAGCTGAGACATCATTAGGTTTTGGAATGAGTCTCCAAACTTTGTTTCTTTCGAATTTAGCAAGTTCGGATTGGATGGAAACAATCCAATCAAGATCTTCCAAAGCAACCTTTACAGACTTTGATTCAATTTTTGAAATGAAAACATTAAACATACAAAATTCTTGATGCACATTTAATACCTCAATTTTAGCACGAAGTTGCGCCCTTGTCTACACTCCAGCTTGAGGATCACCAAGAACTTGTTCTTTTGGATGATTTTGTGTCCATCTTTCCATGGGTGGATATGCAGGATCGAAATCCAAAGGTGCATCTTCAATCATTTCATCTGTTTCTGAACCTTCACCTACATTAGACACATTACCACTCATATCATGAATAACACCAGTTTGATCATACAAATTAGAAGGAATAAATATAGTTTGCTCCCCCTCGACGATTGGATTGACATTTAGATACTCCCCCAAAACATTAGAATTCGAACATACATACTCCCCCTCGACATCAACATTCGAATTTTGATGCTCCCCCTCAACATCAATATTCAAATTCAAGTGCTCACCCTCAACATCAATATCGGAGAGTTTGGTGTAGAATGTAAATCAACATGATCCTGAATTATTGTCGAATCATCATAATGCTTCGATGCTTTAGGAATCTGATTATCATTAGCATTAATTTCTAAATCAATTGCCCTATCTGGAACACCAAAGATTAATTCATAATTAAAATCCAAAGAATTTGTAATTTATGACTCATCATTCGTTTCAGTGATGATTGGCTTTTGTGCAAAAGTCTTTTTGACACGCTTAACATAGTAATCACCAAACGTTAGATTGAAAGTTTCTTCCATCTTTTTTGTTCTCTTGTTCAACACCCTATATGCAACTGAGTTGATCGAATATCCCAAGAATATCCCCTCATCAGCTTTGGAATGAAATTCGAAAGGTTATTTTGGAGATTCATTATGAAACACCAACCAAAAACATGGAAAAAGTTCACATTTGGTTTTTGATTGTTAATTATTTCATAAGGGGTGATATTAAAATGACGATGAATACATGATCGGTTTTGTGTGAAACATGCTGTCGAAACCGTTTCTACCCAAAGATACTGTGGAAGATTCACACAAGTGAACATCATCCTTGCTGCTTCACATAAAGACTTGTTTCTTTTTTCGACAACACCATTTTGTTGTGGTGTGTAAGGAGATGAAAAATTATGTGTAATCCCACAATCATCCAAAAAAGAGCCAAGAACTTGATTCTTGAATTCAGAACCATTATCACTTTTGTTTTTCTTACATTATTGCACACACTGAGTTCAACGTGTTTGATAAAATCAATCATTACTTGAGATGTTTCTGACATCTGATGAAGAAATTAAACCCAAGTAAATCGTGAAAATCATCGACAATAACCAATATCTACTTATTCATGTTGAGAGTTTTAGCCTCATATATCCTTAATACAGTGGTTGTGGGGTATTGAGTATTCAAATGATCACACAGTCCATACTCCTAGATAGTATGACTCGTTAACACCAACAAATTTTGAGTCTGCTAGTGTTCCACTGGACTATCTAAAAGAGACCGTGGTCGTCATCAATACTATACTAGATGACTACCATCAATACTACAATACTACAATGTTGGTCATGGTCTCTGGTCATTATTTTATCTCCGACATGGTCTCTCACCATTATTTTATATTTGGCATGGTTTCTCACCATTATTTTCTCTCTTTCTCAACTCTTTTCTACCCCATATTTTAATAATGTGGTAAACTACATATACGATTTAATTAATTAAATCTTATTTATAAATTCATAATAATGACTATGAATATAAATATAAGTTACACTTGAAGCAAGGTAAGTGCAACTTACCTTATAGAAATTTTAGCGAAAACTAGGAAATTTATGTGGGCAGAACTCAAACCCAAATGCTATATTTCACCGGGCTATCTAGCTCTCCAGAGCCTCACATCTAACACTCAAAAGTTACTAAAAGTGGGGCCTTGAGGATTTGGGATCTTTTGGAAGAGTTCTGGGAGAATTGTACGAGAATAAGTGATTTCAAGCACAATATATAGGATGAATCTCGGTGCGTGTCGTGCCTATTGTTGGAAGTGCATCGCACGTCTTGTCAGCGGTTTTGCCGTGGCTCCATTAGAATGTCGCCACATGTCATAATCCAGGTGAGCCGCATCCGACCAATGTCCTCTGTGCATGTTGTGTGCACGCGCAAAATTTTATGATTTTTCAAAAAGTGATATCTTTCTTATACGAGCTCCATTTTTTACGTTCTTTATATCTACACGTAGCTATCGACAAGTACTATTTCATAAGAACTCCGTTATATACTATATTTATATCGATAAGTTCATATTTTTGAGATCTTCAACTCTTGTTTATATTGTTTTGGCTAACACTCAACCAATTTTAATTTCGATTTCAATATCCACACTGATACGCTGAAACTTTGACAAATCATTACTTCCTCATATGAAGTCAGATTTGGATGTTGTTTATATGCACGAGTTTGCTTTTACAATTACTAGAACTTTTGTTTAGATTTCTTAGGCTAATAAGCATCCTATCTGTCACGTTTTAATGAGATGCATAATTGTGTTGGTTTGATCACAAAACTTCGAAGAAGCATAATTTCTTCATACGAAGTCAAATATAAGTCCTTCTTATATCCACAAGATTCTCATTACAACTACTACATCTTTAGATAAGATTATTTACTATGTCTTAAATGTCTAGACCGAATTTGCAGGCATTACAATACAGTTAGCCGCAACTGGAGGAAAACGATTTAATTGTTTGATGTGGTTTATTGATTTCTAGGACATAGGATGTATGTGCACTAAGTAGCCTAATACCTTCATGCCATGTTGGATGCCTACTAATGCCACTTGGAATTTGTACTGGTACTGATAGGTTGTTAAGTGAATGATTTAGGTTGTATGGAATTGGAGCAAAATAGACTTAGAATACCTGATTTAGCCTAGTGCGCAACTCTTGTTTGAGTCCAACAATTTTGGCATGAAATTCATTATTTTAATGACTATATAGCTTCACATTTTGTGTGACTATGAATTCATGAGATGACACGTTGGGGCCGGAGGAAATTCCATATGGATTAGAATAGCAGAATAGAAGTAAGTTCATTACACTTGAAAAGAATATCAATTGCTACTATAGAGAGTATACATGATAGAAATTGATAACAAGGAGAAAATTGGACAGCCCAAAATGTATCTCAGAACGAACATAGATATGTGTCAAAGATAATAGTAGATCTCCTACTATCGGAAGCACATGATCCTCGTTTGGTTCTATTGTTATGATTATTTGTTATATTGATAAACCATAGTAACCTTAAAGTTTACCATTCGATCGATTATTGTGACTACGAGATCCAGTACAATGGGATATGTTACTTTACTGAGTAAAGATGAGATACTAGAGATAATTGCGACATTAGTGTCATATGAAATTGGGAATGATGATCAAGGATACCATTAAATGAGTAGTTAGAGAATAGTGTAACGATAACAGTTTGAATATATGATGATGAGTTATGTTTATGTTAGATAGAATGCGAAGTACATGTATTGGAGAGGAGAGCTCCAGAATTGGTTCAGAAAACACAACAGTGCGTGATTAGATTTTTGTTGAGGTATTGCAAGACCTAATTAGAGGAGTTGCCTAGTATCGTTAAGAGGATTGCTGATAGGTTGGTTGACAGGTCGAGGAGTGGATTGCAGTCGTGCAAATTGCTAATAGGAGTGTTGACGCGACTTGGGAGAAAGATCTTATCTTGGAGACGAAACTGGGAAAGAGTAATCGAGCATATAGCCCGAATTTGCTAATAACTACCAAAAGCTTGATGTTGTTGTGTCGAGCACTAGAGGTCGAGTTTTGGAATAGGTCCCAGTAACTGTGGTTTGCAAGAGATGGATGCAGAGCCTCAAGACATTGTTTGTATGTGCTCTTCAAGTTTTTTATTTTTGTTATTATATCCTTGTTACATATGTTTAGGTATTTATAACATAATTTATACCAATTATAGTGCGGATATGTTTAAGAAGTTCCACGAGTAGGTACGTAGCCCTAGAATATGTTACTCAAGTGTCTTAGTGATTGTTGATAGTGGGGATGCCAAATGTTTATATCTTACGCTTTCGGGATCATCTGGGTCTTGAAGCTTCGAGTTTATTCAAGTCTCTTGTAGTTGAGGTCGTCGATGTTAAGATGGTAACTGTTACCTATGGTCACCGAGGTTTTATCTTAGAGGTCTTTGGAAAGAGGTTACCCGTCGATTTATTCCAATAATGATCCAGGAACTACTTATGATAATGGAAATAGATGGATGGGCATGTTGGTGTGGGGATTATTTTTCGTCACAAACTAGTATGGGTTCGAACCTAACCGGGGGAGAACCATTTGGTCAGGGGTGATACCATATTCAGAGCATGCCAATATGTGTAGCCATAGGGCTCGAAGTTTACAGATGTGTTGCAATATAGAGTATTTAACAATGATGAAGAATACATGCGGTGACAAAGAATAGAAGAAGGTAGTAGAGGAATATGTCGTCAAAGAGTCTTGTGGATGTGTCACATGAGGATTTTTTTTGGGATACCATCTAAGCTTTGGATGGGGTTCCACATTAGTTTTATTTTGGGTGTTGATAATAGAGTTTCATGAGGAAAAATGTCTACTTAGTTTCATAATATGATTGGTAATAGAATTTGATTGTATGATTCGTTTAAGATTGGTTGCGACTGGAACTATCCATGAGGCATCAACAGAGGTTCGTCGGATTCCAAGTGGAGGAGAGTTACTCACCTGGGTAAAAGTTTGGGGACTTCAATCCTCGGTATGGTAGGGAATAATTGAGACAATTGCTGAAGGTTTTTGAAATATCCGATCTCTCCATTTGACGTGCATAAGAGAGATAAAAAGGAAATAAACATTCGAGATGTATGATTCGGTTCAGGAATGGTGTATCATTACAGCCTGTTATGTATTCAAGAATGCCGTGGGTTTGATCATTATAGTGGGTGCAACTTGTTACAAGAAAGTTTTCATTAAGAGTTTTAAGTCATCAACATTAACTTACATGTTAAGCATTTAGTTAGGCCCTAGTTTAGAATCATGGTGAGAGTCCCTTGCTGTTCTGGTCTAATAAAGTCTTGGAGGTCCAAGCCAAGGTACAAAAACTGGATAATATTGTCTAGGTTCCTAGGATCGATAATTTATTTTCTTCTTAGATACTACTGTTATGGGATGTGGGATGAAGGTATTATACCCATGGGCTTGATGGGGATGATGGAAAGACCGTGCGTTTCCGTAAGCTAAAGGAATGGTAATTGGAAACCTGTTGGTTTGTAGAATGATGATTACATGCATATAGACCCACAATGGTTGGTTATGAACTTAAAATTGGAATGTTTTGGATGTTTCTTTATACTAGTTAGTCTGATTATTCGATAACTATTTAATAACGCGACCATGGTGTACGTTTGGTGCAAGGTACAAGACCGTGGGTGCAAAGAGGAACAATGTAAGAGTGTGATTTGGATGCATCGATGGAAGATCACTAGTCAATGGGTAGGATGTGTTTCATTCATGTAGTTGAAAGTGTTGATTCGTCAGTTTAATAACCAAAGTGCTAGAATTGTATGGATAGGTGTTAGAAAATGAGATTTTAAGGAGGTGTTAATCAAGATATTGTTTCATTTGGGAGTCGTAGAGTTCCTTTTTAACAGACTACTCGGTTTTGTGTCTGAATAAGTAGGAATGATCTTTGACCTTAAAGGGTTGGTACTGGAAACCGTGGGCCATAAATTTTTGATTTATGGGAGTTTTTCAAGGAGTTGGGCTTGTTTGTGGATATGGTTTAAGATTTCGATGGCGAGATACCCTACTATCCCGATAAAGTGAATGTAGTTGTTGATACACTTAGTCAGAAGTTGGATAGTAAGCCACTTTAGGAGTGTTGTATGCAAATGACAATGTTACTACTCTGTTGGAGTTGTTGGAAAAGGTACATAAATTGGTGTTTTTGGAAGAGGACGCCACACACGAGGGAGTTTCAGGTGAGATTCCAATAGTTGATCAGGACATTTGGAGTTATTTAACATATTACGTAACACCCATTTTACAGATTAGATTGGCTAAAGACTTAAATGGGTCAAACTTATGGTTTTAGAGAAACCCACCTACCATGGCGTGGTGGGTTGATGACCACGATGTGACATGACAATTTAATGAAAAGGCATACGACTTTTTTGCCACGAAGTAGCAAAGTGATGACCAATGGTGTGGCAGCTGTTGCAGCCCAAGCCCATAATGTTAAGGTTTCCTCTATATTTAAGGGCCTTGTCTCTAGCTTTAGGTCATTTCCCCTCAACCCCATCCTCTTATCTCAAAACCCTATCCGCTCCTCTTGTGTTTTAAGCTCTTTTTTGGTGTTTTCCTTATTTGAAGGTTGAAGGAAGGATTAGTTAAGCAAAGAATCAGCTAGCATCTTGTCTCCATCTCTTGGTGTATCTTTTGGACTTGGGTAAGTCTCCAAGTTCCCACATTTATGGTTCATCCTTTTAGAACTAGTCTTTTGAGCTCATTTCCTTCATGTTATTTTGAAATGAATGCTTCGTCTTGATAAAGTTGGAAACTTTATCACTTCTTGAGGTCCCTAGGTCATCTTATGTTCCAGATTTAGACTTTCATGTTTATTGGTTCCATGTATGGAGTCTTGAACCCCTTTCTTACCCTATTTTGACCTAGTTTTGAGATAGACATGCATTGGACATGCATGTCCATAAAGTAAGGAGTTTTATGGTTCATGTTAGGGCAAGGAAGCCTTTTGGAAAGTTTAAGAAAATGACTTAATGTATTAAGTCCTTAGTGAGGAAAAAAATGGCTTTTGATAGAGACCACAACATGGCTAAGGAATGGTCACAACGTGCTGGAGACCAGCTTCGTGATTACGTTGTCCTGAAATTCCCAAGACGTGGCCAAGAAGGGCCCATAACATGGCGATGTACTGCAAGTCGTTTATTTTGTCCTTTCATGCCTACAACATGGCCAAGAGGTCTTCATGTTGTGGTAGCTATTGGCTTCGTTGACTGTTGACATTTTTTAACCATTGACTATTGAGTTTTGACTAGTTTGACTTGCAATCAAACTTGGTGGATTTGGGTTATTTATGGAGTATTTATCTCTTTTAATGTTAGACTGTTTTTTTTCTCCAATTCTTTAGTTCAGTTAAGTTTCTCACTATGCCATGTATCCCATTGATTATCCTTTGAATGGTAGGATAGAAGTACTACTAGAGTACAAGTATGATAGTTTACTAGGATTACTACTTGTTATGCAAGTGCAGTAGTACTATTAGAGTACATGTATGATAGTTGACTAAGATTACTCCTTGTTATGCAACTGCAGTTAGAACAATTGGTGTCTTGGTATGCTACATTGTAGTGTCTTGCTTGTGAATTGTATGATACCGTTATAAGTTTTGTTTGGTTAACTTAAATGGGGTAGGCCAGTTATCGATATTATCTATAATTGACCAACGAAGGACTTAATTGAGAAGTGGCCAATGACAGGGTAACTAAGGAAAGATAGTTTCCAAGGATATGCAATATGCTAGTATATGTTACGGGTTAGCGTTACATGATAATATGGTAATGATATCTTTTGTTCTATATAGTTTAAGTTAGATAGGCTGAGAAATCTTGGTCTAATGCCTTGTTACGATGTTCTTGTTTGATTGTTTGTTCTCAGTTAGATCATCTATTCGATTGTCTATCTGATCCCTTACTACATATAACTTTATAAATTATATGAAATACCAAGATCTAGCCCCTGGCAATTGTATATAAGACCAAGATGTAGCTCATGGCAGTGGAGTCTGGGCTGGGCCCGTTTACTCCTTGGATAAGACCCATTATGTATGTTTGGATTGGGCCCATTATGTATGGCTGGGTAGGGCCCATTATGTTGATGGGTTTTGAACATTCTAACACTCATATGGTGTATATGCAACCCTGGAAACCTTGGATCCATGTTTTACTATGATACATGCAAATTTGATTTTCCAAGGTTCATAACCTATCTAGCATACATGGGGAACTTTTAAACATGAAAGCTAGTAAGAAATACATACCTTTTGTTATTGGAATTCCTTTGAGAACCTTGTGATCCTATCACCCCAAATGTGATTCCTCAAATGCTTCACACAACACCAAATACACTTGGAATAACTTAGAGAGAAATGCGACACACTTAGAAATCGGCTATGCCCTATTGTTCTTCACTAGTCCCGATTTTGGTAGCTAACACATACATTTTATAGTGTGTTACAAGTAGGGTTACACTATGTAAACCCTAAATGACATGACTTTTCATTTCTTGGATCCATGGGTTCAAAACAACCATGGAGCATCTATGGAGCATTTCATGGGTTTTAGCCCAACTGAATATACCATGGACTACAAGCCTACTATTAAAGAAATGGATGATTACTTTATTAGCCCATATATTTAATTAGTCTCCTTTTGATCACAAAATTAATTCTAAATTAATACTTGATCGATACTAATTAAATAATATTATTAATATATCATAACCCATAATATATTAATAAACCATAAGTGTTTTTACTCTCATTTTAGTCTACCCAAGTGCATGATGCCATGCAACCCAAATGGACCATGCCAAACCGGGTAAAGTACATACCAGAAATAGTTATGGACTTAGACACCTTATCCAACATATGTATGTTTGGGCGGGGCCCATTATATGGTTAGGCTGGGCCCATGAACTCTTTGGATAGGCCTGTTACATATGATATATGTATATGGATAGGAGTCTTGGTTTCTAGACTTTAGAGTAGAGGATTGTATGTAGATGCATTGTATGTATGGTGAAATATGTGGTATAATGAGAACTCACTAAGCTTTTTGCTTATAGTTATGGATTAATTACTTTGCAGGTTATTTGTGGGAAGAGCTTAGTGTACACACGCATCGAACATATTAGTTGCCATGTTTTTTAATTTGACTATGATAATGTATGGTTTTAATTAAATAAGTTTCACTCAATGGATTTTGAAACAAGGGTTTTAAAAGATTAATCTATTTTACGAATCAAAAATCTCATTGTAATTTTTGGGACATTACATATTATGGTCAGGTTTGTGTTCCTACACTGGAGGTAACAAGAAGATACTACATTAGGAAGGTCGTAGCTAGGCATGGGGTGACAGTTTTTATTGTCTCTGATAGGTACATCCAGTTCATGTCTTGCTTTTGTGAAAGCTCACATGAGGAAATTTGTACATAGTTGTTATTCAAGACAACGTTCCGCCCACAAATAAATAGTCAGAATGCGCACACAATTTAGATTTCGAGGGTAGTTAGAAGTGGTATCTTCCATGTATAGAGTTTTTCTACAATACTAGTTTCTACTTTTGGGTTGATTTGTCGCTTTTCAAATTGTTGAGTGGTAGGAAGTGAAGAACACATATGTGTTGAGACAGGGTTGGTCATCAAGTACTAGTGTAGCACCTGGTTTCCGGTATGTGAATTTTATTTAAGCATTGCCCTATTTTAGCCTTGGACTCGGCGAGTCATAAGGTCCGACTCGCCGAGTAGGGACGAGACTCAGGACACGTTTAAGTGGGCGACTCGGCGAGTCCATATCCTGGACTCGGCGAGTCACCGCTACTGGATGAAACCCTAAGTTTCAAGGGTTTGCACCCTATTTAAACCCTCATTCCGCCCCAACTCGTCCCCATTCACCCCCAGAACTCCCCCAACATCGTTTTCCCTTATTTCCTTGAGAGGTTGAAGTGTTCTTGGTGTGTTCTTGAAGGTTTTGAGGAGAAAGAGGAGTAGATCAAGAAGAGGAGAAGGAGATCAGTCATCCTTGTGTCATTTCAACATTTTCCTTGAGGTATATCTCGTTTTTCCCCTGTTTCTATGCTTAGGATTTCATTTAGGACACTCTTGAGCAATTCTTCAAGCTTGTTTGTGCTTAATGTTTCGTAATAAGTGGATTAACCTTTAGATCTAGGCAAGATTGAGCTCCAGGAGCTCAGATCTGTGAGCTTTATGGCCCCATGTGGCTTGTTCATCCTAGATCTACCCTTTTGAGGCATTTTGCACCCTAAAATCCACATTAGTGAATATCCACACGTAAAGTTGGAAACTTTACGTGTGATTTGGGTCCTAGAAGTCCAGATCTATGAATGGCATGGACTGAAATCGAGTAAATCTGTGTATTTGGTGGATGCATGGCGACGACTCGGCGAGTCGTATAGGTGACTCGGCGAGTCTGGTCGCGAGTCACCGATTTGGTCCCTTCATGATGTGTCGAGTTGAGCCGTGAGTCACAGGGGGTGACTCGGTGAGTTGGGAGCTGAACTCACCCATGTTAGGACTCGGCGAGTCAATGCCCTGACTCGGTGAGTCCAAGGCAATCTTCATAGATCAAGAACAGACTCGGCGAGTTGTTCATACAACTCGGCGAGTCTTAGCATAAAGTGTTCTTCGGATGAAGATGAACTCGACGAGTTGTTCATACAACTCGGCGAGTAGGATGAAGGAGTTGAATGACAGTTAGAAGGTGAACTCGTCGAGTCATAGCTCGACTCGACGAGTAGAACCAGGGACCCAGGACAATGGTTTGCTAGGGACTCGGCGAGTGGTGATCCACTCGGCGAGTCGGGTCAACTGAAAGTTGACTCTAGCATTGGCTTAGAGCTAGACCAGGGGTAAAATGGTCATTTTACCTAAAGGACAGTTAGCAGTGTTTGATTGAGTATGTTGTGGGAATTGCAGCTGGAGGACTCCCGGAGCAGCAACAGTCAGTTAGTTCCCGATCAGTTCAGCAGCTACTTTGAGGTGAGTTACCTTCCAGTAGTAGTGGGTCTAAGGCCACACGGCCGGCCCACCAGTAGGAGATGTATGATAGATGATTGTCTTTGTGATATCATCTAGGTTTGCTATTACCTGTTATGTTGCATGCTATCATGATACGTTATATGCAATAGTAGTAGAGTTCGGTTGTTAGGACCGCTGGGTAGTCAGACACCCCAGAATTATCTGACTGTATGTGATGGTATGCTTGTATGTTGGTCTATTATGTTATGCGATAGAGGTAGCGGAAGGGGACCAGTCCCCGAGGATCGGTTGTTAGGACCGATGGGTAGTCAGCACCCCAGAATGGCTTGACATGGGTAGTCAGCACCCCAGAATGGCTTGACACGGGTAAGACGGCACCCCAGAATGGCCGTATGGGTAGGTCGGCACCCCAGAATGGCCGTACCGGGTAGTCAGGCACCCCAGAATAGCCTGGCAGTGCGTATGTTATGTGATTGTATGGTATGTGGTACGTTGGGGGAACTCACTAAGCTTTGTGCTTACGTTTACAGTTTTGTTTTCAGGTACCTCTGCATCGAAGGGGAAGGAGCCGGCGCGGTAGCGGCACGTCATACACACACTCTTCGGTTTCCGCATTTACGAGATTTACTGGGATTGTACTCTGATATTTTGATGGGATGTATGGTTTGACCTTTTAGAACAGGGTTACGATGTGTTATGGTGTGATCAAACAATGTTTTTTATTTATTAATGTTTTCTAAAGTAATATTTTAAAATGAAATTTTCGGACGTAAAAATTGGGTCATTACAAGTTAAGGTGGGTTGCACCTGATCCTACATCGGCTTGGAAGGAGAACGAAACATCTACTTATAAGGGGTGTGGATACCTTCCTTGTGACAACGCGTTTTAAAGCCGTGAGGGAAGCAGATCCCATAAGAACTCTGCAGTTAAGCGTGCTCGGGCGGGAGTGGTACCAGGATGGGTGACCCCCTGGGAAGTCCTCGTGCCGAGTAGCCCAAAGCGGACAATATTGTGATACGTGCCAGAGGGGGGATGTTACAACTAGGTAGCATGGTTATCGTGCTTAAGGCAAAAGAGTTAATTAAGAAGGTATATAGCCAGTTAATAACTATGTAGAGTCAACAGAAAGGATATGTCGGCATGAGGCATTGAGTGAGGGAATGGGAGTTCCACGTAGGAGATTATGTTCTACCAAATGTTTCACAATGGAAAGGGGTTACATGGTTCCATGGAAAGGATCTGTAAACTTTAAAAATTTGTAAATTGAGTCTACTTTGTCATTAATTTTTTCCCCGCCCTGATGTTGGTTGTAACTAAGGTGAAAGTGGTAGTTTTCCCAGACAGGTCTAAAATGACCTGCAATGATATACGGTTTTGTAAAATTCACTATAAATTGTAGAAAAATCATGGAAATAAGTGTAAGTAGCCCCTAAAACGTTATTGACCTCCAAGTCATGATCATCCTTCCATAATATCTTTTGGATGGGTTTAAGGGGGTAAAACAGGTCTTGAACAGACTCTAGTTTTGATGTAAAAAGATGAAAATACACTCAGGAATGTTTTAGTGAATTTAAGGACTAAAGAGTGTTTGCTAACACTATAAAACGATAATATAAGGAAAAAAGAAGTACCTTGATTCCTTATTTAGGGGTGACTCACGTACGGTTTGAGGTGAGTTCCTCATTACATAACAATAAGGTTTTATATGCTTACTATTAGATCGGGTGAGAATTAGGATATGTATGATTAATAGTAGATGTTGATTTTTAAGTGTCTTGTTTGTAAATGATTTTTTTGGGGCCAAAGGCGACTGATTGACCGGAGGCCATCGTGCTGAGTTAGATTGATCGAAGGCGATCATGCCAAGTCAGGGGACCAAAGACGGAGATGACGAGTCTGTGGATCGAAGGTAGGAATTTTGAGTCCTTATTGGATGTTTCTTAGGATATGTTCCAGAACATGCATGTATTGTGTGATAATGTATGCTTATTTGTTACATATGTTTGAATGATTGTTGAGAGCATGTTAATAGGAGTAAGGTATAATGCTTTGATGCTATGTTGTGATTCGAATTCACTAAGCTTCGTGCTTACCCTTTTCCTCTTAAATAAATGTTACAGGAAACGCAGGTACAAGTAAGGGGAAAGGCAAAGATTGACTTGTAAATGGAATGATGTTTTGAAATGATGTTTTTGGATTTAAATATTGGATTATCCTCACGAATACTAATATTTAATTTTCTTATTACTATTTTTTTTGTTGTTTTTGGTTTAACTTATAAACGAAATGATGTTTTTGGAATAATGTTTTGGGTACTTAAAACTTAATGAAATTAGTTAAGTAATGGAGCTTTATAATAATTATAAATTTTTATTTAAAAGTACAAATTTATTGTAATTTTTTGGGATGCCTCACATATACACAAACTTTGTGAGTTTTCCGTTAAAGAAAATGAGTTTCACATCCATTTTCCATACTTCATAATCATAAAAACCAGCTCTGTTAAGAAATATCCTAATAGATTTAATTTTGGCTACTAGGGAGAATATTTCCTCATATTCAATCCCTTGAGTTTGAGTATACCCCTTCTCAGCCAGTTTAGCCTTGAACGTGTGTACATTTCCACCCATTTCATTCTTATTCTTGAAGATCTACTTACACCTAACAGTTTTAATGCCAAGTGTATGATCAACCAAATTCAAAACTTGATTATCATACATGGACTAAATCTCTCTCTCCATTCTCTCTTTCCATTTGGTAGCCTTTAGGCCTGCCACCATTTCCTTATAGCTGGATGGATCACCCATACTAACCAGTGACTCATCACTAATCAGCATGTCCCCTTCTATATTAATATGGAAGCCATAAAACTCAGAAGGAAGACAAACTCTATTGGATTTGCGCAGATGATGTGGAGATCTTCCAGTTTCATCAATAGATGCATCGACCTCTTGTTTAGTGCTAATGTCAATTATAAGTTCTTATTTGGTTGAATCTTGAATCTCTTCATGATCAATTAAGCTCCCACTAACTTCTTTCGATATAAGCTCCTCTAAAGGAAGAAACTCATTTGAGTTACAAACACCATGTTCTTACAAGGCCTGTAAAACAAGTATCAAAATGAATTTTATAGATAACTAATAAAGTAACACGTCTTTGATTTGGGTTCTATTTTGTCTTGAGTCTCGCGACAAACGGAGATCACACAACCCCATACTTCCACATGCGCTAGTGAGGGATGTTTCCTAATCCACATTTTAGAGGGATTTCGAGAGAGGTTTTGAGATAGCCTATAGGGTTTGATCAGTCAAAATCCATTCATATGGATCATCTATTTATGGGATAATTACTTGGTCACTAAGTAATTATCCATAAGTTTAGTTATTATCCAAAAGATCTAATAATTATCCAAAAGGTTTGACTTTTAGACCTTTACACTTTAGAACCCTTAAGTCTATATGTTTATTATTAATTAATTAAACCCTTAATTAATTAACAAATTACATCCCAATAAAACTCTAGTGTCATTAGTTGATTATTTTTGTAATTGTGTGTAACGCAAAAAGAGCCTATGATTAATAGTAATATTAGCAACTGTTGTGACTGTAAGTGTTATCTTCCAACAAAAACTCTACTCTAGAGAATCGTTTTAAGAAATGGTTGTGAGATGGTACCATAGATCCACAATTTGACAAGAAAGTCAAATTTGTTCGAGTCGTGATCATCACGAGATTCGGATTTCGAGGAACCATCATGGTGGTCGACAAATCCAAAAAACACGTAGTGAGTTTTAAACAAATTTTGACATGCATCAAAATTAAGTCCATTAAGATTCAAGGTCAAGGTTCAAATGAATAAACACTTTGATATTTTGTGATTCTAAAAGATTTTCAAAAGAAGCTATGGCCAACGGCTAAGGTTAGTTCCACCGAAAGGGAGAGAAGAAAGAGAGGCAAGAAAATATGAGAGATAGATGGAAAGAGATGACTTGATTAGCTCATATACAATGAAATTGGAATTAACTTTAGAATGAACTTATGTTTCTGATATAATGGATTATTACAAAATAAATAACAAATACATATATGCGAAAGTGGAGAGATTATATAAACTAACAATGGGCCTATATTTATAATACAGTACACTAATACTTTCGACTATCATGTGGAAAGTACAATACCCAAATGGGATATAACAAATTGTAATATTAAAAGAGAATACATTAATACCAAACATTAGACCATAGAAACTACATTGGATTAATATACATTTCATAACCCTAAATCCTAATTTCATAAAATCTAAAGAGCTTTGCAAACTGCTTCACAACACCTAAATTTTAGAAAATAAACTTCACAATGTCCATAATATTTGACAAACTAGCTTACGATAATTACCAAATATATCATTATAATATACTAAATTTTATTTCACAAAATAACTTGGAAAACCTAAAACCAAATTCGTAAACTAAACTAATTTGGCGACGTTCATTTTCTAAACTAAGTAGTTTTTTATTATAGTTACCTAAAATATAATTAGATAATATATTATCCTTTATTTAAAACCTTTTATAATCAAAACTTATTATAATTGAAGCAAGTAAAAATACCCAAAATCAAGAAAAGCAAATGGGATTGAAGTGTGTGTCTCACGTGATGAAACGTGTTTATGCGATGGAAACTGAAACCTGAAAAATCCCATGGTCGCATATGCCGCACGTGCATACATGTGTTTGTACTTTACATGCATGTGGGGTTTATTGAGAAAAGGACACGCACTCACTGGATTTCTGCCAGTACCCCACGCTCCAAGAATTGTACCCTCCTAAATTATTACTGTTTAAACATTTTTTTTTTCAATCGATTTTTTTTTTTTTAATTTTCATCTACCACAATTTTTCATGCCCCAAAATGAATTAGGGTTTCATAATATTTTATATTGCCATTTTGTATAATATTAGTTAACATAATTAATTAATTTTGGTTATAAATTTAGTTAATTTTATGTCCATGAAGTCAAATTATGGTGTTTAATATAAGACCTTTCGGAATGCCGTTTCGTTGTGGTCTATATGACGACGAACAACAATAGTGAACATTATCTCGATCCTACGTGGTTCTTCGTTGCCTGGAGAATTATGGTTGGGATGACAGATTTCCACGACCAATGGGAGGAAGGGACTATTGTTGAACGGTCAAAATTATTTTACATGAAAATTAAATTTATCTATCTAAATATCACATTCTATAACCATATTTTTAAAGTATTCTTCTCTTTATACTCTCTAAAATATCATATTGATGGATTTGCTTTTTTATAAATTATGATTTGGATGATGATAAAGAATTTATCTTAATATTCTTTAATTTTGTGCAACACATAGATATATAAAGAAACATCTATAGATGTTTCGTGTAAAATAGTGGTTGTCAATTGAAATCGCTATGTTGCACATGAACTACTGGTACGTGATTATTTTGTTGATAAATGTCTTTATAATGATGCAGAATTTGAACGCCGTTCTCATCTGAATAAACCATTATTTTTATTTATTATTAATGTTTTATATGTGCGATTTAATTATTTTAAGCAAAACATGATACTATAGGTAGAATGAGTTTTAGTAATATACAAAAATAGCATGTTGTGCTTAGATATTTAAGATTTGATATAGCCTTTCATGCATAAGAGGAGAAAGACAAGAAACTAGGGCTCTATGCTTGAAAGAGAGATTTCCAAAAAAAAAAAAGCCTTAAAATGGACTCTATGCTTGAAAGAGAGGTTTCCAAAAAAAAAAAAAAGCCTTAAACTGAAACTCTTTCTTCTCCTTTTATAGTTACATGCAAGTGTCATGCACCATACTCTCGTAAATGAAAGCATGGGCTAACGGAGGAGTCTTTGATTTGTAAGAGTTTGTTTCACAAGCAACCTCACCCCATGCCCACACACCTACGACTTTGACATGAGAAAGTCAAAAACATTGGTGACTTGCACTCTTTATTTTATACAAACATGTACATCTTTTATTTATAAAAACTTGTTTTATATAAATGGACTACAAAATGTTTAAAAAGATGTACACAATATATAAGTCATACATTATGAATTTCTAGTTGTTTTCTTGTCTTAGAAAATATTATTTACATACATAATAATTATTTCCTAATTAACAACAATAGTTGAATTTATTTATTAATAATAAAATTACTAATAAATATTCTATAAGTGACAACTTACTAAATGTATGACCCTATATGATCATATGTTATTGATAAACATTAGTCTAAAATGATTCTTGAGCACTTAGATCCAACAATCTTCCACCTGCAAAAGATTCATGATTGAATGACATATATATTGGTTGACGTCTAGAAATAGAACAATGCATGCAACAACACACGAAGAGGTGCCACCTAGAAGCTACCATTTTCCAAGTGCTCCAGGGCCACAACTAATTGTAAGGTGTGGTATTTGTTATTTGTCTGTCAACGAAATTAAGTTGCACAGGAGGTATGGATCACGATCAATCTCATATAGTACTCAAATTTTAGTAAAGCTTTAGATGTATAACTCTCAACGAATATAAAAAACAAATCACATCTTGACTACTGTAACACCCGTACTTTTCGCTAGACATTTCATGGACTTCATGGATAGACCCTCGTTTACTTTATCGAATAAATGTAAATTGTGTTATAAATAAATAAAGAGTAAATTACATGAATGGTCCCTATGGTTTGTGATAATTTGCATGTTTGGTCCATAACTTATTTTTTTAACTCAGAAGGTCCCTACAGTTTGTTTTTATTGCGCGTTTGGTCCCTATTTTACCTAAAAAGACTATTTTTCCCTTGCTTTTTTAATTTCCTTAAATAAGATGGGTAGGTGAGGTAAGCTAAGCTAAGGTGAGGTGGAAGTGAGGTTGATAGAATGTTTATTTAAATAAATTAAAAAATCAAGGGAAAAATAGTATTTTTAGGTAAGACAGGGACCAAACGCGCAACCAAATAAAACAATAAGGACCTTCCTAGTTAAAAAAAATAAGTTAGGGACCAAACATGAAAATTACCCCAAAACCATAGGGACCATTCGTGTAATTTACTCATAAATAAATAAATGAGAAGTTTTATTATGTGTTATGTGTTTACAAAGTCTTCTTTGTATATAATACTGTATTTATGTTATACGGATAAATATTATAATGAAATAATATTTGTAGAAAAATATAGTTAAAAACGAGGCGAAGGGCTAAAAATATCAATTAAAAATAAAAGTGTAATTAGGATAAATGATCTAAACAAAAGTCTTAGTACTCGCTAATAGGATCGCGTTAATATAAATTACGCCTAAGTCTAACTTTGTATGAGAAAATTATGATTTTTCAAAGTTTTGAAGAGTGACATAGTACAACAGTGTGCGATACAGGAACTGAAATAAAAATCGGTTGATTATTATCCGAAACAATCTAAATGAAAATTGTATTACTCTTCAATATGAGATCAACGATATAAAAAACTTCGGAAATGGAGCTCGTATGAAGAAGTTATGAATTTCACATCGTTATTTACAATCTAAGCCTCCTCGAACCGTAAAACGAAAAATAAAGTAAAAATTAGGCGATGAAGTCGTTGTGGTACTCGTTGATAGCTACGTGTTGATATCTGTAACATCCGGATTCCCAGGTATATTATTCTAATATTTTATTTTTGGGATTTGTAAAGGAACTCGGCGAGTTGATGCTTAGACTCGCCGAGTAAGGACCCGGATTATCATCCGAGTTCGCGTCTAGACTCGGCGAGTCCATTAGTGGACTCAGCGAGTCCACGGTATTTAATGAAACCCTAATCCTCCAGGGTTGGAGCCTATTTAAGGGCACTCATAGCCTCCCATTGCGGCTACCAGTCCCTTGAGAGAACCCTAAGTAACCTAAATCGTTTGGAAGGAAGGAGAAGCCATATTTGATCTTTATATCTTTGGTTTAGCAAGAAGAAGGTGATCAAGAGCAAGAGGAGACTGAAGGAGGTGTGATTCTTGTGATTTCAGAGTCCTGAGACTTCAACTTGAGGTATTTATTCGGACCTTCTTCAGTTTTGGTATTGATTCTTAGAGTTAGGGTTTTCTAACCTCTTTTAAGGATGATTATGTGGAGCAATTGGTCCATTCTCGAGTTTATGCTTTGGATCTGGACTCAAAGAGGTCCAAAGACCTTAACCCTAGGAGCTTTATGAATTATCTTGGGAGTCATGAGCTTAGAATGTCATTTTTGTGGATAAATCACCAAATAAAACCATCTAGATGATATATGAGTGTCAAGTTCTGGACTTTACGTGATTATTATGCTTGGGAAAGCCAGATCTATGGATTAGAGGAACAGATCTGACCTCAGGAGGTCAATGGAGTTTGTACATGGCATGTACTCACCGAGTTGTTCTTGAGACTCGGCGAGTTGAGTCGGGGTGGCCCCGCGATTCTTACCTGAGGACTCATCGAGTAAAGGGACGGACTCGATGTGTCAAATGGGACTAAAGAGTTAAGTGGACACAGGTGGACTTGCCGAGTTGCCCAAGTGCACTCGACGAGTCGGGTCAAAGTTTGACCGTTGACTTTGGTTGACTTTTAGGGTTTGGTCGACAATGAGGGCCTTTGAGCCAAAAGAGGGGTAGAATGGTCTTTTACCCTTCTGAGGGTGCCTAGAGAGAGTGGAGTCTAGTTCTGAGAGTTATATTTATGAGAGTATTACTTTATGTGTTTAGGCGGAGGCTAGATCGTATTCCTACCGAGTCAGTGATTTACCAGGACATTTGAGGTGAGTCTTCTCACTATACTTTACCTGGAGTGGTAATTAAACTTATGTGCCTGAGTTATCGTATGCTATTATGTGATGTGTTGTACTGCATTGTTTCTATGTAATTTATATCATGTGTATATCAGAGTATATCATAGTTAGAACCGAAAGGTTTACAGAGTTAGGACCATAGGGTCCACAGAGATAGGGCCCACAGAGTTATAGCCTCGAGTGGCTAGTATGTGTTATGTATGGTATTTTGGAGAACTCACTAAGCTTTATGCTTACATTGTTATGTGTTTCAGGTACCAGTGATGATCGTGGGAAGGCGCCAGCATGATTCGTACACACGTATGGATTTTTAAGTATTTTGATCTTGGGAAATATTTTTGTGAACCAAAGTTATGATACAATGGAATTTTGTTGATTAATGTGTTTGGTAAAATGTGTTTAAAAATGTGAAAATTTGTTTTAAATATTACGGTGTTACAATTTGGTATCAGAGCTTTGGTTTGAGGGATTCGAATGCATCTTTGGGCGTATCTGAACTCAAACGGAGGAATTGAGGAAAAATTTGATAATAAAGTAAAATTTTTTTAAAAAGAAAAGGAGTAAAAAGAGTTTTGAAACAAACAGAGCAGAGCCGTGTGTACACTCAGCCAGCACCCAAACGGTGATTTCCCAAAATACCCTTACAATAAGTTGTAAAAGAAATGTTATGCTATGCTATATGAATTATATTATGTATGCTAGAGTAAGACTAGGTATTCTTATTAGGACTAGAGTGGCCTGATATATGATGCATTAGTCTAGGGATTTTGCTATTAGGAATGCTTGAGAGTGTTGAGATAGCAGCAAGAAGCTTATGAGAGATTTGCTAGTGAGTGGCACGTGATTAGAGAGAATAGTGTACTTGGGATTTGGGGCTATGGGAGGAGGACTTGGTGTGAATGTTGAGTCGGTGCAGTCGGTAGTATTAGGCCCGTACTATCGAAGGCACCGGGTCAGTGCTCAACCCAAGTAAGAATCCTTAGGGTACCAGAAATCACGTAGGGTTGGGATATCGAATGTGTGTACATCCGAGCAAATTACTGATATCTTATGTTGTATTTCAGAGAGGCATCATTGTACGGACACGTCACAGACCAGGGACCAGTGGAGGGGGTGTGAGCGACGAGGAGCACCGCCAAATGATTCATGATGAGGTGGCTGCTACCATCCACGATGAGATTCCAGAGATGTTTGGGTCTATTAAGACCACCCTGATAGAGACATTCGATGAGAGATACGCTTCTCTTTCTGAGGCTGCTGTTGCTGTGGGCACTACAGCTGTAGTTGCAGCCAGACCGCAGGGTGGTGATGCGTTGTTGTTCCGGGAGTTCAGCAACACAAAACCACCGGAGTTTGATGGGACCCAGGACCCGATTGCAGCGATGAGGTAGATATCAGAAATATAGGGGTGTTTCTTTACTTGCTCATCTCCCTGAGCATGAGGGTCCAGTTCGCGATGAACCAGCTTCGCTTGGGAGCGAAGGATTGGTGGAAGTTTGTGACGGCGCATTATTCGTCTGCTGAGCTTGCTGCAGTGACTTGGGAGAGGTTCATTGCTATGTTCCGAGATGAGTACGTTCCCCAGGTGGAGAGGGAGCATTTGGCCCAGGAGTTTTTGACCCTCAAGCAGGGTACTGATTCTGTTACAGTGATTACGAGGAAATTCCACGAGCAGGCGATGTTTTGCCCAGAGCACGTGTCCTCCGAGCAGGCACGTATGAGCCGCTATTTGAGCATTTTGAGGAGAGATATATGGGAGTTCGTGGCGAACTCGACATATCAAATATTTGCTAAGCTTCAGGCAAATGCCCGGAAGAGGGAGATAAAGCTGGAGACCCAGGATAGGGAGGAGGTTGAGTCTCAGGAGAGGGATCGGCGACCGCTACAATCTCAGCCGGCAGCCAAGCGGGCCAAGCCCACTGATTTGCGATCTGGGAGTCAGAAGGGCCACACTTGTGGCAAGTGCGGCAAGATCCACGAGGGGGGTATGTAGAGCGGGGTCTTGCTACAAATGTGTCAAGGAGGGGTATATGGCCAGGGATTGCCCCAAGGGGTTTGCAGTATGCTTTCACTGCAACCAGACCGGACACCACAAGGCAGAGTGTCCACAGTTATGAGGGACTACCCAGGGAGCACCGCAGGGATCTGCCCCTGTTGCTATCAGAGCTACTGAGAGTCGGCCAGTGAAGGCCAAGGTACCGAAGGCGCGAGGGAGAGCCTTCTAGTTGACTGCGGAGGAGGTCCGCGCAGCGCCCGATGTCGTGGCTGGTATGTATTCTTCCGTATATTTACTTTTATGTTGAGATATTGTGCTTATATTATGATATGCGTAGGTACTTTTCTTGTGAATTCTGTACCTGCCTTGGTGTTATTTGACTCGGATGCGAGTCGATCTTTTGTATCTTTAGCTTTTAGTCATCACATTAGTATTAGCCGAGAGGTGATGAGCCGACCTCTGAGAGTTTCCATAGCTGATGAGAGAGCGGTGTATGCCACCGAGGTGATCCGTGGATGTGTACTCAAGATTTTCGGCATCAAGTTCCCGATTGATCTAGATCCTATTGCGATGGGAGATGTCTGTGTCATCGTGGGCATGGACTGGTTGAGCAAGTTTGGAGTGGTTATTGACTGCGAGAGACAACTGGTGACCATACGAGACCCTAGTGTGGGAGTTCTTACCGTATATGGCGAGGGTACGTGTTCTGGTTCAGCATTTTGTTCAGCTGCTAGAGCGAGGCAGAGTCTACAGCAAGGCTGTAAGGGATTTGTAGCATATGTGATGGATACGAGGGTTGATTCAGAGAAACCGAGGTCAGTTGATGAGGTTCCGATAGTGCGTGAGTTCCCGGACGTATTTCCGGAAGTGTTACTAGGTGTGCCTCCCGAGAAGCAGGTTGAGTTTAGCATCGATTTGGTCCCGGGGCTGCACCTATCACCAAGGAACCTTATCGCCTTGTGCCTCCAGAGATGTAAGAGTTATCCTCGCAGCTTCAGGAGCTGCTGAGGAAGGGGTTTATTCGGCCGGGCAGTTCGCCATGGGGAGCGCCTATCCTTTTTGTTAAAAAGAAGGATGACTCACACCGAATGTGCATTGATTACAGGGAATTGAACAAGCTGACGGTCAAGAACCGTTACTTGTTTCTGAGGATCGACGATTTGTTCGATCAGTTACATGGAGCATCTTGGTTCTCCAAGATTGATTTGAGGTCGGGATACCATCAGGTGAGGGTGCGAGATGAGGACATCCAGAAGACAGCATTCAGGACCCGTTATAGGAATTACGAGTTCGTGGTGATGCCTTTTGGGCTCACCAATGCGCCGGCGATGTTCATGGACCTCATGAACAGAGTATGTAGGCTGATGTTGGACAGCTCGGTGATCGTGTTCATTGACGAAATATTGGTGTATTCGAGATCCAAAGAACAACATGAGGAACATCTGAGAGATATCCTCGGAGTTTTGAGATCGGAGAGGCTTTACACCAAATTCTCCAAGTCTGATTTTTGGTTACGAGAGGTCCAGCTCCTAGGGCATCTCATTAACCAGAAAGGGATATTGGTCGACCTGGCCAAGATTGAGGTGGTGATGAGTTGGGAGGTGCTGATGTCACCTATAGAGATCAGGAGTTTCCAAGGATTAGCAGGCTATTATCGGAGATTTATCAGGGATTTCTCCAAGATCGTCGTGCCACTCACCAAGTTGACCCGGAAGGGCGTTGCTTTCTCATGGGGCCTAGAGCAACAGTCATCCTTTGAGACACTTCGTCAGAGGTTGTGCGAAGCCCCGGTGTTAGCCCTTCCGGAGGGAATGGAGGACTTCATGGTATATTGTGATGCATCGATATCAGGGTTAGGAGCGGTGCTTATGCAGAGGGGGCACATGATAGCATCTGCATCGAGGCAACTGAAGCCTCATGAGGCAAGGTATCCCACTCACGATTTAGAGTTGGGAGCAGTGGTGTTCGCCCTCAAGATCTGACATCACTATCTGTATGGGGTCCGGTGTACTATATACATGGATCATAAGAACCTGAAGTACTTGATGGATCAGCCCATCCTAAACATGCGGCATAGGAGATGGTTGGATGTGGTAAAGGATTATGATTGTGAGATCCTGTTCCACCCGGGTAAGGCTAACGTGGTAGCCGATGCCCTCAGCCGTAGGACGGAGAGCGCCCCAATGTGAGACATTTGTATGAGATTGACAGTGATGATGCCGGTGTTGGACACCATTCGAGGGGCCCATGCCGAGGCTGTGAGACCAGAAAACCAAAAGAGGGAACGAGTTATCGGGCAGGTATCGGAGTTCGTTACCAATAGTCGGGGGCTTATGACATTTCAGTGTCGGATTTGGGTGTCGTTTGTGGGCAGGACGCGCACCATTTTGATGGAAGAGGCACATGGATCGAAGTTCTCCATCCATCCCGGGGCCACTAAGATGTATTTGGACCTAAAGAGGGAGTATTAGTGGCCCTGTATGAAGAGGAGCGTTGCATCGTTCGTTGAGAGGTGCCTAACCTGTCGCCGGGTTAAGGCCGAGCACCAGAGACCGCACGGTAAGTTGCAGCCGTTAGAGGTTCTCGAGTGGAAGTGGGAACATATTACTATGGACTTTATCACTAAATTACCAAGGACTGCGAGGGGCGTCGATGCAATTTGGGTAATTGTAGACCGGTTGACGCAGAGCTCTCATTTCCTTGCAGAGAAGTTGGCAGAGATGTACGTGAGGGAGGTGATATCGTTGTTGGGTTATGAGCATTCTAACACTCCTAAGTGCACATGCAACCCTAAATACCTTGGATCTATGTTTTCTCTATTATACATGCAAATATGAACATCCAAGGTATTATCCTAATCTAGCATACAAAACTATCAATATAACAAGATAGAATACATACCTCTTTGATGGTGCTTGTCTTCATGAAGCTTGAGTGCCTAGTGCCCCAAGTGTGACACCTCAAATGGTTCACAATCATCAAAACACTTAGAATAACTTAGAGAGAATTCTACACTTCATGAAAATCGGCTAGCCCTTTCTTACTCTCACTAGTGGCCGCTTTTCCTCAAGAATAAGATGCTTATATAGTTATACAATTAGGGTAAACCCTAATTGTCATGACTTTCCATTTCTTTGGATCCATGGGTTCAAATACACCATGGAACATCCATGGAGCATCATATGGGTTTTGGCCCAACTAGATAATCCATGGAGCATTAGCCCACTATACAAGTATGGATGATTTACACAATCAACCCATATATTTAATTAGTCTTCTTTTGATCACTCAATTAATCCTAGATTAATTCTTGATCAATACTAATTAAATAATTCATTATTCTTATTATTAATATACTAGAACTTATAATATATTAATAACCATAAGTGTCTTATTTCCTCATTTAGTCTACCCAAGTGCATGATGGTATGCAACCCAAATGGACCATGCTGGGTCGGGTCAAGTCTTACCAATTATAGTTATGGACTTAGACATTAATCCAACAGTCTCCCACTTGGATAAGTCTAAAACTATTATTGCTTATGACTTCAGGAACCAACTGGAAATCGTAGCTCTCAAAAGATTCTGTCGAACTCTGACCTTGTAGATGAACTCTGATCTTGTTAATGACTTGTCCATTAGATAAGGGATCATATATTCCTCCATTCTAGATATCATATGGACTGAGACATGGATTATAATCATTCTCTATGTCCATTAGTTGTTTCCCGATTTCCGATTTATGACGACTGACTAATTGAACAAATCAAATCAGTCCTGGCCCGGCCGAGCACTTCCATTTGTCATCATCAAATCATCGAGGGGCCCACAGATATCGCTTTTATCCCGAAGGTAAAAGGAATGGATAAACTTCGACTCATATGGCTTGTTCTACTACTTGTTGAATCATACACAAAGGCACGTTTTTTTTAGCACCGAGTTACCAAATGCAGTTTTGTGCAATCAATGTACAACCAACTCATAGTAACAACTCATATCTCTAGGTTTGAAGAATATAAGATATTATCGTCTCATGATCACTCGTGATAAAATCCATGAAGTGATTCCAATGAGCGCGGGTTGAATCCAATACTCAGAACTTATGAGCACTCATGAGTGTTGTAGCCATTTGTCCAACACCTTAGACCTCTACAAGCCAACCCATGACAGTTTTAATTCATATCTACTTCCAACATATGACCGACTGTGGATGGTTTGAATAACTTAGTCATTCCGGAAGAATAACCTAGTTTATTCGGGAAGTCAAAACATGCAAAGTGAAACACAATAATAATTGAATCCAATATGGTCTCAGAACTTATGAATATAAATAAAACACTTTTTATTTATCACCATATGATTACACATTATTCATTGTATACTGTTTCAGCTATCAACATTATTCTTGAATTTAAAACAATAGTTGTCCCATGCTCCAAGCATGTACACTATGTTTTCTAAACACTAGTCATGCCATACACCAAGTATGCATACTATGTTTGTCTATGATCTTTACTTTGTGAACTAGATCAATTGAACATAACTTCAATGATTCTCTTTTCACACTCCCAAATCCTTACTGCAAATGCAAGAATTCCAAATTCATGCCATTTACTGAAATCTGTTAGATTCTAAACTTATATGCATTGATCCTCTTGTAATGATTATGCACAAAGTCAGAAAGACTTGGCAACAATCATTACAGAGTATTCCAAAGGAGATCAGCTCCTTAGAAACATCCTTCTTGCATTAAGTTTCCTAATCTTAAACAGATTGGAAAAATTCTAACTTTGAAACATTTCCAGATTCCATTTTGACTATCACTTTTGAACAAGAGTTGCCTCCTTACAGATTATGTCAATATGGTCCTTCCAGAATTATCACTACACTTCCAACTGTCCTTGAGCAACCAATCTTTGGTAAACCTTAGATTGTCCTTGACAATTGTTTAATCCTTTTAGTCATATCCAGTTCTAAACCTTTTCCCTTCTTAATGCCCCAGGCATTTGGAAACTTTTAGAACGGATAACTATAGCACATGTAATCGATCCTATATCCGAAGCATATGGGACACGATTCATGATGTCTCACATAAAGACTAAACCAGTCTTTTGCTATAACATTTCCATTTCTATTTGCCAAGTTCTCATAATTCATATTATGAAAAGGGATGCCGTAATCATAATCGAATTTTAGAACGCAAATAATGGACCCATATACAGAATTTCCTTATGTTGAGCCATTCCAACATGAAATTCATATATATCCTTGACTAAATGATTAAAACCTCACGATCTAAGCTTATAGATTTGAGATGAAGTATAATTTCCTCTCCCTTAATTATAGAAAAACAACTTTTTCCTAATTGAAACCTTTTGTTTTCTATAATTAACATTGCTAACTTGTAATCTATATCATAATTATCATGCTCCCACTAACATGATGATTATTAGCATAACACTTATGCTCCCACTAGCTTTGACATGTACTCAGAAATCAGCTGGACGTCTAGAAATCAATACTTTATTGACTTTCTTACCAAAGTTCAGATTTCTGACACTTGATTGTTTTGATAGAACTTTATCAAAATCATACACCTCTCTTAGATAACTCACATGTGTGTCTAAACAATTATGAAGAGGGATGCCGTAATCATAATGGTTAGACCTTTTCGCCACTTCTCACAAGTCTAGGTTAGTGTGCCGGTAAACCACACACGCTCCACTAACGACTTTGAGAATGAAAATATCACAATTGCTATCTAACTGAAACCTACTTAGTGAAAGTGTTTCCTCACCATCATTTTCATGAATCGGAGAGAAACCTTGTGACACTTAGATTTAATGGTGTATGTGTTCTTATCCATGTAAATTATCAAAACCATAGTCACAAGACAAGGATAATGATAAATCCAAACTCATATGGACTGAACTCAATCTTAACTTCTTGCCACCTGGCAGCTCAAGGGCCTGTCATTGCTTCCAAGTTGTTGTGCAACCAATTGAGAACTCTAAGAACTCATATGCAAAGCCAACTTTAACTGGAATGGGCACAGAATATGTCAACACGATAGGTTATAAACCTTAAGTCGTGTGCTAGTGAAGAACTTTAGGTTTTATTCTTGATTAGTTCTTGAGACTTTCAAGACCTTTAAGACTCCCACTGTCCTCTTGACCTATAAGACTCACTTGTCAAACATCCAAGAGATAGTGTGGATTCTAATCAAGACAAACACTTCACACAATTGGCCGAAGTTGGTCTTTGTTTTATCCAAAACATCACAACTTACCAATTTCAAATGTACAAGAGTAGAAAACTTTTACTCTTACATTTGATAAGTGTTCTTAAACCTTCTTTAAGACATGTCACTCATATTACAATCTTGGAGTATGACTCTAAGACTTGTATTGGAATGAAGTATGACTCATCTTCTTGATTTAACCATTTCAACAATTTCAAGATCCCTTCTTCTTAGTCATAAGAATGCACTAAGACTTCCTTAGAGAACAAATTTTGATATGGTTTCTTAATCATTAAGATGATCACAAAACTGATACTAAAGTAGTCTCCCATCTTTTCAGATTTGAGAAACTTTTATCCTTCTGCCTAATTTGATTCTTCTTATTCGCTCTGCCTTACATTGAAACCTTTTCCAATGTCTCAGAGTTACACTTAAGCTTGTAAGTATAATCATATTTACTAAGCTTTAGTAAACTATGACGAATAGCCTTATATCTTTTGTGGTGGACTTAATCAGTGCACATGACTATGTACTCGATCCCTTAGTCCATTACTTGACTCACACATCCATGTGAACAAGTAATTAGTCTTAATTTTTCCAATACTTGAAAGTTCTCATTCATCATGCTATACAACTTTCATGATTCCAAGCCCCGGTCCAATTGAGACTTGGGTGATGAGAATCTTTCCTTTATTTGATAAATTTAGACATTACCACAAATGAAAGAATCAATTTCATACTTCCACTCTTGCTATTAATGGAATCATATAAGCAACAATTTTCCCTCAAATGCCATTATAAGGATATTTTAAAATAACTAAAATCAAAATTTTTCTTTATTTTAAAACTTTGCGGCAAACTTATCCTTACAATCCATATGAAAACTTGTTGTTATCTATTCCTAAGCAATATCTCATAACTCCTAAGAAGTAGCTCAAGAATCCGATTTTCAAACTACGCGATAAAAATCCATCTATGCGATCAGATTCAACATATTCTTTCTTGAGTTCCTTTACTTTTCTTTGATTCTTAAAACATTACCATGTGACCCAGTCACATCATGTATCAAGAATCTCAGAATAGAAACTTAACAGAGTTAGATAGTGGACTTTACCTGAAGTAGAGTCAAACTTATTGACTTTAACATCCTTAGGTAAATTTGGCAGCTTCGCAACTAATGACCCTTTCTTTGGCAATATAAACATATGAACCCTTTGATAATGGTACACGGGACTATCACAGACTTAGCTTTTCTCTTTACCATTTGGTCAACCGAGTTGACTATGGCCGATCCCTTTCCATTGGGAAGAGAACGCTTTTTTGGATTTCCTATGTCCCTATTGTCAATGTCCATCTAGTTTTAAGGAAGTTGATCTTAACAAATAGGTAAGATCATTAAGGGTCATGTCATAGTCTGTTTCATAGGTGTCCCAAAGGAACTCACTATGTGACTTAGAAAGTGATTGAACCACCAACTTTTTCAAGACTTTGACACCCAACTCTCCCGGCTTGTCAATATGTGACTACATCTCCAAGATGTGATCACACCAAGACCTTTACTTGCAAATAGGGCTCGAGTGACTTTAAACTTTTAAAGAACTTGTGGGGTAGGGAGAATAATTGGAGGAGGTGACAGAAGTATGATTTCCATTGGAACATCATCTTCATTTAGGAAAGCTAGTTTCAAGAGATTTGGAAAGATCATAAATGTCTAAACCAGACATGTTTTGGGAGATATTCAAGATAGTTGATCTTAAAGTCCTTAATATAACACCCAATATGAAATATTAAGGCTAGGACCCAACAAACTATTTTTATAACTTAGAAGAGGTATGCCGTAATCCAAGCTATAAAACAATTTGATGGTAGGTGAATGACGATTCACCAATTTCCACCAAGATAAACGAAATGTATTATTAGGTTTTAATTGGTTTTGAAACTCCTAGATCTTTTGAGATTCATTGAACTGTTCAATGGCATGTTTCAATCTCGAGTGTGCCCTTCAGGTTTTGTGACTGGGATGCCGAGGATCACAAAACAAGGTGTGAAGTAACCATGCAAATTACTTGGTACCCTTAATAAATTACCCCTCAATCGATGTGCCGGTTAACCACACACGCTCCATCGATACTATGATAAATATTAAGTCACCCTTTACCTACCTTGTTAAGTCCAAGTTAGTGTGCCGGTTAACCACACACGCTCCACTAACGACTTAGACAAAGTGTAAAGTGTAATTTCATGGATTAGCACCTTATTCACATTTTCCTAAGTAACTAAGATTGGGAATTATTAAGAGTTTAGTTACTTAGTATTTATCATTAATACTTTTAATGAAGGGAGAATTATAGTCCTGTCAAACCCGTTCGGCTAACGACCCTCCACCGGTCAAGCAAGCGGTGGGTGAGAGTGGACACCCATTAAGTTGACATTTTATAGGCAACAACCTTATACCCACCTTATAGACCGGCTTCGTGAATAAGGCATACTAGCGGTAAGACCGACTTTACTCTTATACATATATATATATATATATATATATATATATATATATATTATTAACTTATAATATTATAAAGTATAAGGGTTGAATTTTAACTTTTAAAATTCTAAGGGCTAACTTGGAATTAAAGTATTCATAGGAGAAAACTTTACAAATTCCAAAACTTGAGGGCAAGTTTTGAAACTATTCAAAACTAATTAATTCCATAACTTATGTATTTAAAGTAGTTTTAATCCAAAAACTCTTCAAGTTCCATAACTTGATGACAAATTATGGAAGACTTTAAACTAATAAAGAATTAACTTTTCTTTATTTTATAACTTATGGAATTAATTAAGGTTACATTATTTTTATTTTTATTATTTATTTAATGAAGAGACTCTTGGTCCTCCATAACTTGAGGACAAATTATGGAGTCATAACTCCAATTAATTAGAACTAGACTCTTCATTTTTTTTTTGTAACCTTTGCCAATTTTATGAGTTTTATGAGTCTTTAATGTGACTCTTCATGTAACTTGAGGACAAGTTACACAAACACATTTTATACTCAACTCTTAGATTAAAATGGATTGAAAACAACTATTTCAATTAACTTTTCTATTAATCTAAGCAACTCATAAGAACAAGATAATTCAAATCAAACTTTTTCATGTAATTAGTCTAACCTTTAAACTAATACAAAACATGAATCTATTGACAATTATCTTTGAAAATGGATTAGCATGAACATTACCACATTAAAAAAAAAAAACAAGTTTATAAGTTCAAAAACAACTTAGGGTAATGTTCCTAGTCCATTTCTAGCCAAAAACCTCGAAAATATGCTGTATGGGGTCCAACTCGTCGAGTGCATGAACATAACTCGGCGAGTTGGATGCATTTTGCCTTGGACTCGTCGAGTCCCTTCATGGACTCGGCGAGTCTGCTGGGTAGACAGCAACAAAACTCGATTTTTCAGCTTCTATTGCAAGTATAACAAGAAAACAAGCCTAGGCTTTGATACCACTGTTGGGTTATGAGCATTCTAACACTCCTAAGTGTACATGCAACCCTAAATACCTTGGATCTATGTTTTCTCTATTATACATGCAAATATGAACATCCAAGGTATTATCCTAATCTAGCATACAAAACTATCAATATAACAAGATAGAATACATACCTCTTTGATGGTGCTTGTCTTCATGAAGCTTGAGTGCCTAGTGCCCCAAGTGTGACACCTCAAATGGTTCACAATCATCAAAACACTTAGAATAACTTAGAGAGAATTCTACACTTCATGAAAATCGGCTAGCCCTTTCTTACTCTCACTAGTGGCCGCTTTTCCTCAAGAATAAGATGCTTATATAGTTATACAATTAGGGTAAACCCTAATTGTCATGACTTTCCATTTCCTTGGATCCATGGGTTCAAATACACCATGGAGCATCCATGGAGCATCATATGGGTTTTGGCCCAACTAGATAATCCATGGAGCATTAGCCCACTATACAAGTATGGATGATTTACACAATCAACCCATATATTTAATTAGTCTTCTTTTGATCACTCAATTAATCCTAGATTAATTCTTGATCAATACTAATTAAATAATCTCATTATTCTTATTATTAATATACTAGAACTTATAATATATTAATAACCATAAGTGTCTTATTTCTCTCATTTAGTCTACCCAAGTGCATGATGGTATGCAACCCAAATGGACCATGCCGGATCGGGTCAAGTCTTACCAATTATAGTTATGGACTTAGACATTAATCCAACAATCGTGACATGGAGTGCCGATCTCGATTGTCTCAGATTGAGATGTGCGTTTCATTTCCAGATTGTGTACGTGGCTTCATTTTAGTACCATATACCACCCACAGACTGACGGGCAGAGCGAACGGACGATCCAGACGCTCGAGGACATGCTCCGAGTGTGTGTGTCGGATTTCGGCAGGAGTTGGGACACATATTTGCCCTTGGCAGAATTTTTGTACAACAACAGCCATCATTCGAGCATTGGTATGCCACCCTTTGAGCTGTTGTATGGGAGGAGGTGTCGGACCCCCATTTGCTGGGGAGAGATGGGGCAACGTGTAATGGGTAGTACGGAGATCGTGCTTCAGATGATGGAGTAGATACAGCAGGTCAGGCAGAGGTTGTTGACCGTCCAGAGTCGTCAGAAGTGTTATGGGGACAGGCGTCGGTCTGAGCTTGAGTTTCAAGTCGGTGACTTCGTACTCTTAAAAGTCTCTCCTTGGAAAGAAGTGATCCGATTCAGGAAGAGGGGCAAGTTGGGGCCTTGGTATATTGGACCTTTCAGGGTGCTCGCGAGAGTAGGCAGGGTAGCCTACCGTTTGGAGCTACCCGCGGAGATGGGTTAGATTCACGACACTTTTCACGTGTCGCAGTTGAGAAAGTGTATAGCCGACGAGTAGCCAGTGGTACTATTAGTGGATATTCAGGTGGATGTAGGCCTGAATGATGTTGAGAGACTGTTGGCAATTAGGGATGGGAAGGTCAAGGTTCTGAGGAACAAGGAAGTGCCTCTGGTGCAGGTGTAGTGGCATCATAGGAAAGGGTCAGAGCTGACTTGGGAGCCGGAGCGCGAGATGCGTGAGCAGCATCCTGAGTTGTTTGCAGAATGAAACTTCGAGGGCGAAGTCTGATTCTAGTGGGGGAGAATTGTAACATCCGGATTCCCAGGTATATTATTCTAATATTTTATTTTTGGGATTTGTAAAGGAACTCGGCGAGTTGATGCTTAGACTCGCCGAGTAGGGTCGCGGATTATCATCCGGGTTCACGTCTGGACTCGGCAAGTCCATGCTGTTTAATGAAAACCTAATCCTCCGGGGTTAGAGCCTATTTAAGGGCACTCATAGCCTCCCATTGCGGCTACCAGTCCCTTGAGAGAACCCTAAGTGAGCTAAATCGTTTGGAAGGAAGGAGAAGCCATATTTGATCTTTCTATCTTTGGTTTAGCAAGAAGAAGGTGATCAAGAGCAAGAGGAGACTAAAGGAGGTGTGATTCTTGTGATTTCAAAGTCCAGAGACTTCAACTTGAGGTATTTATTCGGACCTTCTTCAGTTTTGGTATTGATTCTTAGAGTTAGGGTTTTCTAACCTCTTTTGAGGATGATTATGTGGAGCAATTGGTCCATTCTCGAGTTTATGCTTTGGATCTGGACTCAAAGAGGTCCAGAGACCTTAACCCTAGGAGCTTTATGAATTATCTTGGGAGTCATGAGCATAGAAGGTCATTTTTGTGGATAAATCACCAAATGAAACCATCTAGATGATATATGAGTGTCAAGTTTTGGACTTTACGTGATTATTATGCTTGGGAAGGCTAGATCTATGGATTAGAGGAACAGATCTGACCCAGGAAGTCAATGGAGTTTGTGTATGGCATGTACTCGCTGAGTTGTTCTTGAGACTCGGCGAGTTGAGTTGGGGTGGCTCCGCGATTCTTACCTAAGGACTCGTCTAGTAAAAGGAGGGACTCGACGTGTTAAATGGGACTCAAGAGTTAAGTAGACATAGCTGTACTCACTGAGTTGCCCAAGTGCACTCGACGAGTCGGGATAAAGTTTGACCGTTGACTTTGGTTGACTTTTAGGGTTTGGTCAACATTGAGGGCCTTTGAGCCAAAGGAGGGGTAAAATGGTCTTCCACCATTCTGAGGAGTCGTAGAGACAGTGTATTCTAGTTATGAAAGTTATATTTATGAGAGTATTACTTTATGTGTTTAGGCGGAAGCTAGATCGTATTCTTACCGAGTCAGTGATTTACCGGGACATTTGAGGTGAGTCTTCTCACTATACTTTACCTGGAGTGGTAATTAGAGTTATGTGCCAGAGTTATCATATGCTATTATGTGATGTGTTGTACTGCGTTGTTTCTATGTGATTTATATCATGTGTATTTCAGAGTATATTAGAGTTAGAACCGAAAGGTTCATAGAGTTAGGACCAGAGGGTCCACAAAGTTAGGGCCCACATAGTTATAGCCTCAAGTGGCTAGTATGTGTTATGTATGGTATTTTGGGGAACTCGCTAAGCTTTATGCTTACATTGTTATGTGTTATGTGTTTCAGGTACCAGTGATGATCGCGGGAAGGCGCCAGCATGAATCATATACACGCATGGTTTTTATGTATTTTGATCTTGGGAAATATTTTTGTGAACCAAAGTTATGATACAATGGGATTTTTTTTATAAACGTGTTTGGTAAAATGTGTTTAAAAATGTGAAAATTTGTTTTAAATTTTACGGTGTGACAATATCAAAACCAAAAAGACAGAGTCCGTATGTGAAAGCTATGAAGTTTAGAAAAATATTAAATCTCGGCCAATATGGGGTGTACACGTGGCACCACCAGAGGGCGACACATGTCATTTTCTCCCTTCACCCTTCCTCCTATGACAGGGTGCCAGATCTTGCCACATGTCCAAGACGTGACACGTTCTATGAATTTTGTTTTACATAGGAGCATTTGCTGGCTTCATTTGGAACAAATTCACTTACAATCACTTCCAAACTCTCCCAAACCCTCAAGGACCAATTCTAGTACTTCTTATATGTTAGTAGCGAAGCTGTGAAGTGCTAGAGAGCCCGGTGAAATAGAGTTTTTGGGTTTCAAAGTTCTTCCCGTACAGTGTCCTGGTTACTGCTAAACAAACTGTAAGTTGAGTTATGCGTACCGTGCTTTAAGGATAACTAATATTTATGTTTGTAGTCATTATTATAAACTTATAAATAAGATTTTATCAGTAATACCAGTCGCTATACTTATCTATATACTTATCGGAATGATGACAATGTTAGATCAGTGGGATGTTTCAAGTGGATTTTCCAAACATTATATATTTATATTTATAAATAAGATTTTATCAGTAACACCAATCGCTATACTTATCTATACACTTATGGGAATGATGATAATGCTAGATCAGTGAGGTGTTTTAAGTGGATTTTCCAAACATTAAACATTTATATGCTAAATGAATCATACCTCCAATACAATCTTGTCTGGTTGTTTCTTATCATCTATAAGTTAGTGTTTCATTTGGGATAATTGATAAAATCTAAGAAACTAATATTATAATCACAAATAATATAAAAGATGATTGAATGTAGTAATATTTGTATCTAGGGTCGATTAAAAGAAAAAGTTGAAGTTTGGAGCGCAAATTTAACGAAAAGTCTTTCACCTTTAACCAGGTGAGTGCGTAATTACTTTTAAGTGTATAATTATAATGAAAGTATTTATCACTAGAATGTTAATTATATATTAATTGTTTATTTATTTGTAATTTTGTGCTGATCTTATGTATGATTAGGAAACTTTATTCAATGTAAATTTATTTTATTATAGTCTCATTTAAATATACATCAAGACTTATTAAGGATATTTTAGATCGAAGTAAGCTGAATAATTGAATAGTCTCATAGTTGGGTGATTTGTGAGATTAAAGCGGAGTGTCGTAGTCCTCCTCTTTTTGGATAGTTAGTATTGGCAGGTCCAGATCATACAACTGACATGTATGTCTGGATCATCTTCTAGAGTGAGATGACAACACTTTATTATTTTAGATGGCCTTGTGAATTATGTTTCTAGTATGAATTTATAACCCACAAACGTAGATAAAGTGAGATACCATATTTATCAAATAGTTTGGACATTGGTTGCCTTTAAAAGACTTACATTGGCCAAGGACTCCCCTAGCTGTGTAGTCAAACGGTTGCTTACACAAATTATTAGATTATGTGATTCTTATAGATAATCGTTGAACTAGGATTCGAGAATCAGTTAGACTAGGTATGTTTGGGTAGAGTGCCTTATAGATAATTACGTTGGATTTATATATCTATATTGTTTGGAAACATTTATTTTTGTAGTATTGTTAATATGATTTATTATCATTAAAATATTATGGGCTTGACACCTTATGTATTTCACTAGGTTTTTCCAAACCTGACTTGTAACATCAAGAAAAATATAAACTTTTCAAACAATTCGACAATCCTTCATTGTTTACAAAAAATAGTTTTCAAAATATGTTTATTATCAAAGTTTTCCCAAAATCATAAAATAAAACATGAGGAGGTGCACGATCACACATTTTTCTTCCCACGATCATCTGATGTACCTGAAACATAACCCAAGACTATAAGCCCAAAAGCTTAGTGACTTCCCCCAAAATACCCACACAACACAAAACCAGAATAATAACAATAAATAACATGCATACAGAACCTTCAGTCTGGCTACAATGCTCCACCGAACTACAGTCTACCTGGACCGCTCACAGAACCTTTAGCATGGCTGGTACGCCACACTAAGCCTGCATCCTATTTGGACCGTTCTTCGGGCCTTCAGCTTAACTGGTACACCCCACTGGGTCGCCCCTGCATCTGTTGGCCTTCAGCATAAAGCATGACCATCTCAACCTAACCACACACACACACACTATTTCAACACACATATATAACAGACAAGCATACAAATAACCAGTCAACAACAAACAGACAATTCTCGCAGATCACTACGCAGAGCATCATCCCATCTACCAGAATACAGTTATAAGAGAACACAACAGTACTATATTCGATCATATGATAAACTAGGATAACAATCCAAAGGGTCGGCCTTGGTGCCTTCTGTTGGATTAGCATCTAAGCCCGTAACTATATTTGGTATGTACTTGACTCGGTTGTGCATGGTCCTTTTGGGTTGCCTTCACCAAAGCAACTTAACAAGGTTATTTAGGAGGGAGAGAGAGAGAGAGAGAAGATATTTTGATTTATTAATATATTATAAGAATAATATATTAAAGGAGAAATCATATTATTTGATTAATATTAGTCATAAATTAATTAGGGATTAATTTGGTGACTAAAAGAGATTAATTGAATAAAGTGGCATACTGTCAAATGTGTGATAGTTGAGTTTTGGGCTGGGAAACCTAATGGACTAAGGGGGAACGAAATTATGATGGGGATCCATCATATTTTCGTCCAAAGGCCCTATTCCAGAAGGCTCCATGGGCTGCTTGGTGACTAAGCTGTCCATTATGGTTTAGGCTAAAACCCTAGTAGTCTATACTATAAATAGAGGCCCTTGGTTGCAATTTTCGGTACCTTGACTCCAAGTGAAACCCTAGGGCCGATTTTAGTGTGCTTCCTCCTCTTTCATAATAGCCTTCTTGCTTGTGTGGTGTTTGTGAACCATTAGAGGAGTTACAATTGTGACTCTAAGCTCAAGATCAAGAGAAATCAAAGGTTTTCAAGCCAATTGAAAGAGGTAATCACTTAAATATGTTCTTATAGTGTTAATTTCGAATTATACATGCTAGATCTAGGGTTACAAGTCTTGGATTAATTACATATACAATAGAGAAGCCTAGATCCAAGCTTTAGGGTTTTGCATGAGCACATAGGATGTTCTTTTGCTTTAAAACCATCAGTGGTATCAGAGCCTTGATTGGTTTATGTTGTATGTGATTTAATTGTCTAGTTTTTGCTGAAAATCATTTTTCTGGCCTCTGCCCTACCCAAATCGGCGAGTTAGTATCTGGACTCGGTGAGTTTGGCCCAACTCGGCGAGTCCAATAACTGACTCGACGAGTTCGGGAGTCAGACAGAGCATATCTCGAGATTTCTTGCTGTTTTGCTATAGGATAAATGCCAAAATCGTTTTTTAATAATAAAATCCAAATTTTATTGTATTTAAATGATTATCCTTGCCAAAACAAAAGATAATTTCAAATCTTTTGAATAATTGTTTATTTATATGATAAATATGGATTATTTAAATTATTTGGTAATTATCTTGTGAATAAAACTGGACTAGGTCAAATATAGATAATCATAAAACTAATTGTTTAATTTATATTATTTGTTATTTGATCCCTTGTGTTTTGAAAAGTTCAAAACTTGTCCTCAAGTTTTGAAATTTAAATTTTATGATTAAATTTAATTTTGAATGATTTAAATTTCAAACCCTTAGAATTTTACAAGTTTAAAATTCAACCCTATACTATTATATTATTACAAGATTAATTAATATATATGTATAACTTAAAGTGCTAGTCTTACCATTAGTAGGCCTCATTCACGAAGCCGGTCTATAAGGGGGTATAAGGTTATGGCCTATAAAATGGTCGTTTAATGGGTATCCACTCTTACCCACCGTTTCCTTGATTGGTAGAGTGTCGTTAGCCGAACGGGTAGGATAGGGCAATGCTCTCCTCGTTAAAAGTATAATGAATGATACAAAGTAAGTACAATGTTTTTACAACTTCCCAATCTTAGTTACTTCAGGGTAAAATGTGAAAATGATCCTAATCCATGGAATTACACTTTGTACCCTTATCAAATGTTAGTGGAGCGTGTGTGGTTAATCGGCACACTAATTTGGGATTGACATTGTTGGTGAAGGGTGGCTCGATGTTTTTCATAGATCAATGGAGTGTGTGTGGTTTACCAGCACATTGATTAGGTGATAGAGACATTGAGTGCACCATGTTGATTTGCATGGTTATTAACACCTTGTTTGTGATCCTCGGTATCCCAGTCACAAACTTGAAGGGCATATCGAGATTTAAACATGTCATTGAAAAGTTCAATGAATCTCAAAAGAATCTAGGAGTTTTAAAATACATTTAAAACTTAATTTCCTTTCGTTTTTCATGGTGGAAATTAGTGAATCGTCATTCACTTACCTTCATATTATTTGCATTTAGGTTACGACATCCCTTTTCTAGGTTGTGAATAATGTTGTTGGATCCTAGCCCTAATTTTTCATTTGGGTGTTTAATTGGGGATTCATTTCTAATCAAAATTTGTTCCTTTCTTTTTCATATGTCTGCTAACAACAACAACAATGCTTCTGGGTCATTCTCGCTGATGAACCTATGTCAAAAGGTGACATTTGATGGGTCGAATTTCAACGAGTGGATGAGGTACATTCGCATGATCACTCGCTACGAGGACAAAGAATATGTCCTCGATGAGAAACTTGAAAAGATCATCCCAGATGTTGGTAATCCTAAAGAGTTGGCCGCCTTTGAGGACTATGAGCATGAAGCTACAAAAGTTCATTGCATCATGCTGGCCACCATGAACCTCGAACTCCAAAAGACCTATGAGGACATGTATCCATATGAAATGCATCAAGATTTGCTGGACATGTACCGCCAAATTGCAAGACAAGAGCACTATGAGATCATTACTAACATGATCACCGCTAAGATGGGAAGTGGAGAATCCCTAATCTCTCATTTGCATCTCAAACTTAATGTTAATTTTGATGAGGATTTGGCTATCGACATCATGCTCCACTCCTTGCCTTCCTGCTACAACCAGTTCCATTTTGACCTACCACATAATAAGGAAGAGGTCTCCTTAAGTAAACTTCAAGAACTGCTAAGAACTGCTGAGAGCAACCTCAAGGACAAATATGTTGCATCATCCCCCTACTGTGGCTGCTCCTGTGTTGGCAATTGACCAAAGGAAGGGAAAGAAGAGGAAGGCTCCTTCAAAGAGCCACCAAAAGGGAAAGTCCCGTGATGTTTCATCCTTTAGTGGGACCAAAGCAGGTTCTGCTAAACCCTCCTCTTACCCTAAGGAAGCAGAGTGCTTCTATTTCCACGAGAAGGGCTACTAGAAACGTAGCTGCCCTAAATATATGCAGGACATTAAGGATGGGAAGATAAAGCCCACCTTCGCAGGTATATATTCTATTAAATCTAACAAATCATCACTTACTACTTCATGGGTTCTTGATATAGGATGTGGGTTTCACATTTGTTCTGATTTGCAGGGCCTAAGAAGAAGTAGGGAGGTGGAGCGTGTGAAAATAAACTTGATTATGGGAAACAGAAGATCGTTGCTTATGACCAAAGTCAGAGTTTATTATTTAGTGTTGAGTAATGGGTTAGGGTTAGATTTAAACAATTGTTGTTATTCGCTATATATGGAAAAGAATATCATTTCTTTTCATGGATTATATAGACATGGTTTCAAATATTCATTTGATAATAGTAATGGTTCTATTAATGTTTATTTGAATGGTGTTTTTTTATTTCAATGCATTTCCTTGTAATGGAATATATGAATTTTTGTTGGTTGTAGACAATTTAGGAAATGATGTGTTCAATATTGATTCGTCTAATAGTCAAGACAAAGCATGCTTGTGGCATTCTCGCCTTATCCATGTCAACAAGAAACGCATAGCCTAATTCCAAAAGGATGGAGTGTTGGAGTCATTTGACCTTAGGGACGATGACGTGTGTGAATCTTGTTTACTTGGGAAGATGACCAAGTCACCCTTTATAGGCACTTGTGAAATGGATAAGGGTCTATTGGATCTCATACACACCGATGTGTGTGGGCCCTGTAGATCCACCACAAGGAGTGTTTTCCGCTTCTATGTGACTTTTACGGATGATTATAGAAGATATGGATATATCTACTTAATCAAGCAAAAAGCAAAAACCTTTGAAAAGTTCAAAGAATTTAAGAATGAAGTGGAGAATCAGCTGGGTAGGAAAATCAAGATGCTTCGGTCAGACCGAGGAGGAAAGTACCTAAGTCTCGAGTTTCATGACTATCTAAAGGAATGCAGAATTGTTTCACAATTGACGCCTCCGAGAACGCCACAACTGAATGGTGTGGCTGAGAGACATAATCGAACCTTGTTGGACATGGTTCGTTCTATGATGAATCGAGCTTTGTTACCAATAGCTTTCTGGGGGTATGCCTTGGAGACTGCTGCTCATATCCTTAACCTAGTTCCCACCAAGAAGGTTGCCAAAACACCTCATGAGATATGGACAGGGAAATCTCCCTCGTTGGCACATATCATGGTTTGGGGTTGCGAGGCTTTCGTAAGATGAAAGACTCATGACAAGCTCGAACCTTGTTGTGAGAAATGTTATTTCATCGGCTATCCACAGAAGTCCTTTAGCTATCTCTTCTACAGACCGAGTGACAATGTTGTCTTCATTGCAAGAAGAGGGGTTTTCCGAGAAAGAGAACTAATAAGCCAAGAGGACAGTTGGAGGCAAATTGATCTTAAAGATATTCAAGAGAAAAGCGATGAATGAACTTCTAAAAATGGCACTCAACCTAAGGAGGAAACTCCTGTTGAACTTGTTGACGAGTCCTTACCTCTTAGACGTTCCAATAGGGCAAGTGTTCCACCCAGTGTAACGCCCATAGATCCGAGTTAGTTAATTTAGAGATGATAAGCGTCAAAAATTACTTTTTGATGGAAGATTATTTAGAAGGAGTAGTCTTAACTAAGTTGTATTATATGTTACAAGGATTATGTGAATATAAAGAACGCCGAAATCCGAGTTATAACGAAGAAGTTATGACCCGTCGAAGTTTCGTGACAGAACAGGCACGACGCCGAATGACATAAAAAGTGAATTTATGTTAGAGCAATAATTAGCCTTAAAGATCTAAACAAAAGTTGTAGAATACGTTAAACCGAAAGCGTGCATAAAAAGAATGCCCAAATCTGACTTCGTATGAGGAAGTTACGATTTTTCCGAAGTTTCGACTTAGCAGTATGCAACCCGAATCCTCGATTTTAGATTGAGTGATTTTTAGCTGAAACAATATAAATGAGAATAGAAGATGTCATCTATAGTAGGGAAACGATAAAAAGATAGGTGGAAACGGACGTCAGATGAAGAAGTTATGAATTTATAACGGAGTTTTCCTGTCCCGGCCTACTAAAAATAATATAAAAGCAAAATATTTATAATATATTAAAAATAAAGTCAAAATTAGCCAACGGATTCTAAACGAGAGTTGTAGATCATATTCTCACCTACGCATCGATATAAAGAACATCGAAAACGGAGTTCGTATGCAAAAGTTATGAATTTCTGAAGTTCGGGGCGTGAAACCCCAAAACTGTCAGCCACCACAACGTGGTAAAAGTGCCACAACGTGGTAGGAGCTCTGTAGTCTGTCAGACCCACTTGCAATGACGACCCAGCCACCACGATGTGGTAGACCATACCACGACGTGGCAAGGTCAAATTTTTCCCTATAAATAGATTTGAAGGGCAAGTCGAGTTTGGGTTGCTCCAGCTCCTCTCTCTCACTCCTTATACCGTCTATAGCCATCCCGAAGTACCTCAGAAGCCCCGGTTTCATCCCAAGACCCGAATCAAGTCCCGAAACCTGAAGATCCCAAGAAGTGAGATTCCCGAGCCAAAGCTCTGCCCGCTAGAAGCCCGGTTTTTGTGAAGATCTCCCAGATGTACTGAAGAATACTACTTCTACAAGCTGTAGTTCTGTCCAATCATCTTCTGATCAAGTGAGTGTCTGGTCACTTTCTTCTAACACATAAATATTAAGTATTTGCTATTAAATATGTGCAATGTGTATAATATAAAGTTGTTTATATGTGTGGGTGTATAGTCCCTTTCATAAACACGAGTATAATACAAGTATTGTTTGAATGTATTAAGTATATGTTTGGGTGAGGGTGTAGTTACTTTCTTCTAACACATAAATACAAAGTATTTGCTATAAAATACGTGCTATTTGTTTATATATTATTTATCTATTTTAGGTGAGCATGGAATTGAAGTTTTATATAGGTTTTAAATGAGTTAAACTGTAATGTATTTTATCTCTACAAATACGTTGGGTAGAACATGGGTAGACAAAATAGTTGGTGTGTGATGAAGGATGAGTTTGAGGACGAGACGAAAGATAAACCTCGGTAGCTATGGATTTAGTACTGTAAAGATAAGCCTCGGTAGCTACGGATTTAGTACTATATATAGATGAACCTTGGTAGCTATGGATTTAGTACCATATAGACGAACGTTGGTAGCTATGGATTTAGTACTGCTAGATAGATGATGATAGCTATGGACTTAGGACCTGTTAGATAAACGTTGGTAGTTATGAACTTAGTACCTATGTGGAACGATCTTATGCAACAACCTAAATCCTTTAAGTTTGACACTAAGTTACAGTAGTCTAAAAGTCAACGATCAATCTTGGTCAAAGCCAATGTCAGGTCCTAGCCTTACTTGGCTATTTCAAGGGAACGCAAGGTCAAACAATCAATTAAGAAGGACATTGTCACGTCATAGCCCACCTTGGCTACATCGTGGAAATACCAAGACAAGGAAGTCATGATTTTTTACTTCGCCACATCGTGGCTACTGGCAAAATACCGTTTCTCTTATTAAGAGCTTAATCCCTTTAGATCAAAGCTAATACTTCAAGATCTACTCTTCCAAATTGACTTAATGGATAAAGTTTCCAACTTTATCCATTAGGACTCCATTTCAAGGCTAGATCTAGAATTCAAAGTCCATTAAGTCCTTAATGAGGATATAACTTGAACATGGGCACAAAATACAACAATCATGGTCCTTTTTGTTAATCAACAGAAGTCCAAGGACCTAGGAGAGCTACCACACATTTGGGAGTTCCTAAAAATCCACAACATCCAAGAAAGGGACAAAAACCACCCAAATATGACATAGAACCTGAACTAGAATAAAAGGTGTCAAGGTTTGAACTTTATACCTTCAACAACTCAGAAAACTAAAGAGAAGGTTGGATCCAAACTTACATCTTGTTCCCTTGCTTGCTTGTGAACTTTCCTCTTCCAAAGCTTTACAGAAAACCCGAGAATAAGGCTCCAAAATTGATGAAATAGACTTTCAAGCATGAATGGAGGCTCGGGTTTCGATATGGGGAGGTGGAGGCAGAAGAGGATGCCATAAAACTAAAATTTTAGGGGCTCAAATATTTTAGAAACCTCAAAACTTCATAGGCTTGAGTTGCACTGGCTGCCACGCCGTATTTATCTATTGTCACGCCATGGCGGGCATCAAAAACACGTGTTGAATCTTTCATGACACGCCATGCCCAACCATGCTCCTCGCCGTGGCACTTAGTCTTTCCTACAAATCCTCTTTTTGATTCTTCCAAGATCTCAGCTAACCTACACAGGAAAACAGGAGTTACAAAAATTTTATCCGATGATTAGTTAATTCCAACCTATTGTGTAGTTATGCATCATTATCAATATACCGCATAGATGCCGATTTTTGGGATTTTCGGATTTTTTAACATTCACATTGACTATATACGATAGTTACTAGGAATGCATCTATTTTTCAAAATCCGCCTCTTGGTTTATAGCTATGCAAGCCCGTATCCACAAACTCATAGCAGGTATTAGCTATTGGGGTACCAAACCCACTGTTATAATCCTCATTGACAGGTTCACACTTACCCTTGCATAGGGCACAAATATACCACAACAGTATGGCTATAAAGGGTATTGTGGAGTTCCTAGAGAGGTTGACCGCTTGCAAATATGTGAGGGTAGAGGGTTGTATTGACACTTGGGCTAAGTCATATATAAAAGGTGATTTGTGGAAATTATATGGGTTAAAAAGAAAAAGTAGGGGTTCATTATCATAATGTATTATTATTTAAACATATTTAAGTTTATGTAATTATTACTTATTGCAATATATTCAAGGATTTTCATGTAATTCCATATTTTTATGTTTTTGAAATACAATTTTTTTTTCGAAAACCTAAGAAAATTTAACAACCACTTAATCACACTTACAGATAAAAATAAACACACAACACATGACCAATCATAAATTTATATTCACAAATATAAAAACTACTCGGCAATGCCATTCTGGAATGTTGCTGTGAGATTTTACACTTAACTCCAGAATGCATTGTTCTGGACAAATTGGTCATATTACAAAACTTAAAAGTGGGTACTTTTGTCAATAATGGCACTTATATTGGTTAGATTACTAAATTTCCTTAAATATTAATATTATGTTGAAGTTTGTTAAATTAGGAATTGACTTGGTTGAATTAGGAAAATTTATGTTCACTTATCATTAAAATCATTTAACCCTGTTTGGACTATTTTTGAATGAATATAATGTATATGGTCGATTTAGTAAATATAATATATTGTCATTAGTTACAGTCATTTGGACGATTAATTAAGGGAATATGAAACTAGAGGGCTAAATGTGTCAAGTGACAATAAATTAGAACATACTCCCCAAATCTCCCCCTCATTTCTTCATTATCATGACTTGAAGGGGTGAATAGAGCTAGAAGAGGTGATATTAGAGTTTAATGAATGAGTGAAAGTTACTATTAGTTCTCTTGAATGATTGACACTTGAATCATTTAAGAAAGTTCAAGGAGGTAACAACCCTTAGTGATCTTTTCAATTCTAGTAACATAAGGTTAGGAAATCTCTTTCAAATATCAAAATTTCATGTTATAGAATGAACTTTTAGGTTATATTTCTTTCAATGTTCACTAATCTATCAACTACATCCTTTGATATTTCTTGATTTCAACATCATGACTTGTTTTGAAGCTTATGAACCCTAGAATTTAATTAATGTTAATTAGCAGCTTTAGATATTGAAATAGACGATCAAACCAGCTTCAAACTGTGCTTTAGAGTCTCATATCTATTTGATTAATCTAAAACATATGGTTAGAAACATCAAAATTTCAAATGAATGATTTCAAGCTAAATTTGAAGTTCATGAATTCATTTGATAATTTTCAATCTAATTTTGCATGTGAATAGATTAGTTTGATTATCAAGTTATTTCACTAATTTAGTTTAAAATTATGAAATTGAATAATCATTTTCTAATCAAATTTCATCTATGGATGATTAAACTTTTATTTAAGATTATGAACTAATTTGAGAAATATGGGATCTATATTACCAACTCTTTGTTCTTAGCTTGTGAATCATTGGACTAATGTTGACTTAAGATATTATTTAGTGTTTGAAACATGTAACCAAATGTTAGATAACTATCCAATCCCATTAGGAATGAAATGAATGAAGTTATGATTTGAATTGGACATGATTTAGAAGAGTAAAAGTGTTTAAACCTCACAATTTGTGCATAGAATGGTCAATTGGATTTGCAAGGAGTGGACAATCTATGAAGGAAACTTGTAACATTTTCATAGAATGTCCAAATCAAGTATGGTTTCTTTCAGTGTATTCCTATTATGTTAACGATAATTAGTTTTTAGTAATTAATTTATGCTTATCCTTAAGTGACAATTAGGCCTCCAAAAAAGATACTTTGGAAGTGAAGTAGAGTGTTATAACTAGTTGTAGGTGGCCTCAATTTATTATTATTATTATTATTATTTTGCCAACGAAGTAGAGTGTTGCAACTAGTTGGGACAAGTTCATCACCTAAGAATGCATGTCTTTATTTTATAAATTGAAGATTTTCATTTCCACTCGATGTGATATCCTATATCTATGTTATGCGAATACGATATGTATATTGTGTATATTCTTGAAATGGATTTTGAAATGTGTTTTGTATAAATAGGGACAACTTTTATACTTTGAACTTGATTCAGATCATGAGCTTTTTCATCCACTTTTAACGAGATTGAGACTATGTGACCTAGGCACACAAATTCAAACTTATACATATGATTTGAGAGTAAAACAACCACTATCGTTGCACATGAGATTTGCCACCCTACATGTGATATTAGTGTTAGGGATTGATGTGATCAATAACTATTATAGAAAAAAATTTATGTGGCAGAAGCGACAACCATTTTATTCTATTATTTTGACTATTCTTGTAGTTGAAAAATACAATTTATTTTTAATGATAGACAACCACTAATTTTCCTTTTAACCAATGTTATAGTTAGTTAATAGTTTTATGTTTAGATATATTTTGATTATAAAATTATTAGTCAAATATTTTAGAAACGTGATTTGTGGTAGAAATTATTAACTAATTCTTAAAAAGATCAATATAATAAAAGATCTTATATTTTATGTTTTTTTAAATAAATGCTAACTTAATTTTTTCTTAAAAAGACCACGTATTTTACCATTCTTTAATTGACCATTTAAACAAGTTTCTAGAAATCTCTTAGTTTTTGATAGATTTTTATGAAAAAAACCCTCAAAACTATTTATTTTTTTTGTTAAAAAAAACTCACATTTGTGGAAAACCCTAGAAAATTAAGTTTAGTGTTTTCTGGAAAAAATTAATAAAATTAACTGTTTTTAATGAAATTTTTTGAGGGTTTTTTAAAAAATAATGTCGAAATTCAGAAGATTACCCAAAAACTTGTTAAAATAGACAATATATATATATATATATATATATATATATATATATATATATATATATATATATATATATATATATATATATATATATATATATATATATATATATAAAAGATCTTATTATGAAAAGTTGTTCAACAATGTTTTGTTTTCTTTGTAAATAGATTGTTTTTTAAAAGAGCTAAGTAAAACAAACTATCAACAATGTTTTGAAACTGTCTGGTTCAGTCGAGTGCAAAACTTAGCATAAAAACCAATCGTTATTGAACTGTTCACGTCCCTAATTCTTGGTCCGATCGGTTTGATCGATTTCTTAAAAACTGATGCTGTACACAAGTGTTTACGGTACCCCACTTGGACTCCCATCATTCAACTATACGATAATCCAAAAGGTTACTTTTCAATACTTTCAAGTTCCATCTTTCATTTCAAAAGCATCCGTTTTAAGTTAATTCTGATCGGGACACCTAATATATTGTTATAGAGTTCTCTTCATAAAGAACGTAATTCCATTAAATATTAGAGAAAGTGATCTTATGTATATATCAAGATCTGTGTTTAAAATTGGTGAAAAATCAAAATTTCCAACACAATTATGGAAATATTTTTCGGCTGCTATATACCACGAGTACGAAAGGCATTTAAAAGCCAAAAAATATAAGTTCTTAATCGTTTTATTATTGTAAGTAAAGTAATATTAAATTAATCAATAAGTCTTAATATTAAAAAAAAAAAAGATAAAAAATCGTTTGAACGTTCTCGGTATAACCGTTGCAGGCAAGCATGGAGCAATTTTTCAGGAATGTAGTGTGATTGCTGAAGTTGCACACGTGCAACTCCCTTATGTTCCAAATTTTATTTTATTTATTAATGTAATGAGTTTAAGTTATAAGCACATGCATCTAATTCAAACAAAACTTGCGTACATAAGAAACAAAATTATTTATTTATTTTTTAGAATGGCTTAGATAATTAATAATTTATTTTTAAATTTATCTATATATTTTTTTATTTATAATGATACTTGAACTTTCGGTTTTGGTTAAGAAACATTTATCCGTTAACTACTATTATGGATAAATAGACCAAAGACACTTTAATAATATCATTATGGGAAACTCAGTAAATTAACGCATATAAATGATTATTTTAATATAAGTAAGCAGCTTATTTATTTATTTATTTTTGAAAAACGACGACAATCTTTGGAATAGGTCAGTTCAAAGTCAGGTTTTATTCCGGAGTGTTGCTGACAACGCTTTCTCCGGAATAGAACATTCCAGAGACAAGGTTTTATTCTGAAGCTCTGGCTTGAAATAAGAATATTCGTATATTTCAGACATTTCAGAGTAGCAATGTCCGAATCAAAAGGAGGGGTTGATTTGATTTTTTAATACAAATTGGGGACTATTTAACAAACAAATTTAAACGTAGGCCATTTTTGGTATTTTAAAATTAATGGAGGGGTGTGGAGGGCATCCTAGGACCATACTGTGGGTTCATGAGCATTCTAGATACAAGCTAAGGGTTGGGAAGGGCATGCCAGACTCATACTGAGGGCTTAATGGTATTCAGTCTGAGAACTGATTAGGCCGGGGAGCAACCCATACATAAGCTCTATGCCCAAGAGGCAAGCCATACTTATGTTGTGTGATCACGGAGCAATCTAGACATAAGCTATGGGCCAAGGGCAAGCCAGACTTATGCAGAGGGGCTCATGGGTATTCCAGTCTGTTAGCTGTGGACCCATTGCATTCTGTTATTATATATGTGCTATTTGTTTGTGTATTGGTATTTTGGGGGAACTCACTAAGCTTTGGGCTTATAGTTTTGGTTTATGTTTCAGGTACCTTATAGGATCGCGGGAAGGCAAAGGCATGATCGTGCACCTCCTCGAGTTTTGTTTTATGATTTTGGGAAAAACTATGATAATGATCATGTTTGAAAACTATTTTGTAAACAAGGATGATTTATGGTTTGTTTTAAAAGATGAAAATTTTTCAAGAATTTTATGGATGTTACAAGTTGGTATCAGAGCCTTAGTTTGAGTAAATTAGAGGAACACTCGTGTGAATCCAGTCTCAAAATAATGGAAAAAAATTATAAAAGTTTTTTTTTCGAATGGTTTTCAAAATAATCAAGGAGAATGCAATGTGTACGATCAGCCGAAATCAGTAAGTAGACCGTAAAATACCATACTGTGATATGATATTGTTATATGTTAGAACAAGATGCTAGTGATAGGCTATAGGTCTTTAGGATCTTGCATGATAAAATCGACTGATTATATGATGCTCGATAGCCTGGGGTTATTCTCTAATGGAATTGACATCACTACGGTGGTTGCTTAGTGTATGCATCCTGGTCATGCATAACTAAGATTTTATAGCCTGATAATGTTTAGTATGGCCTTATTCCTTGTTCTTGTTTGATGAAGGGATTAGGGTAGGATCAGATATTCGACTGTCTATAAGGTCTAGCATTATGCATGACTTGCATATACGAGTGTTGTAGGGTTGGTGGAAGTTTCATGGATGAGTTATCTTGGGTCAGCTAGCCAGTTTCGAGATGTTTAGCCTTTCCTCTAGGGAGTGGGGATTGAGTGTTTGTCTATGCTAGTGTGTATTGTTAGGGTGTTGTGATGATTCTCTGAGACAAATACAAGTAGGTGTGGAAGGTAGTACGAGCCCGTACTACTGAAAGCACAGGACCTGTATGCGTAGCAAGGAAGTCACAACCCTAGCACATTGTTGGGAGTTGGTTCGCCAGATATGATATGCATATTATCTGATATCTTTCTGGTTTATTTTCAGTATGGTGACCACACCTCAATTTGAGGTTGGGTCCGGTTCGGAATCAGGAGCTAGTAGTCAGGGTGGGTGAGTTGTGTTGGATGACAGGATTAGGCAGATCCTTCAGGAGGAGGTTGTTGCTGATTTCTGAGCTCAGTTGCCAGATATGTTTGGGTCTATTAAGACTGCCATGATTGAGTGATTTGATGATCATTATTTTGCTTTGTCTGAGACTATTGCTGCTATAGCCACTATATCCGTTGTGACTGTAGGGGTTGAATCGGGTCAGATTTTTCAGTATCGGGACTTCGACGATACGAAGCCCCCGATGTTCGATGGAGTGCAAGACACGATCATTACCATGATGTGTCTATATGATATTGAGGGGTGTTTCTTCACTTTTTCTTGCCCATCTGACGAGAAGGTCAGGTGCGCTTTGAACCTTCTGAGGACTGGTGCGAAGGATTGGTGGAGGCTTGCTACTAGTTCATATTATACTAAGCAGAGAGTTGTTGTGTCTTGGGATCAGTTGTCAGAGATGTGCCACTCTCGATATGTTCCGGTGGTGGAGCGTGAGAGGATGGCCTAGGAGTACCTAGATTTGAGGCAGGGGACTGAGACGGTGAAATAGATCACTAAGGTGTTCAAAGAGAGGGCTATGTTTTGTCCCGAGTTTGCTACATCTTAGCAGGATCAGATGACCCGTTACTTGAGCATGCTTAAGATGGAGATCAGACAGTTTATTTCCACCTAGCGTTATGGTTCTTTGTTGGAGATGCAGGAGGCCTCCAGGCAGCGTGAGATTTAGATTGATATGCAGATGAGACAGCAGATACCGGCTCTAGCATAGTCGCAACCTACGCTAAAGCGATTCAGGACCGCTGATGTCAGATCCGGGGGTCGGAAGGGCCATACTTGTGTAAAGTGCGACAAGATGCATGAGGGTGCTTGCCGATCATCTTTTCGGTGCCACAATTGGTATTTAGTAGGGCCATATGGCCAAGGATTGCCGCCAGCAGCAACACTTAGTTCTAGGATTTATTATCATTGTGATTAGGTTTCCCATGTGAAGGCAAACTGTCCCTCGCTTTCTGCTAGGCCGGAGCAGGCTCCAGTGCTGGCTACTTTGAGGATCATTGATGGGAGTCAGGGCAGGGTGGAGCCCCCGAGGTCTCAAGGTTATGCTTTCCAGCTCACTTTCAAAGAGGCCAGAGCAGCTCCAGATGTTGTAATTGGTATGTTTCTATCCATTGTTCTATTGATTGTGTTTTATGTTATGCTTATCTATATGCCTTTGTTAGGTGTATTCCTAGTGAACTATTTGCTTGCTCTAGTGTTGTTTGACTCGGGTGTGAGTTATTCTTTTATGTCTCGATTGTTTGGTAGAGAGTTTGATATGCCCATTGGGGAGTTAGAGTGTTAGTTGTAAGTTTCTATTGCTAACAAACACGGGGTTTCTGCATCATCAGTATATCAGGGTTGTATTCTAGAGATCTTCAGGGTGCCTTATCATATTGATTTGATCCCTATCACCATGGGGGATGTTTGCGTGATTGTGGGTATGGATTCGCTGAGTCGTTTTGATGTTATAACTGATTGTGAGGGCCAATGCATGGTATTTCGAAACCTAAGTGGGGAGAATTGGTTATCTATGAAGAGGGCACCAGGATGGGTTCATGGTCTTGTTTTGCAGCCAGAGCTCGACAGTATATTCAACACGGGTGTGCGGGTTATTTGGCTTATTCGGTGGATACACATGTTGGGGATTAGGTTTCAGTTTCAAAGGTCCCCGTTGTCAAGGAGTTTGCTGATTTTTTTCCATAAAAGTTACCTGTTGTGTCTCCTGAGAGGCTGTTCGGGTTCAGGATTGATCTTGTGGTAGGCGCGGCCCCAATTGCCAAGTTGTCATACCGCTTGGCAACTCCTAAGATGCAGAAGTTAACATCTCAGCCGTAGGAGCTGCTAGGCAAGCAGTTCATCAGACCGAACACTTCTACGCGGTGAGCGCTGGTTTTATTCGTCAAGAAGAAGGATGGTTCATACCAGATGTGCATTGACTACCGGGAGTTAATCAAGTTAACAGTGAAGAACCATTATCCCCTTCTATGGATTGATGACCTCATTGATCAGTTGCATGGTTTATTTTGGTTCTCCAAGATAGATCTGAGATCCGAGCATCATCATGTCAGGGTGAGAGACGAGGACGTGGAGAAGACCTCATTACAGACTTGTTATGGGCATTACGAGTTCGTGGTGATGCCATTTAGGCTCACCAATGCGCCTGCAGTATTTATGAATTTAATGAATCGAGTATGCAGGCTGATGCTCGATCGTTCGGTTAATTTGTTCATTGATGATATGTTGGTGTCTTCCAAGACTAGAGAGCAGCATGAGGAGCATCTTCATAAGAATTTGGGGGTTTTGAGGTGAGAACGACTTTATGTTATGTTCTTAAAGTGCGAGTTTGGTTACGAGTGGTTCAATTCCTTGGACACATTGCTAACTAGGATGGGATATTGGTCGATCCGGCCAAGATCGAGACTGTGATGCAGTGGTAGGTTCTGAAATCTCCCTCAGATATCAGGAATTTCTTAGGATTGACAGGGTACTATCGGAGATTCTTCATGATTTCTCCAAGATTGCACTACCCCTCACTCTCCTAACAAGGAAGGGGGTGGATTTCCGATGGGGTCCTGAGCAGCAGTCAGCATTTGAGATCTTTCAGCAGAGATTATGTGAGGCCCCGATTTTAACCATCCCAGAGGGAATTGAGGATTTTGTGGTATTTTGTGATGCATCCATCACCAGTTTGGGGGCGGTCCTGATACAGAAAGGACGGGTGATAGCTTATGCTTCACAACAGATGAAGCCGGACGAGATGTGATATCCCACGCATGATCTGGAGTTGGGGTAGTGGGATTTGCCCTCAAGATTTACATGCATTATCTTATGGGGTCCACTGCACTATCTACACAGATCAAGAGTTTGAGGCACATTATGGATCAGTCAAATCTGAACATGAGGCAACACAGGTGGCAGGACATAGTCAAGGATTATGACTGCGAAATCTTTTACCAACTAGGTAAAGCGAATATGGTGGCAGATGCCTTGAGTAGCAAGTCAGCTTGGTCTTCGGATAGGGTATCGTATATGAGGATATAAGTGGATTCCCCACTTGTGGGATTGATTAGGGAGGCTCAGACTGAGGGAGTTCGGGAAGAGAATTGGAAGAAAGAGAGGATCAGGGGTGAGATTCACATATTTATTCCGGATGGTTGTGGGTTGCTGTCGGGTCTGGGTTCCAATGTTTGGTAGGCTCAGATAGACTATTTTGGAGGAGGCTCATATATCTCATTTTCTATCCATCCGGGGCCACCAAGATGTATCAGGATCTGAGATTAAGCTATTGGTGTCCGTGTATGAAGATGGAGATCGCCTGGTATGTGGAGATGTGGATGACCTACAGGATGGTCAAAGCTAAGCATCAGAGGTCGCATGACAAGCTGTAATCTCTATAGGTTCCCATGTGGACATGGGAGCAAATTTTGATGGATTTCATCACTAAGTTGCCAAAGATGACAAAGGGTTTTGTATGGTTCATCATGGATCGATTGACCAAGAGTGCCACCTTCTTAGTGGTTTGGGAGAGTTCTTCGGCTGAGAAGTTGGCCAAAGTTCATGTTCACTAGATCGTTGCTCGCTATAGGGTTCCGGTCTCCATTGTTTCAGACCATGATTTCTGTTCACCTCTCATTTTTGGCAGAAGTTCTACGAGGAACTTGGCACAAGGTTGCATTTCAGCTCAACTTATCATCCGCAGACTGATAGCCATAGTGAGTGGACGATACAGATCCTTGAGGATATGTTACGTGCCTGTGTTATCGATATTAGTGGGAGATGGGACTCCTACCTTCCTCTTGTGGAGTTCTCCTACACCAATAGTTATGACTCCAACATTGGTGCTCTGCCTTTTGAGCTCTTGTATGGGTGGAGATGTCGTACCCCAGTTTACTGGGGAGAGGTTGGTCACAGGGTTATAGGATAGACCGAAGTGCTACTTAGAGTCGCCAGAAGAGCTATGCCGACAGGCGCTGATCTGAGTTGGAGTTTTTAGGTCGGCCACTTGGTGTTACCGAATGTCTCAGCTTGGAAAGGTGTGATTCGCTTAAGGAAGAGGGGAAGTTGGGTCCTAAGTATATTTGTGACACCCAGAATTTTCATTCGGTCAAACCCTAAAAGTCAATCGCTCCATATTGTAAGTCAAGTTCACTTTTACTTGTTTTTAGGAAATTAAAGTTCGTTGGATTATTTTAATAATTAATCTTTAAACGAACGGGTGAACGGATGGGCCGTCTCGAGACTTGAAATTTCTAAACCGCGAATACCTTGTGTCTTAGAAGTTCACGAGCAAACGTTTATGTTTGGGCCGAAAATTCATCCAAAAATCGTGAAATCATGCTTAAGCCTGAGTCTACTCCCCAAAACTAGTCATTTTGTGTTTACTCCCCAAACTCAAAAAGAGTAAACTCAAAAACACTCTCAAGTATCATCCAAGATTTAATTAAACATCTTCAAACTTGTAAGTGTTCTAGCCATTCCAAGTTGATATAACACTTAATCTAATGATTGTACATCTTTTCATCCATTCATTTTTTTTGTTTTGATTAGATTTCAAAAAACACCAAGAATTCACACTAAGTGTTCTTGTACTTTTAGCTCAATTCAAGCATACTTATAGTAAGTACTTCCATCCTTGAGTCTTATTAATCTTTTATTACATGTTAGCATCAAAGAAAAGTCCCAAGAACACCAAGATAAAGGGGTTCACGGTTTTGGGAGGTCCCAAAATCGTAAACACCAAGAATAGGGCCAAAATGGTGTGTTAGGGTGCCTAGATGCTTCATAATGCCTTAGGGACTTGTCTAGATTCATCCTTGATGAGTTTATCTCAAAAAAGCACCAAAACCTTACATTTTTATGTGTTTACGGTTTGGGGATGTCCCAAAACCGTAAACACCCCAAAAGGTGTATAAAAGTCCCATGGTTCTTCCTTATGTCTAAATCTAACCTAGACTATTGCCATCATTGAGCTAAGGACTTGAAAACCCCCAAACACCATAAACTTGAGTTTAAGGTAGTAAACTTATGAGTTTAAGGTAGTAAACTCAAAGGAAAATGGTAAAGGGACCGTAAACTCCATTTAGGAGTGAAATGGTGCCCTAGATCCTTCCAAAGGCCTAACCACCATGTAGAAATGCTTCAAAGGACTTATAAAACCTCAAAACAACATATGGTCATAAAATGTAGAGTTTACGACCGTAAAACCTTGAGTTTACTAGCGTAAACTCCTTGGGTTATAGTTATGAAAACCGTAAACTCCAAGGGAGTTTACCCTTGAACCCCAAACACTAGCCTTTCCCTACAACACTTAGATGCAACCCTTGAGACTTATAACACTTGTATAAGGTGTTTAGCATGTCCTAGAGTGTATTAACTTTGTTTATTAGTTGTTTAAAGACTAATGGTATACATATATGTTATATTGTATGTTAACTAGGATCATAGAGTGTGTTCAAGAGTTCACTTGACACCTAGCCATCCTACCTCTTCAGTTCATCCGTACCACTCACAACAGGTGAGTTCATACCCCTAAATTAACCTTTTAAATGTTTTCAAATGTTTATAAATACTTTAATTGGGGGGGGGATACAAGTAAAGTTACAATAGTTATTATCTCAATCACATGTGATTAATAACTATCGACAAGTGAATCTCTTACTTTCAAACTATTTTACCAAACTGTTTTACTTCAAATTGTCTTAAAAACTCTTTTAAATATCAAATGCTTTTATGAAACTTCTTTTATACTTTTATATTATCAACTACATGTCTATGTATGTATAGTTATATAAGCAATGTTTAAAAGGCTTAGGAAGGCCTATCCGCCCTATTTCCTTTTCGCGCTTGAGATGTGGTCTGGTGGGATATTGGGTACCCGTTCGAAGGTCATTTAAATATTAGTTATATATCATGTGTACATTAATAGTCATAAAGGTTCTTCCAGTTTATTCAGTACCCTTGAGTAGCAAGGGTATACTTCCATGTTCATACGTACAAGTTACATTACTAGTAAGCTACCATTTGAGTAGTTTAGGAAGATACTAGAACTATTACTAGAACAAGATATCATACAATGAGTCAGTTCATTCATGAGTCCATACTTGCTAGATAGAGAGAGAACACACGTTACAGCTAGCACACACAGAACATTACAACACATTACTATACATTTACATGAGTACATTTACATGATTACATTTACATGAGTACATTTACATGAGTACATTTACATGAGTACCTTTACATGATTACATTTACATGATTACATTTACATAGATAATATATGACAAGTTATCATTACATTTTATATGTATAGATTATGTTATATAATCCTCATTCTTATCGTTACCTTGTGATACAATCACATAATCGATGAGATAGATTGGATTTAATATCCTAGTACCAAAGGATACTTTGTGGGACTAACCATTCATATAGCCACTGTTAGCTACAGAGGATAATGAACATCTACGGATGCCTATGGTTCATACCATTACATGTATACTTTAAGGGATTAACTCTTCCTACACCCAACTGTTAGCAACAGAGGTAAATGTACATCTACAGATTTCTTAAGTTAACACTGTTAGTTACCCTAGTACCAACGGGTAATACTTAGGTTATTTATATTATTACCTTTAACTGGTGACTCATTCACATAACCGATGAGGTGAATTATGTTTGAGTATCCTAGTACCAAAGGATACAATTTCTTATAATAATAATAATAGTAGCACAGTCGGGTCTTGGTAGAAGGCTACATTCAGAGCAGTTAGGTCTTCGTAGAAGGCTACATTCAGAGCAGTTAGGTCTTGGTAGAAGGCTACATTTAGAACAGTGACGTCTTGGTAGAAGACTCCCTTTTATAATAGTAGGAATCATAGGGATTTCTAGGGTTTTCAAACGTTTACAGTTGTTCTACAAACATTTTTCATACTTATGCAAACTTTCTTTCAACACAATTTCAAGTCTTTCATTACAAATTTTACAAATTAAGACACATTAATACTTATGATCTCACCAGCTTTAAAGCTGATACTCTATTTCAAAATAACTTGTATCCTCAGGTCAACAGTAGACGGGTACCGATGCAAAGTTTAGAGAAGATGGAGCTCATTCAAGACTCATCTTTCATTTTGATTTATACTTTAGTGTCTATTATAATTTGACAGAACACACTTGTATTAAAATTATATTATTAATGCGATGGATGATGTTGTTGCTTGTTTACTACTTTTCATTGTTGTGATACTGTACATGACATCCTCCGCCCCAGAACGTTTGCGCCGTTCATGGTTTTGGGGTGTGACAATATTGGACCATTTCAAGTGATCGCCAGGGTTGGCAAGGTCACTCCAGGAAGAGGGGAAGTTGGGTCCTCGGTATATACGGTGGTTTCCTGGTAAAATATTCAGGTTGATGAATGCTTGAACTATATTGAGAGGCTCATGGCTATTCTAGAAAGACAATTAAAGGTTTTGCGTAGCAAGGAAGTACCTTTGGTAAAGGTACAATGGCAAGACCGTAAGGGCTCCGAGTGGACCTGGGAGCTAGAGGCGGGGATGCAGGAGCATTATCCAGATTTGTTGGCGACAACAGACTTCAAGGATAAATTCTAGTTCAAGTGGGGGAGAGCTGTAACATCCCATATTTCAGGTATCTTCAAATTCATTTATATGTTTTAATTCATGGCATTTTGTTCCTTCTATTATAAGGAAGTATCCATGAGAATCCCTATCGCAAGATTGTAATTTTGGGAGAGGAGGAGTACGCTAAGCGTAGATGTGGGTACGCTGAGCGTACGAGAGTGCGCCCTAGTACACTGGGTGTACACATATGTACATTGGGCATACTCATGTCTGAAAGAAACCCTACTTTTTAGGGTTTTTGGGGTATTTAAGCATCCTTATGGCTCATTTATCCCCACCTTTTCAATCTCCAAAGCCTTAGAGTCATCCTTTGCAAAGCCCCAATCCCTTAAGAGTGTGTTTGAGCTAAAAAGTGTGTTTTGGTTTTCTTAGGGAAGAAAATGTTGCATCAAGGAGCATAGAAGTGGAAGAAAGCTTGTGGATCTTGGATCATTACCTTCTTGAGAAGCTCCAGAAGGTAGAAAGTCTTCACCTTGATGCCTTGTTTGTTTGGATCTCATTTTGGGAACTTTATGTTGTTCTTCTTGTCTCAAAAGTTCCATTTTTATGCATGTTTAGTTTTAGACATTTTGAGTTGTCCTTCAAGACTATACGAAGGGTCCTAAGCCATAAAAATGAAGTCCCTTTAGCTAGTTTGGCTCCATGCATCTTGTAGAAGGTCTTAATGGATTAAGACCTTGTGCTAAGGACTTTATGGACGTGTAGAGTCATAAAGTTGGAAACTTTATGACCCTAGTATGCCTCTGGACCACGGATCTGAATTATAAGCTTAAGTACTCAAGCTATTAAGCACTAAATGAAGAATTTGGAGTTGCAAGGTTACGCCCCACATAGCTTGGTGTATGGCCAGCGTACCTAGTCAACCACCCTGATGGTGGTCTTCTTCGCAGCCTTGTGTATGCTGAGCGTACCTTCGAAGTACGCACCGCTTACTTGCATGTGTACGCCCATATTAAGTTAACTCAGTTGGGCAACCCCTGAGCCTTGAGTCCAGAAACCCTTGTGCTAACCTTTCCCGCTCAACCCACGGGATGTAACGAGTATAAAACATCTCCTTAGTCTCAAGCAACTGTAGTCCTCTACTCATCAGAATATGTCCCAACAACAAGTCCCGATACTAGAAAGCTTAACCAACTCCTCTCCTTACCATCGTTACAACTGTTGAAGATGTTGCGGTGGTCGTCTCAGCAATGGCTGCATAGCGCTCGTATAAATACTTAACCATTGTGATCTTGAAAGACCCAATCATCTCCGGAAACTATCCACGAACGATCTCAATCACCTCCTCTCTGATGATCTTCCTGACACGATCCTCTAACAATATTGGCCTATCCTGGCTGCCAGCTCTCGATCTTGATCCGAATCCAGTCTCAAAATATCTATTAACCATCATTCAGATAATCCATACAATAATAGGGAAGAAACTTCCAACTAAACCCCAGGGGTTGTGACTTCCTTGCTATATGTATGGGTCCTGTGCTTTCAGTAGTACGGTCCTATACTACCTTCCACACCTACCCGTATTTGTCTCAAGTATCATCACAACGCCCTAACAGTATGCATAATCATAGCGAACACTCAATCCTCACTCCTAGAGGAATGCTAAATATCTCGTAAACGGCCTACCGGCCTCACACTACTCACTCATCCATGAAACTTCCACCAACCCTGCAGTACTCGTGTATGCTAGCCATACATAACATTGGACAATATAGACTTCCGAATATCTGATCCCAACCTAAGCCTTAATCAATAAGAACAGAACATAAGGCCAACTACAGTAATGGTGTCAATCTCATGTAAGGAAAACCCTAGGGTAGTAGACATCATGTAATCAGACAATTTTATCATGCAATACCTGAAGATCCCTAGCCTAGTACTAGCATGCTGTTCTAACATATCACAATATCAAATAACCGTATGGTATTTTGGGGTCTACTTACTAGCTCCGACTGATCGTACACTTCGCATCCTCTTTTACTTATTTTGAAAACCCTTTAAAATCAATTTGAAAATCCTACCTTGATTTGAGACTCGATTAACACAAGTGTTCCTCTAATTCACTCAAACCAATGCCCTAATACCAACTTGTAACATCCATAAAATTTGACCCTATTTAAAACCTTTTAAAACCATTTAAAACCATTCAGTCATTACAATTTGTATTCAAAATAGTTAGACACCAGAGTTCCCAGAAATCATAATCATCAATCGTGGAAGTGTACGGTCACGCATTTGCCTTCCCATGGCCATCCGCTGAACCTGAACCAATAAACTAAAACTGTCAGCCTAAAATCTTAGTGAGTTACCCCCAAAATACCCATACACACAATAATACACATACAATGACAAACAACATACTATGGGTCCAATCATCCATTAGGATGGAATACCCTAGACCCTCAACCACCGGGCTGGAATGCCAACATACTACAAGTCCAATCATCCTTGAGATGGAATACTCTCATCCCACAACTATCAGGTTGGAATGCCTACACACAATACATATATAACAGTTACTATGGGTCCAATAATCCATCGGGTTAGAATACCCCAGGCCCTCAACCATCGGGTTGGAATGCCAACATGGTATGGGTCCAATCAACCATTGGTTGGAATACCCCAGGCCCTCAACAATCGGGTTGGAATTCCAACATACTATGGGTCTAATCAACCATCGGTTGGAATACCCCAAGCCCTCAAACATCGTGTCGGAATGCCAACATACTACGAGTCTAATCAACCATCGGGTTGGAATATCCTAGGCCCTCAACCATCAGGTTGGAATGCTAACATACTATCAAACATGTGCACCTATATCAGATAATCATATAACAGTCTAAAAAGACAACATACTAGGGTCCTATCATCCTCGGGATGGAATACCCTCAACTACCAAACAATTATGTACACATATAACATGTAATTACATAACAGTCTATAGACAGAGAAACCGATTTAATAGATCATAACAACATAAAAACATCCTATCCACCAGGATACTGATCTAATGGATCATAGCAACATATAACATCAGTTCTACAAAGATACTGATCTAACAGATCGTAACATCATATATCATCCTATCTACCAGGATACTGATATAACAGATCATAACAGCATATATCATCCTATATACCATGATAATGATCTAATACATCATAACAACATATATCATCCCATCTACCAGGATACGGGCAGATCATAACAACATATAACAAATTAGGATAACAATCCAAAAACAGCCGACCTTGGTGTCTTAGACCTTGAGTATAGTGAGGATAACTCACCTCACAGCTGTCGACTCGAAAGATAAGCTCAAACTCTTGGATCACCACCACAAAATCCACCACCTATATTCACCATAGAACCATAATCATAAATTTCCAACTTCCCAAAATGCTCCAGAAGTCAAATAGTCAACCCTTGTTCATAGTCAAATTCAATGATCAAGGTCAACAATCCATGTTGACCCGACTCGTCGAGCGCAGTCACTGAATCGTTGAGTCCTCCAGAACTCGAGTAGTTGTGAAAACCCTCCACTGACTCGTCGAGTTCCCTTGCAACTCATTGAGTCCAAGCGCGTCCAAATGTAGGGAAAACCCAAGTTGATTCGCCGAGTCACCCCCACTGACTTGACGAGTCCATGCGAAAGTCCTTGCACGACATCTTCATCGGACTCGTCAAGTTGACCATGCAACTCGCCGAGTCCCTTCAGTCCATTTTCCATTCAGATGGTTTTTAAGCAATTTTAAGGTTCCATATTGTAGATGCAACTTCCCAAGGCATGTTTATCATGTAAATTTTCAAACTTTACGTGCATGCTAGGCTCTAAATCTTATAATGCATAAACCAAGCTTGTAATGGAGTTTTACACTTAACGAGAGATTCATACTTGCTAAAGCTAAAAGCTTTATGGACTTAGAGACCAAAGAGAGTTCAGATCTGAAGTTACAACTTTAGATCTTAGCTCATACCTAAGAATAGCTTCATAATATGCTAGAAAATCCCTAATCTTTAACCAAATGAGATCTAGAAGGAAATGAGGTCATGGTAATGACTTGATACCTTCCAAAAGATGCTACATGAGCTAGATTTCAAATCCCCACACATTCTTTGCTTTTATCCACTTGCTCTCCAAGATCTTGTCAGTAATATACACCTTCTAAAGCTTGAGACACACAAGAATGAAGCACACACTCATATTAGGGTTTTCTTGACTGTCAAGAGGCTGTAAGGGGGATTAAGGAGGCTTATGATCCTTTAATGTAAGATCCATATTTTTAGGGTTATCATTGTGTATGTTATTCTTGAGATTTAAGGAGAGACTCGACGAGTTGAGGGTCCAACTCGCTGATTCGAGTCGAGTTGCTCGCATGGATTTAATGAGTGGACTCGACGAGTTAGAGAATCGACTCGACGAGTAGGGTTTGGGCAGAGAAACTGATATGTGTATTTTTGTATATATTTTTATGCACTTTATCTTAATATTTTGGCCTTATTAATTCTATTTTAGAACTAAAAAGTACTCATAATACTTTGAATTATGTTTTGCAGCTATTCGTTGTCAATAAAGCACAAAAGAAAAGACAGAAGCGGAAACCGGACTTAGGAGCTAAAAAGAATTAAAAATGCTGAAGAAGTGGGTTACGCCCCGCGTAAAGTCGCAGTACGCCCAGCATAAAGCCTAAACTAGCCGTACGCCCCGCGTAATAAAAGGGTACGCGCCACGTACCGGGTGCCTTCAAATAACTCCAAATCGCGTAGCAATCGTTTGTACGCCCCGCGTAATCCTATGTACGCCCAACGTACTTAGGTCGGCTACAAAGACTATAAATGTCGATTTTCAGCTAACCAGGAGGGGGGATTCGACTTCTAACCTAATTTAGTCGACAATTAAGTTCTGTTAAGCCGTTTTGAGGGTCTAGAAGGTGGCTGGAAGGTCGTTAAGCTAACGGGAGCGGAGATCGGAAGGGTTGGAGAGCGGATACGTGTCGGTAATCCTATGGGCTGTTAACGTGACCATGTTTAGCATTCCATTGCGTTACTATCTTGTATTTAGTTTCTGACTTGGGTGTAAAAACCTTTTACTTTGTGTTTATGATTGAATGAAGCTTTGATTATTAGACTAATTGCTATATTGAATAGTTTGTTTGTGTTTAATTTATCTTGCTAAGCTTGTTAAAAGATCCTTATGTATTAATGATGATTATTTTCTGTTAATTGTTAAGTGAATTGAGTTGTATAAACATATGCTTGATTGCTTTTCTCTTATGATTTTGATGACCATCGAGATTATAAGCCTAGGAATAACAAATGTGAAACTCGGATTAACATGGGAATAAGTAAGTTAATGTGTGAGCCTTGTTTGATGACCATCAACAAGAGGTTAATTGAATGTTTAATTTGGTTAACTATATTTACAAGTCTTGCTTGATACGAACTGAACACTAGGAAGCATGTTAGTTTAACCAATTGATCACTATTTGAATTGACTTGTTTGCTAAAGGATTAGTTATAGTGAACGCGAATCTAATCATTTTAGGAATCAGTGAACATGAATAAATGAATTTGTGTATGCAATTGTCTATGTTTTTAAAGTGTAATTTGTCTAAACCAAAGTACCTGAAGAGATTTGCTTTCCTGTTAGTTTATCGAGAATGGTTAATTAATTATTAGTTTGAGATTTATTAAATTATTTCTTTTATTCTTTTTGTGTGACCTGTAACTTATAATTAAATATATTAAATTAATCCACCGTTCCTTGTGATCGACACCCGACTTACCTAAGCTATACTGTAATCTGACTAGGTACACTGCCTATAAATGCATAGTTAGTCTAAGTTTGTTAGGTTATAAATATTAAAATTAATGGGTACCTTTGTGCACATCAAGTTTTTAGCGCCGTTGCCGGGGAACGGTTTTCAATTAATTTAGTTTATTTGATTATTCGTTATTCGTTTTTAGTTAGTTTTTTATTTTATTTTTTTTAGTTTTATTTTTGTTGATATCATTTCGCTTGTCGGGAAGGTTCTTGTTGTTATTTGCAGGAATTTGTGATCATACACATCGATTGGCTTTACCTTTTGCATGGGTTTCGTGATTGCAAGCGATTAGGAAATTCATGACTTTTTTAGTCTACTACTTTGGTGACTTGTCCAACTCAATCCACGAGGCGTAGTATAGCAAGGCGTATCGAGGTGGTTAAGTGGAAGACTGAACTCTTGCTACTCTTGACTAGTTGGGTCAACTCTTGTTCTATTTATTAGTTAATGGTGCAAAGAAAACAAAGGAAATAGTCTGATAGGTCCCGAAAGTTTTTGTTTTCGCAAACCACCTCTTGCATGCAAGGGATTTAATCAACAATTGTAGTTTGATTTTGAAGAAGACATGTGATCGTGATATCCTTTTTAGTTATTTTTGGTTTTTTAGTTATTTTAGTGAGTTTTTATTTTTATTTTTAGTTTGTTTAAAATTTATTTTTCATGTTGATGCTCTTGATGTTTCAGATCTTTGCAGAACTTTTACCCTTCAGATGCTTTCAGAAATTTCAATAATTGGGGTCGAATGTTGATTTTTCACGAGAGAAAAAACCGTGTGAGGGTTTGAAGTTGACACTTGAGAGCCATGACTTTCATTAAGTATGGGGTGCGCGTCGATATTTGGAGGGATTATTATTTCGAAGAGTGGCGTTTCTAACTATACATTGATTCCCATGGCATGGATGAGCTGTTTCCACACCATGGAGTTTTATTTTGATGCGATGTAGAAGTATCATCCCGGCTGCCATGACATGATTGACACTTTCCTATGTCGTGGGGGAGTTTTTCATCGCGAGAGGAGGCTGTTATTCTACATACCACGACGTGACCACCACTTACCACATCGTGGCCATGCTATTATTCGCGATATGGATTTTTCCTCACTCGACAACACGACGTGGTTGACACTTTCCCACGTCATGGTTTTTTATACATTGCATTTGTTTGCAATCTTTTGCACCACTTTTTGAAGATGGCGGTCTTGATTTCATTTTCCGGCACATCCACAAGCAGCAGTTCAAGTTTCCAGTGTTTCGGCAATATTTGAAGCAACCTGTAGCAGCCCCATTCGATCTTGCCACAACTACCCAGGGGAGTCTGTTCCTTTTTCTCCCTTTTTATGTTCTTAATTTGTTTTAGCATACAATGAGGGCATTGTATGAAATAAGTGTGGGGTAGGGGGTCAGTAAAAGTAAATTATAAAAATGAAATAATAGTTGGAAATTGCTAGATTTAGGGAAATTTAAAAATTTAAAAGAAAACTTGAAATAATAGTTTAATTTAGAAAAATCTAGTGATAATTTAAAATTTTTTGCTAATATTGTATGAGATGATCCGATGAGAACTCAAATGTTTAGTTGAGCCAATATACGTTATAGTGCATTTGTGGCTTCCCTTATTTTAGTGAAATCATGGAACAAAAACATAACCCCGCTCGGTTTGAAGGATGCAATATGTTTAGCAGCCTAAACCTGAAATGTATCCAGGAAAACTATTATCATTAACCAATAAAGGTTGAGGTTGAGCGCCTCTGCTTAAGCATGTAGGTTTTGAGTGAAAAAAGAGAGGTAAAAAAAAAGGAAGAGAGAATTACGAAAAAGTTTGAAGAATTTTGGAGCAAATAAAGTGAAGATCAAAAGATCAAAATTCCAAGAAATTCAAAAAGTTGAAGATACCAAGAAATCAAATCAAATAAGGTGGTGAATTCAAAGAAATCAAAGATCAAATTGTTAAGAAAGTGAAGAATTCCTAAAAAGCACCATAGTGGTATCATAAATTGTAATTCTAGATTATGTATGCTTAGGTTGCTCAAATAAAAATAGCTTGAGGTTAGGAGGTTTTCTGCGGATGCATTCGGAGGTTGCATAAAATGAGCATTGTTCGGAAAAAGTGGGCAAGTGTTTATGAAGATTGTGAGTATTTAAAGTATGGGGGGGTACTTTAGGAAAATTTTAGACACAAATGCATGCGTTGAGAAGCAAAGTGCAAAGTGTAATTTCATGGTTAGCACCTTATTCACATTTTCCTAAAGTAACTAAGATTGGGAATTTATAAAAACATTTAGTTACTTTATAATCATCATACTTTTAATGATGATTAAATTCACTTTCCTACCCATTAAGCTAACAACCCTCCACCAGTCAAGGAAGCAGTGGGTGAGAGTGGACACCCATTAAGTTGCCATTTTATAGGCAACAAGCTTATACCCCCCAAATAGACCGACTTCGTGAATGAGGCTTACTAACGGTAAAAACAACTTGTTCTTACACACACACACACACACACACACACATATATATATATATATATGTATATATTAACTTATAATATTATAAAGTATAAGGGTTGAATTTTAAATTTTAAAATTCTAGGGGTTGGAACTTAAAGTTTTCTAAAGTGACTTTACATATTCCAAAACTTAAGGACAAGTTTTGTAAGTTTCAAAACTTTTCATCTTTCATAACTTATGAGTTAATGATTTATTAAAATGAGGGACTTTTCATTTTATGTAACCTTTTAGTTTATCAATGGACTTTAAAAGATTGACTTTTGGTAATCCATAACTTGAGGACAAATTATGGATTCCATTAAGACACATCAAGATCAAGAATTAAACTAACAAACTATTTTCAAATATTTCATATGATTTTCTAAACTCATAAGTGTATGAACATTCATATCATGAATTTCAAGAATCATAAAAAAACACATATAAAACTTGAAATTTTGATAATAGCCATTGTAAATGGATTAGCATAGCCATTGCACCATCTAAAAGTAGTTTTATAAGACCAAAACAGTTTAGGGTAATGTTTCTAGTCCATTTCCAACAGCAAAACTCGAAAATATGCATCCAGGGCCTCCTACTCGTCGAGTGCAAGAACCTATTCGACGAGTAGGATGAATTAACACATGGACTCGTCGAGCCCCCCCCATGGACTTGATGAGTGCACTCAGCAGATAGTAGATTTTTGAGTTTTTTCAACAAGTTTTCATCAAGTATCAAGAAAACAAGCCTAGGCTCTGATACCACTAAAAGGTTTTGAGCATTCTAACACTCCTAAGGTGTATATGCAACCCTAGAAACCTAGGATCTATGTATTACTCAGATATATGCAAATTTTATTTTCCAAGCTTCTTAACCTAACTAGCATGGCATAGGGAACTTTGAAAAATAATAGCTAGTAGAAGAACATACCTTTTTGTTGCTTGGATTCCTTGAGAACCTTGTGAGACTAGCACCTCATGTGTGATGCCTCAAATGTTTCACAAAACACCACAATCCTTGGAATAACTTTGAGATAAGTTCACTAACACTCAAAATCAGCTAGCCCTCTTATTCTCTTCTTAGTAGTCTGATTTTGCTAGTCATGGGGTCCTTTTATAGTTGTGTCACAAGTAGGGTTACTCCATGTAAACCCTAATGTGCATGGTTTTTCATGTTCCATGATCCATGGGTTTATAACCCCCATGGACTATACATGGAGCACCTTTTAGGTTTTAGTCCAATTCAATAAACCATTGATCATTAGCCCACTATAAAAGAATGAATGATTTACATAATCAACCCCATATATTTAATTAGTCTCTTTTTGATCACTTAATTAATTCCAAATTAATTATTTGATCAATACTAATTAAATAATATTATTAGTATATTAGAACTTATAATATATTAATAAACCTTAGGTGTCCTTTCTCTCATTTAGTCTATCCAAGTGTTGCAATGCCATGCAACCCAAATGGACCATGTCAACCGGGTAAAGTACATTCCAAGAATAGTTATGAACTTAGACACCTAATCCAATAGATTATGTGTGGGCTATGCTCTGGGGGACTCACTAAGCATTTGTTTCAGGTACATCCGAGCCCAAGGGCAAGGGTATGGCTTGATGGTGCGGCGTGCACTCTCTTAGGCATTTTATGAGACATTCTGATGTTTTGAAATAAAATTTGTAATTAATATGAGTTTTTGAAAACAATTACATTTGGATTTAGTGATTTATGGAGATGTGTTTGGTTAATCAAAAATGAAAATTTTCTTTTGAAAATTTGGGCTGTTACAAGTTGGTATTAGATCGTTTGTTTGAGGGATTCGGGTACACTCTTGGTGTGTGTTAAGACTAAAAATAAGTAAATGGTAAAATTGTTTTCAAATAAATAAATAAAATAAAATAAAAAGATTTTAAAGAAAGGAAAAGATGACAGTGCAACGCGCGTGATCAGCCGAGCCAAGTAAGCAGTTCACCAATGTGTTAGCCATGTTATACTAATATTTGAGCTTTCATGATCGTATCAAACTTGCTATGTGTATGATTTTAAAATTGTATATGGTTAGTAGCTTATAGCCTTAAAATGATTGATTTGGACTTATTTCCTGTTCCTTGTCTGGTTGTGGTTCTTGGTTAGGAGCTTATAGCCTTAAAATGATTAATCAATTTATGTGTATAATTTGCATGCATAAAGGCAGCCTATTATGATCGGTCTGATTGATGTGAGTAGAGAAAATATTAGGACAACCTAGGATTTGATGTAGGCGGTAGTCTGTAGGATATGGTTTATTTTAGTACGAATTGGAGTTATCAAATAGAGCCCTGGGAAAGGTAGAAGTATGTGTGGAAGGTAGTATTGGGTCCGTCCTACTAAAAGCACAAGACTTGTACCTAAACCAATGTTAGACCTTGGAACTCTAAGGAGGACTGGTGTTCGAAGATTCCTGTTTTGGACATCCTGATCATTATGTTTTATGGTATTACAGGACAGTATGGTCGTGAAACAACATGGAGTTAGGGGATTTGGATTTGGGTCAGGCGATGGCATCGAGCCCATCGACGAGTGGTTGTGTGATCTCATCGCAGCCGAGGTTACAAGATTCGTTCTTGATGCTACCGTAGTTATCTTTGGGATGGTCAAGGAGGGCATGATGGAGATCATGGAGGAGAGGCTCAATGAATTCAGAGCCGAGATTGCTACGGGTCAGGTTAGTGCCTGAACTCCATCGTTTCTGGAGTTCAAGGTGTATGGGGTGCCCGATTTCTTCAAGGTTAGGGACCCCATTGTAAGCTAACACTGGTTGAGGGCTATCGAGAACGCTCACGCACGAGTTCTTTCCCGGATTTCAAAAAGGTGGGTTTTGTGTCACGCATGATGAGATACAGAGCTCGAGATTGGTGGGGCGAGGTGACTAATCAGGTGGGAGCATCCTGTGTGGCTAAGATGACATGGGCCGAGTTTGTTCAATGATTTGACTTGGAGTTTGCACCAGCTATCAAGGTGCATCGGACGGTGAAGGAGTTCTAGGTGCTCCAGCAGACCACCAACACTGTGGCGGAGATCACCGCCAAGTTTCAGGAGCGAGCATTATTGATTCCACAATATGCTACCGATGAAGACATGTGGAGGATGAGATATCATTCCATGTTGAGGGATGATATCCGAGAGTTTGTGAGATTTATAGGGTGAAAAACCCAGAATGTGATGGTAGAGAAGGCCCACGAGAGGGAGACGGAGTTGGACTACCGCACCAAGCAGAAGCCGGAGCAGGCACAGGTAGCAGTGGGTCAGGCTAAGAAGCCTAAGACCTCAAACATTTCCAGAAGGGGCTAGCAGGGTCGTGGCCGGTGTGCCAGGTGCACTAAATCACACAATGTGGCTTGTGGGGCAGAAGGCTCTGGATGTTAATTTTGTGGCCTGTAGGGTCATTTGAGGAGGGATTTCCCCAAGAAGGGCTTGATATGTTTCCCCTGTAACCAGACTGGCCATGAAAAGGCCGACCATCTAAGGTTTCAGTGAGGGGGAGGAGTTGTGGTGGCGTCCGCACCCACCACGATAAGGATTAATGATGGCCTCCCTACTAAGGCGGATGATCCAACGATGAAGAGCCACTCATTTCAGCTAATTACCGATGTACCTCGAGCAGCGCCAGACATTGTGGTTGGTACGTATTTATTCTTCTCTTCTCTATGTTTATTTGTATTGTTTATGTGTACGTTGTGCTTGTATAGGGACCTTTTTGGTTATTGGTATGTTGGCTCATGTTTGGATTGATTCGAGTGCTACCCGATCGTTCGTGTCTCTTGTGCTTCGCAAGATGTTATGGGATGCACCTAGAACTTTGGAATCCTCACTTGAGGTAGAGATTGTAGATGACTGCAATGTGAGTGTTGCAAGGATGTATCAGGACTATGTCCGAACTATGCTTGGCGAGAGGTTTCACATTGATCTAGTCCCAATACCGTTACGAGGGTTGAAGATGATTATCGGGATAGACTGGTTGGGGGCCAATGGGGCCATGATTGATTATGAGCACTAGTTGGTGAGGGTTCAAACCCCATGTAGGGGAGAACTGTTATACATGGTGAGAGGGCCTTGTAGGGGCCAACTCTCTTTTCAGATGCGAGGGCTAAGAGATTTCTGCAGTAAGGATGTATGGGATTTCTAGCTTATATCACAGATACGAGGGTTGAAACCACAACAGACGTGGGCAGTGTGTTGGTTATATAGGAAATTCAGGATGTTTTTACCGAATAGTTACCAGGAGTGCCTCCGGAGAGGCAGGTGGAGTTTCACATTGATTTGGTATCGGGTGCCACTCAGATAGTGAAGGCACCATAGTAGTTGCCACCGCCCGAGATGTAAGAGTTATCTACGCAGCTTCAGGAGCTGCTAGACCTAGGGTTCATCCGTCCGAGCAGTTTGTTGTGGGGAGCACCGAGCATGTTCATGAATAATAAGGATGTATCACACAAGATGTGCATTGATTACTGAGGGCTGAACAAACTAACGATAAAGAACCATTATCCATTGCCGAGGATCAATGATTTGTTCGATTAGCTGTAGGATGCGTCTTGGTTTTCGAGGATTGATCTTCGGTCGGGGTACTATCAGATGAGGATTTAGGATGAGGACATATCGAAGACAAATTTTAGAATTCGGTATGGGCATTACGAGTTTGTGGTGATGCCATTTGGGCTCACCAATGCCCTAAAAACATTCATGGATCTCATGAACAGGGTGTGTAGACCAATGCTGGATCTATCGGTGATCATTTTTATTGAAGATATCCTGGTCTATTCTAAGACCAGGGAGCAGCATGAGTAGCATCTGAGAGAGGTATAGGAGACCCTAAGAATGGAGAGGTTGTATGCCAAGTTCTCCAAGTATGATTTTTAGTTGTGAGAAGTATAGTTTTTGGGGCACATCATCAACCAAGAGTTCATTTCGGTTGATCCAGCCAAGGTTGAAGTAGTGATGCGGTGGGAAGTACTGAAGAAAACATCTGAGATCCATAGCTTTTTGGTTTTAGCGGGCTATTATCAAAGATTTATCCAGGATTTCTCTAAGATTGTTGTGCCATTGAACCGCTTGACCAATACGAATGTGACATTTCGTGGGGCACGGATCAACATTTGGCTTTTCAGAGCCTGAGATGGAGGTTGTACGAAGCTCTGATCCTAGTACTGCCCTAGGGGTTAGACGATTTGGTGGTGTACTATGAAGCATCGATTTAAAGGTTACTCTCAATAATGTTGTGGAAGGGCATGTGATAGCTTATGTCTCAAGGCAGTTGAAGCCTCATGAGGCAAATTACCCCACTCACGACCTGGAATTGGAGGCAATGGTGTTCGCCCTCAAGATTTAGAGGCACTACTTGTATGGAGTGCAGTGCACCATCTATACTGATCACAAGAGTTTGAAGTATTTGATGGATCAGTAGAACCTTAACATGCAACAAAGGAGGTGGCTGGATGTGCTGAAGGATTATGATTATGAGATCCTATACCATCCAGGGAAGGCCAATGTGGTGGCTGATGCTTTGAGCCGTAAGACGGTAGGTTTAACATCCTGCTTTGGATTTTCCGTGATTAGGGGTCGTGGGCTGTGACCTGTACATGAGGAAGCCTCGGGGCTGCCACGAATTGCTAGAAGCGCGGGGCTTCTTGTCACCTTTCTGTGGATATGAGGTTCATTGGAAACGGATTTATATCGAGGAATCTATGGATGTTTGAAGTTTTGATAAGATAGGTCACTTATTTGAGAAAGGTGGTAGCTGAGTACGCTAGGCGTACGTGTGAGTATGCTTAGCGTACCCATGTGTGTAACTTTTAAGCGGAGCCACCTAGTACCATGGGGATATCGGAGGTTACGCTAGGCATACTAGGCACATAGTGAAAACCCTAAATGACGGGGTGTCCCTATATAAAGAATAAGATGGCCTCATTCTAGACCACCATCATCAGTCAATCAACCCTTTCAAAACCGAATCCTCATTCTTGAGCTTGTGTTTGTCCATTTGAGAGCATTTAAGTGATTTTGTGTGTTCTTGGAGTGAAGAAGGAGCTTTGAAGAATAAGGAGTGGGAGTCCAAGCAATAGATCTGATCATATTTGTGTTGGGAGCTTCATTTGGAGGTATAAATCTCATCAAATCTTTCTCACTCTTTTGTTTTGTGCATTATGTTAGACCATTTTAGGGTTTTGGTCCCAAAGTTGCATGCTTTATGAGAAAATGAGCCCCAGAGATTATGAGTAGCTCCTTTAAGTGTCTTTAGGAGAATAGTGTCACAAAAATCGAGACTTGGATGTTTGAATCAACCCATGCATGAGATATGAGCGTTTTGAGATAAGAGAATGAGAGTTTTGTGTGTTTGTGACTTTATCAGCCATGCAAAGGCTTAAAGTCATACACTTTATGGAGAGTCGAGCCTCTAGGGAGTCTAAATCTGTGATATGAGCCAAGGTCTTAACGGGTTAAGACCAAGAAAGTGAGAAAAGCCATATTGGACGTACGCCAAGCGTAATCCTAGTATGCCCACGTACTGGGTTGGTGTCCCTGGTCATATTTGTGCATGCTTGTGTACGCTAAGCGTACCAAGGTAGGTACGCCCCACGTAACCTCACTGTAGGCTTTTTGGACTTAATCTTATTTTGGGCCTTGAGGGTTGGGCCTGGATCTTTGGGCTTGTGTACTATAGATTTTGAGCACAGAAATATTATATATATATATATATATATATATATATATATATATATATATATATATGTGCATTGTGCCCTTGTTTTAGGCTTCTCGCTTGGACTTGAGAGTTAGGCCTCGGGAGAGCCCATTCATTATTGGGCATTGGTAGGCCCAATTTGTTTTAGGTTATTGATAGGCTAGTTAGTGGACTACCTTTAGACCTAAAGAGTGAGGATCTGGACTTAGATCTTAATTGGGTAATTGTGGATTTTGGTCTAGTGTTAGAGGACAGTGCAGCAAAAGCATCTATAGGAGTTGTTCATCATCCGAGGTGAGTCTTCTTACTATACTTTTCCTAGAGTGATAACCTTTGTGTGACCAGAGGGTCTTATGTGCTTATATTAAGTATTGTGATATCCTTAATTATGTCATTGTGATTTATGCTTTGTATTATTCTGAGTTTACTGAGTTAGAACCGGAGGGTCTACCCGAGTTTTGGGACCGGAGGGTCCTACTGAGATACATTGACCAGAGGGTCTTGTCTGAGTATAGCCATGAGAGGCTAATGAGATATGTGTGGTTTTTTGGGGAACTCACTAAACTTAATGCTTACTGTGTTATGTGATATGTGTTTCAGGTTCTTCTCAGGATCGTGGGAAGGTGCCGCCTTGATTATACATAACAAAGAAAGAGTTGTGTCTTGAGGATCCTAGATTATTAATCAAACAATAATTGAGTTGAGTTTTGTAAAGTAAATAAATGGAATTTTTGTGAAATGTATTATGAGAATTATGTGATTTTTAAATGAAAATTTTGTTTGAAATTTTATGTTGTTACAAGTTGGTTTCAGAGCCTTGGTTTGAGGGATTCGAATGCACCTTTGGGTATATCTGGACTCAAACTGAGGATTTGAGAAAAAATTTCAAAAGAAATGATTTTTCTAATACAAGCAAGAGTTTCTAAGAGAAAAACGAGAAGGAGCAGTATGTACAATTAGCTAGGTCCCGAACGGTCTTTTCCTAAAATACCCTTATTTATTGGTGTTATGAGTTATTATTGAGATATTAGTGATGTATGCTAGAAGATAGGCTAGCTATTTCATATTTTAGGGCTAGAGTGGCCTGATTTGTGATGCCTTAGCCTAGGAAATTTTTCTGTATGTGATGCACTTTGAGTATGTGTTGAGTAAGAGTATGCAACAGGAATCTTTTAAGGAGAACTTTGAGTAGAGGAGTAATATATTAGAGATACCTAGATAAGAATTAAAGGAGGGTAGTGAGGGAGTAGTTAGATACGCGCGAGAGGCAGGGTTGCTTGAGTTTGGTGATACCTTTTAAGTGTGAGTAGATCTGTAACATCCGTCTCTCGACGTATTATTTGATTATGCAAATTAATATTGGTTTTGGGCTTATGTTAGGCGATGGCCCTTTTTCAAATGGATCGTTGATGTTTAGGCCAAGGTGTGGGCTGCCCATAAGCTGTATGCGGGGTGTAGTAATCAAATTTGATGCGCGAGACTCGGGGGTATACGTGCGGCGTACCATGAGGTACGCCCAACATATGCGGGCAGAAGCCAAACCCTATTTTTTAGGGTTTAAGACATATATAAAACCCATTATATCCTCCCCCTTGGCCTCCTCACCTGTCCCTCCATTTGTTTGTGTGCTTGTCCTCTTGAGTTAATTTTTGGTGAAGAAGGGCTTAGGAGAAGTGAAGCAAGTTTGAAGGAAGAAACACTTGAGTATCTTGAGCTTAAGGGTCTGGAAAAGCTCACCTTTTAGCACTTAAAGGAGGTATAAAGCTCCTATCTTTCCTTCTTGAATCATAGATCTATGGTTTTGAAGATTTGGACCTTCTTAGATCCAATGATTTAATCTTGAGCACGCAACCCCATTTTTGAGCTTAGGGTTGCCACTCTTTAAGTTGAATGTGTTCCTTTAGCTGTAAAGTTGCAAGCTTTGAGGCTTTTATGAATCCATGCAAGAGATCTAGCCATTTACATGGTGGTTCTTTGTCATTTTTTAGTGTTGGGCTCATTTGGTGGCTTGCAAGCCACCAAGTGATCGATTTTATAGGCTAGGTGGAGGTATTGGACTCAGATCTGTAGTTTGGACGTAGTGTCTTAAGGGATTAAGCAGTTTTGGAGAAAAGAGCTGAATTGGAGGTTGCGAAGGACTTGTGTTATTGGACACGGTTTTGGCTAAGTATTGGACATAGTAGTTGTGGCTGTGTTAGGCCTGCAAAAGTCAGTTAAGGGCTTAAGGTTTAGTAAGGTTGGAAAGGCAAGCCCAATTTGAACAGTTGTACCCAATTTAGAAAATTGGACCATTTGGGGATTAATGGAACTTAGTGAGTTTAGAAGGACTAGAAAGGATTGGGCCTGAGTTATGGCCCAAATTGGATTAGAAGTGTAAAATAGTCATTGAAGAATCCTCATTTCTGACTAAGTGTTCATTTGGTCATGATAGCCAGAGAGCAGCCGGAACATCAGTCATGGATTTCTCACTCGGGTTTTCAACATTCAGTCATACGAGGTGAGTTTTCCTCCAGTAGGAATGGATCTAAGGCACCAATGGCGGCCCGTTTAAGTAGTAGAGTATGTCGGGGTGAGCCCGATGTCGGGGTTATCCCGATGCATTTTATATGTTTCCGTACTTCGGTCTGATGCTGGGGCGGCCCCGAGAAGTAGTTATAAATGCTTCATGTCTTTATGATACATTCATGTTTATGTGTTATGTATTATATGTTTCGGATTTTGGTCCGATGCTGGGAAAGCCCGATGCAATATATGTAATTATGTTATATGTTATGTGTTCCGGGGTAAGCTTGATGTCGGGGCAAGCCCGATGTAAGTTAGTCAATATACCATGTATTATATTTTTTGAGGCAAGCCCAATGTACGCTAGTTTATGTGTTATATGTATTTGTTCCAGGCTTCGGTCTGATGCCGGGGTAAACCCGGTGCAAATTATGTGAATATGTTAAGTGTTTATGATATATGTTATGATGTGTATGTGTCGGGGTAAAGTTGGTGCCAGGGTGAGCCCGATTCCCGATGTGGTCGGATGTCAGGGTGAGCCCGATGAGGGGTAGGAGTCCGACGTCGGGATTCGTCCCGATGCATTTGGGAGTAGTGTCAGAGTTATGTTATTTGTTATATGTTCTTTGTATGGTATGTGATAGTTTGGGGGAGCTCACTAAGCTTTGTGCTTACAGTTTCAGTTTTGGTTTCAGGTACTTCAGCTATTAAAGGGAACAACTCGAACAGATGGCATGTCACACACTGTAGAGTATTAGCCTGGGAGTTTAATCTAATATTTGTTATGAGACTGTTATATGTTTATCATATTTTATGAGTTTTCGAGATACATGTTTTATGGTTTTACACTATGGCAATTAGATCTATGTTTGATAAATGATTTGGAAAATGAAATTTTTGGCTTGTATTTTTGGGGTGTTTCAAGTTGGTATCAGAGCCTTGGTTTGAGGGATTTAGGCACACTTTCGGGTGTGTCTTAACTCAAAATAAGGAAGTGGTATAAAATTTTTCAAAATAAAAGAGTTTTAGAAAAAACAAAAAGAATTTTTAGGAAGAAAAGAACTTTAAAAAAAATGGTGTGGTGCATGCAATCAGCCGAACTCAAGCAAGTACTCCCAAATTACCCATACACGTTTATGATATGTTATGATTATCAGCTTTATTAGAAAAACATGCTAGACGACGACTAAGGATCAAGGAAGGATGCCTTATGTGCCTATTATATGTATTCCAACTTTATGAGAATTGCATGCTAGTGCAGAATTGTCAGTATGATAGCCAGAGTAGTATATGCTTGATTATGTGTACTCGATGCTCGAATGCTTCTTGCTTTGTGCTTTTAGGAGTTTTAAATATCTCTTACTAACTAGTAAATAGATATGTTACGTTACATATTGTGAGGATTAAATAATTTCAGAAGGCTAGGTCTAGCTCTATTTCGCAGCTGTTATCTGAGTCCAACCGTTGTAGGGTAGGATCTCTCATTCGAAGAATTATCTAGTCTTAATGATATGTAATAGTATTCATGAGCTAGTTAGGGGAGGTAGCTAGGACTTCTTATGCCGCTGATAGCGGAGAGTGGGTTGGTGATTACCCTAAGGAAAGCCTAGGATGAGAGTAGTAGATAGTAGTAGTAGTAGTAGTAGAAGGGACTTGGTGGAGTCAAGACAGTTCTTGAGGAAAGTATGAATAGATGTGGAAGGTATTATGGGCCCGTACTACTTAAAGAAGAGGATCCGTACTCAAATCAAGGAAGGTTGACACAAGACCAGGGAACTTGTAATTTATGTGATCCCTCAAGTTATAGTAGTATTTTGATGTTGTTATTATGTGTTTTCAGAATGGTGGTATTATGCCTGAGACCAGCAATCGGCAGTTCAGGAGCCGAGGAGGGATCAGGTTCAGGCTCTGGAGTTGAGCATTTAGGTGAGAAGACTAGGGAGTTCATCTCCTCAGAGATCACGTATAGCATACTTGAGCACTCTCCTGTGATCTTCGGTTCGATCAAGGAGGGTATTATGGAGCTTATGGATGAGAGGTTGCTTGTGTTTCGCACTGAGGTGGCGACCCATGATGGGGTCGCGCAGGCTGACATTCATAAGTTATGGGCATATGGAGATCCTCATTATGGGGGGGATCGAGACCCCATCGCTAGTACTAGATGGTTGGCAGATGTCGCCACTGCATTCCGCCCTAGCAGGTGTCCCGGGGGGGGGGGGGGGGAAAGGTTAGGCTCGCATCCTGTCTTCTAAAGGGCAGGGCACGTGACTGCTGGGAGGAGGTCGGCAGAGCCATTGGAGATGACACTGTTTTGGATGCTATGACCTGGAGTGATTTTACAACCAGGTTCAGAGCCTAGTTCCCACCTGTTATTGAGGTGTAACAGCTTGCAAAGGAGTTTCAGGATCTCCAGCAGACGACAGAGACTATGGCGGACATTACCGCCATGTTTAGAGAGAGATCCCTCCTTGTTCCATATTATGTGGCGGACAAGGAGATGAAAAAGGCTCGATATCATGAGATGCTGCGAAGTGAAATCCGACAGTTTGTGAGCCAATCTAGCTGTAAGATGCTGGCAGATATGACAGCGAGGGCTCGATAGAGGGAGTTGGATTGAGAGATGGAGAGAAAGAGGAAGTCAGAGGGAGTTCAGACAGGGAGTTCGGGCAAGAAGCCCAAGGTATTATATCACAGATCTCGGAGCCAGCAGAGCCAGGGTCGTTGTGGCAAATTTGGCAGGATGCATGAGGGAGCGTACAAGGCGTGGAGTTCGGGTTGCTATAAGTGCGACCAAACTGGTCACATTAGCCGAGATTGTACAACTACTACCACCACCACACCAACATCAAATCTCATTTGCTTTCAGTGCAATCAGAGGGGACACAAGCGGTCCCAGTGCCCGAGCTTAGCAGCAGAAGCGAAGGTAGTAGCACCTTCTCCTACTACATTGAGGATTACAGGCGGCCATCAGGGCCAGGCTGAGGCACTTACGGCGCAGAGCAGGGCTTTTCAGCTCCTCCAGAGGAGGCACGAGCAGCTCCTGACGTGGTGACGGGTATGTATTTTCCTCTTAAATCTATATTTGATATAGTTTATTTCTCATTTTTGATGTGTTTGTGTATATGGTCGTCTACAGTGAACGACATTTCAGCTATGATGTTATTTGATTCAAGGGCTACCCGATCATTTGTGTCGCTCGCACTTAGCAAGCGATTTAGTAGAGTTCCTACCTCTCGACATTGAGATAGCTGATGACAGGAACGTCAAGGTCACGAGAGTTCATAGAGGATGTAATTTGCGGTTATTTGATGAGCGGTTATCACTAGATTTGGTTCCTATTCCCCTTCGAGGGAATAAGGTTATAATAGGGTTCGTACTCCCAGTTGGGTAGAGTTAGTGATTTAGGTCAAGAGGCCGCAGCGTGGACCAGTTTTCTGTTCCGCAACGAGAGCAAGATGTCACATTTAGCAGGGTTGTGCGGGATATGTCGCGTATGTCATGGATACCCAGGATAAGGGTAAGGCGACAGTTGGTGATGTACAAGTCGTACGAGAGTATCCAAATGTATTCCTATAGGATTTACTTGGGATACCTCAGGAGAGACATGTTGAGTTCTGGATTGACTTGGTCCCTGGTGCGGCTCCGATAGCCAAGGCACCATATCGGTTGGCTCCTCCCAAGATGCAGGAGTTGTCAATGTAGCTGCAAGAGCTACTAGACAAGGGTTTGATCAGGCCGAGTAGTTCGCCATGAGGAGCCCCGATCCTATTTGTGAAGAAGAAGGACGGGTCACACCATATGTGCATAGATTTTCGGAAGCTGAATAAGGTAACGGTGAAGAACCGTTACCCACTCCTGAGGATAGATGATTTGTTCGATCAGTTTCAGGGAGCACCTTGGTTTTCCAAGATTGATTTACGGTATTGATATCACTAGATGCGAGTAAGAGATGATGATGTGCATAAGACCTCTTTTAGGACCCGCTGTGGTCATTATGAGTTTGTGGTGATGCTGTTTGGTCACACTAATGCTACAACCGCATTCATGGATCTCATGAATCGCTTGTGCAGAACGATGTTGGATCGGTCTGTAATAGTAGTTATTGATGACATCTTGGTTTATTCCAAGACTGACGAGCAGCACGAGGAACACCTGAGGGCAGTGCTAGAGACCTTGAGGAGGGAGAGACTTTTTGCAAAGTTCTCCAAGTGTGAGTTCTGGTTGTGCGAAGTGCAGTTTCTGGAGCACCTTGTCGACCAGAAGGGTATATTAGTCGATCCGGCTAAGATAGAGGTCATGCTGCAGTGGGAGGACACGAGGTCTCCATCTGAGATTCGTAGCTTCCTTGGTTTGGAAGGGTATTACAGGAGATTCATCCAAGATTTCTCCAAGGCAGTAGTTCCGCTGACTCGACTAACCAAGAAGTCTGTGGTGTTTCACTGCGGTCATGAGCAGTAGGCAACCTTTGAAATGCTTAGGCAATGACTATGCGAGGCGCCGATTCTCACCCTACCAGAGGGAGTAGATGAATTTTTAGTCTACTGGGACGCTTCGATCATAGGTATGGGAGCAATGTTGATGAAGTGGGGGCTTGTGATAGATTATGCTTCGAGTCAGTTGAAGCCTCACGAGGCTAACTACCCGACGCATGATTTAGAGATGGGGTTGTCGTGTTCGCCCTCAAGATTTGGCGGCATGACGTCTACAGGGTCTGGTGTACTATCTACACGGACCGTAAGAGTTTGAGGTACCTCATGGATCAGCCGAGCTTGAACATGAGGCAGCGTCGGTGGTTAGATGTGGTAAAGGACTACGATTGTGATATCCTTTACCACCCGGGTAAGGCCAACATAGTGGCCAACGCCCTGAGCCGCAAGGCGGTAGCGGCTCCGATTTGGGATATATGTGTGAAGATGATAGTGATTACTCCACTACTGGAGCAGATTAGTGAGGCGTAGGTCGAGGGCCTGAAGGAGGAGCGCCAGAAGTGTGATAGAATAATGGTCCGAGTAGCTTCGTTTGATTATGATAGCCGATGATTGTTGACCCTGCATGGTAAGCTCTGGGTACCGTACTGGGGCGGAGTACGGCAGGTGCTGTTGGATGAGGCCCACAAGTCTCGGTTCTCCATCCACCCAGGGCGACGAAGATGTACAAAGATCTTCGACCCAATTATTTGTGGCCCTGCATGAAGTGGGACGTATCTTCGTTTGTGGAGAGATTTTTGACCTGCAGGAAGGTCAAGGCAGAGCACCAGAGGCCCCATGGAAAGATGCAGCTGTTAGATATTCCCGTGTGGAAATGGGAGGATATCACTATGGATTCCATTACTTAGCTTCCTAGTACCACGCGTGGTATTGATTCGATATGGTTCATTATGAATCAGTTATCCAAGAGCACTCATTTCAACCGATCTAGGAGAGCATCTCGACAGAGAAATTGGCTGAGATTTATGTGAAGGAAGTCGTGGCACGTCATGGAGTGCCTGTCTCAGTGGTGTTAGACCGAGATGTCCGGTTTACTTCCAGGTTTTGGAAGCGGTTTCACGACGAGATGGGTACTCATCTTAATTTCAGCAACGCTTTCTACCCTCAGACGGATGGGCAGAGCGAAAGGACAATTCAGACTCTCTAGGACATGCTTCGAGCATGTATGTTAGATTTCGGTGGCAGTTGGGATACGTGTCTTCTGTTAGCGGAATTTTTGTATAACAAAAGTTAACACTCCAGTATACACCGGCCTTCCTTCGAGATGCTCTACGGGAGGAACTGTATGGCCCTGTCATGGGGAGTACGGAGGTAGTACTTAACACTAATATGGGTAAAATGAACTAGTTTTAATCCTAACAAACTCCAATTTAAACAAACATGCACAGGCAGTGTACCTATCGATAGTAGTTTAGTTTAAGCAAGTAGGGTATCGAACACAGGGAACGGTAACAGCTAAAATTAATACTAATATTATCTAAACAAAACAATAAATAAAAGAGGGGGGGGTTCTAGTTTTGCAAGACTAGAAACTTAAACAAGCACTTTAGAACTCAAACAAAGACAATTAACAGCTAAGAAGAACAAGAAAGGACAACTAGATTCAATGATAAAGAGACTTATATTTAGATTCAATTCACTTATTCCTATGGTTGATTTCTTGGCAAGTGAAATGAATTAATATGTCAATGGTTACCGATTCCTAATGTGATTGGGTTCATGTTCATTATTACTAATCCTTTAGTAAACAAGTTAATTCAAACAGTGATCAAGTGATTAAATTAACAAGTTTCCTGGTGTTTAGTTCGTATCAAGCAAGACTTATAACAATCGTTAATCAAATTTGTTCAATTCAATAAACTCATGTATGGTTGTTCATCACACATGCTCACACATTGATTTAGACATTTTTCTAGTTAACCCTAGTTCCATATTCACTATTCGTAGGCATACAATCTTACATTCATAAAACTATATGAATCAAGTAATCAAGAAGATATTAATGCAACTCAATCACTTATTTGTTAACTGAATACATTTATCATCAATACATAAGGATCTTTAATAAGCTTAACAAGATGAATAACCAAACTAATATCAATTAAACCACTCAATCAAACCATAGTCATAAGATTATCTCTTCCAAACAGAAGTAAAAAGCTTTTAGCTCATATCTACAACAAATAATAACCTAATTTCAAAACCTAATGATTCAAACATGGTTCAAAACAAGGGTTAATAAAAGAAGAATGATTGTTTGCCTTTGATTCTCTTTGAAATTGTCTCTTATGTTGAAATCTCGAAATAGCAGCTCCAAGAACCCTTTTGATCTTCAAAAGTTGCAGCTAGTCTCCAACAAAAGTTAGGTTTTCGAGCCTACAAGTTATCTATTTATAGTTACCAAAAATCAATCCGACTCGTCGAGTTTTTTAGAATAACTCGACGAGTTTCTTCAATAATTTCTGTATACAATGTGTACGGAAAGGCATCCTTAAATTGAGAATATTCTAACGAACTCGTCGAGTTTGTGCGAAAAACTCGTCGAGTTCGTTCTTTTTTTAGCTTCTTTCTTTAATCTTCAATCTCTAAGTATCCAATTACTCAATCCTCTTCCTTTTTCAACCGAGCATGCCTTTTATTGCTGAAATTGAAATATTGAGCTAATTAAGTATCTTTTGTCCATAAAATGATATAAAATCAACAATAATTAATAAGATAATGAATGATTTCTATGACTAAATAAGCCCATATCAACCACGGAGCAGATTTAGCAAGCCCGGAGTAGGCCCCAGATTGCTTAGAGTCAGAAGAAGAGTTACACCAACAAGCGCCGCTCAGACTTGGAGTTTCAGGTGTGCGATATGCTCCTCCTGAAGGTGTCACCATGGAAGGGTGTCATAAGGTTTCAAAAGTGGGGCAAGCTAGGCCCCAGGTTCATTGGTCCATTTAAGGTCTTGGCCCGGGTGGGTCAGGTTGCTTATCAGTTAGATCCTCCAGCAGGGCTCAGCCAGATCCATAGCATATTCCCTGTTTCTCAGTTGTGCAAGTGCTTAGTGGATGATTCAGCAATTGTATCCCTAGAAGATATTCAGGTTGATGACAACCTGATCTACATAGAGAGTTCGGTGGTGATTCTGGATCGAAATACTAAGGAGCTAAGAAATAAGAGAGTACAGTTAGTGAAGGTTCAGTGGCAGCACAGGAAGGGTTCGAAGTGGACGTGGGAGTTTGAGGAGGAGATGAGGGAGAACTACCCAAAGTTGTTTCCAGATTCAGAAGTAGTAGACTTCGAGGCGAAGTCTGATGCAAGTGGGGGTGAATTGTAACATTTGTCTCTCGATGTATTATTTGATTATGAAAATTAATATTGGTTTTGGGCTTATGTTGGACAATGGCCCCTGTTGGAATGGGTCTTTGATGTTTGGGCCAAGGTGTAGGCTTCCCATAAGCCGTACGCGGGGCGTACTAATCATATTGGATGTGCAGGACTCAGGAGCGTACGTGTGGCGTACCATGAGGTACACCTAGTGTACGCGGGTAGATGCCAAACCCTAATTTTTAGGGTTTAAGACATATATAAACCCCATTATAGCCTCCCCTTTGGCCTCCTCACTTGTTCCTCACTCTCAGAAAAACCTAGTTCACCCCTTACTCCATTGCTTTGTGTGCTTGACCTCTTGAGTTTATTTTTGGTGACGAAGGGCATCGGAGAAGTGAAGCAAGGTTGAAGGAAGAAACACTTAAGTATCTTCTGCTCAAAGGTCTAGAACAAGCTCACCTTTGGGCACTCAAAGGAGGTATAAAGCTCATATATTTCCTTCTTCAATCATAGATCTAGGGTTTTGAAGACTTGGACCTTTTGAGATCCTAAGATTTGATCTTGGGGATGCAACCCCATTTTTAAGCTTAAGGTTGCCACCCTTGAAGCTCAATGTGTTCCTTTAGCTATAAAGTTGCAAGCTTTGAGGCTTTTATGAAGCCATGCAAGAGAGAGATCTAACTATTTTCATGGTGGTTCTTTGTCACTTTGTAGTGTTGGGCTCATTTGGTGGCTTGCAAGCCACCAAGTGATCGACTTTATGGGCTAAGTCGAATTATTGGACTCAGATCTGTGGTTTGGATGTAGTGTCTTAAAGGATTAAGCGGTTTTGGAGAAAAAAGATTAACTATAGGTTACGCTGTTCGTACACATCAATACGCGTAGTGTACCAGCCCTTTTCAGCTGTACATGCAGCGTACAAAGAGGTACACTCATCGTACGCACAATTAGTGGACTTGTTATTGGGCTCGGTTTGGGCCAAGTATTGGGCACAGTAGTTGTGGGCCGTGTTGGGCCTGCAGAAGTTAGCTAAGGGCTTAAGGTTTATTAAGGTTGGAAAGGAAAGCCCAATTTGAAGAGTTGGCCCCAATTTAGAAAATTGTGCCATTTGGGGATTAAGGGGCCTTAGTGAGTTTAGAAGAACTAGGAAGGATTAGGCCTGGGTCATAGCCCAAATTGGATCAGACGGGTAAAATAGTCATTTTACCCATAGAAGAATCCTCATTTCTGACTAAGTGTTCATTTGGTCATGATACTCGGAGAGTAGTCGGAACAGCAGTCAGGGATTTCTCACTCGGGTTTTCAGCAGTCAGTCATACGAGGTGAGTTTTCCTCCATTAGGAATGGATCTAAGGCACCAATTCCAACCCGTTTAAGTAGTAGAGTATGTCGGGGTAAGCCTGATGTCGGGGTTAGCCCAATGCACATTTATATGTTTCCGTACTTTGGTCCGATGTCGGGGCGGCCCCGAGAAGTAGTTATAAATGCTTGATGTCTTTGTGATACATTCATGTTTATGTGTTATGTGTTATAAGTTTCGGACTTCAGTCTGATGCTGGGCAAGCCCAATGCAGTATATGTAATTATGGTATATGTTATGTGTTCTTGGGTAAGCTCAATGTCGGGGCAAGCCCGATGTATGCTAGTTTATGTGTTATATGTATTTTTTTCAGGCTTCGGTCCGATGTCGGGGCAAGCCCGATGCAGATTATGTGAATATGTTATGTGTTTATGATATATGTTATGATGTGTATGTGCTGGGCTAAGCCTGATGTCGGGGTGAGCCTGATACCCGATGCAGCCCGATGTCGTGGTGAGCTCGATGCCGGGCAGGAGTCCGATGTTGGGTAAGCCGATGCTAGGATTCATCTCGATGCAATTCTTAGTAGTCCCAGAGTTATCTTATTTGTGATATGTGCTTTATATGGTACGTGGTAGTTTGGGGGAGCTCACTAAGCTTCGTGCTTACGATTTCTGTTTTGGTTTCAGGTACTTCAGCTAGTAAGGGGAAGGGCTCAAGCTGATGGTATGACACACACCATAGAGGATTAGCATGGGAGTTTACTCTGATACTTGTTATGAGATTGTTATATATTTATCAGATTTTAGGGGTTTTCGAGATACGTGTTTTATGGTTTTACACTATGGCAATGAGATCTATGTTTAATAAATGATTTTGAAAACAAAACTTTTGGCTTATATTTTTCAGGTGTTCCAAGAGTAAGTGGAGTCATAACCTAGAGTGGTTTTGCGTGTTGGTGGAGATTTTCAATGCCCATATGCTACTTGCTTCGTGCTTTGTGGGACTCTTGTTGATGGGAGTCAGCTACTAAGTGAATATGACGATATTTAGGAGTTAGATGGCTGGCATCATAAGGAGCTCTACAGCAGCTGATGGTAGAGAAGTATGAGAACCTAGGAAGAGACCTTGGAGTGACCTTTGTCAGATGAGTACGTTGATACAGGAGAGTATTCGCTGGAGAGCGACCATGTATTAGGGGATTGGTTATCGAGAAGGTTGTGCAGCTACTTAGGAAATATTGGATGATCTATGTGGAAAGTATGGATAAATGTGGCCGGTAGTATGGGCCCGTACTACTGAAAATTGAGGACCCATACTCGAAACAGGGAGAATTCCAGGAGTTCTAAGTAGCAGATTGAGAGGTGATAACATGGTTCGAGTACCATGATTTGCAGTAGATTGAGAGGTGACAACATGGTTCGAGTACCATGATTCATAGTAGATTGAGAGGTGATAACATGGTACGAGTACCATGATTCGTAGCAGATTGAGAGGTGATCACATGGTTCAAGCACCATGATTCATAGTATATTAAGAGGTTATCACATGGTTCAAGTATCATGATTCATGGCGGTTAGTGCTTCTGGTTTTACCAGTTATCCTGTTGTGATTGATTAGACTGAGAACAGATATGATAGAGTGTGGGGCCAGAGGGCCATGTCGAATGAGTTTCAATAGATCATACCTTGAGAGGGAAATTAATTTAGTTTATGATATATTTTATTGGTGAGATTTCAGTTGGAGTCGCAAGACTCAGGGATGAGTAGAGATGATGCTTATTGGAGGATCACAGTCTGATTGGAGCAATCGAACATCCGGTTTCAAAGTTTGGAGGTAAACCCTGTGGGGTAGCATAGGGTTGCAACCTTTTAACCAGAGTATTCGGGTAGTATGTTTGCTGCGAGGTATTTCTTATACCATGAGAGAGTCATTAGTGGGACTAAGATGGAAGAGCACAAGGAGCTGCCTTATTGAGGGAGGCACTTTTAGCAGTAGTTCCAGACGATTAACAGGAGTATATCAGGGCGTTCGCCTTCATTTTCTACGTTGTGTATCGAATTTGAGAGTGAGGTCTCTTGCTTTTATGTTGATTACTGCGATGGGAGGCTGGCCGAGGAATTAGAGACGAGGTTTGTAATAGTGCATTATTTCCAAATTGAGAGTCAGGACTAATTCAGAACAGTTGGGGTATCCGACTGTGTGTCGGTCTGAGGCTTCGAGATGACTAGAACCATTCAGGTTGGGAGGATTCTGAGATTTTTGTCTGAGTTATGGGATATTCGGAGTTTCATGGCTTCCATCGGGAAGATCATTGAATTGATTACATGGTATGCTCCAAGAGTCAAGTGTGATATACCGGGTGAAATAGTCTATGGAGTAGATTGTTGGTATGCCAATTGGTGATGGTTCAAACCCTGAGTGGGGAAGAGTTGGGTATTCTATTGAGAGGATCAATGATTTGTTCAAGTGCGATTAGGGAATTGGTTATTGAGATCTAATGTGCGGACACATGAGACCTGCGTTATTGGTGGATGAGGCAAGGTGCAAGGCGAGATGATGTATGTATGTGTGCTTAAGAAAGGATGAGTGAATCCACGGCAAGTGGCCGTTGGTCAGAGAATTTACTGTGGCCAGGGATTTTTGGGGATTGCAAATGTTGAGTTCAAGGCAGTTGGGTTGGTGAGTTCAAGGTGCAATAGTTCATATTTGCGGGTACATCTATAGATTTTGATCTATACTCCAGGAGGGGCAGCACTTGATTTTTCAACCAATTTTAGAGTCGGTATGAGTAGTTTCGTATGGGTGGTGATCAGTAGAGGATGGAGCTTCGGATTTTTGTCAAAGTGTTTTCAGTCATTGATGATTCCTCTGTGTTTCAATTTGTGAGATGGGAGTATTTCAAGGATTCGAGGTACGTGAGATGTTGTCATGGTGTACCGAGGTACCCGAGTATGATGTCCAAATTTTACATCATGTTGAGACTCGAGTTATGAGATGGAGAGTGGAGTATCAAGTGACTTTTGTTCCAGTGGGAACCCATCACTTCATTGTCACTTGAGTGGGTTGTCTAAGGGTGTATATGTGCTGAGAAAAGTGTCTTGCCTACGAGAACTTACATCAGGAGTGGTGGTGCATAAGTTGGGTGGGTGTAACCACATATCTATGTTGAGCTGCAGAGTATGAGTAGGTGAACTCAGTGTAGTGATGACTTTATGATCAGATTATGGGGTAATATAAGAGCAAGTGGATCCAAGTGGGAGTAATCGCTTGCGATTATCAGGAAAAACCATGGAGTAATCCCATGGTGAGTTAGTGAGCGAGAGAGTGTTGTTAGACTACAGGGAGCTATAGCATCTATGAGTCAGTGGGACAGGGTATGATGGTACTGCGGGGAGCCATAGTATTCGCTATTCAATGAGAGTGTCGTGATACTGCGGGGAGACGTAGTATTCACTGGATAGTAGGAGAATCATGTGATACTGCGGGGAGCCGTAGTACTCATTGGTTAGCGAGAGAGTGTTGTGATACTACGGGGAGCCATAGCATTCATGAGTCAATAAAGGAGCGTCTTAAGATTATGGGGGGAACCGTAGCACTCAGTAGTCAACAAGAGTGAATATTGTTCTACGGGGAGTTGTAGTATTCACTAGTCAGGCTATGACGCATAGGAGTTCTTAGGCTCGTGTAGCCTTACCACTTGAGTCTTCGGGAATCAGGATGCCGGACCAGGGGTGAGACTAGGGTTTCCATAACTGTTGGGAATTGTTATATCCCAATTTGAGGAAGGATTATCGTAATCAGAAAGAATTGAAGAGATGGTGTGTGCATAAATTCATGAATCGTGGGTGTGGGTTCAGTATCAGATTGGAAATGAGTGGCTCCAATTCTGCTATTTAATCAGACTCTCAAGTTGAGTTTGGGACAATTCGTATATTGAGTAGGTGAGATGAGGTTTCAGATTCGTACATGGGTTTCATTTTGAGGGGTATTGATCTCCATCTGATGTCTTAGATCAGGGTGGGTCAGTTCATTGGTATGGGAAGAACCGCAAGACACGTGGAACTAGTTAGTAGTAAACGGCAGAGGTCGGAGGTGAGGCGACTTCAGTTGAGATTGTAGTATTCACTTGGGATAAAGCGAACTTCGTGACTTATGTGTCATAATGGGTCGAAGTAGTTATTGTGAGAAGGAAGCCAGTGGGATGTGTTTTTTTTTGTATGCAATGGGTAACCTTTGGAGGTTCAATTATTGGGTTGGGAGCTAACCTGGTGGTCAGTGTTGAAGGGGATATTTGAGAGGAAGTTGGGGCTTATGTCCATAGATTTCAGAGGATACTTCCAAGCAAGCATGATCATTTTCTTGTGTCTGAGGACAGAGTTTTGAGGTTCATTCTTTCAGATGAGTTCTGATAGTTGCTCAAGCATAGTCCTTGGTGTGATGTGACCTTTCCGTTCGTTTTGAGTTACAACCGGGATCGATTAGAGAATCAGAATTGGTAGAGTGTTCTTAGAGTCTGTTATTCGATGAGTGATTAACATGATGACATTTTTCGAGGGTGGTTTGGTGGGGAGACTAACCACTAGATTTTTCAAGTTTTGGAGAGACAGATCGAGTACCGCCACGCCAGAAGGGCCTGTCCTTCTTCCGGGTCCGGAGTTCCTATTGGGTTAGGTGTCCTTGGAAGTGATTTTTGTATGATATGAGGTCCTTTTAGTGGTGCTTCTCGGGTTATTGGGTTCGATCTATATGTTGATAAGGAGCGATTTCAAGGGAGAAATCTAATTCAAGTGGAGGAGAATTGTAACATCCTATTTCGGATTGTCCGTGATTAGGGTTCGTGGGCTCTAACCCGGGCATGAGGAAGCCTCAGGGATGCGAAGAGTTGCTAGATGTATAGGGCTTCTCATCACTTTTTCATGGATATGAGGTTCATTGGAAATAGAGTTACATGGAGGAATCTATGGAAGTTTGAAGTTTTGTCAAGATAGGTCCCTTATTTGAGAAAGGTGGAACCTGAGTACGTTGGGTGTATGTGTGAGTACAATTAGCATACTCATGTATGTGACTTTTAAGCGGAGCCACATAGTACGCTCGGCGTACCAAAGGGTAGGCTAGGCGTACTAGGCATAGAGTGAAAACCCTAAATGAGGGGGTGTCCCTATGTAAAGAATAAGATGTCCTCATTCTTGGCCACCATCCTCAGACAATCAACCCTCTGAACCCCTAATACTCGTTATTGAGCCTGTCCTTCTTCCGGGTTGGGAGTTCCTGTTGGGTTAGGTTTCCTTGGAAGAGGTTGTTGTATGATATGAGGTCCTTTTAGTGGTGCTTCTCGGGTTATTGGGTTCGATCGATCTATTGATAAGGAGCGATTTCGAGGGCGAAATCTAATTCAAGTGGAGGAGAATTGTAACATCCTATTTCAGATTGTCCATGATTAGGGTTCGTGGGCTACAACCCGGACATGAGGAAGCCTCAGGGATGCGACGAGTTGCTAGATGTGTAGGTCTTCTCGTCACTTTTTCGTGGATATGAGGTTCATTGGAAACAGAGTTATATGGAGGAATCTATGGAAGTTTGAAGTTTTGTCAAGATAGGTCCCTTATTTGAGAAAGGTGGAACCTGAGTACGATGGGTGTACGTGTGAGTGCAATTAGCGTACTCATGTATGTGACTTTTAAGCGGAGCCACATAGTACGCTCGGCGTACCAGAGGGTAGGCTAGGCGTACTAGGCATAGAGTGAAAACCCTAAATGAGGGGGTGTCTCTATATAAAGAATAAGATGTCCTCATTCCTGGCCACCATCCTCAGATAATCAACCCTCTCAAACCCTAATACTCATTATTTAGCTTTTGTGTGTCCATTTGAAAGCATTTAACTGATTTTATGTGTTTTTGGAGTGAAGAATGAGCCTTGAAGAAGAAGGAGTGTGAGTCTAGGCTATAGGTCTGAGCATATCTGTGTTAGGAGCTTCATTTGGAGGTATAAAGCTCAAAGCTTTCTCAATCTTTTGTTTTGTGCATCATGTTAGACCAATTTACAGTTATGGTCCCAAAGTTGCATGCTTTAAGAGAAAATGAGCCCCAAAGATTATGAGCAGCTCCTTTGAGTGTCTTTTGGAGTATATTGTCATAAAAATCGATACTTGGACATTTGAATCAACACATGCATGAGATATGAGAATTTTGACATAAGAGAATGAGAGTTTTGAGATATGGAGTAAGAGCCTCTACGGAGTCCAGATCGGTGATATGAGTTAAGGTCTTAACGAGTTAAGACTAAGAAAGTGAGAAAAGCCATACTAGATATACACCGAGCATAATCCAAGTACGCCCCACGTATTGGGTTGGTGTCCCCAGTCAGATTTCGTGCATGATCTTGTGCGCTGAGTGTACCAAGGGAGGTACACCCCACATCACCTCGTTGTGGGGTTTTTGGGCTAAATCTTATTTTGGGCCTTAAGGGTTGGGCCTCGATCTTTGGGATTGTGTACTAGAGATTTTCAGCAGAGAAATATTATATATATATATATATATATATATATATATATATATATATATATATATATGCCTTGGGCCCTTGTGTTGGGCTTGTCGCTTAGACTTGAGAGTTGGGCCTATGGAGAGCCCATTCATTATTGGGCCTTGGTGGGCGCAATGAGTTTTAGGTTATTGATGGACTAGTTAGTGGAGTACATTTAGACCTAAAGAGTGAGGATTTGGACTTAGATCTTAATTGGGTAATTGTGGATTTTGGTCCAATGTTAGAGGTCGGTGCAGCAACAGCATCTATAGGAGTTGTTCATAATCCGAGGTGCGTCTTCTCACTATACTTTACCTATAGTGGTAACCTTTGTGTGAGCAGAGGGTCTTATGTGCTTATATTGAGTATTGTGATATCTTTCATTATGTCTTTGTGATTTATGCTACGTAGTATTATGAGCTTACTGAGTTAGGATCGGATTGTGCGCCCGTGTTTTGGGACCGGAGGGTCCCACTAAGACACATTGACTGGAGGGTCTTATTCGATTATAGCCGTCAGAGGCTAATGAGATATGTTTGGTATTTTGGGGAACTCACTAAGCATCGTGCTTACCGTGTTATGTGATATGTGTTTTAGGTTCTTCTTCGGGTCGTGGGAAGGCGCTGACTTGATTGTACGCACCAAAGAAAGAGTTATGTTTGGAGGATCCTGGATTATTAATCAAAAAATTATGGAGTCGCATTTTGTAAATTAAATAAATGAGGTTCTTGTGAAATGTGTTATGAGAATTTTGTGATTTTTAAATGAAAATTTTATTTGAAAATTTACGGTGTTACAGTACGGTCCCCAATTAGGAATATTTATATGAGGATGACAGTGATCTATCCATTGTTGGATATGATCAAGGAGGCCCAGGTCGAGGGAGTGAAGAAAGAGAATTGGAAGATAGAGCGGATTCAGGGACATTATCCTTTGGTTGTCAAGGATAGTCATGGCCTTTTGACATAGTGTGCCGAGTGTGGGTACCGGTGACTGGAGGAGTGAGACAGAAGATATTAAAGGATGCAAACAAGTCCAACTTCACTATACATCAAGGGGCTATGAAAATGTATAGAGACTTGAGACTGATTTATTGGTGGCCCTGCATGAAGCGGGAGATTGCCTGGTTTGTAGAGCGGTGAATGACCTACAGGAAGGTCAAGGCCGAGCATGAGCAACCTCATGGAAAGGTTCAGCTGCTATCCATTCCCATGTGAAATGGGAAGAGATCACTATGGACTTCATCATGAGATTCCAAGGACGACGAGCAGTGTGGACGCCATATGGGTGATTATGGATAGATTAATGAAAAGTGTCCACTTTATTCCAATTTCTGAGAGTATATCCTCCAAGAAGTTGGCAGATATTTATGTGCGGGAGGTGGTGAATAGAAACAAGGTTCCAGTATCGGTAGTCTCTGACAGGGATGTTCGGTTTACATCTAGTATCTGGAAGAAGTTCCATGAGGAATTGGGCAATCAGCTACATTTTAGCACAGCATACCACCCCCAGACAGATGGCCAAAGGGAGAGGACCATCCAGAAACTTGAGGATATGCTGCGAGTATGTGTGTTGGATTTTGGAGGGTGTTGGGATTCACACCTTCCACTAGAAAAGTCTTCGTACAATAATAGTTATCAAGCTAGTATCGACCGAGCTCCATTTAAGATGTTGTATGGTCGGAGGTACAGGACCCTAGTTTGTTGGGACGAAGTTGGACACTAGGCCATGGGCAGCACTGAGGTAGTGTTCAAGACTACCGTGCTGATTCAGCAGGTGGGTGACCAGCTGCGGGTCGTGCAGATCCGTCTGAAAAGTTATGCTAATCGGCGTGATCGGATCTTGAGTTCCAGGTGGGGGACTTTGTGTTACTGAAACTGTCTCCCTTGTAGGGGGTTATTACGTCTCAAAAGAGGGGCAAGCTAGGATCTCGATATATAGGCCCGTTTAGGATTATGGCCTAGGTGGACAAGGTAGCATATCGCTTGGAATTGCCGAATGAGCTTAGCTAGATTCACAACACCTTTCATGTATCGCATCTTCGAAAGTGTGTCACTAACGAGTCCACAGTTGTTTATCTTGACAACATTCAGGTAGACGAGAGCCTAAACTACATTGAGAGGCCCATTGAGATTTTGGATAGAAATACCAAGGGTCTTCAGAACTATGAAGTGAAGCTTGTAAAGGTGGAATGGCAACACCAAAGGGGCTCCAAATGGACATGGGAGCCGGAGGAGGAGATGCAGGAACATTACCCCAATCTATTCACATCTACGGACTTCGAGAATGAAGTCTAGTTCAAGTAGGGGAGATTTGTAACACTCCAAATAAGGTGTTAACTTTAAAACCCCTGAAAAGTTTAAATGTTGCATAATAGGTCCCTTAAGTAAGCTGGGCGTACTTTGCAAGAATCATCATAGAGGGGCAGCATGTACGCTGGGAGCACGTGATGGTTGTCCAAACCCTAATTTCTAGACTTGAACCTACATAAGCATCCTTATCTCATTTGAGCATCACGATAAGCAACCTCTTTCACCTTTAAATGTCTCTAAAAACCGTAAAACCATTAGTGAGTGTATTTTAAGCTTAAGGAGTGCATTTTTCGCCATTTTAGTGTCCATTCAAGAGGAAGGAGTTTTCAAGTAAGCTTGGAGTGGCATTGGGCATCAAGAGTCTGTATCTAGTTCACCTTCAGGAGCTTCCTGGAGGTATAAAGCTTTGATCTTGCCTTCTTATTCTTTGGATCTAGTTAGGATTTTCTTTATGGCCCCTTTTGTTGGTTTTGGACCTTCTCTGAAGAGTTAAGCAACTCCAGAGGTTGAAATGGTTATATCTGAGCCTTGTAAGTGTAACATCCCAAGTCTAGGTATATCTTGTAAACCTTGATCTTTTGAGCTCTTGTCCATTTTGGCACTTATTAGTTAAAAGGTGGTAAACGAGTACGTGGGGCGAACTAGAGTGTACACTCCGGGTACTCGAATGCGTGCATGTGACGTGGAGGCCACCTAGTATGATGGGCGTACTAGGCCCAAAGTGAAACCCTAATTGTTAGTGAGCTCCCTATTTAAAGGACATGATGGCCTCATTCCTAGTCACCATTCCAAGACACCAAAGCCTCCTAACCCTAAATCTTCATCCTTATAGCTGCAGATTGCATTTGGGAGCTTGTAAGTGTAATTTTGTGTTCTTGAAGTAGAGAAGGAGCTTGGAGAAGAAGGAGTGAGAGCCCCAGGAGTTTGGATCTGAACTTAGCTGTGTGGAAAGCTTAACAAAAAGGTATAAAGCTTCAAGCTTTCTCATTCTATGGTTTGGTTAATTCTTATGGAATGTTTTAGGGTTTTGGTCCAAAAAGATGGAGACTTGATGAGATAATGAGGTCCAGAGACCTTGATCTACCCATTTTTAGTGTATTTTGTGAAGTAGAGTCATAAAAATCCAATCTTGGACGTTAGGAGTGAGCCATGCATGAGTTATGAGCTTCATAAGGAAATAAGATGGGTGTTTTGAGTGTTTGTTACCTAATCAGCCATGCAAAGGCTTAAAGTCACTGACTTTATGGATTAAGAGACATTAGGGAGTCTAGATCTGAGATATGAGCTTATGTCTTAACTGATTAAGACAAAAAATGTGAGGAGACTGAAACTGGGACGTATGTTGAGCGTAATCCCAGTACGCACAGTGTAGGGGTCGAGCAACCTCAATGCTAACATGGTAGTCAAGTACGTCTAGCATAGCGACTTGTTACGCGTAGCGTACTCACTACTGTTGACTTTCAATTGACTTTTAGGGTTTGGTCAACTTGTGATCTATTCAGCCCATGGAGCGGTAAAATGGTCTTTTACCATTTTGTGAGTGTATGGAAGGGTTAGTTTAGCCTTGTGAGAGCTGTTATTAATTATGCACGATTATTGTGTGTGTTAGGAAAAGGCTAGACCGTTGATTCGAGTTCGAGATTATCTGAGTTCTTATGAGGTGAGTGTTCTCACTATACTTTACCTAGAGTCATAACTATGTGTGACCAAAGGGTCTTATGTGCTTGCTTGAGTTATGCATTTTTGTGTGATATGAAGTGTATGCTATATTACGTGTTACTTAGACCAGACCGGAGGGTCCAACGAACTATGAGACCGATGGGTTCTCATCCAGACCGGACTAGAGGGTCCAACGAGCCATGGGACTGGAGAGTCCAAACCAGACTGGTCCAGAGGGTCCAACGAGCTCTGGGACTGGTGGGTGCCACTGAGAGACATTTACTGGAGGGTTTTACATAAATATAACCTCGAGTGGCTAATTATATATGCATGGTATTTTGGGGAACTCACTAAGCTTCATGCTTACCGTGTTATGTGTTATGTGTTTTAGGTACTTTCGAGGATCGCGGGAAGGCACCGACTTGATTGTACACACACACCTGAGCTGGAGTTGTACTTATTGTGGATCCTAGATTTGTGGAAAACTAATTTGAAATATGTTTGATATTAAGACTTAAAGCTTTTGAGAAAATGATATGTAATTTACCGTGTTCTAAAAATGAAAAATTGGTTTAAAATTTTACGTCATTACAAGTTGGTATTAGAGCCTTGGTTTGAGGGATTCGGGTGCACCTTCGGATATGTGTGGACTCAAACTGAGGATTTGAGAAAAAAATTCAAAAGAAATTATTTTATAAAAACGAGTTAGAGTTTCTAAAAGAAAAACGAGAAGAGTAGTGAGTAGAATCAGCCAGAACCCGAACGGTAATTTCCCAAAATACCCTTACTTTATGTTATGAGATATTATCTGATATGTTGTGCATGCTAGAGAGTAGGCTAGTTATTTCATAATTTAGGACTAGAGTGGCCGAATTTGTGATGCCTTACCCTAGGAGTTACAGCTACTAGTGAGTTTCTTGAGTGCGATTATGTAGCAGGGATGAGCTTATGAGAGGTCTACTATGAGAGTAGTCGATGTTAGACAAGATATAGAGTACTTGTGATGAAGTATCCTAGGAGAGAGACTTGGGATGAACACAAATGCGGTGTAGAAGGTAGTATTGGGCCCGTACTACTGGAAACACCGAATCTGTGAGTAGTCCAAGTAAGAATCCTTAGGATGCTAAGGAACAAGTAGGGGTGGGTGATCGAGTGTGAGTAATCTAGATTGACTCTTTGATTATTTTGTCTTGTGTTTCAAAGATATCATGGTGAGTACGCGCCACAACCATAAGAGCAGTAGCGTCAGCGATGAGGAGATTCGCAGGATGAATCATGATGAGGTGGCCGCACCTATCCGAGAGGCTATCCCAGAGATGTTAGGGTCTATTAAGACCACACTCATTGAGACGTTTGACGAGCGATATACTAATGTTATTGAGGTGGTTGTTGCTATAGCCACCATTGCTGTCGTTGCTTCCAGACCACATGGGGGTGACTCATTGTTGTACCGAGAGTTCAGCAACACGAAGCCACCAGAGTTTGACGAGACTCGGGATCCGATTTCCGCGATGAGATGGATCTCTGACATCGAATGGGGTTTCTGCATGGGTTGCTGTCCGGAACATTTGACGGTACGGTTCATGCTAAACCAGCTTCGCTTGGGGGCGAAGGATTGGTGGAAGTTTGTGACAGCCAGCTTCACTCCGGCAGAGCTCACTACAGTGTCTTGAAGAGGTTTACTGCTATGTTTCAAGATGAGTATGTTCCTCCCGTGGAGAGGGAACGGTTAACCCAGGAGTTCTCGACCATCAAGCAGAGGACAGAGTCTGTGACAGTGATTACGAGGATGTTCCATGAGAGGGCATTGTTTTGCCTTGAGCACGTGTCTGCCATCCAGGAACGAATGAGCCGATATTTGAGCATACTCAGGGAGGATATTCATGAGTTCGTGCCGAACTCGACATACCGGAAATTCACTGAGCTCCACGAAAATACCTGGAAGAGGGAGATTGAGCTAGAGACTCGTGCTAGGGAGGAGGCGGAGTCTCAAGGGAGGGATCGGCGGCTGGCACACTCTCAGCTGGAAGCCAAGGGGGTAAAGCCTGCTGATTCAAGATTTGGGGGCTAGAAAGGCCAAACTTATGGGAAGTACGTTAAGAGTCATGATGGAGTGTGCAGAGCGGGGGTGTGCTACAAGTGTGGCAAGGAGGGGCATATCGCGAGGGATTGCCCCCAAGGGGTTTGTAGTTTGCTTTCACTGCAACCAGACTAGCCATCAAAAGGCTGAGTGCCCGCAACCACTTCAAGGATCAGCGCAGAGATCTACACTTGCTGCTATTCAAGCTACTGAGAGTCGGCCAATAAAGGCTGAGCACCGAAGGCTCGCGGGAGAGCCTTTCAGCTGACAGCGGAGGAGGTCCGCGCAGCACCCGATGTTGTGGCTGGTATGTGATCTTTTACTTATTCTATTGTTTAGTATATGGTGCTAATTTTGTGATATGAATAGGTACATTTCTTGTGAGTTCTGTACCTGCCTTGGTGTTATTTGACTTGGGTGCAAGTCGATCCTTCGTATCATTAGTATTTAGTTATCATATCAGTATCCGACGAGAGCCGTTGATTCGACCTCTGAGAGTCTCCATAGCTGATGAGCATGATGTATTTGCGAATAATGTGATCCGGGGATGTGTGCTTGAGATTTATAGAGTCACGTTTCCAATAGATTTGGTACCGATCACGATGGATGATGTCTGTGTCATCATGGGCATGGACTGGTTGAGTTGTTTTGGATTTATAATAGACTGCAAGCATCAGCTACTGACCATACGAGACCCTAGTGAGGGAGTGCATACAATATATTGTTGGGTTTTGAGCAATCTAACACTTCCTAAGTGTGCATGCAACCCTAATAAACCTTGGATCTATGTTTGTCTAAATACATGCAAAATAATAATTTTCCAAGGTTTATAACCTATCTAACATGGCATGGGGAACATTTCAACATAAAAGAGTTAGAAGAGATTACATACCTTTTGGTGAGTTTGGTTCTAAGGAGTTTGAGGGCCAAGCACCAATAGTGTGAATGCCTCAAATGGAATCACAAACACCACAAACTCTTGGAAAACTTTGAGAGAGTATACACCTTGTATAAAATCGGCCACACACATGCACACACACACTAGTTCACTAGTTTTCTCTTAGGCTCCATTTCATGCTCCATAAGCATGCTTATATAGTGTGCATGGTTAGGGTGAAACCCTAATAACCCATGTCTTTTCCTTTTCCAAGGATCCACAGCTTAAAAGCTCCATGGATCATCCATGGACTTCCACATAAGCCTAGCCCATTAACAAATAAGTATTAGCCCACACTATATAAAACAAATAGCCCATAATTTAATTAGTATTCCTTTTAATCTCTAAATTAATTCATAATTAATTTAAGACTAAAACTAATTAAATAACGTAACTTCATATTAATATATTATAACTCATAATATATTAATAAACATATGTGTATAACTCTCATAAAATTATCCATAATAGTTTGGATGAGATGCAACCCAAATGGACCATACCGGTTGGGTCAAGTATATACCAAATAAGTTATGGACTTAGACACCTTATCCAACATATATGGCTAGGGTACCCGATCTGGGTCAGTATTTTGCTCGGCTGCCAAAGCGAGACAGAGTCTTCAAAATGGTTGCAGGTTTTTTGTAGCGTATGTGATGGATACGCAATTTTCTGCGGAGAGACCGAGTTCTATCACTGAGGTTCTGATAGTGAGTGAGTTTCCAGATGTTTTCTCCGAGGAGTTATCGGGTGTGCCTCCCGAGAGGTAGATAGAGTTCTGGATTTATTTAGTTCCAAGGGCAGCGCCTAACGCAAAGGCACCTTATCGCCTTGCGCTGCCGGAGATGGAGGAGTTATCCTCATAACTCCAAGAGCTGTTGGGGAAGGGATTTATTCGACCAAGTAGCTTGCAGTGGCGAGCGCCGATCCTTTTTGTCAAGAAAAAGGATGGTTCACAATAGACGTTCATTGATTACTGGGAGTTGAATAAGCTAACGGTCAAGAACTGTTATCCGCTACCGAGGATCGACGATCTGTTCGATCAATTACAGGGCACGTCTTGGTTTTCCAAGATCGACTTGAGGTTTGGATACGATCAGATGAGGGTCCGTGAGGGGGATATCTATAATATGGCCTTTAGGATTCGTTATGGGCATTACGAGTACATGGTTATGCCTTTTGGGCTCACCAACGCACCGACAACGTTCATGGATCTCATGAACTAGGTGTGCAGGCCTATGTTGGATCGATCGGTGATTGTGTTCATCGACAATATTTTGGCGTACTCGAGATCCAGAGAGTAGCATGAGGATCATTTGAGAGAGATTCTTAGGGTATTGAGATCAGAGAGGCTTTATGCCAAATTCTCCAAGTGTGATTTCTGGTTAGGAGAGGTCCATTTCTTGGGACACCTCATTAATCAAAATAGGATTCTAGTCGATCCAGCCAAGACTAAGGCAGTGATGAGATGGGAGGTGCCAAGATCCCCTATCGGGATCAGGAGTTTTCTTGGGTTCGTCGGCAACTATTGCAGATTTCAAAGGGATTTCTCCAAGATTGTCGTCCCCCTCACTAGGTTGACCCGGAAGGGCGCTACTTTTACTTGGGGTCCAGAGCAGTAGACCTCATTCGAGACTCTTCACCAGAGATTGTGTGAAGCCCCATTTTTGGACCTCCCCGAGGGATTGGAGGACTTTGTGGTTTTCTATGATGCATCCATATCCAGGTTGGGAGCGGTGCTGATGCAAAGAGGGCACGTGATAGCATACGCATCAATGCAGTTAAAGCCTCATGAGATGAGATATCCCACCCACGATTTAGAGCTGGGGGCGGTAGTGTTCGCCCTCAAGATCTGGTGCCACTATTTATATGGGGTTCGATTTACCATATACACGAACCACAAGAGCCTGAAGTACCTCATGGACCATCCCAACCTGAATATGCGATAGAGGAGATGGTTGGATGTGGTGAAAGACTATGACTGTGAGATCCTGTATCATCTGGGCAAGGATAATGTGGTAGTCAATGCCCTAAGCTGTCATGCAGAGAGTGCCCTCATTCGATACATTTGTATGAGGATGACGGTGATGACTCCAGTCCTGGATACCATTTGAGAGGCCCAGGCGGAGGCCCTGAAACCAGAAAACCGCAAGAGGGAGCGGATGATTGGTCAGGTTTTAGAGTTTGTGACGGATAGCTGAGGGCTTATGACCTTCCAAGGGAGGATTTGGGTGCCCTATACGGGCAGAGCTCAAGGGATACTGATGGAGGAAGTGCATAGATCGAGATTTTCGACCCACCCCGCAGCCACTAACACCATACGATTCCGAAAAATCTTTCAAAAGCCCGGTTCCGACCGAGAAATCATCATATGCATACGACTGCCTTCCAATACTACAATAAAAACCTAATCTTAGTGGAACTCACACATCCTAACGAATAAGGAATCCTTAGCCTACAAGCTTTAACCAATGAAGAATAACCATCACTATTCCGCTCGAAATCACGATATCCAATACCTTGTCTGAATTCCAACCAGGAAGAACCATTCTTTCATAACCATAATAATTCCATTTTGCAATCCGAACCAAACAAACCTCTCTGACCCTGAATTATTCCATTGATACCAGAGAACAAAACTTCAATGTTGACGACGCCTAAAACCTCGAACCTGAAGCAAACGCGACTCACAACACGTGTCTCAATCATTGGTTCCATACCAATGCACATTATTAATTTTCTAACTAAACAATTTCATTTTCGACCTACCCGAGGTCTATTAGGTTTTGAACTGATCTACCAATTTATGAGGCGTCGAATTCCTAACTAGTTACTAAGGATGATAGCCCTACACACGATCATACCTCGAATTGTCGACTAAGAGTCTATCTAGAAAAACCTTTCCTAGATTGTTTTCTAATATAGTTCCAATAGCCCTCATGTTCCAACGAGGGACAACACACTCCAATCGTCGTATAGATGTAATATCATCTAGTTTACTCTAAGTGAATTCTACTCACCAACTATAGTCTTACATCACAATCGGCCCGAAACAGCTGCCAACCTTCTTCAATCCCAATGAATGTTGTGGCCCTCTCGCAGTCTCACAACTTGTCCGGACACGGTCTACTTCTACCTAGTGTAGGCTACGAGCCAAATCATAGATTCACCACATGCTCACAACTACGCGTTAACATGGTAAAAGCTACGGGGTACCCCGTAATATTATGACACTCCACATTGCGAATCATCCTAGTAAGCGCTACGGCTACACCTCAGTCCTACAACATTTCCGCAACTGCCTATTAGTCTAGTCAATGCTACGCCTACCCCGCGATCTTACAACACTTCCACAACTGTCATGGGCCCAACCCATGGTCTTGCCCACTACCCATAATAGTACATAACCACAAATCATTATGAGTTGAAACCATATCTTGCTAAAACCTAATTCGGTGTTCTGGTCATAATTCAAACCCCAAGCCTTTATCAAACAAGAAAAGGCAGAGAGGTCCTAACATAACCCTCAACCCTAGGCTAACCACGAACCTAAAATGTGCCACTACTGATGCTTCATGTCCTTGCATGAGACATCCTAAATCCCAACCGACACCTCTCTAATTACGAATACCCAACAAACACTATTCGTTGAATAAAATTTGGCCTATTCCACGATAAAAACTGGCTATACCCTTGCCCTTGCCATGTCATTCCAAGTTGACTCGCATTGGAATATTTCCATTCCAAGAGATGAAAAACGTAGTACTCAAAGCTATCAACAACCTAAGCTTATAAAAAAACTAGCATTCCATGACTATCCAATCATAGAGAGCACACACCTTGCAAAATTTGATGAATATACCTCGAAATCTCAATGAACACAATATTCGCAAGCACTTTCCACTAAATTCACTTTATAGTCCTCGACGACTTTATCGGGTGACGAAGAACAAAATCTCAACTATCGAAACAGGTATCCAACCAATTCAACGACCTATATCACAAATTATCATTCAAACTCCCTATACTGAATAATAATGTTCCAACACCCTAACTCACAATTCAAATGATTTCTACTCCATTCTTATCTAAAGATCGACGTTATCGAAGTCTCAATAACCGATAAAACTCAAACGCCTTCAAATAATCCCTACAACTAAAGAAGTCCATACGAAAATGCACCAACTTCACCCAAAAGTTGATGGATCATAACAGCTCCTATCCTACTAGCTATAACAATCGATCCGATGAGCTAACGAACATTACAACTAACAATTGTCCTAAGAAGCGCAAGCACATATGAACTCGATCTTCATTGTATCCGTCGGGACAACTAGCTACAATAAAATCCTTGCATGGAAGATTTTCATACGAGGACCACATGCACATCCCTAAAAGTTGAATATGGCAGTGACTAGCTCTGCACTTGCAGTCTAACCAATCCTTTACCCCTCAACCTTGAAAGATTCAAACCATCACGAATTCCAAAATCTGATGAAATCACACTACAACCTTCGCCAACCCATTCTGTTGACCCTATTAGAATCAATATGGTTTTTGATCCTCCAAGCAGAACACTTAGATTGCATCCGCCTATGCTCGCACCACCGCGCCCCTGTCACCTCCCGAACTGATGCCTATAATCGGCTCCATCGACTACTCTTCCAATAAGACTCTTGGTATGCAAAATCTCATAGGAAAACTCTTTGATAATAGTTACCAGATAGTAAAAAAGGACTACAATTCCTAGATATTATATCTAAAACTATCTAATATTGTAAATTCCAATCCGATGAAAACGATCTATACACCATCAATTTTACATGGCACTCCGACGGTTGAATCATAGTTCCATTGAAATCTACTGACGATAAAATAAAAGATCTAACCTATTAACCAGGATCACGACTAATTTAGATATAATAAAGGTCAAATTACATACTAGTGATTTCCTGTGGCTCAACCATGACCACCTGCTGGACAATAGGTACTGGGGTTGTCACTCCCTCCGCGACCCACGCGGGACAGTCGGGTTTGAGATAACCTGACTGGTTGCAATGAAAACACATCCTCTCCTTTTTGAAATCGTGCATAACATGCCATTTCTTTACATATTGGTAGCATTTAAACTTATGGCAAGAAAACATGTGGGTTCCTCCACACTTGCTGCAAATTTCGAAGTTCCCCCGACTTCCAATACCCAGGCGAGCCACATCTAAATCCTTGTTCATCATCAGAAGTGTTGAATCCGTTGCCCACTTCTTCTTCCCTTGTTTCGTTTCCACTTCAGGATCTCCCTCCCTAGTCGTCTCAGTACTTTATGTCATAGTCCAGGTGACTGCACTCCTTTCTCAATCTTGACAACAAACATGTCATATATCCGAAAAATTATACCATGCAACTCACCTTCAATCTATCAGAGCAATAACTAGCAGTAGGATCCTTCTCCCCAAAAAACTCTAGGGTTCCACAATCCTTAAACCCCTGATGCGAGAGAGTTCGAGCCCGCAACTGACCTGCTGCAATCTTGGCCTAGAAATCCCTCAGACGCTCATCCAAGATCTTTATGATCTCTTCCTTAATGGTACCAAACATCACAGGAGTTACATCTAAAATGACGTGAGTGATCTCTAACATAATCAACTCACATATCCTCTCATCAATTGGCTTAGCACCAAAGTGTAAACCTCAACCAAAACCTCCTCCATAAGTGCTCATTACCATACTAAAAAGCAAACATTCACATAATTAGAACATACCCAAGAAATCATCATCCTACAAGCTTGTTATCACACCTATCCATACTTTGCTCAAGAATTATCTCAAATCTTCAAAGTCACCTTCTCAATTAGTACTCCAAGTACTCGCTAAACAGTGCATCCAAAAAGCACTTCCTCGGCTCTCCTAGGTTCCTCACACTGTCATCGATTTTTTTTTTGCTGAAATAGGGCCTTTTAAAAAAGTCTTTGCAAAAATGAGGTGGTTTTAAATCACTTTACAAAAATTGGGTGGTTTTATCAGAAGTTTTTGTTTTAGTCCCCGTGTAATTTATATTTTAAACCCTTAATTTATATCTTAGTTACTCTTTTTAAAACGTTACATTTTTGGCATTTTTAATTTCAAATTTAAACCCTATACATGTATTATATTTTCTATTTATAACTTTTATTTTTAAATCATTATTTTTTGATATATAAAAATGTAAAAATCTCATCAACACCTTCAAATCTATATCAATATTGAATATATTATCTAAAAAATGTTAAAAATCAATTTATTTATAAATTTTATGTTTTATTTTCTTTTTGCAAAATATAAAGATTCTTTTACTATTCATGATAAAGAAAAGACAAGTACTATTCATCTGATAAATTAAACACATCACTATTCATGTAATAAAATAAACACCTCACTGTTCATCTCAAAAAAGCAAGAACAATTGTCAAACCACATCTATTCAATTCACTTTTTATCACTATAAATTTGGTATACTGAATTCAGTTTTTTCTCACACTTTCTTCATCAAATAACTATTCTCTCAAATGCGTTCTTAGTTTATTTTATCCTTCTTGTCTAAATCACATAGATTTAATATGAAACATTATATTTATCATTATGTTCTATGTATTTTATCTTATTATTTATTATGCCATTACAACTCGATAAAGTTTTTACACTAGCTGAAAATAGTACTCAAGAACAAGTAATGTGGCCTTCAAATACTAGTTTTATAGATGTTCTTCGTAATTGTAAAGTATCTGAGCTCGTTCCATGTCATGATTTGTTGGCCAATCCCACAAATTTACAATTTATTTTTGATGAACCCACCTCCCCACTTAGTGAAGATGATGTTAGTGAGTCAGTAAGTAATGGTAGGGAAAATTCTGATGATGTTTGTTAAGATCCAGTTGTGAACTTTATGAATCATATTGGAGATGTAGGCGATGGAGAATTTGGTGATTTCCAATACAACATTCATATTGATTGTTGGAAGGAATGAAAAAAAACAAAATAAGGTTAGGAAATTTATTTTAAAGTAGGGAACAGGTATAAAAGGCAGTAGCACATTGATCGATTGCCCAAAATAGGGAGTTTAAAGTTTATGTCAGTAAAAGTAGTTATGTAACATCCCAAATTTCGGGGGCAAAAATTTCATTTTTAATTAAGTAACTTGTAACACATTTTACCTACACATTTTCAATTGTCTTATCAATTTAGAAAAACATAACCACGTGTCTCAAAACCATAACATCAAAAGTAATAAAATTAGAGTACAATCCCAGAAACTCCATGCAGAAACCATGAGTATGTGTGTGTGTGATGCGCCGCTACACCGCCGGCTCCTTCCCCTTAGGCGAAGAGGTGCCTGAAACCAAAACTGAAATGTAAGCACAAAGCTTAGTGAGTTTCCCCATCATATCTCATACTAAAACGACATGCATATTGTCGAGCAATTCTAGGGTGCCCGACCTACCTATGTTAAGCCATTTTAGGGTGCTGACCTACCCATGTTAAGCCGTTCTTGGGTGTTGACCTACTCATGTCAGGCTATTGTGGGTGCCGACCTACTCTCCGGTCTATCTCAACCGAACACAGGGACTATTTCACCCCTACCGCTAGCATATAATATCATATCATAATCATGCTGTCAGACATATCTGGGGTGTCCGAACTACCCGTTGGTTCTAGCAACCAAATCGGGGACTAGTCCCCTCCTACTAATACTATCTCAGATAACATTGCATACTAGCATATACACATATCTAGCAATAACAAACCAGACAATTATCTCAAAGACAATTATCTCAAAGACAATCATCTCAACTAGACAACTCCTAGTGGGTAGTGCTTGATGCCTTAGACCCAATTCTACTGGAAGGTAACTCACCTCGATGTCGTATAGTGTCTGAACTATCCTTGGTGTGAAATTCAACTCTCCTCGACTCCTCAATCCCTACACGACAACCCTTCTAACTTATCAATTTGAATATGCAACCCCAACTGGGGTCAACTCAATTCAGTCAAAGTCAACATTGGTCAAAGTCAACATCTAGTTGACCTGACTCGTCGAGTTGGTCTACCAACTTGTCGAGTCCATACTCCTCTTATCCAAACCAACCTCCAATTCTATGCGTCGAGTGTAAAAAGTACTCGGTGGGTTCTCCTTTAGTCATACCATAGGGACCATCTTCATCCGACTCGTTGAGTTCATCTCTCTCATAAGAATATGTCCAGTCTATGACTCGCCGCGTTGTATAAACAGCTCTTCAAATCCATCTTTAAATATTGGGAGATTGCCTTTGACTCGCCAAGTTTGCTCAAACACTCATCGAGTCCCTTGATTCCCAAGTCCCTCATGAGCCTAAACAACTGAGGGACCATCCATCCTATCATCTGATCCATCTATCGAAAGGATTTGGTGCTCATTACACCTTGACTCGCCAAGTCTGAAGAACGAATCGCCGAGTCCATCCTTGACCATTACTACACAGTCGATTTGAATGGGTCTTAACACACCAAAACCATATATATGGCCTCCTAATGTCCATTTTTCACGTAAAGTTTTGAACTTAGTGTACATGCATGGGGTCTTTGGCTCAAAGATCCATAAAATATGGTCTATGAGATGCATGGAGTGTTTATGGAAACAAAGTGGGCACCTTTATGCCACAAAGACCCCTAATAGCCCTAGATCCGAAGCATAAACTCACTTCTTATTCCAAATCCCGAATACATCCTCACTCGGGCTTTGAAGGATGTAGAAAAGGTCCAAAATCGAGATCCAAACAATGAATAGACAAAGTTTCAGCTTCATACCTCAAATAAGCTAGAAATGAGCTTAAAACTCTGGATCTTTTTGTTTCCCATTGATCTCACATGACTCCTTCTTTTCTTCAAGCTTCAATCATACAAAAATAACACCACAAGGCTCAAGAACACACAAAAACAGCTAGGGTTTCGAGTTAGGGTTTGCTCTGGACGATGGGGGCAGAGATGGGGCATTATAATGTGTTTAAATAGGGTGAAAACCCTCAATTTAGGGTTTCACTCAAACAACATCTACTCGTCGAGTCAATTTCCCAACTCGTCGAGTAGATCACTTAAACTTCCCGCAGATCAGGACCCTAGTCGATGAGTTGGGCATCTAACTCATCGATTCCTAGAGGAAAACATAAGAAATACTTGAACTGAATGAATACCAGGGATCGGGTGTTACAAGTTATTCGGTAGAAAAGTGTATGACTCTAAATGATGAAGGAGAAATTTTAAATAGTTTGTCTTATAAACTACTATGTGCATGGTATGTTCGTCCAACGAGGAAGAAAAATCATGATATACAGAAGATTACACATTGAGTGGATACGCATAATTATTTTGGACCTTATGTAGTCAATAATAATAGAAATTTAAAATTTTGCAACTATTGCCTTATACATCCTAAATTCAATTGAAAAAGATGTTGCTTATCCGGTTAAACAAATACAAGCAGACATTAAAACTAATCTTGATGTTGATGTTACTTACTGGAAGGCGTTGCGTGGTAGGATAAAAGCTATAGAGAATATTTATGAAACTTGGGAGAGTAACCTTGCAGAGTTACCAAAGTATATCGATGCATTGTAGGCTTCAAATCCTAATATTGTAGTGAAATGGTTTCATAATTCAAAAGGGTCATTGAATGCGGTAACATTCAAATATGTTTTTTGGGCTTCTGGACATGTTATTAAGGCATTTAATTAATGATGGCTTGTTGTTTTTGTTGACGGTTTTCATTTAAAGGGTTCATACAAGGGTAAAATGCTTGTTGTTGATACAAAAGATGGCAATAGTTATATATTGTAGGTTGCTTATGCCACTATTGACGAGGAGACTTCACATAGTTGGTGTTGGTTTTTGTACCTGTAACATCCCAAAAATCAAGACCAAAAATTTCATTTTCAAATCATTCATCAAACCATAATTATATATCATAAACATAAGTTGTTACATCAAATTAGAGTATCTTCTCAAACACTTATTTATTACATCAGAGTAAAACATCCCAGGTTAAACATTATGGTGTGCGTGATGTAGTCATCACGAGCTCTTCCCTCCGCTACCGGAAGTACCTGAAACCAAAGCTAAAAGCTGTAAGCACGAAGCTTAGTAACTTCCTCAATCTACCACATACCAAACATATATCCATATATTGGGCCCTTGCCCGCAGCATCGGGTCCCACCCGGTATCAGGCCTCGCCTGGCATCGAGCCACACTTAGTATACAGATTTGTCTCTCTTAGGCCCTGCCTCTCTTTGGGTCTCGCCTGCTATACACATACAAACATATAAAATACTAGCACATAAAGAAACATACTCTACTGTACTTCTGTTCTAAGCCCTCGCCTAACTTGGGCCCTACCCCTGCGCTACTATTGATTAGCTATGAAACCCCATCCACACTCCTATTGTCAGTGAGATACGGGCCCCCGCTCACACTCACTACTCTTGGGCCTCACCTCTACTCTACTATATTGAGATATGGAAGCCCATCCAAACTCAGCTGGTGATGAGATACGGGACCTCGCCCACACTCACCTCCCTACCAAGAACATACAAGTATCATAAAGACAATAAGTATAATCTAACATGCACTTACAAATATTTCTCAGGCTTGCACGAGCATCATACCCTAGTGCGAAACATACTACCATATAAACATACTTCAGGCTTTCGCCGATATCAGACCTTGGTCTAGAACCTATCGTACTGACACATGCAAGAATCACAAAGGCCTATAGCATACTAACAATCCTCAGGCCTCGCCCGACATCAGATCGTGATTCGGAACATATAACATATAGTTCCTAGGGCTAACCCCTGAGTCTTCCTACTATACACAAACAAAATAGGTCAGTATTATGGCCTTAGACCCATACACACAATGAGGAAACTCACCTTGCACTACCGAAATCCTGCTGATACCTCTCTGACTGCTATCTGACAATCCCCAAATTGCCGATCCTTTGTCTCCAGGAGCTACGAATACCCAAAATATCACTTAGTCTAAATCAATAGTCCTTCTTACGGTAAAATTACCATTTTACCCCTAGTCCAACTTGGTCCATATCTAAGCCCCAAACCATTTTCTAAAAATGGCCCAGCACTAGATAGGCTTCCCAAGCTGACTAGTGGGACACTAATGGCCTAATTTGGAAAATTAGGCCGAAACATCTTCGTGGCCCACATTAACTGACTTCTGATGGCCCACTAAAGGCTCAAAGAACCAAAATCCCCTACATGGCCCAAAACAAGGCCCAAAACAAACCAAACCCATATCTGATGAGTATGCAGGGCGTACTCCTCTGTACGCTAAGCGTACTAGCTGAAGGTGGTGTACAGTGCGCGTACCTGCATGTAGGCCTAACATACTGCTTTGTTAAGCTACTTTTCCCATTAAGTGCTTAGTAATCCATTACAAAAGCTATAATTATAGATCCAAGCCCTCTTCAACATCTTAATCGATAAAGTTGATTACTTGGTGGCTTGTAACCCACTAAATGAGCCCAAACTTGAAATATGACAACAAACTCCCATGGAAAGGGCTAGACCTCATGCATGGTCACAAATGAACCCTAAAGGTTGAAACTTTATTGCTTATGGGACTCATATGACACTAAGGGTGGCAACCGTGGACCTACAAAACGATTTGAGTCATAAAGATCCATTCTTACGACCCAAAAGGTCCAAAACTCCATTAACATAGATCTAAGCATACTTGAGAAAAGTTTCAGAATTATTCCTCAAAATGATCTGAAATGGAACCACAGCCTTAGATCTATTGCTTCCCCTTTGATCCACCACCTTGCTATATTCTTTACTTGCTTTGAAAAATGGCTTCACAACACTAAAATGCTCTTTAATGACCTCCATAGCTCTAAGAACACTCAAGGGAGGATTAGGGTTTTGTGTTGGCAGTCTAAAGATGAGAAAGAGGCTGTTCCTTGAGGATATATTGTTCGTTATACAGTTACATACCCTAAAATTAGAGTTATCTGTGATGAAACCTGAGCTGCCTTAACCACTACACGTGGGCAATTTGCCCTGATATGTCCGGGCTGATGACAATGATGGCACATCTCTACCTACAATGTGTATACATAGCGATTGTGACACTTCCACCCACACATGCATCACTTAGATCTAATGAGATCCTTCTTATATATCCCTTCATCCCTTACATACCCTCCATGACCACTCAGGTCTCTTGCGTCAGCTAAGGCAGCGTCTGACTACTCAGACTGTTGAGTCTGACTAGGAGTCTTTTTCCTCTTCCCTAATTTTACATCCAAACAAAACTCTTGCTCCTGAGTTACCCTGACTAACCATCAACCGGCTGGATAGTCGTTGTTTTGTAAAAGCCCGGTTTCCAGGTATCTTTTATTCGCATATTTTTTGGTGTTTTGTGAGGGGACTCGGCAAGTTGGAGCTCGAACTCGCCGAGTAGGGTCGCGGTTCTGGATGCGGGTTCGCGCCTGGACTCGGCGAGTCCAAGGGATGGACTCGGCGAGTCCGCACTGTTTAATGAAACCCTAATTTCCGAGTCCTAAGCTCTATTTAAAGGACCTTATGGTCCTTCATTGCAACGACCTTGATCCTTGAGAGCACCAAAGCAGCTAAGGGTTCCTGTGAATGAGATAAGAGGCTATTGTTCACCAAATTTGTGTGTATTTGCAAGAAAGGAAGGGGGAAAGTCAAGCTAGAAGAGTTGGGAGCTTGGATCTACTTCCATTTTGCCAAGGGAAGCTTCTTGAGGTATCTTTCAAAGCTTATTTCCTGGTTTTGTTGTTATGGTCAAATCTAGGGTTTCTTCTTGCCTTATTTGCTTTGTAATCGAAGTGTGAGAGGTCCCATGGAGATATGGTACCTAGATCTGGACCTTAGCAGGTCCAGAAAGTCCCAAATGCTATGCTTTATGTCCTTCCTTTTGGGTTGGAGACTAGGGTTGCCATATTAGAGGTCATTTCCCCAAAAAGAGCCTTGTAAGTGTTGCATGGTAGCCAAGACTGTGACTTTACATGATGAAAGAGCTTAGGAGGTCCAGATCTATGAGTGTATGGAGCGGATTTGACCTCAGAAGCAAGATTGAGTTGATACATGGCATGGACTCGCCGAGTCTGAAGAACAGACTCGGCGAGTAGGATGAAGTTTGTCCTTAACCACTCAGTGAGTGGTCCTGCCGAGTTATGGTTGACTCAGTGAGTCATGGAGAGTTAGAGAGGGTTGATAGGTGGACTGAGTCGAGCTGGAACTCGCCAAGTTGTTCTTGTGACTCGGCGAGTTGAGTCTTGGTGGCCCAACGATTCATGACCAGGTGGAACTCGTCGATTCAGGGGAGTACTCGACGTGTCAAAAGAGAATCCTAGAGAGTTGGTGAAAACGCTTAGACTCGCCGAGTCGCTATAGTGCACTCGCCGAGTTGGTCAAATTGATCGTTGACCGTTGACCAGAGTTGACTTAATAGGGATAGTCAACCTTAGTGGTAAAATTATTAATTAGAGATATATGATGTTATAGGGGGATTATAGCTCGGGGGTTCGAGCACGAGTGATTTCCAGGGTTCGCGAGTTATCGAGATATACGAGGTGAGTCTTCTCACTATATTGTACCCGGAAGGATTTGACTGTGTGACCGGAAGGTCGAATATGATATGAGATATATGCATTATGTGTGATAAGTTAATCATTATATGTGCCATGTATGATATGCTTAATATGGGCCGAAGGCGAATATGTTATGTGCCGGAAGGCGTTGTAATGTGGACCGTAAGGTTGACGTGGGTAGGACCGGAAGGTTTACCCAGTCGGGACGGAAGTCCCCTGAGACACATGGACCGGAAGGCCAGGGCCTGGAAAGGCGTATGTGTGTAGGTTGTATTTTGGGGAACTCACTAAGCATTTATGCTTACAGTTGTTGTGTTATGTGTTTCAGGTACTAGCGAGGACTGTGGGAAGGTGCCGGCGTGATCGTACACATACTCGGGGAAAACTATTTTTATGATATTTGTGATGTATTCAGTCGTGACAATATTGTTTACATTGGAATTTAAAATATTACTCGATGTTTTGATTTTTGCAAAGATGAAAAAAATTGGTTTTAAAATTTACGTTGTTACAAGTTGGTATCAGAGCCTTGGTTTGAGGGATTCGGGTACACCTTCGGGCGTAACTGAACTCAAACCGGGGATTTGAGAAAATTATTAATAAATCAATAAAATTTGATAAGCGATTTTTGAAACAACCAAAGAAGCAGAAGTGTGTACGGTCAGCCAGCGCCCAAACGGTAAAATCCCCAAAATACTCTTACAATATGAGTTATGAGATATGATATGATATGATATGATATGATACGCATGTTAGTAGATTAGGTATTCATATTAGGACTAGAGTGGCCTGATTTGTGATGCCTTAGTCTAGGGAAACCTGCTTCTATGAGGTGCTTTGAGAGCGCATGGGTAGCTAGTGCATGGCAAGAATAGAGTACTCAGGATCCGGGGTTTGGGGAGGAGGACTTGGGGTAAATGCTGATGCGGTGTAGTTGGTAGTATTGGGCCCGTACTACTGAAGACACTGGGTCAGTGGGCAACCCAAGTAAGAATCCCTGGGTATCGGAGACTGAGTAGGGCTGCGTTATCGAGTGCGATTATGCTCGATAGAGTCTCTGATATTTTTATGTTGTATTTCAGAGATATCATGGTTGGACCACGCCACAGACCTGGTACGAGTAGTGTGACTGACGAGGAGCTTCGTCAGATGATTCATGAGGAGGTGGCTGCAGCGATCCGGGCTGACATTCCGGAGATTTTTGGGTCTATTAAGACCACACTGATGGAGACATTTGATGAGCGGTACGCCGCGTTGACTGAGGCCGCAGCCGCTGCAGCTACCGCAGCTGTGGCCGCTGCCAGACCATAGGAGGTGACTCGTTGCTGTTCCGGGAGTTCAGCAACACGAAGCCACCTGAGTTTGACGGGACACAGGATCCGATTGCTGCGATGATATGGATTGCTAATATCGAGGGATGCTTCTACACTTGTTCATGTCCAGAGCATCTGAGGGTACGGTTCGCCTTGAACCAACTCCGCCTGGGAGCAAAGGATTGGTGGAAGTTCGTGACGGCGAACTTCACACTGGCAGAGGTTTCAGCTGTGACTCGGGAGAGGTTTACTACTATGTTCAGAGACGAGTACGTTCCCCCGATGGAGAGGGAACGGTTGGTTCAGGAGTTCTTGACCCTCAAGCAGGGTAATGATTCTGTCACGGTGATCACGCGGAAGTTTAATGAGAGGGCGATGTTCTGCCCCGAGCAGGTGTCCACGGAGCAGGCTCGGATGAGTCGGTATTTAGGAGTGCTGAGGAAGGATATACGGGAGTTCGTATTGAACTCGTCATATCAGACTTTTGCTGAGCTTCAGGAGAATGCTAGGAAGCGTGTGATCGAGTTGGAGACCCAGGCCAGGGAGGAGGTCGAGTCTCAACGGGTGGATCGGCGGCCGGCTCAGTCTCAGCCGGCAGCCAAGCGGACCAAGTCCGCCGATTCGAGATCCGGAGGTCAGAAGGGCCACACTTGCAGAAAGTGCGGCAAGAGTCACGAGGGGGCATGTCGATCAGGTGCTTGCTACAAGTGTGGCAAGGAGGGGCACATTGCTAGGGATTGCCCCAAGGGATTCATGGTTTGCTTTCATTGCAACCAGACCGGCCATCAGAAGGCCGAGTGCCCCCAGCTTCGCCAGGGATCTACGCCTGCCACCAAGGTTACCGAGACTCGGCCAGTGAAGGCCGAGGCTCCGATGGCTCGTGGAAGAGCTTTCCAGTTGACTGCAGAGGAGGTCCGTGCGGCGCCTAATGTCGTAGCCGGTATGTATTCTTTCATGTATTTACGTTTATGCTAAGATATTGTGCTTATATTATGATATGCGTAGGTACTTTTCTTGTGAATTTTGTACCTGCTTTGGTATTATTTGACTCGGGTGCGAGTTGGTCTTTTGTATCGTTGGCTTTTACCCAGCACATCGGTATTGATCGGGAGGTGATGAGTCGACCCCTGCGAGTTTCTATAGCAGGTGAGAAAGCGGTATACGCCACTGATGTGATTCGAGGATGTGTGCTCGAGATTTTTGGGGTCGAGTTCCCTATAGACTTGGTTCCTATAGCTATGGGGGATGTCTGCGTCATCGTGGGCATGGACTGGTTGAGTAAGTTTTGCGCAGTCATCGACTGCGAGAGACAGCTAGTGACGATTCGAGACCCTAGTGGGGGAGTGCTTACGGTTTATGGCGAGGGGACCCGGTGTGGGTCGGTGTTTTGTTCGGCTTCCAGGGAAAGGCAAAGTCTGCAGCAGGGCTGCAATGGATTCATAGCCTACGTGATGGATACTCGAGTGGCCGCGGGGAGGCCCAATTCGGTTGATGATGTTCCTGTTGTATACGAATTTTCGGATGTGTTCCCCGAAGAGTTACCAGGTGTGCCCCCGGAATGGCAAGTGGAGTTCCATATCAATTTGATTCTGGGAGCAGCGCCCATCGCCAAGGCACCTTATCGTCTTGCTCCATCGGAAATGCAGGATTTATCCTCGCTGCTTCAGGAGCTGTTGGGAAAGGGGTTTATTCGACCGAGTAGCTCACCTTGGGGAGCGCCGATTTTGTTCGTCAAGAAAAAGGATGGTTCACACCGGATGTGTATCGATTACCGGGAGTTGAACAAGTTGACGGTTAAGAACCGGTATCCGTTACCTAGGATCGACGATCTGTTCGATCAGTTGCAGGGGGCATCTTGGTTCTCCAAGATAGACTTGAGGTCGGGGTATCATCAGATGAGGGTTTGGGAGGAAGATATCCAGAAGACTTCTTTCAGGACTCGTTATGGACATTATGAGTTTGTGGTGATGCCTTTTGGGCTCACCAATGCCCCGGGTGCGTTCATGGATCTTATGAACCAGGTGTGCCGGCCGATGCTGGATCGGTCGGTGATCGTATTCATTGATGATATTTTGGTGTATTCGAGGTCTAGGGAGTAGCATGAGGAACATTTGAGGGAAATTCTTGGGGTATTGAGATTGGAGAGATTGTATGCCAAATTCTCCAAGTGTGATTTCTAGTTACGAGAGGTCCAGTTCCTCGGGCATCTTGTTAACTAGAAAGGGATATTGGTCGACCCGGCCAAGATAGAAGCGGTATTGAGGTGGGAGGTGCCGAGAATGCCCACTGAGATCAGGAGTTTTCTGGGTTTGGCTGGATATTATCGCAGGTTTATCAAGGATTTCTCCAAGATTTCTGTGCCACTTACTAGGATGACCCGGAAGGGTGCTGTGTTTTCATGGGGACCGGAGCAGTAGTCATCATTCGAGACGCTTCGTCAGAAATTGTGCGAGGCTCCGGTGCTTGCACTCCCGGAAGGGATGGAGGATTTTGTGGTGTACTGTGATGCATCTATATCGGGATTAGGGGCGGTGCTTATGTAGAGGGGTCATGTGATAGCGTATGCTTCGAGGCAGTTAAAGCCTCATGAGTCGAGATATCCCACCCACGACCTGGAATTGGGGGCTATGGTGTTTGCCCTCAAGATCTGGCGACATTATCTTTATGGGGTTCGGTGTACCATCTACACGGACCACAAGAGCCTGAAGTACTTGCTGGATCAGCCAAATCTGAATATGCGACAGAGGAGGTGGTTGGATGTGGTGAAGGATTACGATTGTGAGATCCTGTACCACCCGGGTAAGGCTAATGTGGTAGCCGACGCATTGAGCCATAGGGCGGAAAGCGCCCCGATCCGAGATATTTGTATGAGGTTGACGGTAATGACCCCGATTTTGGTTACTATTCGGGAGCTCAGGCTGAGGCTGCGAAACCAGAAAACCAGAAGAGGGAGCGGGTTGTAGGTCAGGTATCAGGATTCGTCACGGATGGTCGAGGGCTTATGACTTTTCAGGGTTGGATTTGGGTACCATTTGTGGGCGGTGCGCGTGCTATTTTGATGGAGGAAGCACATCGATCGAAATTCTCGATTCATCCCGGGGTTACGAAAATGTATTTGGACCTAAAGAAGGAGTATTGGTGGCCCTGTATGAAAAGGGATGTTGCATGGTTTGTTGAAAGATGCTTGACTTGTCGGCAGGTCAAGGTCGAGCACCAGCGACCGCACAGTAAATTGCAGCCGATAGATATTCCCGAATGGAAGTGGGAACAAATTACCATGGATTTTATCACCAAATTGCCGCGGACTGCGAAGGGAGTCAATGCGATTTGGGTGATAGTGGATAGATTGACGAAGAGCGCTCATTTTCTAGCCATAAGCGAGAGCTCTTCTGCGGAGAAGTTGGTGGAATTATACGTGAGGGAGGTGGTATCGCGGCATGGGGTTCCGATGTCGATTGTTTCTGACCGCGATGTGCATTTTACTTCCAGGTTTTGGAAGAAGTTTCATGAGGAGTTGGGTACGATACTGCATTTCAGTACCGCATACCACCCGCAGACGGACGGACAAAGCGAGCGAAAGATTCAAACGCTTGAGGATATGCTCCGAGCATGTGTTCTGGATTTCGGAGGGAGCTGGGACACCTATCTACCTTTAGCGGAGTTTTTGTATAACAACAGCCATCATTCGAGCATTGGTATGCCACCCTTTGAGTTGTTGTATGGGCGGAGGTGTCGCACCCCCATCTGATGGGGTGAGGTGGGGCAGCGGGTGATGGGTAGCACGGAGATCGTACTCCAGACGACCGAGCAGATTCGGCTGGTCAGGCAGAGGTTGTTGACCGCACAGAGCCAACAGAAGAATTATGTAGACAGACGCCGGTCTGAGCTTGAGTTTCAGGTCGGCGACCTTGTACTCCTGAAGGTCTCTCCTTGGAAAGGAGTGATTCGATTCAGGAAGAGGGGCAAGTTGGGGACCCGATATATTGGTCCTTTCTGTGTGATCGTGAGGGTAGGCCAGGTAGCCTATCGTTTGGATTTGCCAGCAGAGTTGGGGCAGATTCACGACACTTTTCATGTGTCGCAGCTGAGGAAGTGTATAGCCGACGAATCGGTAGTGGTTCCATTAGAGGATATTCAGGTAGATCCGAGCCTGAATTATGCCGAGAGACCAATGGCCATCAGAGATCGGAAGATCAAGATTTTAAGGAACAAGGAGGTACCCTTGGTGTTGGTTCAGTGGCAGCATCGGAAGGGATCAGAGATGACCTAGGAGCCGGAGCGTGAGATGCGTGAGCAGCATCCGGAGCTATTTGTAGAGCGAGACTTCAACGACGAAGTCTAGTTCTAGTAGGGGAGAATTGTAATAGCCCGGATTTCTAGGTATCTTTTATTCGCATATTTTTTGGTGTTTTGTTAGGGGACTCGGCGAGTTGGAGCTCGAACTCGCCGAGTAGGGTCGCGGTTCTGGATGCGGGTTCGCGCCTGGACTCGGCGAGTCCGCGCTATTTGATGAAACCCTAATTTCCGAGTCCTAAGCTCTATTTAAAGGACCTTATGGCCCTTCATTGCGGCCACCTTGATCCTTGAGAGCACCAAAGCAGCTAAGGGTTCCTGTGAGTGAGATAAGAGGCTATTGTTCACCAAATTTGTGTGTATTTGCAAGAAAGGAAGGGGGAAAGTCACGCTAGAAGAGTTGGGAGCTTGGATCTACTTCCATTTCGCCAAGGGAAGCTTCTTGAGGTATCTTTCAGAGCTTATTTCCGTGTTTTTGTTGAAATGGTGAAATCTAGGGTTTCTTCTTGCCTTATTTGCTTTGTAATCGAAGTGTGAGAGGTCCCATGGAGATATGGTACCTAGATCTGGACCTTAGCAGGTCCAGAAAGTCCCAAATGCTATGCTTTATGTCCTTCCTTTTGGGTTGGAGACTAGGGTTGCCATATTAGAGGTCATTTCCCCAAAAGAGCCTTGTAAGTGTTGCATGGTAGCCAAGACTGTGACTTTACGTGATGAAAGAGCTTAGGAGGGCCAGATTTATGAGTGTATGGAGCGGATTTGACCTCAGAAGCAAGATTGAGTTGATGCATGGCATGGACTCGCCAAGTCTAAAGAACAGACTCGGCGAGTAGGATGAAGTTTTTCCTTAACCACTCAGTGAGTGGTCCTGCCGAGTTATGGTTGACTCAGTGAGTCATGGAGAGTTAGAGAGGGTTGACAGGTGGACTGAGTCGAGCTGGAACTCGCCGAGTTGTTCTTGTGACTCGGCGAGTTGAGTCGTGGTGGCCCCGCGATTCATGACCAGGTGGAACTCGTCAAGTCAGGGGAGTACTCGATGTGTCAAAAGAGAATCCTAGAGAGTTGGTGAATACGCTTAGACTCGCCGACTCGCTATAGTGCACTTGCCGAGTCTGGTCAAATTGACCGTTGACCGTTGACCGTTGACCAGAGTTGACCAGTGTTGACTTGATAGGGATAGTTAACCTTAGTGGTAAAAGTATTAATTAGAGATATATGATGTTATAGGGGGATTATAGCTCGGGGGTTCGAGCACGAGTGATTTCCAGGGTTCGCGAGTTATCGAGATATACGAGGTGAGTCTTCTCACTATATTGTACCCGGAAGGGTTTGACTGTGTGACCGGAAGGTCGAATATGATATGAGATATATGCATTATGTGTGATAAGTTAATCGTTATATGTGCCATGTATGATATGCTTGATATGGGCCGGAAGAAATTATGTTATGGGCCGGAAGGCGAATATGTTATGGGCTGGAAGGCGTTGTATTGTGGATAGTAAGGTTGACGTGGGTAGGACCGGAAGGTTTACCTAGTCGGGACGGAAGTCCCCTGAGACACATGGACCGGAAGGTCTGGGCCTGGAAAGGCGTATGTGCGTAGGTTGTATTTTGGGGAACTCACTACGCATTTATGCTTACAGTTGTTGTGTTATGTGTTTTAGGTAATAGCGAGGACCGTGGGAAGGCGCCGCCATGATCGTACACATACTCCGGGAAAACTATTTTTATGATATTTGTGATGTATTCAGTCGTGACAATATTGTTTACATTGGAATTTAAAATATTACTCGATGTTTTGATGTTTGCAAAGATGAAAAATTTTGGTTTTAAAATTTACGTTGTTACATGTTTGATCGTGTAACCTAACGATTACCCTATCAGTAACACGCTCAATAATATTGGGTAACTCCTCGGGTATGGCTCGCGAAACCTCCACAACGATCCAATCATGTAGTGGACTCCTGTTGAGACAAGATGCGTAACCCACCTCCGATCCCTGATGACAAGAGCTAATATCAGGTCCCTCCCTACCGTGGGATCCTAGAGATCCATAAACATTGGGCCCTAGAGGAGTCCTAACTTTCCCACAGTAATCTTGATCCGGAAGGCCTCGAGGCGGCTATCCAAAAGCTCCAAAATACCTTTCTTGATTGAACCAAAGATCAAAGGAGTTTGGTCTAGTATACAGTGCGTAATCTCAGCTGAAATAAACTCTCTCATCTGCTCTCCGAGCTGACTGACTCCTGAAACCCGATCTGGATCCCTCCCCGGCACATGAACTGCCTACTGGTCTACCCGTAGTGTCACCATACTGCAATATTCCATAATATGTATCAAAATACTTATCACTACCGAGGGATCACACACACACACTACAAATTCTCTGGTTTTATCTCAGTCCTCTTTGATTCGAGTATAGATCCTTTGCTTTCTGTAGTATGGGCCCCTACTACCTTCAACATTTATCCGTATTTTCCTCAAATATTTCCTTGACTCCACCAAGTCCCTTGCACTACTACTATTGCTCCCAGCACTAATCTCATCCTAGGCTTACCCTAGAGAAATCTATAACCCGACCCAGTCCTCAGTTGCTAAAGGACTCTTCATGATTCCAATTAACGATTATGTGAATACCATCACATGTAACGAGGTTTAGATAATCCTTCGAGTAAAATATTCATCCCTACAATGGTTAGACTCAAATGAGAGCTATGTAGTAGGGCCAAATCTAGCACTCTAAGATCATTCAACCCTGATCACATGTGACTTGACGTATTCACCTAATGGATAACTCCCATCACTTAGAGCCCCACAAAGCACAAAGAAAGTAGCATTCGGAAAAAAAAGGAAAAATCTAACCAAAACATAATCAAGAAATTTTATCCACATATCAGGAATTGCACTAACATGCAACTCATAAAGCTCATACACACATAACAGGCACATAAGGCATCCTCCAAGATCCTTGGTCCTAATCTAGCATGCAGTTCTCATGAGTATATCATATTTAAACAAACATGTATTTGTAATTTGGGAGAGCTTACTTGAGCTCGGCTGATTGCATGTACCACACCCTTTTCTTCTTGTTCAAGGTTCTTTTCTCTTTTCAAAACTCCTTTCAAAATTCTTTTATAAAAAATGATTTTTCTTTTGAAAATTTTCATACCAAGTCCTCAGTTTGAGTACAGACACGCCAAAGAGTGTTCCCGAATCCCTTAAACCAGGGCTCTGATACCAACTTGTAATATCCTAAAAATCAAGACAAAAAATTTCATTTTCAAATCATTCATCAAGCCATAATTATCAATCATAAACATAAGTCGTTATATCCAATCAAAGTATCTTCTCAAAACACTTATTTATTACATTAGAGTAAAACATCCCAGGTTAAACATCATGGTGTGTGTGATGCAGTTATCCAGAGCTCTTCCCTCCACTACCGGAAGTACCTGAAACCAAAATTGAAAACCGTAAGCAAGAAGCTTAGTGAGTTCCCCAATCTACCACATATTAATATATATCCATATACTGGGCCCCCTCCCGCTTCATCGGGACTTGCCCGACATCAGAATCACTCCGGCATTGGGTCCCACCTGGCATCAAACCCCGCCTGGCATCGAGCCCCGCTCATTATACATATCTGTCTCTCTTAGTCCCTACTCGTCTCTAGTCCTCGCCCGCTATAAACGTAGAAACATATAACATACTAGCATATACATAAACATAATCTAATGTACTTATATTATAAGGCCTTGCCTAACTTGGGCCCTGCCCCTGGTCTACTACTGATGAGCTATGGAAGCCTGTCCACACTCCTGCTGTTAGTGAGATATCCCCCCCCCCCCCCCCCACACTCACTACTCTTGGGCCTTGCGCGTACTCTACTAGTATTGAGATATGGAACCCCATCCATTCCCTGCTAGTGATGAGATACTGGACATCACCCACACTCATCTCCCTACCAGACACATACAAGTACCACAAAGACAACAAGTATATCTAACATGTATTTACAAGTCTTCCTCAGGCTTGCCCCGACATCGGACCCTAGTCTAGAACATACTACCATATATACATACTTCGGGCTTGCATCAAACCCTAGTCTGGAACATACTACCAAGAACAGTGAAGGGAGGATTAGGATTTCGTGGTGGCTGTCTAAATATGAGAAGGATGATGGTGCTTGAGGGTATAATGTTCTTTATATTGTGGCATACCGTTAAATTAGGGTTTGGGGACTCTGAGCGTACGCTGGGCGTATGCCTCTCCACACTCGCGACTATATATCCTTATACGCTAGGCGTACCCAGCTAAACACACACATGCATTCCTTGCATGCATGGGCTACTTTGTCACAAAACTCCATTCGGGGCTAAAGTTGACAATAACTTCAAAATAACATAACTCCTTCATTCTAAGTTTGTTTTCGACGAACTTGATATCCATGAAAAGGTAGTGGGAAGCCCTACGCTCCTAGCCATACCCCAAGTCTAAAACCTTCTAAATGAAACCTGAGACCCGATAAAAGACCGAATCGCTTATACCCTAGGCCTCTGAAACCACAACCGAAGTACTTTTCAATACAGGGTGTTATAGTACTAGTTCAAACATTTTATTATTCAATGTAGATAATTATGTGTTATTTCAGGCAAACATCAACGAATAATTCATGCAATGAAAAATCCAAATGAATGGAAAGGGTTGAATCTTGATTAGATCAGAGTTCAACAGTTGCATTGGATGACATACTCTTTGTTGATTATTAGATAAGTATTGGACCTTATATAGTTGATGACTTGTTCAAGTGGGAGACTGGAGCTGGAAAGAGGCTGCAAGGTCATTAACTAATTGATATTATTTCTAATAATAGCAAGGTTCTTTTATGTTGCCTGTTTAGTCTTCGAGTTTTTAGTTGAAATTTTCTATATCTATATAAGTATGTATCTATCTAGAATATATGCATGTTGGATTCGGCTCAATCATTTTAGTAAAAGATTGGGCCAAGTTTAACTGAAATTCAATTAAGAGAAGGAAAGTTATTGATCCAAAGTATCCATTGCCTGAAACTCAAATTTAATCTCCTTCCATACTTCACAAGCAGCAGCTAGTTTAGGACTCCATTTGGTAGCCTCACGGATAATTTCATTACCCTCAGTAGCAAGATCGCGTCCCTCATTACGATCTTGTACACATGCTTCTAGAGCTACTCGATTAGCTACGGCACCGGGTGCATTTCCCCAAGGGTGCCCTAAAGTTCTGCCACCGAACTGTAGTACAGAATCATCTTCAAAGATCTCGGTCAGAGCAGGCATATGCTCATGACCCAATTAGATAGTAAGGCATTAAGAGAAAATATGGTTGTTAATTTAAGATGAATTAATAAATTAATTGGAATTTTTTTGGAATTAATTAAATAGTTTTAATTAATTAAATAGGTTGTATTTTAATTAATTCATTAGTAATTAACTGGAATATTCCTATTCCATCCAGAATAATGATAGGGAATGATTTCTTACAAGGATAGGAAGTATCCAAAGCAATTTGAATTTAGTTGGAGACTATAAATAGGATACTAGAGATCAAGCCCTAACAATCCTAGCATCTCCTAAATTTCATCCAACCATTCCTTTCTCTCTTATATTAAAAAATAATAACCCTTTAGGGCTTTTGTGATTTTTGAAAAATACCTCCTCTCTCCTAAATTTCTTTCTTGCTAGTTGGCGTCTTGGGTGTGAAGCAATAGATAGATTTTTGGTTTGGGTCCTTATCATCCAATCAAAGTGCTTGTTACTATTTCTCAATGAAGGAATCAAGAAGATAAAGCTCAAGATGTTAGTTATTTTACAAGTTTTAAAGTAGGTTACTATAATAGTAAAACCCAGATCCATAGGATGCATGTACACATACGGTTTGTTTTGTTTTTTGTTGTGCAAACTAATGTGTATATAATGCAATAAATCCCATCATAAAGAATATAATAGATTGACATAATATATATATATATATATATATATATATATATATATATATATATATATATATATATATATATATATATATATATATATATATATATATATATATATGTATGTATGTATACTAGATGAACCTTGCAACTTCACGATTATGAAGTAGACCTTGTAACTTGACAATGTTTATTTGGGTCTTGCACCTTGGCAATGTTAAATTGGGCCTTGTAACTTGCAAGGTTGAATTGGACATTACAACTTGAAATTAGATAACTTATCGATTTGGAACACTAAGTCGATCTGATCCAGCCCAACGGGTGTGGTACGTCATCAACATCAAAGAAAGTTTATAAACAACAAAAATTTACCATTAACTTCAAAGATAGTGCATAAGATACCCTAACATACTACTTATAAACAACAAAAAGAAATACATTATCCTTTAAGGTTGTTTCTTTGAGATCAATATATCGATAATAATCACCAATGAATAAACACGCATCAGAGGATCAACTCAACCAAGAGATCTACAATTCGGTCTTTATTAAAATTTGAAAAGAACAATAAATTCTTCAGGAAATTATAAGAGGGGGAAGTTGAAAGACCGAATGGAAACATTAATGGTACAAGTATAGAAGCGTCGACTTGAATTTAATGATGTCTAGGGAAATTTTATCTCCGATTTTGAACGACAGTTGCAAAATACTGTTAACAGAGAGATAGATGTATATACGGAGAAGGGGGGGGGGGGGGGGACTACTTATGTTGGAAATAAATACAAAAAAACTATAACCGTTTAAGGAGAGATAGGGTAAAAAGATATAAATACCCCATGTGGAGTGCATGTGAAGGTAACTAACCATGCCTTACAAATGGCATCCGACACAAGGACCTTGTATGCAAACCAAAATAAAGGACATTGATGGTCTGGGTGGAAAAATAGTTTATGGGGTGAAATCCATGACTTTTGACATAGCACGAGGACTGAATATGTAATTAAGCCAATAAAATATTTATAGATCAAGCCACCAGGATTCATTTCAACTGGACCCGGCCGTTAAGACATGTTACTGTGATCTTTCCCCTTTATTACTTTGATATTACTTAAAAAGTTGCCAAACATATTTTAAGAAATAGTTTTGTGGATTGTAAGCCAACACAAGCGCTATAGTCGCATGCTCATCCCGACTGCATACTGCACATGACGACAAAACTAGTCTGGGATTTCCCCATCATATAAACCAACAGATTCCACACTTCTTTTCTACAATAATTTCCTCTTTCTTCTTTCTTCAACAAAATCACACAAATTCCTTATTCCCATTCATTTCTTGAATCACAAATCGCAAAAATGGATCAACTTTTTGATTCAGAAGAATCCAGCAGTGGTTGTGAATCTGGTTGGACCCATTACTTACAACACTCCATCCCCCATGATGTTTTCTCATGGAAACAAGCATCTCATGGTGCACAAGAACATGATGAAGAACATGAAGATGACAATGATGATGAAGAAGACGATGATATGTCGATGGTTTCGGATGCTTCTTCAGGTCCACCACATTTTCAACCACATCAAGAACACGAAGAAGAAGAAGAATACTTCAACAATGACGACAACAATGCTTTCTGTGATCCTCCATTGACGTTGGTTGCTAGGAAAAGACCAAAGCTTTTTAAGCAAACAAGTTTCCATAGCCATAGACATCTGCAAGATTTGCCTGCAGCTTCTCTTGATGATACTGCTAGTTCTCCCTTTTTCTGCTTTTCCAATGTAAGCATCTTTTTGATTCCTCGTGTATTGCCATTTCATTCGATTCCACGTTTTTCAATATTTCTCCACACAACTATAAACAAGATTCACGATTCGTATCTTTCATTCGTTTTCAACACTGAATCCTTAATCTTTACAAAATAATCATCAAGTTTAATCGCTCTTAGCAAACTTCATGGTGCTTTTTGTTAGCGAGTATAATAGTTAGAAAAATTTCATATACGCGACCTAGTCATATTGGTTTTCTCCGATGTGCTAATTAAAAGACTCGTTGAATCATCGATTGTTCTGAATATTAAATTTGATTAGAAGTCTTACGTATTTTTTTTTTTTAACTAAATAGTCATCTAAATAACGTTTTATTTATTTATTTTTTGTTTTACAGAAAGATCTACAAGTGTGCAACAAACAATCTACAAAGGAGGATGATAACAGTTTTTGTTATTCACTCGGCCATTCCACAACCTATTTTCAGGTACTTACTTTTATGATTGTTGTACATTGTTATATATATAAAAGTATTGTTTATTTTATGTTTTGCCCTTTTACTAAATACTGATATTGATCATACATACGTGATACGTCACAATTTTTTATTATATTATGACTAAAGAAAATTTCTTTGACTCATAATGAAACATATTTGCATTATTTATTTTCCAATGTTTTGTATCAAATCTTTGAAGTTTTTCTATTTAAATTGTGGGGTTATACTCTGACGTGTGTTTGAAGCCTAACAATATATGTACTTCCCAATGAACAGATGGTCTGAAGTGAAGTTCGTCACAAGCAAACCCTAGAAGGAATGAAAAGGCTAGTCACACCAAATGGAATTTAGATTATAAGATTAGGGATACTTTTTTGTATTTTTTTTTTCTTTTCTTAGTGATGAGTAGTGCTTACAATGGGTGACCAAGATCTTTGAGATAAACCAATGAAATTTTTGAATATCGGTTTTTCATGTTTGGTTATAGATATGCAAAGGTTAGTAAATCTATATTCATGAAAATAATCTCGTACACATCAACTTTATCTTGTTACACAATGGATAGGATGCAATATTGCATGCTTTAAAACATAATGTGGTTGCTTGCCGTATAAATTTTGCATGACAGAGTCAGACAAACACAAAAAGAACTAACGGTGAAAGGATTAATGGACCGGTCACTTCACTGACTAGTCCGGCCCACAACATTGGTTTGTCCAGTGGGTGTTGATGTGTCGTTAACTCATCAAGATGTTTCCCTTTTGCCACATTGAGTAAATCTTTGGGCTTTTGGGAGAGGGTATTTTGAGTGTGGGTTGGGTTAAATTAATTTGTCTTTTGATTAGTTTGGGGAATTTTTATTACTTTGGTTTCATTTGACTTTTTTACTAATCTTTTTCTTAAACAATTAAAAGTTCTATTACGGTTTTAGTTTTTTTTTAAGTGACTTACCAAATTTTTATTAAATCAAGACTACGAAGAACATTAGCATAAAAGTTTTTGCCAAAGAAATTATATTGACAAATGGTTTCTAAGACAATCTGCCCAAATTGCATCGATTATTTTGCCTCTAACAAAAATCCTAGAATAGGAAGTGATTATAATAGATTCAAAAAAGAAAATCTTTTTTAATATGGGTCTCTTTGAAAATCAAGTTATTGTGTTAAAGCCAAACAATCTATGTAATAAGTACAGACAAACCGAACTACTTTTCGATATAATAAGAACCGGCTATGAAATCAATCCCTGCAGGCCACTAAGAGCATTCACAATGGGGAATTTAATGCAAGAGTTGAATGAGGTGTCATGTCTACTTGTCATTTAATGGATACAATTCCACGATTGTGAAATACTACATTGACATTCAATGAATTTGAAGTTTAATGGAAAAAAAGAAAATCTTTAAATCTTTAAATAAATATTTTTTAATATGTTCCATTGAACTTGTAGAATTTAATGCATTGTAGGATAAAAATGAATAAAGTTGTATGGAATAGTGAATGATAATGTTGCATTGGATTGAACTCTATAGAGTTCAATACATTGTGGATGCCCTACTCGGAATGTCCCCCACAAATCAACTTTAAACCACAATTCTTAGCAAGTTGACAAATAACAAACTAAGAGTAGCTAAGGGTATATGGACAATATATCAAATCCAATCATCCATCCTAAGAATTAACTTTAATTCGAGTGTACTTATTCCATCTTGTTTTACCATTATCAATGATCACCTACCTTTTATCAAGAAAATAACAACGGATGAAGAAAAAAAAAGACATGTGTCGCATAACTTCCAATGACAAACATACTCTTGGTCATTTAAGAACACATTATCAAGAACAAACAATAAATCATGCATTTCTTCTCTTTTTCTTGAGTGAGTCTGTCTCCTCTAGGGCCAAACACAACCATCATCTGCCCAACATGATCCCATATTTCAACCCTCTTGAGTTTCCATTTTTCAATACATAGTCATCAAAAACAGCTAGAAAAAGAATTTCATCACCATTTGTAATTCTAAAAATCTATTTGAAAGTATTCCCAATGTTTTTTGACCTTGTAGATCTACATGTGAAAATTATGATCTTCCAACCATGTATCATTTCAACAATTTTCAACCAAAAACTAAAACCATATCTAGAAATATAAATATTTTGAAATTGCTCACTATCCCCAATGAAAAACTATTATTGGTTTTACCTAAGGACCATTTTTTTTCACTGAAGAATCTTCATCTCCATTTGGATTAAAGTGATCAATTGACAGCAAAAATGGCTCTTAATCCCCAATCCAATAGCTTCTTTAGGAGCTACCATCTTCTTCCAAGAAACTCAACTTATTCTTTTTATCACGTATCTTCCTCCTTAAACAATAATTCCCCATACATTCTTTCTATGTATATACCCAAGCTTTCCGAAAGCTATATAATAATTGTTGTTCTTCCCGCAAGTAATAACTTCATTTCCTTCCAACTCGAAAATATCGCAAACTTTTTTTTAATCGAACTCCAGATGATTATTTAGTCATATTATTACCAACTAGCAATTGTGATCCTCGATAATATATACTGCCAACATTTCTGTACCTCAATATAAGATATATCTACTACATACAAATTGCTTTTTTATAATTTAAATTTTAATCTAGATACCAATAAAAAACACTTAAAAATCCCAAGAATTCTCGTTACATTATATGTTGACTACTCCTTCCAAAATGACATCATTTGTGAAAAACCAATGGGAAATTCGAAATTTCCCATCTCTACCTAAACACTTTATATACTTCATTATTTTCTTTTATACGACGCCTACATTTAGTCGAGAAACATATGAATTTTGATATCCTTAGGTCAATAAATCATACGATTAGTTAAAGTTGATTTAAAGAAAATTGTTTATCTTTTTTCCTAAATTTTTGGCAATCACCTTGCATGGAATCCTAATGACACTAACTAGTCTAAAATTCACAAGCATTTTACTTCATAAAGTTCAATGAATTATCACATTATCTTTTTATATATCATCCATCATCTTTCTACATTTCATAAAGTTTAATGAATTATTAGATCATCTTTCTACATATCATACAATTCTATCAATTTTTTCCAGAATGCATTAAATCATACAAAATAGTTAGGCATTAAAAAGCTAATTTATAGTATTTATTTAAGAATTGTAAAAGTATGTTTTTTTCCATTGAAAAGTTTAATGGTAATTGAACTTCAAATCTATTAAATGTTAAGATGACATCTAATCATGGTAGAATGTCAACCATTAAACCAGGGCCGGCCCTAATGGTGTGCAAGGTGTGCATCCGCACAGGGCCTCAGGAAAAAATAGGGCCCGAATTTAAAAAAATTATATAGTTATAAGTATGTATATATATCGTTTTGTTCAGAAGAAAATAAAAAATGTAAGTTAGCTTAGCCGGCAAAACCACATTCCTAAAGCGTGCTTGTTGTTGTTTGATGTGGGTTCGATCCCCACCGTTTTCATATTTTCAATGAAATCAATCTTTTTTTATTTAAATAAATAGAAACAAGTTATGTATCAACCCCTCAAATTTAGTAGTTAATTCTATTTAATAAATCAATTTCCTTAACTTACAAGTTTTGCCTTCCAAATTTTTATAATTTCACATTTTGAGTAATTTAAAAAATTTGTTTTTCATTTTTTAAATAAATAAAAGTTACATATCAACCCTTCAAATTTAGTAGTTAATTCATAAATGAACTTCCATAACTTACAAGTTTGGCCTTCCAAACTTTTATAATTTCACATTTAGTAATTTAACAATTTTGTTTTTACTTGTACAATTTCATTGTGACCTTTAGATTTAGATTTATATATATATATATATATATATATATATATATATATATATATATATATATATATATATATATATATATATATATATATAAACTTACTTTTAGGGGCTTTTTTTTCCGTGTTTGCACCGGGCCTAAGATAACTCAGGACCGGCCCTGCATTAAACGACAACTAAACTTGCCATCTTATTGAACTCACAATTGTTTATGCTCTAAACCGGTAACATAAAGCCGGTCCTTTACGTTTGTAATCAACGCAATAAAGGAATACTTACATCTATTAGCGATCCATGGAGACTTTTCAAAGGTTTCCAATAAGTTAGTTATATCATATCGTGTACTTCTCCAAAACACTACATTAAAGTCCTTAGGACTTGAAAATCTATCATCCCCACAGCCACATACGATTTTTTTTATTTCATTTATAGTAATTGCTTCATTCAACAACAAAGAATCCTAAACCAATAAAGTTTTGTTATTATATTTGCAAAACTCGTGTGCATTGGTCTTATCGACTTGGTCTCTAACAATTTTGATGAAAAATAAGATGACACATTTTTTTACAATACTCGAATCCATATTTCGTTCCTCACTACAAAATACCCATACCATCGTACACACGTAGTTACTTTTCAACGCTTAATAAAAGTGTTTAGATTTATCTTCCATGTCCTAAGTCTACTTCGTTTTCTTCTTTTGAAGGATACTTAGAAAGAATTCCGTTATATTTTCACCAATGTGTTAATATTTGTTAATCAAACTTCAAAGGAAAGAGACTTTACATACATACACCTTCAAATTACTATTGAATATTTGTTCTTAGGAAAACCTTAAAACAAATTCGTCCTATATGAGTGTTTGTTTCTCATGATAAAACAATGGTAAACAATTATTCAAGATGCCCGAACCCTCACAAGGCCGGAAAACACCTTGGTTGCAGCTCATGTTGTATATATACATCAAAAAGTAACTCGTGTCCTTAAACCCTACAAACGTAACAGATGGATTTTAATAGCTTCATTAATCAAGAAATCAAAACTGAAATATGTGATTAATAGCCTTTAAAATGGGTTGTAACCGTCTTTATTTGAAAATAAAATAATAGCAAAATGGTCCTTGAATTTTTCTGGTCGACAGTTGGTGCATTCGTACCAATAGGACACACGCTCACACACATGTTCAATGAAACAATGCCAAATTGGCTCGTATTTGCACCCCCTACCATGCAAGAGAGAGCTTTTGTGGCATTAAACTTACAAGGCTATGAAGTCTTTGAAGTTATAAAGCTATTTCCTTCTCTTTCTCCCATATATTTGGGATTGAACAAGACCCACTTTAACTCCTTTGTTTTTTTTACTTCCCACCACCATACTTTGAAAAGTAAATTCTTATTCTTTTTTAATCCGTTTTGGATATCATAATTAACATATCATGGAGGAGAACACAAGCACATAATCAGTAGTCCATTTTGATTATGTTTAGAGTCCGAATTTTATTCTAAAAATTATGAAAACCCCATTTTTGTAAAACTAATTTTCCAACAATCCCCCACATAAATTAAAATTGCTTCAACATTTTCAAGTTGCGTAGGTAAAATCCAACAATTGAAACCTGCATATGACATGTAGGTTTACCCTTTGAATTTTCCCCAAAGATACACTTTTTTACTAGCACACTAGTAGACTCGATATCTTTGAACTGCTCTTCCATTTGTGTAAATAGTCAATACATATCTCACACGATTCCCACTGACCCAGTTAGGCTCTCATTGATTATGGTCATAGACACTTGCCTAGTTCTATAAGAGCTCTTAGGAATTTGCATATCCAATTCCCTTTGAAGCGACCCCACTTTTCTCTCTCACATATGTGATTTTACTATAATCATTAAAAGCTAAGATTTGATTATTCCAAACTTATCATCGACTACTATAAGCTTAACCTACATCATTGTTTTTTTTTGTAGGAATGGGTTGAGGTTGACCCTTATAGTGATTGAAATATGTTATTTGCAAGTAGGTTTTCCCATTGAACCCAGATCTTAGGATCTCCTGTCAACTAGGTTAGGTTTTCCCTCCTAATAACATATTAGTTCATGGGTTTTAATCCCATTCCTATTGATGACTTTGCAACTAACTCTATATATAACCCTTTTGTTTAACGAATCAATAATGTTAACCTAGTTAGGTTCTTATTGATGTGTATGTTATGGTCATGGACAATTATTTCATTCTATAAGAGCTCTTTAGAATTTGCCCATCCAATTCCCTTTGAAGTGACCCCATTTCTCTCTCTCTCATATAGGTGATTCTATCATAATCATTAAGACTATGATTTAAAGATTTCAAACCTATGATCGACTACTATAAGCTTAACATGCATTAATGTTTCTTTTTAGGAATGGGTTAGGTTAACCCCCACAGTGATTCAAATATGTTATATGTACGTAGGTTGTCCTAATATGTAACATCCATAAAATTCATGAAAAATTTTAAACTTTTAAAAAAACCCATAGATTAACATTGTTTACAAAATAGATTAAAAAACATGTTTAATATTAAAGTTTTCCAAAAATCATAAAACCAAACACGAGGAGGTGCACGATCACACCTTCACCTTCCTGCGATCCTCTGAGATACCTAAAACATCATCCAAATCTGTCACCTAAAGCTTAGTGAGTTCCCTCAAAATACCAACACACAACAAATAGCCCATAAACAATAACATCATGCAATTGGTCCATAGCTAATAGACTGGATTACCCCTGAGCCCGCAATATAAGGCTGGCTTGCTCCCGGCCAGATCAGTCCTTGGATTGAATACCACTAAGCCTTTAGTACGATTCTGGCATACTTTTCTCAGCGTTCAGCTCTTATCTGGAATGTTCATGAGCCCTTAGTATGAGTCTGGCATGCCCTCCCCACCCCTCAGCTCATATATGGATTACTCCATGGTTTGTTGGCTACCGCACAGAGCAGTACAACGTCAATCCAACTGACACAATATGTTTACATATAATATATAATTGTTGGATTAAGTGTATAAGCTCATAACTATAATTGGTATGTACTTGACCCAATAGTAGCATGGTCCTTTTTGGTTGCCTTCACCATAGCAACTTGACTAGATGAATTATGGAAAAAGAAGTTAATTGTGATTTATTAATATATTATAAGAATAATATATAAATTCAGAAATCATATTATTTAATTAATATTAGTCAAGAATTAATTTGGAATTAATTTAGTGATCAAAAGAGATTAATTAAATTAAGGGGACTGATATTGGAACGATTAGATAATTGCAAGATGGGTTACGGACTCCTAAAAGAAGGAGGTGGACGAATTCTATGGAAGCCCATAGAAGAATTCGACCATAAGGGCCTTCTAGAAGGATCCACTTGACTACTTAAGGCTTAAGCAATTAGATTAGGGTTTTGACTGAAACCCTAACAGCTTAGCTATATAAAGACCCTATGGGACTCCTAAATTTTGGCACTAAACCGTAAGAAGGATAGCCAACCGAGTTTTTGATCCCTAGCCTCTCTCTCATATTCTTCCAACTTGCTCTTAGTGTTTGTGATCTATTAGAGGTATCGCATTTGAGGTACTAAGCTCTTGAAATGGAAAGATCAAACATGATAAAATTGAAAGATAATATTCGAACTTTATATTAGATATAAAATTCGAAATATAGCATGCTAGAAAAGGGTTCATGCTCTGGATAATTGTTATTGCATGTATAACTTGAGAAAAACCTAGATCCAAAGCATTAGGGTTGCATGTACACCATATGAATAATGTAGTGCTCATAACTCATTAGTGGTATCAGAGCTTAGTGTGTTTTTCTATTATATTTGATGGTTTAATGAATTGTTCAAAGCAAAAGCCTTTTCGATTTTTCATCTGCCTCATGAGCACGACATGGTGGCGAGTCAAAGTGCATATTTTCAGGATTTTGGCTTAACTTACATTTGGATAGTTACCATAAATTGTTTTTCTAATTAAAATTCATTTTTATCTTTTATGGTAATACATATCTTAATCTAATTGGAAGATAATGGTTAAAATTTAAGATAATTACTAGATTATGTTATAAATTAATTATTTTTAAATTTTAATTTGTAATTATCTTGCCAAGGTAAAAAGGAATTTGGATTAGGTCAAAATTTAAATAATAATAAATTATATGATTAATTTAATTGTTTTTCAAATTTGATCTAAAAGATTTTAGAAAGTTTCAAAATTTTCCCTCAAATTTTGGAATTTAAATTTTGATTAAAAAGTTTTGATTTTGAAATATTTAAATTCTAAACTCTAGAGTTTTAAAAGGTGTAAAATTCAACCATTATACTATTATAATATTATATATATATATATATATATATATATATATATATATATATATATATATATATATATATATATATATATATAAGACCAGTCAGTCTTATCGATAGTAGGTCTCATTAATAAAGTTGGTCTATAAGGGAGTATAAGAAAACTGCCTATAAAATAGCAGTGGAATGAGTGTCCACTCTCACCTACCGCTTCCTTGATTGGTGGAAGGTCGTTAGTCGAACGGGTAGGATAGGACAAAACTAATTCCACATTAATAAGTATAATGATCTTATAAAGTAACTAAATGTTTGCATAAATTCTCAATCATAGTTACTTTAGGAAAAATGAGAAAATGATGTTATTCCATGAAATTGCACTTTGCACCTTGCCATGCCGTTAGTGGATCGTGTGTGGCTAACCAACACACAAATTTGGGACTAACAAGGGTGGCGAAGGGTAGCTCGATGTTTATCATAGATCAATGGAGTGTGTATGGTTAACCGGCATATTGATTAGGTGATAAATGACATCGAGAGTACCAATCATATTTGCATGGTTATTCATACTTTGTTTGTGATCATCGGTATCTCAGCCACAAAATTGAAGGTCATAATCAGGATTGAAACATGTCATTGAAAAGTTCATTGAATCTCAAAAGAATCTAGGAATTTCAATTCATTTAAAACTTAATAATCCTTTCCGTTTTTCATGGCGGAAATTGGTAAATCGTCATTTACCTACCTTCAAAGATTTTTTGCAATTGGATTACGACATTCCTCTTCCGAATTGTGAAATATTATGTTGGGTCCTAGCCTTAAAATTTCATTTGGGTTTTATATTAAGGATTCTTATCTAATCTAAACTTTGTCTCTTTTTTTCAGATGTCTACTTCAAACAACACTTCTGGCTCCTTTTCCCTCATGAAATTATGTGGGAGAATGATCTTCGATGGATCCAATTTTAACGACTGGATTCATAAAATTCGCATGGTCACTCGCTACGAGGAAAAGGAGTATGTCCTCGACAAAGAGCTAAAGGAGATCAATGAAGAAACTGCTACTCCTGAAGAAATCACCGAGTATAGAGTGCATGAGAAGGACAAGACAAAGATGTCATGTATCATGCTTGCCACTATGACTACTGAACTCCAAAAGTCCGATGATGACTATTATCCTTTCGAAATGCACCAAGACTTCATGGAAAGGTACCATCAAAGTACTCGACAGGAAAGGTACAAAATCATTGCCTCCATGATAACAACAAAGATGAAGGATGGAGAGTCCATCACGGCCCACTTGCAAAAGATGCAAAGGTTTGTGGACCGCTTGCTGAAGTTAAGTGTCAACTTCAACAAAGAGTTGGTTATTGACATTATCCTATACACTTTTCCTCCTTGTTATAATCAGTTTAGACTGAGTTATTATATGAACAAGGAGGAATTCACTCTAAGAAAGTTCAAGGCCTACTAAGAACTGCTGAGAGTAGTTTATGTCACACCCCCAAACTAGAACAACGGAAACGTTCGGGGGCGGAGGACGTCATGTACAGTATCATAATAATGCACAATAGTAAACAAGCAACAATATCATCCATTGCATTCATAATATAATTTAATACAAGTGTGTTCTATATATAGCTTGAAAGACACCAAAATATGAATCAAAATAAAAGACGAGTCTTGAACATGCTTCGTCTTCTCAAAACCTAGTCCTGTGTACCTGTCTACTGGTGACCTGAGAATACAAGTTATTTTGAAAGAGTATATTAGCATTTAAACTGGTGAGTTCATAAGTATTTTAGTGTCAATGTTTGCATAAGTTTGATGAAAGTGTTTGTAAGTGTTTGATGTAAATGTTTGTAGGTGTTTGATGTAATTGTTTGTATCTCCTAGAAAATCCTATATTTTCTACTTATAATGAAATGTAGTCTTCTTCCAAGAACTCGACTGTTCTGTATGTTTTTTCTTTTGTAAAAGTGAGTACTTTTCCCAAATAGGACTATCATTACTAGAAAATCGTTTACATTATCGTTTATGTGAGAAGATCACAATATGAATGTAATGGGAAAATGACGATGTATGGTAGTCTTGTATATAGTAACTACAAATGTACTAACTACCTTAAACCAATTGTCGAATTAAGGTAAAATGTGATGAGATTATAACCATACTTGATTGACTGGTAAAACACAACAATCAAATACGTCGAAATGGTATGACAATCGTCACCCATAGACCTGCAGGTCCCATTGTAGCTATCAACAACATGTAGGATGGTTAATCTCATATAGATCAATACACAAATTCATGCTCTCCCTCCAGGAGACTCTAGTTACAAAACGTGACACAACAGTATATTGCCATGCCATGAAGTAGTGGTTCACATTAATGCTATAGTGTTCTTGTATTAGTGTAGTATGTTCTCTCTATTCTAGTGTATAGTATGTTCCTCCCTGTTTCTAGTTATAGTATGTTCTTTCTGTTTCTCATTATAGTATTTTTTTAACTAACTCATGTATGAACTGACTCTTGTATGTTTCATTGTTCTAGAAATAGTGAGTAGTAATCCTCTAAACTATACCTATTATAGTTTACTAGTACTGTTGTTTGAATGTCTGATCATATTTGTACACCTTTACTACCTAAAGGTATTGAAGCGATTGGAAGAACTTTTATATCTACATGCATGTACATAGTATATAACTAAGATTCAAACGACACTCGGACAAACAACCGATACCCTAAGTCCACAACCAAACAAGGAACATGAAGTAAAGTGAGTTATCAGTCCTAAGCCCTTTCAATCTTATTTTATAACTATATCTATATAGACATGATTTTGACAATATACAAGTCTAAAAGAGTTTTGTAAAATAATAAAGAGTTTATATAAAAAAGAGTTTTAACCATTAAAATGGTTATTGATGACTTGATGTCAGTTTATAAAATGATTTGAAATAGTTTTTTTGATAACACAGTTTTGAAGTATAAGAAATCCACTTGTTTTATAGTTATAAATCACATGTGATTGATACTATAACTATAATGTTTTCTACTTGTATTCCCCCCCCCCCCCGGCCGCCATAAAAGCGTTTAAAATCATTTAAAAGATAATTTTAGGGTTATGAACTCACATGCAATGAGTGATTCGAATGAAAGATCGATACAGGATGCTAAGTATGCCAAGAGAAGTCCCGAGCACAAATAGATGTTACAAAGATTACAATGAAACATATATGTATATAATTAGTGTATATAACAACTAATCAAGTTAGGGAACAAACTTAGGGACTAGGAAACAATTGGAATGAAGTGTTACAATCACATATGAGTGTACAAAAGGTGTTCACAGCCACATAATTGTGTGTTTATGGCCAAAGGGTGTTCACGGCCAAGGTGTTTATGGCCAACACATGAAATAGATAGGGTTTACGACCATGACTTGAAGGGTTCACGGCCATGACATGAACTAAGAAGGGTTTACGACCATATGAAGAGTTTGCAGCTCTAAACTCTTGATGTTCATGCTAAACTGGTTGATTCTTGGATACTACTCTAGAGCTTCTAATAGATAACTAGTATATGGAAAGGATACTTACGATTTGGAAACTTGAAAGGGTGATTACGGCCCAAAGAACTTAGTGTGTGTTCTTGGTGTTCTTAAAGATCTAACCACAGAAAGAGATGAATTCACGGATGCAATCATAGGGTTTTACTTGATCAAGAAGGATATCAACTTATAAATGAAAGAATCACTTACAAATTTGACGAGAAATGGAAGTATTCTTGATGATACTAGAGAGAGAAATGAGTGCTATTCACTTGAAGATGTGATAAGTGAAGAAAAATGAAGGGATATGATACTTAAGGAGGAAGTTCACGGCTAGACAAGAGCTTACGGCCATAAGCTCTAGTTTACGATGGTAAACTCCTTGTGATGGAGTTTTCGGGCTTGAATGTTGCACAATGAACTCTAGTAGATACTTCCTATCACCCATTTCTTGAATGTACTAGGCTTAGAACACTCAAAAAAAACCCTTAACAATGCTAAAATATAGTAGAAACAAGTCTAACTTTTGATTGAATTGAATGGCTTTAGAAGATAGAAATTTCGGGTTGTCACAGTTTAAAAGGCGACTTTGTTGTACCTAATCCTACTGTTGTTACCCCTGTCTTGGCATTTGGATAAGGGAAAGGAAAGAAGAGGAAGGCTCCTTCTAAGAGCCACAAGGGAAATTCCCATGAGGGATCCTCTTCTAGTCGGACCAAAGGTGGCTCTGCTGCTCCTTCCTCTAATCCAAAGGATATAAAGTGCTTCCACTGTCACGATAAAGGACATTGGAAACAAAGTTGCCCTAAATACTTGTAGTAAATCAAGGATGTGAAGATAAAGCCCACCTTCATAGGTATTTACACTATTCAATCTAACAACTCATCACATGCTATTTCTTGGGTCCTTGATATAGGATGTGGTTTTCACATTTGTTCTTATTTGCAGGGTCTAAGAAGAAGTAGGGATATGGAGCACAGAAAGATGAACTTGATCATGGGGAATAGGAAATCGTTGCCTATCACCAAGATTGGAATTTATTCTTTATTCCTTAGTAGTAGGTTAGGGTTAGATTTGAATGGTTGTTGCTACTCGTCGGAAATGGTGAGAAACATTATTTCTTTTCATGTTTTGTACAGACAAGGTTTTTTATTTTCAATTAATAATGAAATTGGTTCTATAAATGCTTTCTAGAATGGTACTTTTTATTTTGTAGCATTGCCTTGTAATGAAGTATATGAAACTGTGAATGTTGTAGATAACTTAGGAAATAATGTGTTGAATATTGATTTGTCTAATGGTCTTGAAAAAGCATGCTTGTGGCATTGTCGTATTAGACATGTCAAGAAGAAATGCATAGCCTAACTCCAAAAGGATGGACTGTTGGAGTCTTTTGACCTTAGGTACGATGACACGTGCGAGTCTTGTTTACTTGGAAAGATGACTAAATCACCCCTCACTGACACTTGTGAAAGAGGTGAGGGATTATTGAATTTCATACAAACCGATGTGTGTGGGCCTTTTAGATCCACCACAAGGGATACAAACCGCTTCTTTGTGACTTTTACCGATGATTATAGCAGATATGGGTATATCTACCTAATAAATAAGTCAAAACTTTTGAAAAGCTCATAGATTTTAAGCAAGAAGTGGAGAATCAATTGGGCAGGAAGATATAGATGCACCGATCTGATCGAGGTTGTGAGTATCTTGGTATCGAGTTCCACGACAATGTTAAGGAGTGTGGAATTGTTTCACGCAATCAAACCTTGTTGGACATGGTTCGTTCCATGATGATTCGAGCTTCATTACCTATCTCATTTTGGGGTATGACTTGGAGACTACCGCCCATATCCTTAATCTAGTCCCAACTAAGAAGGTTGTGAAAACACCTCACGAGATCAGGACAGGGAAGGTTCCCTCGTTAGCACATATCAAGGTTTGGGGTTGCGAGGCTTTCATATAAGGAGAGACTCACGAGAAGCTTGAACCTCATATTGAGTGTTGTATTTTCATCGGCTACCCATAGAAGTCCTTTGAATATCTCTTCTTAGGCCGAGTGACAATGTTGTCTTTGTTGCGAGGAGAGGGGTTTTACGAGAAAGAGAACTCATATGCCAAGAGGAAAGTGGGAGGCAAATTGATCATGAAGACCTTCAAGAATCAAGTGATGAAGGAACCTCAAACACTAGAGCTCAACTCGAGGAGGAAACTCTAGTTAAACCAATTGACGAGTCCTTACCTCTAAGCTATTCCAGTAGATTTAGCATTCCACATGAGTTTTATGATTTTCATATTAGTACTATGGGTGATACGTTTATCAGTAATAGTACACTAATAAATTTGGATGAACCTAATAACTACAAGGAAGCCATGGTGGGCGAATAGTCTGCAAATTGGAAAGAGGCAATGGAAAATGAGATTCAGTGCATTGATGACAATCAAGTTTGGAACTTGGTTGACAGTGTACCAGGTTGTAAGACAGCCGGGTGCAAATGGATCTTCAAGAATAAGACCAACATGGATGGGAAATTACACACTTATAAGGCACGATTAGTTGCGAAGGGTTTTACTCAAACTCCTGGAGTTGACTATGACGAGACCTTCTCACCAGTAACGATGATCAAGTCTATAAGGGTTAGGCTAGCCATAGCTACGTTTTATGATTATGAAATGTGGAAAACGGATGTGAAAACCACTTTTCTTAATGGGAAGTTAGCTGAAGATGTTTACATGAGTCAGCCATAGGGTTTTGTCAATGCAAAGTACCCTAATAGAGTGTGTAAGCTTGAGAAATCAATTTATGGATTGAAACAAGCATCTTGCAGATGGAATCTATGTTTCGATGAGAAAGTCAAGGAGTTTAGATTTTTGAGAAGCGAGGATGAGTATTTTGTGTATGTCAAGGTTAGTGGGAGTATAGTTAGCTTTCTGGTGTTTTATGTGGATGACATACTACTCCTAAGAAATGACATTCTAACCTTGCACGAGGTTAAGTCCTGGCTTGGGAAGTGTTTTGCCATGAAGGACCTTGGAGAAGCTACTTACATCCTAAGGATAAAGATATTGAGAAATAGGAGTAAAAGACTAATTGGACTTAGTTAAAGTACCTACTTGGACAAGGTGTTGAAATGGTTCAGCATGGAGAATTCCATGAAAGGTGACTTACCCATCCAAGGCAATAACAAACTGAGTAAGACTCAGAGTCCGAGTATAGAGGCTGAGATAGTTGAGATAAGTCAAGTACCATATGATTCTGCAATTGGCTCGATCAAGTATGCTATGACTTGTACTCGCCCTGATGTTCCCTTTGCTTTGAGCATGGTCAGCAGATATCAAGGGAATCCTAGTAAGGCTCACTGCACTGCGGTAAAGAATATTCTTAAGTACCTATGCAGGACTAAGGACTAGGTCCTTACTCTTGGTGGGAGTGATGACTTAAGAGTCACAAGGTATAGTGACGCCAGCTTTCAGACCGACATAGATAATTTCCGCTCTCAGTCTGGCTGGTTTTTACCCTGAATGGAGGAGCAATAACTTGGAAAAGTTCCAAACAAGAGACTGTAGCTGATTCAACATGCGAATCAAAGTAAATACCAGCAAGCAAAGCGTCGAAAGAGGCGATATGGATGAAGAACATCATCGGAGACCTTAGAGTTATACCAGCTATAAAAGAGCCTATGGAGATTTCTTGTAACAATAAGGGTGCAGTAGCCTTAACCAAGGAACCAAGGGATCATGGCAGATCCAACACATCGGTAGGAAATATCACTTTATAAGACATCAGGTGGAAGAAGGACTTGTCTTGGTAATGAGGGTATCATACGATGAGAACCCAACAGATCCCCTCACGAAGGGACTGAGTAGGATTAAGCATTTGTAGCATGCGAGGAGCATTGGTCTGAAGGATGATATTAGTTTTAATAATTAGATTGCTATTTTGAAACTTGTAATAGATAGAATGTAATTGGCATTCGATGGTTAAATAATAAGTGTTTTATTTATGAGTAAAGTTACTATCTTTTGTCAATTGTTTACTATTGTTTCATTTTGTATGTTTTGACTTCCAGAATAATTATATTATTCAAACCATCCACAATCGATCATACTTTAGCAGAAGGTACTGAAGCAAGATTGTCATGAATTTGGCTTGTAGATTGCCTAAAGTGTATTAGACATAGCAAAAATTTCCTCCAACATTCATGAGTGCTCATAAGGTTTGAGTATTGGATTAAACCCACACTCACTTGAATCACTTCATGGAATTTATCACAAGTGATCATGAGACGATAATATCATATAAGTCTTCAAACCAAGATATTTGAGTTGTTGACTATGAGTTGGGTGTACACTGATAGTGCGAAAATGCATCCATAACTAGATGTTATAAAACGCATTGTTGTGTATGATTTGATGAATAGTTAGTACAAGCATATAACATCAAAGTTTATCTATTCCTTTTAATTCTTGTAGGATTAAAAGCGATATCGTGGGCCCCTCGATGATTTTGTTTTAACTTTGTGCCGGTCCCGGTCGGGACTAAATTGATGTGTTTAATTAAGTTCTCTGTCAAACGAATCGGAAACCAGGAAACAAACTGCTGGACAATAAGTATGACATTGTTCCATGCATTTTTCCGACTGATATCTTGAAGAACAGAGGATTATATGATCCCTTATCTTAAGGATGCGTCATTGACTGGGTCAGATTTCGATAACGAATTTTATGAGCTATGATCGCTAGTCAGTGTTTTAAGTCGTACTTGCAGTTATAGTTACTAGACTTATCCAAGTGGGAGACTGTTGGATTAGGTGTCTAAGCCCATAACTATAATTGGTATGTACTTGACCCGAGAGTAGCATGGTCCTTTTGGCTTCCCTTCACCAATGCAACTTGATAGTATGGACTTTTTAGAATAAGGTTAATTGTCATTTGTTAATATATTACAAGTATAATATATTAATATGAAATCATATTATTTAATTAGTATTGATCAAGATTAATTTGGAATTAATTTAGTGATCAAAAAAGACGAATTAAATGTACAGGGACTGATTTGGTAAATCAATGATTCTTATAGTGTGGGCCATTGATCCATGGTTATTTAGGATGGGCTAAACCAACATGGATAGTCCATGGAGGTTTAACTCATGGAGCCTAAGTAATATGAAGATTCATGGTGCATTAGGGTTTGCTTGGATGTAACCCTAGCACTTGTCACACTATAAATAGAACTCACTAGAGCTAAAATTGGTTGGCACATACATTAGTGGAGAGTGTGAATCGATTTTGTTCTTAACAACTTATTCTCTTAGGCCTCCTTTTTCACTTGGTGTTTGTGACACATTAGAGGAATCACATTTGAGGTGCTAAAGCTTTTGAAGGCCAAGAACTATAAGTCCTATTAAGAGGTAAGTGATCTAACTAGTTATTTTGTTCAATTGAAAAATTGTACGCAAGTTAGGATGTATGCTTTGGAAAATCAAATTGCATGTATAATTAGAGAAAACATAGATCCAAAGCATCTAGGGTTGTATGTGCACCATAAGGTTGTTAGAGTGCTCAAAACCCTTCAAAAGGAGCCTATGGAAATTTTCTATGATAATGAGGTGTGGTCGCATTAACCATGGAACCGAGGGATCATGGCAGATCCAGACATATCGATAGAAAATACCACTTCATCAGACATCGGCTAGAAGAGAGACTCCTAGTAGTAAAGAGGGTATCGTTAGAGGAGAACCCAACATATCCACTTACGAAGGGACTGAGTAGGGTTAAGAACTTGTAGCATGCTAGGAGTATTGGGCTGAATGACAATATTAGTTTTAGTGATTAGATAGCTATTTAGAAACCTGTAATAGAAAAAATATAATTGGAATTTGATTGTTAAATAAAGGAGTTTTATTTATTAGTAATGTTACTATCTTGTGTCAATTGTTTACTATTGTTTTACTTTTGCATGTTTTGACTTCCTGAATAATAGGATTATTCAAACCATCCACAGTCCATCATACTTTGGATTTTGGAAGTAGGTATTGAGGAAAGCGTGTCATGAATTGGCTTGTAGATTGTCTAAGCATTTAGACATAGCAAAAGTTTGCTACAACATTCATGAGTGCTCCTAAAAGAAAATTTGAGTATTGGATTAGACACATGCTCACATGAATCACTTCATGGATTTTATCACGAGTGATTTTGAGATGATAATATCATATAGTTTTTAAACCGAGATATATGAGTTGTTGTTTACGAGTTGGTTGTGCATTGATAATGCATAAATTCATCAGTAACTTGATGTTATAAAATGTGTTGTTGTGTATGATTTAATGAGTAAATAGTGCAAGCATATAAGTCAAAGTTTATATGTTCCTTTTATCCTAATAGAATTAAAAGCGATATCTTAGGCCCCTTGATGATTTTGTGTTGACTAATGTGCTGGGCCTGGTCAGGACTGAATTGATGTGTTCAATTAAGTTCTTTGTCAAACTAATCAGAAATCGAGAAACAAACAGTGGACAATGATTATGACTCCATTCCATGTCTTTGTCCACATGATATCTTGAAGAATGGAGGACTGTATAACCTCTTATCTAAAGGAGGCGTCATTAACTAGGTCAGAGTTCGACAATGACTTTTGAGAGGTACGATTGCTAATCGGATTTTGAAGTCGTACTTGCAGTTATAATTATTAGACTTATCCAAGTGGAAGACTGTTGGATTAGGTGTCTAATCCCATAACTATAATTGGTATGTACTTGACCCGATAGTAGCATAGTCCTTTTGGGTTGCCTTCACCATAGCAACTTGACTGGATGACTTACGGAAAAATAGGTTAATTATGATTTATTAACATATTATAAGGATAAAATATTAATTGAGAAATCATATTATTTAATTAATATTGATCAATAATTAATTTGGAAAAATTTAGTTATCAAAAGAGATTAATTATATTAAGGGGACTGATATTATAATTATAAGATAATTGCAAGATGGGTTGCGGACTCCTAAAAGGAGGTGGACGAATTCTATAGAAGACCATAGAAGAATTCGTCCATAAGCGCCTTCTGGAAGGATCCACTGGACTGAATAAGGCTTAAGTAATCAGATTAGGGTTTTGACTGAAACCCTAACAGCTTAGCTATATAAAGACCATATGTGACTCCTAAATTCGGCGACTGAACCCTAAGAAGGATAGCCATCCGATTTTTTGATCCTTAGCCTCTCTCTCATATTCTTCCAACTTGCTCTTAGTGTTTATGATCTATTAGAGGTATCACATTTGAGGTACTAAGCTCTTGAAAGGCAAAGATCAAGCAAGCTACAATTAAAAGGTAATATTCTAACTTTGTATTAGATATAAACTTCAAAATATAGCATGCTAGATAAGGATTCATGCTTTGGATAATTGTTATTGCATGTATAGCTTGAGAAAAACCTAGATCCAAAGAATTAGGGTTGCATGTACACCATAGGAATGATGTAGTGCTCATAACCCATAAATAATAACATACAATGATAACAAACAGTATCACATGTAATCCTACAGATCTACCACACTAGCACATCAAAACTAGCATGAATATTTATTCCATACTTAGCATATCAATGTTTATCGGGTTATCAAACCATTGGGCCAGCCTTGGTGCCTTCGAACCTTAAGTACGGTCAGAAAGACTCACCTCACGTTGCTGAATCATACTAAAAGTCTTCGGCTCCTATCTCACTAAAATCCCTGCACTATCAAAACAACATAAACATTCAATTAATAATTGGATTACAAACCTTAGCTATTAGTCTATAATTAGCGTAAAAGGCCAGTTTATCGTTTCTCCAGTTGGACTAAGACCCAAGCCTTATCTAAGTAATCACTCAAGGACCATATTCGGCACAATTTTCCAAATTGGGCCCAAACTCCTTCTTGGGACTTACCCTAAAGTCCATCCCTTCACTTAGCCCAAAACACCAATAGGCAGATGGTCCAATAAGGGCCCAAGCATCTCGGCTCAAAATATGGCCTAAACTTGAAGCCCAAATTTGCTAAACCAACAGACTTAGTACATACAACGTACCTAGCTATAAGCTTAACGTACTCCACCTTGACCAAGAAACGTGTTGTTGGTCACCTCTACCTAGCGTACACCGAGAATACGTAGTGGCCATGAAAATTTTCGAATAAGGTCTTAATCCATTTAGTCCAAACATCCAAATTCGAGATCCAAGTCCAAGAAGATGCTCTTAACCATAAAGTTTCCAACTTTATGGTTTTGCATGCAACATTAAGACCCAAAAGCAACCTCCTAGTTAGCCTTAACCAATAAACATCTCTACACTTGCATGTAAGCACTATGTAACACCCAGTTCTCGGTATCTATTTTAATTTAATAAATTGTATGATTCTACCCTGAGACTCAGCGAGTTGGAGGCCCAATTCAGCAAGTAGACTAGACTCTTGGATGCGAGTTTAAGTAACCTACTCGATGAGTCCGAGAGCCCGACTCGACGAGTAGGATTGTCTGGATGAAACCCTAATATATAGGGTTTGCACCCTATTTAAGAAACTTATCTTGTCCCAACCCATCCTCCATCATCCCTCCTAGTCCAGAAACGCCCTAAATCGAAACCTTAAAGCCTTTGGAGTGTTCTTGAGCCATTTTTGTGTCTTTTGGTTGTTTCAAGCTTGAAGAAGGAAGTAGAAGCTTGGGGGGTTCTAGAAGAAGCAAGTAGATCTAGACGTTTTACTTCATTTCTAGCTCATTCAAGGTAAAAAGCTTCAACCTTGACCATCCCTCTCTCAGATCTTTAGTTAAGTCCGATTTCTTCCTTTTCTAAGCCTTAGAAATGCCATATTCATGATTTTGTGGTTACTTAAGGGTATGGTTTCATATATGAAACCATTGAGGGTTCCCAAGGCATAAGTGTGCCAACTTTATTGCCATAAGAACCCTACGCATCTTGTAGACTCCATTTTAGGGCCATTTGAGCCAAATACCCCATGCATGAACGTCAAGTTTGTAACTTTATGTGTATTATGGACCCTAGTAGGCTAGATCTATGTTTTGGATGGGTTGGACTCGACTGAAATCAACAGTATGAACTTGGACTTCGGGGGACTCGGCAAGTCGTCCATGCGTCTCGACGAGTTGGGGTATCGATCCCAAAGTCTTTTCTGTTTTGTTCGAACTGGTTGAGTCTAGAGGAGGACTCAACAGGATATATGTGAACATGGACCTGGAAATCATGGAACTCGACGAGTTCAAGAGCAGAACTCAGTGAGTTCAAGGCAAGTCCCAACTGCATGAAGGTATACTCGACGCGTTTATATAGAACTCAGCGAGTCCAGGGTTGAATATGTCTTCTTGCATGAAGAAGGAATCGACGAGTTCAAGGATGAACTGAGAGAGTCAGTTGAAGAAGGTCCTAACTTTGTAAGAAGTAGAACTCGATGAGTACGTGCATGACTCGGCGAGTATGATCGAAGTCTTAGTGTTTTTAGGAATTGGGGACTCAGCGAGTTGTTGGGTCAAATCGGCGAGTCGAGTCAACCAGACATTGACTTGGACCCATAGTTGATTTTGGCCAAGGTGTTGACCTTGACTTTGGCTTTGACCTGAGTAACCCTTATATGGGTTCAGAATATGTAATGGTAAATTAAGGAAGGTTGTTATCTATAGGAGTTGAGAGGAGTTGATCCCGACATTGAGTACAGTTCAGACTTCACGATACTGAGGTGAGTTACCTTCCACTAGAAGTGGGTCTAAGGCTACAATGTCGGCCCACTAGTAGAGTTGTTTGGTGGATGATTTTCTTTGTAATATTCATCTGGGTTTGCTTCTACCTGATATGTTTATGTGCTAGCATGATTTAGTGTTATGTGGTAGTAGGTAGTAGGGGGAATAGTCCCCCAGTACGTTCGTAAGGACCGAAGGGTAGGTCAAGCACCCCAAAACTACTTGACATGGGTAGGTCGGGCACCCTAGAATTGCCTTGCAGGGTAGGTCAAGCACCCCAGAACTGCTTGACATGGTAGGTCGGGCACCCCATAATTGCCCGAAACTTTGTCTATTGTATGGTATGTGGTATGATGGGGGAACTCACTAAGCTTTGTGCTTACAGTTTATAGTTTTTGTGTTAAGTACCACTGCGTCGAAGGGGAAGGAGTTTCCACGGTAGCAGCGCATCAGACACACTCTTTCTGCATTTTGAGATACATGGGATTGTACTATGATATTATTACTATTGATGATATGATTTTGAGACATGTGATTATGGTTTTATAGTTTCATATGATATTGATGATGTTTTTTAGTAAACAGCTTTACAAGTAACATAATTAAAAACAAAATTTTTGGTCTTGAAAATTTGGAATGTTACAAGTTGGTTTGAGAGCCTTGGTTTTAGGGATTCTGGCACACTCTCGGTTGTGTCTGAACTCAAACTAAGGACTTGGTATGATTTTTTTCAAAAGAAAGATCTTTTAAAAAGGAGTTTGAAAATGAATTGAAAAGAGAAAATAACTTTGAAAACAATAAGGTGTGATGCGTGCGACCGGCCGAGGTCATGTATGTTTTCCCTAAGATACCCATATATTTATGTTATGTTATGATTACGAGAACTGCATGCTAGATTTGGGCTAAGGATCTAGGAAGGATGTCTGTTATGCCCATTATATGTGTATGTCAACTGCATGCTAGAATAGGGTTAATGATCTAGGAGGATGTTTGATATGCCTATTGTATGTGCTTATTGAGTTGCATGGTAGTACTGAGTAGTTAGTGATATCATAGCCTGTATATGATATGCTTAGGAGTCCTAGTTATCTCTAATTAACCAGTAGACGAATACGTTAAGTTACATATTATGAGGATGAAATAATTTAAGATGGTTAGGTCTAGCCCTATTTCGTAGCTCTTGTTTAAGTCCAACCATTGTAGGGCAGGACCTCTCATTCGAAGAATTATCTGGTCTTAGTAATATGTAATGGTATTCGAGAGCTAGATAGGTAGAGATGACAGGGACTTCTTATGCAGCTAATGGCGGAGTGTGGGTTGGAGAGTTACCCTATGGTGAGCCTTGGATGAGATTAGCACAAGAGTGCAGTAGTAACGGTAGAAGGGACTTGGTAAAGTTAAGTCGATCCTTGAGGAAAGTACGGATAGATGTGGAAGGTAGTTTGGGCCCATACTACTGAAAGTAGAGGATCCGTACTCGAGTCGAGGAGGCCCGATATCGTACCAAGGAACTTGTAGAGTGTGTGAGACCTCTCTAGATTGTGTATGACCCTGATGATTATGTGTTTTGTTTCAGAATGGTGATGATTATATGACACGGAGGATGAGGTTCAGGATCGGGATCCAGTTCAGGATCAGGTTCGGGATCAGGTGCCGAGCTAGTTAACGAAGGACTACGTGAGTTCGTTTCTTCTGAGATTACAAGAGGAATCCTTGAGTCAACCTATATCGGGTCTATTAAGGAAGAGATTTTGGAGCTGATGGAGGATCGCCTCAGGGCATTTAGGAGTGACATCGCATTAAGCCAGTCAGGATCGTGCACGCTGTCCTTCAACAACTTTAGGGGCTGTGGTGCACCAGACTTCCATGGGGTAAAGGACCCCATCATTTCCATGAGATGGATTGCAGACATGGAGTTTGCCCAGTTGACTAGCTTCTGCCCTGAGGGGTCGAAGGTTCGATATGCTGAAGGGTGTTTAAGAGACCGAGCTTGAGATTAGTGGGAGGCGGTCAGCGATTCCTTAGAAGCCCCAACCATTGAGGTTATGACCTGGACTGACATTGTGACCAGGTTTAGGGCTAAGTTTGCACCAAATGTGGAGCTCCAGAAGTTGTCCAGAGAGTTTTTGGATATGAGACAGATGGCTGAGTCGGTGGCGGAGATTACCGCCAAGTTCAGGGATAGGGCCTCATTGATGTCCGGTATTGGATGATATGATTACGAGGTCGAGAGAGAGGGATATTGATTTAGAGCACCTTCGGAAGAGGAAGGCGGAGGAGGGGCAGGTTACTGGGGTTTTCAGGATGAAACCCAAGGCAACCAACACCAGGCCGAAGGGCCAGCCAGGCCAGAGCCACTGCAGGAAATGTAGTAGGCCGCTTGAGGGAGCTTTTAATTTTGGATCATCGGGCTGCTACAAATGTGGCAAGACTAGGAATTTCAGTAGGCATTGTACCGCCCCTACCCCCACTATTCAGACATCAGAGTTGTTGTGTTTCCACTGCAACCATTGAGGGTATAAAAAGTCTAATTGCCCTATGTTGAGAGCAGCGGTAGTAGTGCGAGTGGCGGCGCCAACTCCAACGACCTTGCAGATTACTGACGGTCGGTAGGGCAAGTCAAAGGTTCCAGTGGTGACGAGTCAAGCCTTCCACTTGACTACAGAGGAGGCACGCACCGCACCCGATGTGGTGACGGGTATGATTTCTTCTCCCTAGGTCTTATTTTATGTTGTTTATGATATTTATGTATATGTTTTATGTGTTGTTTAGTATCGTTCCATGTGAACAGTATACTAGTTCAGGTGTTCTTTGATTCGGGGGTTACCCGATCATTTGTCCTTCTTGCCCTTAACAAGAGGTTCCCTGAGTCTCCGGGCATGTTGGATTTCCCTCTAGAGGTTGAGATTGCTGATGACCGATCAGTTCGTGGATTAGAGGTTTTCCGAGATTGTGTTTTGAGGCTATTTGAGGAGTGCTACCTGGTAGACTTGGTTCCCATACCATTGCGAGGGAACAAAGTCATCATCGGTATGGATTGGTTGAGCCCTAATGGGGCAGTGATCGATTACGCACAACAGTTGGTTCGGGTTAGGACCCCAAGTGGGGGAGAGCTGGTGATTCAAGGCGAGAGGCCACAGTGTGGACTAGCTTTATGTTCAGCAGCGAGGGCTAGACGCTGCCTTTAGTAGGGTTGCACCGGATATGTTGCCTACATCATGGATACTCGAGAGAAGGGTAAGGAAATCGTGAGTGATGTGGTAGTGGTTCGAGAGTACACAGATTTATTTCCAAAGGATTTACCTGGGATACCTCCGAAGAGGGAGGTGGAGTTTAGGATTGACCTAGTTTCGTGTGCGGCTCCGATAGCCAAGGCACCTAATCGGTTGGCTCCTCCCGAGATGCCAGAGTTGTCTACATTGCTACAGGATCTATTAGACATGGGATTCATTAGACCGAGCAATTCACCCTGGGGAGCCCTGATCCTACTTTTAAAGAAGAAGGACGGATCACATCAGATGTATATTGACTATCGGGACCTGAACAAGGTAACGGTGAAGAACCGTTACCCACTCCTGAGGATTGATGATCTTTTTGACCATCTACAGGGGGCATCTTGGCTTTCAAAGATAGATCTGCATTCAGGCTACCATCAGATAAGGGCTAGAGACGAGGATGTGTAGAATACAACGTTTTGGATTCGCTATGGCCACTACGAGTTCATGGTGATGCCCTTCGGGCTCACCAATGCTCCTGCCAAGTTCATGGACCTCATGAACCGCATATGCAGACTGATGCTGGATCATTGTGTGATAGTTTTCATTAATGACATCTTGGTTTAATCCAAGACGCAATAGCAACATGAAGAGCACTTGCGGGAGGTATTGGATATATTGGATACCCTGAGGAGGGAGAGCTTGTATGCCAAGTTCTCCAAGTGCAAGTTCTGGTTGCACGAGGTGCAGTTTCTTGGGCACCTTGTCAACCAGAACGAGATTTTGGTTGACCCAGCCAAGGTGGAGGCCGTGATGAGATGGGAGGTTCCGAAGTATCCATCTGAGATTCGAAGTTTCCTAGGATTGGCAGGCTATTACCGAAGATTCATTCAAGACTTTTCCAAGATATACGTGCCCTTGACCCAACTAATGAAGAAAGGCATTGTATTTTTTTGGGGCCTGAACAGCAAGCGGTGTTTGAGACTTTGAGGCGGAGATTATGCAAGGTGCCGATTCTAGCCCTGCCAGAGGGTGTGGAGGATTTTGTGGTGTACTGCGATGCGCTATTTCGGGTTTGGGCACAATATTGATGCAGAGAGGCCATGTCATTGCCTAAGCCTCGTGGCAGCTGAAGTCTCACAAGGTGAACTACCGGATGCATGATTTAGAGTTGGGGCAATTGTATTCTCCCTCAAGATTTGGCGACACTACCTCTATGGGGTCCGGTGTACCATTTACACGGACCACAAGAGTTTTGAGGTACCTCATGGACCAGCCAAATCTGAATATGAGGTAGTAGCGGTGGCTAGATGTGGTGAAGGATTATAACTGCAAGATCCTCTACCAACCGGGGAAGGCCAATGTTGTGGCCGATGCTCTTAGCCGCAAGGCAGCCTCGATTAGAGACATTTTCCTACAGATGACAGTAGCGACTCCACTGTTGGATCAAATCCGAGAGGCCTGGTAGGAGGCTATGAAGAAGGAACATGGGAAGAGCGAGCATATTATGGGTTATGTTTCCTCCTTTGAACCAGGTGCTGACGGAGGAGGCGCACAAATCCAGGTTTTCTATTCATCCCGGGGTGATGAAGATGTACAAAGATCTTCATCCAGATTACCGGAGCCCCTGCATGAAGCGGGATGTAGCCTGGTAGTCGAAAGATGTCTGAGTTGCTGGAAGGTCAAGGTAGAGCACCAGAGGGCTCACATAAATATGTAGCCATTGGACATCCCCATTTGGAAATGGGAAGATATTACTATGTATTTCATCACAAGGCTTCCCAGGACTGCACGGGGAGTGGATTCGATTTGGTTCATCGTGGATCGGTTGACCAAGAGTGCCCATTTCATACCGATCCAATAGAGCATCTTGGCCAAGAAGCTTGCCGATATGTACATCCGAGAGGTAGTATCTCAGCACAGAGTGTCAGTCTCTGTGATTTCGGACATAGACGTACGGTGCACTTCCCGATTCCCAAAGAAGTTTCACAAAGATTTGGGTACTCATCTGCACTTTAGCACCACTTTTAGCCCACACACGGATGGTCAGAGCAAGCGGACCATCCAGGCCTTGGAGGATATGCTTCAATCGTGTGTATTGGATTTCGGTGGTAGCTGGGATACCTACCTTCCCTTGGAAGAGTTTTCCTATATCAATAGCTACCACACGAGTATTGACTGTCCTCATTTCGAGATGTTATATGGAGGAAGTGCAGCACCTTGATTTGTTGGGGTGAGGTTGGACAGAGGATCATGGGGAGTACCGAAGTGGTACTCAAGACGACAGAGAGGATCCAACAAGTCTGGAGCAGGCTTTACACTACTCTGAGTCGGTAGAAAAATCATGCTGGTAAGCACTGTTTGGACCTGGAGTTCTAGGTAGGGGATATGGTCCTCCTGAAGGTGTCACCTTGGAAAGGTGTCATCTGGTTCAGGAAGAGGGAAAAATTGGGCCCCAGGTACATCGGTCGTTTTCTGGGTTGCAGCCCGGGTTGGAAAGGTGGCATATAGGTTGGATCTGCCAGCCGAACTTAGTCAGATTCCCAGCACCTTTCACGTCTCCCAGCTACGAAAGTGTCTGGTAGATGTGGATGACAACCTAGACTACATCAAGCGACCGATAGCTATCCTTGATTGGATGTCAAAGAATTTGAGGAAAAAAAAAGCATCGAGCTGGTGAAGCTGCAATGGCAGCACCACAAGGGCTCAGAATAGACTTGGGAGCAGGAGGACGAGATGAGAGAGCACTACCCCGAGCTTTTTCCAGATGAAGTAGCGGACTTCGAGGACGAAGTCTGAAATAAGAGGGGGAGAGTTGTAACACCCGGTTCCGGATACGTATTTTAATTAAATAAATTTTATGATTCTACCCTGGGAGTCGGGGAGTTGGAGGCCCAACTCGGCGAGTAGACTACACTCTTGGACGCGAGTTTAAGAAACCTACTCGACGAGTCGGAGAGCCCGACTCGGCGAGTAGGACTGTTTTGATGAAATCCTAATATTTAGGGTTTGCACCCTACTTAAGCACCTTATCTTGTCCCAACCCAGCCTCCATCGTCCCTCCCAGTCCAGAAACGCCGTAACTCAAAACCCTAAAGCATTTGGAGTGTTCTTGAGCCATTTTTGTGCGTTTTTGGTTGTTTCAAGTTGTAAGAAGGAAGTAGTAGCTTGGGGGTTCCAAAAGAAGCAAGTAGATCCAGAGGTTTTAGTTCAATTCTAGTTCATTTATGGTAAAAAGTTTCAACATAAACCATCCATCTCTTAGATCTCTAGTTGGGGCTCATTTGTTCATTTTCTATGCCTCAGAAGTGTCATCTTCGTGATTTTGTGGTTACTTAAGGGTATGGTTTCAGATCTGGAACGATTGAAGGTTCCCAAGGCATAAAGGTGCCAACTTTATTGCTATAAAAACCCGATGCATCTTTTAGACTCCATTTAGGGCCATTTGAGCCAAATACCCCATGCATTAATGTCAAGTTTTTAACTTTACGTGTATTATGGACCCTAGGAGGCTAGATCTATGTTTCGGGTGGGTTGGACTGGACATATGTCAACAGTATAAACTTGGACTTTGGGGGACTCGGCGAGTCATCCATGGGACTTAACGATTTGGGGTATGGTTCCCCAACCCTTTTCGGTTTTGATCAAATCAGTTGAGACTAGAAGAGGACTCAACATGATAGATGTGATTTTAGAGCTGGAAGTGATGGAACTCAACGAGTTCAAGAGCAGAGCTCGGTGAGTTCAAGGCAAGTACCAATTGCATGAAGGCGTACTTGACTAGTTCATAAGGAACTCGGTGAGTCCAGGGTTGAATATGTCTTCTAGCATGAAGAAGGACTCGATGAGTTCAAGAATGAAGTCAAGAGTCAGTTAAAGAAGGTCGTAACTTAGTAAGAAGTATAACTCAATGATTCCGTGCAAGACTCGGCGAGTAGGATCGAAGTCTTAGTGTTTTTAGGAATTGTGGACTCGGTGAGTTGTTGGGTCAAATCGGCGAGTCGAGTCAACTAGGTGTTGACTTGGACCAAGAGTAGATTTTAACCAAGGTGTTGACCTTGACTTTGGCTTTGACCTGAGTAACCCTAATAAGGATAAATAATATGTAATGGTAAATTAAGGAAGGTTTTTATGTGTAGGAGTTGAGAAGAGTTGATCCTAGCATCGAGTACAGTTCATTCTTCACGACGTTGAGGTGATTTACCTTCAAGTAGAACTGGGTCTAAGGCCGCAACGTCAGCCCACTAGTAGAGTTGTTTGATAGATGATTGTCTTTGTGATATTCATTTGGGTTTATTACTACCTGATATGTTTATGTGCTAGCATGATATGGTGTTATGTGGGAGTAGGTAGTAGGGGGAGTAGACCCTAAGAACGGTCGTAAGGACTGAAGGGTTGGTTAGGCACCCCAGAACTGATTGACAAAGGTAGGCTGGGTACCCTAGAATTGCCTGGCAGGGTAGGTCAAGCACCCAAGAATTGCTTGACATGGGTAGGTTGAGTGCCCTAGAATTGCCTGGTAGTATGTTTGTTGTATGGTATGTGGTATGATAGGGGAACTCATTAAACTTTGTGCTTACGATTTATAGTTTTGGTATTAGGTACCTCTTCATTGAAGGGGAGGGAGCTGGCACGGTAGCAACACAACACACACACACACACTATTTCTGCATTTTGAGATCCATGGGATTGTACTATGATATTATTACTATTAATGATATGATTTTGAGACATGTGATTATGGTTTTATAGGTTCATATAATATCGATGATGTTTTTCAGTAAACGGTTTTACAAGTAAAATAATTAAAGACAAAATTTTTGGTTTTGAAAATTTGGTATGTTACACACTCAGTGAGTCAAGGAAGCATTTTTATGACATAACACAACTGAAATCTTCTAAAAAGGTGGCTCCTGTGGTCTTAGAGAAGCATTTACTCATTATCTCCAAGAAAAATGGGTTGTCATGTGTGTCAAACGCATCAAATAACAGGGTACAAATGAATCCTAGAACATTGTTACATTACACTAAAAATGTAAAACAAGATAAGTAGGATTGATCCACAGCGACACGGAACAAGTGCTTATACCTTTTTTCGTAAGGTACAAATGTGGTCACTAAAGTGGGTGGGGGAGGGGTTATATGATATTTGCTTTTTTTTTTTATCTAAATTGGTACTTGGAAATGCTAACGAGCTCTAGCACTTCCCATTCACCACATTGATTAACCAAATTAAGCTTTTTGATTAATCCTAACCTTACCAATATAATCTAAACAAGCTCTTAGAGTTAGGTTGAAAGATTGCATTAAACTTTATGTGAATATTCCCAATAACATTCAATACTCCTCACAAGCTTAGGAGCATAAGAATGTGTGAATAAGATTTACACTAAATTCATTTAACAGAAATCAGTTTAGTGCTTGTTACCTTGTCCAATTTACAAAATAATTACGGATTTTGCAGTTAGATAACTTAAATGACCTAATCCTAATTCAAATGGCCAATAAGAATCACAATTAAGTCAAACATTCGATTGAAATGAAATCAAATTCACTTGATAGAAATTAGAAACAAAAATCAAGTCACATGATTGAAATCACCCCCAAAAGTCAAGACATAAAGTTGGAGAATCTAGGGTTCTAGCCATACATGGCTAGAACAAGAACACAAAACTAGAAAATGAACTTGAAGTTCTTACAAAATTAAATCCAAATGAAATCTAAGTGTTTCCAAGTGTTAATTGACTCCAAAATCCTCCATAACCCCCCCCCCCCCCACTAAGCTCCCAAAATTGACAGACTACAAAAATAATCGGTTGCCACACTTAATAAAGAAGAAAAACTGATTTAAACCCACAACCATGTTTACACGACCCGTATAAATTAACTTTCTTGTTTACATGACCCATGTAATTGCAAAAGTAGACTGCTTGGATTGGCTAAGCCTTCAAAGTGTGTTGTTGAAGTATTTAAGTTTACATGGCCCTTGTAAACTCAAGGCTATAGTTTACACGGCCCGTGTAATTCCTTGAATTGCCAAAATCTTCAATTCCCTAATATCTTCATCCCGAGTGCTCTGCAAGTTCTAAAATCTTGTGTACATCTCTTATTCATCTCCCCAAACAAAATCCTACCCCGAAAAGTCCCTGAAATATCACAAAAGTGTGTGAGTGATATAATGTCATGGAAAATCCAGAAAAACATGTAAAATGCATGGTTTTAAGCCTAGATGCAATGCACTTTTTAAAAAGTAAAACTAAAAACTGGCTTGATCTCTTTGAAACACAAGTAAAGTGTAAGGCTTTATACCTTTCGAAGCTTCCCAAAGAGATGAAGATCTCATATCTATAAGCTTGAATCCCACACCAAAGCTTCTTGAATAATCTTTTCTTCTTTCTTCAACACCAAAAACACATACACACAAAAATTCAAGCTTAACACTCACAAGGTCTAGGGCTTTCAAGATCAACTCAAGGAGGGTAGAGATTGAAAGGGTGATGGAAATGGGGTTATAAGGGGGGGGGGGGGGTTATATAGGGCTCAACTCTAAAAATTATGATTTTCAACATCTGATGAGTATGCCCCGCGTACGTAGATGTACGCCCAATGTACTAAGGTGTGCCCTAGTATGCTAAGTGTACATACACACGCATGGCATACTCCCATTCATTCTAAATTACAGTTTTGCCATTAGAGCTTCTCATGGCTACTTCCTTCTACTCTAGGGACCAAAATGACATTAATTAAAATTATAAGGATGAACTTAAAAAATACCTGAATATCGGGGTGTTACAACTCTCCCCCACTTGAACTAAACTTCATCCTCGAAATCAGCTATGATGAACAAATCCAAATAGTGTTCCCTCGTCTCTACCTCCAGCTCCTAGTCTATTTGAAGTCCGTCCGGTGCATCTATCATACCTTTACCAAAGATACTTCCTTGCTACGCAAAACTTTTAACTTCCTTTGTAGGATAGCTACCGGCCTCTCAACATATTTCAGGTGCTTATCAATCTGAATATCATCCATGGAAACCACTGCATCCTCATCCAACATGCACTTTCGCAGCTGCAAAATATGGAAAGTGTTGTAAATCTGACTATACTCCTCGGGAAGATCCAATCTATAAGTAACCTTGCCAACCCTGGTGATCACTTGAACAACCCAATATATCATGACCTAATTTTCCGCTCTTCCTAAAGTGTATCACACCTTTCCAAGGTGAAACCTTTAGTAACACCATGTCGCCAACCTGAAACTCTAACTCGTGTCGATGTCAGTCGGCATAGCTCTTCTGCCGACTCTGAGCAGTCTGCAGTCTCTGCCTGATCTGCAAAATCATCTCCGTGGTCTGAAGGACCACTTTGATCTACCCCATAACCCTATGACCAACCTCATCCCAAAAAATTGGGGTACGACACATCCGCCCATACAAGAGCTCAAAAGGCAGAGCACCAATGCTAGAGCGATAACTGTTGTTGTAGGAGAACTCCTCAAGGGGTAGGTAGGAGTCCTAGATCCCACCAAAATCGATAACACATGACCTCAGCATATCCTCAAGGGTATGTATCGTCCGCTCACTATGGTCGTCAATCTCTGGATGATAAGCAATGCTAAAGTGCAACCTCGTGCCCAGTTCGTCATAGAGCTTCTGCCAAAAACAGGAGGTGAACCAAACATCATGGTATGAAGCAATGGAGACTGGAACCCCATGGCGAGAAATAATCTCGCGAACCTAGACATTAGCCAACTTCTTGGCCGGAGAACTCTCCGAACTGCCTGAAATTAGGCACTCTTGGTCAATCAATCCATGATGACCCATATAGTGTCAAAACCCTTTGTCGTGTTCAGCATCTTGGTGATGAATTCCATCGAAATTTGCTCCCATTTCGACATGGGAACCCCCCCAGAGGCTGTAACTTGCCATGCAGCCTCTGATACTCTGCCTTGAGCATCCTACAGGTCATGCATCTCTCCACATACTAGGCTATCTCCCTCTTAATACGCGGCCACCAATAGCTCAATCTCAGATCCCGATATATCTTGGTGGCCCCCAGATGGATAAAAGAACGAGACTTATGAGCCTCCTCTAATACAATCTCTATGACCCCAACAAACATCAGTACCTAGAACTGACCACATTAGGTTAAATACCCACGACTATCCGAAACAAATATAGCAATCTCACCCCTAATCCTCTCTTTCTTCCAATTCTCTTCCTGAACACCCTCGACCTAAGCCTCCCTAATTATTCCCAAAAGTGGGGAATCCACCGATATCGTTATACACGATACTCCACTTGAAGACCCAACCAACTTGCGGCTCAAGGCATCCACCACCACATTTGCTTTACCAGGATGGTAAAGGATATCGCAGTCGTAATCCTTGACTACATCCAACCACCTACATTGCCTCATCTTCAAGTTTGGTTAATCCATAATATGCCTTAAACTCTTGTGATCCATATAGATAGTACAATGGAACAAATAAAGATAGTACCTCTAAATCGTGAGGGCAAAAACCGCTGCCCCCCAACTCTGTATCATGCATGAGATATCACGTCTCGTGCGGCTTCAGCTACCGCAAAGCATAAGATATTGTTAGATTTTGTGTCTAAGCCCAAACTATAACTGGGATGTACTTGACCCAATTGTAGCATGGTCCTTTTGGGTTGCCTTCACTAGTGCAATTTGATAGGATGAATTTTGAGAATAAGGTTATTTATGGTTTATTAATATATTACAAGTATAATACATTAATGCGGAATTATTTAATTAGTATTGATCACGAATTAATATATTAATTTTGTGATCAAAAGAGACTAAGTAAATATATGTGGATTGATTATGTAAATCAATCATTCTTGTAGTGTGGGCTAATGATCCATGATTATGGGCTAAACTAATCCCTTGAGGTTAAACCCATGGAGCATAAGAATGTGGAAATTCATGGATTATTAGGGTTCACCATGTGTAACCTAGCATGTCCAACACTATAAATAGAACCCTCCATAGACCAAAATCGGTTGCATCTTCTCTTTGAGATAAATAGATTATTCTCTTAAATCATCCTCTTGCATATTGGTGTTTGTGAACCATTAGAGGCATCACACTTGAGGTGCTCAAGCTTTCAAGGGTCAAAAACTACAAGTCCTTCAAAAGGTATGTCATCTAACTAGATGTTTTATTCAATTGGCAATTTGTATGCTAGTTAGGACAATGCTTTGGAAAAATTGAAAATATGCATGTATAAAAGAGAAAACATAGATCCAAAGCATTTAGGGTTGCATGTGCACCATAGGAGTGTTATAGTGCTCAAAACCGAATAGTGGTATTAGAGCCTAGGTTTGTTTTCTATTATATTTGATGATTACTAGTTTTTCAAAGATGGAAAAGTTGAATTTTTTGCATTTGACTAATGGACTTGCCAAGTCCACTAGCTGACTCGCCGAGTCCACTCAGAAACAGCCCAACTCGGCGAGTCCAGTTCATGTACTCGACGAGTTAGTGGCCCTGTGTGCAGAATTTCGAGTTTCTTGGTCTGGTTTGGATTAGGAACACTACCACAAACTATTTTGGATCATTGGAAATGTTTTTTATGATATGGTAGTGTTTATACTCATCCAACCACATGATAATGGTCAAAGTTTTAAAGTAATTGTTGTTTTATATAATTAATAAACTGCTTTTAAATTGTTGACTTGAAATTACCTTGATTATGAGTTTAGTTAGATCATAAATTATGTGATAATTTTAGTTGTTAGAAAAATGATATAAATGAATTTTAATGACATCCATAACTTGTCCTCAAGTTATGGATATTGAAAAGTCTTATACATTATAATGGCATTAAACTCATATGTTATGAAAGTGAAAGGACAATTGTCAAATATTAAGATAATAGGTCAATTATATGTATGATTTGATATGAATTTCCTTGCTACATTAGTTAGATTAGATCAATAGAATATTATGTGATAACTTTTTTGTTTGTTATAACTGATCTAAATATTCTTTAATGAGATCCATAATTTGTCCTCATGTTATGGAACATGAAAAGTATTTTCATTAATGTTTTTGATAAACTCCATAACTTGTCTCCAAGTTATGGTTTATCAAGAGTCTTTTCATAAAAAACACATTAAACTCATAGGTTATGAATGTGAAGAGTTTTTACAACTTTCAAAACTTGCCCTCAAGTTTCAGAATTTGCAAGGTCTCATTAAATGAAACTTTAACTCCAAACCCTAGAGTTTTAGAAGTTAAAATTCAACCCTTATACTTTACAATATTAAAAGTTAATACTTATACATATGTATAAGACAAATCAGTCTAACTGTTAGTAGGCCTCATTCGCGAAACAGGTCTATAAGGTGCTATAAGGTTACTGCCTATAAAATGACAGTTTAATGGGTGTCCATTCTCACCCACTACTTCTGTAACACCGTAAATTTCCAAAATAATTTTTTGCATTTATAAAAACATAATTCATTTGTAAATCATAAAAACATCATTGTTTGAAACTCAATTTATAACATATAACAATCCCAAGATCTCATAGCATAAAAGTCCCGTGTGTGTACTGATCAAGCCGACGCCTTCCCGCAATGCTCACTAGTACCAAAAACACATAACACAAAACACTGTAAGCACAAAGATTAGTGAGTTCCCCAAAATACTACATATAACACATATTAGCCACCCGATGCTATAACTTTGTGGGTCCGTGCACCCAAACTCTGTGAACCCTCAGTTTCTAACTTTGCAAGCATGCACAACATAAATCACGTAGAAGAATGCAGTGCAACAAACAATATATATAAAACACTGTATCACATAACTCTATTTACCTACTCAAGGTAAAGTATAGTGAGAAGACTCACCTTGCATATCTCAATAACTCGTAAATCCCTGAAATAACTAGTGCTAGATCTCCCGAGCTATAGTCCTCCTATACACAAATATATCTCTAATTAACACTTTCCCAACTAGGATTAACTAACTCTATCAACTCAACACTGGTCAACTCTGGTCAATGGTCAACAGTCAACCCAAATTGCCGAGTCTGGCGTTGACTCGTCGAGTCCCTATGAGGACCCGATTCCTCTGAACCCCTTCTGACTCACCGAGTCACTCACTGAACTCGGTTACCCAACCCTTGGTTCGAAAACACGGAATATCTCACTCTAACTCGGCGAGTCTGCCAATGGACTCGGCGAGTGCATTCTATGCATAATTCCAAACGACCTTCTGAGATCAGATCTGTTCCACTAGCTCATAGATCCAGTCTTTCCAAGCTTATTTATCACGTAAAGTTTATGTCTTGGCACTCATATCACACCTATTGACTCATAAATGGTGTTTTAACCTCACACACAATGATCCCAAACCAAAACCTCCATCGACTCATATAAAGCTTGGACAAAGAGGCACTCTGGACCTCCACGGGTCTAAATCAAGAACCTAACTCGCTTAAGGGACCATGGTAGCACTAGATCTAGTCACAAAAGGGCTCAATAAGCCCTAAATCAACATGAACATCACCTCAACAGAAAATGGTTCGAAAATAGTACCTCAAACGTGATGTTCTGGATCTCAGATCTTCAGGAAGTTAACCCTCTTGCTTCCTCTTGGCTAAAGCTTCCTTTCCCTTGCTAGACAACACCTCCAAGGTTTATAATGGCTCCCTCTCTCACTCCAAATGCTCAAGTTCACTAGGGTTTCGCTCTGGGGGCTGGTGAGCAGAAATGACGACCATAAGGCACTTTAAATAGGCCCCAAACCCAAGAAATTAGGGTTTCATTAAACAGCGCCAACTCGTCGAGTTCCTTCACAAACCCCAAAAAAATAAATGAATAATAATATACATGGGAATCCGTATGTTAGAATTCTCCCCCACAAGAATCAGACTTCGCCCTTGAAGTCTCACTCTGAAAACAACTCCGGATACTGCACACACATCTCACGCTCCAGTTCCCAAGTAAGCTCCGACCCTTTCCGATGTTGCCACTGGACCTGTACCAGGGGCACCTCCTTGTTCTTCAGAACCTTGATCTTCCGATCCAAAATAGCAACAGGTCTCTCTGCATAGTTCAGTCTCGCATCCACCTGAATGTCCTCTAGCGGCACTACCATCGACTCGTCGGCTATACACTTCCTCAACTAAGACACGTGGAAGGTATTATGAATCCGCTCCAACTCCTCAGGTAGCTCCAGGCGATACGCTACCCTGCCCACCTTCGCGATTACTCTGAACGGCCCGATATACCGGGCCCTAGCTTGCCCCTCTTCTTGAATCGAATCACTCCTTTCCAAGGAGATACCTTCAGGAGAACATAGTCGCCGACCTGGAAGTCATGCTCGGATCGTCGTCTATCCGCATAACTCTTCTGGCGGCTCTGAGCGGTCAACAATCTCTGCCTGACCCGCTGTATCTGCTCTGTCGTCTAAAGCATAATCTCTGTACTTCCCATCACACGCTGCCCTACTTCTCCCCAGCAAATGGGGGTCCGACACCTCCTCCCATACAACAGCTCAAAGGGTGGCATACCAATGCTCAAATGATGGCTGTTGTTGTAGGAAAACTCCGCTAAGGGCAAATACGTGTCCCAGCTTCCGCCGAAATCTAGCACACATGCTCGAAGCATGTCCTCGAGCGTCTGAATCGTCCGCTCACTCTGTCCGTCAGTCTGCGGGTGGTATGCAGTACTAAAATGCAACCTCGTACCTAACTCCTCATGGAATTTCTTCCAAAATCTGGAAGTAAAACGCACATCTCGATCTGAGACAATCGAGATTGGCACCCCATATCGCGATACCACCTCTCTCACATACAATTCAGCCAGCCTCTCATCAGAAGAGCTCTCACTGATGGCAAGGAAGTGAGCGCTCTTCGTCAACCTGTCCACAATCACCCAAATTGCATCGACAACCCTAGCAGTCCTCGGCAACTTGGTGATAAAATCCATGGTGATCTGTTCCCACTTCCACTCGGGAACCTCCAATGGCTGCAACTTGCCATGCGGATGCTGGTGCTCAGCCTTAACCTTGCAACAGGTTAAGCACCTCTCAACGAACCATGCTACATCTCTCTTCATACAGGGCCACCAATACTCCCTTTTAAGATCTAGTAACATCTTAGTGGCTCCGGGATGGATCGAGAATCTCGATTTATGTGCCTCCTCCATCAAGATGGTATGCGTTCCTCCAACAAACGGTACCCAAATACAACCCTGGAAGGTCATAAGCCCTCTGCTATCAGTCACGAACTCCGTCACCTGACCGATAACTCGCTCTCTCTTGCGGTTCTCCAGTCTCACCGCTTCAGCTTGAGCCCCTCTGATGGTGTCCAATACCCGAGTCATCACTGTCAATCTCATAAAAATATCCCGAATTGGGGCGCTCTCTGCTCTATGAATCAGGGCGTCGACCACCACATTAGCCTTGCCCGGGTGGTACAGGATCTCGCAATCATAATCCTTTACCACGTCCAACCATCTCCTCTGATGCATGTTCAGATTCTACTAATCCATCAAATACTTCAAACTCTTGTGATCCGTGTATATTGTACACCGAACCCCATTCAGGTAATGGCACCAAATCTTAAGGGCGAACACCACAGCCCCCAACTCTAGATCGTGGGTGGGATATCTAGCCTTATGGGGCTTCAGCTGCCTCGATGCGTATGCAATCACATGCCCCTTCTGCATCAACATCGCGCCCAACCAAGATATCGATGCGTCACAGTACACCGCGAAGTCCTCCAACCCTTCTGGAAGAGTCAACACCGGGGCTTCATATAATCTCTGGCGAAGATATCGGTGCGTCACAGTACACCGCGAAGTCCCCCAGCTGAATACTACACCCTTCCGGGTCAATCTGGTGAGAGGAACAACAATCTTGGAGAAATCCCTGATGAACCTTCGATAATAGCCGGCCAACCCTAGAAAACTCCTGATCTCAGAAGGAGATTTCGGCACCTCCCAACTCATTACCGCCTAGATCTTGGCCGGATCGACCAAAATCCCCTCTTGGTTAATGAAGTGACCAAGGAACTGCACCTCTCGTAACCAAAAATCGCACTTGGAGAATTTGGCGTAAAGCCTCTCCGATCTCAGCACGATGAGGATCTCCTGCAAATGCTCCTCATGCTGCTCCCTAGACTTTGAATACACCAAAATGTTGTCAATGAACACAATCACTGATCGATCCAGCATCGGTCTACATACCCTGTTCATGAGATCCATGAATGCTGGATGCGCATTGGTGAGACCGAATGGCATCACCACGAACTCGTAATGCCCATAACGAGTCATGAACGCAGTCTTTTGGATATCCTCCTCGCGCACCCTCATCTGATGATATCCAGATCTCATATCAATCATGGAAAACCAAGATGCTCTCTGCAGCTGATCGAACAAATCATCGATCCTCGACAAAGGATATCGGTTCTTGATCGTTAACTTATTCAGCTCTCAATAATCTATGCACATTTGGTGCGAACCATCCTTTTTCTTTACAAACAGGATCGGTGGTCCCCACGGCGAGCTGCTCGACCGTATAAACCCCTTCCCCAGCAGCTCCTGAAGTTGCGAGGATAACTCCTGCATCTCTGGAGGTGCTGCCCCCGGAATCAAATCAATGCGAAACTCCACCTGCCTCTCGGGAGGCACACCCAGTAATTCCTTAGGGAAAACATCCGGGAATTCACACACTATCGGGACCTCCTCAACCACACTCGGTCTCCCTGCACCAACCCTCGTATCCTTCACATACACTACAAAACCACTACAACCCTGCTGTAGGCTTTGCCTCGCTCTAGCAGCCGAACAAAACACTGAATCAGGACGGGTACCCTCGCCATACACAGTAAGAACTCCCCCACTTGGGTCTCGTATAGTCACCAGTTGTCGCTCGTAGCCGATAACTGCTCCAAATCTGCTCAACCAATCCATGCCTACGATGACACAGACGTCCCCCATAGCAATCGGGACCAAATCAATAGGAAACTCTACATCGAAAATATCAAGTACACATCCTCGAATCACCTCTGTGGCATATACTGCTCTCTCTTCAGTGATGGAAACTATTAGAGGTCGACTCAACGCCTCTCGAATAATGCTGATGTGCCGACTGAAAGCCAACGATATAAAAGATCGACTCGCACCCGAGTCAAATAACACCAAAGCAGGTACAGAATTCACAAGAAAAGTACCTCTGCATATCATAATATAAGCATAAAATTTTGAACATTAAATAATTACATGAAAGAATACATACTAGCCACGACATCGGGCGCTGCGCGAACCTCCTCCGCAGTCAACTGGAAGGTTCTCCCTCGTGCCTTCGGTACCTCGGCTTTCACTGGCTGGCTCTCAGTAGCTCTGATAGCAGCAGGGTCAGATCCCTGTGGTGCTCCCTGGGTAGTCCCTGGGAACAACGGACACTATGCCTTCCGGTGTCAGGTCTAGTTGCAGTGAAAACACACTCCAAACCCCTTTGGGAAGTCTTTGACCATATGGCCCTCCTTGCCACACTTGTAGCAAGATCCTGCTCTACAAACGCCATCATGACCCTTTCCGCACTTCCCACAAGTGCAACCCTTCTGGCTCCCTACCCTGGAATCAGTGGGCTTGGCCTGCTTGGCTACCGGATGAGACAGTGTCGATCACCAATCCCTCCCCTGAGACTCCGCCTCCTCCTTCGCCCGAGTCTCTAGCTCGATCTCCCTCTTCTGAGTATTTACCTGAAGCTCGGAAAATTTTCGGTATGAGGAGTTCAACACGAACTCCCAAATGTATCTCCTCAAAATACTCAAATAACGGTTCATTCGTGCCTGCTCAGTAGACATGTGTTCAGGGTAGAACATGGCCCTCTCATGAAACATCCTGGTAATAGCCGTAACAGACTCCGTACCCTGCTTGAGGGTCAAAAACTCATGTGCCAGCCGATCTTGTTCCACCAAGGGAACGTACTCATCACGAAACATGGTGGTGAACCTCTCCCAGGTCACCGCAACAAGCTCTGCTGGAGAATAGTGTGCTGTCACGAACTTCCACCAGTCCTTCGCCCCTAGGAGAAGTTGGTTCCGTGCAAACCGAACCCTCAAATGCTCTGGACTCGAGAAAGTATAGAAACATCCCTCAATATCAGATACCCATCTCATCGCTGCAATCGGATCCTGCATCCCATCAAACTCTGGTGGCTTCGTGTTGCTAAACTCCCCGAACAACGATGATTCACCCCCTTGCGGCCTAGCAGCAGCAACGGCTGCAGTGGCCGCTGCGACATCAGTCTCAGAAAGAGCGGCATAACGCTCGTCAAAAGTCTCAATTAGCGTGGTCTTAATAGACCCAAACATCTCTGGTATATCTGCCCTGATGGCCGCAGCCACCTCCTCATGGATGATCCGGCGGATCTCCTCATCACTAGTCTCGCTGCTCTCTGGCATAAGTCGTGTCCTCACCATGATCTACCTCTGAAATACAACATACGATATATTACAAATTCATTCGAGCATACTCGCACTCGATAACGTATCCCTCCTTGATCTCTGGCATCCCGAAGATTCTTACTTGAATTGTACACTATCCCGGTTTTTTCTATAGTACGGGCCCAATACTACTATCCACACCGTATCAGTGTACACCCCAAGTCCTCCTCTTAGGATCCCAAGTCCCAAGTACTCTATTATGCATAATCCACTCTCTATATATCTCTCATAGCTCCTCACTGCTACCTACACACTCTCAAGAATCTCATAGCAGCTCACTTTCCCCTAGGCTAAGGCATCACAAATCAGGCCACCCTAGTCCTAATAGGAATACCTAGCCCATTCTAGCAAGAGAATACCTCATATCAATCTCATAAACATATAACATAAGGGTATTTTGGGAAATCACCGTGCGGGTGCTGACTGATCGTACACACGTCTCTGCTCTGTGTTTCTCTAAAAAAAACTTTTACTTCTTTTAGAAAACTTGGTTCTCTTTTGAAAATACTTTCCAAATCCCCAGTTTGAGTTCAAATACTCCCGAATGTGTACCCAAATCCCTCAAACCAAGGCTCTGATACCAACTTGTAACACTGTAAATTTCCAAAACAGTTTTTCGCATTTATAAAAACATAATTCATTTGTAAATCCTAAAAACATCTGAAACTCAATTTATAACATATAACAATCCCAAGATCTCATAGCATAAAAGTCCCGTGTGTGTACTGATCAAGCCGGCGCCTTCCCGCGATCCTCACTAGTACCTGAAACACATAACACAAAACACTGTAAGCACAAAGCTTAGTGAGTTCCCCAAAATACCACATATAACACATATTAGCCATTCGAGGCTATAACTCTGTGGGTCTGTGCATCCAAACTCTGTGAACCCTCAGGTTCTAACTCTACAAGCATGCACAACATAAATCACATAGAAGAATGCAGTGCAAAAAACAATATATATATAAAACACTGTATCACATAACTCTATTTACCTACTCAAGGTAAAGTATAGTGAGAAGACTCACCTTGCATATCTCGGTAACTCGTAAATCCCTGAAATCACTAGTGCTCGATCTCCCGAGCTATAGTCCTCCTATACACAAATATATCTCTAATTAACACTTTCCCAATGAGGATTGACTAACTCTATCATTTCAACACCAGTCAACTCTGGTCAATGGTCAACAGTCAACCTAACTTGCCGAGTCTGGCGTTGACTCGTCGAGTCCCTACGAGGACCCGATTCCTTTGAACCCCTTCCGACTCACCGAGTCACTCACCCAACTCGGTTACCCAACCCCTGCTTCGAAAACACGGAATATCTCGCTCTAACTGACCGAGTCTGCCAATGGACTCGGCGAGTGCATTCCATGCATAACTCCAAACGACCTTCTAAGGTCAGATCTGTTCCACTAGCTCATAGATCCAGTCTTTCCAAGCTTATTTATCACGTAGAGTTTATGTCTTGGCGCTCGTATCACACCTATTGACTCATAAATGGTGTTTTAACCTCACACACAATGATCCCAAACCAAAACCTCCATAGAATCATATAAATCTTGGACAAAGAGGCACTCTGGACCTCCATAGGTCTAAATCCATAACCTAATTTGTTTAAGGGACCGTGGGAGCACTAGATCTAGTCACAAAAGGGCTCAATAAGCCCTAAATCAACATGAACATCACCTTAACAGAAAATGGTTCGAAAATAGTACCTCAAACGTGATGTTCTGGACCTCAGATCTTCAGGAAGTTAACCCTCTTGCTTCCTCTTGGCTAAAGCTTCCTTTCCCTTGCTAGACAACACCTCCAAGATTGATAATGGCTCCTTCTCTCACTCCAAACGCTCAAGTTCACTAAGGTTTCGCTCTGGGGGCTGGTGAGCACAAATGACGGCCATAAGGCCCTTTAAATAGGCCCCAAACCCGAGAAATTAGGGTTTCATTAAACAGCGTGGACTCGCCGAGTCCGATCGTGAAATAGAATGACCATTCGCGTCCCTACTCGGCGAGTCTTGGCGCCAACTCGCCGAGTTCCTTCACAAACCCCAAAAAAAAAATGAATAATAATATACCTGGGAATCCGGATGTTACAACTTCGTTGACTGGTGTAGGGTCGTTACCTGAACGGGTACGACAGGACATTAATTCGTCCTTCATTAAAAGTATATTTATAAATATTAAGTAACTAAACTTTATTAAATTCCCAATCTTAGTTGCTTTAGGAAAATGTGAATTTGATGCTAACCCATGAAATTTCACTTTGCACCTTGTTAAGTCGTTAGTGGAGCGTGTCTAGTTAACCCTAATCTGGGACTGACAATGTGTGGCAAAGGGTAACTTGATGTTAATCATAGATCAATGGAGCGTGTGTGGCTAACCAACACATTGATTAGGTGATTTGTAACATTGGGTGTACTAAGCTAGTTTGCATGGTTTTTCACAACTTGTTTGTGATCTTCGGCATCCCAATCACAAACTTGAAGGGCACAATCGGGATTTAAACATGCCATTTAACAGGTCAATGAATCTCAAAGGATCTAGGAATTTCAATCCAACTAAAACTTAGTAATCTATTTTGTTTTTCATGGTGGAAATTGATAAATTGTCATTTACTTACCTTTAAATATTTTACAATTGGATTACGGCATCCCTTTTCACAATTGTAAAATATTATGTTGGGTCCTAGCCTTAATATTTCATTTTGGGTGTTATATCAAGGACTTAAATCAACAAACTTGAATTTCTCCCTTGTATATGTCTAGTTCGGACAACTATGGTCTTCCCGAATCTGTTGGAAAAAGCTTTCCATGTGAAGATGATATTCAGCAATATCATACTTCACTTCCTCTACCTCCTCAAATTATTCTCCCTAACCCACAAGATGGAAAGTCTATATATGCATATTGACAAGAATATGATATTCTGCAATACCATACTTCACTCAAGCCCTACTAGCAATGAAACATCAAGATGGAAAGTCTATATGTGCTCATGTCTTGGACATGAAGTTGAATATTGATAGGCTGGGAATGTTGGGTATTGTGTTCCCAAGGAACTTGGATATTGACTTGGTTCTTTAGTCACTTCCCAAATCATACAGTGAGCTCGTTAAAGACTACTATGTGATAGATCACGGCATGACCCTTGTTGATCTTGCTTATTTGCTAATTGTTGCTGAATCGGCAATGATTTAGCACAATGATCAAGCAAACATGAATGGAAGATCTACTTCCCATGCTGCCATGAACATAGGCAATGACATCGATAGTCCAAAAATGTTTCCTTCTCCAATAGGAAAGGAATTGGCCATGGTCAAAAGCTTTGATCACAAGGAAAGGCCAGTTCTGGGATTGTCTCATGTGCCAATGAAAAAGAAGCCAATTGTTTCTATTGCCATTTGAAGGGACATTAGAAGCGAAGCCACCCAAACTACCTGAAAGATCTAAGAGAAGGTAGAATAAAAAAGTTTTGACTCTACTTCATGTAAGTCCTCTATCTAACTATGTTAAGTTACTATTGGTAGATTCTTAATACATTATGTGATAAGATTACATTTTGATGTTTTTTAGGATTAAAGGAAGCTTAAAGGAAAGTCATGCTGAGTCTGATCGCGAAGAGATGGATTTTGATCGCATGGTTCGATGATCAGATTTTGAGCCGCTGCTTAAGAGTTATAATAGATTGCTTAGAAATTTGTAATAACATAGTTTTCATTTGTAATTGCATTGCAAGGAAAAGTTTTTCCGCACATTTTTTATATAAATAAAGAAAAAAATTATTTTATCTTATTTTATATTTCCTTGCAATGGCATATGTGAAAATTGATGGTTGTGTTTTTAGCAATATGTATTTGATTCTTTTGCTTGTGGTAGTGTCTAAATTTACCAAATAAGGAAAGATTCTTCTCACCCAAGTTTCAGTTTGACAGAAACCTAGAATCTTGCAACTTGTATTGTATGATGAATGAGAACCTTCATTTTTGGGAAATTAAGACTAATTCCTTATTGACATATATATGTGAGTTAAGTGAAGGACTAGGGGATCGGGTACACTTGGTTGTGTGCTGATCTGGTCCATCACAAAGAACAATAAGACTATTTGTCATGATTTACTAAAGTTAGTAAATATGGTTATACATACAAGTTTAAGTATAATTCTGAATCATTGAAAAAGTTTCAATGTATAACAGGATGAATATGAAGAATCAAATTAGGCAGAAAGATAAAAGTTTCTCCAATCTGAAAAGATAGGAGAGTAATTGAGTATGGTGTTTTATGATCATCTTAATGATTATGAAAACATATCACTATTTGATCCTCTAAGGACATCTTAGTGCATTTGTTTGGCTAAGAAGAAGAATCAGGAATTGTTGAAATGGTTAAATCAATTAAGATGAATCATACTTCGTTCCAAAATCGACTCTTAGAGTCATAATCCAAGATTGTATATTGAGTGACATATCAGCAAATGTAGAGTAAAATGTTTTCTACTATTGTAAATTTAAAATTGGTGAGTTGTAATGTTTTGGATAAAACAAAGATCTACTAAGACCATTCGTCAAAAGTGTTTGTCTTGATAAGAAATCACACTATCTCTTGAATACTTGTTTGTGAATCAATGTTTCCTGATAGAGAGAAACTTATATGTTAAGAGGTCAGTAGGAGTCTTAAAGATCTTTAAAATTATTAAGAACTAACCAAGAGTAAAACATATTGTTAATCACTAGCACACGACTTGTGGTTTCTAACCTATCGTGTTTGACATATTCTTATTTTTGTGCTCATTCCAGTTGGTTGAATATGCATGTGAGTTCTATGAGATCTCAATTGTTTGCATTACAACCTGGAATAAATGATAGGCCCTTGTGTTGTTACGCGGCAAGGAATCAAGATTAGATAAGTTCAGCCCATATGAGTTTGGATTTGTCACTAACATTGTCTTAAGATTATGGTTATGAAAAATTCACATAGATTGGAACACATACACCATAAAAGTAAGTGTGATAAGGTTTCTCTCCAAATCATGAAAATGATTGTGAGGAAACACTTTCACTAATTATATTTTAAGGAGATAGCATTTGTGATATTTGCATTCTCAAATTTGATTATGATTATGGCCTACCTCTTCATAGTTCGAATTGTGAGATTTGGAAAAATGTCTAAATATTCGGAACTTATTGTTGTAAGTTCTGAAATAGTTTAGACACACATGTGAGCTATCTAAGGAAAGGTGTCTGACTTTGAGAATCTTAGATAAAGGCTTATCGAAGAACCTCATATCAAAAATCTGAATTTTGGTAAGAAACTTCGTAAGTATTGATTGCTAGAAGTCCAACTGATTTTGAATACATGTAAAAGCTAGTGGGAACATTGGTGTTATTGTGACATCCCCAAAATCACGGCTAGAAAAGACCGGTTTTGTTTATACTTTATTTCAAAATCAGAGTATTCTTTTAATAAAAGAGTTGCGGAATTTGTCCCAAAACAATATTATGATAAAAATTTATCAAAAGCATTTCCTTAGAAATGTATTTCATTAAAAAGACTCAGGATGTCATGTTCGATACAGTACATAAGTATAAACAATACAACATAGGCCTTACTACATTATTTCATATCTACAGGCCTATATCCGTAATCCCTCGTCCAAAACATCACATCAATGCTCATGTGCCACTACCTGTAATACAAGAAACTGAGTGGGTCAGGCTTGGGAGTCTGGTGAGCACATAGGGTTTTCAACCCACAATAAATAAGTTTATTAACTTTATCAAACCAAATAAACCCAATTACCCATTCCCGTTTTCCTCACTTTACGTCCCTAAGACATCTAACACAAGGGACCTAGTCTAAGGACTATCATCTGGACGGACACTACTGCTAAGGGGATTCCTCAACCATAAATTTCCTTAAGGCAACCATGTGGGGGATGGAGTACATATGGAGAGCACACAGTTTAAATAAACACCTACAGGTTGCAAGCCTGCTAGTGTTCCACTGGACTGTCTAGAATAGTCCGTGGTCATCATCTATACTCCGCTAGATGACTGGATCATCATTAACATCTATAACGAGGCCTCTCATTATTTTATTTTATCACACAACAACTATTACATTTACCCATGTTTTACCCAACACATTTTGTAGATATAAAATACATATACAGTTTAAATCATTGAAAACATGTATAAAATGTTCATCCAGCATAGATAGCAAGTATTTAGATAATATGCACACATAGCAGGTAATTTATATAAAATACTTCATATCTATGTGTAAGCTGAAAGTAACTATGCACTCGCCTGTGAAGGTGGTGACTCAGTACTCGGACAACGCTTCGTTTACTTTAAAATAATTTCCTTCGACGAAACCTAGTATTATCACCACTAGATTTTAGTCTAATATTACCGTGACTAATTATTAGTCTTATTATTATTATTATATGTGCGTTTAAACAATACTTTCCAACCACTATGTACAGACAGGGGCAAACATAAAACACCGGAGGGCAGGACCATTTTGGCTATAGCACTTCTGAAATCCAACAACCCTATGCGGCCCTTTAAACCAGATTCCCCGTACCGCGAGTAGTTAAAAAGATATTAAAATGACACTTATATAAGTCATAATAATAGCTCAAATATTTATTATAAATTTATAATAACAATACTAATTTTAAATATAAACTATATTTAAAATAGGGTAAGCATAACTTACTTACAAGGGGATTTTAGCTAGGAGTTGGGCTCTGTAGGGGCAGAACTTCATCGCTGAATCTTTCTAAGAAAGATTCGTGCAACACTTCAACGTTCACCTTACTATACTAAAACGACAGAAAGAGAAGTCGAATCACGAGGGACCGAAATGATCGGGGGATAAGGAGAGAAAGACTCTTGAATCAAGAGAATGGTGCAAGAAATATGAGAGCCCAAGCCTCTTATTTATAGTAATTGAATTTACAAAAACTACCCTCCATAATTACTTAATGAGCTTATAGTTATATAAACAAGTAAACACTCCTTCATAATACTATTTTAAATAGATTTAACGATATTTTCACTAAACTAATGTCGAAAGAACTCAACATTAGTCTTATAATGACCGCTTCGTCGATACCTTTCTAATGATATATACATATGTATATATATGTGTACGTATATATGATTTATACTTTATTTTAACACGTCAATAGGCTATTATAATTTGTAACTCATTCATACGAACTTCGTTTTTGACATTATTTATATCCACGCGTAGGTGGAGACGTCCTCTACAACTTTCGTTTAGACTCCGTCGGCTAATTTTGAATTTATTTTTAAAGTTATATTTTTAACAGGCCGGGACAGGATTAGTCTGTTAAAATCTCATAACTTCTTTATCCGATGTCTATTTTCATCTATCATTTTATCGTTACGCTACTAATAATGAGATCTTCTATTCTCGTTTAGGTTGTGTCGGCTAAAAACCGCTCGATCAAATACTCGAACTTCGGGCTGTACACTGCTAAGCCGAAACATCGAAAAATCATAACTTCCTCATAAGAAGTCAGATTTGGGCGTTCTTTTTATGGACGCTCTCAGGTTAACACATTCTATGACTTTAATTTAGATTACTAAGGCTAAAAGAATCTATATCATAAATTCACTATTTACGTCTCCCGGTGCCGTGTCGGTTTTGCCGTAAAACGTCGACGGGCCATAACTTCTTCGTTAGAATTCGGATTTCGACGCTCTTTATATGTACGGAAACCTTGTAGCATATACTAAAAATTGGTTGAGATTATTTATTCTTAATAATATTTTGTCGAAAAGTCGTTTTCGACCACTACTGCCTCTAAATTGACTAGCTCGGATCTACGGGGGTTACAGTTAAATTGACTAGTAATGTTAATTATAGAAAACAGACTTTTCAATTCGAGAAGTTGCAAGGTTTGAAAAAGTTATTTTTCTATAATTAAGGGAGACGAATTTATACTTCATTTTTCAATTTTAAAAGCTTAGATTGAGATTTTTTAATCAAATTTAGTCAAAGACATATATGAATGTTATGTTGAAAAGATTCGACATAAGGAAATTCTATATATGGAAATGTTATTTGCATTCTCAAAATTTGATTATGATTACGCCATCCCTCTTCAAAGTTCGAATTGTGAGAACATAGAAAACATAAATATTATAACAAAAGACTGATCAAGTATCATGTCTTTATGTAAGCCATTATGAAGCATGTCATATATGCTTCGGATATAAGGTCGATTGCATATGCTATAATATTCATGTGTTCAATTTTTCCAAATGCATAGGGCATTAAGAGGGAAAAAGGACTAGAATTAAATATAACTAAAGTGGTTAAACAACAATCAAGGACAATCTAAGGTTCACTAAGGATTTGTTGCTTAAAGATAGTTGGAAGTATAGTACTGAATGGACCACATTGATATAATTCTTAATAGATAGGATTCTGTTAAGATTGGATAGTCATATGGCAATTATGGAAAAGTTTCCGTAATGGGAGTTGGATATATCAAGAATATATTAGTAAGTTTGAAACTTTTTATGAAAAGAAGGATGTTTAAAGGAACGTACATTGAATTTGAGAGTTCATCTCCATGTAATTGTCTTGTAGAAATCTCCAAAGGAATGTATAAAAGGAATCTTTGCATAATAGTTTAGAACTAACACATTCTAATAGCGGAAAGAATTTGGTATTCTTACACTTAAAGATTTACAATTGTGAAATGAGTTTAATTTGAAATCAAATTGATTTATTTCACAAAGTAACGACCATAAGTAAACATAGTGTGCATGCTTGGTGCATGGGATAACTATTGTTTTAATTCAAGTATTAAGTTGATCAATTGAAACATTATACAATTAATAATAAGTAATGAATATGGTGATTAAATAAAAGGTGTTTTATTTACGCTCACAAGTTTTAGGGCCATATAGAATATTATTATTCTTGTCTTTCACTTTGTATGTTTTGACTTCCTGAATAATAAGATTATTCAAACTATCTATAGTCAATAATGTTGGGTTTTGTATACTACAACATCTTATGGTCCACATACAACCCTAAAAGCTCTGGATCTATGTTTTCTTTAATTATACACGCATATGGTTTCCAAAGCTTTAAGCCTACAACTAGCATACAAATAACATATGAATAATAAAACAAGTTTTAGACATACCTCTTGATGTTGTTGATGTTTCTAGGAAGACTTTGGCCTTTAAGAACTTAGTGCCCCAACTGTTGCACCTCAAATAGAATCACAACACATCTAGGACAAAGGATGACATTTTGAAAGAGAATTTCATGCACCAAAATCGTCTATCTTTCTTTAAGAATAGAAGCACATGAAAATGATCATGAAGTGACATATTTATATGTAGGATTCAAAAGGGCATGGGTAAAACCCAAATCCATACCCATGGGTTTGATGATCCATGGTACATGTGGCCCAACTCTTTATGTATTCATACATAATCTTAGTCCAACATGGACCATAAGCCCAACACATATAAATATAACCAATTACCATAATTAGTCCCCATAGATTTAATTAGTCTCTTTTGATCACTAAATTATTTCCAAAATAATTCTTGATAAATACTAATTAAATCATATGATTTCATATTAATATATTAGAACTTATAATATATTAATAAATAATATATAACCTCTTGTTGAAAGTCTATCCTAACAAATTGTCCTGATGATATGCAACCCAAATGGACCATTCTACTCTCGGGTCGAGTACATACTAATAATAGTTATGGGCTTAGACATCTAATCAAACTGTCTCCCACTTGGATAAGTCTAAAACTATTATTTCAAATACGACTCCAAAAGCCTGAATATCAATCGTAGCTCTTAAAAGCCCCTGTCGAACTTTAACCTAATCAATGATGTGTCCATTAGATAAGGGATCATATATTCCTCCATTATAGATATCATATAGACTGAGACATGGATTATAATCATTCTCTCTTTCCATCTGTTGTTTCCCGATTTTTGATTTATGATGACCGACTAAGTGAACAAATCAAATCAGTCCGGTCCCGGCTGAGCACTTAGGGTTGTCATCACAAAATCATCCAGGCGACCACAAATATCGCTTTTATCCTTATAAGGGTAAAAGGAATGGATAAACTTTGACTCATATGCTTGCTATATTTACTTATAGAATCACACATAACAATATGTTTTATAACACTAAGTTACGGGTGTGTTTTCACATTATCAATGTGCAACTGACTTGTAGGTTGCAACTCATATCTCTTCATTTGAAGAATATAAGATATTATCATCTCATGATCACTCGTGATAAAATCCATGAAGTGATTTAAATGAGCGTGGGTTTAATATAATACTGAAATCTTATTCCAGGAGCACTCATGAATACTACAACTATGTCTAAAACACCTGGACATACTACAGGCCTATTCATGACAGTCTTGCCTCAGTACCTACTTCCAAAGTATGATCAACTATGGACGGTTTGAATAACCTACTTATTCGGGAAGTCAAAACATGCAAAGTGAAACACAAGAATAATACTAATCCTATATGGCCCCATAACTTTTTTGTCATATTGATTACTCATTATTCATTGTAAAATGTTTCGAATAATCAACTTAATAATTGAACTAAAACAATAGTTTCCCCATGCTACAAGCATGCACACTATGTTTACCTATGGTCCTTTCTTTGTGGAATAGATCAATTGAAAACATTTCAATGATGCTCATTTCACAATTCCAAATGCTTATGTTAAATGTAAGAATACAAGATTCTTTGCCATTTACTGAAATTTGCTAGATTCTAAACTTATATGCAATGATCCTCTTGTAATGACTATGCAAAAAAGTCACAAAGACTTGGAAACATACATTAGAAAGTATTCCAATGGAGAGTAATTCCACGGAAATGAAGTCTCAGGTTCAAACTACATTCCTTCGAACATTCTTCTTACATGAAGTTTTCTGATCTTACCCAGATTTAATGAATAATTTCCTCCTATGGAAATATTTCCATATTCCCATATTGACTATCACTTCTGAACAAGGGTTACCTCTTTTCAGAATATGTCAATATGGTCCTTCCAAAATTAGCATTATACTTCCAACTGTCCATGAGTAACCAATCTTTGGTAAGCCTCTGATTGTCCTCGACAATTGCCTAATCACTTTATTCATATACTGTTTTGGTCCTTTTTACCTCTTAATGCCCTAGGCATTTTGAAAATTCCGAACACATAAAAAAATTATAAGATATGAAATCGATCATATACCCAAAGCATATGAGATACGATTCATAATATCTCACATAGAGACATGATCCTAGACCAGTCTTTTGCTATAATTTTTTTCTATTTGCCATGTTCTCATAATTGGAATTATGAAAAGGGATGCCGTAATCATAATCGAATTTTAGAATGCAAATAATATTCCATGTATAGAATTTCCTTATGTTGAATCATTCCAACATAACATTCATATATATATATATATATATATATATATATATATATATATACACTTGACTAAATTTGATTAAAATTTCAATCTAAGCATTTAGAATTGGAATGAACTATAATTTCCTCTCCTTTAATTATAGCAAAACAAATTTTCAAACCATGCAACTTTGCAAATTGAAACTTTTGTTTTCTATAATTAACAATGCTAACTTGCAACACTTAACATAATAATCATGCTGCTACTAACAGGATAATTATATCCTTATTAGCATAACACTTATGCTCCCACTAGCTTTGACATGTATCCAGAAATTAGTTGGACTTTTAGAAATAAATACTTTATTGACTTTCATTACCAAAGTTCATATTTCTGATATGATATGCTTCGATAAGACATTATCTAAGCTTCCCAAAATCATACACCTTTCCTTAGATAGCTCACATGTGTGTCTAAACAATTTTAGAACTATGAAAAGGGATACCGTAATCATAGTCTCAAATGTTAAGACCTTTTCTATTTCTCAAAATTCGAATTATGAAAAGGGAAGCCGTAATCATAATCGAATTTGAGAATGCAAATCCCACAAAAACTATCTCTTTAAAATCTACTTAGTGAAAGGGTTTCCTTACAATCATTTTCATGAATTTGAGAGAAACCTTATGACACTTAGGTTTTATGTTGTATGTGTTCCTATCCATGTGAATTTGTAAACCATAATCATAAGTCAAGGTTAGTGACAAATCCAAACTCATATGGACTGAACTTGTTCAATCTTAACTTCTTGCCACTTGGTAGCACAAGGGCCTACCATGTCTTCTGAGTTGCCATGCAAACAATTGAGAACTCATAGAACTCACATGCATAATGAAGTTTAAACTGGAATGGGAATAGAAATAAGAATATGTCAACACGATAGGTTACAAACCTCAAGTCGTGTGCTAGTGATAAACAATAGGTTTGATTTGTTCATGAAGCTTTCAAGATCTTTCAGACTCCCACTGACCTCTTGACATATAAGATTCACTTTTTCAAGGAACATTACTTGACAAACAAAGATTAAAGAGCTAGTGTAGATTCTTATCAAGAAAACCACTTTACACTATTGGGCTTAGTTGGTCTTTGTTTTATCAAAAACATCACAACTTACCAATTTCAAATGTACAACATTAGAAAGCATTTTACTCTACATTTGACAAGTGTTTTAAACCTTCTTAAGATTATGTCACTCAAGGTTACAATCTTGGAGTATGACTCTAAGACTTGTTTTGGCACGAAGTACGACTCGGCTTCTTGATTTAACCATTTCAACAATTCACGATTCCTCCTCTTAGACAAACAAATGCACCAAGGTGTCCTTAGAGGATCAATTGTGATATGGCTTTCAATAATCTTTAAGGTGATCAAAAAACATGATACTGAAGTACTCTCCCATCTTTTTAGATTGGAGAAACTTTTCTCTTTCAGCCTAGTTTTGATTATACTCATTTGTCCTGTCATACATTGAAACTTTTCAAATGTTTGAAAATTACACATAAACTTGTAAGCATAGCCATATTTACTAAACTTTCGTAAATCATGATGAATAGCCTTATCGTTCTTTGTGGTGGAACTGATTAGCGAACAACCAAGTGTACTCGATCTCATAGTCCTTTACTTGACTCACATATACATGTGAATAAGGAATTAATCTTGATTTCCCAAAGATGAAAATTCTCATTCATCATACAATACAAGTTGCATTATTCCAAGTTTCTATCTAACGGAAACTTGGGTGATGAGAATATTTCCTTATTTGGTAAATTTTGACACTACCACAAACGACATAATCAAATCCATTTTCCAATATTGCTATCAATGGAATCATATAAACCACAATTTTTCACAAATGTCATTGTAAGGATACCTAAAATAAAAAAAAAAAATCAAAAATTTCCTTTTATTTTAAAATTGCAGAAAAACTTATCCTTACAATGCAAATACATATGAAAACTATGTTGTTATCCATTCCTAAGCAATCTATCATAACTCTTAGCAGCAACTCAAAATTCATATCTTCAGATAATGCGATCAAAATCCATCTCCTCACAATTAGAATTTGCTTATTCTTCCTTTAAGCTTCCTTTCTTTTCTTCGATTCTACAAAACATCATGTAATAAGAATCTCCAAATAGGAACTTAATTGAGTTATATAGTCGACTTTACTTAAATCATTGTCAAAATTATTGACTTTTACCATCCTAGTGAACTTTCAGGTAAATGGGGCAACTTCGCAACCAATGCCCCTTCTTTTGGTAATAGATTCTCTTTATCATTTGGTCTACCGGGTTGACTATGGTCGATTCCTTTCCATTGCGAGGAGAAGACTTTTCTGGAATTCCAATGTTTCCATTGTCAATGTCCATGTAAGTTTGGGAAGTAGCTCTTCCAATCAAATTTGTTGTATCGGTGCTCCAAATTATTGATGATTTAGCAGCAACAACCAAATAGGTAAGATCAATAAGGGTAATCTCATGGCATGTCACATAGAAGTCCTTTAAAGAACCTGCTATATGACTTAGGAAGTGACTGAAGAACCCAATCAGCAGCCAACTTCCTTGAGACTTCGACACCCAACTCTGCCAACTTGTCAATATGTGACTTCATCTCCAAGATGTGAGCACATATAGACATTTCTTTCCAATAGGGATTGAGTGACCTTGAACTTTTCAAGAACTTGTGAAGTATGATTTCTAGTCCAATTAATGCACAACAAAGGGATTAATCATTCACCTTGATTTCCATTTGGGATATCATCTTCACTAGGAAAGCTTTATTCAAAAGGATAAGGAAGACCATAGTTGTCATAACTAGACATCTATGAGCGAGAAATTCAAGTTTAGTTTACTAAAGTCCGTAATATAACACCCAATATGAAATATTAAGGCTAGGACCCAACACAATATTTTATAACTTGGAAGAGGGATGTCGTAATCCAAGCTACAAAATATTTGAAGGTAGGTAAATGACGATTTACCAATTTGTGCCATGAAAAACGAAATTTAACATTAGGTTTTAACTGAATTGAAACTCATAGATCTTGTGATATTCATTGTACTATTCAATGGCATGTTTAAATCTCTATTGTGCCCTTCAAGTTTGTGACTGGGATGCCGAGGATCACAAACAAGGAGTGAATAACCGTGCAAATTAACTTGGTACACTTAATGTTGCAACCACCTAATCAATCTGTTGGTTAACCACACACGCTCCATTGATATATGATTAACATCAAGCTACCCTTTTCCACACATTGTCAGTCCAAGATTAGTGTATCGATTAACCATACACGCTCCACTAACGACTTAAAAAGGTGCAAAGTGCAATTGCATGGGTTAGCATCAAATTCACATTTTCCTAAAGTAACTAAGATTGAGAATTTAATAAAGTTTAGTTAATTTATATTTATAATTATAATTTTAATGAAGGGAGACTTCATGTCCTGTTCTACCTATTCAGGTAACGACCCTTCACCAGTCAACAAATCGGTGGGTGAGAATGAACACCCATTAAACTGTCATTTTATAGGCAGTAACCTTATACCCCCTTAGAGAATGGCTTCGTAAATGAGGTCTACTAACATTAATACTGACCTACTCTTATACATATATATATATATATATATATATATATATATATATATATATATATATCATATATATATATATATATATATATATATATATATTAAATCTATAATATTATAATAGTATAAGGGTTGAATTTTACTCTTTTAAAATTTTAGGGTTTGGAACTAAAGTATACATGGAGGATTAACTTTACAAATTCCAAAACTTGAGGGTAAATTTTTAACAATTCAAAAACTTTTGGTTTCCATAACTTATGAGTTTAATATGGTTTTTATGGAAGACTTTTCAAGTTCCATAACTTGAGGACAAGTTATGGAAGACATAAAACTATTTTATGATGACATTTAAAATAAGACCTTTCATTTTTTTCATAACCTATGAACTTAATGTATCCTTAAAAAGAAAAACTCTTCATTTTCAATAACTTGAGAACAAGTTATCGAGTTCATAAAAAAAACATTAAGATCAATTATTCCAATTAACACATTGATCAAATAATTTTTCTATGATCTAGATCAAACTCATAAGTAAAGATAATTCACATCAATAATTTTCAAGAAATTAGCTAATTACATAAACTAATATAAATCTTGAAACTTTGTCAATTATCCTTTATTTGGATGAGGATAATCACTACCATAGCATAAAAATAAAATTGTATGCACAAAAACATTTTGTGGTAATGATCCTAATCCAAAACATGCCAAAAAAAACTCGAAAATCTGCATCCAGGATAGCCAACTCATCGAGTGCATGAGTTGAATCGTCGAGTTGGTCAGTATTGTGAGTGGACTCGGTGAGTCGCTCATCCAACTCGGCGAGTCCAATGCCAAAATCATGCAAATCGGTAAGTTAACGAGTGAACTCGGCGAGTTCTGGTGTCAGACTGCAGAAAATTCAATTTTTTTTGCTTCGAAAACCAATAATAACATCAAATACAATAGAAAACAACCTGGCTTTGATACTAGTATTATGTTTTGTATACTACAACATCCTATGGTGCACATACAACCCTAAAATCTCTGGATCTATGTTTTCTCTAATTATACATGCATATGGTTTCCAAAGCTTTAAGCCTATAACTAGCATAAAAATAACATATGAATAATAAAACAAGTTTTAGACATACCTCTTGATGTTGTTGGTGTTTCTAGGAAGACTTTGGCCTTTAAGAACTTAGTGCCCCAACTATTGCACCTCAAATGGAATCACAACACATCTAGGACAAAGGGTGACATTTTGAGAGAGAATTCCATGCACCAAAATCGTCCATCTTTCTCTAAGAATAGAAGCATAAGAAAATGATCTTCAAGTAACATATTTATATGTAGGATTCCAAAGGTCATGGGTAAAACCCAAATCCATACCCATGGGTTTTATGATCCATGGTACATGTGGTCCAACTCTTTATGTATTCATACATAATCTTAATCCAACATGGACCATAAACCCATCACATATAAATATAACCAATTACCATAATTAGTCCCCATAGATTTAATTAGTCTCTTTTGATCACTAAATTAATTCCAAACTAATTATTGATCAATACTAATTAAATCCAATGATTTCATATTAATATATTAGAACTTATAATATATTAATAAATCATATATAGCCTCTTCTCAAAAGTCTATCCTAACAAATTGTCTTAATGATATGGAACCCAAATGGACAATGCTAGTCTCGGGTCGAGTACATACCAATAATAGTTATGGGCTTAGACATCTAATACAGCAAATCATACTTTAGAAGTAGGTATGAAAGAAGACGGTAATGAGTTGGCTTGTAGATTTATCTAAGGAGTTAGGCATATTAATAGGTTTTCTACACCATTCATGAGTACTTCTAAATAATATTTGAGTATTGGATCAACCCGCGCTCACGTGAATCACTTCATGGAATTTATCTCGATTGACCGTGGCACGATAATATCATATAAGTCTTCAGACTAAGATATATGATTTGTTGACTACAAGTTGGTTATGCATTGATGGCACAAAAACGCATCAGTAACTTGATGTTATAAAATGTGTCATTGTGGATGATTTGATGAGTATTTAGTACAAGCATATAATGTACAAGTTTATCTACTCCATTTTATCCTAAGAGGATTAAAAGTGATATCTTGGGCTCCTCGATGGTTTTTCTGACTATGTGTTGGGCCTGGTCAGAACTAAATTAATGTGTTTAGTTATGTTCTATGTTAAACGAATCAGAAATTAGGAAACAAATAGTTGGACAATAAGTATGACTTTGTTCCATGTATTCTCCAGCTGATATCTTGAGAACAGAGGATTATATGATCACTTATCTGAAGGGAGCATCACAGACTAGGTTAGAGTTCGACAACAACTTTTGAAAGCTTACGATTCGTAAGTCAAATCCTGAAGTGTATAAGCAGTAATAGTTATTAGGGTTATCCAAGTAGGATATTGTTGGCTTTGGTGTCTAAGCCCATAACTATAACCGGTATGTAGTTGATTGGATTGTAGCATGGTCCTTTTGGGTTGCCTTCACCAGTATAATTTGATAGGATGAATTTTGAGAATAAGGTTATTTATGGTTTTTTTGTATATTACAAGTATAATATATTAATACAAAATTATTTAATTAGTATTGATGAAGAATTAATTTATTAATTTTGTGATCAAAAGATACTAATTAAATATATAAGGATTGATTATGTAAATCAAAAAAAAAAAATTTTAGTGTGGGCTAATGATCCATGATTGTAACACCGTAAAAATTTGAACAATTTTTCGCTTTTGTAACCCATAAAATATCATTTGAATTCATAAACAATTCATTATAGCAACATTGTATCAATACAAAACCCAAGATCAAAAAATATATATAAACTCCGGTATGCGTGTGTACGGATCATGCCGGCGCCTTCCCGCGATCATTGCTGGTACGTGAAACACATAACACATAACACTGTATGCATAAATGCTTAGTGAGTTCCCCAAAATACCACTCTAACACATAATAGCTACTCGAGGCTGTAACTCTGTTTACCATCAGGTCTATGTGTCTCAGTGGGGCCCTCTAGTCCCAACTCTCTATGGGCCCTCTGGCCCTAACTCTGTGGACCCGCAAGTCCTAACTCTGTGGACCCGAAGGTCCTAAATTTGTAACTATGAATCATACATAGAACATATCACAATAAATCATAACACATAAATAACATTTAATTACACTGGCATATAACTCTAAAATACTCTATCACATAACTCTGTTACCACACTAGGTAAAGTATAGTGAGAAGACTCACCTCAAGCGTCTCGGTAAATCTCTGACTCGGTAGGAATATTGCCTAGTCTTCGCCTATTCACATAATGTAATTACTCTTATAAATATAATTCTCAAGACTAGACTCAACCTACCTTTGGCACCCTTAGGAGGGAAAAAGGCTATTTTACCCCCCTCTCAACACAAGTACTCCATTGACCAAACGCTAATTGTCAATAGTCACACTTTGACCCTACTCGCCGAGTGCACTCTGGTGACTCGGCGAGTTCACACATGTTCTTTAACACTTTTTCCTGCTTGGCACGCCGAGTCCCTCCCTATGCTTGACAAGTCATACTAGGCATGAATCGCGGGGCCACCATGACTCAACTCGTCGAGTCTCAAGAACAACTCGGTGAGTGACGCCTTGAACTCCAGTCCTCTAACTCCCTTATGACTCACTGAGTCATCCCCCAACTCAGCAAGTCTACTCATTAAGCAATTTACGTGAAACCCTAACCCTACTCGCGGAGTCTCAGGAACAAGTCTGTGAGTTCATGCCATGCACCAACTCTACTGGCCTCCTGAGGTCAGATCTGTTTCCCTAAATCAAAGATCTGGCCTTCCCAAGCATGAATGTCACGTAAAGCTCGAAACTTGATGCTTGTATAACAACAACAAGGCATCAAAAGGAGATTTAGTCCCAAAAATGGCAACCTAAGTTTAATAACCCCAAACTAATCCATAAAGCTCCAAGGGTTAAGGTCTCTGGACCTCTTTTAGTCCAGATCCAAGGCACAAACTCGAAGAGGGACCATTTGCTCCACATAATCACTCTCCAAAGGGGGTTAGAAAACCCTAACTCTATAGATCAACACCGAAACTGAAGGAGGTTCGAACTATTACCTCAAAATGAAGTCTCTGAATCCCTGGAACTGCTAGAATTGCACCTCCCCTCTTGCTCTTGCACCTCCGTCTTGCTAAACCATAGATACAAGGATCAAAAGTGTCTTCTTCTTCCTTTCAACGATTTGGCTCACTTAGGGTTCTCTCAAGGGATTGGTAGCCGCAATGAGAGGCTATAAGTGCCCTTAAATAGGCTCCAAACCCGGGGATTTAGGGTTTCATTAAACAGCGTGGACTCGTCGAGTCCATTCGTGGACTCGCCGAGTCCAAAGCGAATCCGGATGAACAATCACGACCCTACTCGGCGAGTCTACACATCAACTCGCCGAGTTCCTTCTCATAATTCAAAAATAATTAAATAAAATAATATACCTGGAAACCCGACTATTACAATGATTATGGGCTAAACTAATCCATGAAGGTTAAACCCATGGAACATGAGAATGTGGAAAGTCATGGATTATTAGGGTTTACCAAGTGTAACCCTATCATGTCCAACACTACAAATAGAACCCTCCATAGACCAAAATTGGTTGTCTCTTCTCTTTGAGATAAATAGATTATTCTCTTAAATCATCCTCTTGCATATTGGTGTTTATGAACCATTAGAGGCATCACACTTGAGGTGCTCAAACTTTCAAGGGTCAAGAACTACAAGTCCTTCAAAAGGTATGTCATCTAACTAGATGTTTTATTTAATTGGCAATTTGTATGCTAGTTAGGATAATGCTTTGGAAAAATTGAAAATATGCATGTATAATGGGGAAAACATAGATCCAAAGCATTTAGGGTTACATGTGCACCATAGGAGTGTTATAGTGCTCAAAACCCAACAGATATATTCCGTCCTCTCTGCATGAGGACCGTCCCCAAACCAGTGATGGATGCATCATAAAACACCACAAAAATCCCCCATTCCCTTATTGAGGGTCAAAATCGGCGCCTTGCATAATCTCTGCCAAAGGGTCTCAGATGTCGATTACTGCTCAAGGCCCCATCGGAAATCCACCCCCTTCCTCGCCAGACAAGTGAGGGGTACTGCAATTTTGGAGAAATCCTGAATGAATCTTTGATAGTACCCTAACAAACCCAAGAAACTCCTAATATCTGAGGGAGATTTCAAAACCTCCCACTGCATCACAACCTCGATCTTGGCCGAATCGACCAATATCCCATCTTGGTTAACAAGGTGTCCAAGGAACTGAACCTCTCGTAAACAAAACTTACACTTTCAGAACTTAGCATAAAGCCATTCTCGCCTCAAAACCCCTAGAAGTTCACGAAGATGCTCTTCATACTACTCTCTGGTATTGGAATACACCAAGATATCATCAATGAACACTAACAGAACGATCGAGCATCAGATTGCATACTTGATTCATTAAATCCATGAATACTACATGCGCATTGGTAAGCTCAAATGGCATGACCATGAACTTTTATTGCCCATTATGAGTCCAGAACGCGGTCTTCTCCACGTCCTTCTCTCTCACCCGGACCTGATGATACCCAGACCTTAGATCTATCTTGGAGAATGAAGATGCACCCTGCAAGTGATCAAAGAGGTCATCAATCCACAGAAGGGGATTACGGTTCTTCACTGTTAACTTGTTCAACTCCCGGTAATCACCGCACATCCGGTGTGAACCATTCTTCTTCTTGACAAACAAAATCGATGCTTCCCATGTAGAATTGATCAGTCCGATGAACTGCTTGCCTAGAAGCTCCTGAAGTTGAGATGATAGCTCCTACATCTCAGGCAGTGTCAAGTGGTACGGTGCCTTGGAAATCGGGGCCGCTACTAGCACAAGGTCAATCCTGAACTCGACTTGCCTCTTAGGAGGCCCACCAGGTATCTCCTCCAGAAACACATATTCAAACTCTTTGACTACCGAGACCTCGAAAGCTGAAACCTGATCCCCAACATACGTATCCACCATATAAGCCAAGTAGCCACACACCCATGTTGAATATATTTTCGATCCATGGCTGCAGAACAAAACCCTGAACCCATCCTGGTGCCATCTTCATAGATAACCAGTTCTCCCCCACTAAACGTTCGAACTACCATGCGCTGGCCCTCACAAATCAATCATCGGACTGAACCGACACAGCCAATCCATAACCAAAATCATGAAAACATCCTCCATGGGGATAAGGATCAGATCGATAAGATAAGGCACCCCAAATATCTCAAAGACACAACCTTGATACATTGATGATGTAGAAACCACCGTGTTCATTGGCGATGGAAACTCGCAACGGACACTCTAACTCCCCAATAGACATATCATACTCTCTACTGAACGATCGAGATACAAAGGAACAAATCACACCCGATTCAAACAACAATATATTAGGAAAAGAGTTCACTAGGAACGTACCTAACGGAGGCACACAGATAAGCATAACATAAAGCATAAACAATAGAATAATGGATAGAAGTGTACCAGTCACAACATCCGAAGCTACTCTGTCCTCCTTGGAAGTGAGCTGGAAAGCGCGACCTCGAGCCCTCGGGGGCTCCACCCTACCTTGAATCCCATCAGTGATCCTAAAATTAGTCGGCGCTGGAGCCTGTGCCAGCCTAGTAGGAAGCGAGGGACATTTGGCCTTCACATGGCCAACCTAGTCGCAATGATAAGAAATCCTGGAACTGAGTGTTGGGGCCTACTGGCGGCAATCCCTTGCCATATGGTCTTGTCTGCCATAATTGTAGTACCTAGAAGATGATCGGAAAGCACCCTCATGAACCTTGCCACATTTACCAGAAGTACAGCCCCCTCCAACCCCCAGATCCTACAACATTGGCCTTAAATCACTTTGGTGCAGGGTACGACTGCACCGGGGATGATATCTACTCCTTCATCTGCAAATCAATCTTAATCTCACGCTGCCTGGCGGCCTATTGCATATTCAATAAGGAACTATAGCTTTGGGTGGAAACAAACTCTCTGATCACCGTCTTAAGCATGCTCAAGTATCAGGTCATTTGAGCCTTCTCAAATGTAGCAAACTTAGGACAAAACATAGCCCTTTTTGTGAACATCTTGGTGATCTCTGTCACTGTCTCTATCCCATGCCTCAAATCCAGGTACTCCTAGGCCAACCTCTTACACTCCACCAGTGGCACATATCTATAATGGAACATCTCTAACAACTACTTCCAAGACATAGCAGCTCTCTGCTCAACAGAAAATGAAATAGTAGCAAGCCTCCACTAATCCTTTGCTTCGGTCCTTAGAAGGTTCAGAGCACACCTGACCTTCTCCATATATGTATTATGGTTATTTTATTGTGAAATAACTAATCCACACGAAAAATATTACATGATACAAAATTTTTTGATTTTTATGTGACATTGCATATTATATCAAGCAAGTTATGAAACTCTGTAGTATTTCAAGGATTCAAACTATTACTATGCATGTCTATTTGTATGTTTAAGTACACAATGTTTATACATGCACATATGTTCATTAATTTGAAACATTCATTTTTATAAAAGCGAGGATGCCACACTTTTGCATACATGTCAAACATACTCGGCTTTTATAAACCTTATAAAATGATATTCATTATGCCCAGTGACTTAATCAAAATTAAGTTAGGGCTGAGAGTTATTCACAAACTTTTTAGTTAAGGGCATTCTAGTGAGACGTTATTCATTAACTACGTATAAACACTTAGCATAGCCACACTACTATAATCGTTAATATTCGGAGCGAGATACATATGTATAGATCTGTACATGATAGACATCCTCACCCGCGGTTGATAGCTACAACCCTCAACCGATCAATCGAATCGGGTGATAGATGTCCACAATGTTTACTACAACGTCTAATGAAGCGTTATAGGGTGTATACTCAAGTCATATAGCTCGGTAATAGGACTCACTATAAACTTTAACTAGAATATCTATTTCTCTCTCTGTCGCTCTCTCACTCACTCACTATAACCATGGACTGGGGGTGTAACAGATTGGTATCAGAGCTAAAGTGGCTGTAGAGAACTCGTATCCTTGAAAGTGAAATGCAACTATAGCGAGTAGCTTCGAATAAATGTATTATTATTAATAATTACACTACTTGTTGCCTACTTACGATACAGAGAATCTGGTTTGAAGAGCCGCATAGGGTTGTTGGATTTCAGAACGGTTAATTACTAAAATGGTCCTCCCCTACGGTGTTTCTTGTCTTACCCCCGTCTGTAATTGGTAGTCTTGGAGTACAAAACAAGATTTAATAATACTACAAAACCTCACCAACAATTATATATAGGAGTTATATATACTATGATCCGCGATGAAAACACTTAAAAAAAAATCTTACATGCCTCAAACTAAAACTACCAACTCAACCCGTTTAGGTCAAACGCCTCAATTAAGGTTAGTACCTTACATAATCCATACTATAAATAAACCTGCAACGTACACCTATATTATTTATGGTCGAGCTAGTTTATAGCCAACCTTGAGCAAGGGTTTTGATAGACTACAATGGTTGAAAGTTTTAGAGATTGAAGGATGTTCTTAAGATTCGCTACAAAAACCTAGTACCTTAGAACCTTATCTCAACCCCAAAACAACATATAGATTTTAAAAATACTTAAAAATCTAGGACAACGTTCCGGTTTTTACTAGTTCGCCTAAACCCGAAGAAAAATAAAGAACCAATAACTCCGCTACCATCATAGGAAAGAAACCCATAATTCTCCATCAATCATTCAGTAGTATCTGAATTTCTCTCTCTATCATGTCAAATTAGTAGGATTTCAATCACTCATTATGACATGGAAATCTATAAGATTTCTGGAACTGATCACTCTCTATAATTTGGAACTTTACCATGAAATGATCGGAGGTGACTGCTTACACCTCATGATTTAACGACCACACAAACCCTTTCCTGAGAATCGTGAACCCAAAATAAAGAGAGATTAAAAGGTATATTTGGGAATTAGCTTCACTAGTTCAAGGTTTGGTTAGTACATCCAGACCCATTACCTTTGATAGTGATAAACAATTGACCTACTGATTGACCAAGGAACGCATCCGTCAAGGTACCATGACCCCACAAACTGAAGAGAAGCAGGTTGGGAGTACATAAAGGAAGTTCCATGTCAAGTAAAAAGGGAACTTCAAGCATCTCAAACCTAGTACAAAACTTGTGGTAGTGTACGCAACAATCACAAACACTCTCATCGTATCACCTCTAAGATTTACAGAAAGGCCATGAATTATACAATCTCAACCACTGCTGCAAAAAGAAGCCGAAGTTGCTTCAAGTGCAATCAACCAGAGCATTCAAGAAGGACTACCCAAAACTGAAGAATCAGGGTTGTAAAGGAAGAGCATTCGTGATAGGTTCTCGAGATGGTCATCAGAAACGATATGTGGTTACTAGTACGTTTCCTATTGAAAAAGCTGATAGAAGCTTTATTTCAAGTAAGTTTAGAAGCATGATTAACCATAAATCATGCAAACTTAATGAAGCTCACACATTAGAAGTAGAAAACCACCAGTTATAAAGCACATTAGAAATACTCACTAATTGCCTTCTCACCCTAAATAACCACGTCTTTCACATTAACCTATTGTAAGTTTTGATGTGATCATCGGAATGGATAGGTTATCACTTCATTGAGTAGAGATCTTATGATACAAAAAATCCGTCTAACTACCTGTACCCAACAACGAATCTCCCGTGTTTTACGAAGATAAATCAAGAATGAATCCAAGAGTCGTCACTTGCATGAAGCCAAGGAAGCATTGCAGAAGAGACGCTTCGCTTTCTTGGCCCATGTGGTGGATATGCAAGATAAGAGTAAGGAAATAAAATACATACTGCAAGTATGTGATTACTCAGATGTATTTCCAGAAGTATGTCGAGTTAGAAAGGTTGAATTTCGAATCGACCCAATCCAGGGTGCAGCACCAGTGACAAGATCTCCTTATCGTCTAACTCCATCAGAAATGCAAGAACTTCTTGACAAAGGCTTTACCCGGTCAAGATTCCCTCCATGAGGAGCTCTTGTATTGTTTGTCAAAAAGAAGGATGTATCATTCAGGATATGCATCGACTAACTAGAGTTGAACAAATTCACCATCAAGAACCGTTATCCACTCTTGAGGATCGATGACCTGTTTGACTAACTATAAGGATCCTGTTACTACATAAATATCTATCCAATATTCAAATATCTTCAATTCAAAGTTCAAGAAGTATACATTCCAAAGATGACATTCAGGACTCGGTACAGTCACTACGAGATTCTAGTTATGCTACTCGAACTAAACAATGACACCAACTGAGATATGTTGATATCTAGGGCTTACAGACTATTAGTGGAGATTCATCGAGAACTTCTCCAAAATAGCCAAGGCTCTCACCACACTAACCCGGAAGGACAAAACGTTCGATTGGGGAGAGAGACAAGAGTCTACCTTCCAGAAATTGAAATAATTTTTATGCAGTGCATTAATTTTTCCTCTTCCAGGGGGAACAAAAGACTTTGTAGTATTCTGTGATGCCTCTCACCAAGGTTGGGATGTATGCTGATACAAAAAGTATAAAGTCATTGCATATGTATTAGACAACTTAATCCAAACAAGACCAACTACACTACCTATGACTTAGAGTTGAGAGCTATAGTGATTGCCTTAAAGATTTGGAGACACAACCTCTACGAAATGAAGTGTGTCGTGCTCACCGACCATACGAGCCTTGAATACATCTTTGACCGGAAAAAGCTCAATATGAGACAAAGAAAGTGTGTTGAATTACTAAATGATTACGAATTCAAAAACCATATTTATCTTGGTAAAGAATATGTTGTAGTAGATGCTTTAACCAGGAAAGATTGAGCAGAGCCATTTCATGAGAAATCCTTAACCCTAGCCACCCACTCCAAACGCACCACCTAAATTTGAGATGCTCAGCTGGAAGCACATAAACCTGAGAATATTGTAAAAGAAAACCTATGAGGTATAGACAACAATTCAACCTCAAGGAAGACGGAACACGATATTTCATGAACCGACATTAGAGCCCAAAGTTTGGTGAAGTCATGAGTCTAGTTCTAGTTGAAGTTCTCAAGTCAATATATTCAAAACATCCCAGATCAAATAAGATGTATCTCGATCTTAAAAAGTTTTATTGGTAGACCAGTATTAAGGTAGATATTATAATCCACATATGTAAAGGCTTAACTTGCTCCAATGTCAAAGCAGAATACCAAAAGCGATAAGGACTACTACATTTATCATCAACCCTGGAATAGAAATGGGAATAGATTACCATGGAGTTCATAAAAAATTTGCCAAGAACTTCAAACGGGTATTTCACCCTTTGGGTTGTGGTTGACCGTGTGACCAAGTCCTCCTATTTCCTAGCCATCAAAGAAACCGGCAAGATGAAGAAACTCACCAGGACCTATTTCAAGGAAATAGTCAAACTGCATGGTCAACCAATATATATTATCTCGAACCAAGATAGCAGATTCACTTCCATATTTTTGCGATCATTATAAAGGTTCCTAGGAACCAAACTCAATATGAGTACAGTATACCATCCTCAAACAGATGGACCGAACAAAAGAAGAACACAAAATTAGGAAGAAATGCTCCATGCTTGTATGATAAACTTCAGTAATGCTTGAGATACTCACTTACCACTAGTTAAGTTTTCATATACCAATTGTTACCACACTAGCATAAAGGTCGCTCCATTCGAGGCCTTGTATGGATTCAGATGTCGTTCTTCGATATCCTGGATAAAAGTTGGAGATACCCAAATAGCTAATAAAAATGTTGTATATACTCCACTCACTAGCCCTGAGATTAATTATGAAACAACAGAGAAGATCATTTTGATAAAGGAACGACTAAAGACCGCATGCAGTCGTCATGAAAGTTACACTGACATAAGGCGCAAAACCATAGAATTCAAAGTCGGAGACCGTATCCTATTAAAGGTCGCACCACAAAAAGGTTTTATTAGATAAGAAAAACAAGCTAAAATAAAACCCCGCCACATCAGACATTTTGAAATCCTGGTGAGGATTGATTCGGTGGCTTACAAACTCAATTTACCTCAAGAAATCAATAAAGTTTATAATACCTTCCACGTGCTTAATATTAAGAAGTGTCTCTCTAATGAGAACCCTGTCTTCCCTCTCAATAAGATCTTGGTCAAAACTAAAGTTCATTTCGTGAAGGAACCGGTGAAGATCATGGGTCTAAAAATCAAAAGCCTCAAGCATAGTCGAATAATAATAGTAAATGTCCGATGGAACTCTTGTAGAGAGCCGAAGTTTAGTTGGAAATGTGAGGATAAAAAAAGTATTCGCAATTTGTCAACTGTGCTCCCTCCACTACTGAAATGAAATACAACATAACAAAATGATATTGAAATAAAATAATCTAGAACTAAATAATTTCGACATGAAATTCCCTTAACGTGGAGGTAACATGACATACCAGGATTTACGTCAAAGACTATGAAAGGTCAAGTTCACAATGAATCTCTTTGTAATTTTACTCATTGGTTTTGGTGCATCTAATGTAAAATAAATGAGTTATTTCAACTATTATAAGATACCAGATTATATCGTACTTCCAAATATGTAATCTAACAAACAATTCAAACAACTAAAACTGCAACTTTAGGAATACATCTGAAAAATTGAGATTTTGTATTAAGCAGTTGTGAGCCATACAAACACTCTAGTCTCGCAGTACGTGGTTCCCTAATTCTGAAAATATAAAGAGCGTCCAAAACGGAGTTCATACGCAAAAGATACGACCATTTTAAGAATCCAAAACCAGTATAATATTGATTTTCTTAAAAATGCTAAAACCGCTTGTATCCATTGACGAACTTGCACACCTCAAATGAAATTTATGAAAACAATTTTAGACTAAGGCTCTAACCTAATATTTAATTTCATATTTGAAATATTTAAAAAAAAATAATTATAAAATAAAAAATTAAGATGTTTTCAGTTTAATTAAACGTGAAACTTTAAACGTCATTTCATGGAGATCAGTATAACATAATTCAATTTTGTCTGCATTTTTGGAATCATCGCGACCTGAATATTAAGCAGACATTTTTAGAAAATTTATATGAAGTTATACCAGGGAACGAGAATCGAGGTACACATCACGATAAATAAATATACATATAACGTATTGTAGTTATTAGTGAAAAATGTTTATAAGTTGTATAACGACAAACCATTATATATATATATATATATATATATATATATATATATATATATATATATATATATATATATATATTAGGTGTCCCATACGAACTTCAAAAGATCCAAATTAGTTGTGTAATCACAATGCATATATGTTATATAATTAAAATTACATAACATTATATATATATATATATATATATATATATATATATATATATATATATATATATATATCATGTAACACTTCCAAATATCAATTAATAATATATATTGCAAAATTTGGACACCTACTATGTATAAATATTCAATTTATTTATATATTTTACAAAAAAAACTTATAAGGCTAGTGTTATGAAATAAAGTAGTCAAAGTAGAGCAAGCCTACCTACCAGAAAATATGAAAGTGTGTAAATGAAAGTGTGTAAATATTATGTATGTAGTATTGTGTCCAACCAATATACACATACATACAATAAAAGTGTATATTAAATCTATTAAAAATTTACACTCATACCAATCAATAAATTCGTACACAAATGTATTTTAAATGAATCATCACACACATTACATAGATATAGAAAAAAATACATTATACAAAATTCAAATGAAACGTATACTCTTTACTATTAAATTGACAGCCAAACAATGATGAAACTTATACACTGCTCAACTATTGTACAACTTGCTTCTAACCTTCAGCTTATACAAAACCACACTCAAACAAAGTACAAAGATAATAATAATAATAATAATAATAATAATAATAATAAATAAACATTCAAACACATTGTATCATCTTCTGATCGTGAACAATCAATAAGAAGAACACTTTCTTTTTGTTAATCCATTTTCCTTCCCTATCAACTGAAACAATCAAACACTCAAAAAAAAAGAAAAAAAGATTCATCCTGTTCTTCTTCTACCCTTTCGGTGGACAAAAAACAGCCAAACATAAAAGAAGAAGAAGAATTCCCTATATCAATTTCTGTCAAGAACAATTAAAAGAAGAAGAAGAAGAATAGGGGAGGCTGTCGTAGCAGCCCCATTCGCTTACCTGCTACTGATCGAAATAACAGCCCCACCCTCGTACTCCCCTTCCCCTCCCGTCAAGCAAACCCACCGAACACCATGTCATCATCGCAGCTGCTGCTCGCGACGCCTCCCAGACCCCCTTCGGATCTCTTTCCCATACGCAGCTACTTCAAAGACAGTAGACGAGCAGCCCCACTGCTTCGTCTCTGCCTTCTCGTCCGAGGTCACCGCCGCCTCGCGGTTTCGATCCTTCACCTTCTTCAATCTAGTCGAACTCCGAAGGCCACCACCGATTGCGAGTCTAGCGACGAACCTTCGTGCTCCCTTTCGACCCATCGACTGGTCGTTCACATTTTCCATTCATCTGTGTTCTTCGTGTCGACTGCTTTCTATTTCATTTGCCCGATCAAACAAAGAAACAGGGGCTTAAAAGCCCTAATTTAATTTAGCTTAAATGACCAAACTACCCCCACTATTAAATCTTTATTCAAAATATGTCCTAATCCCAAAATAATAATCTCATTTATTCAAAAACAACCCACACGTTGAAAATTATCAGCCAAATCAGTCATATTTATTCAAGAAGTTACATACCAGCCCCTATAATTTGTTCAAGTTACAAAATCAGTCCCTCCTTTAATTATTTTACCCAAATCAATCCTATTTTGGTTAATCAAAATTACCAAACAACCCCCCAATAATTTATATTTGTTACGAAATGGTCCCGAGAGTATTTCAAAGTTCAAGAATGGTAGATTTGTGATTTCTCACATCAAGCTTCCAAAAAATTAACAAACTCCGAACAACTCGAACTCACTCTTCAAGGGTGAATGTTTAATGCTCCTTTTAATATTTTAATTATTTTGAGGGGTGGGAATACATGTGCCTAAATATGTTGTTTATACAAATGAATTTACTTTTTTATGCTAAAGTACAATAAATCTAGTTTATAAAAATATTATTATTTAACAATTTTCCAAATAGTTACGAATAAACTAGTAAAAATGCTCCATATACGTATTATGGTTATTTTATCATGAAATAACTAGTCCACACGACAAATGTTACATGATACAAAATTTTATGATTTGTATGTGACATTGTATATTATAACAATCACGTTATGACACGCTGTAGTATTTCAAGGATTCAAATTATTACTATGCATGTTTATTTGTATGTATAAGTACACAATGTTTATACATGTACATATGTTCATTAATTTGAAAAAATCATTTTTATAGAAGCAAGCACACCACACTTTTGCATAACCAATGTTTATACAATGATATTCATTATGCCTAGATACCTAATCACAATTAAGTTAATTTTGAGATTTATTCACAAACTTTTTAGTTAAGGGAATTCTACTGAGACATTATTCATTAGCTAAGTTTAAACACTTAGCATACTTACAACCGAAAATTTCTATCTTGTACAAACCATTCAATTCAATCAAAGTTAGACTTGTTTCTGCTAACTTTTAGCACTGTTCAGAGTCTGTGTTGAGCATTTTGAGCCTAGTATACCAAAGGATTAAGTTTTTGGATGTGTCAACTAAAGTACCAACCCATCAAACAATCAATAAACCCTCAAATGAGGAGTTTACGACCAAGACCCATGAGTTTACGGCCGTAAAGTCATGGTGGCCTTAAACTCCACCCTATAAGTATGAGCCTTTGTCATTTTCTTCACTTTTACCATTTCTAAGGCTTGGAATCCTATTTCTCTCCCAAGGATCATAAGGTTTTTTCTTCCAAACTTCAAAATTGTAAGTGACTTCCTTCCTTTCTGAAATTACACTCCTCTTATCCTCGATAACCTATTGATTCATACCTGGATTTCATCTTTAAGACTAGATCTTCAAAGATTCTCGAGAACATCAAGAACACTTAGGTGTTTTTGGGCCGAAAACACTCTCTTTTTGCCTTCAAATCGTAAGTATGTACTTCCTATACTTGTTAGTTAGTTAAGATGTTGGATTAAGCGCTTGAAATCAAGTTTTCCCCAAGAACATAAGGTGTTTACGGCCAAGGGCATCTCCGTTGGTCGTAAACCCTAATTGTTGGTGCATAAGGACCATAACTCCTTCTTAAGTCTTAGACATGAGACTAGATCACTTCCTTCATGATTGTAAGACGTTAACACACAAAATGGTACAAAATACCATGATTTTACGACCATAAAGTCATTGGGCTGTAAACTCATGGGGGTATTACCATTTGGGCTGTAAACTCCTATGTGATGCCCTACACCCCTTATCTGCAACCCAATGTGGTTTAACACTTCATAAAAAGGGTTTACTAGTCCCTAAGGTTATTCCAATTCAAGATTAGATGTTATAAACGCTAATTAAATACATATATGTGTCATTATATGTTATTTAGCATCCATTATGCTCAAGTCTTCACCTGGCAGTTAGCATTCTGCAAACCGATCTTTCATTCATGCCACTCACTACAGGTGAGTTCATATCCCTTAATCTACCTTTTAAATGATTTTAAATGCTTTTATGGGGGAGAATACAAGTTGAAACATTATAGGTATTATATCAATCACATGTGATTAGTAACTATCAAAGAAATGGATTTATTATACTTTTAACTGTTTTATTAAACAAACTACTTCAACATGTTTATCAAACTTTTTTACATACTAAACTCTTTATCAAACTTGTTCTTATATGCCAAACCTTTTCTTTTAACTCTTTCAAACTTAAATATTGTCAAAACCATGTCTAATGCACATATAGTTATATAAGCAAGGTTTGAAGGACTTAGGACTAATAACTCACTTTATTTCATGTTCCTTGTTTTGTTGTGGACTTAGAATACCCTATTGTTTGTCCGAGTGTCATTTGATCTTTAGTTATATATTATGTATATATATGTAGACATAAAAGCTTTTATCTCAGTTCAATACCTTTGGGTAGCAAAGGTGTACAAACATGTTCATTTATACAAACAACTCTACTAGTAAACTTTAATAGGTATAGTTTAGGAAGTCACTACTCACAATTTCTAGTACAAGGAGACATACAAAGAGTTAGCTCATACATGAGACAACATATACTATTATGAGAAACAATACAAATATACTATTATGAGAAACTAAGAGAATATACTATTATAAGAAACATAACGAATATACTATAAAGAGAAACAGATGGAGAGTACTATAATGAGAAACAATACATAATATACACAATACAAGAGAACATACTATGATAAGAAACAAAGAGAACATACTACATACTAGACAGAGAGAACATACATTACACTAGTACATACAATACATACACAAGAATACTCTACCATAAATGTGAGTCACTACTTAGGGGCATGGCATTACTGCTATGGTTCGTTTTGTAACCAGGGTCTCCTGGAGGGAGAGCGTGAATTTGTGTATAGATCTATACGAGACTGACCATCCTACACCTTATTGCTAGCGACAGTGGGACCTATTTCATACCATTTTGACGTCTCTGAGCGTTGTGCCTTACTAAGTCAATCAAGTAAGGTTACAATTATATCACATGATACCTAAATTAACAATTGGCTTAAGGTAGTTAGTACAGCAGTAGTCACTATAATACAACACTATAATAGATTATTTTTTCCCCATTGCATTCACATTGTGATCTTCTCACATAAACGGTAATGTAAAAGCTACATTTTGTTAATGATAGTCACACTTGGGAAACATACACTTTTACAAGAAACAAACATACAGAACATTTGATGCCTTGGTAGAAGGCTACTTTTAGTAGAAAATATAGGATTTTCTAGGAGATACAAACATTTACTTCAAACTTATACATCAAACACTTACAAACATTTTCATACAAACAATGACACTAAAATTCTTATGAACTCACCAGCTTTAAAGATGATAAACTCTTTCAAAATAACTTATATTCTCAGGTCATCAGTAGACAGGTACCGATGCTAGGTTTTGAGAAGATGGAGCTCGTTCAAGACTCATCTCTTATTTTGATTCATATTTTTTGTGTCTTATAAACTATACAGAACACACTTGTATTAAATTATATTATTAATGCAGTGGATGATGTTGTTGCTTGTTTACTAGTATCCTTTGTTGTGATACTGGACATGATGTCTTCCACCCCAAAACGTTTCCACCATTCAGGTTTTGGGGTGTGACAGATTGGTATCAGAGCATTTTTTATAGTGAATCGAGTATATCAACCAATAAAAGATATACAAAATATAAACACAACGGGATTAAAATACTCTTACCAAGAGTTTATACTTTTAAATAATAAAATATTTAACTAAGTATACATACATGCATTCATACTAAAATCAGTGTCACTAGGACAGAACAAAAGTATTACGATAGTTGAACATCACGAGTAGACTCGGGGATGTATGGTCAGTTTTGGGAATAAGATAGTCAGATCAACTATGTTAATCCAAGAAGTGATTAGCATATGCCCAAGGATAGTTGTGACGTTGCAACAAGTCTAAAAACTTACCAACACTACCATTATGATAACATTGGAACCAAACATAAACCTAAAATACTATAGGAGTATTTTGTGTTACTGTAATTACTTATTTGAGAACTAAAAAAAGGTCTTTCCTAGTAGGTAAATAGTTGCTAAGTGGGTACGCTAAGGTTATATGTGACTAAGGTGTCATAAACTTAGAATTTGTGATCTTTGCTTTACTTCATGTTCCTTGTTTGGTTGTGGATTTAGAGTTAGGGTTACTTATTCGATGGTCTATCCTTTTTTGATTTCATATAACTAGTATGCACTATGCAAGTATTAAAGTAACTGGTAAGGATCATCTTATAATTATCTTAAGTAGTACGTCTATTTATATTAGATTCTTATACCCTTTTTTCGCGTAGATATCATGGATGGATTCTGTCCTACTGGCGACCCGTACTTCCCAAATGAAGGCAATGTTGGATGGCTTGAAGCAGAGCCAAAATAGGATCATCCAATCCCTTTCGATGATCATCTCACTGAAGGCTTTTCTGATGGTTCTGACTCCGAACCAGAAGTTAACAACCTACCTTAAGAGGTTCAAGTCCCAAATCTCAACCCCCGACCAGCATTTCAAGGTCCCACACCCTTGTGGGTGACAAACTTTTATAATGTAAGCGAGGGAGGCTCAGCTAACCGAGTTTTGCCCATCATGGTTCGCAGGATTGCTCGGGTGAGCAAGGTCAGGAATCTATCGACCGAGTCATGGAAATTAATGCCAATTCGGGCACTCACATAGTCCATCTTATTCATCTCAAAGAAGCTATGGAAAGGGATAGGAGAGACAATGAGGCTTTATAGCAGGAACTAGCTGCATCTTGAGCTGAAGTCTTAGAATTTCGTGTTAGTCAGAGAGCTCATGAGCGACATCTTCAAGACATAGTTCGTCAACTGGCAGATCTGAGGGTTCGCCCGAGGAGTACCCATCGCCGATAGAAGATGTATAGCTCATCTTTTCTTTTGGTTTAAGGAATAGCCTTTCTTATCTGTGCTCTAAGTAGCACTCTTTTGTAAAATATTCCTATCTTCCAAGTACTTTAACTAGACTTCTAAGTTGTCAACATTTTTCCTTATGGATTGATATAAGACCTACTGTTAGGTCATTTTCCCGAAATTGTTACATAATTAATACCAATAATATTGGCAATTATCTAATATGTTGGAGAATCTTTTCTCTTGTGCTTCCCTACTCTACTATTGTGTCTCTATTTCAAACAGACATTCATTCAACTGTTGGACTATGGAAATTTAGCCCATGGATCACTCTCATTTTACTTACAATTGATTCTTACTATTATCTTTATCTTTATAAACTTTTAGTTAAAAGATGCCTCCACACCGATCAATGAGACGTGATACTCTGGTAACTTCAACACCACCACCACCTCCTTCGCAATATAATGCGGTGGCTATCCAAGTTGCGGTAAATGCGGCCGTTACGACAACTTTAGAACAATTCACCTCAACCAGTACTAGTGGGAGTGAATCTTATGTGCCTCCCACTATTGTCGAAGCTCTAGTGAAGCTATAGAGAGTGCTCGTACAATGACTTCACCAGCTGCAAACCCAGGTCCTTCAATTAGACTGGCGGAATCATTGCCCTCTCACAATGGTTCAAGAAGACGGAATCGATCTTTGAGATTTGTTCCTATCCGGAAGGGAGCAAAGTAAAATTTGCCGCCTGCACCTCCGCGGACCGAGCTCTAAAATGGTGGAATATCCATGTCAAGTTATTATCTCTTATAGTGGCAAATGCCATAGGCTGGGAATCTCTTAAGGAGCTTATGATCGAAGAATACTACTCGAGAGGCGAAGTTTAAAAGTTGGAGCAAGAGCTCTAAAGCCTAACCGTGAAGGACTCTGACATAGTATCCTACACTGCCAGGTTCAACGATCTTGTAGCGCCATGTCCGGGAATGATCCCTTTTGAAGCAAAGAAGGTAGAAAGGTATATCTAGGGGTTGGTGCCTCTATTTCATAGGAATTTACTAGCTTCAAACCCTGCTACCTTCGATAGTGCCAAGCGATTGGCACAACGACTCATTGACCATGGGGTCCGTACCCCATCAACAACAACAACCCTAGCCATCTCGGAACCCTCCAAAGCTGCTGATAACAAGCGGAAGTTCTGGGATGACAAGAAGAAGCAAAAAGTTGCCAAAAAGCAATAGGTCGTGGCAGTTCATGCTGCGATAGCACCTGCTGCTCCTGGTCCAGTAAAGCAGCACACTGGAAACTTGACAAAGTGCGACAAATGCAACTTCCACCACATTGGAACCTACCAGGAAATGCAGTGCTCTAAATGCAACAGGAAGGGGCACACTGCCCATTTCTGCAAATCTTTGGCAAGGCAAATCAACCAAGTCCCCGAAACTAGTTTGGGCCAGTCTTGGTACGGATGTGGCGAGGTGGGCCACTACAAAAGGAACTGACCTAAGGCTGGGAATGTCAGTGAAGTGGGAAGACTTTTGGTTGTAGGCCACAAGGAAGTAGTTTTCGACCCTATAGTGGTCACTGGTATGTTTCTCCTTTATAACTCTTATGCATGCATACTGTTTGATAGTGGAGCGGATAGGAGTTTCATGAATCAGAAATTTGCTCACTTACTTAAACAATGACCAAGATCACTTAAAGAACCATTCGCTGTAGAAATGGCTAACGGAACGACTGAGAGCACTAGCAGTATATACATAGGATGTACTCTAACTCTAGATAGCCATTCATTTCCAATCTACCTCATGTCAGTCTCAATTAAAATTTTCAAAGTCATTATTGGCATGGACTGGTTGAGTCTTCATCGCACCGACATCATGTGTTATGAAAAAGTTGTTTGTCTTAACCTTCCGTCTAGCGAAACTCTTATTATCTATGGCGACAAACCTGGCACGAGCCTTTGTATCATCTCAAGTATTCAAGCCCAGAAGTACTTACGTAAGGAATATCATGCATTCCTTGATCACGTTGTCGATACGAACCAAGAAACCAAAGAACTAAAGAGCATACGAGTAGTACGCGACTTTCTGACATCTTTCGAGAAGAACTACCAGGATTACCTACGCAATGATAAGTCAAGTTCAGAATCGACTTCGTCCCAGGAGCTACCCCCGTACCCAAATCGCCCTATCGTCTAGCTCCAGCTGAGATGCAGGAACTATCTGGTCAACTTAACGAACTGCTTAGAAAGGGCTTTATTAGACCAAGCTTCTCACCCTGGGGAGCATCGATCTTTTTCGTCAAGAAGAAAGATGGATTGTTTCGTGTATGAATCGACTATAGAGAAGTCAACAAGCTTACGGTCAAGAATCATTATCCTCTACCTCACACAGACGATTTGTTCGACCAACTACAATGGGCGAACTACTTTTTAAAGATAGATCTGAGATCTGGATATCACCAGTTATGAGTGCTAGAGGAGGATGTCCCGAAGACAGCCTTACGAACTCGTTACGGACACTACGAGTTTGTAGTGATGCCATTCGGATTGACTAATTCACTCGTGGTATTGATGGACTTAATGAATAGTGTATGTCGTCCTTGGATCAGTTCGCCATCGTATTCATTGATGACATACTTATCTACTCTAGAAGTAAGGAGGAGCATAGTAATCATCTGCGACAGATCCTAGGAACCCTACGAATAGAGAAGCTGTACGCGAAGTTCTCTAAATGAGAATTTTGGATCCGAAGAGTCGAATTCTTAGGACACGTGGTTAGTGAAGAAGGAATCCACGTGGACCCTTCCAAAATCAAGGCCATTTAGAAGTGGTCAGCACCAACAACGCCTAAAGAGATTTGTCATTTTCTAGGCCTCACTGGCTACTACCGCAGGGTCATACAAAATTTCTCGCGAATTGCGAAACCTGTTACAACATTGGCCCAGAAAGGCATGGCCTTTGGATCAGAAGAGAAGCAAGAAAAAGTGTTTCAAACGCTGAAGCTAGCCTTATGCACCGCACCGATACTATCCCTCCCCGAAGGAATAAAATACTTTGTAGTATATTGCGATGCATCCAACCAAGGGCTCGGATGTGTTCTTATCCAACGAGGTAAGGTCATCGCCTATGCCTCAAGACAGCTGATGACGCACGAGGTAAACTACGCCATACACGATTTTGAGCTAGGAGCAGTTGTGTTTGCTCTAAAAATCTGGAGACACTATCTGTATGGTACAAAAAGCACTATCCTTACAGACCAAAAAAGCTTACAACGCATATTCGACCAGAAGGAGCTCAACATGTGTAACATTCGGATTTCGGGTATGCTACTTACATATTTATTTTTGGGATTTTTGGAGGGAGTCGACGAGTTGGTGCCTCAACACGTCGAGTAGGGTCGGGATCCTTTGACGAGTTTCGCGATTGGACTCGGCGAGTTGGGTATCTAACTCGACGAGTCGGTGCTGGTGAAGCAAACCTTAAATCCCTGGGTTTGGAGCATATTTAAAGGCCCTTATGGCCTTGATTTGGGGCCACTACACCCATGAGAAACCCTAGAGACCAGAGACAGAGAGAGATTGTAGAGCAAGAGGAGGGCTAATTCATCATTCTTTGGTGTGTTTTTGCAAAGGGAAGGAAGGATTTCAAGCTAAGCTAACTTGTAGGATTCAAATCTACCATCATTTCATTCAGAGCTACTGTGGGAGGTATGGATTCATGTCTATCTTCAATTGAGTACAAAATCTCATGAATCTAGGGTTTTATCTCTTCATTTTTGTTAGAGATCAAGTGTTTGTGTTGTCCCCTTGTGACAATATTATCAGATCTGGACCTTAAGAGGTCCAGAGAGTCCTTATTCTTCAGCTTTATGCAATCCTTTATGAGTTTTGGGGCCTAGGTTATCATATTTAGGGTTATTTTGGCATATAGAGATGATAGAGTGATGTATGGACCTAAAGTTCGAACCTTTACGTGAATTTTGGGTTATAGGAGTCCAGATCTATAGGTTGGTGAAGCAGATCTGACCTCAGAGGGTCGATTGAGCATGAGCATGGGGAAACTCGCCGATTCCATTGGTAGACTCAGCGATTCGGACCGGGTTTCCATCGATTCGTGGCCGTTTATGACCCCACGACTTAGGTGAGTGACTCAGTGAGACGAGTGACACCTTGGGAAGAAATATGGGTACGCGTATGGACTCGCCGAGTAGTTGCATGAACTCGAAGAGTCTATTCAGTGTGGACTGTTGACTTCACTTGAATTTTAGGGTTTAGTCAACTAGTGGACCTTTGGACCCGTAAGGGGGTAGAATGGTCTTTTACCCTTCTAGAAATTATAGTAAGAGACTTATTTAGCCTTTGAGAGCCGTTATTGATTTAGAGTAATTTATGTATGTGATTAGGCGGAGGCTAGATCAGTATTCCGAGTTCGTGACTGTTTGAGATTTCCTGAGGTGAGTCTTCTCACTATACTTTACCTATAGTGGTAATTAGAGTTATGTGACAAAGTATCTTGTATGCTTTTGTATGATGTGATTTCTATGTGATTGTGCTATTTATGATTTAGAGTTCACAGAGTTAGGACCGGAAGGTCCATAGAGTTAGGACCAGAGGGTCCAAAGAGTTATGGGATTGGAGGGTCCCACTGAGACACATTGACTAGAGGGTCATACAAAGTTATAGCCTCGAGTAGTTAATATGTGTTGTATGTGGTATTTTGGGGAACTCACTAAGCATTTATGCTTACCGTATTATGTGTTATGTGTTTCAAGTACTAGCGAGGATCGCGGGAAGGCGCCGACATGATTTGTACACACTGGCAGAAGATTATGTTTTTTTAGATTCTGGGATATGTTTATTTGTGATGACAGTTGATAACATGAGATTTGGAAATGTTATATTAATTTTATTGTGTTGAAAAATGAAAAATTGTTTTGAAAATTCTCATCGTTACTAGTTGGTATCAGAGCCTTGGTTTGAGGGACTCGGATGCACCTTCGGGCGTATCTGAACTCAAACTGAGGATTTGAGAAACTTTTCACAATAAAACAAATTTTTCTAAAAGAGTAAAAGGTTTTGAAAGCAGCAGAACAAAGCAGTGTGTACGATCAGCCAACGCCCGAAAGTGATTTCTCAAAATACCCTTACATTATGTGTTATAAGATACGATATGATATCTTATGTATGTTACAGTAGGCTAGGTATTCAAATTAGGACTAGAGTGGCATGATTGTGATGCCTTAACCTAGGAAATTATTGCTACTATGAGATGCTTGGGAGTGAGTAGGCAGCAGCGAGGAGCTACGAGAGGTTTGCTGGAGAGTAGCTTAGGTATAGCAAGATTAGAGTACTTGTGATCTGGGATCCTATGAGGAGGACTTTGGGTGCATACTGATATGGTGTGAAAAGTAATATAGGGCCGTACTACTGAAGAAACTGGATCAATGCGCATTCCAAGTAAGAATCCTTAGGGTACAAGGGAGCAAGTACGGTTGAGTTATCAAGTGTGAGTAAAATCGGGTGAGTCTCTAATATTTTTTTGTGTATTTCAGAGACATCATGGTGAGTACGCGCCACAACCCTGAGAGCAGCGGTGTCAGCGATGAGGAGATCTGCAGGATGATTCATGAGGAGGTGGTTGCAGCCATATGAGCTAAGATACCGGAGATGTTTGGGTCTATCAATATCACGTTGATCGAGACTTTTGATGAGCAGTACAATGCTCTTACTGATGCTCCTGTTGTTGCGGCCACCGCAACCATCGCTGCTGCCAGGCCACAGGGAGGTGACTCGTTGCTGTACCAAGAGTTGAGCAACATGAAGCCACCAGAGTTTGATGGGACGCAGGATCCGATAGTCGCGATGAAGTGGATTTCTAACATTGAGGGGTGCTTCTACACATGTTCATGTCCGGAGCATCTGAGGGTACCGTTCGCGCTGAACCAGCTTCACTTGGGAGCGAAGGGCTGGTGGAAGTTTGTGATAGCGCACTTCACTTCTACAGAGCTTGCTGTGGTGACCTAGGAGAGGTTCACCACCATGTTTCGTTATGAGTATGTTCCCCTGGTGGAAAAGGAATGGTTGGCCCAGGAGTTCTTGTCCCTCAAACAGGAAACTAAGTCTATTACTGTGATCACCAGAATGTTTTACGATAGGACGATATTTTGCCCTGAGCATGTGTCTACTGAGCAGACACGTGTGAGTCGATATCTGAGTATTCTGCGGAGAGACATTTGCAAGTTTGTGGCGAACTTGACATACCGACAATTTACCGAGCTCCAGGAAAATGCTCGGAAGAGGGAGATTGAGCTTGAGATGCAGGCCAAGGAGGTTGCGGAGTCTCATGGGAGAGATTGGCGACTGGCATAGTCCCAGCCGGTAGTCAAGTGGGCAAAGCCCGCCAGTTCGAGATCAGGGAACCAGAAGGGTCGCACTTTTGGAAAGTGCGACAAGATCCATGAGGGGATTTGTCAAGCGGGGTTTTGTTACAAGTGTGGAAAGGAGGGGCATATGGCTAAGGATTGCCCCAAGGGATTTGCAGTGTGTTTCCACTGCAACCAGACCAGCCATCGGAAGGCTGAGTGTCCATAACTGCGGGGGTCGACATAGGGAGCACCTCAGGGATCTTCCCCTGCTACCGTACGAGCTACCGAGATCTAGCCTGCCAAGGCAGAGGCACCGAAGGCTCACGAGAGAGCCTTCCAATTGACAGTGGAGGAGGTCCGTGCAGCGCCCGACGTCATGACTGGTATGTATTCTTTTATTTTTGTTGAGTTTGAGAAATTGTGCTTATATTGTGATATGTTGAGGTACTTTTCTTGTGAATTTTGTGCCTTCTCTAGTGTTATTTGACTCAAGTGCGAGTCGGTCTTTCGTATCATTAGCGTTTAGTCAGCACATCAGTATCCGACGAGAGGCGTTGAGTCGGCCTCTACGAGTTTCTATAGCCGACGAGCGAGTGGTAAACGCGACTGATGTAATTCTAGGATGTGTGCTCGAGATCTTTAGTGTTGAGTTCCCGATAGATCTAGTACTAATTGCGATGGGAAATGTTTGTGTTATTGTGGGCATGGATTGGCTGAGTTGATTCGGAGCTGTTATAGATTGTGAGCTTTAGTTGGTGACTATACGAGACCCTAGTGGGGGAGTGCTTATAGTGTACACAGAGGGTACTAGAACCGGATCAGCTTTCTGTTCTGCCGCTCAAGCGAGGTAGAGTTTACAGCAGGGATGTATGGGTTTCTTGGCGTATGTCATGGATACACGGGTTGGTAGTGATAGGCCGAGTTCTGTTTCAGAGGTGCCGATAGTGTGTGAGTTCGCAGATGTTTTTCCCGAGGAGTTGTTGGGTGTGCCTCCAGAGAGGCGAGTTGATTTTTAGATTGACCTAATTCCAGGTGCAGCGCCGATAGCCAAGGCACCCTATCGCCATACACCACCAGATATGTAAGAGTTATCCTCTCAGCTTCAAGAGCTGCTAGGGAAGGGATTTATCAGAGCGAGTAGATCGCCATGTGGTGCACCAATCCTTTTTGTGAAGAAAAAGGATGGTTCACATCGGATGTGCATCAGCTACCGGGAGTAGAACAAGTTGACGGTCAAGAACCCTTAGCCATTAACGAGGATCGATGATCTATTCGATCAGTTGCAGGGAGCATCTTGGATTTCCAAGATTGACTTGAGATCTGGATATCATCAGATGAGGGTGCGAGAGGAAGATATCCAGAAGAAAGTTTTTAGAACTCGTTATGGTCATTACGAGTTTGTGGTGATGCCTTTCGGGCTCACTAATGCACCGGCGGTGTTCATGGACCTCATGAACAGGGTTTGGAGGCCGATGTTGAATTGTTTGGTGATCGTGTTCATCGAATATATTCTCGTATATTCAGAGTCCAGGGAGCAGCACGGGGAGCATCTAAGGGAGGTTCTTGGACTATTGAGATCGGAGAGGCTTTACGCCAAATTCTCGAAGTGTGATTTCTGTTTACGAGAGGTCTAGTTCTTAGGATACCTCGTTAACCAGAATGGGATATTGGTCGATCCGGCCAAGATTGAGGCTGTTTTTAGTTGGGAGGTGCCGAGATCCCCCACCGAGATCAGAAGTTTTCTGCGGTTGTCTGGTTACTACAGGAGATTTATTAGGGATTTCTCCAAGATTGTTGTTCCTCTCACCAGATTGACCTGGAAGGGCGTGGCTTTTGTGTGGGGTCCTAAGCAGCAGACCTCATTCAAGACTCTTCATCAGAGATTGTGTGAAGCACTATTGTTAGCTCTTCTTGAGGGGATGAAGGATTTCTTGGTGTACTGAGATGCGTCTATATCTAGGTTAGGTGTAGTATTGATGCAGAGGGGTCATGTGATAGCATATGCATCGAGGTAGTTGAAGCCTCATAAGGCAAGATATCCCACCCATGATTTGGAACAGGGGGCAGTGGTGTTTTCCCTCAAGATCTAGTAGCATTATTTTTTGGGGTCCCGTGTACCTTATACACGGACCATAAGAGTTGATAATATTTGATGGATCAGCCCAACCTAGACATGCTTCATAGGATATGGTTGGACGTGGTGAAGTATTATGACTGTGAGATCATGTACCACCTGGGCAAGGCTAACGTTGTAGTCGACGCTCTGAGTTGCAGGGTGGAGTGTGTTCCAATACTAGATATATGTATGAGGATGACAGTGATGACCCATATATTGGATACCATCCGTGAGGCCCAGGCCGAAGTGGTACGGTCGGAGAACCGCAAAAGGGAGAGGGTGATTGGGCAGGTGTCTAAGTTTATCACAGATAGTAGAGGACTAATGATCTACCGAGGGCAGATTTGGGTTCCCTATATAGGCAGGGCTCGTGGTACTCTTATAGAGGAGGTGCACAGATCGAGGTTCTCGATCCATCCCGGGCCACTAAGATGTATTTGGACCTGAAGAAAGATTATTGGTGGCCTTGTATGAAGAGGGATGTTGCGTGGGTTGTTGAGAGGTGTTTGACCTGTTAGCAGGTCAAGGAAGAGCACCAGCATCCACACGGTCCTTTACAGCCGCTAGAAATTCCCCAGTGGAAGTGGGAACAGATCCCTATGGATTTTATCACTAAGTTACCGAGGACCACGCGTGGAGTGGATGTAATATGGGTGATTGTGGATCGATTGATGAAGATTGTTCACTTCCTCACTATTAGTGAGAGCTCTTCTACGGAAAAGTTGGCGGAGATTTATGTGAGGGAGGTGATATCTCGGAACGGGTGCCGATCTCGATTGTGTCCGATCAAGACGTGCATTTTACTTCCAGGTTTTGGAAGAGATTTCATGAGGAATTGGGCACATGCCAACATTTTAGTATGGCATACCACCCACAGACAGATAGATAGAGGAAGCAGATGATTCAGACGCTCGAAGATATGATGCAAGCCTGTGTCTTAGATTTCAGAGGGAGTTGGGACACATACTTACCCCTGGATGAGTTTTCTTATAACAACAACCACCACTCTAGCATTGGGATGCCTCCTTTCGAGCTTCTGAATAGGAGGAAGTATGGTACACCCATTTGTTGGGGAGAGGTGGAGCAAAGAGTTATGGGTGGCACTGAGATAGTGTTGAAGATGACCGAACAGATTCAGCAGGTCCGACAGAGATTGGAGACAACCCAAAGCCGTCAGAAGAGTTATGTTGACAAACGGCGATTCGAGCTTGAGTTCCATGTTGGGGATTTTGTGCTTCTGAAGGTTTCCCCATGGAAAGGAGTAATCCGGTTTATGAACCAGGGAATGTTAGGGCCTTGATATATTGGGCCTTTCAGAGTGACCGATAGGGTAGGCAAGGTAGCTTACTGTTTGGAGCTACCTGCAGAATTGAGTTAGATCCATGATACCTTCCATGTATCTCAGTTGAGTAAATGTATTGTTGATTAGATGGTTGTAGCACCATTGGAGGATATTCAGGTGGATGCGAGCCTGAACTACACGGAGAGGCCGATCGTGATCTTGGATCGGAAGGTCAAGGTTCTAAGGAACAAGGAGGTTCCTCTGGTTCAGGTCCAGTGGCAGCATCGTAGAGGATCTGAGTTGACCTGGGAGACAAAGTCGGATATGTGAAACACCTCATTTCTGGTACGTGATATAAATAAAGTAAATTCATTCTTAAGGGGTACTCGATGAGTCTGTAGGTCGACTCGTCGAGTAGAGATAAGATAATCACGCAAATTGAGTTGGCTACTCGACGACTCCATACGCTGGGACTCGACGAGTCCGCCTGTCTGGATGAAGCCCTAATTTTAAGGGTTTGCACCCTATTTAAATACACTTATACGCCCCCAACCTCCCTCTATCACTCTCATAAAATTTCTCCTATAAACCCTAGCCCCATTGTTGAGTTTGAGTGTGTTTGTGCTACCTTGAAAGCCTTGGGAAGAGAAAGAAGGAAAGAAGGTCCATAGAAGAGAAGGGAGGTCCAGGAGTGAGCTTCCATTTGTTTCTCATTTTGGTAATGAAGATTTGATCTTCTACATTCCTCTATTAAAATGCTTGTTATGCCTTCTTTGGAGCCTCTTAGGATTCAACTTCAGATATGGACTCCCCTTTATATGGAAAATTCAGATATGGACCCTCATTGTATACTAGAAGTGTAAAGTTTCACACAAAATCGTGATTGAGGTCCCTCTTGAGCTTAGAAACCCATTAAGAGCTTAGTTTTGACATTTGAAGCCTTCAAAGCCATGCATGCACGTAAAGTTTGAAACTTTACATGATAAGCATGCCCTAGAAGCTTGGATATGTGATTTGGAGCCGCTGCACGGCTCAAATCAGGTCTGTATGGAAAAGGGACTTAATGGACTCGGCAAGTCGCAAGCTTAACTCGGCGAGTTATATGAAGATAGCCGTGGACTCGACGAGCTGGATGACCAACTCGGCGAGTCCGATGATGATTGCCCTAGACTCGACGAGTTGTTTGAACAACTCGGCGAGTTGGATGAGTTTTTCCGAGGAAAGTAGTGTATGAGTGAAATAGCTTCATTCCTACTTAGTTACACGTAAAGTTAGCAACTTTTACGTGTTCAGATGGTCCCAGGAGCTTAGATCTACAAGTTAGATGCTCTTGAATGGATTAAAATCGATTGTATGAAATCTGCATGTTAGGACTCGGCGAGTTGTTTGTCGGACTCGGCGAGTCAAGTCACGAGTACCCCGTCTTTCTTCGAGTTTTGAGTTCAGGATGAATCAGTGAGTGGAGAAAGGACTCCGTGAGTTAAAGTCAGAGTTAGTAATGAAGGGACTTGACGAGTCTGCACCCTGACTCGGCGAGTCCGGTCAACTGGAAGTTAACTTTGATCAGGGAGTTGACTTTGACCAGGAAGTTGACTTTGATCAGGGAGTTGACTTTGACCAGGGAGTTGACTTTGAATAGGGGTAAAATAGTCATTTTAGCCTAAGAGCATTTACTAGAAACTGATCTAGTGTTTTTGGAGTTTGTAATCGGACAGTTCCGGAGCAGCAGTCAGCCACTTTTAGAGTTAGCATCTCAGCAGCCAGCAGTACGAGGTGAGTTTTCCTTCCAGTAGGAACGGGTCTACGGCCACAATATCGGCCCGTCTAGTTAGCAGTAGTTCCGGACTTTGGTCAGATGCAGTAGTTCACTGTGCTTGATGTCTTTATAATTCAAGCATGTCTTTGTGTTATGTGTTATGGACTTCGGTCCGATGTAGTATGCAGTATATGTGTTTATGCTAGTTGATATGTCTATGTTATGCTATGTTATGCTTAGTTAGTTTTCGGACTTCGGTCCGATGCAGGAGACAAGGTCCCAGTCAGTTCTGGATTTCGGTTCGATGCAATTAGTTACGTACTTCGGTCCGATGCAGGGGACAAGGTCCTAGTCAGTTCTAGAATTTGATCCGATGCAGTTTCTAGACTTCAGTCTGATTTAGAGGGCAAGGTCGTAGTTAGTTCCGGACTTCGGTTCGATGAAGTTTTCGAACTTTGTTCCGATGCAATGGGCAAGGCCTAATATGTGTTTATATGTTATTTTATAGTATGTGGTAGTCTAGGGGAGCTCACTAAGCTTTGTGCTTACAATTTCTATTTTGGTTTTAGGTACTTTCGCAAGCAAAGAGATGATGGCATTACACACACCACAACTTCAACTTTTGTCCTGGGATTTTATTTAAGGTACTATGTTATGTTGTTACAATTCTTTTGTTATGACACATCTATTATAACTTTTTGGGATTTATGACATACGGTTTCATGATATATTATAAATCGTTCATAGCCTTAGTATTATTCAAGGTTGTAAAAATCGCTTGATGGTAGCTTGACGATCGATTAGTGTTAAGGGATTAATCAGTCTTAGCGGGGATTAGTCGAGGATTAATCGGGGACCATAGAATATTAATAAAATATTAAAATTAATTAAATATTAATATATCTTAACAAAAACAAGTACTTCAAAATTAGAAAATAAGAAAAAATTGTAATTTGGAAATTTGGAAATACGAAAATATGAACATTTTGGTATAATATTTGAAAATTTGAAAATTTGAAAATTTTGGAGTAAAAAAAGAAAGTTGGTTTTTTGAATTTTTTAAATTTTTTTTGACTTTTTTTTGACTTTTTTCTATTTTTTTTTTACTTTTGTTGACTTTTGTTGACCGATTAATCCCGCCACGGCCGATTAATCCCGTCTAACCCGATTAATCCTAAATTCCCGATTAATGCCCTAATCCTCGACGGTTGGAGAACGCCAAACGATTAATCCACGATTAATCGCCGATTAATCCCGATTTCTGCAACCATGGTATTATTTAAACAAACATTTTTGGGTCGTAATTTGAGTCGTTACAAGTTGTTATCAGAGCCTTGTTTTGAGGGATTCAGGCACACTTATGGGTATGACTGAACTCAAACTAAGGAAATAGTAAAATATTTTTGAAAGAAAAATGTTTTCAAAAGAATTTTTGAAAAAGAGACTTAAAAAGAAAAGAATTTTGAAAAAGTGAAAAGGGTGTGGTGCATGCGATCAGCCGAGCTCAAGTAAGTACTCCCAAATTACCCATACAAGTTTACATTATGATTATCTATTTCAGTTACAGTAGAACAACATGCTAGAATAGGACTAAGGATCTAGGGAGATGCCTTTGTGCCTGCTATATGTGTTTCAGCCTTATGAGAGTTGCATGCTAGTATTGAGTAGACAACAGTAGGATAACCTGATTAGGTTATGCCTAATATTGTGAGCTTAGCATTGTATGCTAGTACAGTTTCTTGTTACGAGAATAGAGTTGCTTGATTAATTCTTGTGTCCGAATGCTGCTTGCTTTGTGCTTTGTGGGACTCCAAGTGATGGGAGTTAGCCATTAGGTGAATACGTCAGATCACATGTGATTAGGGTTGGATAATCTCAGAGTGTTGGATTTGGCCCTACTGCCCAGCTCTTGTTTGAGTCCAACAGTTGTAGGAATGAGTCTTTTACTCTAAGGATTATCTGAGCCTCGTCATATGTGGTGGTATTCAGGTGATGACTAATTGGCATTACAAGGAGGCCTTCAGAAGCTGAGGACTGGTTTTTGGTTGAGTCAGAGATTTCCCTAGGGTGAGCCTAGGATGAGAGTAACAGAGATCAGTAGGAGTAACAGTGACTTGGTGGAGTCGAGGCAGTTCTTGAGGAAAGTATAGATAGATGTGGAAGGTAGTAGGGGTCCATACTACTAGAAGCAGAGGATCTGTACTCGAATCAAGGAAAGCCGAGGCGAGGCCAGGAAACCTATAGTAGTAGCGATCCCTCGAGATATATCAGTGTTTCTGACGTTTATCATGATGTGTTTTTCCAAAATGGTGGTTCTACGTCCTAGACTAGCAGATGATAGTTTAGGTGCCGTGGAGGGATGAGGATCAGGCTCGGGGGCCGAGCATTTGCATGAGCAGACTAGGGAGTTTTTCACTTTAGAGGTTACTTGTATCATACTTGAGCAGACTCCTGTGATCTTTGGTTCGATCAAGGAGGGTATTTTAGAGTTGATGGATGAGAAGTTGAGCACATTTCGTGCTGAGATGGCGGCCATGATGAAGTTGCGCACACTCACCTTCAGGGAGTTTCGGGCTTGTGGAGCTCCATAATACCATGGGGCGTGGGACCCCATTGCGAGTACTAGGTGGTTGGCAGATGTTGCTAACGCGTTCCACACCAGTAGATATCCTGAGGGGGACAATGTCAGATTAGCATCCTGTCTTCTGAAGGACAGGGCACAAGATTGTTGGGAGGAGGTTGGGCATATCATCAGGGATGACACAACACTTGATGCCATGACTTGGGCTGATTTTACTACCAGGTTTAGAGCTGAGTTTGCACGGGTTCTTGAGGTGATACACTTAGCCAGAGAGTTTCAGGACCTTACTCAGACTACAGAGACAGTGGCGGAGATTATTGCCAAGTTCAGAGAGAGGGCTCTTCTTGTTCCTCAGTACGCAGCTGATGAGGAAATGAAGAAGGCCCACTATCATGAGATGCCGTGGAGTGATATTCATCAGTTTGTGAGCCGATCCAACTGTAAGACACTAGATGATATGATTGCGAGGGCTCGAGAGACGGAGATTGATCTTGAGATGGGGACGAAGAGGAAGCCGGAGGTGGCTTCAGGTACAGAGAGTTCGGGCAAGAAGCCCAAGGTTTTGGATCATAGGTCCAGAGGTCAACAGAGCCACAGTCGGTGTGGCAAATGTAGGAGATTGCACGATGGGGCGCACAAGGCAGGGAGTTCTTGTTGTTACAAGTGCGGTCGGAAGGGGCCTATGAGCAGAGATTATACTGCTTCTACCACTGCCACCACAGCATTAGATCTGATTTTCTTCCATTGCAATCATAGGGGATGTAAAAAGTCCCAGTGCACGAGCTTAGCCACAACACGGAAGGTGTCGGCACCTGCCCCTGCTACATTGAGGATTACGAACGGTCGTCAGGGCCTGGCCGAGGCGCCATTGGCGAAGAGTAGAGATTTTCAGATGACGGCATAGGAGGTACGAGCGACTCCTGACGTGATGACGAGTATGTATTTCCCTTTTATCTATGCATTTATTATTGATTGTTTCTAATGTTATATGTTTGTGTATGTGGTCGTTCTTAGTGAATAGCATTTTAGCTGCAGTGTTATTTGATTCAGGGGCTACCCGATCGTTTGTCTCTCTTGCGCTTAGCAAGAGGTTTAGCAGAGCTCCATATGAGCTAGATTTTCCACTCGAGGTGGTGATAGCCGATGATAGGACCGTCAGGGTCGCGAGAGTGCATAAGGCATGCTCGCTGCAGTTATTCGATGAGCAGTTTCGGTAGACCTGGTCCCTATTTCTTTGCGAGGGAACAAGGTCATAGTAGGAATGGATTGGTTGAGCCCCAATGGGGCGATGATTGATTGTGAGTTGTAGCTGGTGAGGGTTCGCACTCCCAGTGGGGGAGAGTCAGTGATTCAGGGCGAGAGGCCACAACGCGGACCGATTCTTTGTTCAACAGCGAGAGCGAGGTGCTACTTCTAGCAGGGGTGCGCAGGTTATGTCACATATTTGATGGATACCCGGTACAAGGGTGACACAACAGTAGATGATGTAGCAGTGGTGGGAGAGTACCCAGACGTATTCCGAGAGAAATTTCCTGGTTTACCACCAGAGAGACAGGTTGAGTTCAGAATTGATCTGGTTCCTAGTGCGGCTCCAATAGCCAAGGAACTGTATCGTTTGGTTCCTCTAGAGATGCAGGAGTTGTCTACGCAGCTGCAGGAGCTGCTAGATAAAGGTTTCATTAGACCGAGTAGTTCACCTTGGGGAACCCCGACCTCTTTGTGAAGAAGAAGGATGGATCGTATCGTATGTGCATAGACTATCGGGAATTGAACAAGCTAACGATGAAGAAACGTTACCCACTCCCGAGGATAGATGACTTGTTCAATCTGCTTCATAAAGCATCTTGGTTTTCCAAGATTGATTAGCGCTCCGATTATCATCAGATGCGGGTTCAACGTGAGGATGTTCAGAAGACAACTTTTAGGAACCGTTATGGTCATTATGAGTTTGTGGTGATGTCGTTTGGACTCCCAATGCTCTAGTCGCGTTCATGGATCTCATGAACTGCGTATGTAGGCCGATGATGGATCGGTCTATGATAGTCTTCATCGATGACATTTTGGTTTAATCCAAAACCCAGGAGCAGCACGAGGAGCACCTGAGAGAAGTGCTAGAGACACTGAGGAGGGAGAGACTTTTTGCGAAGTCCTCCAAGTGCGAGTTCTGGTTGCGCGAGGTGTAGTTCCTTGGTCACCTTGTCAACCAGAAGGGTATTCTAGTGGATCCGGTCAAGATCGAGGCCATGATGCAATGGGAGGTCCCAAGGTCTCCATCTGAGATTTGGAGCTTCCTAGGATTTGCAGGGTACTATAGGAGATTCATCTAGGATTTCTCCAAGATAGCAGTTCCACTCACCCGACTAACCAAGAAGTCGGTGGTATTTCGTTGGGGGCCTGAGCAGCAAGCGGCATTCGAGACTCTAAGACAGCGATTGTGTGAGGCACCGATTCTGACCCTGCCAGAGGGAGTGGATGATTTTGTAGTCTACTATGATGCCTCGATCACAAGTATGAAAGCAGTGTTGATGCAGTGGGGGCATGTGATAACTTACACCACTAGACAGTTGAAGCCTCACGAGGCTAACTATCCGACGCACGATTTGGTGTTGGGGGCAGTGGTGTTCGCCCTCAAGATTTGGAGACACTACCTCTATGGGTTCCGCTGTACCATCTACACGGATCAGAAGATTCTGAGATACCTCATGGAGCAGCCGAATCTTAACATGAGACAACGTCGTTGGTTAGATGTGGTGAAGGATTACGATTGCGAGATCCTTTATCATCCGGGGAAGGCCAACGTAGTGGCCGACGCCCTGAGCCGCAAGGCGGATGTAGCCCCGATCAGGGATATATGCCTGAGGATGACAGTGATTACTCCATTGTTGGCGCAGATCAGGGAGGCACAGGTCGAGGGCCTCAAGGAGGAGAGGCAGAAGTATGAGAGGATCGTGGGTTGATTAGCTTCTTTTGATTATGATATCATGGATTGATGACCCTTCATGGGAGAATTTTGATACCGTACTGGGGCGGAGTACGACAGCTGTTAATGGATGAGGCCCATAAGTCTCGATTTTCCATCCACCCAGGGGCGACGCTGATGTACAGAGATCTTCGACCCGACTATTGGTGGCCCTGCATGAAGCGGGATGTTATCTGGTATGTGGAGAGATGCCTGAACTGCAGGAAGGTTAAGGCAGAGCACTAGAGACCCCACTGGAAGATGCAGCCGTTAGACATTCCCGTATGGAAATGGGAGGACATTACCATGGACTTTATCACTAAGCTTCTACGGACCGCACGGGGAGTAGATTCAATTTGGGTCATAGTGGACCGGTTGACGAAGAAGGGGCATTTTATACCGATCCACGAGAGCATATCGGATGAGAAGCTAGCCGACATCTATGTATGCGAGGTAGTAGCACAACACGGAGTGCCTGTTTCAGTAGTTTCAGACCGAGATGTCCGTTTTACTTCTAGATTTTGGAAGCGGTTTCATGACAAGATGGGGACTCGTCTTCATTTTAGCACCGCTTTCCACCCCCAGATGAACGGACAGAGTGAGAGGACGATTCAGACTCTCGAGGACATGCTTCGGGCATGTGTTCTAGACTTAGGTGGTAGTTGGGATATGTATCTTCCACTGGAGAAATTTTCATATAACAATAGTTACCACACTAGCATTGACCGTCATCTTTTCGAGATGCACTATGGCACCGAGGTGGTGCTCAAGACCATTGATGTGCACAAAAGTACCCACTAATTTTAATATTTATAACCTAACAAACTTAGACTAACTATGCACTTATAGGCAGTGTACCTAGTCAGATTACAGTATAGGTTAGGTAAGTCGGGTGTCGATCACAGGGAACGGTGGTGAATTAATTTAAAATATTTAATTATAGGTTACAGGTCACACGGAAAGAATAAAGAAGTAGTTTAATAAATCTCAAACGAACAATTAATTAACAACTCTCGATAAACTAACAGGAAAGCAAATCTCTTCAGGTACTTTGGTTTAGACAAATTACACTTTAAAAACATAGACAATTGCATACACAAATTCATTTATTCATGTTCACCAATTCCTAAAATGATTAGATTCGTGTTCACTATAACTAATGCTTTAGCAAACAAGTTAATTCAAACAGTGATCAGTTGATTAAACTAACATGCTTCCTAGTGTTCAGTTCGTATCAAGCAAGACTTGCAAATATAGTTAATCAAATTAGACATTCAATTAACCTCTTGTTGATGGTCATCAAACAAGGCTCACACATTAACTTACTTATTCTCAAGTTAATCCTAGTTTCACATTCGTTATTCCTAGACTTATAATCTCGATGGTCATCAAAATCATAAGAGACAAGCAATCAAGCAGATGTTCATACAACTCAATTCACTTAACAATTAACAGCAAATAATTATCATTAATATGTAAGGATCTTTTAACAAGCTTGGCAAGATAAATTAAACACAAAAAAACTATTTAATATAGCAATTAGTCTAATAATCAAAGCTTCATTCAATCATAAACACAAAGTAAAAGGTTTTTACACCCAAGTCAGAAACTAAATACAGAATAGTAACACAATGGAATGCTAAACATGGTCACGTTAACAGCCCATATGATTACCGACACGTATCCGCTCTCCAACCCTTCCGATCTCCACTCCCGTTAGCTTAACGGCCTTCCAGCCACCTCCTAGACCCTCAAAACGGCAACTATGAAGTTTTCTTGTTGCACAAGTCGAAGTGGAATATCATAGATTATTCAAATTGGTGGAATGATATGGGGTATTTATAGTTGATGGAGATGGAATTTATATGGAATATTAGAGTAGGATTGGAATTAGGAAACTAATGGTGGCTTAGGGATTAAGCAAATAAAAATAAGATAAGTGGAGCTTGGGGAATAAGTAACTTGGAGGGAATTTCCGTCCAGCTTTTATGCTTCATCTTCAAGACCGATTTTGGATAAGATAAGTGTCGAATTAGCCAAAAGTACCTATCACATAAGTCGTAGGAAATTTCGTCTAGTTTTCAGAACAGTTTGAACCTCATCAATTGGACTTATGAGTCATCAGATATACCCGAAACACTAAAGAGGGGTCAATCTGCCAGCACTATCCTTTTTGCATCTTTTCAGCTTCATTCTCTTCCTTTTGCATTCCAACTCTCATTTTTACTGTAATTAAATATTTCAAAGCATATTAAGTATATTTTAGTTCTAAATAATAATAATAAAGGCTAAAATATTAAGATATGTTTCACATAAATATATATATAAAAAGACACATATCAACTATATAGTTGATCCAGTAGGTTTGTAGCAGATTGCAGACTGCGCAGAGTAGGCAGAAGAGTTACACCAACATGATGCGTTCGGATTTGGAGTTTCAAGTGGGTGATATGGTCCTCCTGAAGGTATCACCCTGGAAGGGTTTTATCAGGTTTCGGAAGAGGGGCGAGCTCGGCCCTAGGTTCATTGGTCCTTTTAGGGTTTTGGCCCGGTGGGTTGGGTTGCATATCGATTGGATCTTCCAGCAGATCTTAGCCAGATCCACAACACTTTCCATGTTTCTCAGTTGAGAAAGTGTTTGGTGGATGAGTCAGCTACTCGACGAGTCCATACGCTGGGACTCGGTGAGTCTGCATGTCTGGATGAAGCCCTAATTTTAAGGGTTTGCACCCTATTTAAACACAATTATATGCCCCCAACATCGCCTCTGTCACTCTCAGAACATTTCCCCTGTAAACCCTAGCCCCATTGTTGAGTTTGAGTGTGTTTGTGCTAGCTTGGAAGACTTAGGAAGAGAAATAAGGAAAGAAGGTCCATAGAAGAGAAAGGAGATCCAGGAGTTAGCTTCCATTTGTTTCTCATTCAGGTAATGAAGATTTGATCTTGTCCATTCCTCGATTAAAATGCTTGTTATGCCTTCTTTGGAGCCTCTTAGGATTTAACTTGAGATATGGACTCCCCTTTTTATGTAAACTTCAGATCTGGACCGTCATTGTATTCTAGAAGTGTAAAGTTTCATTCAAAATCGTGATTGAGGTCCCTCTTGAGCTTAGAACCCCATTAAGAGCTTATTTTTTGACATTTAAAGCCTTTACAGCCATGCATGCATGTAAAGTTTGCAACTTTATGTAATAAGCATGCCCTAAAAGCTTGGATCTGTGATTTGGAGTCGCAAGCTTGACTCGACGAGTCATATGAAGATAGCCGTGGACTCGACGAGTTAGATGAGCAACTCGGAGAGTCCGATAAAGATTGCCTTAGACTCGACAAGTTGTTTGAACAACTAGGCAAGTCGAATGAGTTTTCCTGAGGAAAGCAGTGGTTGAGTGAAATAACTTCATTCCTTCTGAGTTACACGTAAAGTTAGCAAATTTACATGTTCAGATGGTCCCATGAGCTTAGATCTACGAGTTAGATGCTCTTGAATAGATTAAAATCGATTTTATGAAATATGCATGTTAGGACTCGGCGAGTTGTTCGTCGGACTCAGCGAGTCCCCCGTCTTTCTTCGAGTTGTGAGTCAGGGTGAATCAGTGAGTGGGGAAAGGACTCAGTGAGTTAAAGTCAGAGTTAGTGATGAAGGTACTCGACGAGTCTGCGCCCTGACTCGGCAAGTCCAATCAACTGGAAGTTGACTTTGAACAGGGAGTTGACTTTGACCAGGGAATTGACCTTGACCAGGTTGTTGACTTTGAATAGGGGTAAAATAGTCATTTTACCCTGAGAGCATTTACCAACAACTGATCTAGTGTTTTTGGAATTTGTAGCCGGACAGTTCCAGAGCAACAGTCAGCCACTTTTAGAGTTAGCATCTCAGCAGTCATCAGTACGAGGTGAGTTTTCCTTCCAGTAGGAACGGGTCTACGGCCACAATGTCGGCCCTTCTAGTTAGGAGTAGTTCTGTACTTTGGTGTGATGCAGTAGTTTAGTGTGCTTAATGTCTTTGTGATTCAAGCATGTCTTTGTGTTATGTGTTCCGGACTTCGGTCGGATGCAGGATGCAATATACGTGTTTATGCTAGTTGATATGTTTATGCTATGTTATGTTATGCTCAATCAATTACCGGACTTCGGTTCGATGCAGGGGACAAGGTCCCAGTCATTCTGAATTTCGGTCCGATGCAGTTAGTTCCGGACTTCGTTCCGATGCAGGGGACAAGGTCCCAGTCAGTTTCGGACATCGGTCTGGCCCTGGTTAGTTCCGAACTTGGGTACGATGTAGTGGGCAAGGCCCAATATGTGTTTATATGTTATTGTATGGTATGTGGTAGGCTGGGGGAGCTCACTAGGCTTTGTGCTTATAGTTTCAGTTTTGGTTTCTGGTACTTCAGCAAGCAAAGGAAAGAGCTCGGGATGATGGCATTGCACACACCACAGCTTCAGCTTTTGTCCTGGGAGTTTGTTTTAGATATTATGTTATGTTGTTACAGTTCTTTTTTTATGAAACATCTATTATAACTTTTTGGGATTTATGATGTACGATTTCATGATATATTTAAATCGTTGATATCCTTAGTATTATTTAAACAAAAAATTTTGGGTCGTAATTTGGGTCGTTACAATATGTGGGGGCAACATCTAGAGTTTTTTCCAGTCGAAGACTTTGAGGGTGAAGTCTAAAGTTAGTGGAGGAGAATTGTAGCATCCAGATTTCACGTATGCTATTTAAATATTTATTTTTGGGATTTTTGGAGGGACTCGACGAGTTGGCGCCTCAACTCGTCGAGTATGGTCGGGATCCTTTGATCCGTTTCACGATCGGACTCAGCGAGTCGGGTATCTGACTCGACGGGTTGGTGATGGCGAAGAAAACCCTAGTTCCCCGGGCTTGGAGCCTATTTAAAGGCCCTTATGGCGTTAATTTATGGCCACTACACCCTTGAGAAACCCTAGAGAGCATAGAGAGAGCTTGTAGAGCAAGACGAGGGATAATTCATCATTCTTTGGTGTGTTTTTGAAAAGGGAATGAAGGATTTCGAGCTAGGCTGACTTGTGGGACTCAAATCTACCATCATTTCATTTAGAGTTGCTGTGTAAGGTATGGATTCATGTTTATCTTCATTTGAGTAATAAATTTCATGAATCTAGGGTTTGTGATGTCCCCTTGTGACAATATTATGAGATATGGACCTTGAGAGGTCCAGAGAGTCCCTATTCTTCATCTTTATGCAATCCTTTATAAGTTTTGTGGCATAGGTTATCATATTAAGGGTTATTTTGGCATATAGAGATGATAGCGTGATGCATGGACCTAAATTTCGAACCTTTACATGACTTTTGGGTTCTATGAGGCCAGATCTATAGGTTGGTGAAGCAGATCTAACCTTAGATGGTCAATTGAGCATGAGCATGGGGAAACTCGCCTAGTCCATTGGCAGAATCGACGAGTCGAACCGGTTTGCCCGCGATACGTGGCTATTGTTGATCCAACGAGTTAGGTGACTGACTCAGTGAGTCGAGTGAGACTTTGGGAAGAAATTTGGGTAGGCGTATGGACTCGCCGAGTAGTTGCATGAACTCGACGAGTCTGTTCAGTGTGGACTGTTGACTTCACTTGAATTTTAGGGTTTAGTCAACTAGTGGACCTTTGGACACGTAAGGGGGTAGAATGGTCTTTTACCCTTCTAGAAATTATAGTAAGAGACTTATTTAGCCTTTGAGAGCCGTTATTGATTTAGAGTAATTTATGTATGTGATTAGGCGGAGGCTAGATTAGTATTCCGAGTTCGTGACTGTTTGAGATTTCCCGAGGTGAGTCTTCTCACTATACTTTACCTATAGTGGTAATTAGAGTTATGTGACAAAGTATCTTGTATGCTTTTGTATGATGTGATTTCTATGTGATTGTGCTATGTATGATTCAGAGTTCACAGAGTTAGGACCGGAAGGTCCATAAAGTTAGGACTAGAGGGTCCAAAGAGTTATGGGATTGGAGGGTCCCACTGAGACACATTGACTAGAGGGTCATACAGAGTTATAGCCTCGTGTGGTTAATATGTGTTGTATGTGGTATTTTGGGGAACTCACTAAGCATTTATGCTTACCGTATTATGTGTTATGTGTTTCAAGTACTAGCGAGTATCGCGGGAAGGCACCGACATGATTTGTACACAATGGAAGAAGATTATGTTTTTTTAGATGATGGGATAAGTTTATTTGTGATGATAGTTGATAACATGAGATTTGGAAATATTATATGATTTTGATTGTGTTGAAAAATGAAAAATTGTTTTGAAAATTCTCGTCGTTACAAGTTGGTATCAGAGCCTTGGTTTGAGAGACTCGGATGCACCTTTGGGTGTATCTAAACTCAAACTAAGGATTTGAGAAAATTTTCACAATATTTTTTTTTCTAAAATAGTAAAAGGTTTTGAAACTAGCAGAAGAAAGCAGCTTCGATCAGCCAACGCCCGAACGGTTATTTCCCAAAATTCCTTTACATTATGTGTTATAAGATACCATATGATATTTTATGTATGTTACAGTAGGTTAGGTATTCATATTAGCACTAGAGTCGCCTGATTGTGATGCCTTAGCCTAGGACATTACTGCTACTATGAGAGGCTTGAGAGTGAGTAGGTAGCAGCGAGGAGCTACGAGAGGTTTGCTGGAGAGTAGCTTAGGCATAGCAAGATTAGAGTACTTGTGATATGGGATCCTAGGAGGAGGACTTGGGGTGAATATTGATACGGTGTGGAAAGTAGTATAGGGCCCGTACTACTGAAGACATTGGATCAATGCGCATTCGAAGTAAGAATCCTTAGGGTACAAGGGAGCAAGTAGGGTTGAGTTATCGAGTGTGAGTAAACTCGGGCGAGTCTTTGATATTTTTTTCTTGCATTTAAGACACATCATGGTGAGTATGCGCCACAATGCAGAGATTGATTATGAAACAACAGAGAAGATCATTCTGATAAAGGAACGACTAAAGACTGCATGTAGTCGTCATGAAAGTTACACTGACACAAGGCGCAGAACCATAGAATTCAAAGTCGGAGACCGTATCCTACTAAAGGTCGCACCACGAAAAGGTTTCATTAGATAAGAAAAACAAGTTAAAATAAAACCCCACCACATCAGACATTTTGAAATCCCGGTGAGCATTGATCCGGTGGCTTACAAACTCAGTTTACATCAAGAAATCAATAAAGTTTACAATACCTTCCACGTACTTAATATTAAGAAGTGTATCTCTAATGAAAACCCTATCTTCCCTCTCAATGAGATCATGGTCAACACTAAACTTCATTTCGTGAAGGAACCGGTGAAGATCATGGATCTAGAAATCAAAAGCCTCAAGCATAGTCGAATAATAATAGTAAATGTCCGATGGAACTCTTGTAGAGAGCCGAAGTTTAGTTGGAAACGTGAGGATAAAAAAAGTACTCTCAATTTCTCAACCGTAACATCCATAATCCCAGGTATATTATTTAATATTTATTTTTTTGAATTATGAGAAAGAACTCGGCGAGTTGATGCGTAGACTCGCCGAGTAGGGTCGTGATTGTTCATTCGAATTCACTTTGGACTCGGTGAGTCCACGGTGTTTAATGAAACCCTAAATCCTCCGGGGTTGGAGCCTATTTAAGGGTACTCTTAGCCTCCCATTGCGGCTACCACTCCCTTGAGAGCTCCCTTAGTGATCTATATCGTTTGGAAGGAAGGAGAAGCCTTTATTGATCTTTCTTTCCTTGGTTTGGAAAAAAGGAGGTGATCAAGAGCAAGAGGAGGCTGAAGGAGGTGTGGTTCAAGTGGTTTCAGAGTCCAGAGATTCCAACTTGAGGTATTCATTCGACTTTTCTTCAGTTTTGGTATTGAACCTAGGGATTAGGGTTTTCTAACCCTTTTTGAGGATGTTTATGTGGAGCAATTGGTCCATTATCGAGTCTATGCTTTGGACCTGGACTCAAAGAGGTTCAGAGACTTCAATCTAGTATACTTTATGGGTCCTTGAGGGGTGATTGAACTTAGGTTGCCATTTATGGGACTAAATCTCCATTTGATGCCATTATGTATGTTTATAAGCATCAAGTTCCGAGCTTTACATGATTATATTGATTGGAAAGGTCAGATCTATGGAATGGTGGAACAGATCTGACCTCAGGAGGTCAAAAGAATCTGTGCATGACATGTACTCGCCGAGTTATTCTTGGGACTCGGCGAGTTGAGTCAAGGTAGCCCCGAGATTCATGCCTGGGGACTCGTCGAGTAAAGGGAAGGACTCGACGTGTTAATTGGACTAAGGAGTTGAGTGGAGACAGGTGGACTCGTCGAGTTGCCCAAGTGCACTCGCCGAGTCGGGTCAAAGTTGACCGTTGACTTTGGTTGGCTTTTAGGGTTTGGTCAGCAGCGAGGCCTTTGAGTCAAAAGAGGGGTAAAATGGTCTTTTACCCTTCTGAGGATGTTAAGAAAGGATAGAGTACAGTCATATTTATGGGAATATTTGCCTTATGTGTTTAGGTGGAGGCTAGATCGCATTTCCCACCGATTCAGTGAGTTACCGAGATATCTGAGGTGAGTTTTCTCACTATACTGTAGTCGGAAGAGTATTTATGTGTGACTGGAAGGTCGGATATGTTATGAGAAGTATGCATTGTATGTGATTAAGTTAACTGTTTGTATGTGCTATATAAAGAGCGTCCAAAACAGAGTTCATACGCAAAAGATATGACCATTTTTTGAATCCAAAACCAGTATAATATTGATTTTCTTAAAATTGCTAAAACCGCTTGTATCCGTTGAGGAACTTGCACACCTCAAATGAAATTTATGAAAACATTTTTAGACTCAGGCTTTAACCTAATATTTAATTTCATATTTGAAATATTTTTAAAAAAATACTTACAAAAGTCAAAAATTAGATGTTTTCAGTTTAATTAAATGTGAAACTTTAAACGTCATTTCACGGAGATCAGTATAACATAATTCAATTTCGTCTGCATTTTTGGAATCATCGCGAGCTGAACATTAAGCAGACAATTTTAGAAAATGTATATGGATCTATATGAGGGAATGAGAATCGAGGTACACATCACGATAAATAAATATATATGAAATGTATTGTAGTTATTAGTGAAAAATATTTATAAGTTATATATATATATATATATATATATATATATATATATATATATATATATATATATGATGTGATTAAACTAACCTTTAATCTATAAAGATCGATTAGATCTTGAACAAGTATGTAAACAAAAACAATATAAACGCAATAGTAAGAACAAGACAAGATGGAATCAAACATGTCGAATGATTAAACAAAATCCTCAGAAGAGCTCGATTAAGAACATCAACTGTAGAGGATTGGAAGGTTACAGGAACAATCAAAGAAACCTGTTATCGTCTAGATGTATCCCTATTCTCAGATCTCTAAAAACCTTAACCTAATATGCATGCAAGCGTAAACTTATATACAAAACATAAAAGGTTCACGGTTGGACAGGACCAAACCGGAATACAAGAAGCCTTATGCTAAACGAGCCCAAAAGACGCAATCTTCAAAAATAATCTCTAGCCCAACAATCTCCCCCTTTGCGTCAATTTGGAGCGAGACCTTCACTAGTTACTTGGGCCAGCAGCTGAAGCAGGTACCTTCTTCTTCACGGTACTAAACAGACATTTGGTGATGGAAAGAATGGTCTGTCTAAATCGGATGTACCAGTTAATCATATCTTCAAAGTACTTGACGTCATCAGCCGAGTTCTCTTTACACCGTTTGATAATGAACAGCACATGCTCCAAACAGGTTGTGGTGTAAAGATGCTTGTCAGCTAAAGCGAAGAGACATTTCTGTCCTTCCGCTCTAGTGAACATAACCGAGTTGCGTCTCGGGTCGATCATGCCCAGTAGCATTTGATTGAGATCACTGGCCGATCCCACAGGAGCAATTTTGGGTTTCTTCTTGAAGACTGTGGCGACCTCCTGATCCATTAGGGCAACCTCCATGATGTAGCAGGCTAACATCCTTTTGACATGGTCTAGAATGGGACCATATTCAGCTTCATTAGTCAAAAGGATATTATACAGGACAATCCAATCATGAGGATTTAGATTCGGTAGATCTGCCAGGGAGATAAGATGAGCAGTTCTTGCAGATCCCCGAATCAACTTGAACCGAACATTTATAAAACGTCCTTCAGTATAAGGTTTCAGCACCCGAACGTTTACAATCTTCTGGGCACTCCAAGTAAGGAATTGTGGACGAGCAGCCGCCAGATAGAAGTCAATGAGCTCCCTATCAAGCTCAGCGTTCGGGTGAGGGACTTCAAAGATGTTTGAGAAGACGTGGAAGATGAACGCCTTTCGAGTCAGTGGCATATCGAACTGCGAATCGACAGTGTTGTTGCAGTCGAACGATATAACCGGCTCGAGCCATAAGATGCTAGGAGTTTCAATGGCCTCTTTAATTAAACGTTCCCTGGTCCAGGCAGGGAAGAGAGTCTTTCGGCTCTCAAGGAGATCGTGGGCTTCTTTTTGTTTGCGTTCGGCTTCTGCAGCCTCTCGCGCCACATGACTGGCATCTTCATCAACCTTGCGACTGTTCTTTCGTTTTAAAATGTCAGCAATGGTCTCCTTATCGCCTTCTTCATCTTCTTCCTCAGCTATGTTTTTGCCTTTGTCCTTCACACCCGAGCCAATAGCTTGATCAGTCTGAGATGGTTCGGTCGTGTAAGTAGCTTTGGAGGAAGGAGGTGGTTTTGATCCTGTCTTCTCATCTCCCCCTTGTTTCGGAATGGACACGAAACTTGGGAGCCCTTCTACTTTGTTAAGAAGATCGATGGCTGGAGAGAGTTTTTCAGCAAGGGAACGCCTCACCGAAAAGTTTAAGATTGGATCGTGTGCTTCCAGAATGTTGGATATAGCAGCGTGGACATCCGAAACACACGTCTTGACCACCTCCCTTTCGGATCGAAGATCTTCCAGTTGTTGTTGGGATTGGGAGAGTTGAGTTGTCTTGACCTCAAGGGCAGTTGTTTTGGTTGCCAGATCGTCCATTAACGAACGCTCGGTTGCAAGATCCTCTTGTAGTTTGGCGAGGCGAGCATCAATGGAGGCACGAAGAGCCGAGTTGTCGTCGCTTATGTTCTGGCAGAGAGTAGCGAACGAAGGCAACTCCGATGAGACAAAGTTGGCCAATTGTTGAACAATTGGTTCCAAAGATGTCTTGGTGGCATTGGCACTTTCCTGCATGGACTGCAGCAGGGTAGAAGCGTCAGAAAATAGTTTATCGACTTTTTCGGTCACTGCCTCACAGGCTCTGGTAGAGGCTTCAATCGCAGCAGTTGCTGAGGCCGCCGAATCATGTTGAGCCCTGGAGAAGGCATCAACAATCTTTTGAAGGGCAGCTTCAGAAAGAGAGGACTGCTGGTTGGAAGAGGAGGCGAGAAGTAGGTCAATCTTCTTGTTGAGCTCTTTTAGATGCTTCTTTGTTACTGGAGCATCATCCTCCTCGTCACTTTGAACTTGAAACGGACTATAGTAGACCGAATCAAAGATCATATTTTCTCCACCAAGATAAGGGTTTTCGCCCTCAGATGCATTTTCAGGAGATGAAGGGGGTGGTGAAGTTGGGGGTGTTGTGGGTTTGGAAGGATCAGGTTGAGTGGGTGTTGGTAGAATTTTGATTGGTGGTTGAGTATGGGTAGTTTCGGTTGTTTGGGTTTTGGTTTGAGGTGGTTCGGTTACGTGTGGTGATTCGGTTGCAGTTGTAAAGATTGGAGGAGGGGAAGGAATTGGGGAAATGGGAAGTTCCATCTCTGGGGTAGGGGACCGAGGTGGTGTGTTTCCTCGTTGAGGAGATGCGTCTCCTTGAGAGTCGTCAGAACCCGAACTCTCACCCTCAGAGTCACTCGAAGAAGAGGGAATTACAAGCTTTCGCTTCGGTTGGGTCTTCCTCTTCTTCGGCGGTGGGGATTGTGCGGCTTTCGGTTGTTTCCGCTTTTTAGGAGAAGGTCCCTTTGGAGCTTTGGATGTTTGCTTCCCTTTTTATGCCTTTTTGCCCCTGCTCACCGGTTTGTCTGCATCGTGAATTGAGTTGAGCATATCCAGGGTCAGTTCCCTTGGACCAGATGGCCTTAGCTCCTTGAGCTTCCGAATCAACCTGCTATCAGATGGCACGTCGCCATACATTGACTCCGGGATAGAGCCAATGACGGAGAATTTTGATGCATCTGAGATGATGATCTTCTTGGTATGGAAAGTACCAACAGAAGACATCGATGCACCATCAGCAGTAGGAACATCAAATCTGTCCATGGCCCATTTTGTAATCAGGATCCAGAATCGGGCCAACGAGACCTCAGAATGTCAGGATGAAGAGGAGAGGCTTTGAATAAGTTGTTGCCATAGGACAAACCCATAGTCCAGGTTAATCCCATTGTAAACCCCGTACATGATGGTGAGGAAGAGACGACTTGCACCATCTGATCCTGAACTTCTCTCCGACAAGCCCTTGAAAAGGACTGTAAATAGACCGTTCCACTGTGGCGGCAGACATGACTTTTTGAATCTTGCGACAGAGGTAAGAACTTCTGTGTATCCCATGTTGTAAAACATGTTATACAGATGACCAATCTGTATCGACTCCGGATGAATTATTGAAGGGTCAACAGCAAACCTTAGCAAGGTGCAGAAACGTGGGCGAGAGACGGAGGTTTTGTGTTCTCCAATCTCGAAGAACACCCGGTCGACGGCCTTGTCGTAGTATGCAGTCGCGTAGACATGCGATAGGGCCACCATCGGCACCGATTCGATTCTGGAAAGAGCCGGAACAAGTTGGGAATACTTCAAACACTCTATGACCGGCGACATATAGGAGTCGTACGCCAGTGGGTTAAGATCAATGACCAGACATTGCTGTGGTCGAATGGGAAGGATCTGTGAGGTAGCATGAACAGAAGAGGAATCAGCCATTGTTGTAGGTATGAAGAAGATGATGAACAGGAAACTGTTTGGGAGTATTTGCGTTCTGGAAATTTTGAAGGTGGTAAAGAGGTAAAAGGTGGTGTAGAGGGCTATTTATAGTGTGTGATAGGAGAGAGAAAAATCGTTTCAAATCTCTTATGGAAATTTGAACCGGGTTGTTGAGTGACAGATGGATGATAGTTGGGGCGTGCGATGATCACGTAGGAGAGAGAGTGTCAGGTTCCTAGGATCACGCCGCCCAACAAGCTCCGTTTCATGGGGACAAGCCGTTACTGTTTCCACACGCGCATTTAATGTCACGGGACAAGAGAGAACTTAAGGTTTTAAAAGTGGATTCTTGTTAAATTACGATCAACCATTTATTAAGAAATGTTGAAAGGCTTCTTTTAATTAGGCTAAATAAGAGTGGCTTGAAAAGAAATAAAATCTCAGAAAGAAAAATAAGAACACGATCCCAAGGGAAGAAATGTTTTGGGTTTTAACAATTTCATAGGAATCACATAAAATTGGAGATTTTAATAGGGTACTTTCGTCAATTCTGTAGTGAAAACTTGAGCAATTTAATTGTTCACCGTCAATTCATTAGGTGTGGAATTTTGGGTTTCACTTAGTTCGTAGTGACACAATACTAAGATCATAAACACAGATGTTGTGTAACCATAAACCTCAATGGTAATTTCTGAGAGTCTCAAGGGTTACTATGATGGAATGAGTGTAGTGGAGAAGTAATGTGGAGATGGTGTAAGAGAGCGAAGTACCTCTGCTGCGAAAAGAAGGACCAAGCAGGAAACTCTTAACTCATGTGAGAAAAGAGTGAGGTAGCTCACGATTAGAATAAATGAGTTGGCCTTATTGGGAAGACAAGGTTTGTGTATACCAGGTCATGAGGGCCATTATTCAAAATCTTATGAGGCTTGAGACACATACAGCAACATGCTTCTAGGGACACTTAGGTATTTCATCAAATTTATCCCCATAAACGAACACGAACACACAAGAAATGAAATAAAAAAAATATTTTTGGAGTTTTTGAGATTAAAAAAAAAAGAATAAGACTTAAAAAAAATTAGACATAAAAAAAACTTTAAACAACTTTAAAATTTGACAAATGAAAAACCGAACCCGAACATTCAGTTGGTTTCGGTTGTTGAAAATTTTGAAAAACCGAACCCGAACCTTCGGTTGGTTTCGGTTCTAGAAAATTCTGAAAAACCGAACCCAAACCTTCGGTTGGTTTCGGTTCTAGAAAATTTTGAAAAACCGAACCCGAACCTTCGGTTGGTTTCGGTTCAATAAAATTTTGAGGAAGCTGGAAATTTAAGCAAACAAGGAAAAGAAATTTTTAACACGAGGAAAAACAGAATTGTACAAGAAATATACAACATAGAAAAACTACCTTTGAAGTAATGAGTGAGTCAGATAGTTGAACCGAACCCGAACATTCGGTTGGTTTCGGTTCTTACGTTTGAGTTTGAGAGATAGTGTGAGGTACTGACTCTGATTCCATCATACCTAGTCCTTGCAATATTTTATTGAATGATGCTTCAGGAAGAGCTTTTGTAAAGACGTCAGCCATTTGATCAGTGGTTCTTACGAAGTGAACTTCGACGTTTCCATCTTCCACGTGATCTTTGATGAAGTGATACCTCAGTGCAATGTGTTTGGTTTTGGAGTGTTGCACTGGGTTATGACAGATCCTAATTGCACTTTTAGAGTCACAATATAGTCGGATCTTCTTCATATTGAGTCCGTAGTCTCGAAGTTGACTTTGGATCCAAATCACTTGTGATGTGCAGGATGCAGCTGCAATGTATTCCGCTTCGGCAGTAGATAGCGACACGCACGTTTGTTTCTTGGATTGCCAGCTGACTAACTTCCCGTCAAGAAATTGACAACCACCAGTTGTGCTTTTACGGTCGAGTCCACATCCTCCAAGGTCAGCATCAGAATAGGCTTGAACAAAGAAGCCTGAGTTGGATGGATACCATAGACCTACGGAGGTGGTTCGCTTGAGATAGCGTAAGATGTTCTTCACTGCAAGCATGTGAGGTTCGCGTGGGTTTGCCTGAAATCGAGCACAATAACACACAGAAAACATGATATCAGGTCTGCTAGCAGTTAGATACATCAGTGAGCCAATCATTTGACGATAGAGCGTGATATCGACAGCCGGTTTGTCTAGGGATGGGGTAAGCTTGGTGCCGAATGCCATTGGGACTTTGACTTTTGTGTCTCCCATCATACCAAACTTTGCTAGGAGAGTCTTCGTGTAAGCTTCCTGATTAATAAAGATGCCTTCGGGTCCCTGTCTTATGTTTAAACCAAGGAAAAAGTTAATAGGACCCATTGAGCTCATTTCAAACTTAGTCTCCATCAGCTTTCTGAATTCAGTTGTTAAGCTGGGATTCGTGGAGCCAAAGATGATGTCATCGACATAAATTTGAACTATCATAAGGTGGTTACCTTCCTTTTTGCGAAAGAAGGTTGGGTCAACCGAACCTTGTTTAAATTTAGACATCTTTAAAAATTTTGTAAGCGTTTCATACCAGGCCCTCGGAGCTTGCTTGAGGCCGTACACAACTTTATCCAGAATATAGCAATGATTTGGATGCTTTTCGTTCACGAACCCGGGAGGTTGCTCCACGTACACAGTTTCTTCGAGTTCTCCATTGAGAAATGCACACTTGACGTCCATTTGGAAGACCTCAAAGTTCTTGTGAGCAGCATAAGCCAGAAATATTCTAACAGATTCTAGCCTAGCTACTGGAGCGAAAGTCTCTTCATAGTCTATCATTTCCTCCTGACAGTATCCCTTTACCACCAGACGAGCCTTGTTCCTTATAACATTACCTTCCTTGTCCATTTTGTTCCTAAAAACCTATTTGAGACCAACAACCGAAGCATCTGGAGGAGTTGGAATGAGGCGCCAGACTTTGTTCCTTTCAAATTCGTTCAGTTCATCTTGCATAGCTTGAACCCAATCATAGTGATCTAGGGCAGAGTTAACTGTCTTCAGTTCAACTTTTGATACGAATGAGTTAAACATACAAAACTCAACTTTTGAAAATAAGGATGTCTGTTTTGCCTTCAGTTGTGATCGGGTTAGAACCTTTTCAGATACATCACCAACTATTTGAGAAATAGGATGATCTCTGGTCCATTTGATAAGAGGAGGATAATTCGGATCAAAGGTTGGGTCTAGTTCAGCATTAATTATTTCTTCTGGCTCAGATTGGCTATCGTAACCGAGCGTCAGATCATCATGTTCGTCCTCAATTGATGAGCTTTGAGAGGCATGAGGTTCAGGTGTTTCTTGTGGTACTGAGCTTCCAGGCGTTGAGGCATCTTCGGTTGGAGAGCTATCTTCTGTTAGAGAATCATCTTCGGTTGGTGAAAGACCATCGATTGGAGTGGTAGAATTTAGTTTCCCCTGGACTTGTGAGCATGGCTCCCGCTCGACTTGAGAGCTTGGCTCCCCCTCGACTTGAGAGCTTGGCTCCCCCTCGACTTGAGCGTTGTTGGAAGGCGAGTCATGAGTGGTTGATCCTTCTTCATGCATTCTTCTTGCAGCATCTTCGACAATCTGCTTCATAGGATCAACTTTGTTGTCTGCTGCACCTGCTTCGGAGAGTGAAGCTTTCTCTGGTTCGTCAAAGAGCTCCAGAAATGTCTCGTATAAATTGGCGACCGAAACTGTGACCTTGTTAGTTAGAGGAAAGATTTCCCCTGCAGTGTCTTCTTTGGCCTATAGCTTCTTGACATAGGTATCGTCAAAGGTCACATAGTATGTTTCTTCAATCTTTCTCGAATGCTTGTTTAGGACCCTGTACGCCTTGGATGTGAGAGAGTAACCCAGAAAAATTCCCTCGTCGGCTTTGACATCAAACTTGTTGCGGTGTTCTTTAGAATTAAAGATGAAACACCTCGAGCCGAACACATGGAAAAATTTCACATTGGGCTTTCTGTTGTTCAGTATCTCATATGGAGTGAGCTTGAACCTCTTTTTGAGATAGGACCTGTTCTGTGTAAAACAAGCAGCCGAAATAGCGTCAGCCCAAAAATAAAGAGGTAAGGAAGCGAAACTTAGCATGGTTCGGGCAGCTTCACACAAAGATCGGTTTCGTCTTTCGACTATTCCGTTCTGTTGCGGTGTGTAGGGAGCTGAGAAATTGTGACTTATTCCCTTTTCTACAAGAAACTCTTCAAACTCCTTGTTCTTGAATTCGAGACCATTGTCGCTTCTGATGTTGCGAACAACCTTCTTGAGTTGTACTTCAATTTGCTTGATAAATACTTTCAGCTTTTGAGTCGCTTCAGATTTGAGCTTTAGAAAGAACACCCATGTAAATCATGAAAAGTCATCAACAATAACAAGAATATACTTGCTACCACCGATACTTTCGATAGATGAAGGACCACACAAATCGATATGAAGTAATTCGAGTGGTTCAACAACTTTTGTGTTGATTATAGATGGATGACTTTGACGACTCTGCTTCCCCATTTCGCATGCAGCACACAAATGATCTATGTCGAACTTGAGCAATGGAAGACCCCTAACATGACCTCCAGTGACAAGTCGGTTGATATCTTTAAAATTGAGATGAGATAATCTTCGCTGCCACAACCAGCTTTCGTCGGATTGAGCTTTTGACAACAAGCATATAGCTGGGTTTCCTTTGATGGGTTTAAGGTTTAAGGGAAACATTTCACCCTTTCGCTCTGACTTGAGAATCACTTTCTTTGACTTTTTCTCTATGACTTCAGAACCTTCATCATCGAACGAGACTTTGAGACCTGTACCTCCGACAAGCTGAGATACACTAATGAGGTTGTGTTGGAGTCCTTCCACATAAGCCACCTTCCTTATAGTAAAATCCCCATTTGTTATCATCCCGTATCCCTTTATGGTGCCGAAAGAATTATTTCCAAACTTGACGTTGCCACCATTTTCAAGAGATCTGTATTCCCTAAGCTCCTCTTTCCTCCCTGTCATGTGACGTGAGCAGCCACTATCGATGTACCATTCTTCGTCGAACTGCTCGTCACTTATAACCTGCAAAAATTAGGCAGATTTAGGAACCCAAAGTTTCTTGGGTCCACGTGAGCTTTGCATGGGAACGGGAACAGTAAGAGAGATGTCAACAAGATAAATTCGTTTTATAAGAGTTGTTTCATCTTTCCTTTTAATGGTAAAAACTTTTATTTTGTTAGGATTGGGTGTGTTCGGTTTGGACTCTGGTTTGGATTCATTGACCTTCTGCTTTCCCTTTTGTTCAGTTGACGAATGAGATTTTTGAGAACAAGTGGAATTAGCTTTAGAACAAGATGGATATAAATCAGTGGAAGTAGAAGAATTAGATGAACGAGAAGAATTAGAATGAGAGGGTTTGGATTGAGAGGATTTCCTGGCTGGAGACTCTAGGTGACTCTTTTGCTTTTGATCGTTGGAGGGACTGACCTTAGAGTTTTGTTCTCTTTTGACTTCAGAACCGAACCTTTGCGTTCGGTTGGAGCTGTCTTTGGAACCGAACCTTTGGTTTCGGTTGAAGTCTTTTTCAGAACCGAACCTTTTCCTTCGGTTGATATCTTCTTGTGAACCGAACCTTGGCTTTCGGTTTTTGTGACTTTCAAGCTTTCCTACAGGATTGTTTTCATACTTCAGATTCTTGTCTTGGTGTGAGAAATATGCATTCTGGGAATGCCAGAATTGTTTCTTCTCAGAAAGGTTCTTCCTGTATCTATTGTTCCTTTCTCTCTTCCTATTCCTCATCTGTGTAGGTTGATGATGAACATTTGCTTTCGTTTTCGGTGTCTCCTTGGCTGGTTCCTTTTGAACTGCAGGAGTTTTACTTTGAGCCGAAGGAGCAGAGTGAATGTCTTCTTTTGCCGAACAATCATTCTTCTGAGGAATATCTTTTGTACCACTGGTGCTTGGCTCATCGAAGTTGTCCGGCTTATTCAAGGGTTCAGATATGTATCTTCCTTTTCTCTTCAATGAAGTTCTTTCAGATAAACCAATGGTTTCGTCTGCATTATCAATTGGAGCTTTCCAGAAGTACTCATCGCAGCCATCAGCATTGTCTTCGTTTACAATGGCTACAAGTTCAGCTGTTTGATGTTCGGTTACTCCTGTTACTTTGTATACTTGATTCGGAGTGGTCCTGACCTTTTGATACATAACTGCTTTCTAACCTAAAACTGGGGACTTTTGATGGGAAAAACGAACGAACTCTACTGAATTTTCAGAAATAAGATTCTTGTGGTTTTCAGGTTCGCTTTTAGTAAATTCTGAGCAGTCAACCGTGTCCTCTACAGAAATTTCACTCATGTTTTCGTCCTCGTTAAGCTCAGATACATTTTCAACATTAATTTTGTTTTCTGAGCTTACGTTGGCGTTTAAAGAGTTAAATTTTTGCATGGTTTCGGTTCTCAGTTGAAGTCTGTCATTTTCATCCAAAAGGTTTTTAAGCATATCCTTGTGGTCCTTGGATTTAATGAAGGACTCAATTTTGTCCAGTCCATACATGTAGGTCGGATTGACATCATCAGACGATATCACACTCTCACAATTGTAGGCTTCGGCATCGATTTCATCTTCCTTAAACTCTAGGAAGGGCAAAATCATGCGGTGGATCTTTTGGCCTATTTCACAATCCAAGTGAAGCTGAGTAATATTAGAGTATAAATGTTTAGCTATTAAACAAAAACCATTCCGCTGTTTTAACAATTTTAAATTGTCTCTTTGCAAATAAATGTTTTCATCTCTAACTTTAACTAATTCCGACTCCTTTAACTCGATCCACATTCTCTGCTCCTCACTTTTCGATGCCACCCTGCTCAATTGATCAGTTAGGTTAGAATTGGTGACTCGAGTTTTAGTTAAGCTACTATCTAGATGAGAAATTCTTGTATTAACATTTTTTAGTTCTTTCTCATATAAGGTTGATGGTACTTTAGATGAAACAAAAACAGATTGTACCTTCTTTATCAGTTCATCGAGCTCACTGAACTGTTGGCTAAGTGGTTTGGCCGCAAAACACATATCCTCCTGTACCTTCGTTCCATCGCTTCCTCCATCGGTGTTGTATCCCCTCATTTGGGATACATCAGTCACCATGAAGCATCTTCCTCCATTGCTTTCCTCCTTAGCCACATAAGCCTTTCCATGGGTAGGCTTCCTTACTTCATCATCTTCTGAGTCGGTAGACCAAACTTCCGTGCTACCGAACTCGTCACCTTTAACCGAACCCTGCACAATAAGAGCATTAATAGAAGGGTTAGCGGTAGACTTCTTCTTTCTCAACTCGTCCAATCTTTTCTGCAACACAGCTTCCTCATCATTTCCATCATCTTTTTCAGCCATCTTCTTGAGGACACAGTCCTTGGCATAGTGGTTTTTCCCACCACAGTAGAAACAGCTTACTCCAGAATCCCCATCCACCTTCGGTTCCTTCTTGTGCTCCTCAGCCTTCGGTTCATTGTTCACCTTTTCAGAGCTGTAACTCCCCTGCCAGTTTCGGTTTTTGTTGCTGGGGAATCTCTTCTTTATGAACCTCTTGGGATTGGACACCATCATGGCATAATCTTCAGACGTGAGATCATATTCCTCCAGGTTGAGGTCTTCATCCTCCATCACAGCTTTACTTTTAGATAGGAGGGCCAACGAACCAAGACTAGTAACGACGTTCTTTTCTTGCACCACAATCTTCTCTTGGGACTTAAGAATACCCACCAGTTTCGCCAAAGAGTATGATTTAAACTGCTCATGGGCTTTGACTGTGGAAACTACTGCTCTCCATTCAGACCTCAATCCGTTCAAGAAAGTAACCTTCTGTTCGATAAGCTTCCTTTCAATATCATGTTTAATCATCTTGCTGAGAAGATGATTAAAACGATCAAACGTCTGGGTCACCGTTTCTTCGGCTCCTTGCCTGAATTCTCCAAACTCAGATAAAAGCAAAGTTTGAATAGAATGTTCAAGATCCTCGTCTGTAGAGTACAGTTCACGAAGTCTATCCCAAACTTCCTTTGCCGTCATGCATGAGCTAACCAACCTGAATGTGTCGGACTGAAGGGCGAAGCTGATCAGCCTTAATGCCTTGATATTGCACTGGAATTTATCCTTTTCATCTTGTGCAATATCCTTCACGTCCTTTAGCAGATCATTGTACTCCTTTTGTGTCTTGATGATTCTGGACGATGCAGAATGAGAAAATGGTCCATTGGTGATGGCTTCCCATATGAGATACCCATTATCCTCCGATCCAATCACGTAGTCTTCAAAGTGATGCGCCCATACTTCATAGTCATGGGTGTATAAGATTGGAATCTTTGTCGTCGAACCGATGCTGTTGGAAATATTAATAAGGTTTGATTGCGCCGCGTCCATTATGATCGTAAAACCTGTTCAAAGATCAGACTTGTAATAAGCAGATTAGGGCAAAACAATAAATATCAAGATACGTCAATAAAGAGATGACGGCTCAATAAATATTGATAATTGCGGAAAAACCCTCATGGAAATCTTTTTCACAGAAAAGATGTGTATCGATTACACAGCCCCCTGCTCTGATACCAATTGATGTGATTAAACTAACCTTTAATCTATAAAGATCGATTAGATCTTGAACAAGTATGTAAACAAAAACAATATAAACGCAATAGTAAGAACAAGACAAGATGGAATCAAACGTGTCGAATGATTAAACAAAATCCTCAGAAGAGCTCGATTAAGAACATCAACTGTAGAGGATTGGAAGGTTACAGGAACAATCAAAGAAACCTGTTATCGTCTAGATGTATCACTATTCTCACATCTCTAAAAACCTTAACCTAATATGCATGCAAGCGTAAACTTATATACAAAACATAAAAGGTTCACGGTTGGACAGGCCCAAACCGGAATACGAAAAGCCTTATGCTAAACGAACCCAAAAGACGCAATCTTCAAAAATAATCTCTAGCCCAACAATATATATATATATATATATATATATATATATATATATATATATATATATATATATATATATATATATATATATATATATATATATATATATATATATTGGTGTTCTATGCGACTTCAAAAGATCCAATTTAGTCGTGTAATCACAATGCATATATGTTATATAATTAAAATTATATAAAAACATTATATATATATATATATATATATATATATATATATATATATATATATATATATATATATATATATGTTCAGATTCATTTAAGACCATTCTAATTTTGTGAGACCGTGAGACCAAATCTAAAAATAATTTTAAAATGCAAAATAAATGGAAAAATCCAAAAATTCTTTTTTTAAATATTATTTTCGGAACTTGAATTAACCAAAAAAAATATAAAAAAATATAAAGAAAAAAAATCGGTTTTTTTTTTTTGAAAAATACGTGAAATATTCTAAATAAAATATTACACCGACATATTCTAAAAAATAATTTTAAAATGCAAAATAAATGGAAAAATCTAAAAACTCTTTTTTTAAATATTATTTTCGGAACTTGAATTAACTAAAAAAAATAAAAAAAAAATAAAAAAAAATTCTATTTTTTTTGAAAAATACATGAAATATTCTAAATAGAATATTACACTGTACATATTCTAAAAGTAATTTTAAAATGCAAAACAAATGGAAAAATCAAAAAATTCTTTTTTTAAATATTATTTTCGGAACATGAATTAACTAAAAATAAATAAATAAATAAATAAAAATAAATAAAAAAATGTGTCTCACGGTCTCACAAAATATAGGTGGTCTCAAATGAACCTAACCCTATATATATATATATATATATATATATATATATATATATATATATATATATATATATATATATATATATGTCATGTAACACTTCCAAATATCAATTAATAGTATATATTGCAAAATTTGGACATCTACTATGTACAAATATTCAATTTATTTATATATATTTTACAAACATACATGGAAAAAGTTATAAGGCTAGTATTATGAAATAAAGAAGTTAAAGTAGAACAAGCCCCACCTACCAGAAAATATGAAAGTGTGTAAATATTATGTATGTTATAAAAGTGTATATTAAATCTATTAAAAATTTACACTCATACCAATCAATAAATTGGTACACAAATGTAATTTAAATGAATCATCACACACATTACATAGATATAGAAACAAATACATTATACAAAATACTAAATGAAACGTATACTCTTTACTCTTAAATTGATAGCCAAACAATGATGAAACTTATACACTGCTCAACTATTGTAGAACTTGCTTCTAACCTTCAACTTATACAAAACGACACTCAAACAAAGTACAAAGATAATAATAATAATAATAATAATAATAATAATAAAATAAACATTCAAACACATTGTATCACACATTGTATCATCTTATGATCGTGAACAATCAATAAGAACAACAGTTTCTTTTTGTTGATCCATTTTCCTTCCCTGTCAACTGAAACAATCAAACACTCATAAAAAAAAAAAAAAAATTCATCCTGTTCTTCTTCTACCCTTTCGGTGGACAACAAACAGCCAAACACTTTTTTCCTCAACTGATTATCTTTTTCGTTTCCTGTCAATCGAACCCTCCAAAAAACGCCCTGAGAATCGCTTTTACTGCTACCTTCTTCTTTCATTGAGTTGCCACCAATGGACTAAGAACATCACAATCCACCTCTGTCCTTTCCTGTTTCAATGACTAAGCCTGAACCCAAACATCCATCGATTATTAATCAAACATCAACACATAAAAGAAGAAGAAGAATTTCCAATATCAATTTCTGTCAAGAACAATTAAAATAAGAAGAAGAAGAACAGGGGAGGCTTTCGTAGCAGCCCCATTCGCTTACCTGCTACCGATCGAAATAACAGCCCCACCCTCGTACTCCTCCTCCCCTTCCGTCAAGCAAACCCACCGAACACCATGTCATCATCGCTGATGCTGCTTGTGACGCCTCCCAGACCCCCTTCGGATCTCTTTCCCCTACGCAGCTACTTCAAAGACAGAAGACGAGCAGCCCCGCTGCTTCTTCTCTGCCTTCTCTTCCGAGGTCACTACCGCCTCACGGTTTCGATCCTTCTCCTTCTTCAATCTAGTCGAACTCCGAAGGCCACCACCGATTGCGAGTCGAGCGACGAACCTTTTTCCCGATCAAACAAAGAAACGGGGGCTTAAAAGCCCTAATTTAATTTAGCTTGTTAAATGACCAAACTACCCCCACTATTAAATCTTTATTCAAAATATGTCCTAATCCCAAAATGATAATCTCATTTATTCAAAAACAACCCATACGTTGAATATTATCAGCAAAATCAGTCATATTTATTCAAGAAGTTATATACCAGCCCCTATAATTTGTTCAAGTTACAAAATTAGTCCCTCCTTGAATTATTTTACCCAAATTAGTCCTATTTTGGTTAATCAAAATTACCAAACAACCACCCAATAGTTTATATTTGTTACGAAATGGTCCCGAGAGTATTTCAAAGTTCAAGAATGGTGGATTTGTGATTTCTCACGTCAAGCTTCCAAAAAATAAAATAACTCCGAAAAACTCGAACTTACGCTTCAAGGGTGAATGCTTAAAGCCCCTTTTAATATTTTAAATATTTTGAGGTGTGTGTGGGTGGGGGGGGGGGGGGGGGGAGGAGGAGGGGGGAGGGAATACTTGTGCTTAAATATGTTGTTTATACAAATGAATTTACTTTTTATGCTAAAATACAATAAATCTAGTTTATAAAAATATTATTATTTAACAATTTTCCTAATTGTTATGAATAAACTAGTAAAAATTCTCCATATACGTATTATGGTTATTTTATCATGAAATAACTAGTTTACACGACAAATGTTACATGATACAAAATTTTATGATTTGTATGTGACATTGCATATTATAACAATCACGTTATGACACAATGTAGTATTTCAAGGATTCAAATTATTATTATGCATGTTTATTTGTATGTTTAAGTACACAATGTTTATACATGTACATATGTTCATTAATTTGAAATTTTCATTTTTATAGAAGCAAGCACACCACACTTTTGCATAACCAATGTTTATACAACGATATTCATTATGCCAAGTTACCGAATCACTTAAGTTAATTTTGAGAGTTATTCACAAACGTTTTTGTTAAGGGCATTCTAGTGAGACGTTATTCATTAGCTAAGTTTAAACACTTAGCATACTTGTGACAACCAGAAATGTCTATCTTGTACAAACCATTCAATTCAATCAAAGTTAGACTTGTTTCTGCTAACTTTTTGCACTGTTCAGAGTCTGTGTTGAGAATTCTGAGCCTAGTACACCAAAGGATTAAGTTTTTGGATGTGTCAGCTAAAGTACCAAACCATCAAACAATCCATAAACCCTCAAATGAGGAGTTTATAGCCAAGACCCATGAGTTTACGGCCGTAGAGTCATGGTGGCCTTAAACTCCACCCTAGAAGTATGAACCTTGGCCATTTTCTTCACTTATCCCATTTCTAAGGCTTGGAATCCTATTTCTCTACCAAGGATCATAAGGTTTTTTCTTCCAAACTTCAAAATTGTAAGTAACTTCCTTCCTTTGTGAGATTATACTCCTCTTATCCTTGATAACCCATTGATTCATACCTGGATTTCATATTTAAGACTAGATCTTCAAGGATTCTCAAGAACATCAAGAACACTTAGGTGTTTTGGGCCGAAAACACCCTATTTTGCCTTTAAATCGTAAGTATCTACCTCTTATACTTGTTAGTTAGTTAGGATATTGGATTAAGCGCTTGAAATCAAGTTTTCCCCAAGAACATAAGGTGTTTACGGCCAAGGGCATCTCCCTTGACCATCAACCCAAATTGGTGGTGCATAAGGACCATAACTCCTTCCTAAGGCTTAGACATGAGACTAGATCACTTCCTTCATGATTGTAAGACGTTAACACAAAAAGTGGTACAAAATACCACGATTTTATGGCCATAAAGTCATTGGGCCGTAAACCCATGGGTATTAAACTCATGGGGGTATTACCATTTGGGCTATAAACTCCTATGTGAGGCCCTACACCCCTTATCTGCAACCCAATGTGGTTTAACACTTCATAAAAAGGGTTTACTAGTCCCTAAGGTTGTTCCAATTCAAGATTAGATGTTATAAACGCTAATTAAATACATATATGTGTCATTATATGTTATTTAGCATCCATTATGCTCAAGTCTTCACCTGGTAGTTAGCATTCTACAAACCGCTCTTTCATTCGTGCCACTTATTACATGTGAGTTTATACCGCTTAATCTACCTTTTAAATGATTTTAAATGCTTTTATGGGGTAGAATACAAGTTGAAACATTTTAGGTATTATATCAATCACAAGTGATTAATAACTATCAAACAAATGGATTTATTATACTTTTAACTGTTTTATCAAACAAACTACTTCAACATTTTTATCAAACTTTTTTACATACTAAACTCTTTATCAAACTTGTTCTTATATGCCAAAACTTTTCTTTTAACTCTTTCAAACTTAAATATTGTCAAAACGTTGTCTAATGCACATATAGTTATATAAGTAAGGTTTGAAGGACTTAGGACTGATAACTCACTTTATTTCATGTTCCTTGTTTCGTTGTGGACTTAGAATACCCTGTTGTTTGTCCAAGTGTCGTTTGATCCTTAGTTATATATTATGTATATATGTATAGACATAAAAGCATTTATCTCAGTTCAATACCTTTGGGTAGCAAAGGTGTACAAACATGTTCATTTATACAAACAACTCTACTAGTAAACTATAATAGGTATAGTTTAGGAACTCACTACTCACTATTTCTAGTACAATGAGACATACAAAGAGTTAGTTCATACATGAGACAATACATACTATTATGAGAAACTAAGAGAATATACTATTATGAGAAACATAATGAATATACTATAAAGAGAAACAGATGGAGAATACTATAACGAGAAACAATACATAATATACACAATACAAGAGAACATACTATGATGAGAAACAAAGAGAACATACTACATACTAGATAGAGAGAACATACATTATACTAGTACATACAATACATATACAAGAATACTATAACATAAATGTGAGTCACTACTTCAGGGCATGGCATCACTACTATGGCTCGTTTTGTAACCAGAGTCTCTTGGAAAGAGAGCGTGAATTTGTGTATAGATCTAAATGAGACTGACCATCCTACACCTTATTGCTAGCTACAGTGGGACCTACATGTCTAAGGGTGACGAATGCCATACCATTTTGATGCCTTTGAGCGTCGTGCTTTACTAAGTCAATCAAGTATGGTTACAATTATATCACATTATACCTAAATTAACAATTGGCTTAAGGTAGTTAGTGCATCAACAGTCACTATAATACAACACTACAATACATTATTTTTTTCCCATTGCATTCACATTGTGATCTTCTCACATAAACGGTAATGTAATAGCTATATTTTCTTAATGATAGTCACACTTGGGAAACATACACTTTTACAAAAAACAAACATACACAACATTTGATGCCTTGGTAGAAGGCTACTTTTAGTAGAAAATATAGGATTTTCTAGGAGATACAAACATTTACTACAAACTTATACATCAAACACTTACAAACATTTTCATACAAACAATGACACTAAAATTCTTATGAACTAACCAGCTTTAAAGCTGATAAACTCTTTCAAAATAACTTATATACTCAAGTCATCAGTAGACAAGTACCGATGCCAGGTTTTGAGAAGATGGAGCTCGTTCAAGACTCATCTCTTATTTTGATTCATATTTTTGTGTCTTATAAACTATATAGAAGACACTTGTACTAAATTATATTATTAATGCAATGGATGATGTTGTTTCTTGTTTACTAGTATGCTTTGTTGTGGTACTATACATGACGTCCTCCACCCCAGAACGTTTCCACCATTCAGGTTTTAGGGTGTGACAGATTGGTATTAGAGCATTGTTTATAATGAATCGAGTATATCAACCAATAAAAGATATACAAACTATAAACACAACGGGATTAAAATACTCTTACTAAGAGTTTATACTTTTAAATAATAAATATTTAACTAAGTATACATACATGCATTCAAACTAAAATCAGTGTCACTAGGACAGAACAAAAGTATTACGATTGTTGAACATCACGAGTAGACTCAGGGATGTATGGTCCGTTCTAGGAATGACATAGCCTGATCAACTATGTTGATCCAAGGAGTGATTAGCATATGCCGAAGGATGGTTGTGAGGTTGCAACAAATCTAAAACTTACCAACACTACTACCATGATAACATTAGAACCGAACATAAACCTAAAATACTATAGGAGTATGTTGCGTTACTGTAATTACTTATTTGAGAACTAAAAAAAGGTCTTTACTAGTAGGTCAATAGTTGCTAAGTGGGTACGCTAAGGTTATATGTGACTAAGGTGTCATAAACTTAGAATCTGTGATCTTTGCTTTACTTCATGTTTCTTGTTTGGTTGTGGATTTAGAGTTAGGGTTACTTATTCAATGGTCTATCCTGTTTTGATTTCATATAACTGGTATGCACTATGCAAGTATTGAAGTAACTGGTAAGGATCATCTTATAATTATCTTAAGTAGTACGTCTATTTATATTAGATTCTTATACCCTTTTTTCGCGTAGATATCATGGTTGGATTCCATCCTCCTGGCGACCCGTACTTCCCAAATGAAGGCAATGTTGGATGGCTTGAAGCAGAGCCAAAATAGGAGCATCCAATCCCTTTGGATGATCACCTTGATGAAGGATTTTCTGATGGTTCTGACTCCAAACCAGAAGTCAACAACCTACCTCAAGAGGTTCAAGTCCCAAATCTCAACCCCCGACCAGCATTTCAAGGTCCCACACCCTTGTGGGCGACAAACTTGAACCAATGGAGCCATGAAAAGGGCCAAACTTTACCCTTCAATGGAGATCGAAGCTTCTACATAGTAAGCAAGGCAGGCTCAGCTAACCGAGTCTTTCCCATCATGGTTCGCAGGATTGCTCGGAATGGTGAGCAAGGTCGGGAAGCTATCGACAGAGTCATGGAAATTGATGCCAATTCGGGCATTAACACAGTCTGTATTATTCATCTCAAAGAATCTATGGAAAAGGATAGGAGAGCCAGTGAGGCTTTGCAGCAGGAACTAGCTACATCCTGAGCTAAAGTCTTAGAATTTCGTGTGCGTCAAAGAGGTCATGAGCAACATCTTCAAGACATAGTTCGTCAACCGACAGATCCGAGGGTTCGCCAAAGGAGTACCCATCACTGGTAGAAGATTTATAGCTCATCTTTTCTTTTGGTTTAAGGAATAGCCTTTCCTATCTGTGCTCTAAGTAGCACTCTTTTGTGGAATATTCCTATCTTCCAAGTACTTTAACTAGACTTCTAAGCTGTCAACATTTTCCCTTATGGATTGATGTAAGACCTACTGTTAGGTCATTTTCCTGAACTTGTTACATAATTAATACCAGTAATATTGGCAATTATCTAATATGTTGGAGAATCTTTGCTCTTGTGTTTCCCTACTCTACTATTGTGTCTCTATTTCAAACATACATTCATTGAGCTGTTGGACTATGGCAATTTAGCCCATGGATCACTCTCATTTTACTTACAATTGATTCTTCCTATCATCATTTTACTTACAATTGATTCTTACTAGTGGGAGTCAATCTTATGTGCCTTCCACTGTTGTTAAAGCTCTAGTGCGCTCTAGAGAGTGCTCGTACAATGACTTCACCAGCTGCAAACCCAGGTCCTTCAATGAGACTGGCGGAATCATTACCCTCTCGTAATCGTTCAAGAAGACGAAATCGATCTTTGAGATTTGTTCCTATCCGGAAGGGAGCAAAGTAAAATTTGCCGCCTGCACCTTCGCGGATCGAGCTCTGATATGGTGGAATAGCCATGTCAAGTCATTATCTCTTATAGTGGCAAATGCTATAGGCTAGGAAGCTCTTAAGGAGCTTATGATCGAAGAATACTCCTCAAGAGGTGAAGTTCAAAAGTTGGAGCAAGAGCTCTAGAGCCTAACCATGATGGGCTCCGATATAGTATCCTACACTACCAGGTTCAGCGATCTTGTAGTGCTATGTACGGGAATGATCCCTTCTGAAGCGAAGAAGGTAGAATGGTATATCTGGGGGTTGGTGCCTCCATTTCATGGGAATGTACTAGCTTCAAACCCTGCTACCTTCGATAGTGCCAAGCGATTGGCACAAAGACTCATTGACCATGGGGTCCATACCCCGTCAAAAACAACAACCCTAGCCATCTCGGAACCCTCCAAAGCTGCTGATAACAAGCGGAAGTTCTGGGATGACAAGAAGAAGCAAAAAGCTGCAAAAAAGCAGCAGGTCGTGGCGGTTCATGCTGCGATAGCACCTGCTGCTAGTTTGGTCCAGTCTTGCTACGGATTTGGCGAGGTGGGCCACTATAAAAGGAACTGACCTAAGGCCGGGAATGTCAGTGGAGTGGGTAGAGTTTTGGCTGTATGCCACAAGGAAGCAGTTGCCGACCCTATAGTGGTCACTGGTATGTTTCTCCTTTATAACTCTTATGCATGCATATTGTTTGATAGTGGATCGGATAGGAGTTTCATGAATCATAAATTTGCTCACTTGCTTAAACAATGACCAAGAGCACTTAAAGAACCATTTGCTGTAGAAATGGCTAACGGAACGACTGAGAGCACTAGCAGTATATACATAGGATGTACTCTAACTCTAGATATCCATTCATTTCCAATCTACCTCATGTCAGACTCAATTAAAATTTTCGATGTCATTATTGGCATGGATTGGTTGAGTCTTCATCGCACCAACATCATGTGTTATGAAAAAGTTGTTCATCTTAACCTTCCATCTAGCGAAACTCTTATTATCTATGGCAACGAACCTGGCACGAGCCTTTGTATCAACTCAAGTATTTAAGCCCAGAAGTACTTGCGTAAAGAATATCATGCATTCCTTACTCACGTTGTCGATACGAACCCAGAAACCAAAGACCTAAAGAACATACCAGTAGTACGCGACTTTCCAGACATCTTTCCAGAAGAACTACCAGGATTACCTACGCAACGATAAGTCAAGTTCAGAATCAACTTAGTCCCAGGAGCTACCCTCGTAGCCAAATCGCCCTATCGTATAGCACCAGCTGAGATGCAGGAACTATCTGGTCAACTTAACGAATTTCTTAGCAAGGGCTTTATTAGACCAAGCTTCTCACCCTGGGGAGCACCGATCTTGTTTATCAAGAAGAAAGATGGATTGTTTCGTATGTGCATCGACTATAGAGAACTCAACAAGCTTATGGTCAAGAATCATTATCCTCTACCTCACATAGACGATTTGTTCGACCAACTACAATGGGCGAACTACTTTTCAAAGATAGATCTAAGATCTGGGTATCACCAGTTATGAGTGCTAGAGGAGGATGTCCCGAAGACAGCCTTACGAACTCGTTACGGAAACTACGAGTTTGTAGTGATGCCATTCGGATTGACTAATGCGCTCGTGATATTCATGGACTTAATGAATAGTGTATGCCGTCCTTGGATTAGTTCGCCATCGTTTTCATTGATGACACACTTATCTACTCTAGAAGTAAGGAGGAGCATAGTAATCATCTGCGATAGATCCTAGAAACCCTACGAACAGAGAAGCTCTACGTGAAGTTCTCTAAATGAGAATTTTGGATCCGAAGAGTCGAATTCTTAGGACACATGGTTAGTGAAAAAGGAATCCACATGGACCCTTCCAAAGTCAAGGCCATTGAGAAGTGGTCAACACCAAAAACGCCTAAAGAGATTTGTCATTTTCTAGGCCTCACTGGCTACTACCGTAGGTTCATACAAAATTTCTCACGAATTGAAAAACCTCTTACAACATTGACCCAGAAAGGCGTAGCCTTTGGATGGGAAGAGAAGCAAGACAAAGCATTTCAAACGCTGAAGCTAGCCTTATGCACCACACCGATACTATCCCTCCACGAAGGAATAGAATACTTCATAGTATATTGTGATGCATCCAACCAGGGGCTCGTTTGTGTTCTGATGCAACGAGGTAAGGTCATCGCCTATGCCTCGAGATAGCTAAAGATGCATGAGGTAAACTAAGCTACACACGATTTTAAGCTAGGAGGGCTAATTCATCATTCTTTGGTGTGTTTTTGCAAAGGGAAGGAAGGATTTCGAGCTAGGCTGAGTTGTGGGATTCAAATCTATCATTATTTCGTTCAGAGCTACTGTGGGAGGTATGAATTCATGTCTATCTTCATTTGAGTACTAAATCTCATGAATCTAGGGTTTCTTCTCTTCATTTTTGTTAGAGATCTAGTGTTTGTGATGTCCCCTTGTGACAATATTATCAGATCTGGACCTTAAAAGGTCCAGAGAGTCCCTATTCTTCAGTGTTATGTAATCCTTTATGAGTTTTGGGGCCTAGGTTATCATATTTAGGGTTATTTTGGCATATAGAGATGATAGTGTGATGTATGGACCTAAAGTTCGAACATTTATGTGACTTTTGGGTTCTAGGAGGCCAGATATTTAGGTTGGTGAAGCAGATCTGACCCGAGAGGGTCGATTGAGCATGATCATAGGGGAAACTCGCTGATTCCATTGGTAGACTCAGCCAGTCACACCGGGTTTCCAGCGATTCATGGCTATTGGTGTCCCAACGAGTTAGGTAAGTGACTCAGTGAGATGAGTGACACCTTGGGAAGAAATATGGATACCTGTATGGACTCATTGAGTAGCCGCATGAACTCGATGAGTCTGATCAGTGTGGACTGTTGACTTTAGTTGACTTTTAGGGTTTAGTCAACCAGTGGACCTTTGGTCCAGTAAGGGGGTAGAATGGTCTTTACCCTTCTAAAAATAATATTAAGAGACTTATTTAGCCTTTGAGAACAATTATTGATTACAGTAATTTATGTACGTGATTAGGCGGAGGCTACATTAGTATTCCGAGTTAGAGACTGTTTGAGATTTCCCAAGTTGAGTCTTCTCACTATACTTTACCTATAGTGGTAATTAGAGTTACGTGACAGAGTATCTTGTATGCTTTTGTATGATGTGATTTCTGTGTGATTGTGCTATGTATGATTCAGAGTTCACAAAGTTAGGACCGGAAGGTCCATAGAGTTAGGACTAGAGGGTCCAAAGAGTTATGGGATTGGAGGGTCCCACTAAGACACATTGACCAGAGGGTCATACTGAGTTATAGCCTCGAGTGGCTAATATGTGTTGTATGTGGTATTTTGGGGAACTCACTAAGCATTTATGCTCACCGTGTTTTGTGTTATGTGTTTCAAGTACTAGCAAGGATCGCGGGAAGGCGCCGACATGATTTGTACACACTGGCAGAAGATTATGTTTTTTTAGATTCTGGGATATGTTTATTTGTGATGACAGTTGATAACATGAGATTTGGAAATATTATATGATTTTTATTGTGTTGAAAAATGAAAATTTGTTTTGAAAATTCTCGTCGTTACAAGTTGGTATCAGAGCTTTGGTTTGAGGGACTCAAATGCACCTTCGGGCGTATCTGAACTGAAACTGAGGATTTGAGAAACTTTTCACAATAAAACAAATTTTTCTAAATGAGTAAAAGGTTTTGAAACCAGCAGAACAAAGCAGTGTGTACGATCAGCCAACGCCTGAACGGTGATATCCCAAAATACCCTTACATTATGTGTTATAACATACGATATGATATCTTACGTATGGTATAGTAGGATACGTATTCATATTAGGACTAGAGTGTCCTAATTGTCATGCCTTAGCCTAGGACATTACTGCTACTATGAGATGCTTGAGAGTGAGTAGGTAGCAGCGAGGAGCTACGAGAGGTTTGCTGGGGAGTAGCTTAGGCATAGCAAGATTAGAGTACTTGTGATCTGGGATCCTACGAGGAGGACTTGGGGGTGAATATTGATAAGGTGTGGAAAGTAATATAGGGCCCGTACTACTAAAGAAACTGGATCAATGCGCATTCCAAGTAAGAATCCTTAGGGTACAAGGGAGCAAGTAGGATTTAGTTATCGAGTGTGAGTAAAATCGGGTGAGTCTCTAATATTTTTTTGTTGTATTTCAGAGACATCATGGTGAGTACGTGCTACACCCCAGAGAGCAGCGATGTCAGCGATGATGAGATGTACTGGATGATTCATGAGAAGGTGGCTGCAGCCATATGAGCTGAGATACCGAAGATGTTTGGGTCTATCAATATCACGTTGATCGAGACTTTTGATGAGCGGTACAATGCTCTTACTGATGCTCCTGTTGCTGCAGCCATATGAGCTGAGATACCAGAGATGTTTGGGTCTATCAGTATCACGTTGATCAAGACTTTTGATGAGTGGTACAATGCTCTTATTGATGTTCCTGTTGCTGCAGCCACCACAACCGTCGCTGTTGCCAGGCCACAGGGAGGCGACTCGTTGCTGTACCGAGAGTTCAGCAACACGAAGCCACCATAGTTTGATGGGACGCAGGATCTGATAGCCGCGATGCGGTGGATTTCTAACATTGAGGGGTGCTTTTACACGTGTTCATGTCTGGAGCATCTGAGGGTACCGTTCGCGTTGAATCAGCATCGCTTGGGAGCGAAGGGCTGGTGGAAGTTTGTGACAATGCACTTTACTTCTGCAGAGCTTGCTGTGGTGACCTAGGAGAGGTTCACCGCCATGTTTTGTTATGAGTATGTTCCCCTAGTGGAAAAGGAACGGTTGGCCCAGGAGTTCTTGTCCCTCAAGCAGGCAACTGAGTCTGTTACTGTGATCACCATAATGTCTTACGATAGGATGATGTTTTGCCCTGAGCATGTGTCTACTGAGCAGGCACGCATGAGTCGATATGTGAGTATTCCGCAGAGAGACATTCACGAGTTCATGGCAAACTCGACATAACGACCATTTACTGAGGTCCAGGAAAATGCTCAGAAGAGGGAGATTGAGCTCGAGATGCAGGACAAGGAGGAGGCGGAGTCTCATAGGAGAGATCGGCGACCGACACAGTCCCAGCTGGTAGCCAAGTGGGCAAAGCCCGCCAATTCAAGATCAGGGAACCAGAAGGGTCGCACTTGTGGCAAGTGCAGCAAGAGCCATGAGGGGATTTGTTAAGCAGGGTCTTACTACAAGTGTAGCAAGGAGGGGTATATGGCTAAGGATTGTCCAAGGGATTTGCAGTGTGTTTCCACTGCAACCAGACCGGCCATCGGAAGGCTGAGTGTCCACAACTACCGGGGTCGGCAAAAGGAGCACCTCAGGGATCTTCCCCTACTATCGTACGAGCTACCGAGATCTAGCCATCCAAGGCAGAGGCACCGGAGGCTCACGGGAGAGCCTTCCAGTTGACATTGGAGGAGGTCCGTGCAGCGCCCGACGTCGTGGCTGGTATGTATTCTTTTATTTTTTCTGAGTTTAAGTAATTGTGCTTATATTGTGATATGCTTAGGTACTTTTCTTGTGAATTTTGTACCTTCTCTTGTGTTATGACTCGGGTGCGAGTCGATCTTTTGTATCATTAGCATTTAGTCAGCACATCAGTATCCGATGAGAGGCTTTAAGTCGGCCTCTACGAGTTTCTATAGCCGACGAGCGAGCGGTAAACACCACTGATGTGATTCTAGGATGTGTGCTCGAGATCTTAGGTGTTGAGTTCCCGATAGATCTAGTACCGATTGCGATGGGAGATGTTTGTGTTATTGTGGGCATAGATAAGTTGAGTCGATTCGGAGTTGTTACAGATTGCGAGCGTTAGTTGGTGAGTATACGAGACCCTAGTGGGGGAGTTCTTATAGTGTGCGGAGAGGGTACTAGAACCGGATCAGCTTTCTGGTCTGCCGCTCGAGCGAGGCAGAGTTTACAGCAGGGATGTATGGGTTTCTTGGCGTATGTCATGGATACACGGGTTGGTAGTGATAGACCGAGTTCTGTTTCAGAGGTGCCGATAGTGTGTGAGTTCGCAGATGTTTTTTCCTAAAGAGTTGTTGGGTGTGCCTCTAGAGAAGTAAGTTGATTTTCAGATTGACCTAATGCCATGTGCAGCGCCGATAGCCAAGGCACCCAATCGCCTTACACCGCCAAAGATGCAGGACTTATCCTCTCAGCTTCAATAGCTGCTAGGGAAGGGATTTATCAGAGCGAGTAGATCACCATGGGGAGCACCAATCCTTTTTGTGAAGAAAAATGATGGTTCACACCGGATGTACATCGGCTACCGGGAGTTGAACAAGTTGACGGTCAAGAACCGTTAGCCATTACCAAGGATCGATGATCTATTCGATGAGTTGCAGGGAGCGTCTTGGATTTTCAAGATCGAATTGAGATCTGCATATCATCAGATGAGGGTGTGAGAGGAAGATATCCAGAAGAAAGCTTTTAGAACTCGTTACGGTCATTACGAGTTTGTGGTGATGCCTTTTGGGCTCACCAATGCACCGGCGGTGTTCATGGACCTCATGAACAGGGTATGGAGGCTGATGTTGGATATTTCATTGATCGTGTTCATCGAAGATATTCTTATATATTTAAAGTTCAGGGAGCAGCACGAGGAGCATCTGAGGGAGGTTCTTGGAGTACTAAGATCGGAGAGGCTTTATGCCAAATTCTCGAAGTGTGACTTCTGGTTACGAGAGGTCTAACTCTTAGGATACCTCGTTAACTAGAATGGGATATTGGTCGATCCGGCCAAGATTGAGGCTGTTTTGAGTTCGGAGGTGCTGATATCCCCCACCGAGATCAGAAGTTTTCTGTGGTTGGCCGGTTACTATAGGAGATTTATTAGGGATTTTTCCAAGATTGTTGTTCCTCTCACCAGACTGACTCGGAAGGGCGTGGCTTTTGTGTGGGGTCCTGAGCAGCAAACCTCATTCAAGACTCTTCATCAGAGATTGTGTGAAGCCCCAGTGATAGCTCTTCCTGAGGGGATGAAGGATTTCGTGGTGTACTGAGATTCGTCTATATCTAGGTTGGGTGCAGTATTGATGCAGAGGGGTCATGTGATAGCATATGGATCGAGGCAGTTGAAGCCTCATGAGGCAAGATATCCCACCCATGATTTGGAACTGGGGGCAGTGCTATTTTCCCTCAAGATCTGGCAACATTATTTGTACGAGGTCCGATGTACCATATACACGAACCACAAGAGTTGATAATATTTGATGGATCAGTACAACCTAGACATGCTTCATAGGAGATGGTTGGACGTGGTGAAGGATTATGATTGTGAGATCATGTACCACCTGGGCAAGGCTAACGTTGTAGTCGACACTATGAGTCGCAGGGCGGAGTTTGTTCCAATACGAGATATATGTATGAGGATGACGGTGATGACCCAGATATTGGATACCATCCGTGAGGCCCAGGCCGAAGCGGTACGGCCGTAGAACCGCAAGAGGGAGAGGGTGATTCGGCAGGTGTCTGAGTTTATCATAGATAGTAGAGGACTAATGATCTACCGAGGGCAGATTTGGGTTCCCTATATAGGTGGGGCTCGTGGTACTCTTATGGAGGAGGCACATAGATCGAGGTTCTCGATCCATCCCGGGGCCACTAAGATGTATTTGGACCTGAAGAAAGATTGTTGCGTGGGTTGTTTAGAGGTGTTTGACATGTCAGCGGGTCAAGGCAGAGCACCAACGTCCACACGGTCCTTTACAGCCGCTAGAGATTCCCCAGTGGAAGTGGGAACAGATCACTATGGATTTTATCACTAAGTTACCGAGGACCGCGCATGGAGTGGATGTAATATGGGTGATTGTGGATCGATTGATGAAGATTGCTCATTTCCTCGCTATTAGTGAGAGCTCTTCTACGGAAAAGTTGGCGGAGATTTATGTGAGGGAGGTGATATCTCGGCACGAGGTGCCGATCTCGATTGTGTCCGATCGAGACGTGCGTTTTACTTCCAGGTTTTGGAAGAGATTTCATGAGGAATTGGGAACACGCTAACATTTAAGTATGGCATACCACCCACAGACAGATAGACAGAGCAAACGAATGATTCAGACGGTCGAAGATATGATGCGAGCGTGTGTCTTAGATTTCAGAGGGAGTTGGGACACATACTTACCCCTGGATGAGTTTTCTTATAACAACAGCCACCACTCTAGCATTGGTATACCTCCTTTCGAGCTTCTGAATAGGAGGAGGTGTGGTACACCCATCTGTTGGGGAGAGGTGGAGCAAAGAGTTATGGGTGGCACTGAGATAGTGTTGAAGATGACCGAGCAAATTCAACAGGTCCAACAGAGATTGGAGACAACCCGAAGCCGTCAGAAGAGTTATGCTGACAAGCGTCGATTCGATCTTGAGTTCCATGTTAGGGATTTTGTGCTTCTGAAGGTTTCCCCATGAAAAGGAGTAATCTGGTTTATGAATCGGGGAGAGTTAGGGCCTTGATATATTGGGCCTTTTAGAGTGACCGACAGGGTAGACAAGGTAGCTTACCGTTTGGAGCTACCCGCAGAATTGAGTTAGATCCATGATACCTTCCATGTATCTCAGTTGAGGAAATGTATTGCTGATGAGACGGTTGTAGTGCCATTGGAGGATATTCAGGTGGATGCGAGCCTGAACTACACAGAGAGGCCGATCGCGATCTTGGGTCGGAAGGTCAAGGTTCTAAGGAACAAGGAGGTTGCTCTCGTTCAGGTCCAGTGGCAGCATCGTAGAGGATCTGAGTTGAACTGGGAGATAGAGTCGGATATGTGTAACACCTCATTTCTGGTATGTGATTTAAATAAAGTAAATTCATTCTTAAGGGGTACTCGACGAGTCTGTAGCTCGACTCGTCGAGTAGAGACAGGATGATCATGCAAATTGAGTTGGCTACTCGACGAGTCCATACGCTGGGACTCGGCGAGTCCGCCTGTCTGGATGAAGCCCTAATTTTAAGGGTTTGCACCCCATTTAAAAACACTTATATGCCCCCAACCTCCCTCTATCACTCTCATAAAAGTTCTCCTGTAAACCCTAGCCCCATTGTTGAGTTTGAGTGTGTTTGTGCTAGCTTGGAAGCCTTGGGAAGAAAAAGAAGGAAAGAAGGTCCATAGAAGAGAAGGGAGGTCCAGGAGTTAGCTTCCATTTGTTTCTCATTTAGGTAATGAAGATTTGATCTTTTGCATTCCTCCATTAAAATTCTTCTTATGCCTTCTTTGGAGCCTCTTAGGATTCAACTTGAGATATGGACTCTCCTTTATAGGGAAAATTCAGATATCGACCCTCATTGTATACTAGAAGTGTAAAGTTTCAGTCAAAATCATGATTGAGGTCCCTCTTGAGCTTAGAACCCCATTAAGAGCTTAGTTTTGACATTTAAAGCCTTCAAAGCCATGCATGCACGTAAAGTTTGAAACTTTACATGATAAGCATGCCCTAGAAGCTTGGATCTGTGCTTTGGAGCCGCTGCATGGCTCAAATCAGGTTTGTATGGAAAAGGGACTTAATGGAGTTGGCGAGTCGCAAGCTTGAATCGGCGAGTCATATGAAGATAGCCGTGGACTCGACAAGTTGGATGAGCAACTTGGCGAGCCCGATGAAGATTTCCCTAGACTTAACGAGTTATTTGAAGAACTCGGCGAGTCGGATGAGTTTTCCTGAGGAAAGTAGTGTTTGAGTGAAATAGCTTCATTCCTTCTTAGTTACACGTAAAGTTAGCAACTTTACGTGTTCAGATACTCCCAGGAGCTTAGATCTATGAGTTAGATGCTCTTGAATGGATTAAAATCGATTGTATGAAATCTGCATGTTAGGACTCGGCGAGTTGTTCGTCGGACTTGGCGAGTCGAGTCGCGAGTCCCCCGTCTTTCTTCGAGTTGTGAGTTCAGGATGAATCAATGAGTGGAGAAAGGACTCAGTGAGTTAAAGTCAGAGTTAGTGATGAAGGGACTCGATGAGTCTGAGCCCTGACTCGGCGAGTCCGGTCAACTGGAAGTTGACTTTGACCAAAGAGTTGACTTTGACCAAGGGAGTTGACCTTGACCAGGGAGTTAACTTTGAGTAGGGGTAGAATAGTCATTTTACTCTAAGAGCATTTACCAGCAACTGATCTAGTGTTTTTGGAATTTGTAGTCGGACAGTTCCGGAGCAGCGATCAGCCACTTTTAGAGTTAGCATCTCAGCAGCCAACAGTACGAGGTGAGTTTTCCTTCCAGTAAGAACGGGTCTACGGGCACAATGCCGGCCCGTATAGTTAGCAGTAGTTCCGGACTTTGGTCCGATATAGTAGTTCAGTGTGCTTGATGTCTTTATGATTCAAGCATGTATTTGTGTTATGTTGTAACGCCCGCAGATCCGGGCTAGTCAATTTAGAGGCAATAAGTGTCGAAAATGACTTTTCTATGAATGACTATTTAGAATAAATAATATTAACCAAGTTGTAGAATATTTCTCAAGGTTTCCGTACATATAAAGAACGCTGAAATCCGAGTTATAACGAAAAAGTTATGACCCGTTGAAGTTTCGCAACGGAACCGGTACGATACCGGGAAGCGTAAATAGTGAATTTACGATAGAGCGAGAGTTAGCCTTAGCGACCTAAATGAAAGTTGTAGAATATGTTAAACTAAGAATATCGATAAAAAGGACGCCCAAATCTGACTTCGTATGAAGAAGCTATGATTTTTCGAAGTTTCAGATTAGCGGTACACAACCTGAAATTTGAATATTAGATCGAGCGATTTTAGCCGATACGACCTAAATGAGAATCGAAGATCTCGTTAAGAGTAGCGTAACGAGAAAAAGATGGGCGAAAACGGACGCCAGATGAAGAAGTTATGAGAATTTAACGGGCCAATCCTGTCCCGGTCTATTAATAATATAAAATTTAAAATCGAGTCAAAAGTAGCCGGCGAAGTCCAAACGAAAGTTGTAGAGTACGTTTCCGCCTTCGCGTGGATATAAAGAACGTCGAAAACGGAACTCGTATGCGAAAGTTACGATTTTTAAAGTTGAGTGTGCAAATTGCGAAATCTGATGCGAGATGGATGACGTGGCCGCATATGGGTCGTCGCTTGTTGACCAAGGCTTCGCTTCGGATTGTGACATGCCACCCTCGAATAACGCCCCGCGTCCGAAGATGTTACGCCCCGCGTAGCTCCAATCTGAACCAACCGGAATGCGAGACAGTTGGCTGCGAGCTGGCATCCATACCCGAGGAGTACGCCCAGCGTACCCTCGGTACGCCCAGCGTAAATCCGAAGCCAGCAGCCTATAAATAGCTGTGAGGGCAGCCTTCATTTTTCACACCATTCTCCTTCTCTCTCTAAAATACTTTCTCTCTCTAGCTCCCAAACCACCCCTAATCCCTAGGAAAAATACTTAGCACCTGAGGGAATCCCCGAGGCTCCCGGAGTCCCGAGAAAAAGAGCCTTTCGGTTTCGAAACGCTGCTCTAATTAAGTTCCGATTTTCGAAAAAATTCGCTGTAAGTGTGCTACGATTACGCAATTTTTAATATAGCTTTCAAATAATTATAGGAATGTTATTAGGTCCTTCAAATAATTATTTGGGCTATTATTATGAGTTATATTGAGTGTTATTAACGCTTATATAATAATAATGGTCAGACTAATTAAATTGTCGCGGTTATTGTTAGACTGAACCCTAGTGGTATTGGTACTAGGTTTTATCGAAGGAATGTTGTTTTGAGAATATCGAAGCGCTGTCCGAGTGCTGAGTCACCACCTTTCAAGTGAGTGCATAGTTATTTTCATCTTACACATAGATATGAAGTATTTTATATCAACTACGTGCTATGTGTGCATATTATCTGTATACTTGTTGTCTATGTTGGATGAACGTTTTTATACATGTTTTAGATGATTTAAACTGTATACGTATTTTATATACACGAATATGTTGGGTATGATACGGGTAGATGAATGATGAGAGATAAAAGATAATGTGAGTAAACATTGGCAGCTATAGACTTAGTGCCTAACTAATAAACATCGGCAACTATGGACTTAGTGCCTATTGGACAAACACCGGTAGCTATGGATTTAGTACCTGTTAAGGAATTGGTAGCTATGGACTTAGTACCTATTAGATAAACACTGGTAGTTAGGGATTTAGTACCCGATGAATAGACTATAGCAACTATGGAATTAGTGCTTTATGAACGAACATTGGCACCTATGGATTTAGTGCCAGTCCTATAACCCTAGAAGTAAGGGACTTCGGAATAAATGAATGCAGAATAGATGACTCTTAGGATAAATCCTTAAGAGTAAAGAAGATAATGGGGATGGGTAATTGGGTTGATTGTTTGATTGTTTAAACATAATAATTATATTATTGTGGGTTGAAAACCCTATGTACTCACGAGGTTTCCCAACCTGACCCACTCAGTTTATTTATATCACAGGTGTTGATATGAAGTCACATTACACTGAGAGATTAAAGAGATGTAGATCACTAGTGTAAATAAATGTAAGTTTTGTTTATGCTTATGTTCCTGTATTGACGATGATATCCCAAATGTTTCAAAATGAATAAAATACGTTTCTTCGAAAATGTTTTAATAACATATTTATCGTGTTTTTCTGGGAACGAATTCCGTAACATTTTTATTAAAAGAAGAACTCTGATTTTTATAAAGAATATATAAAATCGGTATTTTCTGGCCGTGAAAATAGGGATGTCACATATGTGTTCCGGACTTCAGTTAGATGCAATATGCAGTATATGTGTTTATGCTAGTTGATATGTTTATGCTATACTATGTTATGCTCAGTCAGTTTCCGGACTTCGGTCCGATGCAGGGGACAACGTCCCACTCATTTCTAAATTTCGGTCCAATGCAGTTAGTTTCGGACTTCGGTCTGATGCAGCGGACAAGGTCCCAGTCAGTTCCGGACTTCGGTCCGATGCAGTTTCCGGACTTCGGTCCGATGCAGAGGGAAAGGCCCTGGTTAGTTCCGAACTTCGGTCCGATGCAGTGGGCAAGGCCCAATTTGTGTTTATACGTTATTGTACGGTATGTGGTAGTCTGGGGGAGCTCACTAAGCTTTGTGCTTATAGTTTCAGTTTTGGTTTCTGGTACTTCTGCAAGCAAAGGGAAGAGCTTGGGATGATGGCATTGTACACACCACAACTTCAGCTTTTGTCCTGGGAGTTTATTTCAGATATTATGTTATGTTGTTACAGTTCTTTTTGACACATCAATTATAACTTTTTGGGATTTATGACGTACGATTTCATAATATATTTTAATCGTTGATAGCCTTAGTATTATTTAAACAAAAAAAAATTGGGTCGTAATTTGGGTCATTACAATATGCGGGGGCAACATCTATAGTTTTTTCCAGTCGAAGACTTAGAGGGTGAAGTCTAAAGCTAGTAGGGGAGAATTGTAGCATCCAGATTTCGGGTATGCTATTTAAATATTTATTTTTTGGATTTTTTGAGGGACTCGACGAGTTGGTGCCTCAACTTGTCGAGTAGGGTTGGGATCCTTTGACGCGTTTCGCGATCGGACTCGGCGAGTCGGGTATCTGACTAGACGGGTCGGTGCTAGTGAAGAAAACCCTAATTTCCCAGGTTTGGAGCCTATTTAAAGGCCCTTATGGCCTTAATTTGTGGCCACTACACCCCTAAGAAACCCTAGAGAGCATAAAGAGAGCATGTAGAGCAAGACGAGGGCTAATTCATCATTCTTTGGTGTGTTTTTGCAAAGGGAACGAAGGATTTCAAGCTAGGCAGACTTGTGGGACTCAAATCTAGCATTATTTCGTTCAGAGCTGCTGTGTAAAGTATGGATTCATGTCTATCTTCATTTGAGTAATAAATTTCATGAATTTACAGTTTCCTCTCTTCATTTTTGGTAGAGATCTAGTGTTTGTGATGTCCCCTTGTGACAATATTATTAGATATGGACCTTGAGTGGTCCAGAGACTCCCTATTCTTCAGCTTTATGCAATACTTTATGAGTTTTGGGGCCTAGGTTATCATATTAAGGGTTATTTTGGCATATATAGATGATAGTGTGATGCATGGACCTAAATTTCAAACCTTTACACGACTTTTAGGTTCTATGAGGCCAGATCTATAGGTTGGTGAAGCAGGTCTAACCTTAGATGGTCGATTGAGCATGGGCATGGGGGAAAATCGCCGAGTCCATTAGCAGACTCGATGAGTCGGACCGGTTTGCTCGCGATTCGTGGCCATTGTTGACCAGACGAGTTAGGTGAGTGACTCAGTGAGTCGAGTGAGACTTTGAGAAGAAATTTGGGCATGCGTATGGACTCGTCGAGTAGTTGCATGAACTCGACGAGTCTGGTCAGTGTGGACTGTTGACTTTAGTTGGATTTTAGGGTTTAGTCAACTAGTGGACCTTTGGACCCGTAAGGGGGTAGAATGGTCTTTTACCCTTCTAGAAATTATAGTAAGAGACTTATTTACCCTTTGAGAGTTGTTATTGATTTAGAGAAATTTATGTATGTGATTAGGCGAAGGCTACATCAGTATTCCGAGTTCGAGATTGTTTGAGATTTCTCGAGGTGAGTCTTCTCACTATACTTTACCTATAGTGGTAATTAGAGTTATGTGACAAAGTATCTTGTATGCTTTTGTATGATGTGATTTTTATGTGATTGTGCTATGTATGATTCAGAGTTCACAGAGTTAGGACCGGAAGGTCCATAGAGTTAGGACCAGAGGGTCCAAAGTGTTATGGGACTGGAGGGTCCTACTGAGACACATTGACCAGAGGTTCATATAGAGTTACAGCCTCGAGTGGCTAATATGTGTTGTATGTGGCATTTTGGGGATCTCACTAAGCATTTATGCTTACCGTTTTATATGTTATGTGTTTCAAGTACTAGCGAGGATCGCGGGAAGGTGCTGACATGATTTGTACATACTGGCAGAAGATTATGTTTTTTTAGATGCTGGGATAAGTTTATTTGTGATGAAAGTTGATAACATGAGATTTGGAAATATTATATGATTTTTATTGTGTTGAAAAATGAAAATTTGTTTTGAAAATTGTCGTCGTTACAAGTTGGTATCAGAGCCTTGCTTTGAGGGACTCGGATGCACCTTCGGGCGTATCTAAACTCAAACTGAGGATTTGAGAAAATTTTCACAATATTTTTTTTTCTAAAAGAGTAAAAGGTTTTGAAACCAACAGAACAAAGCAGTGTGTACGATCAGCCAACGCCCGAACGGTGATTTCCCAAAATACCTTTACATTATGTGTTATAAGATACAATATGATATGTTATGTATGTTACAGTAGGCTAGGTATTCATATTAGGACTAGAGTGGCCTGACTGTGATGCCTTAGCCAAGGACATTACTGCTACTATGAGATGCTTGAGAGTGAGTAGGTAGCAGCGAGGAGCTACGAGAGGTTTGCTGGAGAGTAGCTTAGGCATAGCAAGATTAGAGTACTTGTGATCTGGGATCCTAGGAGGAGGACTTGGGGTGAATATTGATACAGTGTGGAAAGTAGTATAGGGCCCGTAAGACACTGGATCAATGCACATTCCAAGTAAGAATCCTTAGGGTACAAGGGAGCAAGTAGGGTTGAGTTATCGAGTGTGAGTAAACTCGAGCGAGTCTCTGATATTTTTTTGTTGCATTTCAGAGACATCATGGTGAGTACGCGCCACACCGCAGAGATTAATTATGAAACAACAGAGAAGATCATTCTGCTAAAGGAACGACTAAAGACCGCATGCAGTCGTCATGAAAGTTACACTGAGACAAGGCGCAAAACCATAGAATTCAAAGTCGGAGATCGTATCCTACTAAAGGTCGCACTACGAAAAGGTTTCATTGGATAAGAAAAAAAAAGCTAAAATAAAACCCCACCACATCAGACATTTTGAAATCCTGGTGAGGATTGATGCGGTGGCTTACAAACTCAGTTTACCTCAAGAAATCAATAAAGTTTACAATACCATCCACGTACTTAATATTAAGAAGTGTCTCTCTTATGAGAACCCTGTCTTCCCTCTCAATGTGATCCTGGTCAACACTAAACTTCATTTCGTGAAGGAACCGGTGAAGATCATGGATCTAGAAATCAAAAGCCTCAAGCATAGTCGAATAATAATAGTAAATGTCCGATGGAACTCTTGTAGAGAGCCGATGTTTAGTTGGAAACGTGAGGATAAAAATAGTATTCGCAATTTTTCAGCTATGCTCCCTCCACAACTGAAATGAAATACAGTAGAACAAAATGATATTGAAATAAAATAATCTAGAACTAAATAATTTCGAGATGAAATTCCCTTAACGGGGAGGTAACGTGACTTCTCAGGATTTAGGTCAAAGACTGTGAACGGTCAAGTTCACAATGAATTTCTTTGTAATTTTACTCATTAATTTTGGTGCATCTAATGTAAAATAAATGAGTTATTTCAACTATTATAAGATACGAGATGGTATCTTACTTCCAAATATGTAATCTGACAAACAAATCAAACAACTAAAACTGCAACTTTAGGAATACATTTGAAAAACTGAGATTTTGTATTAAGCACTTATGAGCCATACAAACACTCTAGTCTCGTAGTACGTGGTTCCCTAATTTTTAAAATATAAAGAGCGTCCAAAACGGAGTTCATACGCAAAAGATATGACCATTTTAAGAATCCAAAACCAGTATAGTATTGATTTTTATAAAATTGCTAAAACCGCTTGTATCCGTTGAGGAACTTGCACACCTCAAATGAAATTTATGAAAGCATTTTTAGACTTAGGCTCTAACCTAATATTTAATTTCATATTTGAAATATTAAAAAAAAATACTTATAAAAGTCAAAAATCAGATGTTTTCAGTTTAATTAAATGTGAAACTTTAAACGTCATTTCACGGAGATCAATATAACATAATTCAATTTCGACTGCATTTTTGGAATCATCGCGACCTGAACATTAAACAGACACTTTTAGAAAATGTATATAAATCTATACGAGGAACGAGAATCAAGGTACACATCACGATAAATAAATATATAAAAAATGTCTTGTAGTTATTAGTGAAAAATGTTATAAGTTGTATAACGAGAAACCACTATATATATATATATATATATATTTGGTGTCCTATGGGACTTCAAAAGATCCAAATTAATCGTGTAATCACAATATATATATGTTATATAATTAAAATTATATAACAACATATTATATATATATATGTCATGTAACACTTCCAAATATCAATTATTAGTATATATTGCAAAATTTGGACTACTATGTATAAATATTCAATTTATTTATATATTTTAAAAACATATATGGAAAAACTTATAAAGCTAGTGTTATGAAATAAAGAAGTCAAAATAGAGCAGACACCACCTACTAGAAAATATGAAAGTGTGTAATTATTATGTATGTAGTATTATTATAAAATGTCTCCAACCAATATACACATTCATACAATAAAAGTGTATATTAAATCTATTAAAAATTTACACTCATACCAATCAATAAATTCGTACACAAATTTTAAATGAATCAACACACATTATATAGATATAGAAACAAATACATTATACAAAATACTAAATGAAACATATACTCTTTACTCTTAAATAGACAGCCAAACAATGATTGAAACTTATACACTGCTCAACTATTGTACAACTTGCTTCTAAGCTTCAGCTTATACAAGACCACATTCAAACAAAGTACAAAGATAATAATAATAATAATAATAATAATAATAATAATAATAATAAATAAATAAATAAATAAATAAACATTCAAACACATTGTATCATCTTCTGATCGTGAACAATCAATAAGAACAACACTTTCTTTTTGCTAATCAAATACTCAAAAAAAAAAAAATCCTGTTGGTCTTCTACCCTTTCGGTGGACAACAAACAATCAAACACTTTTTTTCCTCAACTGATTATCTTTTTCGTTTCCTGTCAATCGAACCCTCCCAAAAACACCCTAAGAGTCGCTTTTACTGCTACCTTCTTCTTTCATTGAGCTGCCACCAATGGACTAAGAACATCACAATCCATCTCTGTCCTTTCCTGTTTCGATGACTAAGCCTGAACCCAAACATCCATCGATTATTTATCAAACATCAACACATAAAAGAAGAAGAAGAATTCCCTATATCAATTTCTGTCAAGAACAATTAAAAGAAGAAGAAGAAGAACAGGGGAGGCTGTCGTAGCTGCCCCATTCGCTTACCTGCTACCGATCGAAATAACAGCCCCACCCTCGTATTCCTCTTCCCCTCCCTTCAAGCAAACCCACCGAACACCACGTAATCATCGTTGTTGCTGCTCGCGATGCCTCCCAGACCCCCTTCAGATCTCTTTCCCCTACGTAGCTACTTCGAAGACAGAAGACGAGCAGCCCCGCTGCTTCGTCTCTGCTTTCTCGTCTGAGGTCACCGCCGCCTCGCTGCTTCGATCCTTCTCCTTCTTCAATCTAGTCGAACTCCGAAGGCCACCACCGATTGCGAGTCGAGAGACGAACCTTCGTGCTCCCTTTCGACCGATCGACTGGTCGTTCACGTTTGCCATTCATCTGAGTTCTTCGTGTCGACTGCTTTCAATTGTAGCTATCTATTTCTTTTGCCCGATCAAACAAAGAAACGGGGGCTCAAAAGCCCTAATTTAATTTAGCTTGTTAAATGACCAAACTACCCCCACTATTAAATCTTTATTCAAAATATATCCTAATCCCAAAATAATAATCTTAATTATTCAAAAACAATCTATACATTGAAAATTATCAGCCAAAACAGTCATATTTATTCAAGAAGTTACATACCAGCCCCTATAATTTGTTCAAGTTACAAAATCAGTCGCTCCTTGGATTATTTTACCCAAATGAGTCCTATTTTGGTTAATCAAAATTACCAAACAACCACCCAATAGTTTATATTTGTTACAAAATGGTCCCGAGAGTATTTCAAAGTTCAAGAATGGTAGATTTGTGATTTCTCACGTCAAGCTTCCAAAATATTAACAAACTCCGAACAACTCGAACTCACGCTTCAAGGATGAATGCTTAAATCCCCTTTTAATATTTTAATTATTTTGAGGTGTGTGGGTTGATGGGGGTGGGGAGGGAATACATGTGCCTAAATATGTTGTTTATACAAATGAATTTACTTTTTATGCTAAAATACAATAAATCTAGTTTATAAAAATATTATTATTTACCAATTTTCCAAATTGTTACGAATAAACTAGTAAAAATTCTCCATATACGTATTATGGTTATTTTATCATGAAATAACTAGTCCACACGACAAATGTTACATGATACAAAATTTTATGATTTGTATGTGACATTGTATATTATAACAATCACGCTATGACACTCTGTAGTATTTCAAGGATTCAAATTATTACTATGCATGTTTATTTGTATGTTTATGTACATAATGTTTATACATGTATATATGTTCATTAATTTGAAAAATTCATTTTTATAGAAGCAAGCACACCAACCTTTTGCATAACCAATGTTTATACAACGATATTCATTATGCCTAGTTACCTAATCATAATTAAGTTAATTTTGAGAGTTATTCACAAACTTTTTAGTTAAGGGCATTCTAGTGATACGTTATTCATTAGCTATGTTTAAAAACTTAGCATACTTGTGACAACCCGAAATTTCTATCTTGTACAAACCATTCAATTCAAACTTTTAGTTCAGAGTACTTAGGCCCCTTAGTGTTTATAGTCTTATACCATGTAAGGTTTGGTATAGTAGTTCACTATAAATAAGGGCTCTGATACCAATCTGTCACACCCTGAAACCGAAGGTGGAAACGTTCCGGGGCGGAGGTGACTTCATGTTATGTAGCACAACCAATGTACATAGTAAGCAAAGTAAACAACCATTACATTACATATTAGAATTTACATCTGTTCAAAAGTAAAGTGTTACAAGTGTTATACATATGTATATATGAACAAAAGTAAGGACGTGTCTTCTACATACTCCGTCTTCGCCAAAAGGATCGTTGGGTACCTGTCTAATATGGACCTGAGAATACAAGCAGTTTGAAAATCAGTATAAAGCTGGTGAGTTCATAACAACTTTGTTTTCTGAAAATGTACAAGTTTCCTTTCGTTTTCCGAAAAAGTTTATTATCCAAGAAAATCCTATATTTTCTTATAAGTTTAGTTGAATTATCCGATTATTATACGATCCGGTTATGTACAGTTTATTATCCCAGGAAAAACCCTTATTTTCCTAAAAGTAAAGTTTAGTTATTGAATCCAAATGTAATGTACAATTTTTTTTACATACTTGTTGTATTAGCTAGGTATTCTGATATTTCAATTATTATACACTCGAATGCATCCAGAGGTGTGGTTTCGTATTCGTATTCCTACTCCTATTCATATTTGTATTCATATTCATATTTCTATTCCTATTTGTATTCGTAGTCGTATTTGTATTCATATTCGTATTCGTATTCATATTCGTATTTGTATTCGTATTTGTATTCGTATTGGTATTGGTATTGGTATTGGTATTGGTATTCGTATTCCTATCCCTATTCCTATTTGTATTCGTAGTTGTATTCGTATTCGTATTATTTCTTTTGTATTCGTTCTGTTCCTAGATGTACTTTCATATTCGCTCTGTTCCTAGTTGTACTTTCGTATTCGTTCTGTTCCTAGTTGTACTTTCGTATTCGTTCTGTTCCTAACTGTAATTTCGTATTCGTTCTGTTCCTACCTGTACTTTCGTATTCGCTCTGTTCCTAGTTGTACTTTCGTATTTGTTATGTTCCTAGCTGTCCTTTTGTATTCGTTCTGTTCCTAGTTGTACTTTCGTATTCGTTCTGTTCCTAGTTGTACTTTCGTATTTGTTCTGTTCCTAGTTGTACTTTCGTATTCGTATTCGTATTAGTTCTAATTTATGATTAGTATGAATTATTCGTAAATTATGAAATATAACATAGATTATAACACTTTATCAAGAAATCTATGATTAGTCTGAAAGCTAACTCTGGAATTCAAATTATTGGTTAACACAATTTTTGATATTAAAAACATACAAAATATAAACATTTGAACTGAAATAATAAGTTTGAGTACAAGATTTCCTTGTAATTTTGTTAGTATTCCCCCCTGAAAACATTTGAAAAACATTGAAAAAGGATAGGGGTATGAACTCACCGGTCGAGAAGCGTGTCGGTTTGAGTGCTAAACGTCAGTTCGAGGCTTGATAACGTGTGAGGTTTCTATGTAATATGAAATGATATACAAATGTATCTAATTAGACTTTAAATCACTAATTAGATATGATTACAGACTCCAAGATGGGAAAACACTTCAAATTAAGTGTTTGGAGTGACCCGGGTGACATCTACGGACGTATATGGCTTGGATAATGTGTTTACTCTTCAAGAGTAAACTCCTTATGGAGTTTTCGGCCCTAAGACCAACTCCATGTGAGTTCATGGCCGTGAACTCATGGATGAGGGGTTTTATGGTGTTAAGTGGTCAAATATCACTTGGGGAGAGTTGCTAGGATTTAATCTAAGAAAGAGGAAGGAGTTAAACCACCAAAGGAACCATCAAAGGGAGCTTACGGCCCTAAACTAGGATTTTACAACCGTAAGCTCCTATACCTTCCTTCTATTGATGATTTGGTGGTCCTAGGTCATTTACAAGTGTTTCTAGCTAAATCTACAAGCCATGGAATGAGTTTAAGGCACCATTTGACTAAGTTATAGGAGTTTACGGCCCAAGAACCCATCCTTGGGGGGTTTACGGCTGTAAGCTCCTATGGGAGTGGTTTTCATTAAGTTTAAGGCCTCTAACTCGTTTGTGGTTGCTTCTAGACTTTAATCCAAGGCTTAGGAGGTGTGTAAGTGGCAATTAAACACCTTAGAAGGAGTTTACTACCCATGAATGGGTGTTCACGGCCCAAGCATGTTCTTAGGCAGTAAACTCATGTTTACTCCTTAAATAATGAGTTCAAGGTGTTCTAAGTCCAGTTTGGTAAGCCCCTAAGTCATATATAAGCTCCAAATGTGGTTTGGAAGGGTTTTTGGGATCCAAAACCCATTTTGTATGTGTTCACGGCCCAAGAGTGTTCCAGGGCCGTAAACATATGTTTATGGTCCTAATCCATGACTTGAACACGAAAATGAAGGCTAAATATGTTATACTAGGAGCTAGGATAGTTACCTTGATGATTTCGAGCCTTAATTTGATGATTTTGGACTTAGAGTTTGGACTTGAGGAGAGAGGTTAGAGAGAGTGAAAAAGCTTCAAATGAGGCTTAATCAACTTTATATATGGTTCGGGTTTGGGACACGGTGGAATTCTACCCGATACCTGATGGGTTTTGTACATAAGAACATTCCTAAGTGCGCATACAAACCCTAATGCTCGGATCTAGGTTTCTCTATTAAACATGCTTTGAATCCAAGACTTCTAATGGCTAATTAGGTATAAGAACAACACAAAATCATAATTAGAATCATACCTTGAGACACTTGTTTGATCTTCTTGTTCTTGGAGCTTTAGAGTCACAATTGTCACTCCTCTAATGGCTTACAAACACCAACTAGCAAAGAGGATGATTTGAGAGAGAGGAGAGAGGAGGGAATTCGGCCAGGGGTTCTCTACTTTAGATGAAGTACCGAATTCCCTTTGCCATAGGGTCTATTTATACTTGTAGACTCCTTAAGGGTTACAACTTAAACCTAGTTGGATAACTATTACTCAAGGCAATCCAAATCCTTCCCAAGATAGTGCCTTGGACGATTTTGAGGCTTATCCTAGCCTAGAAATTGTGCAACCCCTATCCAATAAGGATCTACAGTCTAAAGTTTAACTATCAAACAATTGACAGTTTATATCCTCTTATTTAATTAATCTCCTTAAGTCACCAAATTAATACTAATTAATCTATGACTTATATTAATCAAATAACTATATTATTATTCCTTATATTATTCTCATAATATATTAATAATATATATTCTCTCATAATAAATCATTCTACCAAGTTGCTATGGTGAAGGCAACCCAAAAGGACCATGCACAATCGGATCAAATACTTGCCTAATATAGTTGTAGCCTTAGACACTATTCCAACAGTCTCCCACTTGGATAAGTCTAGTAACTATATGCGCAGGTACATTCCGATTTGCAATCGTAGCTCTCAAAGACGCTGTCAAACTCTGATCTAATCAATCTTGTCCTTTAGATAAGGGATCGTACAGTCCTCTGTTAGATATCATGCTGACAATACTATGGAATAGTTAGTCTAGCATTTGGTTTCTCGATTTCCGATTTATTTGACATAGAACTTAATCGAACACATGAATTTAGCTCTGACCGGGCCCGACACATAAGTCAAATCAAATCATCGAGAGGCCGAGATATCACTTTTTCCTTCTTAGGATAAAAGTTACAGATAAACTTCGATTTATATGCATTTACTAATTCATTAACCAACTACACACAACAATGTGTTTTATAACATCGAGTTACCAATGCGTTTTCGCATTATCAATGTACAATCAATTAACCAATAACAAACCATATATATAGGTTTTAAGACTATATGATATTATCGTCTTGCGATCACCCATTTACTATCACATTCCATAAGGTGATTCCAGCAAGCACGGGTTTGTTCCAATGCTCAAATCTAGTTCATAAGCACTCATGAATGTTGCAGCAATCTTTTGCTATGTCTAACACCATTTAGACACTCTACACACCTATTCATGACAATCTTCATTCATATCTACTTCCGACATATGAACGATTGTGGATTATTTGAACAATTCGATTATTCTTAATAAACTCAATTATTCTGGAAGTCAAAATATACAAAGTGAAACAATAGTTAAACAATTAACATAAGACAGTAACATTACTTATAAATAAAACTCCTTTATTTAATCATCAAATGTCAATTACATTTATCTATTACACGTTTCTAATACTATCTAATCTACGCTAATATCATCCTTCAGCCCAATACTCCTAGAATGTTGCAAATGCTTAACCCTACTCAGTCCCTTCGTAAGCGGATCTGCTGGGTTATCTTCTGATGATATTCTCTTCACTACGAGTTGTCCTTCTTCTACACGATGTCTAATAAAGTGATATTTTCTGTCGATATGTCGTGATCTACCATGATCTCTTGGTTCCTTGGTCAAGGCAACCGCTCCTTCATTATCACAGTAAATCTCCATGGGCTCCTTTATGGTAGGTACAACTCCAGGATCACCAATGAAGTTCTTAAGCCATATTGCCTCCTTCGACGCTTCGCTCGCTGAAATCTGATTTGCACGTTGAATCAACTACGGTTTCTTGCTTGAAACTTTTCCAAGTTACTGCTCCTCCATTCAGGGTAAAGACCCAGCCCGACTGTGAACGGTAGTTGTCCCTGTCGGTCTGAAAGATGGCGTCACTATACCCTCGCACCTTCAAGTCATCACTCCCTCCGAGGACTAAGAACCATTCCTTCGTCCTCCCAAGGTACTTAAGGATATTCTTCACCGCAATCCAATGGGCTCTTCCAGGGTTCCCTTGATATCTACTAACCATGCTCAAAGCAAAGGCTACATCAGGGCGAGTACAAGTCATAGCGTACATGATTGAGCCAACTGCGGAAGCGTATGGAACTCGGCTCATTTCAGCTTCGTTACTCAGACTTTGAGTCTTACTCAACTTGGCATTGCTTTGTATCGGTAATTCTCCCTTCTTCGAGTTTTCCATACTAAAACGTTTTAGTAACTTCTCTAAGTAAGTGTTCTGACGAAGTCCTATTAGTCTCTTACTTCTTTCTCTTACTATCCTTATTCCCAAAATATAGGAAGCCTCTCCGAGGTCCTTCATAGTGAAGCACTTCCCGAGTCAGGACTTAACTTCCTGCAGAGTCGGGACGTCGTTTGCTATGAGTAATATGTCATCGACATATAGAACGACAAATCTTACTACACTCCCACTGGCTTTGACATATACACACGATTCATCTTCGCATCGTACAAATCCAAAATCTTTGACTTTCTCATCGAAGCAAAGATTCCATCTGCGAGACGCTTGCTTTAGTCCATAAATGGACTTCTCAAGCTTACACACTCTATTCGGATGCTTTGGATCCACAAACCCCTCTGGCTGAGCCATGTAAACATCCTCAGCCAACTTCCCGTTAAGGAAAGCGGTCTTGACATCCATTTGCCAAATCCCATAATCATGTAATGCGGCAATAGCTAGCATCACTCTAATAGATTTTATCTTCGCAACTGGTGAGAAGGTCTCTTCATAGTCAACTCTGGGAGTTTGAGTAAAGCCCTTCGCAACTAATCGCGCTTTAAACGTGTGTACCTTTCCATCCACGTCGGTCTTCTTCTTGAAGATCCATTTGTACCCAACAGTCTTACGTCCAGGCACATTATCAACCAAATTCCAAACTTGGTTATCATACATGGATTGTATCTCGCTTTCCATTGCCTCTTTCCATTTCGCAGACTCCGGACCTGCCATGGCTTCCTTATAGCTATTAGGTTCATCAAGGTTTATTAGTGTACTATCACTAATATACGTGTCCCCTTCGATCGTAATATGAAAACCATACAACTGGGGTTGAAACCTAACTCTTTCGGAACGTCTAAGAGGTAATGATACGTCAATCGGTTCAACCGGAGTTTCCTCCTCGGGTTGAGCGCCAGCGATAGAGGTTCCTTCATCTATCGACTCTTAAATCTCTTCAAGATCGATTTGCCTCCCACAGTCTCATTAGCTTATGAGTTTCCTCCTCGAGTTGAGTACCTATAACTCAAACCCTAGTTGGATAACTATTACTCAAAGCAATCCAAATCCTTCCCAAGATAATGCCTTAGACGATTTTGAGGCTTATCCTAGCCTAGAAATCGTCCAACCCATATCCAATAAGGATTTACAGTCTAAATTTTAACTATCAAACAATTGACAGTTTATACCCTCTTATTTAATTAATCTCCTTAAGTCATCAAATTAATACTAATTAATCTATGACTTATATTAATCAAATAACTATATTATTATTCCATATATTATTCTCATAATATATTAATAATATCTATTCTCTCATAATAAATCATCCTACCAAGTTGCTATGGTGAAGGCAACCCAAAAGGACCATGCACAATCGGGTCAAATACTTGCCTAATATAGTTGCAGCCTTAGACACTATTCCAACAATACCGACGTTAGACGGAGCTTTTGGTCGCACCCGATTAAGTTGTCGTAACCCAGCGGGACCAATTCTAAAAATTTTCAAATTAATAATTTGGGCCATTTACATGAGTTTCTAATGTGTTTGGATACCAATGAAGTCATAATAGAAGCCTAAAAAATAATGACTTAATTTAAAAGCTTAAACGGAAACAATTCGAAAAAGATAAATTTTGTGGATGGAAACGGGTTACGGCGATGGAGCAAACTTCAGGTTGTCACATTATCCCCCCGTTAGAGGGAATTTCGTCCCGAAATTCAAAATTTAGATATAATTTATGTATTCGGAAAGAAATACGGATACTTCTACTTTGTTGGATTTTTGCGCTCTTAAGTGAATTCGAGTCCTAGTGTGGCTTTCCAGCGAATCGTCACTGTTAGGATATGACTTTGTGGCGTACGTTTAGATCTCTTGATTTATGATTTCAATTGGTTCTATCATGAGGTTCAGACTTTCGTTGATTTCGGTCTCATCAAAGGGATTACTAGGGTTTCATCGAGTAGGCACTTCTTAAGGACAGAGACGTGAAATATCGGATGGATGCTGCTAATTTCTGAGGGTAGTCGGAGTTTGTAGGCTACGAGATCAATCCTAATGAGGATTTAGAAAAGTTCTATGTACCTCGGGATACAAATTTTAGAATGTAACATGCCTTCTTTCTCATCGTTAACTATCTCGATGGTAATCGTTTCGGTTACTAGTTGAGGACTATGTTTATGAAGATGTTCGAATGAATAGCTAACAGTTTATCTTTTAGTACTAGAATTGAAAAGGATTGCAAGCATAAGGGTTGTCGAAGAGGAATATACCTGTGGCAACGGTGGGATCGGCGGCTGCCTCACGTTGTCCTATAGCTAGGACTCTTCCAGTGTTTCCAGTTGTTGCTGCACTGGGGCAGTTTCTCTTATAATGCCCAACTTTACCGCAACCATAACAGGCCTAACTGATGCCCGCTCCGGGAGCTTGATTTGTTGGTGTTCTGCAACTTCGTGCAAGGTGACCCTCATGGCCACAATTTTTGCAAAATTTCACACGATAGGGACCGGGGATGCGGTGGTGGTAACTGCATTTGTTACACCACGTGAGAATACCAGCATATCCGGTGATAGGTGCTTGGGCTGGGAAACCTACGACAGAAGCAGGAGAAGGGGTAGTGGCAGCGTGGACTGCCACTATCTAATTTTTCTTCGAGAACTCGTGTGAAGGATGACTTTTCTCCTTTGTCTCCCAAAGTTTTATATTCTCACTACTTCTCTCTGTCGGCTCAGGAGTGGTGGCTGCTTCCTCTATGTCCTCACTATGGTCGATCAAGATTTGCGCTAGGCATTTGGCGCTTTCGTATGTATCCGGCTTCGCAGCCAAAATGTTCCCTTTGGTTAGCTGGGTCAACCCCCAGATGAATCTCTCAACCTTTTTGCTTTCCGGGGTAACCATGCCCATACAAAGAAGCGCCAAGTCGTCAAACCTTGAATTGTAAGCGGCGATATCGGAACCTTTCATCTTTAGATTTCAGAGTTCATGCTCCAGCTTCTGTATTTTGCCCCGAGGGCAGTACTCCGTGTGCAGAAGTTCCTTCATGACTTCCTAACCCATAGCATTGGCTACAGGTAGGGTTAGAGATTTAACTTAGCCGTTCCACAAAGTCAGAGCTCTATCGGTGAACGTGCAGACGACGAATTTCACCTTGTCGGACTCTGAGCAGGTACAGATCTCGAAAATAGATTCGATTTTCTCTAACCACCTAGTTAGGGCAATGACACCTCCTATGCCACCGAAGAATGTGGGTTTCGCGTTCATAAAGTCCTTATAGGAACACTCCTTTCGGTGTCCCTGGCTACCTTCCTGGTTTTGGGTTTGGGTACCACCCCCTGAACCACCGGGGTTTATGTGAGACATGGCGACTGTCACTGCGGCATCAACAGCTTCCTGGAACACAACATGATCAAATTGAGGAGGTGGTGGTGGAGGGTTGTTGTTGTTCTTTAAACTGGGTCTCTTTCTCGGAGGCATCTTGATCTAAAAAGATCAGGAAAGAGAGAATGGTAAGCCCTCTGAATTGAATCAAGAGATATGATACAAGGGATATCTCATTATGATAGATATAGAGTTCTATTAAGCGATAAAGAAGGAAAGAGTTATCAAAGCAGATAAACTATCGCTAAAGGAATGATTGAGGAGCAACGCTGGAATGAGGATTTCTATAACAGATTTGGCTCGAGAAATACTCCCATAGTATTTCATGTCTCGCTGCAACGACGGCTCATTGTTTGGGTATTGGGTAAGTTTAAGGCATGCCGCACACCACAACCACTCCCAAGCACATGTTGGCCGTGTCTTGAATGAATATAGTTGGCCAGGCTATATTGATCCTAGACAAGACTACATAATTGCCCAGGTTTAACCGTAGCGTACAACACCCATTTACTTTTGTTTTGTTCTACTTGTAGTTACGGATTTCGACAGTTAGGTATACTTTGTATACTTTTGAAAATACTTATATTTTGAGGTATACTTTTAGTTCAGAGCACTTAGGCCCCTTAGTGTTTATAGTCTTATACCATGTAAGGTTTGGTATACCAGTTCACCATAAACAAGGGCTCTGATACCAATCTGTCACACCCCCAAACCGAAGGCGGAAACGTTCCGGGGCGGAGGTGACTTCATGTTAAGTATCAGAACCAATGTACATAGTAAGCAAAGTAAACAACCATTACATTACATATTAGAATTTACATCTGTTCAAAAGTAAAGTGTTACAAGTGTTATACATATGTATATATGAACAAAAGTAAGGACGTGTCTTCTACGTACTCCGTCTTCGCCAAAAGGATCGCTGGGTACCTGTCTAATATGGACCTGAGAATACAAGCAGTTTGAAAATCAGTATAAAGCTGGTGAGTTCATAACAACTTTGTTTTCTGAAAATGTACAAGTTTCCTTTGGTTTTCCGAAAAAGCTTGTTATCCAAGAAAATCCCATATTTTCTTATAAGTTTAGTTGATTTATCCGATTATTATACGATCCGGTTATGTACAGTTTAACATCCCAGGAAAAACCCTTATTTTCCTAAAAGTAAAGTTTAGTTATTGAATCCAAATGTAATGTACAATTTGTTTTACATTCTTGTTGTATTAGCTAGGTATTCTGATATCTCAGTTATTATACACTCGAATGTATCCAGAGCCGTGCTTTCGTATTCGTATTCCTACTCCTATTCATATTCATATTCGTATTCGTATTTCTATTCCAATTTGTATTCGTATTTGTATACGTATTCATATTCGTATTCATATTCGTATTCGTATTCCTATTCCTATTCCTATTCCTATTCCTATTCCTATTTGTATTACTATTCATATTAGTATTCATATTCGTATTCGTATTCGTATTCGTATTCGTATTCCTATCCATATTCCTATTTGTATTCGTACTCGTATTAGTATTCGTATTCGTATTCATTTTATTTCTTTTTGTATTCGTTATGTTCCTAGCTGTACTTTCATATTCGCTCAGTTCCTAGTTGTACTTTCATATTCGTTCTGTTCCTAGCTGTACTTTCGAATTCATTCTATTCCTAGCTGTACTTTCGTATTCGTCCTGTTCCTATCTGTACTTTCGTATTCGCTTTGTTCCTAGTTGTACTTTCGTATTCGTTCTATTACTAGTTGTACTTTTGTATTCGTGTTTGGAGTGACCCGGGTAACATCTACGGACGTATATGGCTTGGATAATGTGTTTACTCTTCAAGAGTAAACTCCTTATGGAGTTTTCAGCCCTAAGACCAAGTCCACGTGAGTCCACGGCCGTGAACTCATGGATGAGGGGTTTTATGGTGTTAAATGGTCAAATATCACTTGGGGAGAGTTGCTAGGATTTAATCTAAGGCAGAGGAAGGAGTTAAACCACCAAAGGAACCATCAAAGGGAGTTTACAGCCCTAAACTAGGAGTTTACGGCCGTAAGCTCCTATACCTTCCTTCTATTAATGATTTGGTGGTCCTAGGTCATTTACAAGTGTTTCTAGCTAAATCTACAAGCCATGGAATGAGTTTAAGCCACCATTTGACTAAGTTATAGGAGTTTACAGCCTAGGAACCCATCCTTGGGGGGTTTACGGTCATAAGCTCCTATGGGGGTGGTTTTCATTAAGTTTAAGGCCTCTAACTCGTTTGTGGTTGCTTCTAGACTTTAATCCAAGGCTTAGGAGGTGTGTAAGTGGCAATTTAACACCTTCGAAGGAGTTTACTACCCATGAATGGGTGTTTACGGCCCAAGCATGTTCTTGGGTAGTAAACTCATGTTTACTCCTTAAATGATGAGTTCAAGTTGTTCTAAGTCCAGTTTGGTAAGCCCCTAAGTCATGTCTAAGCTCCAAATGTGTTTTGGAAGGGTTTTTGGGCTCCAAAACCCATTTTATATATGTTCACGGCCCAAGAGTGTTCCAGGGCCGTAAACATATGTTTATGGTCCTAATCCATTATTTGAACACGAAAATGAAGGCTAAAGATGTTATACTAGGAGCTAGGATAGTTACCTTGGTGATTTGGAGCCTTAATTTGATGATTTTGGACTTAGAGTTTGGATTTGAGGAGAGAGGTTAGAGAGAGAGTGAAAAAGCTTCAAATGAGGCTTAATCAAATTTGTATATGGTTCGGGATTGGGATACAGTTGAATTCTACCCGATACCAACGTTAGATGGGGCTTTTGGTCGCACCCGATTAAGTTGTCGTAACCCGACGGGACCAATTCTAAAAATTTCATATTAATAATTTGGGCCGTTTACATGAGTTTCTAACGTTTTTGGATACAAATTAAGTCATAATAGAAGCCTAAAAAATAATGACTTAATTTAAAAGCTTAAACGGAAACAATTCGAAAAAGATAAATTTTATGGACGGAAACGGGTTACGGCGATGGAGCAAACTTCAGATTGTGACACTGAGCCTAGTACACCAAAGGATTAAGTTTTTGGATGTGTCATCTAAAGTACCAAACCATCAAACAATCCATAAACCCTCAAATGAGGAGTTTACGGCCAAGACCCACGAATTTACGGCCGTAAACTCATGGTGGCCTTAAACTCCACCCTATAAGTATGCGCCTTGGCCATTTTCTTCACTTTTCCCATTTCTAAGGCTTGGAATCGTATTTCTCTCCCAAGGATCGTAAGGTTTTTTCTTCCAAACTTCAAAATTGTAAGTGAGTTCCTTCCTTTGTGAGATTATACTCCTCTTATCCTTCATAACCCATTGATTCATACCTAGATTTCATCTTTAAGACTAGATCTTCAAAGATTCTCAAGAACAGCAAGAACACATAGGTGTTTTAGGCCGAAAACACCCTCTTTTTGCCTTTAAATCGTAAGTATCTATCTCCTCTACTTGTTAGTTAGTTAGGTTGTTGGATTAAGGGCTTGAAATCAAGTTTTCCCCAAGAACATAAGGTGTTTACGGCCAAGGGCATCTCCCTTGGCCGTAAACCCTAATTGTTGGTGCTTAAGGACCATAACTCCTTCCTAAGGCTTAGACATGAGACTAGATCACTTTCTTCATGATTGTAAGACGTTAACACCATGAGTTTACGGCCATAAACTCATTGACCCGTAAACCCATAGGTCATAAACTCATGGGGGTATTACCATTTGGGTTGTAAACTCCTATATGAGGCCCTACACCCTTTATATGCAACCCAATGTGGTTTAACACTTCATAACAAGTGTTTACTAGTCCCTAAGGTTGTTCCAATTCAAGATTAGATGTTATAAACACTAATTAAATACATATATGTGTCATTATATGTTATTTAGCATCCATTATGCTTAACTCTTCACCTGACAGTTAGCATTCTGCAAACCGATCTTTCATTCGTGCCACTCACTAAAGGTGAGTTCATACCCCTTAATCTACCTTATAAATGATTTTAAATGCTTTTATGGGGGAGAATACCTTATAAACATTATAGGTATTATATCAATCACATGTGATTAATAACTATCAAACAAATGGATTTATTATACTTTTAACTGTTTGATCAAACAAACTACTTCAGCATGTTTATCAAACTTTTTTACATACTAAACTCTTTATCAAACTTGTTCTTGTATGCCAAACCTTTTCTTTTAACCCTTTCAAACTTAAATATTGTCAAAACCATGTCTAATGCACATATAGTTATATAAGTAAGGTTTGAAGGACTTAGGACTGATAACTCACTTTATTTCTTGTTCCTTGTTTGGTTGTGGACTTAGAATACCATGTTGTTTATTTGAGTGTCGTTTGATCCTTAGTTATATATTATGTATATATGTATAGACATAAAATCTTTTATCTCAATTCAATACCTTTGGGTAGCAAAGGTGTACAAACATGTTCATTTATACAAACAACTCTACTAGTAAACTACAATAGGTATAGTTTAGGAATTCACTACTCACTATTTCTAGTACAATGAGACATACAAAGAGTTAGTTCATACATGATACAATACATACTATTATGAGAAACAATACAAATATACTATTATGAGAAACTAAGAGAATATACTATTATGAGAAACTAAGAGAATATACTATTATGAGAAACATAATGAATATACTATAAAGAGAAACATATGGAGAATACTATAACGAGAAACAATACATAATATACATAATACAAGAGAACATACTATGATGAGAAACAAAGAGAACATACTACATACTAGACAGAGAGAACATACATTACACTAGTACATACAATACATATACAAGAATACTATAACATAAATGTGAGTCACTACTTCGAGGCATGGCATCACTGCTATGACTCGTTTTGTAACCAGAGTCTCCTGGAGGGAGAGCGTGAATTTGTGTATAGATCTATACGAGACTGACCATCCTACACCATGCTGCTAGCTATAGTGGGACCTGCATGTCTACGGGTGACGAATGTCACACCATTTTGACGTCTTTGAGGATCGTGCTTTACTAAGTTAATCAAGTATGGTTACAATTATATCACATTATACCTAAATTAACAATTGGCTTAAGGTAGTTAGTACAACAGTAGTCACTATAATACAACACTACAATACATTATTTTTTTCCCATTGCATTCACATTGTGATATTCTCACATAAACGATAATGTAAAAGCTATATTTGCTTAATGATAGTCACGCTTGGGAAACATACACTTTTACAAGAAACAAACATACAAATCATTTGATGCCTTGGTAGAAGGCTACTTTTAGTAGAAAATATAGGATTTTCTAGGAGATACAAACATTTACTACAAACTTATACATCAAACACTTACAAACATTTTCATACAAACAATGACACTAAAATTCTTATGAACTCACCAGATTTAAAGCTGATAAACTCTTTCAAAATAACTTATATTCTCAGGTCATCAGTAGACAGGTACCGATGTCAGGTTTTGAGAAGATGGAGCTCATTCAAGACTCATCTCTTATTTTGATTCATGTTTTGGTGTCGTATAAACTATACAGAACACACTTGTATTAAATTATATTATTAATGCAATGGATGATGTTGTTGCTTGTTTACTAGTATGCTTTGTTGTGATACTATACATGACGTCCTCGACCCCAAAACGTTTCCACCATTCAGGTTTTGGGGTGTGACATATTGGTATCAGAGCATTGTTTATAGTGAATCGAGTATATCAACCAATAAATGATATACAAACTATAAACACAACGGGATTAAAATACTCTTACCAAGAGTTTATACTTTTAAATAATAAAATATTTAACTAAGTATACATACATGCATTCAAACTAAAATTAGTGTCACTAGGAAAGAACAAAAGTATTACAATTGTTGAACATCACGAGTGGACTCGGGGATGTATGGTCAGTTTTGGGAATGACATATCCTGATCAAATATGTTGATCCAAGAAGTGATTATCATATGCCCATGCATGGTTGTGAGGTTGCAACAAGTCTTAAAACTTACCAACACTACTACTATGATAACATTAGAACTGAACATAAACCTAAAATACTATAGGAGTATTTGTGTTACTGTAATTACTTATTTGAGAACTAAAAAAAGGTATTTACTAGTAGGTCAATAGTTGCTAAGTGGGTACTCTAAGGTTATATTTGACTAAGATGTCATAAACTTAGAATCGGTGATCTTTGCTTTACTTCCTGTTCCTTGTTTGGTTGTGGATTTAGAGTTAGGGTTACTTATTCGATGGTCTATCTTGTTTTGATTTCATATAACTGGTATGCACTATGCAAGTATTGAAGTAACTTGTAAGGATCATGTTATAATTATCTTAAGTAGTACATCTATTTATATTAGATTCTTATACTCTTTTCTCGCATAGATATCATGGCTGGATTCTATCCTCCTGGCGACCCGTACTTCCCAAATGAAGGCAATGCTGGATGGCTTGAAGCAGAGCCAAAAGAGGATCATCCAATCCCTTTGGATGATCACCTTGCTGAAGGCTTTTCTGATGGTTCTGACTCCGAACCAGAAGTCAACAACCTACCTTAAGAGGTTCAAGTCCCAAATCTCAACCTGCAACCTACATTTCAAGGTCCCACACCCTTGTGGATGACAAACTTGAACCAATGGAGCCATGACCAGGGCCAACCTTTACCCTTCAATGGAGATCGAAGCTTCTACAATGTAAGCGATGGAGGCTCAGCTGATCGAGTCATGCCCGTCATGGTTCGCAGGATTGCTCGGAATGGTGAGCAAGGTCGGGAAGCTATTGACCGAGTCATGGAATTTGATGCCAATTCGGGCGTTAACATAGTCTGTATTATTCATCTTGAAGAAGCTATGGAAAGGGTTAGGAGAGCCAATGAGGCTCTGCAATAAGAACTAGCTGCATCCTATGCTGAAGTCTTAGAATTTTGTGTGCGTCAGAGAGCTCATGAGCGATATCTTCAAGACATAGTTCGTCAACTAGCAAACCTGAGGGTTCGCGTGAGGATTACCCATCGCCGGTAGAAGATGTATAGCAAATCTTTTCTTTTGGTTTAAGGAATAGCCTTTCTTATCTATGCTCTAAGTAGCACTCTTTTGTAAAATATTCCTATCTTCCAAGTACTTTAACTAGACTTCTAAGCTCTCAACATTTTCCCTTATGGATTGATGTAAGACCTACTGTTAGATCATTTTCTCGAACTTGTTACATAATTAATACCAGTAATACTGGCAATTATCTAATATGTTGGAGAATCTTGGCTCTTGTGTTTCCCTCCTCTACTATTGTGTCTCTATTTCAAACATGCATTCATTCAACTGTTGGACTATGGCAATTTTGTTGGATTAATGTCTAAGTCCATAACTATAATTGGTAAGACTTGACCCGACCCGGCATGGTCCATTTGGGTTGCATGGCATCATGCACTTGGATAGACTATAATGAGAGAAATAAGACACTTACGGTTATTAATATATTATAAGTTCTAGTATATTAATAATAAGAATAATGAGATTATTTAATTAGTATTGATCAAGAATTAATCTAGAATTAATTAAGTGATCAAAAGAAGACTAATTAAATATATGGGTTGATTGTGTAAATCATTCATTCTTATATATGTGGGCTTGTGATCCAAGATTCCTTATGTTGGACTAAGTCCATGGGGTGACCCATGGATACTCCATGGAGGTTAAAATCCATGGACCATAAGGAATGGGTAAAGTCATGGGTTACATGGTGTAACCCTAATAGACACCATATAAAAGAAACCCATGGCTCAAGAAATCGTTACACAACTAACACTATGTGTGTGTATGAGGGCTAGACGATTTCATGAAGTTCTGAGTGCTCATAAGTTCTGAGTATTGGATTCAACCCGCGCTCATTGGAATCACTTCATGGGTTTTATCACGAGTGATCATGAGACGATAACATCTTATATTCTTCAAACCTAGAGATATGAGTTGTTACTATGAGTTGATAGTGCATTGATTACACGAAACGCATTGGTAACTCGATGTTATAAAACGTGTCTTTGTGTATGATTCAACAAGTAGTAGAACAAGCCATATGAGTCGAAGTTTATCCATTCCTTTTACCTTCGGGATAAAAGCGATATCTGTGGGCCCCTCGATGATTTGATGATGACAAATGGAAGTGCTCGGCCGGGCCAAGACTGATTTGATTTGTTCAATTAGTCATTCGTCATAAATCGGAAATCAGGAAACAACTAATGGACAGAGAGAATGATTATAATCCATGTCTCAGTCCATATGATATCTAGAATGGAGGAATATATGATCCCTTATCTAATGGACAAGTCATTGACAAGATCAGAGTTCATCTACAAGGTCAGAGTTCGACAGAAGCTTTTGAGAGCTACGATTGCCAGTTGGTTCCTGAAGTCATACGCAATAATAGTTTTAGACTTATCCAAGTGGGAGACTGTTGGATTAATGTCTAAGTCCATAATTATAATTGGTAAGACTTGACCCGACCCGACATGGTCCATTTGGGTTGCATGGCATCATGCACTTGGATAGACTATAATGAGAGAAATAAGACACTTACGGTTATTAATATATTATAAGTTCTAGTATATTAATAATAAGAATAATGAGATTATTTAATTAGTATTGATCAAGAATTAATCTAGAATTAATTAAGTGATCAAAAGAAGACTAATTAAATATATGGGTTGATTGTGTAAATCATTCATTCTTATATATGTGGGCTTGTGATCCAAGATTCCTTATGTTGGACTAAGTCCATGGGGTGACCCATGGATACTCCATGGAGGTTAAAATCCATGGACCATAAGGAATGGGTAAAGTCATGGGTTACATGGTGTAACCCTAATAGCCACCATATAAAAGAAACCCATGGCTCAAGAAATCGTTACACAACTAACACTATGTGTGTGTATGAGGGCTAGACGATTTCATGAAGTGTTCTAATTTCTCTCTAAGTTATTCCAAGTGCTTATGGTGTTGTGTGAACCATTTGAGGTGTCACACTTGGGGCACTAGGCACTCAAGCTTCATGAAGACAAGCACCATCAAGAGGTATGTATTCTATCTTGTTATATTGATAATATTGAATGCTAGATTAGGATAATACCTTGGATATTCATATTTGCATGTATAATAGAGAAAACATAGATCCAAGGTATTTAGGGTTGCATGTACACTTAGGAGTGTTAGAATGCTCATAACCCAACAGTGGTATCAGAGCCTAGGCTTGTTTTCTTGTTATACCTGCAATAGAAGCTGAAAAATCGAGTTTTGATGCTGTCAGCCCAGCTGACTCGCCGAGTCCATGAAGGGACTCGATGAATCCAAGGCAAAATGCATCCAACTCGCCGAGTTGTGTTCATGCACTCGACGAGTTGGACCCCAGACAGCATATCTTTGAGGTTTTTGGCTTGAAATGGACTAGGAACATTACCCTAAGTTGTTTTTGAACTTATAAACTTGTTTTTAATGTGGTAATGTTCATGCTAATCCATTCTCAAAGATAATTGTCAATAGATTCATGTTTTGTATTAGTTTAAAGGTTAGACTAATTACATGAAAAAGTTTGATTTGAATTATCTTGTTCTTATGAGTTGCTTATATTAATAGAAAAGTTGAGTGAAAAAGTTGTTTTCAATCCAAATTAATCTAAGAGTTGAGTATAAAATGTGTTTGTGTAACTTATCCTTAAGTTACATGAAGAGTCACATTAAAGACTCATAAAACTCATAAAAGATGGCAATGGTTACAAAAGATGAAGAGTCTTGTCCTTAAGTTATGGAGGTTCAAGAGTCACTTCATTAATAAATAAATAAATAAAATATGTAACCTTAATTAATTCCATAAGTTATAAAATAAAGAAAAGATTAATTCTTTATTAGTTTAAAGTCTTCCATAATTTGTCCACAAGTTATGGAACTTGAAGAGTTTTTGGATTAAAACTACTTTAAATACATAAGTTATGGAATTAATTAGTTTTGAATAGTTTCAAAACTTGCCCTCAAGTTTTGGAATTTGTAAAGTTTTCTCTTATGAATACTTTAATTCCAAGTTAGCCCTTAGAATTTTAAAAGTTAAAATTCAACCCTTATACTTTATAATATTATAAGTTAATAATATATATGTGTATAAGAGTAAAGTCGGTCTTACCGCTAGTACGCCTCATTCACGAAGCCGGTCTATAAGGTGGGTATAAGGTTGTTGCCTATAAAATGGCAACTTAATGGGTGTCCACTCTCACCCACCGCTTGCTTGACTGGTGGAGGGTCGTTAGCCGAACGGGTTTGACATGACTATAATTCTCCCTTCATTAAAAGTATTAATGATAAATACTAAGTAACTAAACTCTTATAAATACCCAATCTTAGTTACTTAGGAAAAATGTGAAGAAGGTGCTAATCCATGAAATTACACTTTGCACCTTGTTTAAGTCGGTTAGTGGAGCGTGTGTGGTTAACCGGCACACTAACTCGTATTTAACAAGGTAGGCAAAGGGTAACTTAATGTTTATCATAGTATCGATGGAGCGTGTGTGGTTAACCGGCACATTGATTGAGGGATAAACACTTAAGGGTACCAAGTAATTTGCATGGTTACTTCACACCTTGTTTTGTGATCCTCGGCATCCCAGTCACAAAACCTGAAGGGCACACTCGAGATTGAAACATGCCATTGAACAGTTCAATGAATCTCAAAAGATCTAGGAATTTCAAAACCAATTAAAACCTAATAATATATTTCGTTTATCTTGGTGTAAATTGGTGAATCATCATTCACCTACCTTCAAATTGTTTTATAGCTTGCATTACGGCATACCTCTTCTAAGTTATAAAATAATTTGTTGGGTCCTAGCCTTAATATTTCATATTGGGTGTCATATTAAGGACTTTAAGATCAACTATCTTGAATATCTCCCAAAAGATGTCTGGTTTAGACATTTATGATCTTCCCAAATCTCTTGAAACAAGCTTTCCTAAATGAAGATGATGTCCCATGGATATCATACTTCTTTCTCCTCCTCCAATTATTCTCCCTATCCCACAAGTTCTTAAAATGTTTAAGGTCACTCAATCCCTAATGGCAAGGTAAGGTCTAGGTGTGATCACATCTTGGAGATGTAGTCACATATTGACAAGCCGGGAGAGTTGGGTGTCAAAGTCTTGAGAAAGTTAGTGGCTCAATTACTTTCTAAGTCACATAGTGAGTTCTTTTGGAACACCTATGAAACAGACTATGACAAGACCCTTAATGATCTTATCTATTGTTAAGATCAACTTCCTGAAACTTTATGGACATTGACAATGGTGACACTGGAAATACAGAAAAAACATTCTCTTCCCAATGGAAAGGGATCGGCCATAGTCAACTCGGTTGAACAAATGGTAAAGAGAAAAGCTAAGTCTGTGATAGTCCCGTGTACCATTATCAAAGGGTCCATATGTTTATATTGCCAAAGAAAGGGTCATTATTTGCGAAGCTGCCAAATTTACCTAAGGGTGTTAAAGTCAATAAGATTGACTCTACTTCAGGTAAAGTCCACTACTCTAACTCTGTTAAGTTTCTATTCTGAGATTCCTGATACATGATGTGACTGGGTCACATGGTAATGTTTTAAGAATCAAAGAAAAGTAAAGGAACTTAAAGAAAGAATATGCTGAATCTGATCGCATAGATGGATTTCTATCGCGTAGTTTGAAAATCGGATTCTTGAGCTACTTCTTAGGAGTTATGAGATATTGCTTAGGAATAGATAACAACAAGTTTTCATATGGATTGTAAGGATAAGTTTTCCGCAAAGTTTTAAAATAAAGAAAAATTTCGATTTTAGTTATTTTAAAATATCCTTACAATGGCATTTGAGGGAAAATTGTTGCTTATATGATTCCATTAATAGCAAGAGTGGAAGTATGAAATTGATTCCTTCATTTGTGGTAATGTCTAAATTTACCAAATAAGGAAAGATTCTCATCATCCAAAGTCTCAATTGGACCAGGACTTGGAATCATGCAAGTTGTATAGCATGATGAATGAGAACTTTTCAAGTATTGGAAAAATTAAGACTAATTACTTATTCACATGGATGTGTGAGTCAAGTAATGGACTAAGGGATCGAGTACATAGTCATGTGCACTGATTAAGTCCACCACAAAAGATGTAAGGCTATTCGTCATAGTTTACTAAAGCGCAGTAAATATGATTATACTTACAAGCTTAAGTGTAACTCTGAGACATTGGAAAAGGTTCCAATGCATGGCAGAGCGAATAAGGAGAATCAAATTAGGCAGAAGGATAAAAGTCTCTCAAATCTGAAAAGATGGGAGAGTACTTTAGTATCAGCTTTGTGATCATCTCAATGATTAAGAAACCATATCAAAATTAGTTCTCTAAGGAAGTCTTAGTGCATTCTTATGACTAAGAAGAAGGGATCTTGAAATTGTTGAAATGGTTAAATAAAGAAAAATTTTGATTTTAGTTATTTTAAAATATCCTTACAATGGCATTTGAGGGAAAATTGTTGCTTATATGATTCCATTAATAGCAAGAGTGGAAGTATGAAATTGATTCCTTCATTTGTGGTAATGTCTAAATTTACCAAATAAGGAAAGATTCTCATCATCCAAAGTCTCAATTGGACCGGGACTTGGAATCATGCAAGTTGTATAGCATGATGAATGAGAACTTTTCAAGTATTGGAAAAATTAAGACTAATTACTTATTCACATGGATGTGTGAGTCAAGTAATGGACTAAGGGATCGAGTACATAGTCATGTGCACTGATTAAGTCCACCACAAAAGATGTAAGGCTATTCGTCATAGTTTACTAAAGCACAGTAAATATGATTATACTTACAAGCTTAAGTGTAACTCTGAGACATTGGAAAAGGTTCCAATGCATGGCAGAGCGAATAAGGAGAATCAAATTAGGCAGAAGGATAAAAGTCTCTCAAATCTGAAAAGATGGGAGAGTACTTTAGTATCAGCTTTGTGATCATCTCAATGATTAAGAAACCATATCAAAATTAGTTCTCTAAGGAAGTCTTAGTGCATTCTTATGACTAAGAAGAAGGGATCTTGAAATTGTTGAAATGATTAAATCAAGAAGATGAGTCATACTTCGTTCCAATACAAGTCTTAGAGTCATACTCCAAGATTGTAATTTGAGTGACATGTCTTAAAGAAGGTTTAAAACATTTGACAAATGTAAGAGTAAAAGTTTTCTACTCTTGTACATTTGAAATTGGTAAGTTGTGATGTTTTGGATAAAACAAAGACCAACTAAGACCAATTGTGTGAAGTGTTTGTCTTGATTAGAATCCGCACTATCTCTTGGATGTTTGACAAGGAAGTCTTATAGGTCAAGAGGACAGTGGGAGTCTTAAAGGTCTTGAAATTCTCAAGAACTAATCAAGAATAAAACCTAAAGTTCTTCACTAGCACACGACTTGAGGTTTATAACCTATCGTGTTGACATATTCTGTGCCCATTCCAATTAAAGTTGGCTTTGCATATGAGTTCTTAGAGTTCTCAATTGGTTGCACAACAACTTGGAAGCAATGGTAGGCCCTTGAGCTGCCAGGTGGCAAGAAATTAAGATTGAATTCAGTCCATATGAGTTTGGATTTGTCATTATCCTTGTCTTGTGACTATGGTTATGACAATTCACATGGATAAGAACACATACACCATTAAATCTAAGTGTCATAAGGTTTCTCTCCGATTCATTAAAATGATGGTGAGAAAACACTTTGACTAAGTAGATTTTAGTTAGATAGCAATTGTGATATTTGCATTCTCAAAGTCGTTAGTGGAGCGTGTGTGGTTTACCGGCACACTAACTTGGACTTGTGAGAAATGGCAAAGGTCAAAACGATCAAGACTATGATTACGGAATCCCTTTTCATAGTTCTTAAAATTGTTTTGACACACCCATGATCTATCTAAAGGAAGGTGTATGTTTTTGATAAAGTCTTATCAAAACAATCTAGTATCAGAAATCTGAACTTTGGTAAGAAAGTCAATAAAGTATTGATTTCTAGAAGTCGAGCTTTCTGAGTATATGTCAAAGCTAGTGGGAGCATAAGTGTTATACTAATAATCATCATGTTAGTGGGAGCATGATAATTACGATAAGTATTGCAAGCTAGCAATGTTAATTATAGAAAACAAAAGGTTTTAATTGGGAAAAAGTTGTTTTGCTATAATTAAGGGAGAGGAAATTATACTTCATCTCAAATCTATAAGCTTAGATCGTGAGGTTTTAATCATTTAGTCAAGAATATATATGAATTTCATGTTGGAATGGCTCAACATGAGGAAATTTTGTATATGGGTCCATTATTTGCGTTCTTAAATTCGATTATGATTACGGCATCCCTTTTCATAATCTGAATTATGAGAACTTGGCAAATAGAAATGGAAATGTTATAGCAAAAGACTGGTTTAGTCTTTATGTGAGACATCATGAATCGTGTCCCATATGCTTCGGATATAGGATCGATTACATGTGCTATATTCATCCTTTCTAAAATTTTCAAAATGCCTGAGGCGTTAAGAATGGAAAAGGTTTAGAACTGGATATGACTAAAAAGGATTAAACAATTGTCGAGGACAATCTAAGTTTTACCAAAGATTGGTTGCTCAAGGACAGTTGGAAGTATAGTGATAATTCTGGAAGGACCATATTGACATAATCTGTAAGGAGGCAACTCTTGTTCAGAAGTGATAGTTGAAATGGAATCTGGAAATGTTTCAAAGTTAGAATTTTCAATCTGTGTAAGATTAAGGAAACTTAATGCAAGAAGGATGGTTCCAAGGAGTGGATCTCCTTTGGAATGCTCTGTAATGATTGTTGCCAAGTCTTTCTGAATTTGTGCATAATCGTTACAAGAGGATCAATGCATATAAGTTTAGAATCTAACAGATTTCAGTAAATGACATGAATTTGGAATTCTTGCATTTGCAGTAAGGATTTGGGAGTGTGAAAAGAGAATCATTGAAGTTATGTTCATTTGATCTAGTTCACAAAATAAAGATCATAGACAAACATATTATGCATACTTGGTGTATGGCATGGCTAGTGTTTAGAAAACATAGTGTGCATGCTTGGAGCATCGGACAACTATTGTTTTAAATTCAAGAATAATGTCGATAGCTGAAACAGTATACAATGAATAATGTGTAATCATATGGTGATAAATAAAAGGTGTTTTATTTATATTCATAAGTTCTGAGACCATATTGGATTCAATTATTATTGTGTTTCACTTTGCATGTTTTGACTTCCCGAATAAACTAGGTTATTCTTCCGGAATGACTACGTTATTCAAACCATCCATAGTCGGTCATATGTTGGAAGTAGATATGAATTAAGACTGTCATGGGTTGGCTTGTAGAGGTCTAAGTTGTTGGACAAAGGGCTACAACACTCATGAGTGCTCATAAGTTCTGAGTATTGGATTCAACCCGCGCTCATTGGAATCACTTCATGGGTTTTATCACGAGTGATCATGAGACGATAATATCTTATATTCTTCAAACCTAGAGATATGAGTTGTTACTATGAGTTGATAGTACATTGATTACACGAAACGCATTGGTAACTCGATGTTATAAAACGTGTCTTTGTGTATGATTCAACAAGTAGTAGAACAAGCCATATGAGTCGAAGTTTATCCATTCCTTTTACCTTCGGGATAAAAGCGATATCTGTGGGCCCCTCGATGATTTGATGATGACAAATGGAAGTGCTCGGCCGGGCCAAGACTGATTTGATTTTTGTTCAATTAGTCAGTCGTCATAAATCGGAAATCAGGAAACAACAAATGGACAGAGAGAATGATTATAATCCATGTCTCAGTCCATATGATATCTAGAATGGAGGAATATATGATCCCTTATCTAATGGACAAGTCATTGACAAGATCAGAGTTCATCTACAAGGTCAGAGTTCGACAGAAGCTTTTGAGAGCTACGATTGCCAGTTGGTTCCTGAAGTCATACGCAATAATAGTTTTAGACTTATCCAAGTGGGAGACTATTGGATTAATGTCTAAGTCCATAACTATAATTGGTAAGACTTGACCCGACCCGGCATGGTCCATTTGGGTTGCATGGCATCATGCACTTGGATAGACTATAATGAGAGAAATAAGACACTTACGGTTATTAATATATTATAAGTTCTAGTATATTAATAATAAGAATAATGAGATTATTTAATTAGTATTGATCAAGAATTAATCTAGAATTAATTAAGTGATCAAAAGAAGACTAATTAAATATATGGGTTGATTGTGTAAATCATTCATTCTTATATATGTGGGCTTGTGATCCAAGATTCCTTATGTTGGACTAAGTCCATGGGGTGACCCATGGATACTCCATGGAGGTTAAAATCCATGGACCATAAGGAATGGGTAAAGTCATGGGTTAGATGGTGTAACCCTAATAGCCACCATATAAAAGAAACCCATGGCTCAAGAAATCGTTACACAACTAACACTATGTGTGTGTATGAGGGCTAGACGATTTCATGAAGTGTTCTAATTTCTCTCTAAGTTATTCCAAGTGCTTATGGTGTTGTGTGAACCATTTGAGGTGTCACACTTGGGGCACTAGGCACTCAAGCTTCATGAAGACAAGCACCATCAAGAGGTATGTATTCTATCTTGTTATATTGATAATATTGAATGCTAGATTAGGATAATACCTTGGATATTCATATTTGCATGTATAATAGAGAAAACATAGATCCAAGGTATTTAGGGTTGCATGTACACTTAGGAGTGTTAGAATGCTCATAACCCAACAAATTTAACCCATGGATCACTCTCATTTTACTTACAATTGATTCTTACTATCATCTTCATCTTTGTAAACTTTTAGTTAAAATATGCCTCCGCGCCAATCAACGAGACGTGATACTCCGGTAACTTCAACACCACCACCACCTCCTCCGTAATATAATCAGGTGGTGATCCAAGTTGCGGTAAATGCGGCCATTACGACAGCTTTAGAACAATTCACCTCAACCAGTACTAGTGGGAGTGAATCTTATGTGCCTCCCACTATTGTTAAAGCTCCAGTGTGCTCTAGAGAGTGCTCTTACAACGACTTCACCAGCTGGAAACCCAGGTCCTTCAATGAGACTGGCAGAATCATTGCCCTCTCGCAATGGTTCGAGAAGACGGAATCGATCTTTGAGATTTGTTCCTATTCGGAAGGGAGCAAAGTAAAATTTGCCTCCTGCACCTTCGCCGACCGAGCTCTGGCATGGTGGAATAGCCATGTCAATTCATTATCTATTATAGTGGCAAATACTATATGTTGGGAAGCTCTTAAGGAGCTTATGATCGAAGAATATTACTCTAGAGGCGAAGTTCAAAAGTTGGAGCAAGAGCTCTAGAGCCTAACCATGAAGGGCTCCAACATAGTATCCTACACTACTAGGTTCAACGATCTTGTAGTGCTATGTACGGGAATGATCCCTTCTGAAACGAAGAATGCAGAATGGTATATTTGGGGGTTGGTGCCTCCATTTCATGGGAATGTACTAGCTTCAAACCCTGCTACCTTCGATAGTGCCAAGCGATTGGCACAAAGACTCATTGACCATGGGGTCCATACCCCATCAACAACAACAACCCTAGCCATCTCGGAACTCTCTAAAGCTGCTGATAACAAGCAGAAGTTATGGGATGACAATAAGAAGCAAAAAGTTGCCAAAAAGCAGCAGGTCGTGGCGGTTCATGCTGCGATAGCACCTGCCGCTGCTGCTCTGGTAAAGCAGTACATTGGAAACTTGACAAAGTGCAACAAATGCAACTTCCACCACATTGGAACCTACTGGGAAATGCAGTGCTCTAAATGCAATAGGAAGGGGCACACTTCCTGTTTCTACAAATCTTTGGCAAGGAAAATCAACCAAGTCCCTGGCGCTAGTTTGGGCCAGTCTTGCTACGGATGTGGCGAGGTGGGCCACTACAAAAGGAACTGACCTAAGGCCGGGAATGTCAGTGGAGTGGCAAGAGTTTTGGCTATAGGCCACAAGGAAGCAGTTGCCAACCCTATAGTGGTGACTGGTATGTTTCTCCTTTATAACTCTTATGCATGCATAGTATTTGATAGTGGAGCGGATAGGAGTTTCATGAATCATAAATTTGCTCACTTGCTTAAACAATGACGAATAGCATTTAAAGAACCATTCGCTATAGAAATGGCTAACGAAACGACTGAGAGCACTAGCAGTATATACATAGGATGTACTCTAACTCTAGATAGCCATTCATTTCCAATCTACCTCATGTCAGTCTCAATTAAAATTTACGACGTCATTTTTGGCATGGATTGGTTGAGTCTTCATCGCACCGACATCATGTGTTACAAAAAAGTTGTTCGTCTTAACCTTCCATCTAGCAAAACTCTTATTATATATGGTGACAAACTTGGCACGAGCCATTGTATCATCTCAAGTATTCAAGCCTAGAAGTACTTGCGTAAGGAATATCATGCATTCCTTGCTCACGTTGTCGATACGAACCAAGAAACCAAATACCTAAAGAACATACCAGTAGTACACGACTTTCCCTACATCTTTCTAGAAGAACTACTAGTATTACCTACGCAACGATAAGTCAAGTTTAGAATCGACTTAGTCCCATGAGCTACCCCCGTAGCCAAATCACCCTATCGTCTAGCACCAGCTGAGATGCAGGAACTATCTGGTCAACTTAACGAACTGCTAAGCAAGGGCTTTATTAGACCAAACATCTCACCCTGGGGAGCACCGATCTTGTTTGTCAAGAAGAAAGATGGATTGTTTCGTATGTGCATTGACTATAGAGAACTCAACAAGCTTACAGTCAAGAATCATTATCCTCTACCTTGCATAGATGATTCGTTTGACCAACTACAATGGGCGAACTACTTTTCAAAGATAGATCTAAGATCCGAGTATCACTAGTTATGACTGCTAGAGGAGGATGTCCTGAAGACAGCCTTTCGAACTTGTTACAAACACTACGAGTTTGTAGTGATGCCATTCGGATTGACTAATGTGCTCGTGGTATTCATGGACTAAATGAATAAGGTATGCCGTCCTTACTTGGATCAGTTCGCCATCGTCTTTATTAATGACATACTTATCTACTCTAGAAGTAAGGAGGAACATAGTGATCATCTGCGATAGATCCTAGGAACCCTACAAACAGAGAAGCCCTAAGCGAAGTTCTTTAAATGAGGATTTTGGATATGAAGAGTCGAATTCTTAGGACAAGTGGTTAGTGAAGAAGGAATCCATGTGGACCCTTCCAAAATCAAGGCCATTGAGAAGTGGTCAGCACCAAAAATGCCTAAAGAGTTTCGTCATTTTCTAGGCCTCACTGGCTACTTCCGTAGGTTCATACAAAATTTCTCACGAATTGCGAAACCTCTTACAACATTGACCCAAAAAGGCGTGACCTTTGGCAGGGAAGAGAAGCAAGAAAAAGCGTTTCAAAAGCTGAAGCTAGCGTTATGCATCGCACCGATACTATCCCTCCCCGAAGGAATAGAATACTTCGTACTATATTGCAATGCATCCAACCAGGGGCTCGATTGTGTTCTGATGCAACGAGGTAAGGTCATCGACTATGCCTCGAGACAGCTAAAGACGCACGAGGTAAACTATGCCACACACGATCTTGAGTTAGGAGCAGTTGTTTTTGCTCTAAAAATCTGGAGACACTATTTGTATCGTATGAAAAACCACTATCTTTAAAGACCACAAAAGCTTACAACACATATTCGACCAGAAGGAGCTCAACATGTGTAACATTTGGATTTTGGGTATTCTAATTAAATATTTATTTTTGGGATTTTTGGAGGGACTCGACGAGTTGGTGCCTTAACTCGTTGAGTAGGGTCAGGATCCTTTGATGAGTTTAGCGATCAGACTCGGCGAGTTAGGTATCTAACTTGACGAGTCGGTGTAGGCTAAGAAAACCCTAAATCCCTGGGTTTGGAGCCTATTTAAAGGCCCTTATGGCCTTCATTTGCGGCCACTACACCCCTGAGAAACCCTAGAGACCAGAGAGAGAGCTTATAGAGCAAGAGGAGGGCTAATTCATCATTCTTTGGTGTGTTTTTGCAAAGGGAAGGAAGGATTTCGAGCTAGGCTGACTTGTGGGATTAAAATCTACCATCGTTTCATTCAGAGCTACTATGGGAGGTATGGATTCATGTATATATTCATTTGAGTAATAAATCTCATGAATCTAGGGTTTCTTCTCTTCATTTTTGGTAGATATGTAGTGTTTGTGATGTCCCCTTATGACAATATTATCATATCTGGACCTCAAGAGGACCAGTAAGGGGGTAGAATGGTCTTTACCCTTCTAGAAATTATAGTAAGAGACTTATGTAGCCTTTAAGAGTCGTTATTGATTTAGAGTAATTTATGTACGTGGTTAGGCAGAGGCTAGATCAGTATTCTAAGTTCGAGACTGTTTGAGATGTCCCGAGGTGAGTCTTCTCACTATACTTTATATATAGTGGTAATTAGAGTTATGTGACAGAGTATCTTGTATGCTTTTGTATGATGTGATTTCTATGTGATTGTGATATGTATGATTCATAGCTCACAGAGTTAGGACTGGAAGGTCTACAGAGTTAGGACCAGAGGGTCAACAAAGTTATGGGACTGGAGAGTCCCACTAAGACACATTGACCAGAGGGTCATACAGAGTTATAGCCACGAGTGGCTAATATGTGTTGTATGTGGTATTTTGGGGAACTTACTAAGCATTTATGCATACCGTGGTATGTGTTATGTGTTTCAAGTACTAGGGAGGATCGCGGGAAGGCGCCGACATGATATGTACACACTGACAGAAGATTATGTTTTTTAGATTCTGGGATATTTTTATTTGTGATGACAGTTGATAACATGAGATTTGGAAATATTATATGATTTTTTATTGTGTTGAAAAATGAAAATTTGTTTTGGAAATTCTCGTCATTACAACATGAAACAACGACGGTCAGTCGAGCTACTCAGTGATTACGAATGTGAAATTCATTATCATCCGGGTAAAGCCAACATAGTAGTCGACGCCCTAAGTCGAAAAGAATATCTTGGTCGAAGAGTCAAATCACTAACCATGAAAATCCATTCGCACCTGTCCACGTAAATCAAAGAGGCTCAACTCGAAGCCTTGAAACCCAAAAATGTGACGGGTGAATCCCTGAGAGGGTTGGATAAGAAGTTGGAAGTCAAGGGTGGTTGAGCCTTATATCTCATGGACCGAATCTGGACACCGAAATACGGTGGCTTCAGAGACTTGGTCATGACCAAAGTGCACACCACTAGATATTCCGTCCACCCAGGTTCAGATAAGATGTATATAGATCTTAAAAAGCTACACTGGTGGCCTAATATGAAAGCAGATATTGCTACCTTCGTGAGTAAATGTCTTACTTGCACCAAGTTGAAGGTCGAATACCAGATACCGTCAGGTTTACTACAGCAACCAGAGATACCGTAATGGAATTGGGATCTGATCACCATGGACTTCTTAACCAAGTTGCCCAAGACAACGGGTGGTCTCAATACCATTTGGGTGATGACAAGTTGACTAAGTCCGCACACTTCCTACCTATCAAAGAGACAGACAAGATGGAGAAACTAAAAAGAACCTATATTAAGGAGATCATACAGTTCCATGGTGTTCCTATATCTATTATCGCCAATAGAGATAGTAGATTCACTTCGAGATTCTGGCAGTCGCTGCAAAGTTCCCTTGGAACGGGCTGGACATGAGTACAGCCCACCAGCCACAAACCAACGGACAAAGTGGGAGACTTATCCAAACCTTGAAAGATATGTTGCGAGCCTGTGTGATCGAATTTGGAAAGGCATGGGATACTCACTTACCCCTTTTTTCGATTTTTCTTAGAACAATAGCATAAAGGTTGCTCCATTCAAAGCCTTGTATGGATTCAAATGTTGTTCTCTGATATCTTGGATAGAAGTTGGAGATACCCAACTAGCTAATAAACATGTTGTAGATACTCTACTCACTAGCCCTGAGATCATTCATGAAACAACAAAGAATATCATTCTAATAAAGTAACGACTAAAGACCGCATGCAGTCGTCGTGAAAGTTACACTGATACAAGGCGCAAAACCATAGAATTCAAATTCAGAGATCGTATCCTACTAAAGGTCGCACCATGAAAAGGTTTCATTAGATAAGAAAAACAAGCTAAAATAAAACCCCGATGGTGCATGGTCCTTTTGGGTTGCCTTCACCAAAGCAACTTGATGATAAGATGAATTATGGAGAGAAAGGATTAATTATGATTAATTAATATATTATGCGAATAATATATTAAAGGAGAAATCATATTGTTTAATTAATATTAGTCAAGAATTCATTGATAATTAATTTTGTGGCTAAAAGAGATTAATTAAACTTAAGGGGCTGGAATTGTAATTATAAGATAATTGCAATTGGGCTATGGATTACCTTATTATATAAGGTTGGATGAATTCTATGGGGAAACCTTTTAGAAATCATCCAAGGCCTTTAAGAAAGGAATCCATGGGCTGCTTAGGGCTTAAGCAGTCAGATTAGGGTTTCCTAGTTTAAACCCCTAATAGCCTACATGTATAAATAGCACCCTTAAGCACCAAAAACGTGGTGAACTTTTTCTCTAGGGTTTTGGACGATTTTGGGTAGCCTCCTTCTCTTCTCCTTTTCATCCTCTTGCTCTTGGTGTTTGTGAACCATTAGAGGAGTGAAATTTGTTACTCTAAGCTTTCTAAATTCATTACAAGAAGGAATTATGATTGTTATTGCTACATAACAATCAAGGTAATATCTTAAACCCATTATTATGTTAATATCGATTATCATATGCTAGAATTAGGGTTTTTAGTCTTGGATAAATTGCATGTACAATAGAGAAACCTAGATCCAAGCATTAGGGTTTGTATGAGCACATAGGATGTTCTTATGACCAAAACCCATCAATTGGACCTTTTGAAATCCAGGTGAGGATTGATCCGGTGGCTTACAAACTCAGTTTACCTAAGGAAATCAATAAAGTTTTACAATACCTTCCACATGCTTAATATTAAGAAGTGTCTCTCCAATGAGAACCTTGTCCTCCCTCTCAATGAGATCCAGGTCAACACTAAACTTCATTTCATGAAGGAACCGGTGAATATCATGGATCTAGATATTAAAAGCCTCAAGCAAAGCCGAATAATAATAGTAAACATCCAATGGAATTCTTGTAGAGATCCGAAGTTTACTTGGAAACGTGAGGATAAAAAAAAGTATCCGCTATTTTTCAGCGGTGCTCCCTCCACTACTGAAATGAAATACAGTAGAACAAAAGGATATTGAAACAAAATAATCTAGAACTCGATAATTTCGAGACAAAATTCGCTTAAAGGGGAGGTAACATGACATCCTAGAACTTAGGTCAAAGACTATGAACGATCAAATTCACAATGAATCCCTTTGTAATTTTACTCGTTGATTTTGGTGCATCTAATGTAAAATAAATGAGTTATTTCAACTATTATAAGATACCATATGGTATCTTACTTCCAAATATGTAATCTGACACGCAAATCAAACAACTAAAACTGCAACCTTAGGAATACATCTGAAAAACTGAGATTTTGTATTAAGCAGTTGTGAGCCATACAAACACTCTAGTCTCATAGAACGTGGTTCCCTAATTCCGAAAATATAAAGAGCGACCAAAATGGAGTTCATACGCAAAAGATACAACCATTTTAATAATCCAAAACCAGTATAATATTGAATTTCTAAAAATTGCTAAAACCACTTGTATCCGTTAAGGAACTTTAACACCTCAAATGAAATTTATGAAAGCATTTTTAGACTCAGGCTCTAGCCTAATATTTAATTTCATATTTGAAATGTTTTTATAAACATACTTATAAAAGTCAAAAATTAGATGTTTTCAGTTTAATTAAACGTGAAACTTTAAAAGTGTTTTCACAGAGATCAGTATAACAGAATTCAATTTCATCTGCATTTTTGGAATCATCACGACCTAAATATTAAGAAGACACTTTTAGAAAATTTATATGAATCTATACGAGGGAACGAGAATCGAGGTATAAATCATGTAACGCCTCATTTCTGGTATGTGATATAAATAAAGTATTTTCATTTTTAAGGGGAATCGATGAGTCTGTGGCCCGACTCGTCGAGTAGAGATAGGATGATCAAGCAAATTAATTTGGCTACTCGACGAGTCCATACGTTGGGACTTGGCGAGTCCGCATGTCTGATTGAAGCCCTAATTTTAAGGGTTTGCACCCTATTTAAACACATTATGCTACCCAACCTCGCCTGCATCACCCTCAGAGAATCCTTTACCGAACCCTAGCCGCATTAAACAGTGTGTGAGTGTTTGTTAGTTTGTGAAGAAAATTTTGGAGCAAGTAGAAGAAGGAGAAGGTTGAAGAGTTCAAGGAAGAGGAAGTAAATCCAGAACACACTCATTTGTGGTCATCTTTTCTGGTACTAAAATCTACATCTTGCTTATTGATCTAGTAGATCTTGTTTGTCCCCAAATTGTTGCTTTTAGGCCCAAAAACCCCAAATCCTTTGTGATAAAGCCTTATGATCGGATAATACTTCAGATCTGGACCCTCATTGCATTCTTGAAATCTAAAGTTCCAGTTGTGGTGGTGATTGAGGTCCCACTTGAGCTTGGAACCCCATTAAGAGCCTAGATTTGGCATTTGAAGCCTTTAAAGCCATGCATGCACGTAAAGTTTGCAACTTTACGTGATAAGCATGCCCTAGAAGCTTGGATCTATGATTTGGAGCCACTGCATGGCTCAAATCAAGTCGATATGGAAAATGGACTGAATGGACTCGGCGAGTCGCAAGGTTGACTCGGCGAGTCATATGAAGATAGTCGTGGACTCGAAGAATTTGTTGAGCAACTTGGCGAATCTGATGAATATTGCCTTAAACTCGATGAGTTGTTCATACAGCTCGGCGAGTCGGATGAGTTTTCCTGATTAAAGTAGAGTTTGAGTGAAATAGCTTCATTCCTACTTAGTTACACATAAAGTTAGCAACTTTACGTGTTCAGATGGTCCCAGGAGCTTAGACCTCCAAGTTAGATGCTCTGGAATGGGTTAGAATTGATTATATGAAATCTGCATGTTAGGACTCGACGAGTTGTTCTTCGGACTTGACGAGTCGAGTTGCGAGTCCCCCGTTATTCTTCGATTTGTGAGTTCAGGGTGAATTGGTGAGTGGGGGAAGGGAATCAGTGAGTTAAAGTCAGAGTTAGTAATGGAAGGACTCGGCGAGTCCGGTCAACTAGAAGTTGACTTTGACCGGGGAGTTAACATTGACCAAGGAGTTGACTTTGACCAGGGAGTTGACTCTGATCAGGGGTAAAGTAGTCATTTTACCCTGAGGGCATTTATAAGTACCTGACCTAGTGTTTTGTGGGATTTGTAGCCGGACAGTTCCGGAGCAGCAGCCAGCTAGCGTTAGAGTTAGCATCTCAGCAGCCAGTGTTACAAGGTGAGTTTTCCTTCTAGTAGGAATGGGTCTACAGCTGCAATGCCGACCCGTTTAGTTAGGAGTAGTTCTGGACCTCGGTCCGATGGATTAGTTAGAGTGCTTGATGTATTTTTGATTCAAGCATGTTTCATGCTATGTGTTCCGGACTCCGATCTGATGTAGTATGCAGTATATGTTTTCTTGCTAATTGATATGTGATGCAGTCAGTTCCGGACTTCGGTCCGATGCAGTTAGTTCTGGACTTCAGTCTGATGCAGTTTCTGGACTTCGGTCTGATGCAGAAGGCAATGCCCTGGTTAGTTTCCGGACTTCGGTCCGATGCAGTTTCCGAACTTTGGTCTGACGCAGTGGGCAAGTCCCAGTATGTGCTTTATATGTTATTGTATGGTATGTGGTAGTTTATGGGAGCTCACTAAGCTTCATGCTTACAGTTTTCAGTTTTGGTTTCAGGTACTACCGCTAACAAAGGGATGAGCTCGGGTTGATGGCATCACACACACCACAGCTTCAGTTTATCCTAGGAGTTTATTTTGGATATTACCTTGATTGATATAGATTAGTTTGACACAATATTATGACATTTGAATTGCTCGTTCTATGGTTTTATTATATATGATGTGGTTTTTAGTATTATTAAAACAAAAAAAAATTGGGTCGTATTTTGGGTCGTTACAAGTTGGTATCAGAGCCTTGGTTTGAGGGATTCAGGCACACTTACGGGTGTGACTGAACTCAAACTAAGAAAATAGTTAAAGATTTCCAAAAGAGAAACATATCCGAAAAGAATTTTGAAAAGAACTTAGAAAGAAAAAGAGTTTTCTTAAAAGAGAGTGTGGTGCATGCGATCAACCGAGCTCAAGTAAGTACTCCCAAATTACCCATAGAAGTTTATATTATGATTATATGTTTCAGTTTCAGTAGATAACATGATAGAATAGGATTAAGAATATAGGAGGATGCCTTATGTGCCTGCTATATGTGTTTCAGCCTTATGAGGATTGCATGTTAGTATTCAGAAGACAGTAGTAGGATAGCCTGTTTAGGTTATGCCTGATATTGTGAGCTTAGCATTGTATGCTAGTATAGTTTCTTGTTATGAGAATAGAGTTGCTTGATTAGTTTCCTATTTCTGAATGCTGCTTACTTTGTGCTTTGTGGGACTCCGAGTGATGGGAGTTAGCCATTAGGTGAATACGTCACACCACATGTGATTAGGGTTGAATAATCTCAGAGTGCTAGATTTGGCCCTACTGCGTAGCTCTTGTTTGAGTCCAACTGTTGTACGAATGAGTCTTTTACTCGAAGGATTATCTGAGCCTCGTCACATGTGGTGGTATTCAGGTGATGGCTAATTGTCATTACAAGGAGGCCTTCAGTAGATGAGGACTGGTTTTTGGTTGAGTCAAAGATTTCCCTAGGGCAAGCCTAGGATGAGAGTAGCAGAGATTAGTAGTAGTAGCAGTGACTAGGTGGAGTTAAGGCATTTCTTGAGGAAAGTACAGATAGATGTAGAAGGTATTCGGGGCCCATACTACTGAAAGCAGAGGATCTGTACGTGAATCAAGGAAGGTCGAGGCGAGACCAGGAAACCTGTAATAATAGCGAACCCTCAAGATATATCAGTGTTTCTAATGTGTAATGTGATGTGTTTTCAGAATGGTGATTTTACGCCCTAGACCAGCAGGTGGCAGTTCAGGTGCCGGGGAGGGATCAGGATTAGGCTCGGGAGCCGAGCAGTTGGACGAGTAGACTAGGGAATTTTTCACTTTAGAGGTTACCAGTATCATACTTGAGCAGACTATTGTGGTCTTCAGTTCGATCAGAGGTTAGCATCTTGTCTTCTGAAGGATAGGGCACGAGACTGGTGGGAGTAGGTTGTGCATGGTATTGGGGATGACACGGAACTTGATGCTATGACTTGGGCTGATTTTACCACCATGTTTAGAGCCAAGTTTGCACCAGTTATTGAGGTGCAACAGTTAGCTAGAGAGTTTCAAGATCTTACTCAGACTATAGAGATAGTGGCGAAGATTACCGCCAAGTTAAGAGAGAGGGCTCTTCTTGTTCCTCAATATGCCGTTGGTGAGGAAATGAAGAAGGCCCATTATCATGAGATGCTGCAAAGTGATATCCGCCAGTTTGTGGGCCGATCTAGCTGTAAGACGTTGGATGATATGATTGTGAGGGCTCGAGAGAGAGAGAGAGATTGATCTTGAGATGGAGAAGAAGAGGAAGCTGGAGGTGGCTTCGGGTACAGGGAGTTTGGGCAAGAAGCCCAAGGTTTCAGATCATAGAACCAGAGGTCAGCAGAGCCACAGTCGGTGTGGCAAATGTGGGAGATTGCACGATGGGGCGTGAAAAGTAGGGAGTTCCGGCTATTACAAGTGCGGTCGGACGGGGCATATGAGCAGAGATTGTACAGCTTCTACCACTGCCACCTTAGTATCAGATGTGATTTTCTTCTATTGCAATCAAAGGAGACATAAAAAGTCCCAGTGCTCGAGCTTAGCCACAGCAGGGAAGGTGTCGACACCTGCCCCTGCTACATTGAGGATTACGGACGGTCGTCAGGGCTGGACCGAGGAGCCAGTGGCGAAAAGTAGAGCTTTTCAGATGATAGCAGAGGAGGCGCGAGCGACTCCTGACGTGGTGACAGGTATGTATTCTCCTTTTATCTATGCATTTATTATTGATTGTTTCTAATGTTATATGTTTGCGTATAGGGTCATTCTTAGTGAACGACATTTCAACTACAATGTTATTTGATTCGGGGGCTACCCGATCAATTGTCTCTCTTGCGCTTAGCAAGAGGTTTTAGTAGAGCTCCAGGGGAGCTGGATTGCCCACTCGACGTGGACATAGCCGATGATAGGACCGTCAGGCTCGCGAAAGTGCATAAGGCATGCTCGCTGCATTTATTCGATGAGCAATCTTTGGTAGACCTGGTCCCTATTCCTTTGCGAAGGAACAAGGTCATAGTAGGCATGGATTGGTTGAGACCCAATGGGGCGGTGATTAATTGCAAGTTGCAGCTAGTGAGGGTTCGTACTTTCAGTAGGGGAGAGTTAGTGATTCAAGGCGAGAGGCCACAACGCGGACTGATTCTTTGTTCAGCAGTGAGAGCGATGCGCTACTTCTAGCAGGGTTACGCAGGTTATGTCACATATGTGATGGACACCCGGGATAAGGGTAAGATGACAATAGATGATGTAGCAGTGGTGCGAGGGTACCCGGACGTATTCCCAGAGGAATTACACTGGATACATCTGGAGAGACATATGGAGTTCAGGATTAATCTGGTTCCTGGTGCGGACCCGATAGCCAAGGCACCATATTGGTTGGCTCCTCCAAAGATGCAGGATTTGTCTACGCAGCTACAGGAGCTTCTAGACAAGGGTTTCATCAGAGGATAGACGACTCCCGAGGATAGATTACCGGGAGTTGAACCGTATGTGCATAGATTACCGGGAGTTGAACAAGGTAACAGTGAAGAACCGTTACCCACTCCCGAGGATAGACGACTTCTTCGATCAGGTTCAAGGAGCATCTTGGTTTTCCAAGATTGATCTGCGCACCGATTATCATTAGATGCAGGTCAGGGGTGAGGACGTTCAGAAGATAGATTTGAGGACCTGTTATGGTCATTATGAGTTTGTGGTGATGTCGTTTGGGCTCACCAACGCTCCAGCCGCGTTCATGGATCTCATGAACCGCGTATGCAGGCCGATGTTGGATCGGTCTGTGATAGTATTCATTGATGACATTTTGGTTTACTTAATGGCAGCACGAGGAGCACTTGAGAAAGGTGCTAGACACGTTGAGGAGGGATAGACTTTTTGCAAAGTTCTCCAAGTGCGAGTTTTGGTTGCGCGAGGTGCAGTTCCTTGGTCACCTCGTCAACTAGAAGGGTATTCTAGTGGATCCGGCCAAGATCGAGGTCGTGATGCCGTGGGAGGTCTCAAGGTCTCCATCTGAGATTTGTAGCTTCCTAGGATTGGCAGGGTACTACATGAGATTCATTCAGGATTTCTCCAAGATAGCAGTTCCACTCATCCAACTAACCAAGAAGTAGGTGGTCTTTTGTTGGGGGTCCGAGCAGCAGGCAACATTCGAGACCCTCAGACAACGATTATGCGAGGCACCGATTCTGAACCTGCCAAAGGGAGTGGATGATTTTGTAGTCTATTGTGATGCCTTGATCATAGGTATGAGAACAGTGTTGATGCAGCGGGGGCATGTGATAGCTTACGCCTTTAGACAGTTGAAGCCTCACGAGGCTAACTATCCGATGCATGATTTAGAGTTAGGGGCAGTGGTGTTCGCCCTCAATATTTGGAGACACTACCTTTATGGGTTCCGTTGTGCCATCTACATGGATCACAAGAGTCTGAGATACCTCATGGAAAATCCGAATCTTAACATGAGGCAACATCGGTGGTTAGATGTGGTGAAGGATTACGATTGTGAGATCCTTTATCACCCGGGGAAGGCCAACGTAGTGGCCGACATCCTGAGCCGCAAGGCAGAAGCGGCACCGATCACGGATATATGCTTAAGGATGACAGTGATTACTCCATTTTTGGAGCTAATCAGGGAGGCACAAGTCGAGGGCCTCATGGAGGAGAGGCAAAAGAGTGAGAGGATTGTGGGCCGAGTAGCTTCCTTCGATTATGACAGTCGGGGATTGTTGACCCTGATGGGTTTTGAGCATTCTAACACTTCCTAAGTGTACATGCAACCCGAATAACCTTGGATCTATGTTTGTCTAATTATCATGCAAAGTTGAATTCCAAGGTTATATTCCTATCTAGCATACATGGGGAACAATTTTAACTTGAATAATAGATAGAATAACTTACCTTGTTGTTGTTTGTGTTCCTTGAAACCTTGTGAGCCTAGCACCCCAAGTGTGATGCCTCAAATGCTTCACACAACACCAAATTCTCTTGGAAGAACTTATGAGAGAACATACACTTCTTGAAATCGGCCAAGCCCTCTTGTTTCCTTAGTGTGTCCGATTTTGGTGGAGAACATGTTTCTTATATAGTGTTGACACATCTAGGGTTAAACCCTAATGTGTCATGACTCTTCATTTCCATGACCCATGGGTTTGTAACTCCCATGGAGCATCCATGGAGCATCCTATGGGTGGAACCCAACTTGATAATCCATGGAGCCTCTTAGCCCACTATACAAGATATGGATGATTTACATAATCAACCCATATATTTAATTAGTTATCTTTTGATCACATAATTAATTCTAAATTAATTCTTGATCAAACTAATCAAATAATATTATTAATATATTAGAACTTATAATATATTAATAATCTCCAAGTGTTATTTCTCTCATTTAGTCTATCCAATTGCATGGTGTCATGCAACCCAAATGGACCATGTCGGGTCGGGTCAAGTACATACCAGAAATAGTTATGGACTTAGACACCTTATCCAATAGTCTCCCACTTGGATAAGTCTAATAACTATTACTGCAAGTATGACTTCAGGAACCGATCGACAATCGTAGCTCTTTTCAAGGTTTCTCGGAACTGAGAAGATGATGATACGCCATTTAAGATAAGTGATCATATAAACCTCTGTTCTTTGATATCAGTCGGACAAATAGACGGAACAATGTCTTATTGTCCAACAGTTTGTTTCCCGATTTCCGATTTGTTTGACAAAGAACTTCATTGAACACATCAACTTAGTTCTGACCGGGCCCGGCACATAGGTAAAAACAAAATCATCGAGGGGCCCAAATATCAGCTTCTAATCCAAGAAGGAACAGATAAACTTCGACTCATATGTTTGTTCTACCACTCATTGAATTACACACAAGAGCACGATTTATAACATCGAGTTACCAATGCGTTTTTCGTACAATCAATGCATAACCAACTTGTAAGTAACAAATCATATCTCTAGGTTTGAAGACCTATACGATATTACCGTCTCACGATCACTCGAGATAGAATTCCATGAAGTGATTCCAGTGAGCGTGGGTTGAGTCCAATGCTCAGAACTTATGAGCACTCATGATTGCTGTAGCCTTGTCCAAGACCTCTACAACCAAACATGACAGTCTTGATTCATACCTACTTCCGACATATAACCGACTGTGGAGGTTTGAATAATATGTTATACCAAACAAAAATTATTCTGGAAGTCAAAACATGCAAAAGAAATATAGTAAACGATCGACAAGAGATAGCAACACTTTACTCATAAATAAAATACCTTTTATTCATCATCTAATGTCAATTACACTTTACGAATTTCGAGGTTATCTAACTACTAAATCTAATATCATCCTTTAGTCCTATGCTCCGAGCATGCTGGAGATGCTTAACCCGAGTCAGTCCCTTCGTGAGGGGATCTGCCGGATTCTCATCTGATGATACCCTCTTTGCCACGAGGAGTCCTTCTTCGATCCGATGTCTGATGAAATGGTATTTTCTGTCGATGTGTCTGGATCTCCCGTGATCCCTTGGTTCCTTTGCTAAGGCAACAACACTTTCACTATCACAGAAAATTTCCATTGGCTCTTTAATGGTTGGTACAACTCCAAGGTCTCCAATGAAGTTCCTCAGCCATAACGCCTCCTTTGCCGCCTCGCTAGCTGCAATATACTCTGATTCACCAGTAGAATCTGCCACTGTCTCTTGCTTGGAACTCTTCCAAGAAATTGCTCCTCCATTTAGGGTAAAGACCTAGCCCGACTGAGAGCGGAAGTTATCCCTATCAGTCTGGAAGCTAGCGTCACTATAACCTACAACTCTCAAGTCATCACTCCCACCGAGGGTAAGGACCCAGTCCTTAGTCCTTCGTAGGTACTTGAGAATATTCTTTACCGCAGTCCAGTATGCCTTGCCAGGGTTCCCCTGAAACCTGCTAACCATGCTTAGGGCAAAAGCTACATCAGGTTGAGTACACATCATATCATACATGATCGATCCTACATTCAAAGCATAAGGTACTCGATTCATTTGTGCTATCTCAGCCTCAGTGCTAGGGCTTTGTGTCTTACTCAGTTTGGCGCTACTCTGGATGGGCAACTCTCCTTTCTTGGAGTCTTGCATGCTGAATCTTTTCAGCACCTTATCCAAGTAGGTACTCTAACTAAGTCTAGTTAGTCTTTTACTCCGATCTCTCAAGATTCTTATCCCTAAAATATAGGCAGCTTCAACAAGGTCCTTCATAGCGAAACACTTTCCAAGCCAGGACTTTACTTCCTGCAGAGTTGGAATGTCGTTTCCTATGAGTAGTATGTCATCCACATACAATACCAAAAAGCTAACTATACTCCCACTAGCCTTGACATACACACAAGATTCATCTTGACTCCTAGAAAAGCCAAATTCCTTGACCTTTTCATCAAAGCAAAGATTCCATCTGCGAGGTGCTTGCTTTAATCCATAGATGGATTTCTCAAGCTTACACACTCTATTAGGGTACTCGTTGCTGACAAAACCCTCTGGCTGACTCATGTAAACATCTTCAGCCAACTCTCCATTAAGGAAAGCGGTTTTGACATCCATTTGCCAAATTTCATAGTCATGAAATGCGGCTATGGCTAACAGAACCCGAATAGACTTAATCTTGGCTAACGGAGAAAAGGTTTCATCATAATCCACTCCAGGAATTTGAGAGAAGCCCTTTGCAACAAGTCTAGCCTTATAAGTGTGTACTTTACCATCCATGTCGGTCTTCTTCTTGAAGACCCATTTGTACCCTACTATCTTACGACCTGGTACATTCTCAACCAAGTTCCAAACTTTATTGTCATACATGGATTGTATCTCGCTATCCATAGCCTCTTTCCATTTAGCAGACTCGGGGCCTGCCACGGCTTCCTCGTAGTTGTTAGGGTCATCTTGACTTACTAGTGTCCCATCACTAATAAGTGTCTCACCTTCTGCAGTAATATGGAATCCATAGTAATGCTCAGGTGCACTCCTAACTCTCATGGAACGCCTCAGAGGCACAGATTCGTCAATTGGCTCAACAGGAGTTTCCTCCTCAAGTTGAGGGCTAGAGTTTGAAGTTCCATCACCACTTGACTCTTGAATTTCTTCAAGATCAATTTGCCTCCCACTGTCTCCTTGGCTTATAAACTGTCTTTCTCGAAAGACTCCTCTTCTTGTTACAAAGACCACATTGTCACTAGGTCTGTAGAAGAGGTAACCAAAGGATTGCTGTGGGTAGCCGATGAAAATACACCTCTCGCTTCGAGGTTCGAGCTTATCATGAGTCTCGCATCTCACGAAAGCCTTGCAACCCCAAATCTTGATGTGGTCTAGTTTAGTTACTTTACCCGTCCACATCTCGTGAGGAGTTTTGGCAACTTTCTTTGTAGGGACTAGATTAAGGATATGGGCGGCAGTCTCTAAGGCATACCCCCAGAATGAGATTGGTAGCGAAGCTCGACTCATCATGGAACGAACCATGTCCAACAAGGTTCGATTACGCCTCTCAGCCACACCATTCAACTGCGGTGTCCTGGGAGGTGTCAATTGTGAGACAATCCCACATTCCCTTAGATAGTCGAGGAACTCTGAACTAAGATACTCACCACCTCGATCGGATCGAAGCATCTTAATGTTCCTGCCCAATTGATTCTCGACTTCCTGTTTAAATTTCTTAAACTTCTCGAAAGTCTCTGACTTATGCTTGATTAAGTAGACATATCCATATCTACTGTAATCATCAGTAAAAGTTAAATAATAACGATTAGCATCCCTTGTGGCATGTTTAAATGGTCCACACACATTCATGTGTATAAGGTCCAACAAACCTTCACCTCTTTCACACGAGCCTGTGAAGGGTGACTTTGTCATTTTTCCAAGTAAGCATGATTCGCAACTATCATCTGACTTTAGGTCAAACGGTTCCAAGACTCCATCCTTTTGGAGTTGGCCTATGCGTTTCTTGCTTATACGTCTAAGACGACAATGCCATAATGATGATTTATCCAAGTTATTATTATTAGGAGAATCAATACACAAAACATTATTTCCTGAGTTATCTAGAATAGATACAGCTTCATACACACCATCACAAAGTAATGCTTTAAAATAAAGAACATTATTAAAGAAAGCATTAATCGAACCAACTTCATTATCAAATGAAAAGGTGAAACCTTGTTTGTACAATGCATGAAAGGAAATAATATTTCTTGCCATTCCTGGCGAGTAACAACATTTATTCAAATCTAAACTAAACCCACTACTTAGCGATGAAGTATAAACTCCAATCTTGGTGACAGGTGAAGCTTTCCTGTTCCCCATGATCAAGTTTATTCTTCCTTGCTCCACATTCTCACTTCTTCTTAGTCCCTGCAAGTCACAAAAAATATGAATACCACAATCGGTATCAAGGACCCAAGAATTAGAATGGGGTGAGTTATTAGAAATGATAGTGTAAATACCTATATGGTTGGGTTTGACTTTCCCATCCTTCACATACTGCTGGTACTTTGGGCAGTTTTGCTTCCAATGAGCTTTTTCATGGCAATAGAAGCATTCAGCCTCTTTTGGGTCAGAAGAAGGAGTAATGAAACCTTTCTTGGTTCCACTTGAAGAAGAGCCATCAAGGGTCCGAGCCTTGGTACCCTTTGAAGATCTCTTTCTCTTCCTCCCTCGACTTTTCCCGATTGCCAAAACCGGAGTTGAGTTTGGAGTAGGAGTGATAGCAACCGACTTCCCCTTAAGACCTGATTCTGCAGTCTTGAGAAGTCCCTGAAGTTTGCTGAGTGTGACCTCTTCCTTATTCATGTGATATGTCATGCGGAATTGATCATAGCACGATGGTAAGGAGCGCAAAATTATATCTATTGCAAGCTCCTCCGGGAAGTTCACATTAAGCTTCAGCAATCGATCCACATACCTTTGCATTTTCTGCATGTGGCTCGTGACGGAATCCCCGTCCTTCATCATGGTTGTTATCTTGGAGCAGATGATTCCGTACCTCTCTTGTCGTGCACTTTGATGGTATCTTTCCATCAAATCTTGGTGCATTTCATAAGGGTAGAAATCCTCATAGGACTTTTGGAGTTCTGCTGTCATTGTGGCCATCATGATGCATGCTACTTTCGTAGCATCCCTTTCATGTGCCTGAAAGTTAGCGATCTCCTGAGGAGTTGTAGTGGTCTCATCAATCTCCTTAAGCTCCTTGTCAAGGACATATTCTTTGTCCTCGTAGCGGGTAATCATCCTGATGTTTCTGATCCATTCATTGAAGTTGGATCCATCAAAGGTGACTTTCCCACACAAACTCATAAGAGTAAAGGAGCCATTAGGATTCGAGCCAGAAGCATTATTTGAAGACATCTGAAAGAGGAGAACAAGTTTAGTATAGATTTAAGAGAGTCCTTAATAAAACACCCAAATGTAATATTAAGGCTAGGATCCAATCACAATATAATACAACTTAGAAGAGGTATGCCGTAATCTAAGCTATACCATATTTGAAAGGTAGGTGAATGACGATTCACCAATTTCCACCACGAAAACCAAAATATTAAATATTAGGTTTTATGATTGGTTCTTAGAAATTCCTAGATTCTTTGAGATTCAATGAACTTTTCAAAGGCATGTTTCAATCTCGAGAGTGCCCTCCAAGTTTTGTGACTGGGATACCGAGGATCACAAAACGAGGTGTGAAGTAACCATGCAAATCACTTGGTACCCTTAAAGTTTATCACTCAATCGATGTGCCGGTAAACCACACACGCTCCAGCGATACTATAATAAACCTTAAGTCACCCTTTACCTACCTTGTTAAGTCCAAGTTAGTGTGCTGGTTAACCACACATGCTCCACCAACGACTTAGACAAAGTGTAAAGTGTAATTCCATGGATTAGCACCTTATTCACATTTTCCTAAAGTAATTAAGATTGGGAATTTAATAAAACATTTAGTTACTTTATAATATTCATCATACTTTGAATGAGAATTTATAAGTCCTTGTCTTACCCGTTCGGCTAACGACCCTCCACCAGTCAAGCAAGCGGTGGGTGAGAGTGGACACCCATTAAGTCACCATTTTATAGGCAACAACCTTATACCCACCTTATAGACCGGCTTCGTGAATGAGGCGTACTAGCGGTAAGACGACTTTATTCTTATACATATATATATAATTATTAAATCATCATAATATAAGTATAATTGTTGAATTTTAACTTTTAAAATTCTAGGGGTTGGAACTAAAGTTTTAACTTAACTTTACTTGTTCCAAAACTTGAGGGCAAGTTTTGTAACTTTCAAAACTTTTCATTTCTTGTAACTTATGAGTTTAATAGAGTAATAAAATGAAGACTCTTCATTTTTCTAACTCTTGTGTTCTTTTAATGGTTTTAATTCAAGTGTGACTCTTGGTTTTCCATAACTTGAGGACAAGTTATGGACTCCATTAAAACACATTATGATCAAGAATTAATCTACCACATAGGTTACAAATAATTCCTATGATCATCTAAAACATCATAAGAACAACAACATGAATATGAACACAATCAAAAATTACATTTAAAACTTTGTAATTTTGATAACTAGTTGTTGTGAATGAATTAGAAAGAACATTACACCATCAAAACAAGTTTTCAAGTACCAAAACAATTTAGGGTAATGTTTCTAGTCCATTTCCAGCAACTAAAATCGAAATTCTGCAATCAGTCGATCCTACTCGCCGAGTGCATGAATTTACTCGCCAAGTTGGTTGAAGATACACGTGAACTCGCCCCCCTATAGACTCGACGAGTCCCCCCTATAGACTCGACGAGTCCACTCGTAGACAACAAGATTTTCGACTTTTTTTCAACTTTTAAGCACAAATAAAAGGCAAACAAAACTATTCTCTGGTACCACTGATGGGTTTTGAGCATTCTAACACTTCCTAAGTGTACATGCAACCCTAATAACCTTGGATCTATGTTTGTCTAATTATCATGCAAAGTTGAATTCCAAGGTTATATTCCTATCTAGCATACATGGGGAACAATTTTAACTTGAATAATAGATAGAATAACTTACCTTGTTGTTGTTTGTGTTCCTTGAAACCTTATGAGCCTAGCACCCCAAGTGTGATGCCTCAAATGCTTCACACAACACCAAATGCTCTTGGAAGAACTTATGAGAGAACATACACTTCTTGAAATCGGCCAAGCCCTCTTGTTTCCTTAGTGTGTCCGATTTTGGTGCAGAACATGTTTCTTATATAGTGTTGACACATCTAGGGTTAAACCCTAATGTGTCATGACTCTTCATTTCCATGACCCATGGGTTTGTAACTCCCATGGCGCATCCATGGAGCATCCTATGGGTGGAACCCAACTTGATAATCCATGGAGCCTCTTAGCCCACTATACAAGATATGGATGATTTACATAATCAACCCATATATTTAATTAGTTATCTTTTGATCACATAATTAATTCTAAATTAATTCTTGATCAAACTAATCAAATAATATTATTAATATATTAGAACTTATAATATATTAATAATCTCCAAGTGTTATTTCTCTCATTTAGTCTATCCAATTGCATGGTGGCATGCAACCCAAATGGACCATGCTGGGTCGGGTCAAGTACATACCAGAAATAGTTATGGACTTAGACACCTTATCCAACAGAACCTTCATGAGAGGATTTAGGTACCGTACTAGGGTGGAGTATGGTAGGTGTTGATGGAGGAGGCCCATAAGTCTCGATTTTCCATTCACCCAAGGGCGACGAAGATGTACAGAGATCTTCGACCTGACTATTGGCGGCCCTGCATGAAGTGGGATGTCGCCAGGTATGTGGAGAGATGCCTAACCTGTGGGAAGATCAAGGCAGAGCACTAGAGACCCCACGGCAAGATGCAGCCGTTAGACATTTTGTAACATCGTAAAAATTTGAACAATTTTTCGCTTTTGTAATCCATAAAAATATCATTTTAAATCATAAAAAAATTCATTATATCAACATCGTATCAATACAAAACCCAAGATCAAAATATATATAAACTCCGATATGCGTGTGTACGAATCATGTCGGTGCCTTCCCGCGATCATCGCTGGTACCTGAAACACATAACACATAACACTGTAAGCATAAATGCTTAGTGAGTTCCCCAAAATACCACTCTAACACATAATAGCCACTCGAGGCTGTAACTCTGTTGACCCTCAGGTCTATGTGTCTCAGTGGGGCCCTCCAGGCCCAACTCTCTATGGGCCCTCTGGCCCTAACTCTGTGGACCCGAAAGTCCTAACTCTGTGGACCCGAAGGTCCTAACTCTATAACTCTGAATCATACATAGCACATATCACAATAAATCATAGCACATAAATAACATGCAATTACACTGGCATATAACTCTAAAAAACTCTATTACATAACTCTGTTACCAAGCTAGGTAAAGTATAGTGAGAGGACTCACCTCAGGCGTCTCGGTAAATCGCTGACTCGGTAGGAATATTGCCTAGTCTTCGCCTATTCACATAAAGTAAATACTCTTATACATATAATTCTTAAGACTAGACTCAACCTGCCTTTGGCACCCTCGGGAGGGAAAAAGGCTATTTTACCCCCCTCCCAACACAAGTGCATCCTGGTGACTCGGCGAGTTCACACATGTACTTTAACACTTTGTCCCGCTTGGCACGCCAAGTCCCTCCCTATGCTTGACAAGTCATACTAGGCATGAATCGCGGGGCCACCATGACTCAACTCGCCGAGTCTCAAGAACAACTCGGCAAGTACCGCCTTGAACTCCAGTCATCTAACTCCCTTCCGACTCACTGAGTCATCCCCCAACTCAGCAAGTCTACCTACTGATCAATTTACGTGAAACCCTAACCCTACTTGCCGAGTATCAGGAACAACTCGACGAGTTCATGCCATTCACAAACTCTCCTGGCCTCCTGAGGTCAGATCTGTTTCCCTAAATCCAAGATCTGGCCTTCCCAAGCATGAATGTCACGTAAAGCTCGAAACTTGGTGCTTGTATAACAACAACAAGGCATCAAAAGGAGATTTAGTCCCAAAAATGGCAACCTAAGTCCAATAACCCCAAACTGATCCATAAAGCTCCAAGGGTTAAGGCCTCTGGACCTCTTTGAGTCCAAATCCAAGGCACAAACTCGAAGAGGGACCATTTGCTCCACATAATCACTCTCCAAAGGGGTTAGAAAACTCTAACTCTATAGATGAACACCAAAACAGAAGGAGGTTCGAACCATTACCTCAAAATGAAGTCTCTGAATCCCTGGAACTGCTAGAATCGCACCTCCCCTCTTGCTCTTGCACCTCCTTCTTGCTAAACCAAAGATACAAGGATCAAAAGTGTCTTCTTCTTCCTCACAATGATTTGGCTCTCTTAGGGTTCTCTCAAGGGATTGGTAGCCGCAATGAGAGGCTATAAGTGCCCTTAAATAGGCTCCAAACCCTGGGATTTAGGGTTTCATTAAATAGCGTGGACTCGCTGAGTCCAAATCAAATCCGGATGAACAATCACGACCCTACTCGGCGAGTCTACGCATCAACTCGCCGAGTTCCTTCTCATAATTCAAAATAATTAAATATAATAAAATACCTGAAAACCCAACTGTTACAATTCTCCCCCACTAGAAACGGACTTCGCCCTCGAAGTCTCACTCTTGAAATAACTCCGGATGCTGCTCACGCATCTCACGCTCCGGCTCCCAAGTCAGCTCGGACCCCTTCCGGTGTTGGCACTGAACCAAAACCAGAGGCACTTCCTTTTTCCTCAAAACCTTGATCTTCCGATCCCTGATCGCCACCGGTCTCTCAGCATAATTCAGGCTCGCATCCACCTGAATGTCCTCCAATGGCACCACTGTCGACTCATCTGCTATACACTTCCGCAACTGCGATACGTGGAAAGTGTCATGAATCTGACCCAACTCTGCCGATAGCTTCAAGCGATACGCTACCGTGTCCACCCTCGCGATTACATTAAACGGCCCAATATACCGGGGTCCTGGCTTGGCCCTCTTTCTGAATCGGATCACTCCTTTCTAAGGAGATACTTTCACAAGCACCAAATCAACGACCTAAAATTCGAGCTCGGATCGTCGCCTATCAGCATAATGTTGGATTAATGTCTAAGTCCATAACTATAATTGGTAAGACTTGACCCGACCCGGCATGGTCCATTTGGGTTGCATACCATCATGCACTTGGATAGATTATAATGAGAGAAATAAGACACTTATGGTTATTAATATATTATAAGTTCTAGTATATTAATAATAAGAATAATAAGATTATTTAATTAGTATTGATCAAGAATTAATCTAGGATTAATTAAGTGATCAAAATAAGACTAATTAAATATATGGGTTGATTGTGTAAATCATCCATACTTATAAAGTGGGCTAATGCTCCATGGATAATCAAGTTGGGCTAAAACCCATAGGATGGTCCATAGATGCTCCATGGTGTATTTGAACCCATGAATCCAAGGAAATGGAAAGCCATGACAATTAAGGATTTACTCTAATTGTAACACTATATAAAGATCTTATTCTTGACAAAATCGGCCACTAGAATCACACTAGAAAGTGAAGAAGAGGGCTAGCCGATTTCATGAAGTGTAGAACTCTCTCAAGTTATTCTAAGTGTTTTGATGATTGTGATTCCATTTGAGGCTTCCACACTATTGGGGCTAGGCACTCAAGCTTCATGAAGACTTTCTACATCAAAGAGGTATGTATTCTATCTTGTTACACGCATTGTTTTGTATGCTAGATTAGGATAATACCTTGGATGTTCTTATTTGCATGTATAATAGAGAAAACATAGATCCAAGGTATTTAGGGTTGCATGTACACTTAGGAGTGTTAGAATGCTCAAAACCCAACAGTGGTATCAGAGCCTAGGCTTGTTTTCTTGTTATACCTACAAAACTGCTTAAAAAATCGAAAGTGTTGCTGTTTGATCATCAGACTCGGCAAGTCCATCAAGGAACTCGGCTAGTCCATGCCTAAAAAATGATCAAAACGATCCAACTCGCCGAGTCGGTTCATGCACTCGACGAGTTGGACCCCCAGACAGCATATTTTCGAGGTTTTTGGCTAGAAATGGACTAGGAACATTACCCTAAGTTGTTTTTGAACTTATAAACTTGTTTTAATGTGGTAATGTTCATGCTAATCCATTTTCAAAGATAATTGTCAATAGATTCATGTTTTGTATTAGTTTAAGGTTTAGACTAATTACATGAAAAAGTTTGATTTGAATTATCTTGTTTTTATGAGTTGCTTAGATTAATAGAAAAGTTAATTGAAATAGTTGCTTTCAATCCATTTTAATCTAAGAGTTGAGTATAAAATGTGTTTGTGTAACTTGTCCTCAAGTTACATGAAGAGTCACGTTAAAGACTCATAAAACTCATAAAAGTTGGTAATGGTTACAAAATGAAGAGTCTTGTGTCATTGAATTTTTTTTTATGACTCCGTAACTTGTCCTCAAGTTATGGAAGTTCAAGAGTCACTTCATTAAAGAGTAAAAGTGTATCCTTAATTAATTCCATAAGTTATAAAAATAAAGAAAAGTTAGTTCTTTTATTAGTTTAAAGTCTTCCATAAGTTATGGGACTTGAAGAGTTTTTTGGATTAAAACTACTTTAAACACATAAGTTATGGAATTAATTAGTTTTGAATAGTTTCAAAACTTGCCCTCAAGTTTTGGAATTTGAAAAGTTTTCTCTTATGAATACTTTAATTCCAAGTTAGCCCTTAGAATTCTAAAGAGTTAAAATTCAACACTTATACTATTTATAACATTAATGGTTAATTATATATATATATATATATATATGTATAAGAACAAGTCGTTTTACCGTTAGTAGGCCTCATTCACAAAACCGGTCTATAAGGTGGGTATAAGGTTGTTGCCTATAAAATGGCGACTTAATGGGTGTCCACTCTCACCCACCGCTTGCTTGATCGGTGGAGGGTCGTTAGCCGAACGGGTAGGACAATGACTTTAAATTCTCATTAAAAGTATAATGAATATTATAAAGTAACTAAATGTTTTATTTAATTCCCAATGTTAGTTATTTTAGGAAAAATGTGAATTTGGTGCTAGCCCATGGAATTCACACTTTGTACCTTACCAAGTCGTTGGTGGAGCGTGTGTGGTTAACCGGCACACTAACTTAGACTAGTAAGGACCACGAAGGGTGACTTACGGTTTGTCATAGATCAATGGAGCGTGTGTGGTTAACCGGCACATTGATTAGGTGATAATATTAAGGGTACCAAGTGAATTGGTATGGTTATTCACACCTTGTTTTGTGATCCTCGGCATCCCAGTCACAAAATTTGAGAGGGCACACTTGAGATTGAAACATGCCATTGAAAAGTTCAATGAATCTCAAAAGATCTAGGAATTTCAAATCCAATTAAAACCTAATAAATCATTTCGTTTATCTTGGTGGAAATTGGTGAATCATCATTCACCTACCTTCAAATATTTTATAGCTTGGATTACGGCATCGCTGTTCCAAATTATAAAATATTGTGTTGGGTCCTAGCCTTAATATTTCATATTGGGTGTCATATTAAGGACTTTAAATCAACTATCTTGAATATCTCCCAAAACATGCCTGGTTTAGACATTTATGATCTTCCCAAATCTCTTGAAACTAGCTTTCCTAAATGAAGATGATGTTCCAATGGAAATCATACTTCTTTCACCTCCTCCAATTATTCTCCCTACCCCACAAGTTCTTGAAAAGTTTAAGGTCACTCGAGCCCTATTGGCAAGTAAAGGTCTTGGTGTGGTCACATCTTGGAGATAAAGTCACATATTGACAAGCCGGGAGAGTTGGGTGTCAAAGTCTCGTGAAAGTTGGATGTTCCATCACTTTCTTAGTAACATAGCGGGTCTCTTTGGGACTACTATGAGACAGACTATGACACGAGCCTTAATGATCTTATCTATTTGCTTTGTGTTCCGGAATCAGCAATGATTTGAGACACTAGTAAAGAAAATTTTATTAGAAGATCAACTTCCTAAATCTTAAATGGAAATTGGTAATGGTAGCTTTGGATATCTAGAAAAGCATTTCTCTTCCCAATGGAAAGGCATCGGCCATAGTCAAATCGGTTGACCAAATGGTAAAGAGGAAAACTAAGTCTGTGATAGTCCCGTGTACCATTATCAAAGGGTCCATATGTTTATATTGCCAAAGAAAGGGTAATTGGTTGCGAAGCTGCCATAATTTACCTAAGGATGTTAAAGTCGATAAGTTTGACTCTACTTCAGGTAAAGTCCACTATCTAACTCTATTAAGTTTCTATTTGGAGATTCTTATTACATAATGTGAATGGGTCACATGTTGATGTCTTTTAAGAATCAAAGAAAAGATAGGAAGCTTAAAGAAGTATATGCTGATTTTGATTGCGAAGATGGGTTTCAATCGCATGGTTCGGTAATCAGAATTTTGAGCTGTTGCTTAAGAGTTATAATATATTGCTTGTGAATAGATAACAACAAGGTTTTCATGTGGATTGTAAGGATAAGTTTTTCCGCAAAGTTTTAAAATAAAAGAAAAAAGGGTTTTAATTTTATTTATTTTAAAAATATCCTTACAATGGCATCTGTGGAAAATTGTTGCTTATATGTTTCCAGTAATAGAAATATTGGAAAGTGGATTTGATTCTTTCATTTGTGGTAGTGTCTGAATTTACCAAATGAAGAAAGTTTTTCGTCACCCAAGTTTCAATTGGACAGAAACTTGGAATCATACAAGTTGTATTGTATGATGAATGAGAATTTTCATCTTTGAAAAATTAAGACTAATTCTTTGATCACATGTGTATGTGAGTCAATTGAAGGACTAAGGAATTAGGTACACTGGGTGTGCACTGGTCAAGGTCCACCGCAAAGATTGATTTGTCATGATTTACTAAAGATTAGTAAATATGATTATACTTATAAGGTTAAGTATAATTCTGTAACATTGAAAAGGTTCCAATGTATGGCAGAGCGAATAAGAAGAATCAAATTAGGCAGAAGGATAAAAGTTTCTCAAATCTGAAAAGATGGGAGAGTACTTTAGTATCAGTTTTATGATCATCTTAATGATTTAGAAACCATATCACAAATTCGTACTCTACGGACGTCTTAGTGTATTGTTATGGCTAAGAAGAGAGGTCATGAATTGTTGGATTGATTAAGATCAAGGAGATGAGTCATACTTCGTTCCAAAACAATTCTTAGAGTCATACTCCAAGATTGTAACATTGAGTGACATAAAGTAAGGTTTAAAACACTTATCAAATGTAGTGTAAAATGTTTTCTACTCTTGTACATTTGAGATTGGTAAGTTGTGATGTCTTGGATGAGACAAAGACCAACTAAGACCAATTGTGTGAAGTGTTAGTCTGGATAAGAATCCACACTATCCCTTGAATATTTGTTTTGTCAAGGAATGATTCTTGACTAGGAAAACTTATATGTCAAGGGGACAATGGGAGCCTTAAAGATCCTGAAAGAGTTTCAAGATTTAATCAAGAGTGAAACCTGTAATTTATCACTAGCACACAACTTAAGGTTTGCAACCTATCGTGTTGACATAATTCTCATTTCTGTACCTACTTCAAATAAGTTGGATTTGCATGTGAGTTATCAGAGTTCAACTTGGAAGCATTGGTGGGCCTTGTGCTACCAAGGTGACAAGAAAGTAAGATTGAACAAGTTTAATCCATGTAAGGCTGAATTTGTCACTAACCTTACCTTGTGATTATGGTTTTGACAAATTCACATGGATAGCAACTCATACACTATAAAATCTAAGTTTCATAAGGTTTCTCTCCGATTCATGAAAATGATGGTGAGGAAACGCTTTCACTAAGTAGATATTACGTAGATAGCAATTGTGTTATTTGCATTTTCAAAAGTCGTTAGTGGAGCGCGTGTGGTTAACCGGCACGCTAACATGGACTTGTGAGAAATGGAAAATGCCTAAGCAATTGAGACTATGATTACAGCATCCCTTTTCATAGTTCTAAAAATTGTTTAGACACACATGTGAGCTATCTAAGAAAGGATGTATGAATCTAAATTTCAGAAGTCCAGCAGATTTCTGAAAATATGTCAGAGCTAGTAGGAGTATAAGTGTTATGCTGATAATCATCATGTTAGTGGGAGCATGATTATTATGATTAGTATTGCAAGCTAGCAATGTTAATTATAGAAAACAAAGTTTCAATTCGTGAAGTTGCAGGGGTTGAAAAGTTGTTTTGCTATAATTAAGGGAGAGGAAATTATACTTCATGTCAATTCTAAAGCTTAGATTGAGATTTTAATCATCTTTAGTCAAGAATATATATGAATTTTGTGTTGGAATGGTTCAACTTGAAGAAATTCTATATATATTGCATTTTCAAAATTCGATTATGATTACAGCATCCCTCTTCATAGTTAAATTTTGAAAACATGGCAAATAAAAAAATATTGTAGCAAAAGACTTGTCTAGTATCATGTCTTTATGTCAAACATCATGAATCGTGTCCCATATGCTTCGGATATAGGATCGATTGCATGTGCTATAATATTCATCCTTTCTAAATTTTCCAAATGCTTAAGGCATTGAGAAGGGAAAAGTCTAGAACTGGATATGACTAAAGTGATTAAGCAATTGTCGAGGACAATCTGAGGTTTGCCAAAGATTGGTTGCTCAGGGACATTTGGAAGTATAGTGTTAATTTTGGCAGGACCGTATTGACATATTCTGAAAAAAAAAAGTAACTCTTGTTCAGAAGTGATAGTCAAAATAGGACTATGGAAATGTCTCCATAGGTGGAAGTTATTCAATCTATGTAAGATTAGAAAACCTTAATGCAAGAAGGATGTTCAAAGCAATGTACTTTGAATATGAGACTTCCGTTCCATTGAAGTTGAGCTTCTTTGGAATACTCTGTAATGACTAGTGACAAGGTTTTGGTGACTTTGTGCATAATCATTACAAGAGGAACATTGCATAAAAGTTTAAAATCTAACAAATTTTTTTTTGGTAAAGGATAGGAATCGGGGATTCTCACATTTACAATAAGGATTTGGGATTGAGAAATGAGTATCATTGGAATCATGTTCAATTGATCTACATCACAATGTAAGGATCATAGACAAACATAGTGTGCATACTTGGAGTATGGCATAACTATTGTTTAGAAAAACAAAGTGTACATGCTAGGAGCATGGGATGACTGTTGTTTTTATTCAAGTCTTAAGTTGATTATTTGAAACATTGAATAAAGTGTAATCAATATGGTGATAAATAAAAGGTGGTTTTATTTATATTCAAAAGGGTTCTGAGACCATATTAGATTCGATTATTATTGTGTTTCACTTTGCATGTTTTGACTTCCAAAATAGCTAGGTTATTCTTTCCGAATGACTAAGTTATTTAAACACTCCACAGTCGTTCATATGTTGGAAGTAGGTATGAATCAAGACTGTCATGAATCGGGTTTGTAGATGGCTAAATGGGTTTAGTCATGGCAATGGTTGCTACAACATTCATGAGTGCTCATAAGTTATGAGTATTGGAATAAACCCACGCTCACTTGTATCACTTCATGCAATTTATCTCGAGTGATCGTGAGACGGTAATATCATATAAATTTTCAAACCTAGAGATATGAGTTGTTACCTATGAGTTGCTTGTGCATTGATTGCACGTAAACGCATCAGTAACTTGATGTTATAAAACGTGCCTTTGTGTACAATTCAACAAGTAGTAGAACAAGTATATGAGTCGAAGTTTATCTGTTCCTTCTAGAAATAGAAGCGATATCTGGGCCCCTTGATGATTTTGTTGTGACCTATGTACCGGCCGGTCAGAACTGAATTGATGTGTTCGATTAAGTTCGTTGTCAAACAAATCGAAAATCGGGAAACAAACTGCTGGACAATAAGTACGACGTTGTTCCATGTATTTGTCCGGCTGATATCATGAGAACAGAGGATTATATGATCCCTTATCTAATGGACAAGTCATTTACAAGGTCAGAGTTCATCTACAAGGTCAGAGTTCGACAGAAGCTTTTGAGAGCTACGATTGCCAGTTGGTTTCTGAAGTCATACGCAATAATAGTTTTAGAATTATCCAAGTGGGAGACTGTTGGATTAATGTCTAAGTCCATAACTATAATTGGTAAGACTTGACCCGACCGGGCATGGTTCATTTGGGTTGCATACCATCATGCACTTGGATAGACTATAATGAGAGAAATAAGACACTTATGGTTATTAATATATTATAAGTTCTAGTATATTAATAATAAGAATAATAAGATTATTTAGTTAGTATTGATCAAGAATTAATCTAGGATTAATTAAGTTATCAAAAGAAGACTAATTAAATATATGGGTTGATTGTGTAAATCATCCATACTTATATAGTGGGCTAATGCTCCATGGATAATCAAGTTGGGCTAAAACCTATAGGATGGTCCATGGATGCTCCATGGTGTATCTGAACCCATGGATCCAAGGAAATGGAAAGCCATGACAATTAAGGATTTACTCTAATTGTAACACTATATAAAGATCGTATTCTTGACAAAATCGGCCACTAGAATCACACTAGAAAGTGAAGAAGAGGGCTAACCGATTTCATGAAGTGTAGAACTCTCTCAAGTTATTCTAAGTGTTTTGATGATTGTGATTCCATTTGAGGCTTCCACACTATTGGGGCTAGGCACTCAAGCTTCATGAAGACTTTCTACATCAAAGAGGTATGTATTCTATCTTGTTACACTCATTGTTTTGTATGCTATATTAGGATAATACCTTGGATGTTCTTATTTGCATGTATAATAGAGAAAACATAGATCCAAGGTATTTAGGGTTGCATGTACACTTAGGAGTGTTAGAATGATCAAAACCCAACACATAACTCTTCTGGCGACTCTGAGCGGTCAACAACCTCTGCCTGACCTGCTGGATCAGCTCAGACGTCTGAAGCACTATCTCCGTACTACCCATCACACGCTGTCACACCTCTCCCCAACAAATGGGGTTCCGACACCTCCTCCCATACAACAGCTCAAAGGGTGGCATACCAATGCTCGAATGATGGTTGTTTTTGTAGGAAAATTCCACTAAGGGTAAGTATGTGTCCCAACTCCCACCGAAATCCAACACACATGCCCGGAGCATATCCTCGAGCGTCTGAATCATCTGCTCGCTCTGTCCGTCAGTCTTGGGGTGGTACGCGGTACTGAAATGCTATCTAGTACCCAATTCCTCATGGAATTTCTTCCATAATCTAGAGGTGAAACGCACATCTCGGTCTGAGACAATCGAGATCGGCACTCCATGCCGTGCTACCACTTCCCTCACATACATCTCCGCCAGCCTCTCCGCGGAAGAGCTCTCGCTAATAGCGAGGAAATAAGCGCTCTTCGTCAATCGATCTACAATCACCCAAATTGCATCGACGCCCCTCGCAATCCTTGGCAATTTGGTAATAAAGTCCATGGCAATCTATTCCCACTTCCACTCGGGAATCTCCAACGGCTGCAACTTGCCGTGAGGTCTCTGATGCTCGGCCTTAACCCTGCGACATGTTAGACACCTCTCCACGAACCATGCAACGTCCCACTTCATACAGGGCCACCAATACTCCCTTTTTAGGTCCAAATACATCTTAGTGGCCCCGGGATGGATCGAGAACTTCGATCGATGAGCCTCTTCCATCAAAATGGTACGCGTTCTGCCCACATGCGGTACCCAGATCCGACCCTGAAACGTCATAAGCCCCCGACCATCGGTGACGAACTCTTATACTTGCCCGACAACCGACTCTCTCTTCTAGTTTTTTGGCCTAACGGCCTCGGCCTGAGCTCCTCGAATGGTTTCCAACACCGGAGTCATCACCGTCAACCTCATACAAATGTCACGTATCGGAACACTCTCCGCCCTACGACTCAGGGCATTGGCCACCACATTGGCTTTTCCCAGGTGGTACAGGATCTTGCAATCATAATCCTTTACCACATACAGCCATCTCCTCTGTCGCATATTCAGGTTGGGCTGATCCATCAAGTACTTCAGGCTCTTGTGATTCATGTATATGGTACACCAGACCCCATATAAATAGTGACGCCAGATCTTGAGGGCGAACACCACTGCCCCCAACTCCAAATCATGGCTAGGATACCTCGTCTCATGAGGCTTCAGCTACCTCGATGCATACGCTATCACATGACCCCTCTGCATAAGTACTGCTCCCAATCCTAATATCGATGTATCACAATATACCACAAAATCTTCCATTCCCTCCGGAAGTGCTAACACTGGGGCTTCGCATAATCTCTGGCGAAGTGTCTCGAAGGAGGTCTGCTGCTCTGGACCCCAAGCAAAAACTACACCCTTCCAGGTCAACTTGGTTAGTGGCACGGTGATCTTGGAGAAATCCCTGATGAATCTCCGATAATAGCCTGCCAGGCCTAGAAAAATCCTGATCTCCGTGGGTGACCTCGGCACCACCCAAGACATCACCACCTCAATTTTGGCGGGGTCGACCAATACCTCTTTCTGCTTAACGAGATGTCCCAAGAACTGGACCTCTGGTAACCAGAAATCACACTTGGAGAACTTGGCATAAAGCCTCTCCGATCTTAAAACCCCTAGGATCTCCCTCAGATGCTCCTCATGCTGCTCTCTAGATCTCGAATACACCAAAATGTCGTTGATGAATACGATTACTGAGCGATCCAACATCGGTCTGCACACCCTGTTCATGAGGTCTATGAACACCACTAGTTCGTTGGTGAGCCCGAAAGGCATCACCACGAACTCGTAATACCCGTAACGAGTCCTAAATGCTATCTTTGAATATCCTCATCTCGCACCCTCACCTGATGAAATCTAGACCATAAGTCGATCTTGGAAAACCAAGATGCTCCCTGCAACTGATCGAACAAATCGTCAATCCTCGGCAACGGGTAATGGTTCTTGACCGTTAATTTGTTCAACTCCCGGTAGTCAATGCACATCCGGTGTGAACCATCCTTTTTCTTGAAAAAAAGGATAGGAGCTCCCCACAATGAACTACTCGGCCGAATAAATCCCTTCCCCAGGAGCTCCTGCAGCTGCGAGGATAGCTCCTGCATCTCTGGAGGCGCAAGGCGATAGGGTGCCTTAGCGATAGGCGCCGCCCCCAGAACCAAATCGATACTAAACTCCACCTGCCTCACAGGAGGTACGCTGGGCAACTCCTCTGGAAATACATCCGGAAACTCATGCACTATCGTTACCTCCCACACAGACCTCGGTCTCTCCGACTCAACCCTTGCATCCATAACATATGCTATGAATCCCTTACATCCCTGCTGGAGGCTCTGCCTCGCCGTAGCGGCTGAGCAAAATGCTGAACCGGAACATGTACCCTCGTCGTACACCGTAAGGACTCCCCCACTAGGGTCTCGCATGGTCACCAGCTGTCGCTCGCAGTCGATGATCGCCCCAAATTTGCTCAACCCGTCCATGCCCACGATGACACAGACATCCCCCATCGTAATAAGGACCAAATCTATCGGAAACTCAACCCTAAAAATCTCGAGTAGCCAACCACGTATCACCTCGGTGGCATACACCGCTCTCTCATCCGCTATGGAAACTCTCATAGGTCGACTCATCGCCTCTCTACTAGTACTGATGTGTCGGCTGAAGGCCAACGATACAAAAGATCGACTCACTCCCGAGTCAAATAACATTAGAGCAGGTACAGAATTCACAAGGAAGGTACCTACGCATAACATAATATAAGCACAATCATCACAGAATGTAAAAGAATACATAAAAGAGTACATACCGACCATGACATCAGGTACTACCCAGACCTCCTCCGCAGTCAACTGGAAGGCTCTCCCACGTGCCTTCGGTGCTTCAACCTTCGCAGGCTGAACTTTCGCAGCTCTCACCGCAGCAGAGGCTGATCCAGGAAATGCTCCCTGCGCTAACCTGCGCAACTGTGGACACTCTGCCTTCCGGTGTCCAGTCTGGTTGCAATGAAAACAGACTGAAAAGACCTTAGGGCAATCCTTGGCCATGTTCCCCTCCTTTCCACACTAGTTGCAAGACCGTGATCTGCAAATCACCTCGTGGATCTTGCCGCACTTTCCATAAGTGCGGCCCTTCTGGTTCCCAGATCTCGAATTAGCGGGTTTGACCCGCTTGGCTGCCAGCTGAGACTGAGCCTATCGTCGATCCTTTCCCTGAGACTCAGCCTCCTCACTGGCTTGGGTCTCCAACTCTATCTCCCTCTTCCGTGCATTTTCCTGAAGCTCGGCAAATGTCCGGTACGTCGAGTTCGCCACGAACTCATGTATATCCCTCCTCAGAATGCTCAAATATTGGCTCATGCGTGCCTGCTCGGACGACATGTGCTTTGGGCAGAACATCGCCCGCTCATGAAACATCCTCGTAATCACCGTAACAGACTCAGTACCCTGCTTGAGGGTCAGAAAATCCTGGGCCAAACGCACCCTCTCCACCTTGGGAATGTACTCATCTCGAAACATAGCGTGAACCTCTCCCAAGTCACCGCAGCAAGATCAGCAGGCGTAAAGTGCGCAGTCACAAACTTCCACCAGTACTTCGCTCCCAAGCGAAGCTGGTTCAGCGTGAACCGGACTCTCAAATGCTCTAGAGATGAGCAAGTAAAGAAACATCCCTCTATATCAGAAATCCATCTTATCACCGCGATCGGGTCCTGGGTCCTGTCATACTCCGGTGGTTTCGTGTTGCTGGACTCTCGGAATAACAACGCATCACCACCCTGCACCCTAGTCGCAGCTATAGCTGCAATGGCCGCAACAACAACAGCCTCAGAAAGAGCAGCGTATCTCTCATCAAATGTCTCCATCAAAGTGGTCTTGATAGACCCGAACATCTCTGGTATCTCTGCCCTGATGGCCGCAGCCACCTCCTCCTTGATGATCTTACGGATCTCATCATCACTCGAACTGCCGATCATTGGTGTGTGGCGCGTCCCAACCATGGTCTCCTTCTGAAATACAACATAAGCATATTAGAGACCCTTGGTGCCCAAAGGATTCTTACTTGGGCTGCGTACCAACCCGGTATCTTCAGTAGTAGGGGCCCAATACTACCGTCCATACCGCGTTGGAATTCATCCCAAGTCCTCCTCCTTGAGCCTCAAATCCCAAGTACTCTACTCTTTCTATCATGTGCTACTCACTAACAAAACTCTCATAAGCACCTCGCTGCTATCTAAATCACTCTTAAGCATCTCTAGTAGCGAAACCCCTAGACTAAGGCATCATATATCAGGCCACTCTAGTCCTAATAAGAATACCTAGTCTACTCTAGCATGCATATCGTAACTCATCATATAGCATTCATAACATATCTGATAATCACTTATTATGAGGGTATTTTGGGAAATCACCGTTCAGGTGCTGGCTGATCGTACACACGGCTCTACTCTGTTTGTCTCAAGACTCTTTTTACTCTTTTTCAAGAATATTATTTTTATTTTTATTATTAAAAGTTTCCTCAAATCCCCAGTTTGAGTTCAGATATGCCCGAAGATATATCTGAATCCCTCAAACCAAGGCTCTGATACCAACTTGTAACACCGTAAAAATTTGAACAATTTTTCGCTTTTGTAATCCATAAAAATATCATTTTAAATCATAAACAATTCATTATATCAACATTGTATCAATACAAAACCGAAGATCAAAATATATATAAACTCTGATATGCGTGTGTACGGATCATGTCGGTGCCTTCCTGCGATCCTCGCTGGTACTTGAAACACATAACACATAACACTGTAAGCATAAATGCTTAGTGAGTTCCCCAAAATACCACTCTAACACATAATAGCCACTCGAGGCTGTAACTCTATTGACCCTCAGGTCTATGTGTCTCAGTAGGGCCCTCCAGGCCCAACTCTGTATGGGCCCTCTGGCCCTAACTCTGTGGACCCGAAAGTCCTAACTCTGTGGACCCGAAGGTCCTAACTTTGTAACTCTGAATCATACATAACACATATCACAATAAATCATAGCACATAAATAACATGCAATTACACTTGCATATAACTCTAAAATACTCTATCACATAACTATGTTACCACACTAGGTAACGTATAGTGAGAAGACTCACCTCAGGCGTCTCGGTAAATCTCTGACTCGGTTGGAATATTGCCTAGTCTTCGCCTATTCACATAAAGTAAATACTCTTATAAATATAATTCTCAAGACTAGACTCAACTTGCCTTTGTCACCCTCAGGAGGGAAAAAGGCTATTTTACCCCCCCCCCCTCCCAACACAAGTACTACATTGACCAACCCTAAAAATCAACGGTCACACTTTGACCGTACTCGTCGAGTGCATCCTGGTGACTCGGCGAGTTCACACATGTTCTTTAACACTTTGTCCCGCTTGGCACGCCGAGTCCCTCCCTATGCTTGACAAGTCATACTAGGCATGAATCACGGGGCCACCACGACTCAACTCACTGAGTCTCAAGAACAACTCGGCAAGTACCGCCTTGAACTCCAGTCCTCTAACTCCCTTCTGACTCACTGAGTCATCCCCCAACTCACAAGTCTACCTACTGAGCAATTTACGTGAAACCCTAACCCTACTCGCCAAGTCTCAGGAATAACTCGGCGAGTTCATGCCATGCACAAACTCTCCTGGCCTCCTGAGGTCATATCTGTTTCCCTAAATCAAAGATTTGGCCTTCCCACGCATGAATGTCACGTAAAGCTCGAAACTTGATGCTTGTATAACAACAACAAGGCATCAAAAGGAGATTTAGTCCCAAAAATGGTAACCTAAGTCCAATAACCCTAAACTGATCCATAAAGCTCCAAGGGTTAAGGTCTCTAGACCTCTTTGAGTCCAAATCCAAGGCACAAAATCGAAGAGGGACCATTTGCTCCACATAATCACTCTCTAAAGGGGTTAGAAAATCCTAACTCTATAGATCAACACCAAAACAGAAGGAGGTTCGAACCATTACCTCAAAATGAAGTGTCTGAATCCCTGGAACTGCTAGAATCGCACCTCCCCTCTTGCTCTTGCACCTCCTTCTTGCTAAACCAAAGGTACAAGGATCAAAAGTGTCTTCTTCTTGCTCACAACGATTTGGCTCTCTTAGGGTTCTCTCAAGGGATTGGTAGCCGCAATGAGAGGCTATAAGTGCCCTTAAATAGGCTCCAAACCCTGGGATTTAGGGTTTCATTAAACAGCGTGGACTCGCTGAGTCCAAAGCAAATCCGGATGAACAATCACGACCCTACTCGGCAAGTCTACGCATCAACTCGCCGAGTTCCTTCTCATAATTCAAAATAATTAAATAAAATAATATACCTAAAAACCCAGCTGTTACACATTCCCGTATGGAAATAGGAGGACATTACAATGGATTTTATCACTAAGCTTCCCAGGACCGCACCGTGAGTGGATTCGATTTGGGTCATAGTGGATCGGCTGGCCAAGAGCGCGCATTTTATACCGATCTAGGAGAGCATATCGGCTGAGAAGTTCGATTTGGGTCATAGTGGATCGGCTGGCCAAGAGCGTGCATTTTATACTGATTCAGAAGAGCATATCGACTGAGAAGCTAGTCGACGTCTATGTGCGCGAGGTAGTGGCACAGCACGGAGTGCCTATTTCAGTAGTGTCAGACCGATATGTCCATTTTACTCACGGATTTTGGAAGTGGTTCCATGACGAGATGGGGACTCGTTTTCATTTTAGTACTGCTTTCAACCCCCATACATACGGGCAGAGCGAGAGGACAATTTAGACTCTCGAGGAAATGCTCCGGGCATGCGTTATAGACTTTGGTGGTAGTTGGGATACATATCTTCCCCTAGCGGAATTTTCATATAACAACAGTTACCACGTTAGCATTGATCGTCCTCCTTTCAAGATTCTCTACGGAAGGAAGTGCAGGACCCCGATTTGTTGCGGCGAGGTTGGCCAACGAGTCATCGGGAGCATCGAGGTGGTGCTCAAGACTACATATTTGATCCAGTAGGTTCGTATCAGACTGTAGACTGCGCAGAGTAGGTAGATGAGTTACGCCGACAGGAGGCGTTCGGACTTGGAGTTTTAGGTGGGTGGTATGGTCCTCCTGAAGGTATCACCCTGGAAGGGTGTTATCAGGTTTCCGAAGGGGGGCGAGCTGGGCCCTATGTTCATTGGTCCTTTTAGGGTTTTGGCCTGGGTGGGTTGGGTTGCTTATTGGTTGGATCTCCCGACGGAGCTTAGCCAAATCCACAAGACTTTCAATGTTTCTCAGTTTAGAAAGTGTTTGGTGGACGAGTCAGCAGTTGTACCCTTGGAGGATATTCAGGTTGATAGTAACCTGAATTATATAGAGAGACCAATGGTGATCTTAGATCGAAAGACGAAGACCTTAAGGAACAAGGTGGTTCAGTTAGTGAAGGTGCAGTGGCAGAAACAAAAGGGTTTAGAGTGGACATGGGAGTCCGAGGGGGAGATGAGGGAGTATTATCCAGAATTATTTTCAGATGTAGCCGCAACAGCAGACTTCGAGGATGAAGTCTAAGATAAGTGGGGGAGAGTTGTAACGCCTCATTTCTGGTATGTGATTTAAATAAAGTATTGTCATTTCTTAAGGGGTAATCGACGAGTCTGTAGCCCGACTCATCAAGTAGAGACGGGATGATCATGCAAATTAAGTTGGCTACTCGACGAGTCCATACGCTGGGACTCAGCGAGTCCTCCTGTCTTGATGAAGCCCTAATTTTAAAGGTTTGCACCCTATTTAAACGCATTAATGCGCCCCAACCTCGCCTCCATCACCCTCAGAGCATCCTTTACCGAACCCTAGCCCCCTTAAAGAGTGTGTGAGTGTTTGTTACTTTGTGAAGGAACTTTTGGAGCAAGTAGAAGAAATAGAAGGTTGAAGAGTTCAAGGAAGAGGAACTCGATTCAAAACACGCTCATTTGTAGTCATCTTTTCTGGTAATAAAGTCTCCATCTTGCTTATTGATCTAGTAGATCTTGTTTGTCCCCAAATTGTTGATTTTAAGCCCAAAAACCCCAAATCCTTTGTCATAAATGTGACAACCCGATATTTTGAGACAATAAAATGTAACGCCAGTCAAATTTAAGACAAAATTGAACTTTCCTAAAATCATATTTGGGGTTAATAAAGTGGTAGGACTCGTATCAACGTTTTCGTACATATAAAGAACACTAAAATTGAGTTATAACGAAGAAGTTATGACCAATCTAAAATTCACGGCGAAAGCTAGCAACGCTGATAGACGTAAAACACAAAGTTTCGATACAATAATTTTTAGCCTTAGGTATCTAAACGAAAACCATAGATTACGTTAAATCGTGATCATGCATAAAAAGAATGCCCAAATCTGACTTCGTATGAGGATGTTATGATTTTCCGAAGTTTCTAACCTAGCAGTAGACAGCTAAAAACTCGAAACAGAGATCGAGCGATCTTTAGCTGACACAACCTAAATGAAAGTTGGAGAGCCCGAAAATAGGAGTATAACAATAAAAAGTCTGATGAAAACGGACACCGGATAAAGAAGTTATGGATTTTTAACGAAGTTATCGTGACCCGACCTATTAATTAAAATATAACTAAAAATAAATTCAAAATTAGCCGACGGAGTCTAAATGAAAGTTGTGGAGTATTGTCTCACCTTCGCGGAGATATAAAGAACGTCAAAAACAGAGCTCGTACGCGAAAGTTACGGAATTTAGAAGAGGACAGGCCGGATTACGCCCCGCGTTCTCTGGGAGTACGCCCCGCGTACCAGACCCAGAGTCGAGTCCCATCGGTCCGCCCACTCTACGCTTAGCTAGCCAGGAGTCGTAAGCCATGACGCCTTCTTACGCCTAGCGTCATGAGGTACGCACTGCGTACGTGAGTACGCCCCTCGTCATTCTATGGTCGAGGTGCCGCCCGGGAAAATGTCGTTTTCTTCAAATCACGCACTTTCTTCGGTGAGTTCATACCCCTATAATCTACATTTTTAAATGTGTTTTCAATATTGTTTTAATATACACTTTTAAGGGGGGGGATACAAGTAAACACACGATTATTATCGTGTGTAACTCAAAGTTTCACTAAATACTCATTTTTATCAAGTAAAACATATGTGATTCATAACCATTATATGAAATCCTTCGTACGGAAAACATAACACGATATCATATTACCCGTTGAAATTAAAAAGGTGGTTATACGTATACGAATCAAACGGTTTATTTATACCTTGAGTACATGTGTTCATTTATGTCATCACAAAAAGTTACACATTACAATACAAGTGAGCACCACACTAGGGTTTACTATACAAATGAAACGAACTTTTGGAAAAACTATAATAGTTTACGACAAACATTTTTACATGTTAAAAACTCTTTATCAAACTATCTTACATACTTTCTATTTCCTTTTAAACACCATTAGAATCGTATTTCAAACAAAGGTCTTCTTATACTTAAAATTGTTCTTGTCAAACAAACTACTTTCAAACCATTTTATAAACTGACATCAAGTCATCACTTCTTATTATTTATTAAACTTCTCAAAGGTTATACAAAACTTCTTTTATATTTTATTTGTCAAATGCACGCCTAAACACGCATGGTTATATATATATATATATATATATATATATATATATATATATATATATATATATATATATATATGTCATGTCTGTAGATATAGACATAAAAGTTTTCTATTCAGTTGGTTCAGTACCTTTGGGTAACAAAGGCATATTTCGATTATACACACACACACTACTAGTAACTATAATAGGTATAGTTAAGATATACTATTTACCATTCCAAGTACTAGGATTCATACAAGATTCAGTCTATTCATGAGTCTATACAAATACATTACATATTGTGCGAAGAGATACAATCATATACACTTAAAAGACATACAATCTTAAGACATACAATTACAAAAGAATACAATTACATGAGATAGTATACTAGATATTCATAACATTTTATATACTATAAGTGCCATATTAAGAAGGTATTTTCATACATAAACAAATGGACATTTTCACACGTAAATCTGTTTTATACTAGGTTGTGAGACGCTTCACGTACTTTCGAGTATGCATTATTAAGTCCTGTATTATATACCATAATCCCTTGTAGGGGGAGCGTGATACTTGTGTATAGATCTATACGGGATTGATAATCCCGCACCTAAACTGTTAGCTACAGTTAGACCGGCAGGTCTGGGGTGACAAATGTCATAACATTCCAACGCCTGAAGAACGTTGTTACAGGCCATCAGTGTCAATAGTATGGTTATAAAACTCACATGGAGTATTAAAAACACGTTGATTTATGGAGTTTTCATATATATTAGCGATTATAACTGTAGACAAATCTACTATTTTATGACATGAAAAACATCATGGTACTTCATTTTAGGACTTTTAAACTACCACTCACTTTCAAACAAATATTGGATTTCTGAAGCAAACATTCAAAACAGTCGGGTCTTGGTAGAAGGCTACATTTTATACTAGTAGAAAATATGGGATTTTCTTGAGTTTTCAAACGTTTACAGATATTTACAAACATGTTCATTGGTACAAACTTTCCTTCAAAAACATTTACAGGTCTTTCAATTACAGCTTTACAAATCAAAGTCACATAAATACTTATGAATTCACCAGCATTATTGCTGATACTCGCTTTCAAAATAACTTGTATTCCCAGGATACGGATAGACAGGTACGACTACCAGGTTCTGTGAAGACGGAGAAATCAAGACTCGTCTTTTATTTTTGAATATTCATTTTGTAGAATTATACTATGAAAGAACTCAAATGTAATTAAAATTATACTATTAATGCAATGGATGATGTTGTTGCTTTGTTTACTACTTTGCATTGTTGTGATACATTACATGACGTCCTCCACCCCAGAACGTTTCCGCCGTTCTCGGTTTTGGGGTGTGACAGATTGGTATCAGAGCATTGTTTATAGTGAATTAAGTATATCAACCCATAAAAGATATACAAACTATAAATACAATAGGGATTAAAATACTCTGATAAAGAGTCTATACTTTTAAATGATAAAATATTTAAGTATACGTGTCTGCATTCATACTAAAATCAGTGTCACTAAGACAGAACAAAAGTATCACGATTGTTGGGCAGCACAAGTAGACTTAGAGACATATAGTCAAAACTGGGATGATATAGCCTGATCAACTACATTTTCCAAGGGTTGACTAGCATGTGCCTAAGTGTGGTGGTGAGTTGCAACAAATCTAAAAACTTACCCACAACACCACAATGGGAACAATAGAACGTAAACCTAAAATACTATAGGAGTATTTTGTGTATTCTATAAACCACTTATGTGTTAGATTCTTATACCCCAAATTACCGTATAGATAACATAGTTGGACCCCATCCCCACGACAACTCGTACTTCCCGAACAAAGGCAGTGTTGGATGGTTCAGAGAAGAACCAGAGAATGATCATCCAATCCCTTTTTGAATGATCACCATACTGAAGATCTTTCGGACGATGATAACTCTGAACTCGAGAAGGAGAACCTACCCCTGGTAACTTCCAATTCAAACCCTAACCCTCGTCTAGCTCTTCATGGCCCGACACTTCCTTGGGTAGTATGCCTAGAAACATGGAGCGCGGAGCAAGATCGACCTATGTCGTCAAAAGGAGACCGAAGCTACTACCACTTAAGCGAAGGGAGCTCAGCAGATAAAGTTCTAACAATACTGATCCGCAAAGTTGGTCAAAACGAAATTCAAGGTAGGACGACGCTCCATTATTTCAAAGAAGTTAAATACTAACGCAAGAATGCACACCATCTACACCAATCATCTTGAAAACACTCGTGAGAGAACTAAGAGGGACCATGAGACCCTGCTGCAAGCATTAGCTGAAACACAAGCCGAAGTCATAAGAACTCCAACGGGTGTACGAAGGACACCTTCTTAATAATAATGGAACATTAATCGGCTAACTGAGAGTTCACCAGAAGGATGACCCCCGCCAGAAAGAAAGGCCTTGTTTCCCTACCTTGTTTAAATGGACTATTTTTCTGTCTATGCCCGATGCAGCATTTTCTATGAAACTATCTTGTACTGTAAGTACTTTTAGTTGGGCCTTTATGCTGCTAAAACCTTCCTACTCTAGATATGATGTAAGACCTTCTTCAAAGTGAAATTTTTCCTAAGCTTATTACATCGTAAAGCATCGATGATATTGACAGTCGGCTAACTCCCGTGTCACCTTTGGTTCAAAAACCCTCATCATACCTTCGTTAATATGTTTTAGTCAAGTCATTGGACTATAGTAATTTAACTCCGGAGGCATTTCCATGTCTCTTCTAGCGGTTGGATTATGTTATCCACCAACCAGCTATACCTCAGCTAGAATGACAAACGTCTTGAAAGACCATTTTACAAACATACTTCTAGTCTATACTATGATTGCATCATGGGGATGTAGATCAAACCATCATGAACATACTTCCAAACCGTACTAGGACTGCATCATAGGGATGTAGGTCAAACTTTCGAGAACATACTTGTACTCTTTACTTAAAGCAATCGAAGTATATCTAGAGTCAACCAGGATCACTCACAAAAAGCTTTATCTTTTGTATTACAAAAATCATGTCGTCATCCGGAAACGATCCGCCGAGCAACGAAAACCCTATCCTCCATAACGATGCCACTTCATTTCAAGTTGCACTAGCAGTTGCGGTGACAACTTTCCTTACACACATCAACTCAGGCAACATAAGCAAGACCGACAAAGAAGTCGAGAGTTCCGATGGTAATACCGAAATGGGAAAACAACAAATGGCAACTCCTGCAGAAAGCTTTAGGAAGCAGTTTCCAAGGTGGTGTAATGAGGAAGGCACTCGTGTCCACATAACTCTGGCTAAACACCTCACTCCCGCCACCAAGGCTAGTACTAGCCAGTCATGCCACCAATGCAGGGAGATAGGGCATGTCAAGAAGGATTGTCCTATAACAAAGACCTCTGGCGCGGACGGTAGGATTGTCAGGATCAGAGCTGTAGGAGAACCTACTACGAACCCACATTAATGTAATTTAGGCGTTTCATTGTAACAAACTTATAAACCATCCAAAACTAGCACAATCAGAGTCTTATCTTTTGAGAGATCCCGTCAGTATAAGGGACCCTCGTGTTGCGTATATTTCCCTTTTTGTAGTATACCTTGTTCGCAACAATAGTCTTGTAGTAGAACCAAAGTACTGTAACTCTGTTAAAAGTTGCACTATTGTGTTTTGTGTGTAACACCCTTATGATCAAATCTAATACCTTATTTCCAAGTAAGTCTGATATCATCATACAATTTGACTCAATTTGATCCTCGCAATATTAGTTTCGTGCGTACTTCTCCTTCTCCGAAAACGTCTTTCTAGCGAAGCCGTCATTCCAGAACACCGAAGTACTCATGCATAGAGTACCTCCTGTTTCTCATCCTTTCCAAGGAAACCTCAGCAAACCTCCCTGAAGTATCACTCGTACAGTACGTCAAGTTCAAATCCAAAGGTCCATACGGTTGATCTTCGCTAATGAACGTATACATAGGGATAATATATAATCAAGGTTCTACAAGCTTGGAATTGACAATTCCACTTTAACTTCTTTTTCCTCGATGGGATGAGAGCTTAAAAGAAGAATCATTTATTCGACTACCTTCCCAACCTTAATTATATACGACTCGTATAGCCAAGACTGTGATAGATAAACCAGGTATGAGTTCTACTATGAACTTCAGGACGAAGACTGCCCAAAACTACGAATGATCGTACTTCCGTGAGAATAAACTTAGAAATACCTATTATTTTCCCTAATTCATGAGTAGTCATACTATCTTTTAGACCTTCACGACAGCTAATCCACCCTCAGATTTTGACATCATAATCAGTAGTAGTTGATTCAGTCTACATCGAGCCAACATCAGGTGCTTTAATAAAGCAGTTCGTCCTAACCTCCCTAAACAACGAAGCCCTAGTTATTTACAGCCACGAACCAAGTACAAACCCTCTCATCATTTCCTGTATGCAAGCTCAAAAATGCTTACGAAAGGAATATCATGTATTCCTTGCACACATCGTCGAGACGTGCCAAGAAGTGAAGGACATTCAGAACATCCAAGAAGTACGCGACTTTTCCCGACACCTTTCCAGAAGGATAACCGAGGCTACCAACACGGCGTCAAGTCAAATTCAGAATCGACTTAGTTCCAGTAGCCAAATCACCTTATTGACTAGCTCCAACCGAGATGCGAGAACTTCCTAGCGAGCTTAACAAACTCCTCAGAACTTTAGGACAAGTTTCTCACTTAGAGGAGCATCGGACATTTCTGTAAACAACAAAGAGCGTTCCAATGCTAAATTAAGCCTGATGCCTCGCACCAATATTATCCCTCCCAAAAGGAATAGAATATTTTGTGATGTAATGCGATGCATCTAACCAAGGGCTTGGTTGTGTTCTTATGCAAGAGGAAAGATCACTACCGTTACCTCAAAACAGTTTAAGACACATGAATTTGACTATTCGACACATGACCCTGATTCAGAAGCAGCGTTAATTGCTCTAAAGATCTGCAGACACCACTTGTAGGGTACAAGGTGTTATACTCTCACCGAACACGGAAACACACAACACACATTCGACAAGGAAAGGATATCATACCAGTGAAGTCAAACAAAAGAAGCAAAGTCGTATCCCATTAGTGAAAGATTCACTGAATGCCTGGCGAAGACGAATGTTTGCTTAAAAACACGAGTATCAAATAAAACTCCAGTCCGTAGCATGATTGTTAATACTACTTAAAACTCGAATTTCGGGACGAAATTCCCTTTAACAGGGGGATGATGTGACAACCCGATATTTTGAGACAATAAAATGTAACGCCAGTCAAATTTAAGACAAAATTTAACTTTCCTAAAATCATATTTGGGGTAAATAAAGTGGTAGGACTCGTATCAAGGTTCTCGTACATATAAAGAACACTAAAATCCTAGTTATAACGAAGAAGTTATGACCAATCTAAAATTCACGGCGAAAGCCATCAACGCTGATAGACGTAAAACGCAAAGTTTCAATACAATAATTTTTAGCCTTAGGTATTTAAATGAAAATCATAGATTACGTTAAATCGTGATCATGCATAAAAACAACGCCCAAATCTGACTTCGTATGAGGATGTTATGATTTTCCGAAGTTTCTAACCTAGCAGTAGACAGCTAAAAACTCGAAACAGAGATCGAGCGATCTTTAGCCGACACAACCTAAGCCCGACAATAGGAGTATAACAATAAAAAGTCTGATGAAAAGGGACATCGGATAAAGAAGTTATGGATTTTTAACGAGGTTATCGTGTCCCGACCTATTAATTAAAATTTAATTAAAAATAAAGTCAAAATTAGCCGACGGAGTCCAAATGAAAGTTGGGGAGTATTGTCTCACCTTCGCGGGGATATAAAGAACGTCAAAAACGGAGCTCGTACACGAAGGTTATGGAATTTAGAAGAGGACAGGCCGGATTACGCCCCGCGTTCTCTGGGAGTACGCCTCGCGTACCAGACCCAGAGTCGAGTCCCATCGGCCCGCCCACTCTACGCTTAGCTAGCCAGGAGTCATAAGCCATGACGCATTCTTACGCCCAGCATAATGAGGTACGCATTGCGTACGTGAGTACACACCGCGTACTCCAAAATTATGCCCCGCGTACTCACTCCCCCAGCACTATAAATAGATGGCATAAACTTCGAGTTTTAGACACACTTTCTCAAATCTCCAATTACTCTCACACACTTCCAAGCACTAGAAGTTGTCCCGACGACGTCGATTTCCGCACTCGAGCCCCGACGAAAGTCCGAAGCCCCGAGATTCCCAAGAATCTCGTCATTCTATGGTCGAGGTGCCGCCCGGGAAAATGTCGTTTTCTTCAAATCACGCACTCTTCGGTGAGTTCATACCCCTATAATCTACATTTTTAAATGTGTTTTCAATATTGTTTTAATATACACTTTTAAGGTGGGGAATACAAGTAAACACACGATTATTATCGTGTGTAACTCAAAGTTTCACTAAATACTCATTTTTATCAAGTAAAACATATTTGATTCATAACCATTATATGAAATCCTTCGTACGGAAAACATAACACGATATCATATTACCCGTTGAAATTAAAAAGGTGGTTATACGTATACGAATCAAATGGTTTATTTATACCTTGAGTACATGTGTTCATTTATGTCATCACAAAAAGTTACACATTACAATACAAGTGAGCACCACACTAGGGTTTACTATACAAATGAAACGAACTTTTGGAAAAACTATAATAGTTTACGACAAACATTTTTACATGTTAAAAACTCTTTATCAAACTATCTTACATACTTTCTATTTCCTTTTAAACACCATTAGAATCGTATTTCAAACAAAGGTCTTCTTATACTTAAAATTGTTCTTGTCAAACAAACTACTTTCAAACCGTTTTATAAACTGACATCAAGTCATCACTTCTTATTATTTATTAAACTTCTCAAAGGTTATACAAAACTTCTTTTATATTTTATTTGTCAAATGCACGCCTAAACACGCATGGTTATATATATATATATATATATATATATATATATATATATATATATATATATATATATATGTATATATATACCTCATGTATGCAGATATAGACATAAAAGTTTTCTATTCAGTTGGTTCAGTACCTTTGGGTAACAAAGGCATATTTCGATTATACACACACACACTACTAGTAACTATAATAGGTATAGTTAAGATATACTATTTACCATTCCAAGTACCAGGATTCATACAAGATTCAGTCTATTCATGAGTCTGTACAAATACATTACATACTGTGCGAAGAGATACAATCATATACACTTAAAAGACATACAATCTTAAGACATACAATTACAAAAGAATACAATTACATGAGATAGTATACTAGATATTCATAACATTTTATATACTACAAGTGCCATATTAAGAAGGTATTTTCATACATAAACAAATAGACATTTTCATACGTAAATCTGTTTTATACTAGGTTGTGAGACGCTTCACGTACTTTCGAGTATGCATTATCAAGTCCTCTATTATATACCATAATCCCTTGTAGGTGGAGCGTGATACTTGTGTATAGATCTATATGGGACTGATAATCCCGCACCTAAACTGTTAGCTACAGTTAGACCGGCAGGTCTGGGGTGACAAATGTCATAACATTCCAACGCCTGAAGAACGTTGTTACAGGCCATCAGTGTCAATAGTATGGTTATAAAACTCACATGGAGTATTAAAAACACGTTGATTTATGGAGTTTTCATATATCTTAGCGATTATAACTGTACACAAATCTACTATTTTATGACATGAAAAACATCATGGTAGTTCATTTTGGGATTTTTAAACTACCACTCACTTACAAACAAATATTGGATTTCTGAAGCAAACATTCAAAACAGTCGGGTCTTGGTAGAAGGCTACATTTTATACTAGGAGAAAATATGGGATTTTCTAGAGTTTTCAAACGTTTACAGATATTTACAAACATGTTCATTGGTACAAACTTTCCTTCAAAAACATTTATAGGTCTTTCAATTACAGCTTTACAAATCAAAGTCAAATACTTATGAATTCACCAGCATTATTGCTGATACTCGCTTTCAAAATAACTTGTATTCCCAGGATACGGATAGACAGGTACGACTACCAGGTTCTGTGAAGACGGAGAAATCAAGACTCGTCTTTTATTTTTGAATATTCATTTTGTAGAATTATACTATGAAAGAACTCAAATGTAATTAAAATTATACTATTAATGCAATGGATGATGTTGTTGCTTTGTTTACTACTTTGCATTGTTGTGATACATTACATGACGTCCTCCGCCCCAGAACGTTTCCTCCGTTCTCGGTTTTGGGGTGTGACAATAAAGCCTTATGATCGGGTTATACTTCAAATTTGGACCCTCATTGCATTCTAGAAATGTAAAGTTCCAGTTGTTGTCGTGATTGAGGTCCCTCTTGAGCTTGGAATCCCATTAAGAGCCTATATTTGGCATTTCAAGGCTTTAAAGCCATGCATGCACGTAAAGTTTGCAACTTTACGTAATAAGCATGTCCTAGAACCTTGGATCTGTGATTTGGAGCTGTTGCATGGCTCAAATCAAGTCTGTATGGAAAAGAACTAAATGGACTCAACAAGTCGCAAGGTTGACTCGGCGAGTCATATGAAGATAGTCGTGGACTCGACGAGTTGGATGAGCAACTCGGCGAGTCCGATGAAGATTGCCTTGGACTCGACGAGTTGTTCATACAACTCGACGAGCGGGATGAGTTTTCCCGATTAAAGTAGAGTTTGAGTGAAATGGATTCATTCCTTCTTAGTTACACTTAAAGTTAGCAACTTTATGTGTTCAGATGGTCCCAAGAGCTTAGACCTACGAGTTAGATGCTCTAGAATGGGTTAGAATCGATTGTATGAAATCTGTACGTTCGCACTCGGCGAGTTGTTCTTCGGACTCGACGAGTCGAGTCTCGAGTCCCCCGACTTTCTTCGATTTGTGAGTTCAGGATGAATCAGTGAGTGGGGGAAGGGACTCGGTGAGTTAAAGGTAAAGTTAGTAAGGGAAGGACTCAGTGAGTCTGCACCCTGACTCGGCGAGTCTAGTCAACTAGAAGTTGACTTTGACCGTGGAGTTGACTTTGACCAGGGAGTTGACTCTGATCAGGGGTAAAACAATTATTTTACCCTGAAGGCATTTATAAGTACCTGACCTAGTGTTTCGTGGGATTTGTAGCCAGACAGTTCCGGAGCAACAGCCAGCCAGCATTAGCGTTAGCATCTTAGCAACCAACGTTACGAGGTGAGTTTTCCTTCCAGTAGGAACGGGTCTACGGCCACAATGCTGGCCCGTTTAGTTAGCAGTAGTTCCGGACCTCGGTCTGATGTAGTAGTTAGAGTGCTTGATGTCTTTGTCATTCAAGCATGTTTCGTGCTATGTGTTCCAGACTCTGGTCCAATGTAGTATGCAGTATATGTGTTCATGCTAGTTGATATGTTTATGCTATGTTATGATTCAGTCAGTTCCGGACTGCGGTCTGATGCAGTCAGTTCCGGACTTCGGTCTGATGCAGTCAGTTCCGGACTTCGGTCCGATGCAGGGGACAAGGTCCCAATCAGTTCCGGACTTCAGTCCGATGCAGTTAGTTCCGGACTTCGATCCGATGCAGTTAGTTCCGGACTTCGATCTGATGTAGTTTCCGAACTTCGGTCCGATGTAGTGTTCAAGGCCCAATATGCGCTTTATATGTTATTGTATGATATGTGGTAGTTTGGGGGAGCTCACTAAGCTTCATGCTTATAGTTTTCAGTGTTTGTTTCAGGTACTTCTGCTAACAAAGGAAAGAGCTTGGGTTGATGACATCGCACACACCACAGCTTCGGTTTATCCTGGGAGTTTATTTTGGATATTACCTTGATTGATATAGATTAGTATGACACAGTATTATGACATTTGAATTGCTCATTCCTTGGTTATATTATATATGATGTGGTTTTTAGTATTATTAAAAAAAATATTGGTTCGTATTTTAGGTCATTACACATCACGATAAATAAATATATAAAAAATGTATTGTAGTTTTTATTGAAAAATGTTTATAAGTTATATAACGACAAGCCACACTATATATATATATATATATATATATATATATATATATATATATATATATATATATGTCATGTAACACTTCCAAATATCAATTAATATATATTGCAAAATTTGGACACCTATCATGTATAAATATTCAGTTTATTTATATATTTTACAAACATATATGGAAAATATTATAAGGCTGGTGTTATGAAATAAAGAATTCGAAGTAGAGCAAGCCCTACCTACCAAAAAATATGAAAGTGTAAATATTATGTATGTATAATTGTTATAAAATGTCTCCAACCAATACCTTTATATATATATATATATATATATATATATATATATATATATATATATATATATATATATATATATATTAAAAGAGAAACTTGATGACATAATCTTCAATAATCAGGACCATTCATTGTATTTTCTTGATTAATTTCAACCATTGGATCATTTTGATGATGTCATATAAAATAAAATAAAATTAATATTAACTAAATTAAGTTGACTAAGTTTGGAAAGTTGAAAACTTATTAATGGTGACTAGAATTTTTAATTGGAATCTATACAAGTGAAATAAATGTCATTATAATTATCAAAACATAAATATGGTTCCTTCCTTTTTAAAATCAAGTAATTTGTATATACCTTTCATAATTATAGAATTTGAAATCAAAGAATTCAAAATAGTGTGATATGAATCACAATATTTATTTCTTCATATCCTTTCCAAAATCGTTGTTCAAAATTATGTTAAGTATATATTATCATTCAGTTGTTATCACAATTTCGTGAAATTTGGACTTTACAGCATCACGTTCGAATAACAACTTCAGAAGGTTAGCAATTTTTTTTTGATTTACTTATTAATTTCTTACTTCTGATTATAGTTTATGTGTTCAGTATATATATCAGTGACGTATTAATGGGTTTTTTGATAAACGGATTTTCTATTCTCTCTCTCTCTCTCTATGTGTGTGTGTGTGTGTTTGCATTGGATTAAGTAAAATTTAGTTTAATTGGTTATATGTTAATTGGATTGGATTATGTGTTTGGATTGGATGAAAAAATAAATAAAGAAAAGTAAAAATATAGTAGCTTCCAGAAGACTTTAGTGTCTATATATTAAAAGAAAAACTTGATGACATCACCTTCAATAATCAGGACCATTAATTGTGTTTCCTTGATTAATTTCAACCATTGGATCATTTTGATGATGTCATCATAAATTAAAATAAAATTAATATTAATTAAATTAAGCTGACTACGTTTGGAAAGTTGAAAACTTATTAATGGTGAGTGAAACTTTTAATTGGAATGTATTGAAGTGAAATAAATGTCAACATATTTGTCAAAATAAAAATATGGTTCCTTACTTTTTAAAATCAAGTAATTTGTATATACCTTTCATAATTATAGAATTTGAAATCAAAGAATTCAAAATAGTATAATATGAATCACAATGTTAATTTCTTCATATCCTTTCCAAAATCGTTGTTCAAAATTATGTATAAGTATAATCTCATTCAGTTGTTATCATAATTTCGTGAAATCTGACTTTGCAGCATCACATTCGAATAACAGCTTCATAAGGTTAACAGTTTTTTTATATACTGATTAATTTCTTACATCTGATTATAGTTTATGTGTTTAGTATATGTATCAATGGCTTATTAGTGAGTTTTTGACAAACAATCCAAAGGTAAAAAAAAGTATATGTTCAGTATATTCTTGCTGTAAAAACTACTTTTAATTGGAATTATTTGTATATTCTTATATATATATATATGTGTGTGTGTGTGTGTATGTGTTTCTCAATCACCATATGCATTTTTGTCCAAAGGTAAAAAAAGGCAAATGTAATTTTGATATTGCAGTATTATACATACTTGTTGTAAAATGACCTATTTACCTTTGTTGTGTGTGTTTGTGTATGTGTGTGTGTGTGTGTTTGGATTAGATTATGTGATTATATTAGATGATGTAAAATTCAATTTAATTAGTTATGTGTTTGGATTTGATTATGTGTTTGGATCGGATGAAAATAGAAACAAAGAAAAGTAAAAGTGGAGTACCTTCTCAAAAAGTTTAGTGTCTACGTATATTATTTCATCAAAATGACTTATTTACCCGTGCAATAAAAACTACTTTTTTGGGAATGATTCATATATTTCTTTAATATATGTTTGTGTTTGTGTTTCTCAATCAGCATATGGTTTTTTGTCCTAAGGTAAAAAAAAGGCAATGTACTTTTGATATTGCCTTATTATACATACTTGCTGTAAAATGATTTGCTTACATCAAAATGATAATGCAGGTGTTATCATCCTCTTACGTATGGCAAATCTCAAAACTTGGGGTGGTAAGAATATTTTTTTCATTATAAATGTTCATGTCATTACATTAATATTTTATTTATAAGATAAATTAATTTATAACTTTAATTGTTATTTACAGGTCAGCCTCAAGTGGGTAACTGTTTGTTTCGGTCAAGATTGCATATTAATGATGACATGTCTCACATTTCAAAATTCAAAAAAAAACATACGTCATTTATCATTAATTAATATTTTAATGTTTGTTTTTCCTTATTTTTAATCATTAATTATTTATATTGTTTAAATTCTTCATTTTTTTCTTCTTATATATAGTATTGTTGATATGGATTTGAATGTTGAGTCTTCCATTAGTACTACACAACTTAACACTAATATTGTTGTGGCCAAGGTAGAATATTACTACCTCCGTTTTTCAATCAAGAACATTGATGATATTCCAGATTACAATAAGGTATACTTAACAATATTAATATTTTTCCATGAATTTTATAAATTTACAGCGCATAAAACAATGAATATATATATATATATATATATATATATATATATATATATATATATGAATTTTTTTATATATTTTTATATTTTTTTTATAAAATAGGAAATTAGTTTGTCCATCATTGCTACTACCATCGGTTTTGATTTAAATGAAGACTGGTATTCTTTTTATTGTCATGACTATTCAAAAAAAGTAAGTAAGAATGATGGTGATACTAATGTTGAACCATTTACTTGTGACTGTTGTGGTGGAGTTTCTGATGTTTATAGCAAGTAAGTTCATAATTTTACATTTGTAAAATTCTTGTGTCATTAATCTATATGCGAATGTTTCCAATTTTATTTCATTGTCCATTAAAGTGTCATTTTATAATTTTTAGGGTAGGAGTCGTAATTCGTGTTCAATATGAAATTGAGTCTGCTTCTTTTGTATTGTTTGATCGTCATGTTAAAAATATTATTCACCAGGGTAATAAGTGGCTGATGGAAAAAAATCAAAGGTAGTGTTAATTTTTTTAATCGTCAACTCATCTCTTATTTTGTTTTATGATATTAATTTTTTTAATATATGTATTAAAGAGTTGAATAAATTCATTTTAACCCATTAATGCATCCAATTCTTTTTAACATAAAAATTTGTCTACAAATATGTTCTTCAACGAGTTATACTTTTTTATGTGTTCCCTCGTGTTTAACGCATATTATAATCTAATATATATTAAAAGAGAAACCTGGTGACATAACCTTTAACAATCAGGACCATTCATTGTGTTTCATTGATTAATTTCAACAATTGGATCATTTTGATGATGTCATCATAAAATTAAATTAAATTAATATTAACTAAATTAATCTGACTACTTTAGGAAAAGTTGAAAACTTATTAATGGTGAGTGTAACTTTTAATTGGAATGTATTGAAGTGAAATAAATGTCAACATATTTGTCAAAATAAAAATATGGTTCCTTACTTTTTAAAATCAAGTAATTTGTATATATCTTTCATAATTATAGAATTTGAAATCAAAGAATTCAAAATAGTATGATATGAATCATAATATTAATTTGTTCATATCCTTTCCAAAATCGTTGTTCAAAATTATGTATAAGTATAATCTCATTTAGTTGTTATCACAATTTCATGAAATCAGGACTTTGCAGCATCACGTTCGAATACCAGCTTCATAAGGTTAACATTTTTTTTGATTTATTGATTAATTTCTTACATTTGATTATAGTTTATGTCTTCAATATATGTATCAGTGGCTTATTAGTGAGTTTTTGATAAACGGATTTTCTATTCTCACACACACTCTCTCATTCTCTCTCTCTCTCTATATGTGTGTGTGTGTGTGTTTGTGATTGTGTGCTTGTGTGTGTTTGGATTGGTTCTATGTTTGGATTAGATGACGTAAAATTCAGTTTAATTAGTTCTGTGTTAACTGAATTGGATTATGTGTTTGGATTGAATGAAAAAAAAAAGTAAAAATAGAGTACCTTCTCGAAGGGTTTAGTGTCTATATATATTAAAAGAGAAACTTGATGACATCACATTCAACAATCAGGACCATTAATTTTGTTTGCTTAATTAATTTTAATCATTGAATCATTTTTATGATACCATAATAAAATAAAATAAAATTAATATTAACTAAATTAAGTTGACTACGTTTGGGAAGTTGAAAACTTATTAATAGTGACTGAAATTTTTAATTGGGATGTATTGAAGTGAAATAAATGTTAAAATAATTGTCAAAACATAAATATGGTTCATTCCTTTTTAAAATCAAATAATTTGTATTTACCTTTCATAATTATAGAATTTGAAATCAAAGAATTCAAAATAGTATGATAATGAATATATGTATGAAGTTATATATATATATATATATATATATATATATATATATATATATATATATATATATATATATATATGGGTAAAGTGAATATACCTAACAACCTTATATAAACTTAGGTACCTAACCACATCATACTACGTAATTTTGTATCATATTTGCATTGTAATCACCCAAAGTTCTTAAAATTCAACCTCATAACTTGATTGCTTCCAAAATCTTTGGATTTTCACCATTATCATCCTTCAAATGACGTCTTTCTATCGGAACCCCCCTGGTAGGCTTCATATACTACCGTTACAAATCAAATGGTGTAGGAAGAATATAATGGTGACTATTTGAAAATCTTGGAAGTAAATTAAGTTAAGGGTTGAACTTTAAGAACCTTAGACGATTGCAATGGATATATAATGCAAAACAATGTAGTGTAATCTGGTTAGGTATATAAGTTTATATAAGGTTGTTAGGTATATTCACTTTACCCTATATATATATATATATATATATATATATATATATATATATATATATATATATATATATATATATATATATATATATATATATATTTGAAATAGGAAATTGGTTTGTCCATCATTGTTACTGTCATCAGTTTTAATTTAGACGAATGTTGGTATTCTTTTTATTGTCGTGACTATTCAAAAAAAGTAAATAAGAATGATGGTGATACTAATGTTGAACCATTTACTTGTGACTGTTGTGGCGGAGTTTCTGAAGTTTATAGCAAGTAAGTTCATAATTTTATGTTTGTAAAGTTCTTGTGCCATTAATCTATATTTGAATGTTTTCAATTTTATTTCATTGTCCATTAAAGTGTCATTTTATAATTTTACGGCGATGGTCGTAATTCGTGTTCAATATGAATATGACTCTGCTTCTTTTGTATTGATTGACCATCATGTTAAAGATGTTATTCACCATGCTAATTAGTGGTTGATGGAAAAGATATCAAATTTAGGGTAAATTTTTTAATCGTCAACTCATATCTTATTTTGTTTTATGATATTAAGTTTGTTTAATATATGTATTGAAGAATTGAAAAAATTCATTTTAATCCATTAATCCATCCAATTCTTTTTAATATAAAAAGTTGTCCACATATATGGCATTCAACGATTTATACTTTTTTTGTATGTTCCCCGCGTTTAACGCAAGTAATAATCTAGTACACATACATACAACAACAGTGTATATAAAATCTATTAAAAATTTACATCCATACCAATCAATAAATTCATATACAAATGTATTTTAAATGAATCAACACACATTACATACATATAGAAACAAATACATTATAAAAATATTAAATGAAACGTATACTCTTTACCCTTAAATAGACAGCGAAACAAGGATGAAACATATACACTGCTCAACTATTATACAACTTGCTTCTAACCTTCAGCTTATACAAAACCACAATCAAACAAAGTACAAAGATAATAATAATAATTAAAAATAAAAATAAACACTCAAACACATTGTATCATCTTCTAATCGTGAACAATCAATAAGAACAACACTTTCTTTTTGCTAATCAAATACTCAAAAAAAAAAAAAAAAAAAAAAAAAAGGTTCATCCTGTTCGTCCTACCCTTTCGGTGGACAACAAACAACCAAACACTTTTTTTCCTCAACTGATTATCTTTTTCGTTTCTTGTCAATTGAACCCTCCGAAAAACACCCTGAGAGTCGCTTTTACTGCCACCAATGGACTAAGAACATCACAATCCACCTCTGTCCTTTCCTGTTTCGATGACCAAGCCTCAACCCAAACATCCATCGATTATTTATCAAACATCAACACATAAAAGAAGAAGAAGAATTCCCTATATCAATTTCTGTCAAGAACAATTAAAAGAAGAAGAAGAAGAACAGGGGAGGCTGCCGTAGCAGCCCCCATTGGCTTACCTGCTACTGATCGAAATAACAGCCCCACCCTCGCACTCCTCTTCCCCTCCCGTTAAGCAAACCCACCGAACACCACGTAATCATTGCTGCTGCTGCTCGCGACGCCTCCCAGACCCCCTTCGGATCTCCTTCCCCTACGCAGCTACATCAAAGACAGAAGACGAGCAGCCCCGCTGCTTCGCTTCTGCCTTCTCGTCCGAGGTCACCGCCGCCTCGCTGCTTCGATCTAGTCAAACTCTGGATGCCACCACCGATTGCAAGTCGAGCAACGAACCTTCGTGATCCCTTTTGACCCATCGACTGGTCGTTCACGTTTGCCATTCATCTGGGTTCTTCGTGTCGACTGCTTTCAATTGTAGCTTTCTATTTCTTTTGCCCGATCAAACAAAGAAACGGGGGCTTAAAATCCCTAATTTACTTTAGCTACTTAAATGACCAAACTACCCCCACTATTAAATCTTTATTCAAAATATTTCCTAATCCCCAAATAATAATCTCATTTATTCAAAAACAACCCATACCTTGAAAATTATCAGCCAAAACAGTCATATTTATTCAAGAAGTTACATACCAGCCCCTATAATTTGTTCAAGTTACGAAATCAGTCCCTCCATGAATTATTTTACCCAAATTAGTCTTATTTTGGTTAATCAAAATTAACAAACAACTCCCCAATAGTTTATATTTGTTACAAAATGGTCCCGAGAGTATTTCAAAGTTCAAGAATGGTAGATTTGTGATTTCTCACGTCAAGCTTCCAAAAAATTAACAAACTCCAAACAACTCGAACTCACACTTCAAGGGTGAATGCTTAAGGCCCCTTTTAATATTTTGCTTATACAAATGAATTTACTTTTTATGCTAAAATACAATAAATCTGGTTTATAAAAATATTATTATTTAACAATTTTCCAAATTGTTACGAATAAACTAGTAAAAATTCTCCATATACGTATTATGGTTATTTTATCATGAAATAACTAGTTCACACGACAAATGTTACATGATACAAAATTTTATGATTTGTATATGACATTGTATATTATAACAATCACATTATGAAAATCTGTAGTATTTCAAGGATTCAAATTATTACTATGCATGTTTATTTGTATGTTTAGGTACACAATGTTTATACATGTACATATGTTCATTAATTTGAAAAATTCATTTTTATAGAAGCAAGCACACCACACTTTTGCATACCCAATGTTTATACGGCGATATTCATTATGCCTAGTTACCCAATCACAATTAAGTTAATTTTATGAGTTATTCACAAACTTTTTAGTTAAGGGCATTCTAGTGAGACGTTATTCATTAGCTAAGTTTAAACACTTAGCATACTTGTGACAACTCGAAATTTCTATCTTGTACAAACCATTCAATTCAATCAAAGTCAGACTTGTTTCTGCTAACTTTTAGCACTGTTCAGAGTCTGTGTTCAACATTCTGAGCCTAGTACACCAAAGGATTAAGTGTTTGGATGTGTCAACTAAATTACCAAACCATCAAACAAGCCATAAACCCAAAAATGAGGAGTTTACGGCCAAGACCCATGAGTTTACAGCCGTAAACTCATGGTGGCCTTAAACTCCACCCTATAAGTATGAGCCTTGGCCATTTTCTTCACTTTTCCTATTTCTAAGGCTTGGAATCCGATTTCTCTCCCAAGGATCATAAGGTTGTTGCTTGCAAACTTCAAAATTGTAAGTGATTTCCTTCCTTTGTGAGATTATACTCCTCTTATCCTTGATAACCCATTGATTCATACCTGGATTTCATCTTTAAGACTAGATCTTCAAATATTCTCAAGAACAACAACAACACTTAGGTATTTTGGGCCGAAAAGACCCTCCTTATGCCTTCAAATCGTAAGTATGTACCTCCTATACTTGTTAGTTCGTTAGGATGTTGGATTAAGGGCTTGAAATCAAGTTTTCCCCAAGAACATAAGGTGTTTACGGCCAAGAGCATCTCCCTTGGCCGTAAACCCTAATTGTTGGTGCATAAGGACCATAACTCCTTCCTAAGGCTTAGACATGAGACTAGATCAATTTCTTCATGATTGTAAGACCTTAACACACAATATGGTACAAAATACCATGATTTTACGTCCGTAAACTCATTGGCCGTAAACCCATGGGTTGTAAACTCATGGGGGTATTACCATTTGGGCCGTAAACTCCTATGTGAGGCCATACATCCCTTATAGAAACAACTTTACTAGTGAACTATAATAGGTATAGCTTAGGAAGTCACTACTCACTATTTCTAGTACAATGAAACATAAAAAGTGTCAGTTCATACATTAGACAATACATACTATTATGAGAAACAATACAAATATACTATGATCAGAAACTAAGAGAATATACTATTATGAGAAACATAACAAATACACTATAAAGAGAAACATATAGAGAATACTAAAACAAGAAACAATACATACTTTACACTATACAAGAGAACATACTATGATGAGAAACAAAGAGAACATACTACATACTAGACAGAGAGAACATACATTACACTAGTACACACAATACATATACAAGAATTCTATAACATAAATGTGAGTCACTACTTCGGGGCATGGCATCACTGCTATGGCTCATTTTGTAACAAGAGTCTCCTAGAGGGAGAGCGTGAATTTGTGTATAGATCTATACGGGACTAACCGTCCTACACCTTGCTGCTAGCTACAGTGGGACCTATAGGTATATGGGTGATGAATGTCATACCATTTCGACGTCTTTGAGCATCGTGTTTTACAAAGTCAATCAAGTATGGTTACAATTATATCACATTATACTTTAATTAACAATTGGCTTAAGGTAGTTAGTAAAGCAGTAGTCACTATAATACAACACTACAGTACTTTATCTTTTTCCCCATTGCAATCACAATGTGATCTTCTCACATAAACGGTAATGTAAACACTATATTTTGTTAATGATAGTCACAGTTGGGAAAAATACACTTTTACAAGAAACAAACATACAGAACATTTGATGCCTTAGTAGAAGGCTACTTTTAGTAGAAAATATAGGATTTTCTAGGAGATACAAACATTTACTACAAACATTTACAAACATATATATCAAACACTTACAAACATTTTCATACAAATAATGACACTAAAATGCTTATGAACTCACCAACTTTAAAGCTGATAAACTCTTTCAAAGTAACTTTTATTCTCATGTCATCAGTAGACAAGTACCGATGCCAGGTTTTGAGAAGATGGAGCTCGTTCAAGAATCATCTCTTATTTTGATTCATATTTTTAGTGCCTTATAAACTATATAGAACACACTTGTATTAAATTATATTATTAGTGCAATTGATGATGTTGTTTCTTATTTACTATAATGCTTTTTTGTGATACTGTACATGAATCCTCCGCCCCGGAACGTTTCCGTCGTTCAGGTTTTGGGGTGTAACAATACTCACACTACTATAACCGTTAATCTTCGAAGCAAGATACATATGTATAGATCTATACAGGGTTGATATCCCCACATGCAGTTGCTAGCTATAAGCCTCGACCGATCAATCGAAGCGGGTGATAGGTGTCTACAATTTTTACTACAACGTCCAATAAAGCATTGTAGGGGTTACACTCAAGTCATATATCTCAGTTCTAGGACTCACTATAAACATTAACTAGAATATTTCTCTCTCTCTCTCTCTCTCTCTCTCTCTCTCTCTCTCTCCTCACTCTCACTATAGCCTTGGGCTTGGTTGCTTTCAAAACTATTTTAAATATGGAATTACTTATGTAACACAAAATTTTGGCTTTCAAAGATTCATTACAAACACAATTTTATGTATGGATTTACTTATACAAAATATACATTTTGGCTTTTAAAGACTCATTGCAAACACTGTTTTAACCATTGTTATACATACAAAGAAAAACTTTTTAGACTTATTAAAAATATAACTGTTGTTAGCAGGAAACATGTAACGCTCGCCAACCTTGTGTTAACTCTCAAAACTACATGTATTCTCAGGAAATCACTAAATAGACATTCAAGATAGAATGGATTATAGGTGACCTATTTTACCTACTGTTGTATTATATGCCTATCTATTAAGGCAATTCATGTATTATAATTATTTGTAAAAACCTTGTATTCAAATATCAAGATGGAACGCGAATGATATTTTGTTTATTTTTGTATTTGTGCTATATATTCAATTTGCTTGTAATCGATGAACTTAGTCGCATAAACCGATGTGTTCTGGCGCCTCGGTCGGGGGTGTGACAGATTGGTATCAGAGCTAAATTTGCTATAGAGAACTCGTATCCTCGAAAGACGAATGTAATTGTAGCAACTAACTTCTAATAAAAGTATTATTATTATTCTTAACTACACTACTTCTTGGCTACTTACGGTACGAAAAATATGGTTTGAAGGGCTGCATAGGGTTGTTGGATTTCAGAACGGTATAATTACTAAAATGTTCATGCCCTCTGGTATTTCTGGTCTGGCCCTCGTTTATAATTGGTAGTCTTAGAGTACAATGTTTTTTAATAATACTGCAATACCTCACCAACAATAATATATAAGAGTTATATATACTCTAACCTACGATGAGAACACTTAATAAAATTCTAACATGCCTCCAACTAATACTATCAACTAAAAATACTTGATCAAATGCTAACACGACTAAACTCTGACTTTATTGGAGAACTAACTAGCTATTCCGACCATAAACCTTCCAAATGATACCCATAAATATGTTGGAATAGTGTCTAAGGCTGCAACTATATTATGCAAGTATTTGACCCGGTTGTGCATGGTCCTTTTGGGTTGCCTTCACCATAGCAACTTGATGGGATGATTTGTTAAGAGAGAGTAAATATTATAAGGAATAATGTCACACCCCCAAACCAGAATGGCGGAAACATTCGGGGGTGGATGACTTCACGTAGTATCACAACAATTGAGTATTGTAAAGAAAGTAACACAACCATCATATATATAAAATGAAAATGTATATTGTTGCGTTATACATGTTATCAAAAGAATATTACAATATGATGTTAAATGTTCAATAATAAAAACATCCTTAGTGTTCCTTCTCCCAAAAGTTGGTAGTTACCTGTATCACTGATTCCCTGAGAAATACAAGTGGTTTTAAAAAGTGTCAACAATTAAGTTGGTGAGTTCATGAGTGTTTCGAGTTGAAAAGTATATCCTTTTTGGTAGTAAATTGGTAAACGAGGTTTTCAGAAAATCCAATATTTTCTTGTAAGTGATTCAAAAAGTTTCCAAAGTTGGAATGTGTTGGTATCTTTTATACTTGAATGATTAGAAACAACTTTGTATGACAACTAATGTAGAAAGCTCCAATGCACATATGAATCTCGTAAATCAATCTTGTTTTATACTTTTATACTTGAATGATTAGAAACAACTTTGTATGAAAACTAATGTAGAAAGCTGCAATGCACATATGAATCTCGTAAAGCAATCTTGTTTTATACTTTTATGTGAGTTTTATAACCATGCTATTGACATTGACGGCCTGTAACAACATTCTTCAGGTGTTGCAGTGTTATGACATTTGTCACCCCAGACCTGCCGGTCTAACTATAGCTAGTAGTTTAGGTGCGGGATTGTCAATCCCGTATAGATCTATACACAAGTATCATGCTCTCCCTCCAAGAGATTATGGTATATAATACAGGACTTGAAATGCATACAAAAATGTACGTTGAAGTTGGATATCTCTCATTGCCTAGTATAAATAGATTTACAATGAAATGACCTTACTTCTTTTGAAAGTGTTTCGTTTTTCAAGATGTATATGTAAAATGTAGGACTGACTTGTTAACTATACCCATTATAGTTTATCAGATAGTATGTTTCATTTAGTAGAAATAACTTAGTGACATAATAGCTCTTGTATACATAAGTTGTTTGTATCGATATTCGAAGATAGAAATTTCATTTATGTTTATAAAACGATACTTTAACGTGTAATGTACTTGTATTCCCCCCCTAAAACATGAAAAAGAATTGAAAAGTAGGGGTATGAACTCACTCGTTAAGTTTGAAGAGAGAGGCTAGAGTTAAGTAGAACTTCGATTGCGGATAGTTGCGTCGTCGGGCTTTTCGGGGATCTCTGCAGCGTAATTCCTTCGTCGGGGGCTCGAGTGGGGAAACCGAGGGGAGGGGAGGGTCTATGGAGCTTAGAAGTATGAGAGAATGACTGAGGACTTGTGATTGGTGTGCAAAAATTCGAGCTTATGCCTTCTATTTATAGGGCTGGAAACCCTCGTACGCGGCGCGTACCTCCGAAGTACGCGGGGCGTACCTCGGTTACGCGGGCCGTAACAATGCGTCATGGCTTACGACTCCTGGCTAGCTAAGCGTAGAGTGGGCGGGCCGATGGGACTCGACTCTGGGTCTAGTACGCGGGGCGTACTCCCAGAGTACGCGGGACGTAATCTGGCCTGTCCTCTTCTAAATTCCGTAACCTTCGCGTACGAGCTCCGTTTTTCGTGTTCTTTATATCCACGCGTAGGTGAGATTATGCTCTACAACTTTACTTTAGACTCCGTCGGCTAGTTTGTCACACCCCCGAACTAGATGGCGGAAACGTCCTGGGGCTTGTGCGTGACTTCATCTTAAAATATCATTACAATGAATATACATGAAACATCATACATCACCAAGCATTGGAATATTACAACTGGTAGCGTTTACATTCAATACATTGTTCCCTAACATTACATGCCCAAAAAGTAGATTGTTCGGTACTAATTAAACAAGCAGCAAAACGTCACTGAGTACACTTATCCTTTCGAATTATCTGTTACCTGAGAATACAAGTATTTTGAAAAACGTCAACATATGAAATGTTGGTGAGTTCATAAGTAATGTTTGAAATCCAATGTTTGTATTGTTTCGAAAACCACCAGAAAATCCGATATTTTCTGAAAATAGTATAGTGTAAAAAGTGTGAAGATCCGTAAGTATGCTTGTTTGTTTTCTATAGATGTAAGCGTATGATTTGTAAAACTCGGTATGTAGCTCGTAGGTGTATTAGTTGAAAATCCTAGGAAAACCCGACGTTTTCCTATCACTTTGCTTTAATTAGTTTATGTGTTGTTGTTTCGTTATGTTAGAGGTATTCGTTGAGCTCCGGAGGCGTTGGATTAACAGTAGGTTGTGAATTGTTGTAACGTACGTTAATGAAAATGACCAGTTGACAATCGTACAAACAATCCCTTAGGCGTCGCTCGCACTTATTCACATAACCCAACCCTCCCGGACTTGTGTAGTCCCACGACCGAAGGGAAAAAGAGAAGGTGCGAAACCCTCGGTATTTCCCTACGTCGTTCAAGACCATTGCGAATGCGAAGGGCCCGAAGCCCAACTCGCAATCGTGAGTTCCCGACTTTACTAGCAGTACCGAAGGACCCTTGGGGACCAGCAGCACGTTTGCCATTGAAAGTCCTTTTACACGAGGTTAAGTCGTATTGGACCCAACTACCTGTAAGCAAGTATCCTTTGGGCCTAAAGATCAGGTCATCGGGCAAGCTAGGCCCAACAAGCATGATTTGAAACTTTTGGGCCTAAGGACAGTGCGTCGACGCATAGAGTATTTCCACAAGTGTATAGAGTTCCGAGAGTTCCATGTGTGTATCGAGTGTCGTAGTGTTAGTAGTTTCGGATTTGATATTGATTCGAGACCGCATCAATTCGTTTGATAACGATTTTGGTGTTGAGGGTGTATTGTATATCGCCGACAGTCGAGGTACTAGCATTTCATCGTGTCAGGTTCATGTTTGTTATTGTTTTGTTCGTTTTGGCATTGATTATTTAGATATTTGAAATCTAAAGCCCACTTTTTGTAAAATGATACTCTTGGCCCAATAAGCCAAAAATTTAGGATTAAGGCCCAATTTTTTGTAAGAATAACACTTTGGTCTCCATTTTGTTCAAAACTTGTTTTGATAACTATTTTGTAGTAAAAACAACATTTTTAAAATCCCTTTTTGTCAAAATAACCTTCTTAACTTGAGTTTTGTGAAAACGCACATTTTCTGGTTTTTGAACTTTTCCGACCTAGTTGTTTGAAAATTTGTAGAAAAATCATCGTAAGTCGAAATTTGGATCCGTAAACTTTCAAAGTTTAGAAATTTTGTCTACTTTGTTCTAAAATTTTCTCATAATTTTTGATGGCTTCTAACAAGTGTGAAATTGTTCATCTTCACAGGTTGGTCCGAAATTATTTCAAATATGATAGGCAGTTTTGTAAAATTCGCCAAACATTGTAGAAAAATCGTATGAAAACGTGCGAGTAGTCATTTTAAAGCTATACACCTGACCTTTATCCATGTAAAACAGTTCTGAAAAATACTTCCATTTGGATGGTCAAAACAGTCCGAGATTGGACCAAAACTTTCCTGTCAAGGGCTGTTTTGTGAGTTTAGCTTATAGATCTTTGAATACAACACTCATTTTTGCTATTTCAAGTGTACAAATCCCAGATCTAAAAGTTTAAATGCATTATATGTGATAAAACATACTTTTATCATGATTCATATGGAGATCCTAGTGATACACTTCAAGTTTCTTAACATCTTTTTAGATTAGTGAAGGAATCAACACATAATCACCAAATGTTTCAAGAAAACACACATAATCAAGCATAAATACATAGATCTACACATATGGCTTGTATTCTCCCCCCCCCCCCCCCCAAAAAAAAAACAAGTGAAAACAGAAATCAAGGGGGTATGAACTCACCTTGGGATTTAGATTTCGGTTTTGATGAAGATAAGAAGAAGGTGGTGTGGTTTTCGGCCCTAGTAAGCTTCTTGAGTGATTTTGGGCTCAAATATGATGATCTAGATGAAAGCCTCTTTGAAGATACCATAAGATCTCGAAATTTGAAGGAGGATGATGAAGGAGTTCTTGAGAGAGTTTGAAGTAGTTTGAATGAGAAATATGGAGGTGGAGTGGTGGGATTTCGGCCAAAGGGATAGAAAAAGAGAGGGAGAAGAGATAAAGAGTTTTGCATGAAGGGTAATACACTTCTTGATACATGAACTTACCTTGTTGTATGGTGGTTATATGCATGGATGACCACCATGCAACATTGAGGTGGCAAGGTTAGGATAATTCTTCTCTTTCCTTTTTTTTTTTTAATTGATGTTGGGCCGAGAATGGGCTAAGAGGAATGAAAATGGAATGGTTTTGAGCCCAACCTTAGCCTTACTCGATTTTTATGAAGTCTATTTTAAATTTTCGGCCCATTGGGTCCTTGGAAGTACTTACGGCCCAACATAAGATAAAGGTATGGGTTTTAGGTCCATTAGGGTTAATTGGAGTTGCTATGGTCCATTAAAGCCCATTAGAAATAAGATGGATCATTCTAGGCCCATTAAAGCCCAAAATACTACATCTTAACGAATGTGAGTTCAAATAGGGCCCAACTTAAGACTCTTATCTTAAAGAATTGAGTTAAGGGTTTATTGGCCCATTAGGTCCAATAAAGAATTCATAGTCCATAACAAACTTGAATCGGGATTTTTAGAGTTTCAAACTCTTTGTTGAACAGGAGAGATGTATTTGAATGAGTATAAAGTATGATATTTGCTTAGAGTACCAAATCATTATATGGGTTGAATGATTGCATGAGAGTAGAATTTCCTAGCAAAAATGCTAGTTGTGACATCATCCCCCCGTTAGAGGGAATTTCGTCCCAAAATTCTTTCGAATGATAGTTTCATGAATGAGAGAATAGGTACTTCATCTAATCTTTGCGTTCCCCATGTGAATTCCGGTCCATGCTTTGTGTTCCATCGAACCTTCATAATCGAAACGTGGCTTTGTTTTGTATGCTCTACTTCCATATCTAAAACACCTCGACTGGTTCTTTGACGAACATGAGATTCTTGTTTATTTCGATCCCTTATAAAGGAATGATAAGGGTTTTGCCTGATAGGCACTTTTTTTTGTGGATTCGATACGCTGAGCACATGGTGTACGTTGCTGAGCTCTACAGGCAGCTGCAGCCTATAAGTCTTTGGACCAATCCGAGCAAAAATCTCGAACAGTCCGACGTATCGTGGGTTTTTTTTTCTCGTTTTCTAAGGAGAATCATTCCTTTCCAAGGAGATTCCTTTAATAACATGCGATCCCCGACTTGACATCCTATTGGCTTATGCCGCTTGTCGGAATAGCTCTTCTGTCGGTCTCGCGATGCTTGAAGTCAGGCTTTGATTTGGATTAACTTCTCTGTTGCTTCGCAAATGGTTTCTGGTCTCATGAGAGTACTGGAGAGTGATATGTATTTATGACTATAGAGAGTTTCGAAACGAACAGTCTTGATGCTCATGCGATAATTGTTATTGTATGAGGATTCAGCCAAGGGAAACTGGGTATTCCCTGACTTGTTGAATTCAAACACCCAGACTGATAGCATGACTTCAAGTGGTTGAATGGTTCGTTTTCCTTGGCTATTGGTTTGAAGGTGGTAAGAAACGCTCATATCTAGCTATGTTCCCATAGCCCTCGGAAGTGACTGTGAAAGTCTTGAAGTAATCCCGTTATCTCGATCCGAGATAGTAGATACCGATATCTCATGGAGTCTCACGATCTCCTTGATATAGATGCATGTAACCCTTTCTGTCTTGTTTGATTTTAGTATTAGCAGGAAATAGGCAGCTTGGGTTAACCTATCGACGATCACCCAGTTAACGCCCAATTTAACTTACGTACCTATAAGCTTCGTCTTTCAACTTCGAGAGTTTTATCCATCCATGTAGTGCCTTCTTCGCGATATTCTCCGACTTTGATGTTTTCAAGGCTGGTCGTAGATGTTGACAGTGTTTCGTTCTTGCTTCGTGGGCCGACAAGTATGTTATTGTTGAGAATAATGAAAAGGCTAACTAGGAATGGTTGGGAAAACCTGGTTCGTAGGGTCCATGAATAGTGTGGGAGCATTCGTTATACCGAAGGGTATCACAATGAATATGAAATGGCCGCGACGAGTTCAGAAGGCAGTTTTTGAAATGTCGCCTTCTCGGACTCGAAGTTGATGATAACCGATGCTTAGATCTATTTTTAAAGAAGTAATGAGCTCCTTGGAGCTGGCCAAATAGATCGTCAGTCCGTGGAAGTAGGTATCGATTTTTAATAGGGAGATTATTCGATTTCCTAAAATCGATGTACCTTCGGAAGGATCTGTCTTCTTGTGAAACAAGACCGGAGCTCTCTAGGATGAGAAGCTTGGCCTAATGAATCCTTTGCGCAACAATTCTACTCAGTTGACAGGATAACTTGTGAATTTTTGGCGGGAGTCAACCTATAGGGTGAATTGGCAATTGATGTGGTTCCCGATATGAGGTTGATTCGAAATTCGACCTGTCTCTCTGGGATATTCCCGAAAGTTCCTCGGGAAACACATTTGGAAAAATCACATGCTACTGGAATACCTTGTATGCCTACCTCTTCTTCGGTCTTGTCCACAACATGAGTGAGGAGAACGTAGTTCTTCTGGTGCAGGTACTTCTGCGCCTTGATGCACGAGATAGGAAAAGGATTGGCGCCAGGTTTATCACCATGGATTATTAGAGTTTTCGTGATTAGGAAGGTGAAGGCAAACAACCTTTTCGCGACACATAGTATCGGCACGGTGGGGGCTTAACCCAACCATGATGATTATCACATTAAAATTGCTAATCTTTACTGGCATGAAATCTATTTGTCATGAATGGTTGTTTAGTGTTAAGGTGTACTCCACATAAGTACCCTAGGTTAAGTCGGTTTTTCCCCGTTGGCCATGTCCATTGAAAAGGCTTAGCTTAGCTTTGGGGATGTTATGTTAGTAAGTGTTTGAAGATGTTACTAATCGAAACTTCGCTCGGGTTTACCATTGAATAAGAGGTAAGCGAAAGAGTTGTCAAGTGGGAACATACCAATAACAACCGTTGGGTCTTGGACTGCTTCACCTTGACCCCAGGTCAGGACCATTTCTGATCCTTCTGCACCTTGATTGTTATCCTTGGGGCAACCACGCCTGAAGTGACCGGTTCCTCCATACCCATAGCAGGTGTCAATGGCCTCATCATTGGTGTTGTTGTTAGGGTTGCTGCGATTGTTGTCATTTCCATTTGGCTGACGATTCTGGCATGGATACGTTCTACAGAATTTAGCGGTGTGATTCTTTCGGTTGCATTGTCACAATGCATCTCCCGGTAGGCTCCATTATGATGGAATTTGCACTGGTTGCATTTTGGAAGGATTCCAACATATGGTCTCCCGGTTGTTGGTGTAATAGGGGTCATGGTCTCATGAACAGCAGCAACATGTTGCTTCCTTGAGAACCCTTGAGTGGGATGTCCCTTCCTCTTACTTCCAGACCTCAGCTTCCTGCTCTTAAGCTTGGGGTTTGGAGTTCCTTGATAGGTTGTCACTTGTTGGTTTCCATGTTCGTTCCTTTGGCTGGAGTTGTCAATGCTATTCCTGCCTCCATTGGGGTTGTTTGCATTGATTTGTGTCGTAGCAGCGGTTACTGCCGCCGTTACAGCAGCTTGAAATGTAGCAGGGTCCATCTGCAGGAGCGGTGTCTCACGAGTGCGATTGTTATTCTTGCGAGATGGCATTTTCCTGCTGCTCGTTGATAATCTAGATTGTAAGTAATGATCGTCATTCCTGGTTGTACTCTATAATACTTTGCATCTTGTTGTATAGTTCTTACTGCTTCCATCAACATCCCCATGATGTATTTACGGTAGTAGGTAATCACAGATTTGGCACGATCGTCACGTCTATCCTTAGAGTATATAGGGTGTTTTGGTTTCGAGATCCTTATGTCTCTAGTGGTCTCGAGGGTTTGCTTGTGCATATAATTGAGTCTTTGCAGTAATATGAAATCAATATAGCACATAATTTTTTTTAGGGGTAAGTACCATCTCAGTACACGAAAGAGAGTCATGTCGGATAGTAGGGGGGAACTAAAAAAGGCTGATCCTAATCGTGGCGGAAAGTGTCTGGTAGTGATGTTGATGAAGTGGGTGCACCTCGGAGACGAGCTGCTTGTTGCCCGATACCTCATAGGCGTACTTCTCACACTAACTGTCTCACTTGGGAATCTCCGCTCACTTCCAATGTTTGCCTCTCATCTCTCAATAACAAATCGCAGTTGTTCCGTTCGATTTAGGGTGTCCTGAGCTTGGTTATCAATACCTCGGGTGCGTCGGGCCATGAATGGGAGAGCCTGGTCAGCGGGTCCTTTATGGCCAATGGTCGGAGAGACCTCGGTTCCTGCCCTAGTGTGGTCGTATCCCTTGCTGGTGACTCTATTTCCAAATTTTGTATGCCCAAGGGGGGCATGGGGCCACTAGGGCCCACACGATAATTCGATATTCTAACTTTTCATGGATGGTTGATGACATCAGATTCTGCATCCGAGTCATCGTCATCTCTGCCCTTCGGCTCTTCCTCCTCGAGGTCCACTATTGTCTCAGCGGGTTCACCTGCGAGTTCTACTTCGTGTTCCTCCGGTGGTTCTTTCTCTGGGTCGAGCCACCCTACTATATCCTAACTAGGGAGATAGGGTTTCCTGACTAATGATACTTGTCTATAGCGTATTGCACGAAGGACTATGAATACTAGAATCAAATAGCATACCAAATACTCCTATAATCCTACATCTATTGAATAGATTTAGTTGGGGTTCCCTTCTTGGAGATTAAGGGGTATGATTTTAGACTCCCTAACTATCACGATTTCTTCAAGACATGTGATGGTTGTACCTTGGAGGGAATGTATTTGATCAGGCTACATCCGCTCCTTGATACAACTAAGAACAGTCCTGGATCAACCGAGATACTAGCATTATCTTGTTTGGTTCGGTGTTAGGTTCTCATTCCAAATACAAGCAAGGGTGTTTTATTGTTATGTTTTACTTGTTTTGTTCAGAGTTATGTTAGTCCCTCTTTTTGGTTTATAGTTGCATATCAATGTATGGTTACATATGCTAGTTCACTATAAACAGAGCTCTGATACCAATCTGTCACACCCCCGAACCAGACGGCGGAAACGTCCGGGGGCTTGTGCGTGACTTCATCTTGAAATATCATTACAATGAATATACATGAAACATCATACATCACCAAGCATTGGAATATTACAACTGGTAGCGTTTACATTCAATACATTGTTCCCTAACATTACATGCCCAAAAAGTAGATTGTTCGGTACTAATTAAACAAGCAGCAGAACGTCACTGAGTACACTTATCCCTTCGAATTATCTGTTACCTGAGAATACAAGTATTTTGAAAAACGTCAACATATGAAATGTTGGTGAGTTCATAAGTAATGTTTGAAATCCAATGTTTGTATTGTTTCAAAAACCACCAGAAAATCCGATATTTTCTGAAAATAGTATAGTGTAAAAAGTGTGAAGATCCGTAAGTATGCTTGTTTGTTTTCTATAGATGTAAGCGTATGATTTGTAAAACTCGGTATGTAGTTCGTAGGTGTATTAGTTGAAAATCCTAGGAAAACCCGACGTTTTCCTATCACTTTGCTTTAATTAGTTTATGTGTTGTTGTTTCGTTACGTTAGAGGTATTCGTTGAGCTCCGGAGGCGTTGGATTAACAGTGGGTTGTGAATTGTTGTAACGTACGTTAATGAAAACGACCAGTTGACAACCGTACAAACGATCCCTTAGGCGTCGCTCGCACTTATTCACATAACCCAACCCTCCCGGACTTGTGTAGTCCCACGACCGAAGGGAAAAAGAGAAGGTGCGAAACCCTCGGTATTTCCCTACGTCGTTCAAGACCATTGCGAATGCGAAGGGCCCGAAGCCCAACTCGCAATCGTGAGTTCCCGACTTTACTAGCAGTACCGAAGGACCCTTGGGGACTAGCAACACGTTTGCAATTGAAAGTCCTTTTACACGAGGTTAAGTCGTATTGGACCCAACTACCTGTAAGCAAGTATCCTTTGGGCCTAAAGATCAGGTCATCGGGCTAGCGAGGCCCAACAAGCATGATTTGAAACTTTTGGGCCTAAGGACAGTGCGTCGACGCAGAGAGAATTTCCACGAGTGTATAGAGTTCCGACAGTTCCATGTGTGTATCGAGTGTCGTAGTGTTAGTAGTTTCGGATTTGATATTGATTCGAGACCGCATCAATTCGTTTGATAACGATTTTGGTGTTGAGGGTGTATTGTATATCGCCGATAGTCGAGGTACTAGCATTTCATCGTGTCAGGTTCATGTTTGTTATTGTTTTGTTCGTTTTGGCATTGATTATTTAGATATTTGAAATCTAAAGCCCACTTTTTGTAAAATGATACTCTTGGCCCAATAAGCCAAAAATTTAGGATTAAGGCCCAATTTTTTGTAAGAATAACACTTTGGTCTCCATTTTGTTCAAAACTTGTTTTGATAACTATTTTGTAGTAAAAACAACATTTTTAAAATCCCTTTTTGTCAAAATAACCTTCTTAACTTGAGTTTTGTGAAAACGCACATTTTCTGGTTTTTGAACTTTTCCGACCTAGTTGTTTGAAAATTTGTAGAAAAATCATCGTAAGTCGAAATTTGGATCCGTAAACTTTCAAAGTTTAGAAATTTTGTCTACTTTGTTCTAAAATTTTCTCATAATTTTTGATGGCTTCTAACAAGTGTGAAATTGTTCATCTTCACAGGTTGGTCCGAAATTATTTCAAATATGATAGGCAGTTTTGTAAAATTCGCCAAAAATTGTAGAAAAATCGTATGAAAACGTGCGAGTAGTCATTTTAAAGCTATACACCTGAACTTTATCGATGTAAAACAGTTTTGAAAAATACTTCCATTTGGATGGTCAAAACAGTCCGAGATTGGACCAAAACTTTCCTGTCAAGGGCTGTTTTGTGAGTTTAGCTTATAGATCTTTGAATACAACACTCATTTTTGCTATTTCAAGTGTACAAATCCCAGATCTAAAAGTTTAAATGCATTATATGTGATAAAACATACTTTTCTCATGATTCATATGGAGATCCTAGTGATACACTTTAAGTTTCTTAACATCTTTTTAGATTAGTGAAGGAATCAACACATAATCACCAAATGTTTCAAGAAAACACACATAATCAAGCATAAATACATAGATCTACACATATGGCTTGTATTCTCCCCCCCCCCCCCCCAAAAAAAAAAAACAAGTGAAAACAGAAATCAAGGGGGTATGAACTCACCTTGGGATTTAGATTTCGGTTTTGATGAAGATAAGAAGAAGGTGGTGTGGTTTTCGGCCCTAGTAAGCTTCTTGAGTGATTTTGGGCTCAAATATGATGATCTAGATGAAAACCTCTTTGAAGATACCATAAGATCTCGAAATTTGAAGGAGGATGATGAAGGAGTTCTTGAGAGAGTTTGAAGTAGTTTGAATGAGAAATATGGAGGTGGAGTGGTGGGATTTCGGCCAAAGGGATAGAAAAAGAGAGGGAGAAGAGATAAAGAGTTTTGCATGAAGGGTAATACACTTCTTGATACATGAAATTACCTTGTTGTATGGTGGTTATTATGCATGGATGACCACCATGCAACATTGAGGTGGCAAGGTTAGGATAATTCTTCTCTTTTCCTTTTTTTTTTAATTGATGTTGGGCCGAGAATGGGCTAAGAGGAATGAAAATGGAATGGTTTTGAGCCCAACCTTAGCCTTACTCGATTTTTATGAAGTGTATTTATAAATTTTCGGCCCATTGGGTCCTTGGAAGTACTTACGGCCCAACATAAGATAAAGGGATGGGTTTTAGGTCCATTAGGGTTAATTGGAGTTGCTATGGTCCATTAAAGCCCATTAGAAATAAGATGGATCATTCTAGGCCTGTTAAAGCCCAAAATACGACATCTTAACGAATGTGAGTTCAAATAGGGCCCAACTTAAGACTCTTATCTTAAAGAATTGAGTTAAGGGTTTATTGGCCCATTAGGTCCAATAAAGAATTCATAGTCCATAACAAACTTGAATCGGGATTTTTAGAGTTTCAAACTCTTTGTTGAACAGGAGAGATGTATTTGAATGAGTATAAAGTATGATATTTGCTTAGAGTACCAAATCATTATATGGGTTGAATGATTGCATGAGAGTAGAATTTCCTAGCAAAAATGCTAGTTGTGACATTGTTTTGACTTTATTTTTAATGACATAAGTTTAAATAGGCCGGGCCTCCTAAAGTTCGTTAAAGATTTATAGGTTCTTTATTCGGCGTCGGTTTCCGCTTGTCTTTTTATCAATTTGCTCCTATTGCGGAGGTCTTCAACTCTCATTTAGATTGCGTTAGCTAATTTACACTCGATCTTCAATTCGAGTTTTTAGCCCTCTTCTACTGTTACGAAACTTTGAAAATTCGTAACTTCTTCATACGAGGTCCAAATTGGGCGGTCTTTTTATGCACGCTCACCTTTCAACGAGATCTACGATTTTTGTTTAGATACTTAAGGCTAAAATGCACTTTATTGAGATTTTACATTTTACGTCTAATAATGTTTTAATGTCGTGTCGTAAATATACAAGTGGTTATAATTCCTTCAATACAACCTGGTTTTGAGCGTTCTTTATGTTTTCGGAAACCTTGACAGGTTACCTAATATTTGATGCATCCCAACTTAGATATTTGAACACTTTATTTTCAAGGTTAATTTAGTTGTATTTGACTTGTGAGCGTTACAATGCTTTGGGAAATATAGGGTTGTCACATCATCCCCCTGTTAAGGGAATTTCATCCCGAAATTTAATCTAAGATAGAGTTTACAGTTTAGGGAAAAAGATATGGGTACTTTTGTTTCATCTGATCCTCTCGTTCCCAGGTGTATTGAGGTCCTCGCTTGGCGTTCCAGCGGACCTTTACGATAGGTATTCGGCTTTGTTTAGTCCTTTTGACTTCCCGATCCATGATCTCTACCGGTTCCTCTACAAATTGGAGGTTTTCATTTATTGCAATTTCGTCTAGAGGGACGACAAGGGTCTCATCGGATAAGCACTTCTTTAGGTTTGATACGTGAAAGGTTGGGTGTATGTTGTGGAGTTCCTGAGGTAGTCTAAGTTTTTAAGCCACTGGACCGATCCTGACAAGGATCTCGAATGGTCCGATGTATCTGGGGTTCAGTTTCCCACGTTTTTCGAAGCGTATTAATCCTTTCCAAGGCGAGACTTTTAGTAGGACACGGTCTCCAACTTGGAATTCCAAGGATGTTCGTCTCTTATCTACATAACTCTTTTGTCTATCCCTTGATGCCTTTAGATGTTCTCGGATTTGAACAATCTTCTCCGTAGTTTCCCTTATGATCTCTGGTCCAGTGAGCGTGTTATCAGTTGCTTGTCCTCTTGCTAGTTGTGTGTCCCCCACTTCGGCCCAGCATAAAGGTGACCTACACTTGCGGCCATAAAGGGCTTCGAACGGGGCAGCTTTGATACTGGTGTGGTAGCTATTGTTGTACGAGAACTCGACCAAGGGTAGATGTGTGTCCCATGCTTTGCCAAAGTCGATTACGCAAGCTCTCAGCATGTCTTCTAGGGTTTTTATGGTTCTCTCGCTCTGGCCGTCGGTTTGTGGGTGATAAGCGGTACTCATGTCTAGTCTTGTCCCCAAAGCTTTTTGTAGCGACTGCCAGAACCTTGAGGTGAATCTACTATGTCGGTCCGAGATAATGGATACGGGCACACCATGCAGTCGTACAATTTCTCTGAGGTATGTCCTTGTTAACTTCTCCAATTTATCTGTCTCTTTGATCGGTAGGAAATGTGCTGATTTAGTTAACCTGTCGACAATTACCCAAATGGTGTCGAGTCCACTTGTCGTTTTGGGTAACTTGGTTATGAAATCCATGGTTATCCTCTCCCACTTCCATTCGGGTATTTCTGGTTGTTGTAAGAAACCCGAAGGCTTTTGGTATTCTATTTTGACCTTAGCGCACGTCAGACATTTACTCACGTAGGTAGCAATTTCGGCATTCATGTTCGGCCACCAGTACAACTTCTTGAGGTCGAGATACATCTTTTCGGAGCCGGGATGTATGGAGTATCGTGTTTTATGGGCTTCGTCCATGACGATTTCTCTGAATCCACCAAACTTCGGTGTCCATATTCGATCCATGAAATAACGAACTCCGTTGCTCTTGGTTTCAAGGTTCTTATCCATTCCTCTTAGTGTTTCTCCTGCCATATTTTCGGATTTCAAGGCTTCTATTTGGGCTTCCTTGATTTGCGTGGACAGGTGTGAATGGATTGTCATAGTTAAGGACTTCACTTGGCGACCTGAGTACTCCTTCCAACTGAGTGCATCAGCCACTACATTAGCCTTTCCGGGGTGATATCGAATTTCGCATTCGTAATCACTTAGTAGTTCTACCCACCGTCTTTGTCTCATGTTGAGTTCTTTCTGGTTGAGGATATGTTGAAGGCTTTTATGGTCAGTGAAGATCGTACATTTCGTGCCGTAGAGGTAGTGTCTCCATATCTTTAGAGCGAAGACGACTGCTCCTAGCTCAAGATCATGCGTTGTGTAGTTCACTTCATGCGTCTTTAGTTGGCTTGAGGCATAGGCGATGACCTTCCCTCGTTGCATCAGGACACACCCGAGTCCTTGGTTTGATGCATCGCAATAGACCACGAAGTCCTCCGTTCCTTCTGGCAGGTTTAGGATGGGCGCACTACATAATGCTCGTTTTAGCGTTTGAAATGCGGCGTCTTGTTTTTCTCCCCAGTCGAAGGTCACATTCTTCTGAGTTAGTGTGGTGAGTGGCTTGGCAATCTTGGAGAAATTTTGTATGAACCTTCGGTAATACCCGGCAAGTCCTAAAAATTGCCGGATCTCTGTAGGGGTTCTTGGAATCGTCCAACTCTCTATTGCCTTGATCTTCGAGGGATCCACGTGTATTCCCTCCTTGCTTACTACGTGTCCTAGGAAATCCACCTCCCGAATCCAAAATTCACACTTTGAAAATTTTGCATACAGTTTCTCTATCCTCAGTGTTTCCAAAACCTGGCGGAGATGTTGGCTGTGTTCTTCCTGGCTTCTAGAATAGATGAGTATATCATCTATGAACACGATCACGAATTTGTCCAGGAAGGGACGACATACTCGGTTCATCAAATCCATGAACACCGCTGGAGCGTTTGTCAATCCGAAGGGCATTCCTACAAACTCGTAGTGACCATATCGTGTTCGGAAAGCCGTTTTGGGGATGTCTCCTTCCAGTACTCGCAGTTGGTGATAACCAGATCTTAGGTCGATCTTTGAGAAGTAGCTCGCTCCCTGTAGTTGGTCGAACAGATCGTCTATGCGTGGTAAGGGATATCGGTTCTTGATTGTCAGTTTGTTCAGCTCTCGATAATCGATGCACATGCGAAAAGACCCATCCTTCTTTTTCACGAACAGGACTGGTGCTCCCCATGGTGAGAAGCTTGGTCTGATGAATCCCTTGCTCAACAGATCGTTCAATTGACTGGACAGTTCCTGCATCTCGGCTGGAGCTAAACGGTAAGGTGACTTTGCTACTGGGGTCGCTCCGGGGATTAAGTCGATCCTGAATTCGACTTGACGTTCCGGTGGAATTCCTGGAAGATCTTCTGGGAAAATGTCTGGGAAGTTGCAGACTTCCGGAATGTCTTTAATGTTCTTTGGTTCTTGTTTCTGGTCTACTACGTGGCTAGAAAGGCCTCGTATTCCTTGCGAAGATATTTTCTTGCTTTAATACAGGAGAGGATTTGCAAATTTGAACTAGGTTTGTCTCCATATATGATAAGATTTTCATGGCAAAGAATGTCGGCATTGTGAAGACTCAACCAGTCCATACCGATGATTACATCAAAACTTCTTATCGAAATGGGCATAAGGTCGATTTGAAATAAGTGTTCGTTTAAATTTAATGTGCACCCTACGTACATATCACTTGTGCTTTTTGTTTTTCCATTAGCCATTTCTACAGTGAATATTTTATTAAGTGGTTAGGGTCTTTGGTTAAGTAGGTGTTTGAATTTATGACTCACAAAACTTCTCTCAGCACCGCAGTCAAAGAGTATGCATGCATAAGTGTTGTCGAGGAGAAACGTACCCGTAACTACTGTTGGATCAGTTATTGCTTCATTTTGACCTATCGCCAGCACTCTCCCAATACCAACATTCCTTGTCTTGGGGCATTCCCTCTTGAAATGCCCAGTTTCTCCACATCCATAACACGCTTGGCTTACCCCAGTACCAGGAACTTGAGTGACTGGCCGCGCTGGCGCTTTACAGAAACGGGCAGCGTGCCCTTTCCTGTCGCAGTTCTTATAGTACATCTCGCGGCAATTACCGTGGTGATGGTAGTTACATTTGCTTCACTTGGGCAAGTTCCCTGCATATTGTTTTGTTGGCGCCGGGGTTGTAGGAGTTGTGGCGGGAGCAGTAGCAGCATGAACCGCCACCATTTGTTTCTTTGAAGGTTCTTGTGAGGTTTGCCCCTTTCTCTTGTTCCAGAATTTCTTCTTGCTGTTGTTGTTGGCATTGTTATTGTTGTCGTTGTTCCTTTTGGTTGGTTCAGCTACGATAGTCGTGACTCCTTGGCAGACGCCATGATCAACGAGAGATTGCGCCAGTTCCTTGGTGCTGTAGAAGGTCATGGGCTTGGAAGCTAACACACTTCCTCGCATTTGGGGTGATAATCCCCAGATGTACCTCTCCACTTTTTGGCTTTCTAGAATCAACATCCCTGGATAAAGTGTTATCAAATCACTAAACCTGTTGGTGTAGCCTGCGATGTCCAAGCCTACCATCGAAAGGTTCCACAATTCTTGTTCAAGCTTCTGAATCTCGCCTCTTGGGCAGTATTCCCGAAGGAGCATTTGCTTCAAGTTTTCCCAACCCATGGAGTTCACCACCACTAGGGTTAGTTTCTTGACGTGGCCGTTCCACCATGTCAAGGTGCGTTCAGAGAATGTACAGGCAGCAAATTTTACTTTGCTTCTTTAGGGCATGCGCAAATTTCAAATACGGCTTCCGTTTTCTCTATCCATTGGGACAGAGCCAATACTCCCCCAGTCCCATAAAAGGGAATAGGTTTTCCATTGGTGAAGTCTTTGTAAGTGCAGACTCCGGAACGGCCTTGGCTTGGGCCATTTGTAAAGATGTTTATTCCTCCTCCTGACCCATTGTTGCTCATTTGAGCCATCGCCGCGGTTACAGCGGCTGTTACAGCAGGTTGGAACATATCTGCATCCATAGTTGGAGCGGGTGGTGGAGGTGGTGCTGGAGTTGAGTTTCTGCGTGTTGATCTACGAGGAGGCATGTTCTGGTAGAGAAAATAAGAACGAATACTATAAGTTTCTAATGTTTTGACAATCGTGTAGTTGAGGGTTAGTCGTATCTTGTAATTTGTTTTGACTTTAGTTTTTGGTTTCAAATTAGATACAACAATTTAGTTAATTTCATAGGTTTCGAGAGGTATATAAAGAAGTACTTTATATTTATATATATATGTCACACCTAAGGTGTGTTACATTATGCTTCTAGTTTTAGGAAAATTTGACCTATCTAGAGGTCTCCGTTTACAGATACAAAAGAAAATAAGGGAAAAACTTTATCCGAGGTCCTAGTTTATATCAAAATTGTTGGAGCTTGAACAAGCTCTACTTGTGGCGTTTGGAGTTGGATTCGGCATCTGACCATTTGACTCCCATCAGTCGCCTCTCGATATCTGCTTGTTGTTCTTTCATCTCTCTTATTTCATATAGAGCCGTTATCATTTGGTTCTGAAGTGTCCCCGTGTAGATTTGGGTATTCTCCTGTAGTCCTTCCAAACGGCAGATGTCAGCGGCGTTACCTTGGGTAGCAGCATTGATCTCGCGAACTCTGGCTGCTTGTTGGTCTGCCTGGTAGTTTTGGTTAGCTATAGCGTTCACGACAACAGGTAGTGCTCGATCAGCTGAGCCTCCCCCACTGACGTTGTAAAAATCCCGACACATGCCGAATGGAGGGCGTACACTTTGCTGATGGCTCCAGTAGTAGAGGTGGCTTCCCCAGATGGGGATGGGTCCCGGTTGATATGGTCTGATTACGGGTGGATGGGGGATGGGAGGGTCGATTACTTCCGGTTCGGAGTCTGTTCCGCTAGAAACTTCCACGATCTCCTCGTCGACTTCGTATTCTTCTCCGACTTCGATTTCGAATCCTTCTTCGACTCCCTCCTCGAACTCTTCTTCGACCTCTTCTTCGATTTCCTCTGGGTCTTCCTCCGGGTCTTCTTCTATCCAGCTGCTGTTACCTTGGTTTAGGTAGTAGGGGTCTCCCGGTAAAGGAAATCCGGCCATTTGTCTGTACTGGGATAGAGGTATGAGATTTTTATAAGAAGACAAATTTCTATTTAACGACTTCCTATGCCTATCTATATTTTTACGGAGCGTAAATATTTTATCGTTCAATTATTTTTAACAATAGACTTATAGTATTTCATTTTAGCGAATCTAGATTTTTTTTAAGTTTTTGGCTTGTTGACTACTACGACCGTTCCTCGACGTACATTGGTCAAATCCAGGATAAATATAGTTGATCATGCTATATTTATTCTCGATTTGATTACATACCCCAAGGTCCAATCGTGGTATCACAACCTGCCTTACTACTTTTTAGAAAAACTATTCATGATACGAGACTGATACATGCGGGTAAAAATGTATATATTTAAAGAAAATATATTTCTATGAAAATGTTTTGTCAGAGGGTTTTTGGTTCCCGTTGTATTTATAGTTTGTATATCTTATGTGGTTTGATATACTTAGTTCACTATAAACAATGCTCTGATACCAATCTGTCACACCCCCAAACCAAAATGGCGGAAACATTCGGGGGTGGATGACTTCACGTAGTATCACAACAATTGAGTATTGTAAAGAAAGTAACACAACCATCATATATATAAAATGAAAATGTATATTGTTGCGTTATACATGTTATCAAAAGAATATTACAATATGATGTTAAATGTTCAATAATAAAAACATCCTTAGTGTTCCTTCTCCCAAAAGCTGGTAGTTACATGTATCACTGATTCCCTGAGAAATACAAGTGGTTTTAAAAAGTATCAACAATTAAGTTGGTGAGTTCATGAGTGTTTCGAGTTGAAAAGTATATCCTTTTTGGTAGTAAATTGGTAAACCAGGTTTTCAGAAAATCCAATATTTTCTTGTAAGTGATTCAAAAAGTTTCCAAAGTTGGAATGTGTTGGTATCTTTTATACTTGAATGATTAGAAACAACTTTGTATGAAAACTAATGTAGAAAGCTCCAATGCACATATGAATCTCGTAAATCAATCTTGTTTTATACTTTTATACTTGAATGATTAGAAACAACTTTGTATGAAAACTAATGTAGAAAGCTGGAATGCACATATGAATCTCGTAAATCAATCTTGTTTTATACTTTTATGTGAGTTTTATAACCATGCTATTGACATTGACGGCCTGTAACAACATTCTTCAGGTGTTGCAGTGTTATGACAATTGTCACCCCAGACCTGCCGGTCTAACTATAGCTAGTAGTTTAGGTGTGGGATTGTCAATCCTGTATAGATCTATACACAAGTATCACGCTCTCCCTCCAAGAGATTATGGTATATAATACAGGACTTGAAATGCATACAAAAATGTACGTTGAAGTTTGGATATCTCACATTGCCTAGTATAAATAGATTTACAATGAAATGACCTTACTTCTTTTGAAAGTGTTTCGTTTTTCAAGATGTATATGTAAAATGTAGGACTGACTTGTTAAATATACCCATTATAGTTTTTCAGATAGTATGTTTCATTTAGTAGAAATAACTTAGTGACATAATAGATCTTGTATACATAAGTTGTTTGTATCGATATTCGAAGATAGAAATTTCATTTATGTTTATAAAATGATACTTTAACGTGTAATGTACTTGTATTCCCCCCCCCCCCCTAAAACATGAAAAAGAATTGAAAAGTAGGGGTATGAACTCACTCATTAAGTTTGAAGAGAGAGGCTAGAGTTAAGTAGAACTTCGATTGCGGATAGTTGCGTCGTCGGGCTCTTCGGGGATCTCTGCAGCGTAAATCCTTCATCGGGGGCTCGAGTGTGGAAACCGAGGTGAGGGGAGGGTCTCTGGAGCTTAGAAGTATGAGAGAATGACTGAGGACTTGTGATTGGTGTGCAAAAACTCGAGCTTATGCCTTCTATTTATAGGGCTGGAAGCCCTCCTACGCGGCGCGTACCTCCGAAGTACGCGGGGCGTATGTCGGTTACGCGGGGCGTAACAATGCGTCATGGCTTATGACTCCTGGCTAGCTAAGCGTAGAGTGGGCGGGCCGATGGGACTCGACTCTGGGTCTAGTACGCGGGGCGTACTCCCAGAGTACGCGGGGCGTAATCTGGCCTGTCCTATTCTAAATTCCGTAACTTTCGCGTACAAGCTCTGTTTTTCGTCTTCTTTATATCCACGCGTAGGTGAGATTATGCTCTACAACTTTCCTTTAGACTCCGTCGGCTAGTTTTGACTTTATTTTTAATGACATAAGTTTAAATAGGCCGGGCCTCCTAAAGTTCGTTAAAGATTTATAGGTTCTTTATTCGGCGTCGGTTTCCGTTTGTCTTTTTATCAATTTGCTCCTATTGCAGAGGTCTTCAACTCTCATTTAGATTGCGTTAGCTAATTTACACTCGATCTTCAATTCGAGTTTTTAGCCCTCTACTACTGTTACGAAACTTTGAAAATTAGTAACTTCTTCATACGAGGTCCAAATTGGGCGGTCTTTTTATGCACGCTCACCTTTCAACGAGATCTACGATTTTTGTTTAGATACTTAAGGCTAAAATGCACTTTATTGAGATTTTACTTTTTACGTCCAATAATGTTTTAATGCCGTGTCGTAAATATACAAGTGGTTATAATTCCTTCAATATAACCCGGTTTTGAGCGTTCTTTATGTTTTCGGAAACCTTGACAGGTTACCTAATATTTGATGCATCCCAACTTAGATATTTGAACACTTTATTTTCAAGGTTAATTTAGTTGTATTTGACTTGTGAGCGTTACAATGCTTTTGGAAATATAGGGTTGTCACAAATAATATATAGTTATTTGATTAATATAAGTCATAGATTAATTTGTATTAATTTGGTGACTTAAAGAGATTAATTAAATAAGAGGGTATAAACTGTCAATTGTTTGATAGTTAAACTTGAGACTGTAAATCCATACAGATATGGATTGGACAAATTCTAGGAGCTAAAGGATAGCGCAAAGTCGTCCATGATGTTATCTAGGAATGGATTTGGATAGCCTTAAGAGAAGATTATCCCATTAGGGTTTAGATTGTAACCCTTAAGGAGTCTGCAAGTATAAATAGACCCTATGGGTAATGGAAATCGGCATCTCATCTAATGTAAGAGAACTCCGGCCGATTTCCTCCCCTCTCCTCTCTCCTAAATCATCTTTCTTGCTATTGGTGTTTGTAAGCCATTAGAGGAGTGACATTTGTGACTCTAGAAGCTCCAAGACAACAAGATCAACAAGGAATCCAAAGGTATGGTTCTAGATCTATTTCAATGTTGTTATTTAACCTAATTAGGCATTAGAAGTCTTGGATTCAAAGCATGTTTAATTAGAAAGCCTAGATCCGAGCATTAGGGTTTTGCATGCGCACATAGGAAAGTTCTTATGGCTAAAACCCATCAGTGGTATCAGAGCCTAGATTGGTTTTCTTTAAATTGTTGCTTGATTAACTAAAACAAACCTGCAAAATTCGATTTTTTGGGTTCTGAGTCATGGACTCGGCAAGTTCCAAAGTGGACTCGGCGAGTAGGCCTGACTCGGTGAGTCCCTTTGTGTACTCGGCGAGTCCGGGCGTCAGGATTAGCCAAAACTGGGATTTTTCCATGTTTATCTTATGGAAACTTACCTTAATCATATTAGATCAACCCTAATCCGATTTTTTGATATATATGACTATAATCTTGATCTAATTAAAGATATTTATCATCTAATAAAATATTTAATTTCCTTATATGATAATTAATTAATTATTTTGATAATTATCTTAAAAGAAATCTTGGATAAATCAAATATAGATAATTAGGATATTAATTGTTAATTGGAATTATTTGTTATTTGATCCTCCATGTTTTAAATGTTTAAAACTTGCCCTCACGTTTTGAAATTTATATTTGTGATTAAAAGTTTTAATTTAGACAACTTAAATTTCAAACCCTACGTTTTAAAAGGTTTAAAACACAACCCTATACTAATATGATATTACTAGAATAATATATATATATATATATATATATATATATATATATATATATATATATATATATATATATATATATATATATATGTATAACTAAATGCTAGTCTTACCGTTAGTAGGCCTCATTCACGAAGCCGATCTATAAGGTGGGTATAAGGTTGCGGCCTATAAAATGGCGCTTAATGGGTGTACACTCACACCCACCGTTTGCTTGATTGGTGGAGGGTCGTTAGCCGAACGGGTAGGATAGGGCAACCTCATCCTCTCATTAAAAGTATAATAAGTAATACAAAGTAACTACACGTTTTTAAAATTTCCCAATCTTAGTTACTTTAGGAAAAGTGAATTGATGCAATCCCGTCAAATTACACTTTGCACCTTGCTAAGAAGTTAGTGGAGCGTGTGTGGTTTACCGGCACACTAATTGGTTCTAAGCGAAGGTGGCAAAGGGTGATTCATTGTTTATCATAGTTCGATGGAGCGTGTGTGGTTTACCGGCACATCGAATAGGTGATCGTTACAATGAAGGCACCATGTGAATTTGCATGGTAATTCACACCCGCTTTGTGATCCTCGGTATCCCAGTCACAAACAAGAGGGGCATATCGAGATTTAAACATGCCATTGAATAGTTTCAATGAATCTCATTCGAACCTAGGAATTCTCAATACACTTAGGACTAATAGTTTAGGTTTTGTGATGGAGAATTAGTGAATCGTCATTCACTTACCTTCAATTTATTTGCATATTAGATTACGGCATCCCTTTTCTAGTATGTAAATGTTATTGTTGGATCCTAACCCTAATTTTTCTTATTGGGTGATAATTAGGGATTCTTATTCTAATCTATCTTTGTCCTTTCTATAGATGTCAAACGCAAACAACACTGCTGCTAGTTCTTTCACGTTGATGAGCCTTTGCCAAAAGGTCACCTTCGATGGAACGAACTTTAGCGAATGGATAAGATACATTCGCACCATTGCTCACTATGGGGATAAAGAGTATGTCCTCGATGAAAAGCTTGAGAAGATCAACCCCGTAATCGCTACTCCGGCCGAAATCACCGCTTTTGAGACTCATGAGCGAGATGCAACGAAGGTACATTGCATCATGATTGCCACCATGAACTCCGATTTCCAAAAGTCCTACGAGGGCATGTACCCGTACGAGATGCATCAAGACTTATTGGAGAGATACCACCAAAACGCGAGACAAGAGCGTTATGAGATTTTCACTAACATGATTTCCGCTAAGATGGATCATGGAGAATCTCTTACCGTGCACCTGCAAAAGATGCAAAGGTATGTCGACCGCCTTCGCAAGTTAAATGTTGACTTTGGGGAAGACTTGGCGATCGACATGGTGCTTCACTCTTTGCCTCCGATGTACAACCAATTTAGGATGACCTACCACATGAACAAAGAGAAGGTCACCCTAAGCAAACTCCAAGGTCTCTTGAGGGTCGCTGAGAGCAACTTCAAAGACAAGTCTGTTGCACCTACTCCCAATCCGCCTACTGCTCCTGTCTTGGCAATTGGTCAAGGAAAGGGAAAGAAGAGGAAGGCTTCATCGAAGAACTATCGCAAGGTTAAAGCCCAAGATGGTGCCTCTTCTAGTGGGACCAAAGTTGATCCCACTAAGCCCTATCCTAACCCGAAGGAGGCGGAGTACCACCATTGCCACAAGATAGGACATTGGAAGAGAAGCTGCCCAGAATACCTGCAAGCAATCAAAGAAGGAAAGATCAAGCCATCTTTTGCAGGTATATACACAATTAAATCTAATGATTCTAATCATGCTTTTTCTTGGGTTCTTGACACCGGTTGTGGTTATCACATTTGTTCTAATGTGCAGGGACTAAGAAGAAGTAGGGATGTGGAGCAAGGAATGATCAATCTAATCATGGGGAACAAAAGATCGTCGCCTGTGACCAAGATTGGAGTGTACTCTTTAGTGCTTAGGAATAATTTATGTTTAGATTTGAAAAATTGTTGCTATTCGCCAGAAATGACTAGAAACATCATTTCATTTCATGGTTTATATAGACAAGGATTTAGATTTTCTTTTAATAATGAGAATGGTTCTATTTTGGCTTATCTAAATAGTGTCTTTTACTTTGAAGCTATACCATGTAATGGAATATATGAAACTGTTATGATTGTTGATAACTTAGGAAATGATGTTTTGAATATTGATTCTTCCACTAGTATGGATAAAGCATCCTTGTGGCATTGTCGTCTTGGACATGTCAACAAGAAACGCATAGCCCAACTGCAAAAGGATGGAGTGTTGGAGTCATTCGACCTTAGGGAAGATAACACATGCGAGTCTTTTTTACTTGGAAAGATGACTAAGTCACCCTTCACGAGTAGTTGTGAAAGGGGTGAGGGGCTATTGGACCTAATACATACTGATGTATGTGGACCCTTTAGATCAACCACGAAGGATGGGAACCGCTTCTATGTGACTTTTACCGATGATTATAGTAGATATGGGTATATCTATTTAATCAAGCAAAAGTCAGAAACCTTTGAAAAGTTCAAAGAGTTCAAGAATGAAGTGGAGAATCAATTGGGCAGGAAAATAAAGATGCTTCGATCCGATCGAGGAGGAGAGTACCTAAGTCTTGAATTCCACGATTATCTCAAGGAGTGTGGAATAGTTTCGTAATTGACGCCTCCTAGGACATCGCAGTTGAATGGTGTGGCAGAAAGGCGTAATCGAACCTTATTGGATATGGTTCGCTCTATGATGAGTCGTGCTTCACTACCTATCTTCTTTTGGGGGTATGCCTTAGAGACTGCCGCCCATATCCTTAACCGAGTCCCTACTAAGAAGGTTGCCAAAACACCTCACGAGATGTGGACAGGGAAAGCTGCCTCGTTGGCACACATCAAGGTTTGGGGTTGCGAGGCTTTCGTAAGACGAGATACTCACGACAAGCTTGAACCTCGAAGTGAGCGATGTATTTTCATCGGCTACCCGCAGACATCCTTTGGATATCTCTTCTATAGACCGAAGGACAACGTTGTCTTTGTTGCGAGGAGAGGAGTTTTCCGAGAGCGAGAACTCATAAGCCAAGGAGACAGTGGGAGGCAAATCGAACTTGAAGAAATTCAAGAGTCGATAGATGAAGGAACCCTTACACTGGCATTCAACCCGAGGAGGAAACTCCGGTTGAACCGATTGATGAGTCCTTACCTCTTAGACGTTCCGATAGAGTTAGAGTTCATCCCTAGTTTTATGGTTTTCATATTACTACCGAAGGGGACACGTATATTAGTGATGGTACACTAGTAAATCTTGATGAACCTAATAACTATAAGGAAGCCATGGCAGGCCCGGAGTCTGCAAAATGGAAAGAGGAAATGGATAGCGAGATCCAATCCATGTACGATAACCAAATTTGGAATTTGGTTGATTATGTGCCCAGACGTAAGATCGTTGGGTGCAACTATATATACTCTAACCTACGATGAGAACACTTAATAAAATTCTAACATGCCTCCAACTAATACTATCAACTAAAAATACTTGATCAAATGCTAACACGACTAAACTCTGACTTTATTGGAGAACTAACTAGCTATTCCGACCATAAACCTTCCAAATGATACCCATAAATATGTTGGAATAGTGTCTAAGGCTGCAACTATATTATGCAAGTATTTGACCCGGTTGTGCATGGTCCTTTTGGGTTGCCTTCACCATAGCAACTTGATGGGATGATTTGTTAAGAGAGAGTAAATATTATAAGGAATAATGTCACACCCCCAAACCAGAATGGCGGAAACATTCGGGGGTGGATGACTTCACGTAGTATCACAACAATTGAGTATTGTAAAGAAAGTAACACAACCATCATATATATAAAATGAAAATGTATATTGTTGCGTTATACATGTTATCAAAAGAATATTACAATATGATGTTAAATGTTCAATAATAAAAACATCCTTAGTGTTCCTTCTCCCAAAAGTTGGTAGTTACCTGTATCACTGATTCCCTGAGAAATACAAGTGGTTTTAAAAAGTGTCAACAATTAAGTTGGTGAGTTCATGAGTGTTTCGAGTTGAAAAGTATATCCTTTTTGGTAGTAAATTGGTAAACGAGGTTTTCAGAAAATCCAATATTTTCTTGTAAGTGATTCAAAAAGTTTCCAAAGTTGGAATGTGTTGGTATCTTTTATACTTGAATGATTAGAAACAACTTTGTATGACAACTAATGTAGAAAGCTCCAATGCACATATGAATCTCGTAAATCAATCTTGTTTTATACTTTTATACTTGAATGATTAGAAACAACTTTGTATGAAAACTAATGTAGAAAGCTGCAATGCACATATGAATCTCGTAAAGCAATCTTGTTTTATACTTTTATGTGAGTTTTATAACCATGCTATTGACATTGACGGCCTGTAACAACATTCTTCAGGTGTTGCAGTGTTATGACATTTGTCACCCCAGACCTGCCGGTCTAACTATAGCTAGTAGTTTAGGTGCGGGATTGTCAATCCCGTATAGATCTATACACAAGTATCATGCTCTCCCTCCAAGAGATTATGGTATATAATACAGGACTTGAAATGCATACAAAAATGTACGTTGAAGTTGGATATCTCTCATTGCCTAGTATAAATAGATTTACAATGAAATGACCTTACTTCTTTTGAAAGTGTTTCGTTTTTCAAGATGTATATGTAAAATGTAGGACTGACTTGTTAACTATACCCATTATAGTTTATCAGATAGTATGTTTCATTTAGTAGAAATAACTTAGTGACATAATAGCTCTTGTATACATAAGTTGTTTGTATCGATATTCGAAGATAGAAATTTCATTTATGTTTATAAAACGATACTTTAACGTGTAATGTACTTGTATTCCCCCCCTAAAACATGAAAAAGAATTGAAAAGTAGGGGTATGAACTCACTCGTTAAGTTTGAAGAGAGAGGCTAGAGTTAAGTAGAACTTCGATTGCGGATAGTTGCGTCGTCGGGCTTTTCGGGGATCTCTGCAGCGTAATTCCTTCGTCGGGGGCTCGAGTGGGGAAACCGAGGGGAGGGGAGGGTCTATGGAGCTTAGAAGTATGAGAGAATGACTGAGGACTTGTGATTGGTGTGCAAAAATTCGAGCTTATGCCTTCTATTTATAGGGCTGGAAACCCTCGTACGCGGCGCGTACCTCCGAAGTACGCGGGGCGTACCTCGGTTACGCGGGCCGTAACAATGCGTCATGGCTTACGACTCCTGGCTAGCTAAGCGTAGAGTGGGCGGGCCGATGGGACTCGACTCTGGGTCTAGTACGCGGGGCGTACTCCCAGAGTACGCGGGACGTAATCTGGCCTGTCCTCTTCTAAATTCCGTAACCTTCGCGTACGAGCTCCGTTTTTCGTGTTCTTTATATCCACGCGTAGGTGAGATTATGCTCTACAACTTTACTTTAGACTCCGTCGGCTAGTTTGTCACACCCCCGAACTAGATGGCGGAAACGTCCTGGGGCTTGTGCGTGACTTCATCTTAAAATATCATTACAATGAATATACATGAAACATCATACATCACCAAGCATTGGAATATTACAACTGGTAGCGTTTACATTCAATACATTGTTCCCTAACATTACATGCCCAAAAAGTAGATTGTTCGGTACTAATTAAACAAGCAGCAAAACGTCACTGAGTACACTTATCCTTTCGAATTATCTGTTACCTGAGAATACAAGTATTTTGAAAAACGTCAACATATGAAATGTTGGTGAGTTCATAAGTAATGTTTGAAATCCAATGTTTGTATTGTTTCGAAAACCACCAGAAAATCCGATATTTTCTGAAAATAGTATAGTGTAAAAAGTGTGAAGATCCGTAAGTATGCTTGTTTGTTTTCTATAGATGTAAGCGTATGATTTGTAAAACTCGGTATGTAGCTCGTAGGTGTATTAGTTGAAAATCCTAGGAAAACCCGACGTTTTCCTATCACTTTGCTTTAATTAGTTTATGTGTTGTTGTTTCGTTATGTTAGAGGTATTCGTTGAGCTCCGGAGGCGTTGGATTAACAGTAGGTTGTGAATTGTTGTAACGTACGTTAATGAAAATGACCAGTTGACAACCGTACAAACAATCCCTTAGGCGTCGCTCGCACTTATTCACATAACCCAACCCTCCCGGACTTGTGTAGTCCCACGACCGAAGGGAAAAAGAGAAGGTGCGAAACCCTCGGTATTTCCCTACGTCGTTCAAGACCATTGCGAATGCGAAGGGCCCGAAGCCCAACTCGCAATCGTGAGTTCCCGACTTTACTAGCAGTACCGAAGGACCCTTGGGGACCAGCAGCACGTTTGCCATTGAAAGTCCTTTTACACGAGGTTAAGTCGTATTGGACCCAACTACCTGTAAGCAAGTATCCTTTGGGCCTAAAGATCAGGTCATCGGGCAAGCTAGGCCCAACAAGCATGATTTGAAACTTTTGGGCCTAAGGACAGTGCGTCGACGCATAGAGTATTTCCACAAGTGTATAGAGTTCCGAGAGTTCCATGTGTGTATCGAGTGTCGTAGTGTTAGTAGTTTCGGATTTGATATTGATTCGAGACCGCATCAATTCGTTTGATAACGATTTTGGTGTTGAGGGTGTATTGTATATCGCCGACAGTCGAGGTACTAGCATTTCATCGTGTCAGGTTCATGTTTGTTATTGTTTTGTTCGTTTTGGCATTGATTATTTAGATATTTGAAATCTAAAGCCCACTTTTTGTAAAATGATACTCTTGGCCCAATAAGCCAAAAATTTAGGATTAAGGCCCAATTTTTTGTAAGAATAACACTTTGGTCTCCATTTTGTTCAAAACTTGTTTTGATAACTATTTTGTAGTAAAAACAACATTTTTAAAATCCCTTTTTGTCAAAATAACCTTCTTAACTTGAGTTTTGTGAAAACGCACATTTTCTGGTTTTTGAACTTTTCCGACCTAGTTGTTTGAAAATTTGTAGAAAAATCATCGTAAGTCGAAATTTGGATCCGTAAACTTTCAAAGTTTAGAAATTTTGTCTACTTTGTTCTAAAATTTTCTCATAATTTTTGATGGCTTCTAACAAGTGTGAAATTGTTCATCTTCACAGGTTGGTCCGAAATTATTTCAAATATGATAGGCAGTTTTGTAAAATTCGCCAAACATTGTAGAAAAATCGTATGAAAACGTGCGAGTAGTCATTTTAAAGCTATACACCTGACCTTTATCCATGTAAAACAGTTCTGAAAAATACTTCCATTTGGATGGTCAAAACAGTCCGAGATTGGACCAAAACTTTCCTGTCAAGGGCTGTTTTGTGAGTTTAGCTTATAGATCTTTGAATACAACACTCATTTTTGCTATTTCAAGTGTACAAATCCCAGATCTAAAAGTTTAAATGCATTATATGTGATAAAACATACTTTTATCATGATTCATATGGAGATCCTAGTGATACACTTCAAGTTTCTTAACATCTTTTTAGATTAGTGAAGGAATCAACACATAATCACCAAATGTTTCAAGAAAACACACATAATCAAGCATAAATACATAGATCTACACATATGGCTTGTATTCTCCCCCCCCCCCCCCCCCAAAAAAAAAAAACAAGTGAAAACAGAAATCAAGGGGGTATGAACTCACCTTGGGATTTAGATTTCGGTTTTGATGAAGATAAGAAGAAGGTGGTGTGGTTTTCGGCCCTAGTAAGCTTCTTGAGTGATTTTGGGCTCAAATATGATGATCTAGATGAAAGCCTCTTTGAAGATACCATAAGATCTCGAAATTTGAAGGAGGATGATGAAGGAGTTCTTGAGAGAGTTTGAAGTAGTTTGAATGAGAAATATGGAGGTGGAGTGGTGGGATTTCGGCCAAAGGGATAGAAAAAGAGAGGGAGAAGAGATAAAGAGTTTTGCATGAAGGGTAATACACTTCTTGATACATGAACTTACCTTGTTGTATGGTGGTTATATGCATGGATGACCACCATGCAACATTGAGGTGGCAAGGTTAGGATAATTCTTCTCTTTTCTTTTTTTTTTTTAATTGATGTTGGGCCGAGAATGGGCTAAGAGGAATGAAAATGGAATGGTTTTGAGCCCAACCTTAGCCTTACTCGATTTTTATGAAGTCTATTTTAAATTTTCGGCCCATTGGGTCCTTGGAAGTACTTACGGCCCAACATAAGATAAAGGTATGGGTTTTAGGTCCATTAGGGTTAATTGGAGTTGCTATGGTCCATTAAAGCCCATTAGAAATAAGATGGATCATTCTAGGCCCATTAAAGCCCAAAATACTACATCTTAACGAATGTGAGTTCAAATAGGGCCCAACTTAAGACTCTTATCTTAAAGAATTGAGTTAAGGGTTTATTGGCCCATTAGGTCCAATAAAGAATTCATAGTCCATAACAAACTTGAATCGGGATTTTTAGAGTTTCAAACTCTTTGTTGAACAGGAGAGATGTATTTGAATGAGTATAAAGTATGATATTTGCTTAGAGTACCAAATCATTATATGGGTTGAATGATTGCATGAGAGTAGAATTTCCTAGCAAAAATGCTAGTTGTGACATCATCCCCCCGTTAGAGGGAATTTCGTCCCAAAATTCTTTCGAATGATAGTTTCATGAATGAGAGAATAGGTACTTCATCTAATCTTTGCGTTCCCCATGTGAATTCCGGTCCATGCTTTGTGTTCCATCGAACCTTCATAATCGAAACGTGGCTTTGTTTTGTATGCTCTACTTCCATATCTAAAACACCTCGACTGGTTCTTTGACGAACATGAGATTCTTGTTTATTTCGATCCCTTATAAAGGAATGATAAGGGTTTTGCCTGATAGGCACTTTTTTTTGTGGATTCGATACGCTGAGCACATGGTGTACGTTGCTGAGCTCTACAGGCAGCTGCAGCCTATAAGTCTTTGGACCAATCCGAGCAAAAATCTCGAACAGTCCGACGTATCGTGGGTTTTTTTTTCTCGTTTTCTAAGGAGAATCATTCCTTTCCAAGGAGATTCCTTTAATAACATGCGATCCCCGACTTGACATCCTATTGGCTTATGCCGCTTGTCGGAATAGCTCTTCTGTCGGTCTCGCGATGCTTGAAGTCAGGCTTTGATTTGGATTAACTTCTCTGTTGCTTCGCAAATGGTTTCTGGTCTCATGAGAGTACTGGAGAGTGATATGTATTTATGACTATAGAGAGTTTCGAAACGAACAGTCTTGATGCTCATGCGATAATTGTTATTGTATGAGGATTCAGCCAAGGGAAACTGGGTATTCCCTGACTTGTTGAATTCAAACACCCAGACTGATAGCATGACTTCAAGTGGTTGAATGGTTCGTTTTCCTTGGCTATTGGTTTGAAGGTGGTAAGAAACGCTCATATCTAGCTATGTTCCCATAGCCCTCGGAAGTGACTGTGAAAGTCTTGAAGTAATCCCGTTATCTCGATCCGAGATAGTAGATACCGATATCTCATGGAGTCTCACGATCTCCTTGATATAGATGCATGTAACCCTTTCTGTCTTGTTTGATTTTAGTATTAGCAGGAAATAGGCAGCTTGGGTTAACCTATCGACGATCACCCAGTTAACGCCCAATTTAACTTACGTACCTATAAGCTTCGTCTTTCAACTTCGAGAGTTTTATCCATCCATGTAGTGCCTTCTTCGCGATATTCTCCGACTTTGATGTTTTCAAGGCTGGTCGTAGATGTTGACAGTGTTTCGTTCTTGCTTCGTGGGCCGACAAGTATGTTATTGTTGAGAATAATGAAAAGGCTAACTAGGAATGGTTGGGAAAACCTGGTTCGTAGGGTCCATGAATAGTGTGGGAGCATTCGTTATACCGAAGGGTATCACAATGAATATGAAATGGCCGCGACGAGTTCAGAAGGCAGTTTTTGAAATGTCGCCTTCTCGGACTCGAAGTTGATGATAACCGATGCTTAGATCTATTTTTAAAGAAGTAATGAGCTCCTTGGAGCTGGCCAAATAGATCGTCAGTCCGTGGAAGTAGGTATCGATTTTTAATAGGGAGATTATTCGATTTCCTAAAATCGATGTACCTTCGGAAGGATCTGTCTTCTTGTGAAACAAGACCGGAGCTCTCTAGGATGAGAAGCTTGGCCTAATGAATCCTTTGCGCAACAATTCTACTCAGTTGACAGGATAACTTGTGAATTTTTGGCGGGAGTCAACCTATAGGGTGAATTGGCAATTGATGTGGTTCCCGATATGAGGTTGATTCGAAATTCGACCTGTCTCTCTGGGATATTCCCGAAAGTTCCTCGGGAAACACATTTGGAAAAATCACATGCTACTGGAATACCTTGTATGCCTACCTCTTCTTCGGTCTTGTCCACAACATGAGTGAGGAGAACGTAGTTCTTCTGGTGCAGGTACTTCTGCGCCTTGATGCACGAGATAGGAAAAGGATTGGCGCCAGGTTTATCACCATGGATTATTAGAGTTTTCGTGATTAGGAAGGTGAAGGCAAACAACCTTTTCGCGACACATAGTATCGGCACGGTGGGGGCTTAACCCAACCATGATGATTATCACATTAAAATTGCTAATCTTTACTGGCATGAAATCTATTTGTCATGAATGGTTGTTTAGTGTTAAGGTGTACTCCACATAAGTACCCTAGGTTAAGTCGGTTTTTCCCCGTTGGCCATGTCCATTGAAAAGGCTTAGCTTAGCTTTGGGGATGTTATGTTAGTAAGTGTTTGAAGATGTTACTAATCGAAACTTCGCTCGGGTTTACCATTGAATAAGAGGTAAGCGAAAGAGTTGTCAAGTGGGAACATACCAATAACAACCGTTGGGTCTTGGACTGCTTCACCTTGACCCCAGGTCAGGACCATTTCTGATCCTTCTGCACCTTGATTGTTATCCTTGGGGCAACCACGCCTGAAGTGACCGGTTCCTCCATACCCATAGCAGGTGTCAATGGCCTCATCATTGGTGTTGTTGTTAGGGTTGCTGCGATTGTTGTCATTTCCATTTGGCTGACGATTCTGGCATGGATACGTTCTACAGAATTTAGCGGTGTGATTCTTTCGGTTGCATTGTCACAATGCATCTCCCGGTAGGCTCCATTATGATGGAATTTGCACTGGTTGCATTTTGGAAGGATTCCAACATATGGTCTCCCGGTTGTTGGTGTAATAGGGGTCATGGTCTCATGAACAGCAGCAACATGTTGCTTCCTTGAGAACCCTTGAGTGGGATGTCCCTTCCTCTTACTTCCAGACCTCAGCTTCCTGCTCTTAAGCTTGGGGTTTGGAGTTCCTTGATAGGTTGTCACTTGTTGGTTTCCATGTTCGTTCCTTTGGCTGGAGTTGTCAATGCTATTCCTGCCTCCATTGGGGTTGTTTGCATTGATTTGTGTCGTAGCAGCGGTTACTGCCGCCGTTACAGCAGCTTGAAATGTAGCAGGGTCCATCTGCAGGAGCGGTGTCTCACGAGTGCGATTGTTATTCTTGCGAGATGGCATTTTCCTGCTGCTCGTTGATAATCTAGATTGTAAGTAATGATCGTCATTCCTGGTTGTACTCTATAATACTTTGCATCTTGTTGTATAGTTCTTACTGCTTCCATCAACATCCCCATGATGTATTTACGGTAGTAGGTAATCACAGATTTGGCACGATCGTCACGTCTATCCTTAGAGTATATAGGGTGTTTTGGTTTCGAGATCCTTATGTCTCTAGTGGTCTCGAGGGTTTGCTTGTGCATATAATTGAGTCTTTGCAGTAATATGAAATCAATATAGCACATAATTTTTTTTAGGGGTAAGTACCATCTCAGTACACGAAAGAGAGTCATGTCGGATAGTAGGGGGGAACTAAAAAAGGCTGATCCTAATCGTGGCGGAAAGTGTCTGGTAGTGATGTTGATGAAGTGGGTGCACCTCGGAGACGAGCTGCTTGTTGCCCGATACCTCATAGGCGTACTTCTCACACTAACTGTCTCACTTGGGAATCTCCGCTCACTTCCAATGTTTGCCTCTCATCTCTCAATAACAAATCGCAGTTGTTCCGTTCGATTTAGGGTGTCCTGAGCTTGGTTATCAATACCTCGGGTGCGTCGGGCCATGAATGGGAGAGCCTGGTCAGCGGGTCCTTTATGGCCAATGGTCGGAGAGACCTCGGTTCCTGCCCTAGTGTGGTCGTATCCCTTGCTGGTGACTCTATTTCCAAATTTTGTATGCCCAAGGGGGGCATGGGGCCACTAGGGCCCACACGATAATTCGATATTCTAACTTTTCATGGATGGTTGATGACATCAGATTCTGCATCCGAGTCATCGTCATCTCTGCCCTTCGGCTCTTCCTCCTCGAGGTCCACTATTGTCTCAGCGGGTTCACCTGCGAGTTCTACTTCGTGTTCCTCCGGTGGTTCTTTCTCTGGGTCGAGCCACCCTACTATATCCTAACTAGGGAGATAGGGTTTCCTGACTAATGATACTTGTCTATAGCGTATTGCACGAAGGACTATGAATACTAGAATCAAATAGCATACCAAATACTCCTATAATCCTACATCTATTGAATAGATTTAGTTGGGGTTCCCTTCTTGGAGATTAAGGGGTATGATTTTAGACTCCCTAACTATCACGATTTCTTCAAGACATGTGATGGTTGTACCTTGGAGGGAATGTATTTGATCAGGCTACATCCGCTCCTTGATACAACTAAGAACAGTCCTGGATCAACCGAGATACTAGCATTATCTTGTTTGGTTCGGTGTTAGGTTCTCATTCCAAATACAAGCAAGGGTGTTTTATTGTTATGTTTTACTTGTTTTGTTCAGAGTTATGTTAGTCCCTCTTTTTGGTTTATAGTTGCATATCAATGTATGGTTACATATGCTAGTTCACTATAAACAGAGCTCTGATACCAATCTGTCACACCCCCGAACCAGACGGCGGAAACGTCCGGGGGCTTGTGCGTGACTTCATCTTGAAATATCATTACAATGAATATACATGAAACATCATACATCACCAAGCATTGGAATATTACAACTGGTAGCGTTTACATTCAATACATTGTTCCCTAACATTACATGCCCAAAAAGTAGATTGTTCGGTACTAATTAAACAAGCAGCAGAACGTCACTGAGTACACTTATCCCTTCGAATTATCTGTTACCTGAGAATACAAGTATTTTGAAAAACGTCAACATATGAAATGTTGGTGAGTTCATAAGTAATGTTTGAAATCCAATGTTTGTATTGTTTCAAAAACCACCAGAAAATCCGATATTTTCTGAAAATAGTATAGTGTAAAAAGTGTGAAGATCCGTAAGTATGCTTGTTTGTTTTCTATAGATGTAAGCGTATGATTTGTAAAACTCGGTATGTAGTTCGTAGGTGTATTAGTTGAAAATCCTAGGAAAACCCGACGTTTTCCTATCACTTTGCTTTAATTAGTTTATGTGTTGTTGTTTCGTTACGTTAGAGGTATTCGTTGAGCTCCGGAGGCGTTGGATTAACAGTGGGTTGTGAATTGTTGTAACGTACGTTAATGAAAACGACCAGTTGACAACCGTACAAACGATCCCTTAGGCGTCGCTCGCACTTATTCACATAACCCAACCCTCCCGGACTTGTGTAGTCCCACGACCGAAGGGAAAAAGAGAAGGTGCGAAACCCTCGGTATTTCCCTACGTCGTTCAAGACCATTGCGAATGCGAAGGGCCCAAAGCCCAACTCGCAATCGTGAGTTCCCGACTTTACTAGCAGTACCGAAGGACCCTTGGGGACTAGCAACACGTTTGCAATTGAAAGTCCTTTTACACGAGGTTAAGTCGTATTGGACCCAACTACCTGTAAGCAAGTATCCTTTGGGCCTAAAGATCAGGTCATCGGGCTAGCGAGGCCCAACAAGCATGATTTGAAACTTTTGGGCCTAAGGACAGTGCGTCGACGCAGAGAGAATTTCCACGAGTGTATAGAGTTCCGACAGTTCCATGTGTGTATCGAGTGTCGTAGTGTTAGTAGTTTCGGATTTGATATTGATTCGAGACCGCATCAATTCGTTTGATAACGATTTTGGTGTTGAGGGTGTATTGTATATCGCCGATAGTCGAGGTACTAGCATTTCATCGTGTCAGGTTCATGTTTGTTATTGTTTTGTTCGTTTTGGCATTGATTATTTAGATATTTGAAATCTAAAGCCCACTTTTTGTAAAATGATACTCTTGGCCCAATAAGCCAAAAATTTAGGATTAAGGCCCAATTTTTTGTAAGAATAACACTTTGGTCTCCATTTTGTTCAAAACTTGTTTTGATAACTATTTTGTAGTAAAAACAACATTTTTAAAATCCCTTTTTGTCAAAATAACCTTCTTAACTTGAGTTTTGTGAAAACGCACATTTTCTGGTTTTTGAACTTTTCCGACCTAGTTGTTTGAAAATTTGTAGAAAAATCATCGTAAGTCGAAATTTGGATCCGTAAACTTTCAAAGTTTAGAAATTTTGTCTACTTTGTTCTAAAATTTTCTCATAATTTTTGATGGCTTCTAACAAGTGTGAAATTGTTCATCTTCACAGGTTGGTCCGAAATTATTTCAAATATGATAGGCAGTTTTGTAAAATTCGCCAAAAATTGTAGAAAAATCGTATGAAAACGTGCGAGTAGTCATTTTAAAGCTATACACCTGAACTTTATCGATGTAAAACAGTTTTGAAAAATACTTCCATTTGGATGGTCAAAACAGTCCGAGATTGGACCAAAACTTTCCTGTCAAGGGCTGTTTTGTGAGTTTAGCTTATAGATCTTTGAATACAACACTCATTTTTGCTATTTCAAGTGTACAAATCCCAGATCTAAAAGTTTAAATGCATTATATGTGATAAAACATACTTTTCTCATGATTCATATGGAGATCCTAGTGATACACTTTAAGTTTCTTAACATCTTTTTAGATTAGTGAAGGAATCAACACATAATCACCAAATGTTTCAAGAAAACACACATAATCAAGCATAAATACATAGATCTACACATATGGCTTGTATTCTCCCCCCCCCCCCCCAAAAAAAAAAAACAAGTGAAAACAGAAATCAAGGGGGTATGAACTCACCTTGGGATTTAGATTTCGGTTTTGATGAAGATAAGAAGAAGGTGGTGTGGTTTTCGGCCCTAGTAAGCTTCTTGAGTGATTTTGGGCTCAAATATGATGATCTAGATGAAAACCTCTTTGAAGATACCATAAGATCTCGAAATTTGAAGGAGGATGATGAAGGAGTTCTTGAGAGAGTTTGAAGTAGTTTGAATGAGAAATATGGAGGTGGAGTGGTGGGATTTCGGCCAAAGGGATAGAAAAAGAGAGGGAGAAGAGATAAAGAGTTTTGCATGAAGGGTAATACACTTCTTGATACATGAAATTACCTTGTTGTATGGTGGTTATTATGCATGGATGACCACCATGCAACATTGAGGTGGCAAGGTTAGGATAATTCTTCTCTTTTCCTTTTTTTTTTAATTGATGTTGGGCCGAGAATGGGCTAAGAGGAATGAAAATGGAATGGTTTTGAGCCCAACCTTAGCCTTACTCGATTTTTATGAAGTGTATTTATAAATTTTCGGCCCATTGGGTCCTTGGAAGTACTTACGGCCCAACATAAGATAAAGGGATGGGTTTTAGGTCCATTAGGGTTAATTGGAGTTGCTATGGTCCATTAAAGCCCATTAGAAATAAGATGGATCATTCTAGGCCTGTTAAAGCCCAAAATACGACATCTTAACGAATGTGAGTTCAAATAGGGCCCAACTTAAGACTCTTATCTTAAAGAATTGAGTTAAGGGTTTATTGGCCCATTAGGTCCAATAAAGAATTCATAGTCCATAACAAACTTGAATCGGGATTTTTAGAGTTTCAAACTCTTTGTTGAACAGGAGAGATGTATTTGAATGAGTATAAAGTATGATATTTGCTTAGAGTACCAAATCATTATATGGGTTGAATGATTGCATGAGAGTAGAATTTCCTAGCAAAAATGCTAGTTGTGACATTGTTTTGACTTTATTTTTAATGACATAAGTTTAAATAGGCCGGGCCTCCTAAAGTTCGTTAAAGATTTATAGGTTCTTTATTCGGCGTCGGTTTCCGCTTGTCTTTTTATCAATTTGCTCCTATTGCGGAGGTCTTCAACTCTCATTTAGATTGCGTTAGCTAATTTACACTCGATCTTCAATTCGAGTTTTTAGCCCTCTTCTACTGTTACGAAACTTTGAAAATTCGTAACTTCTTCATACGAGGTCCAAATTGGGCGGTCTTTTTATGCACGCTCACCTTTCAACGAGATCTACGATTTTTGTTTAGATACTTAAGGCTAAAATGCACTTTATTGAGATTTTACATTTTACGTCTAATAATGTTTTAATGTCGTGTCGTAAATATACAAGTGGTTATAATTCCTTCAATACAACCTGGTTTTGAGCGTTCTTTATGTTTTCGGAAACCTTGACAGGTTACCTAATATTTGATGCATCCCAACTTAGATATTTGAACACTTTATTTTCAAGGTTAATTTAGTTGTATTTGACTTGTGAGCGTTACAATGCTTTGGGAAATATAGGGTTGTCACATCATCCCCCTGTTAAGGGAATTTCATCCCGAAATTTAATCTAAGATAGAGTTTACAGTTTAGGGAAAAAGATATGGGTACTTTTGTTTCATCTGATCCTCTCGTTCCCAGGTGTATTGAGGTCCTCGCTTGGCGTTCCAGCGGACCTTTACGATAGGTATTCGGCTTTGTTTAGTCCTTTTGACTTCCCGATCCATGATCTCTACCGGTTCCTCTACAAATTGGAGGTTTTCATTTATTGCAATTTCGTCTAGAGGGACGACAAGGGTCTCATCGGATAAGCACTTCTTTAGGTTTGATACGTGAAAGGTTGGGTGTATGTTGTGGAGTTCCTGAGGTAGTCTAAGTTTTTAAGCCACTGGACCGATCCTGACAAGGATCTCGAATGGTCCGATGTATCTGGGGTTCAGTTTCCCACGTTTTTCGAAGCGTATTAATCCTTTCCAAGGCGAGACTTTTAGTAGGACACGGTCTCCAACTTGGAATTCCAAGGATGTTCGTCTCTTATCTACATAACTCTTTTGTCTATCCCTTGATGCCTTTAGATGTTCTCGGATTTGAACAATCTTCTCCGTAGTTTCCCTTATGATCTCTGGTCCAGTGAGCGTGTTATCAGTTGCTTGTCCTCTTGCTAGTTGTGTGTCCCCCACTTCGGCCCAGCATAAAGGTGACCTACACTTGCGGCCATAAAGGGCTTCGAACGGGGCAGCTTTGATACTGGTGTGGTAGCTATTGTTGTACGAGAACTCGACCAAGGGTAGATGTGTGTCCCATGCTTTGCCAAAGTCGATTACGCAAGCTCTCAGCATGTCTTCTAGGGTTTTTATGGTTCTCTCGCTCTGGCCGTCGGTTTGTGGGTGATAAGCGGTACTCATGTCTAGTCTTGTCCCCAAAGCTTTTTGTAGCGACTGCCAGAACCTTGAGGTGAATCTACTATGTCGGTCCGAGATAATGGATACGGGCACACCATGCAGTCGTACAATTTCTCTGAGGTATGTCCTTGTTAACTTCTCCAATTTATCTGTCTCTTTGATCGGTAGGAAATGTGCTGATTTAGTTAACCTGTCGACAATTACCCAAATGGTGTCGAGTCCACTTGTCGTTTTGGGTAACTTGGTTATGAAATCCATGGTTATCCTCTCCCACTTCCATTCGGGTATTTCTGGTTGTTGTAAGAAACCCGAAGGCTTTTGGTATTCTATTTTGACCTTAGCGCACGTCAGACATTTACTCACGTAGGTAGCAATTTCGGCATTCATGTTCGGCCACCAGTACAACTTCTTGAGGTCGAGATACATCTTTTCGGAGCCGGGATGTATGGAGTATCGTGTTTTATGGGCTTCGTCCATGACGATTTCTCTGAATCCACCAAACTTCGGTGTCCATATTCGATCCATGAAATAACGAACTCCGTTGCTCTTGGTTTCAAGGTTCTTATCCATTCCTCTTAGTGTTTCTCCTGCCATATTTTCGGATTTCAAGGCTTCTATTTGGGCTTCCTTGATTTGCGTGGACAGGTGTGAATGGATTGTCATAGTTAAGGACTTCACTTGGCGACCTGAGTACTCCTTCCAACTGAGTGCATCAGCCACTACATTAGCCTTTCCGGGGTGATATCGAATTTCGCATTCGTAATCACTTAGTAGTTCTACCCACCGTCTTTGTCTCATGTTGAGTTCTTTCTGGTTGAGGATATGTTGAAGGCTTTTATGGTCAGTGAAGATCGTACATTTCGTGCCGTAGAGGTAGTGTCTCCATATCTTTAGAGCGAAGACGACTGCTCCTAGCTCAAGATCATGCGTTGTGTAGTTCACTTCATGCGTCTTTAGTTGGCTTGAGGCATAGGCGATGACCTTCCCTCGTTGCATCAGGACACACCCGAGTCCTTGGTTTGATGCATCGCAATAGACCACGAAGTCCTCCGTTCCTTCTGGCAGGTTTAGGATGGGCGCACTACATAATGCTCGTTTTAGCGTTTGAAATGCGGCGTCTTGTTTTTCTCCCCAGTCGAAGGTCACATTCTTCTGAGTTAGTGTGGTGAGTGGCTTGGCAATCTTGGAGAAATTTTGTATGAACCTTCGGTAATACCCGGCAAGTCCTAAAAATTGCCGGATCTCTGTAGGGGTTCTTGGAATCGTCCAACTCTCTATTGCCTTGATCTTCGAGGGATCCACGTGTATTCCCTCCTTGCTTACTACGTGTCCTAGGAAATCCACCTCCCGAATCCAAAATTCACACTTTGAAAATTTTGCATACAGTTTCTCTATCCTCAGTGTTTCCAAAACCTGGCGGAGATGTTGGCTGTGTTCTTCCTGGCTTCTAGAATAGATGAGTATATCATCTATGAACACGATCACGAATTTGTCCAGGAAGGGACGACATACTCGGTTCATCAAATCCATGAACACCGCTGGAGCGTTTGTCAATCCGAAGGGCATTCCTACAAACTCGTAGTGACCATATCGTGTTCGGAAAGCCGTTTTGGGGATGTCTCCTTCCAGTACTCGCAGTTGGTGATAACCAGATCTTAGGTCGATCTTTGAGAAGTAGCTCGCTCCCTGTAGTTGGTCGAACAGATCGTCTATGCGTGGTAAGGGATATCGGTTCTTGATTGTCAGTTTGTTCAGCTCTCGATAATCGATGCACATGCGAAAAGACCCATCCTTCTTTTTCACGAACAGGACTGGTGCTCCCCATGGTGAGAAGCTTGGTCTGATGAATCCCTTGCTCAACAGATCGTTCAATTGACTGGACAGTTCCTGCATCTCGGCTGGAGCTAAACGGTAAGGTGACTTTGCTACTGGGGTCGCTCCGGGGATTAAGTCGATCCTGAATTCGACTTGACGTTCCGGTGGAATTCCTGGAAGATCTTCTGGGAAAATGTCTGGGAAGTTGCAGACTTCCGGAATGTCTTTAATGTTCTTTGGTTCTTGTTTCTGGTCTACTACGTGGCTAGAAAGGCCTCGTATTCCTTGCGAAGATATTTTCTTGCTTTAATACAGGAGAGGATTTGCAAATTTGAACTAGGTTTGTCTCCATATATGATAAGATTTTCATGGCAAAGAATGTCGGCATTGTGAAGACTCAACCAGTCCATACCGATGATTACATCAAAACTTCTTATCGAAATGGGCATAAGGTCGATTTGAAATAAGTGTTCGTTTAAATTTAATGTGCACCCTACGTACATATCACTTGTGCTTTTTGTTTTTCCATTAGCCATTTCTACAGTGAATATTTTATTAAGTGGTTAGGGTCTTTGGTTAAGTAGGTGTTTGAATTTATGACTCACAAAACTTCTCTCAGCACCGCAGTCAAAGAGTATGCATGCATAAGTGTTGTCGAGGAGAAACGTACCCGTAACTACTGTTGGATCAGTTATTGCTTCATTTTGACCTATCGCCAGCACTCTCCCAATACCAACATTCCTTGTCTTGGGGCATTCCCTCTTGAAATGCCCAGTTTCTCCACATCCATAACACGCTTGGCTTACCCCAGTACCAGGAACTTGAGTGACTGGCCGCGCTGGCGCTTTACAGAAACGGGCAGCGTGCCCTTTCCTGTCGCAGTTCTTATAGTACATCTCGCGGCAATTACCGTGGTGATGGTAGTTACATTTGCTTCACTTGGGCAAGTTCCCTGCATATTGTTTTGTTGGCGCCGGGGTTGTAGGAGTTGTGGCGGGAGCAGTAGCAGCATGAACCGCCACCATTTGTTTCTTTGAAGGTTCTTGTGAGGTTTGCCCCTTTCTCTTGTTCCAGAATTTCTTCTTGCTGTTGTTGTTGGCATTGTTATTGTTGTCGTTGTTCCTTTTGGTTGGTTCAGCTACGATAGTCGTGACTCCTTGGCAGACGCCATGATCAACGAGAGATTGCGCCAGTTCCTTGGTGCTGTAGAAGGTCATGGGCTTGGAAGCTAACACACTTCCTCGCATTTGGGGTGATAATCCCCAGATGTACCTCTCCACTTTTTGGCTTTCTAGAATCAACATCCCTGGATAAAGTGTTATCAAATCACTAAACCTGTTGGTGTAGCCTGCGATGTCCAAGCCTACCATCGAAAGGTTCCACAATTCTTGTTCAAGCTTCTGAATCTCGCCTCTTGGGCAGTATTCCCGAAGGAGCATTTGCTTCAAGTTTTCCCAACCCATGGAGTTCACCACCACTAGGGTTAGTTTCTTGACGTGGCCGTTCCACCATGTCAAGGTGCGTTCAGAGAATGTACAGGCAGCAAATTTTACTTTGCTTCTTTAGGGCATGCGCAAATTTCAAATACGGCTTCCGTTTTCTCTATCCATTGGGACAGAGCCAATACTCCCCCAGTCCCATAAAAGGGAATAGGTTTTCCATTGGTGAAGTCTTTGTAAGTGCAGACTCCGGAACGGCCTTGGCTTGGGCCATTTGTAAAGCTGTTTATTCCTCCTCCTGACCCATTGTTGCTCATTTGAGCCATCGCCGCGGTTACAGCGGCTGTTACAGCAGGTTGGAACATATCTGCATCCATAGTTGGAGCGGGTGGTGGAGGTGGTGCTGGAGTTGAGTTTCTGCGTGTTGATCTACGAGGAGGCATGTTCTGGTAGAGAAAATAAGAACGAATACTATAAGTTTCTAATGTTTTGACAATCGTGTAGTTGAGGGTTAGTCGTATCTTGTAATTTGTTTTGACTTTAGTTTTTGGTTTCAAATTAGATACAACAATTTAGTTAATTTCATAGGTTTCGAGAGGTATATAAAGAAGTACTTTATATTTATATATATATGTCACACCTAAGGTGTGTTACATTATGCTTCTAGTTTTAGGAAAATTTGACCTATCTAGAGGTCTCCGTTTACAGATACAAAAGAAAATAAGGGAAAAACTTTATCCGAGGTCCTAGTTTATATCAAAATTGTTGGAGCTTGAACAAGCTCTACTTGTGGCGTTTGGAGTTGGATTCGGCATCTGACCATTTGACTCCCATCAGTCGCCTCTCGATATCTGCTTGTTGTTCTTTCATCTCTCTTATTTCATATAGAGCCGTTATCATTTGGTTCTGAAGTGTCCCCGTGTAGATTTGGGTATTCTCCTGTAGTCCTTCCAAACGGCAGATGTCAGCGGCGTTACCTTGGGTAGCAGCATTGATCTCGCGAACTCTGGCTGCTTGTTGGTCTGCCTGGTAGTTTTGGTTAGCTATAGCGTTCACGACAACAGGTAGTGCTCGATCAGCTGAGCCTCCCCCACTGACGTTGTAAAAATCCCGACACATGCCGAATGGAGGGCGTACACTTTGCTGATGGCTCCAGTAGTAGAGGTGGCTTCCCCAGATGGGGATGGGTCCCGGTTGATATGGTCTGATTACGGGTGGATGGGGGATGGGAGGGTCGATTACTTCCGGTTCGGAGTCTGTTCCGCTAGAAACTTCCACGATCTCCTCGTCGACTTCGTATTCTTCTCCGACTTCGATTTCGAATCCTTCTTCGACTCCCTCCTCGAACTCTTCTTCGACCTCTTCTTCGATTTCCTCTGGGTCTTCCTCCGGGTCTTCTTCTATCCAGCTGCTGTTACCTTGGTTTAGGTAGTAGGGGTCTCCCGGTAAAGGAAATCCGGCCATTTGTCTGTACTGGGATAGAGGTATGAGATTTTTATAAGAAGACAAATTTCTATTTAACGACTTCCTATGCCTATCTATATTTTTACGGAGCGTAAATATTTTATCGTTCAATTATTTTTAACAATAGACTTATAGTATTTCATTTTAGCGAATCTAGATTTTTTTTAAGTTTTTGGCTTGTTGACTACTACGACCGTTCCTCGACGTACATTGGTCAAATCCAGGATAAATATAGTTGATCATGCTATATTTATTCTCGATTTGATTACATACCCCAAGGTCCAATCGTGGTATCACAACCTGCCTTACTACTTTTTAGAAAAACTATTCATGATACGAGACTGATACATGCGGGTAAAAATGTATATATTTAAAGAAAATATATTTCTATGAAAATGTTTTGTCAGAGGGTTTTTGGTTCCCGTTGTATTTATAGTTTGTATATCTTATGTGGTTTGATATACTTAGTTCACTATAAACAATGCTCTGATACCAATCTGTCACACCCCCAAACCAAAATGGCGGAAACATTCGGGGGTGGATGACTTCACGTAGTATCACAACAATTGAGTATTGTAAAGAAAGTAACACAACCATCATATATATAAAATGAAAATGTATATTGTTGCGTTATACATGTTATCAAAAGAATATTACAATATGATGTTAAATGTTCAATAATAAAAACATCCTTAGTGTTCCTTCTCCCAAAAGCTGGTAGTTACATGTATCACTGATTCCCTGAGAAATACAAGTGGTTTTAAAAAGTATCAACAATTAAGTTGGTGAGTTCATGAGTGTTTCGAGTTGAAAAGTATATCCTTTTTGGTAGTAAATTGGTAAACCAGGTTTTCAGAAAATCCAATATTTTCTTGTAAGTGATTCAAAAAGTTTCCAAAGTTGGAATGTGTTGGTATCTTTTATACTTGAATGATTAGAAACAACTTTGTATGAAAACTAATGTAGAAAGCTCCAATGCACATATGAATCTCGTAAATCAATCTTGTTTTATACTTTTATACTTGAATGATTAGAAACAACTTTGTATGAAAACTAATGTAGAAAGCTGGAATGCACATATGAATCTCGTAAATCAATCTTGTTTTATACTTTTATGTGAGTTTTATAACCATGCTATTGACATTGACGGCCTGTAACAACATTCTTCAGGTGTTGCAGTGTTATGACAATTGTCACCCCAGACCTGCCGGTCTAACTATAGCTAGTAGTTTAGGTGTGGGATTGTCAATCCTGTATAGATCTATACACAAGTATCACGCTCTCCCTCCAAGAGATTATGGTATATAATACAGGACTTGAAATGCATACAAAAATGTACGTTGAAGTTTGGATATCTCACATTGCCTAGTATAAATAGATTTACAATGAAATGACCTTACTTCTTTTGAAAGTGTTTCGTTTTTCAAGATGTATATGTAAAATGTAGGACTGACTTGTTAAATATACCCATTATAGTTTTTCAGATAGTATGTTTCATTTAGTAGAAATAACTTAGTGACATAATAGATCTTGTATACATAAGTTGTTTGTATCGATATTCGAAGATAGAAATTTCATTTATGTTTATAAAATGATACTTTAACGTGTAATGTACTTGTATTCCCCCCCCCCCTAAAACATGAAAAAGAATTGAAAAGTAGGGGTATGAACTCACTCATTAAGTTTGAAGAGAGAGGCTAGAGTTAAGTAGAACTTCGATTGCGGATAGTTGCGTCGTCGGGCTCTTCGGGGATCTCTGCAGCGTAAATCCTTCATCGGGGGCTCGAGTGTGGAAACCGAGGTGAGGGGAGGGTCTCTGGAGCTTAGAAGTATGAGAGAATGACTGAGGACTTGTGATTGGTGTGCAAAAACTCGAGCTTATGCCTTCTATTTATAGGGCTGGAAGCCCTCCTACGCGGCGCGTACCTCCGAAGTACGCGGGGCGTATGTCGGTTACGCGGGGCGTAACAATGCGTCATGGCTTATGACTCCTGGCTAGCTAAGCGTAGAGTGGGCGGGCCGATGGGACTCGACTCTGGGTCTAGTACGCGGGGCGTACTCCCAGAGTACGCGGGGCGTAATCTGGCCTGTCCTATTCTAAATTCCGTAACTTTCGCGTACAAGCTCTGTTTTTCGTCTTCTTTATATCCACGCGTAGGTGAGATTATGCTCTACAACTTTCCTTTAGACTCCGTCGGCTAGTTTTGACTTTATTTTTAATGACATAAGTTTAAATAGGCCGGGCCTCCTAAAGTTCGTTAAAGATTTATAGGTTCTTTATTCGGCGTCGGTTTCCGTTTGTCTTTTTATCAATTTGCTCCTATTGCAGAGGTCTTCAACTCTCATTTAGATTGCGTTAGCTAATTTACACTCGATCTTCAATTCGAGTTTTTAGCCCTCTACTACTGTTACGAAACTTTGAAAATTAGTAACTTCTTCATACGAGGTCCAAATTGGGCGGTCTTTTTATGCACGCTCACCTTTCAACGAGATCTACGATTTTTGTTTAGATACTTAAGGCTAAAATGCACTTTATTGAGATTTTACTTTTTACGTCCAATAATGTTTTAATGCCGTGTCGTAAATATACAAGTGGTTATAATTCCTTCAATATAACCCGGTTTTGAGCGTTCTTTATGTTTTCGGAAACCTTGACAGGTTACCTAATATTTGATGCATCCCAACTTAGATATTTGAACACTTTATTTTCAAGGTTAATTTAGTTGTATTTGACTTGTGAGCGTTACAATGCTTTTGGAAATATAGGGTTGTCACAAATAATATATAGTTATTTGATTAATATAAGTCATAGATTAATTTGTATTAATTTGGTGACTTAAAGAGATTAATTAAATAAGAGGGTATAAACTGTCAATTGTTTGATAGTTAAACTTGAGACTGTAAATCCATACAGATATGGATTGGACAAATTCTAGGAGCTAAAGGATAGCGCAAAGTCGTCCATGATGTTATCTAGGAATGGATTTGGATAGCCTTAAGAGAAGATTATCCCATTAGGGTTTAGATTGTAACCCTTAAGGAGTCTGCAAGTATAAATAGACCCTATGGGTAATGGAAATCGGCATCTCATCTAATGTAAGAGAACTCCGGCCGATTTCCTCCCCTCTCCTCTCTCCTAAATCATCTTTCTTGCTATTGGTGTTTGTAAGCCATTAGAGGAGTGACATTTGTGACTCTAGAAGCTCCAAGACAACAAGATCAACAAGGAATCCAAAGGTATGGTTCTAGATCTATTTCAATGTTGTTATTTAACCTAATTAGGCATTAGAAGTCTTGGATTCAAAGCATGTTTAATTAGAAAGCCTAGATCCGAGCATTAGGGTTTTGCATGCGCACATAGGAAAGTTCTTATGGCTAAAACCCATCAGTGGTATCAGAGCCTAGATTGGTTTTCTTTAAATTGTTGCTTGATTAACTAAAACAAACCTGCAAAATTCGATTTTTTGGGTTCTGAGTCATGGACTCGGCAAGTTCCAAAGTGGACTCGGCGAGTAGGCCTGACTCGGTGAGTCCCTTTGTGTACTCGGCGAGTCCGGGCGTCAGGATTAGCCAAAACTGGGATTTTTCCATGTTTATCTTATGGAAACTTACCTTAATCATATTAGATCAACCCTAATCCGATTTTTTGATATATATGACTATAATCTTGATCTAATTAAAGATATTTATCATCTAATAAAATATTTAATTTCCTTATATGATAATTAATTAATTATTTTGATAATTATCTTAAAAGAAATCTTGGATAAATCAAATATAGATAATTAGGATATTAATTGTTAATTGGAATTATTTGTTATTTGATCCTCCATGTTTTAAATGTTTAAAACTTGCCCTCACGTTTTGAAATTTATATTTGTGATTAAAAGTTTTAATTTAGACAACTTAAATTTCAAACCCTACGTTTTAAAAGGTTTAAAACACAACCCTATACTAATATGATATTACTAGAATAATATATATATATATATATATATATATATATATATATATATATATATATATATATATGTATAACTAAATGCTAGTCTTACCGTTAGTAGGCCTCATTCACGAAGCCGATCTATAAGGTGGGTATAAGGTTGCGGCCTATAAAATGGCGCTTAATGGGTGTACACTCACACCCACCGTTTGCTTGATTGGTGGAGGGTCGTTAGCCGAACGGGTAGGATAGGGCAACCTCATCCTCTCATTAAAAGTATAATAAGTAATACAAAGTAACTACACGTTTTTAAAATTTCCCAATCTTAGTTACTTTAGGAAAAGTGAATTGATGCAATCCCGTCAAATTACACTTTGCACCTTGCTAAGAAGTTAGTGGAGCGTGTGTGGTTTACCGGCACACTAATTGGTTCTAAGCGAAGGTGGCAAAGGGTGATTCATTGTTTATCATAGTTCGATGGAGCGTGTGTGGTTTACCGGCACATCGAATAGGTGATCGTTACAATGAAGGCACCATGTGAATTTGCATGGTAATTCACACCCGCTTTGTGATCCTCGGTATCCCAGTCACAAACAAGAGGGGCATATCGAGATTTAAACATGCCATTGAATAGTTTCAATGAATCTCATTCGAACCTAGGAATTCTCAATACACTTAGGACTAATAGTTTAGGTTTTGTGATGGAGAATTAGTGAATCGTCATTCACTTACCTTCAATTTATTTGCATATTAGATTACGGCATCCCTTTTCTAGTATGTAAATGTTATTGTTGGATCCTAACCCTAATTTTTCTTATTGGGTGATAATTAGGGATTCTTATTCTAATCTATCTTTGTCCTTTCTATAGATGTCAAACGCAAACAACACTGCTGCTAGTTCTTTCACGTTGATGAGCCTTTGCCAAAAGGTCACCTTCGATGGAACGAACTTTAGCGAATGGATAAGATACATTCGCACCATTGCTCACTATGGGGATAAAGAGTACGTCCTCGATGAAAAGCTTGAGAAGATCAACCCCGTAATCGCTACTCCGGCCGAAATCACCGCTTTTGAGACTCATGAGCGAGATGCAACGAAGGTACATTGCATCATGATTGCCACCATGAACTCCGATTTCCAAAAGTCCTACGAGGGCATGTACCCGTACGAGATGCATCAAGACTTATTGGAGAGATACCACCAAAACGCGAGACAAGAGCGTTATGAGATTTTCACTAACATGATTTCCGCTAAGATGGATCATGGAGAATCTCTTACCGTGCACCTGCAAAAGATGCAAAGGTATGTCGACCGCCTTCGCAAGTTAAATGTTGACTTTGGGGAAGACTTGGCGATCGACATGGTGCTTCACTCTTTGCCTCCGATGTACAACCAATTTAGGATGACCTACCACATGAACAAAGAGAAGGTCACCCTAAGCAAACTCCAAGGTCTCTTGAGGGTCGCTGAGAGCAACTTCAAAGACAAGTCTGTTGCACCTACTCCCAATCCGCCTACTGCTCCTGTCTTGGCAATTGGTCAAGGAAAGGGAAAGAAGAGGAAGGCTTCATCGAAGAACTATCGCAAGGTTAAAGCCCAAGATGGTGCCTCTTCTAGTGGGACCAAAGTTGATCCCACTAAGCCCTATCCTAACCCGAAGGAGGCGGAGTACCACCATTGCCACAAGATAGGACATTGGAAGAGAAGCTGCCCAGAATACCTGCAAGCAATCAAAGAAGGAAAGATCAAGCCATCTTTTGCAGGTATATACACAATTAAATCTAATGATTCTAATCATGCTTTTTCTTGGGTTCTTGACACCGGTTGTGGTTATCACATTTGTTCTAATGTGCAGGGACTAAGAAGAAGTAGGGATGTGGAGCAAGGAATGATCAATCTAATCATGGGGAACAAAAGATCGTCGCCTGTGACCAAGATTGGAGTGTACTCTTTAGTGCTTAGGAATAATTTATGTTTAGATTTGAAAAATTGTTGCTATTCGCCAGAAATGACTAGAAACATCATTTCATTTCATGGTTTATATAGACAAGGATTTAGATTTTCTTTTAATAATGAGAATGGTTCTATTTTGGCTTATCTAAATAGTGTCTTTTACTTTGAAGCTATACCATGTAATGGAATATATGAAACTGTTATGATTGTTGATAACTTAGGAAATGATGTTTTGAATATTGATTCTTCCACTAGTATGGATAAAGCATCCTTGTGGCATTGTCGTCTTGGACATGTCAACAAGAAACGCATAGCCCAACTGCAAAAGGATGGAGTGTTGGAGTCATTCGACCTTAGGGAAGATAACACATGCGAGTCTTTTTTACTTGGAAAGATGACTAAGTCACCCTTCACGAGTAGTTGTGAAAGGGGTGAGGGGCTATTGGACCTAATACATACTGATGTATGTGGACCCTTTAGATCAACCACGAAGGATGGGAACCGCTTCTATGTGACTTTTACCGATGATTATAGTAGATATGGGTATATCTATTTAATCAAGCAAAAGTCAGAAACCTTTGAAAAGTTCAAAGAGTTCAAGAATGAAGTGGAGAATCAATTGGGCAGGAAAATAAAGATGCTTCGATCCGATCGAGGAGGAGAGTACCTAAGTCTTGAATTCCACGATTATCTCAAGGAGTGTGGAATAGTTTCGTAATTGACGCCTCCTAGGACATCGCAGTTGAATGGTGTGGCAGAAAGGCGTAATCGAACCTTATTGGATATGGTTCGCTCTATGATGAGTCGTGCTTCACTACCTATCTTCTTTTGGGGGTATGCCTTAGAGACTGCCGCCCATATCCTTAACCGAGTCCCTACTAAGAAGGTTGCCAAAACACCTCACGAGATGTGGACAGGGAAAGCTGCCTCGTTGGCACACATCAAGGTTTGGGGTTGCGAGGCTTTCGTAAGACGAGATACTCACGACAAGCTTGAACCTCGAAGTGAGCGATGTATTTTCATCGGCTACCCGCAGACATCCTTTGGATATCTCTTCTATAGACCGAAGGACAACGTTGTCTTTGTTGCGAGGAGAGGAGTTTTCCGAGAGCGAGAACTCATAAGCCAAGGAGACAGTGGGAGGCAAATCGAACTTGAAGAAATTCAAGAGTCGATAGATGAAGGAACCCTTACACTGGCATTCAACCCGAGGAGGAAACTCCGGTTGAACCGATTGATGAGTCCTTACCTCTTAGACGTTCCGATAGAGTTAGAGTTCATCCCTAGTTTTATGGTTTTCATATTACTACCGAAGGGGACACGTATATTAGTGATGGTACACTAGTAAATCTTGATGAACCTAATAACTATAAGGAAGCCATGGCAGGCCCGGAGTCTGCAAAATGGAAAGAGGAAATGGATAGCGAGATCCAATCCATGTACGATAACCAAATTTGGAATTTGGTTGATTATGTGCCCAGACGTAAGATCGTTGGGTGCAAATGGATCTTCAAGAAGAAGACCGACGTGGATGGGAACGTACACACGTATAAAGCGCGATTGGTTGCGAAGGGCTTTACTCAAACTCCAGGAGTTGACTATGATGAGACCTTCTCACCAGTTGCGAAAATTAAATCTATTAGAGTGATGCTAGCAATTGCCGCATTTCATGATTATGAAATTTGGCAAATGGATGTCAAGACCGCCTTCCTCAACGGAAAGTTGGCTGAGGATGCTTACATGGCTCAGCCAGAGGGGTTTGTGGATCCAAAGCATCCAAATAGAGTGTGTAAGCTTGAGAAGTCCATTTATGGACTTAAGCAAGCGTCTCGCCGATGGTATCTTTGCTTCGATGAGAAAGTCAAAGAGTTTGGATTTGTACGAAGCGAAGACGAATCTTGTGTATATGTCAAAACCAGTGGGAGTGTAGTAAGCTTCCTTGTTCTATATGTCGATGACATATTACTCATAGGAAACGACATCCCGACTCTGCAGGAGGTCAAGTCCTGGCTCGGGAAGTGTTTCGCTATGAAGGACCTCGGAGAGGCTTCTTACATTTTGGGAATAAGGATAGTAAGAGAAAGAAGTAAGAGACTAATTGGACTTAGTCAAAATACTTACTTAGAGAAGGTACTAAAACGTTTTAGTATGGAAAACTCAAAGAAGGGAGAACTGCCGATACAAGGTAATGCTAAGTTGAGTAAGACTTAAAGTCCGAGTACCGAAGCTGAAATAGCAGAAATGAGCCAAGTACCATACGCTTCCGCACTTGGCTCAATCATGTACGCTATGACTTGTACTCGCCCTGATGTAGCCTTCGCTTTGAGCATGGTTAGCAGATATCAAGGGAATCCTGGCAAAGCACATTGGATTGCGGTGAAGAACATCCTTAAGTACCTTCGGAGGACGAAGGAATGGTTCTTAGTCCTTGGAGGGAGTGATGACTTGAAGGTGCGAGGGTATAGTGATGCCAGTTTTCAGACCGACAAGGACAACTACCGTTCGCAGTTGGGCTGGGTCTTTACCCTAAATGGAGGAGCAGTAACTTGGAAGAGTTCCAAGCAGGAAACCGTAGCTGATTCAACGTGCGAATCAGAGTACATTGCATCGAGCGAAGCGTCGAAGGAGGCAATATGGCTAAAGAACTTCATCGGTGATCTTGGAGTTATGCCTGCCATAAAGGAGCCCATGGAGATTTTTTGTGATAACGAAGGTGCGGTTGCCTTGACCAAGGAACCGAGGGATCATGGTAGATCAAGACATATCGATAGAAAATATCACTTCATTAGACATCGTGTAGAAGAAGGACAACTCATAGTTAAGAGGATATCATCAGAAGATAACCCAGCAGATCCGCTTACGAAGCGACCGAGTAGGGTTAAGCACTTGCAGCATGCTAGGAGTATTGGGCTGAAGGATGATATTAGTATAGATTAGATAGTATTAGAAACGTGTAATAGATAAATGTAATTAACATTTGGCGATTAAATAAAGGAGTTTTATTTATGAGTAATGTTACTGTCTTATGTTAATCGTTTAACTATTGTTTCACTTTGCATGTTTTGACTTCCAGAATAATTGAATTTATTAGGAATAATCGAATTGTTCAAATTGTCCACAATCGTTCATATCTTGGAAGTAGATATGAATGAATATTGTCATGAATTGGTGTGTAGATTGTCTAAATGGTGTTAGACATAGCAAAGGGTTGCCACAACGTTCATGAGTGCTTATGAACTGGTTTTGAGCATTGGAATAAACCCGCGCTTGCTGGAATCACTTTATGGAATACGATATAAAAGGTGATCGCAAGACGATAATATCATATAGTCTTAAAACCTAGATATATGGTTTATTATTTGTTAATTGATTGTACATTGATAATGCGAAAACGCATCAGTAACTCGGTGTTATAAAACGCATTGTTGTGTATAGTTGGTTAATGAACAAGTAAATGCATATAAGTCGAAGTTTATCTGTAACTTTTATCAAAAAGGTAAAAGCGATATCTCGGCTGCTCGATGATTTGATTTGATTTATCTGCCGGGCCCAGTCAGAACTGAATTGATGTGTTTGATTAAGTTCTATGTCGAATAAATCAGAGATCGAGAAATCAAATGCTAGACTAACCATTCCATAGGATTGTCAGCATGATATCTAACAGAGGACTGTACGATCCCTTATCTAAAGGACAAGATTGATTAGATCAAAGTTTGACAACGTCTTTGAGGGCTACGATTGCAAACCGAATTGTACTTGTATAGTTACTAGACTTATCCAAGTGGGAGACTGTTGGAATAGTGTCTAAGGCTGCAACTATATTATGCAAGTATTTGACCCGGTTGTGCATGGTCCTTTTGGGTTGCCTTCACCATAGCAACTTGATGGGATGATTTGTTAAGAGAGAGTAAATATTATAAGGAATAATATATAGTTATTTGATTAATATAAGTCATAGATTAATTAGTATTAATTTGGTGACTTAAAGAGATTAATTAAATAAGAGGCTATAAACTGTCAATTGTTTGATAGTTAAACTTGAGACTGTAAATCCATACAGATATGGATTGGACAAATTCTAGGAGCTAAAGGATAGCTCAAAATCGTCCATGATGTTATCTAGGAATGGATTTGGATAGCCTTAAGAGAAGATTATCCAATTAGGGTTTAGATTGTAACCCTTAAGGAGTCTACAAGTATAAATAGACCCTATGGGTAATGGAAATCGGCATCTCATCTAAAGTAAGAGAAATCTGGCCGATTTCCTCCCTTCTCCTCTCTCCTAAATCATCTTTCTTGCTATTGGTGTTTGTAAGCCGTTAGAGGAGTGACATTTGTGACTCTAGAAGCTCCAAGACAACAAGATCAACAAGGAATCCAAAGGTATGGTTCTAGATCTATTTCAATGTTGTTATTTAACCTAATTAGGCATTAGAAGTGTTGGATTCAAAGCATGTTTAATTAGAAAGCCTAGATCCGAGCATTAGGGTTTTGCATGCGCACATAGGAAAGTTCTTATGGCTAAAACCCATCAAAATACACCCTACCAATGCATCAAAACAACAATCGAATAAATTAAAACTCGCTCAGCAAGATATGCCTCACTAAAGAATCTTACCATGCAGAATAGCATATAATAATTCTTGATGATATAACCCAGATAATAGCAGAGAACCATGCATGATATAATGCTTACTAAAACCAAAGCAAAATTACAAAGCAATATAAATTATGATAATAATCAAGAAGAAAGCAAAAGATAACATAACCTTAATAGCACCTGATGGGACCCCGGTCTCCCTTGATTGACACTACAATACTTGACTCCTCACAGTTGGGCCTCCTACCCTATCCTCACGACCATTAGAGATCCTAAACAAAAACTGGAGTAGGTGCACTCACTCTCCACCCCTCAGCATCAGATAGACAGCCTTCTTGTGGCCTACTTGATTGCAGTGAAATCATAATGGGCTTTCCCTTGGAGGACAATCCCGGTTGATGTGGCCAACCCTTCCACACTTGTAGTAGCCTATGCCCCTAGAACGACAAACCTCATCGTGCTGCTTCCTACACGCGTTGCACTGATCCCGGCCCTGGTGGCCCATCAATAGCTGATCTGAAGTCTTGGGTCTCTTTGCAGGACCCTCAACTAGCTGCACATGCTCTAGATCCCTCTTCTCTAAGGGCCTCAAATAAATCTCCTGCTCCTGGGTTCGCCCGATCATCGCATCATTTGTCAGAACAACCAACGTCCAAACCCTAAACCCGACGACCAATCTATCAATGATGTCGGGTAGCACCTTGCATAAGGCTAGCAAAACCTCCGCGACAATCCAATCATGGGATTTACCCTCCTAAAAACATGGTGCATGACCCACCTCCAATCTTAAATGTTGAGAACTAGCAATAGGATCCTCCTTCCTAAAGAATTCAAGTGATCCACAAGCTTTGGGCTCTAAATGAGCCCCCAACTGCCTCACTATAATATCGGGCCGAAAGGCCTCAAGAAAACCATCCAAGAGCTCCAAAATACCTTCCTTGACTGAACCAAAGATCACAGGACTCCATTCCAAAATACCATGGGTAATCTCTAAGTAGATGAACTCTCACATGCGCTTATTGATCGGCTAAGCACCTGTACCTAAGCCTAACTATGAACCCAAACCTCCTTCTTGAGTGCTGAACACCATAATGAAAAAAACATGCAAACGATCAGAACATACCCAAGAATACTTATCCCACAGGCTTCCTAGATTCTCTAATACTCCCCCGATTTGATTATGGATCCTGTGTTCTCAGTAGTACGGGCCCAATACTACCTTCCACACCTATCCATACTTTCCTCAAGATTCACCCCCAATCCTCTAAGTCACTTTCTCAAATTGCTACCCAAAGCTCGCTAAACAACACAACTAAACCCACTGAAACACTTCCTAGTCTTTGCTAGGTTCCCCACCTCACCTTGCCATCAACTGTTGAAGAACTCCCCATAATGCCAGTTACCCACCTCATGAATACTGTTGGGTCAAAATATGGTTTATACTTTACCTTTCTGGGCAATTATATTTTTCTGTAATATTTATGGAGTTTTCTGGGTCAAAATTGGCTCTGATACCAATTGTAAGTCTCTAATCTGCCTGTGTATCAGTCAAATCCGTTTGATGGTGCGGAATCCCAATCAAACGGATGATGTTAGGTAAAAATAGAAGAGAAGGAGAAGAAGAATATTATGAATCTTGAATGCATTAATGATATGAATGAAAATCCTTACACAAGATTCACACACAAATAAAAGCTCCTGTCTCTCTCTGGCCGTAAACTGCTTAGGGTTCATCAATCTCTACTCCTCACCCTAACACCTATATTTATACTTGGAGAATATGGGCTTGGTGGACATGGGCCGTAAATGGGTTTACGGTCGTAAGGTGTTTACAGCAGTAAACTCAACCGTAAACGTGACCGTAAACTCCATAAATATTACAGAAAAATATAATTGCCCAGAAAAGTAAAGTATAAACCATATTTTGACCCAACAATCTCCCCCTTGGTTTATAGCTTTCTTTTCTTAATGACCCAACAAGCTCCCCCTAAAAAGTAGCTGACTTTCTTGATAATCTTCATTGGGAACTTGGCTTCAGCATTAAGCTTCAAATTCTTCACAGCATCAGGATGAACATATGAATCTTCCATGAATGACTTCATCTTGAGCAATTGGGCTTTTCTTCAGAGTTTGGCATTGATCGCACATTGGGTGAGGAGGCTTCTTGTACTGATTCTTAAAAGATGGCGCATTCAGCATGAGAATCTTTAGAGAGAACTTCAGAGAGAACAAATCTTCTGGATCACTTCAGCAGGTACAAAGATAGCAGCAGACCGATTGAGGAGGCTTCAATGCAATCCGTCACATATTCTTCAATTGCAGCTTCACCTTGCTTCTGGGGTTGAAAGATTGAATTTGAAAGAATGATCTTCATTTCTTGCTCTTTCGAATGAGAATTCTTCGATGCTTACGGACGAGGCTTTGGCTCAGAAATCTTCAACACAAACTCCATGAGTCTTATCTATACCTGAAATCACTTTTCAAGACAAAACAAAACTAAAAGAAAACTTAGCACACAAATTAAAATATAAACAAAAATATTTTTTGGATTTTTTTTTAATTTTTCTGAACAAGAAATAAAACATAAATAACACTATTTTAGGATTTTTTTTCATTATTTTTAATTTTCAATTCTCCCTAATATTTAAATTAGAAGAAACTATGCCAAATATAGCAAAGACAAAAATGATATCTAACTTTAAGAGTGATTTGGGATCAAAGTTTTTAGACAGCCTTTATCCACTTGTCAGTACCTTCCATATTCACATCTTTGTCTGGTCGATCGTCGGTATTGTGGTCCACTTAAACACGAAAAATTTGTGACTTATTTAGGACATACTATTTGATACAAGACAAGGTGAACTTAAGTTCCTAAAAATTATATCTGATCCTAATTCCTTAGATACTATATCTTATGGACCATTCATCTGACGACGACCAGGGATATTGTTATCCACCTAAATTGAGCAGCGAGATCTATAGACAATCTTTGAGTGTTCAATTTTAAGTGTACTGGAACGTGTTTCCCGCTTCCTGATATGCCCCAGCCATCAAGAACTTCCAGAGTACTCCTTACACTGGGTGAGCAGACAATCATTCAGAGAGAGAAGGGATACAGAATTCTATTACTTATTACTTCAGAGGGGTTGAGAAGAAGAAGGTTACATATGCTGTGTACCAGGTCGGATTAGAAGTCGCGCAAAGGAGACAACATATGGCTAACAGATGAGAAGTATTTCACACATACATTTCACACATATATATATCCTGCAGAGAAATAGAGTTGCATATGTTGTGTACCAGGTCGGATTGGAAGTCACGCAAAGGAGACAACATATGACTAACAGACAGAAAGAAAGAAAATGATATTCTACAGACCTAATTTATCGGAATTTACCAGTCGCCCCATCCAACCGGAATTAAGGACAGAATCCGCACATCGAGGAAAAGTTAAACCACAGTTCCAAGTACGGGTTCAATTAATGTGACGAGTAGATTCCCATATATATCTCCCTGCTCAACCTATACGAGCGTCGTATTGTCAGGTTGAATGGATCTAACTAGGTCAAGATTTGTCAAGTCTATAAATTTCCTAAGTTCAACTCTGCCTAGTCATGTCCATTTTAAAAATTTTCGTGCCTACCGACGCATCAAGTCAGAGCATAGACCCTTCAACTTTGGGTACGTTACGCAGACTCAGATTGCCTGTTATCAATAGATAATATCACTTCCCAAAACATCTCCCTCAAACACATTTCATAACCAATATAATTTTTTTATTTTCTGATTTTCTGATGTTTTTGGATTTTTGAAAATTTTCTAATTTTTGTTTTGTTTTTATTTCTCCCCCTAAATTTGTGCATAGGAGAGAAACGAAAGTAAATGCGCAAATTTAAACTATCCTAAAACAAAAATTAGTCTTTAAAACGAATCAGGTTAAGAAAAACTTAAGAGTATAGAGAAGAAAACGCAAACTGTAAGTCACCGATTGAATTTGCATCCAGAAGGTCTGAGAATAGCATGCGTAATATCATAACAGATCCAAAAATTCTTTACGTCATTAAGCACTAACCCCGTGAGTGATCACTTCTTTTCTTCCCTTCCCGCAGAGGACACATTCTCCCAAACAATGTTCTGAGTGTTGTACAGTTGATAGATGTCTCCTATCATGTGCCAGGAACAGCCACTACCAACAAACCGAAGTCTGATGATATGCCTCCATAGCTGCTCCGACACAGAGCGGGATTAGTTGGTCTTTGGAACCCAGTTCATTTTGAAACTGGGCCGACCTTTGTTATCAATGCAAAGTACTCTCTCCCATGACATATCCTGCTTATCACAAACAGAAGATGAAGAAATATTAGAGTCATTAGTTGATTTGGGAGATTGAGCCTTTGGTACCCATTGGTAGTTGGGTTTAACCCATTTCTTTTTCGATCCTATGGGTGCCTCGGCACTTGATTTAGCACTTGAAGCCGACTGCCGAGATGACTTTGACCTAACCGGTCTTTGTTTCACTGGAGCATCTCTTAAACTAGACTTCTGGGTCAACATTCCCTTCTTGTTCTTGGGAGTTGGAAGCTTGACCTTGGGAGTTGGATGCTTGGCCTTGGGAGTTGAATTCTTGGCCTTCTGCGCGTTCCAGTCATCATGGTCTGAACGTGACTTTGAGGGGTATCTTTTGGAGTGTCTCCCTCTTGGCGCGTTCTGCCAGCCTTGTGCATAGTAAGGAACGTATGCACGATTTGGACAATTTCGGGCAATGTGTCCAGGTGTTCCACAGTGAAAACAAGTCTTTTTCTTCACTGTGAAGTTATCTCTTCCTACCCCTGGTGGCGTATCCTTGCCTTGTCTCTTTTTGTTCCCACATGTACACGTGCCACAAGAACTCTGTTGCGTTGGAATTGGTCGCTTGTATTTACCAACGGCAGGTTTATCAGAAGCAGCTGAGTTCGAAGCAACAGATTCAGAGTTCAAGGAGCCATCGGTTTGTTCAATATTGTTCTCCTTTTTCTCATCCTCTGCTACTTTACCTGCACATGTAACAGAAGCATCAGTATTTTCAACATTAATAACCCCTCCTGACACAAATCCAACTGGTTTTCCGTATTTAAGATGTGCCTCCCTGTCAATTTCTTCTTGTTTCATAGGGATGGATGTGTAGTTATGATTGTAAGGAGGAGGTACACTATCATACCCTAGACCCTTGTGTTGATTCCTTTTAAACTGCATGCTTTGGTCTATCATATTTGCAACCACCTCACTTGAGAAATCATATTTTCTAACATCAAGTTTGGCAGTTTCAAACTTTCCTTTCAAAGATTCAACTTCAGCTACAAGCTCAACATTTTGTTTGACTACATAATTGTAATTTTCACATTTGTTGCTGTAGTCTTCCTGAAGTTTCCTAAAGTCCTTGGTTTTAGCTTCTAACTCAGCCTTCAGGGGTTTCTGTCCTTTCCTGAGTTGATATCCTTTATATCTCAAGTCCTCAACTTCCCCTTTTAATAAATCAATTTGTTCCCGAAGAAATTTAATCGTATCTTCACATGATTGAGAACATCAAACTTCACATGAATGAGAACACGACACTTCATTGACCGGAAGGTTTGTTGAACTCATTGTTTTTCGACAATTCAAAGCGTTAAGTTCTTCAATTATATCAGCCAGACTAAGACGATTGAGATCTTTTGTCTTCTTGATGTCAGCCACGTCCATGTCCCACGATTTTGGAAGTGAATTCAACAGCTTTTTGTTGATCTCGGACTTAGTCAAGAGGATCCCGGCTATATTCATCTCAGTAGTGAGTGTAGTAAATCGCTGCAACTGAGTTTCAAGCGTTTCTCCAGGGACATAATCGAAAAAGTTGAAATTTTGTCTTAACATATCCTGACGACTCTCTTTCAGGTTTTGCAAATTCCTTCGTAGACCTTAAAATCAATTAATTAAAAAAAACAACTGGAAGCAAACGTCAAATTTAAAGTGTCTTTTTTTTTTTTTAAAGTCAACCTTAAATGTCAAATTTAAAAAATTAAACTTAAAAGTCAAACTTAAAAGTCAAACCGAAAAGTTAAATTTGAAATTTTAAATGTTAAACGAAAAATAATCAAGGTTTAAAAACAGAAGTCAAAGTTGAAAGACAAAATCAAAATTTTAAATAAAAAGTCAAAAACAAAAATCAAAAATAAAACCAATTATTATTATTATTATTTAATTAATTAATTTATTTATTTATTAAATTTTTTTTTTATTATTTTGGATGAAAAAGAAATTTAAAATAAAAGAAAATTGAGTTTTTGGGTAAAAAGAGTCAAAATTCGAAATTAGAAAGCGCAGGTAGTGTTTAAATTCAAATTTTCGAAGGGAAATCACAAGGATTTGGTTGTTCGATTCTTAGCACCCTCAACTCGCGTCCCTGTTTTTATTTGAAGAGCTGAAGAGACTAGTCGCTGAGCCGAGCCGAGCCGTTCGATCCGCAAGCCGCCGAGTCGCAAACCGCTGCCGAGCCGAGGTCTCCGGAAACCCTAGCCGTAAACACAAACACGCCGCCGGCCGTGAACTGTTTCCGGCCGTAAACTCCGGCGACTGTGAACTATTTCCGGCCGTGAACTCCGAGATCCTAGCCGCCACCGACGAGAAACCCTAGCCGCAAACACAAATGCCGCCGCCGGCCTTGAACTATTTCAGATTACGTGAAAATTCGATTTTGAAGATCCAAAACTCAATCAAAAACCTCTTTTTATGAAAAACACAAAGAACAAACCCCCTTTATTTTTGCGAGATCTATCCAAAAACGCAAAAATATTTCGAAAATAAGATCAAATAATGCCCCAAATAGAGTTTACGGCCCAAGAACTCGGAGTTTACGGCCGTAAGCTTGGACCGTAAACACAAAATATTCGATTTTTGGATGAAAAATAAATCTTTTTGACTGATACAACTTGGCTTTGATACCAATTGTAAGTCTCTAATCTGCCCGTGTATCAGTCAAATCCGTTTGATGGTGCGGAATCCTAATCAAACGGATGATGTTAGGTAAAAATAGAAGAGAAGGAGAAGAAGAATATTATGAATCTTGAATGCATTAATGATATGAATGAAAATCCTTACACAAGATTCACACACAAATAAAAGCTCCTATCTCTCTCTGGCCGTAAACTGCTTAGGGTTCATCAATCTCTACTCCTCACCCTAACACCTATATTTATACTTGGAGAATATGGGCTTGGTGGACATGGGCCGTAAATGGGTTTACGGTCGTAAGGTGTTTACGGCCGTAAACTCAACCATAAACTAGACCAAAAACTCCACAATTATTACACAAAAATACAATGCCCAGAAAAATAAAGTATAAACCATATTTTGACCCAACAATCTCCCCCTTGGTTTATAGCTTTCTTTTCTTAATTGACCCAACAAGCTCCCCCTAAAAAGTAGCTGACTTTCTTGATAATCTTCATTGGGAACTTGGCTTCAGCATTAAGCTTCAAATTCTTCACAGCATCTTTAATCATAGTCCTCGACTCCTCTACACTCTGGAATGCCGACAATTCAAGCAAAGCTCCTCCCCATCTGGTTAGATTCTCGGTATCGAGAGGATTTTGGGTATATGTGGCTTCGGCATTCCGGCGAGCATGCTCGAAAAGGAGAAGGCGATCGAAGTCCATTTGCATTTCCATCGATGACGTTTGATCTATCCTTCTCCCCAGATAGTTAACTACTATGTGTAGCCTGTAGGTTTGATTCCTGATGAAACAATAATCCTTTTGACTGATACAACTTGGCTCTGATACCAATTGTAAGTCCCTAATTTGCCTGTGTATCAGTCAAATCCGTTTGATGGTGCGGAATCCCAATCAAACGGATGATGTTAGGTAAAAATAGAAGAGAAGGAGAAGAAGAATATTATGAATCTTGAATGCATTAATGATATGAATGAAAATCCTTACACAAGATTCACACACAAATAAAAGCTCATGTCTCTCTCTGGACATAAACTGCTTAGGGTTCATCAATCTCTACTCCTCACCCTAACACATATATTTATACTTGGAGAATATGGGCTTGGTGGACATGGGCCGTAAATGGGTTTACGGTCGTAAGGTGTTTACAGCCGTAAACTCAACCGTAAACGTGACCGTAAACTCCATAAATATTACAGAAAAATATAATTGCCCAGAAAAGTAAAGTATAAACCATATTTTGACCCAACAAATACAATCACATCTAACAAAGCTTAGATAATCCTTCGATTAACGGATTCATCCCTACAATGGTTGGACTCAAACAAGAGTTGTGCAACAATGTCAAATCCATCACTCTGAGATTATTCAACCTTTGTCACATGTGACTTAACATATTCACTTAATAGCTAATACCCATCACCTAAGAGTTCCATAAAGCATAAAGAAAGCTGCCTTTGTACAGTAGCACTCCAATCCATAGAATAACCAAAGAACATCCAATCCCATATACTACAACTCATGCTAGGCACTTCCACTCTCATAGTTGGTTGCCTTAGGCATGATAGTTATACACAAATAGGATCAAATAGGCTATCAAATAAAAGACTCTGTGCAAGGACAATAACCAAATGAGAAACATGAAATAAGGCCAAATCAATCATTCTAGGGCTATATGATCCTAACCATATACAATTTTTAAAGCATACACTTAGTCATTACTGATACTAATAGATATTTCCATTCCAGCATAGCATCCAATGCTCCCTAGGCTACAACGCATTACTCCTATCATTCTATCATGCAAACACTGAGCAGATCCTGAGCCCTAAGTAGCCATGCAATTCACAGATTCTTAAATTAAATCATATCAAATAACTTGTATGGGTATTTTAGGAAAAACTTACTTGAGCTCGGTGGATTACATGCACTACACCCTTTCTTGTCTTAGAAAACTCTTTTCTAAAAAATACATTTGTTTTTGAAAAACACTTTAGCAAATCCTCAATTTGATTTTAGGCACACCCGAGAGTATGTCTAAATCCCTCGAACCAAGGCTCTGATACTAACTTGTAATATCCCAAAAATAAGACCATAAATTTTTTTATTTTTAGATTAATAAAGCATCAAACCATATCATTGTCATAAAACCAAAGTTATCAAAATGTATCGACACATCATCAATATCAGAGTAAATCAAAAAATATAGAAACATGTGGTGTGTGCGGTGCAATCATCCCAAGCTCTTCCCTTTATAAACAAAAGTACTTGAAACAAAAACTAAAAACCGTAAGCACAAAGCGTAATGAGTTCCCTAAAATACCACATAACACACATACATTTGCCATGGACTACCCCCATTGTCTATTCCCTAAAATGCCATGGGCTGCCCTCATGGTCTGACATCCAAGTGTCATGGGCTACCCCCATGGTCTTTACTTGAAATGTCATGGGCTACCCCCATGGTCTTGTTAGGTTTTGTGTACTATAACACTCCTATGGTGCACATACAACCCTAATAGATTTGGATCTAAGTTTTCTCTGGTAATACATGCAACAAAAATTTCCACAGCAAGAAACCTACAACTAGAATACAATTTGACATATGAATCATAAAAGTAAGTTAGAAGATTACCTCTTTGTTGTAGCTTGTAAGAATTGGTCTTGCAAGAGCTTAGCACCCGAAGTGTTGTGCCTAAAACAAGTCACAAACATCATGAACATATAGATAATAAAGAGAGAGAAGTTATGAAGCTCAAAATCGTCCATCTCTTGCAATGTCACTCCTAGGTCCGATTTTGGCTAAAGGAGTTACATATATATAGTTTGGAATTCCTATGGTTTAACTTGTAAACCCCAATCCATTTAATTAAGTTGTTAAGCAATCCAATAATCCATATGATGGGCCTTATGTACTAACTCTTCCTGGACTCCCACATAGAATTAGTCCATCCTAATCAATATGGATCATTGGTCCAAACTATAAATATTACTAATTGACTTAACCAGTCCCCGTTAACTTAATTAGTCTCTTTTGATTACTAAATTAATTCAAAATTAATTTTTGATCAATACTAATTAAATAATGACTTATCAATTATTATATTATACTTATAATATATTAATAAATCACAAATAACCTCTTACTCAAATATCCATCCTATCAAATTTTCCTGATGAAGACAACCCGAAATGGACCATGCTACTCTCGGGTCAAGTACATACCAATTATAGTTATGGGCTTAGACACCTAATCCAACAGTCTCCCACTTGGATAACTCTAATAACTATAATTGTAAGTACAACTTCAAAATCCGATGAGCAATCATAGCTCTCAAAAGTCGATGTCGAACTCTAATCAATAACGTGTCCATTAGATAGATCATATATTCCTTCATTCTAGATATCGTATGAACTAAGACATGGATTATAATCATTCTTCCTGTTCATGTGTTTTTTTTGATTTATGATTTATCACGCCCAAATATTAAACAAATCAAATTAGTCCAGGCTTGTCCAAGCACTTAGGTTTGTCATCACTAAATCATCGTGGGGCCCACATATATTGTTTTTATCCCACATTAGGTAAAAGGAATGGATAAACTTCGACTCAAATTCTTTCTTGTACTTACTCATCAAATCACACACAACAATATGTTTTATAACACCAAGTTACTGATGTGTTTACATATATCAATGTGCAACCGACTTGTAAACTACAACTCACATGTCTTGGTTTCAAGAATATAAGATATTATCGTCTCATGATCACTTATGATCATATCCATGAAGTGATTCATATGAGCATGGGTTTAATACAATACTTAAATCTTATTGCAGGAGTACTCATGAACACTGCAACAAACTTGTGCTATGTCTAAACACCTTTAGAAAATCTACAGACCCATTCATGACAATCTAGCTTCAATACCTACTTCCAAAGTATGATCGACTGTGGATAGTTTGAATAACCTAGTTACTTGTGAAGTCAAAACATGCAAAGGGAAACATAAGAATAATCGAATCCAATATGGTCTCAAAACTTTCGAATATAAATAAAACAGCTTTTATTTAATCACCATATTGATTACACATCATTCATTGTATAATGTTTAGATTTATCAACTAAATACTTGAATTAAAATAATAGTTATCCCATGCTCCAACCATGCACACTATGTTTATCTATGGTCCTTACTATGTGAAATATATCAATTGTAAACATTTCCAATGACACTCATTTCACAATTCCAAATCCTTATCGTAAGTGTAATAATACCAAGTCCTTACCACTTACTGTAATCTGTTAGATTCTAAGCTTATACGCAGTGATCCTTTTGTAATGACTATGTATACAAGTCATGGAGACTTTGCTAATTACAAAACTTTCCATTGGAGATTATTACAAGACAATTCCATAGATACGAAGTCTCATATTCAAAGCATATTCCTTTAAACATCTTTCTCTCATAAAAGTTTCTAACTTACTCATAGATTCTTGGTATCCAACTTTCGTTATGGAAACTTTTCCATAATTGAAATATGACTATCCATTCTTAATAGAATCCTAGCTATTCAGAATTATATCAATATGGTCCATTCATTATTATACTTCCAGTTACCCACAAGTGACCAATCCTTAGTGAACCTTGAATTGTCCTTAGCAATTTTTTAACAGCTTTAGTCATATACATTTCTTGTCCATTTTCCCTCTTAATGCCCTAGGCATTTGGGAAATTCAGAACACATAAATATTATAGCATATGCAATCGATCCAATACTCGAAGCATATGGGACACGATTCAGAATGTCTTACATAAAGACATGATACTTTACCATTCTCTTGCTATAACATTTCCATATATAGAATTTCCATATGGTGAACTATTCCAACATAGCATTCATATATATATATATATATATATATATATATATATATATATATATATATATATATATATATATCCTTGACTAAGTTTGATTAAATCTCACAATCTAAGCTTTTAGTTTTGAAATGAAGTATGAGTTCCTCTCCCTTAGTTATAGCAAAATAACTTTTCAAACTCTACAACTTTGCGAATTAAAACTTTTTCTTTCTTTAAATAGTATTGCTAATTAGAAACACCATAATAATTATGCCCCTACTAGCAAAAAATAATTTTGTTACTAGCATAACATTTATTCTCCCACTAGCTTTGACATGTATCCAAAATCATTTGGACTTCTAGAAATCAATACTTTATTGACTTTCTCACCAAATTTCAGATTTCTGATACGAGATGCTTTAATAAGCCTTTATCTAAGCTCACGCTTCTTTTATTAGAAAGCTCATATGTATGTCTAAACTATTCAAAACTTACAATAATAATTTTCGAATGTTGAAACTATTTGCCATTTCTCACAATTCGAAATATGAAGACGGATGTCGTAATCATAATCAAATTTGAGAATGGACATATCACAATTGCTATCTCCTTAAAACCAACTCAGTGAAAACGTTTCATCACAATCCTTTTCATGAACTGGAGATAAACCTTATGACACTTAGATTTCATGGTGTATGTGTTCCTATCCATGTGAATTTGTTATAACCATAATCACAAGAAAAGGTTAGTGACAAATACAAACACATATGGACCGAGCTTGTTCAATCTTAATTTCTTGCCACCTAGAAGCACAAGTGCCTACCATTGCTTCCAAGTTGTTAAGAAAACAATTAAGTACTGTCACACCCCGAAACCAAAGGCGGAAAACGTCTCGGGGCGGAGGTGACTTCATGTGAATATCATAACCAATGTACATAGTAAGCGAAGTAAAACACAAAACATTACATTACATAGATTTCATTACATTAGTTGAAAAGTAAAGTAGTACAAGTTTCATAGATACATAAGTTTAAACAAAAGAAAGACGTGACTTCCATTCGCTCTGTCTTCTGCAAAAGGATTATGGGTACCTATCTAAGTAGAAGCTGAGAATACAAGCATTTTAAAAATCAACATAAAGCTAGTGAGTTCATAAGCGGTTTGTTTTTATGAAAATGTACAAGATTCCTTTTGGTTTCTGAAAATGTTACGAACCAAGAAAATCCCATATTTTCTTAAAAGTAAAGTTTAGTTGTTCTGTAATGTTACATTGTTCTGGTTACAAATTATGATTACCCCAGGAAAATCCTATATTTTTCTAATGTGAAAAATGTGTACTGAAAACCTGATTAACCTTGTGAAGTGTTATCGAATCTGAAAGTAACATACAAGTATCTACCATACTTAAAGTGTGTGTGTGTGTGTGTGCGAAGTTTCCTAACAGTTTGATTACCTTTAAATGTACATTAGTTTTAAGACGTATATAAAACTAATAAATAAGTATAAAGTTTTCATAATCTTGATTGTGAGTTCCATAACCATACTACAGACTAGATTTGACTCGACCGGGGCCAATATCTTCTATGACTTTTATCACCCTTGAACCTTTCGGTTCGGCTGTAGCTAGCAGCCAGGTGCCGGATAGTCAGTCTCGTATAGATCTATACACTCAAGTCACGCTCTCCCCTTTTCGGAGATTCTGGTTATGGGGGCGGTCCTCCACTTTCGTGCCTAGGAAGTGTTGCAAAGGACGTGTCTCCAATCTTTAAGATTCATGAATTTAAAACTGAAATTATCAATACATAAATCTTGTTCTATTGATGCTATACTCTCGTGTCTAAGGGGAGTACTAACTACGACATGTCTAAGTTCCAATAATACCTGTCCTTCACACTCGTGTCTAGGGGTGTTTTATTAAGGACAATACAAAAGTTCTATCTACTATCCTCCACTCGCGTATCTCCATGGGTGTTACCGAGGACAAAAAACTTATTAAGTTTCCTGTTCAAGTTTAAAGGCTATGTTTTAAACTATTGTAATGAGGAAAATCATTTGTGAAAATATAAAATACGACAATTTATAACGTTTTTTCACAAATACTATGATAATGAAATCTGCAAGTTCAAACAGTTATCTGATATGATTAACAGTGTAAAAAACATAAGTAGTATGAAACACAACACATATAAAATAAGTTTTGAGTACAAGTATTACTTATACTTTGTTTGTATTCCCCCTGAAAACAGTGAAAAACATTGAAAAAGGGTAGGGGTATGAACTCACCGGACGAGAAATGTGTCAACGAGGATGCTAAACGTCGGATCAAGGCTTGAAAACGTGAGAGGTTCCTATTTAATGTTAAATGATACACAAATGTATCTAATTAGATTTTAAAATACTAATCAGATACGATTATACACTCCAAGATGCAATAACACTTTAAATTAAGTGTTTGGAGTGACCCGGGTGACGTTTGTGGACATGAATGGCTAGGATATGGATTTTACTCTCCAAGAGTAAACTCTAAGGAGTTTTCACGGCCCTAAACACCACATCCCCATGATTTTAAGGCCGTAAACTCATGGTGGGGTGTTCTTATGTGCTAAATGGCCTTAAATCAAATGAGAGGTGTTTCTAGGTTTGGTTGTAGGGCATTATCAAGGAATTAACTCAACCATATGGACTAAATGATGAGTTTACGGCAGTAAACTAAGTGTTTACGGCCGTAAACTCTCACTCACATCATTCTTAAGTGTTTTGAAGGTCAATGATTAATCACAATTGATTCCACTCAATTTTACAAGCCAAAGGGTGAGTTTAGGGCGTCCAACAACCCATTTATAGGAGTTTACGGCCCATGAACCCATTCTTGGGGGGTTTACATTCGTGAACTCCTTATGGAGTTGTTTTAATTAAGTTTAAGGTCCCTAACTTGTTTGTGGTTGCTTTTAGACTTTATTCCAGGGCTTATGGGGTGTGTAAGTTGCATTTTAACACCCAAAAAGGAGTTTACTCCCCATGAAATGGTGTTTACGGACCAAGCTTATTCTTGGGCAGTAAACTCATGTTTACTCCTAAAATGTTGAGTTTAAGGTGTCCTATGTCCAATCCAATAAGTCCTTAAGCCATATCTAAGCTCTAATGGTGATTTAGAAGGGTTTTGAGGCTCAAAACACCACTTATATGTGTTCATGGCCAAGAGTGTTCTAGGGCCGTAACACATGTTTGAGGTCCTAATTCCTGAATTGAACTCGAATTTGAAGGCTAAGTATGATGTACAAGAAGCTAGGATGATTACCTTGGTGTTTTGAGGCTTGAAATGGATGATTTTTGGACCAAATTCTTGAGTTGAGGAGAGAGGTTAGAGAGAGAGTGAAAAGGCTCCAAATGAGTCTTAATTCACTTTAAATATGGTTTGAATTTGAGACACGGTGGAATTCTACCCGATACTGATGTTAACCGAGGCTTTTGGTCGCACCCGATTAAGTTGTCGTCACCTGATATGGTCGAAACTAAATTTTTTCTAATTACTAGTTTGGGGCGTTTTAACATGTTTCCAAAATGTTTGGATACTTACAAGTTCAAATAAAAGTCTTAACCTAATTGACCTAATCCAAAAACAAAATCGGAATAATTCGATTAAAACAAGTTTTACGGACGAAACGGGTTGCGGCGATGGAATAACTTCGGGTTATCACATTATCCCCCCGTTAGAGGGAATTTCATCCCGAAATTCAAAGATTAAGATACAAGTTATGGAAAAGGATGCAGATGTGTCTGCTGTATCGGGTCTTCGCGCTCCCAAGTGAATTTAGGTTCTCGCTTGGAAATCCAGCGAACCTTCACTAACGGGATATGGCTTTGTTTCGTACGTTTGATCTCTCGGTCTATGGTCTCGATTTGTTCAAGAGGAATTACTAAGGTTTCATCAGAAAAGTACTTCTAAAGATTCGGAACGTGGGAGATAGGATGGATGTTTCTAAGTTCTGAAGGTACTCGGAGTTCGAAGGCTACGGGGTGGATCCTAATGAGGATCTCGAAGAGTCTAATGTACCACTTGTTAAGCTTTCCGTGCTTTCCATAGTGTGTCATGTATTTCCAGGGTGAGACCATTAACAGGACACGATCTCCAACCTGGAATTCCAGAGGTTTCCATTGTACATTGACGGAAATCTTCTATCAATCTAGTGAAGTTTTCAATTTTTCTCGGGTCTAGATGATCTTCTTGACGGTTTTGCGGATGATTTCAGAACCAGTGTGGGTGCTACCGGGGAATTGACTCTTGGCTAGCTGGGTGTCTTCTACCTTGACCTAACACAAGGGAATCTGCACTTTTTACTCTAACAAAAGGGTACACCTTTCCGTGTCGGGGTGGTTATGGGTTTGGTGATTCTGGAAGAATTTTCTGAATAGGTCTGGAATAATAGCCGGCGAAACCCAAGAATTGACAGGTTTTCTATGGGTGTCTTCGGTGCCGACCAATTCTCTATTGCTTTGACCTTATGAGGATCCACGTGTATGTCTTCATTGCTCACTACATGACCAAGGGAAAATGGTTTGACCGAACGGTATCAATACGAACTCCTAGTGATCATCTCGAGTCCTGAATACTGTCTTGGAAACATTATCCTCGTGAACTCGTAGCTGATGGTGTCTTGACCTAAGGTCTATCTTCGAGGATTAGTTAGCTCCTGAATTTTATCGAAGAAGTCATCTACTCGGGAAAGAGGATATCGGTTTTGACGGTCAACTCAATAAATCGACTGGATAACTCCTGCATTTCTGCTGAGGAAAAAATGGTACGGAGATTTGGATGTGAAGGTAGTTCCAGGGATTAAGTCGATACGAGACTTGACTTGACGTTCGGAAGGAAGTTTCGGGAGCTCTTCGGGAAGATACCAGGAATACTACAGTTTTCGGGGACGCTCTAGAGGTCTTTAACTTCTTGCTTCTCGCTGATTACATGGACTAGGAATACTTAACACTCCTTTGCAGAAGTTTTCAAGCATTGATACAGGAAATGATGCGAAGATTTGGGCCAAGCTTGACACCATATATCATGAGGATCCGGTCAGAGGGAAAAATTTAGACGAATAGCTTTTTCATAACAAACTGTATCGGTATGATCAGGACTCAACTGATACATGCCAAAGATAACATCAAAGCTCTTTATTGAAACTAACATCAGGTCAATGAGGAAAGAATGATTACTCAAGGTAAGGATATAGCTTGGGGATAAGTCGTTAGTGCACTCATTCTCACTGGTAACCATCTTGACGGAAAATGTTTCGGTTATTAGACGAGGACTATGTTTACGAAGATATTTGAATGAATGACTAATAAAACTTTCTTAACACTAGATTCGAAAAGAATACGGGCATAAGAATTGTCGAGAAGGAATATACCCGCGGTGGTGGTGGGATAATTGGTTGTCTCCTCTTGCCTTACAACTAAAACCATCTTTGTGTTGTTGATGTTGTTGGTGGTTGCTGCCTTTGGGCAGTTTCGCTTGAAATGCCCGATTCCTCCACAACCAAAACAGGCTCGATCAATACTCGATCCGGAAGCTTGATTGATTAGTGGGGCTAGTTTTCTGCAGGTTCGAGTAAGGTGGCCTTTCTTTCCACAATTGTTACAGAGTTTTTCGTGACATGGTACTGGAGTATAATGATGGTAGCTGCACTTATCACACCAAGGGAGATTACCCACATACCTAGTGATAGGTGCTTGAGCTGTAGGCACAACAACTGGAGTAGCAGTAGCTTGAACTGTAGATACAACAACAGGAGTAGTCACAACTTGAACTGCCACAGTTTCACGTCTCTTGGAGGGTCCTTGGGAACTCTGACCCTTTCGCTTTTTCCAGAAAACTTTTTTATTCTTATTACGCTCGTTCTGATGCTCTTGAACATTTTCATGGTTTTGGGGGTTGGTGATACTTCCTGGTTCACTGAACCTGTTAGAGCACAAATATGTCACTATGGCAGTGACTACGGTAGAAACAGCCATATGGATCATCATTGGATCGAATTGAGAAGGAGGTGGTGACTGAGGGTTGTTGTTACTTGAACTGGATCCTTTCTTTGAAGACATTTCGATCTATAGTGATTAGGAAAAAGAGGATGGTAAGTCCTCTACATTAAATCAAGAGATATGAAACAAGGATATCTCTTTAAGACAGACATATAACTCCATTAAGCGATAAAACAGGAAAGAATTATCAAGGCAGATAAACTATCTCTAAAGGAATGATCGAGGGGCAACGCTTGAATAAGAATTTTCTACAACAAAGTTGGATCTAGAAATACACCCATAGTATTTCATGATGCATTGCGACGACAGCTCATTGTTTGGGATATTTGGGTAAGTTTTAGGCATGTTGAACACCACAGTCACTCCCAGGCACATGTTGGCCGTGTCTCGAATGAATATAGTTGATCAGGCTATATTGACCCTAGACACGACTACATAACTGGCTAAGTTTAACCGCAGCATACAACACCCATTTACTTATGTTTTGTTCTACTTGTAGTTACGGATCTCGACGGTTAGGTATACTTGTATGTTTTTGAAATTACTTATATTTTGAAGTATACTTTTAGTTCAGAGCACTTAGGCCCCTTAATGTTTATAGTCTTATACCATGTAAGGTTTGGTATACTCAGTTCACTATAAACAAGGGCTCTGATACCAATCTGTCACACCCCCAAACCGAAGGCGGAAAACGTCTCGAGGCGGAGGTAACTTCATGTGAATATCATAACCAATGTACATAGTAAGCGAAGTAAATCACAAAACATTACATTACATAGATTTCATTACATTAGTTGAAAAGTAAAGTAGTACAAGTTTCATAGATACATAAGTTTAAACAAAAGAAAGACGTGACTTCCATTTGCTCTGTCTTCTGCAAAAGGATGCCGGGTACCTATCTAAGTAGAACCTGAGAATACAAGCATTTTAAAAATCAACATAAAGCTGGTGAGTTCATAAGCGGTTTGTTTTTATGAAAATGTACAAGATTCCTTTTGGTTTCTGAAAATGTTACGACCCAAGAAAATCCCATATTTTCTTAAAAGTAAAGTTTAGTTGTTTTGTTATGTTACATTGTTCTGGTTACAAATTGTGATTACCCCAGGAAAATCCTATATTTTCCTAATGTGAAAGATGTGTACTGAAAACTGTTGGATAAGGTGTCTAAGTCCATAACTATTTCTGGTATGTACTTGACCCGACCCGACATGGTCCATTTGGGTTGCATGGCACCATGCAATTGGATAGACTAAATGAGAGAAATAACACTTGGAGATTATTAATATATTATAAGTTCTAATATATTAATAATATTATTTGATTAGTTTGATCAAGAATTAATTTAGAATTAATTATGTGATCAAAAGATAACTAATTAAATATATGGGTTGATTATGTAAATCATCCATATCTTGTATAGTGGGCTAAGAGGCTCCATGGATTATCAAGTTGGGTTCCACCCATTGGATGCTCCATGGGAGTTACAAACCCATGGGTCATGGAAATGAAGAGTCATGACACATTAGGGTGTAACCCTAGATGTGTCAACACTATATATAAGTAACATGTTCTCCACCTAAAATCGGCTACACTAAGAAACAGGAGGGCTTGGCCGATTTTGAGAAGTGTGTGTTCTCTCATAAGTTATTCCAAGAGCATTTGGTGTTGTGTGAAGCATTTGAGGCATCACACTTGGGGTGCTAGGCTCACAAGGTTTCAAGGAACACAAACAACAACAAGGTAAGTTATTCTATCTATACTTTAAGTTAAAATTGTTCCCCATGTATGCTAGATAGGAATATAACCTTGGAATTCAACTTTGCATGATAATTAGACAAACATAGATCCAAGGTTATTAGGGTTGCATGTACACTTAGGAAGTGTTAGAATGCTCAAAACCCATCAGTGGTATCAGAGCCTAGGCTTGTTTGCTCTTATTTGTGCTTAAAAGTTGAAAAAGAATAAAAAATCTTGCTGTCTGCGAATGGACTCGTCGAGTCTATAGGGGGGACTCGTCGAGTTCATGAGTATCTTCAACCAACTCGGCGAGTGAGTTCATGCACTCGGCGAGTAGGGTCGACTGATTGCAGAATTTTGATTTAGTTGCTGGAAATGAATTAGAAACATTACCCTAAACTGTTTTGGTAATTGAAAACTTTTTTTTGGTGGTGTAATGTCTTTGCTAATTCATTTACAACAACTAGTTATCAAAATTACAAAGTTTTAAATGTAATTTTTGATTGTGTTCATATTCATGTTCTTGTTCTTATGATGTTTTAGATGATCATAGGAATTATTTGTAACCTATGTGGTAGATTAATTCTTGATCATAATGTGTTTTAATGGAGTCCATAACTTGTCCTCAAGTTATGGAAAACCAAGAGTCACACTTGAATTAAAACCATTAAAACAAACACAAGAGTTAGAAAAATGAAGAGTCTTCATTTTATTACTCTATTAAACTCATAAGTTACAAGAAATGAAAAGTTTTGAAAGTTACAAAACTTACCCTCAAGTTTTGGAACAAGAAAAGTTAAGTTAAAACTTTAAGTTCCAACCCCTAGAATTTTAAAAGTTAAAATTCGACCCTTATACTTATATTATGATGATTTAATAATTATATATATGTATAAGAATAAAGTCGTCTTACCGCTAGTACGCCTCATTCACGAAGCCGGTCTATAAGGTGGGTATAAGGTTGTTGCCTATAAAATGGTGACTTAATGGGTGTCTACTCTCACCCACCGCTTGCTTGACTGGTGGAGGGTCGTTAGCCGAACGGGTAAGACAAGGACTTATAAACTCTCATTCAAAGTATGATGAATATTATAAAGTAACTAAAATATTTATTAAATTCCCAATCTTAGTTACTTTAGGAAAATGTGAATAAGGTGCTAATCCATGAAATTACACTTTACACTTTGTCTAAGTCGTTGGTGGAGCGTGTGTGGTTAACCGGCACACTAACTTGGACTTAACAAGGTAGGTAAAGGGTGACTTAAGGTTTATTATAGTATCGGTGGAGCGTGTGTGGTTTACCGGCACATCGATTGAGTGATAAACTTTAAGGGTACCAAGTGATTTGCATGGTTACTTCACACCTCGTTTTGTGATCCTCGGTATCCCAGTCACAAAACATGGAGGGCACTCTCGAGATTGAAACATGCCTTTGAAAAGTTCATTGGATCTCAAAAGAATCTAGGAATTTCTAAAACCAATAAAAACTAAATATCTAATATTTCGGTTTTCGTGGTGGAAATTGGTGAATCGTCATTCACCTACCTTTCAAATATGGTATAGCTTAGATTACGGCATACCTCTTCTAAGTTATATTATATTGTGATTGGATCCTAGCCTTAATATTACATTTGGGTGTTTTATTAAGGACTCTCTTAAATCTATACTAAACTTGTTCTTCTCTTTCAGATGTCTTCAAATAATGCTTCTGGCTCGAATCCTAATGGCTCCTTTACTCTTATGAGTTTGTGTGGGAAAGTCACCTTTGATGGATCCAACTTCAATGAATGGATCAGAAACATCAGGATGATTACCCGCTACGAGGACAAAGAATATGTCCTTGACAAGGAGCTTAAGGAAATTGATGAGTCCACTGCAACTCCCCAGGAGATTGCTGACTTTCATACTCATGAAAGAGATGCAACCAAGGTGGCTTGCATCATGTTGGCCACAATGACAGCAGAACTCCAAAAGTCCTATGAGGATTTCTACCCTTATGAAATGCACCAAGATTTGATGGAAAGATACCATCAAAGTGCACGACAAGAGAGGTACGAAATCATCTGCTCCATGATAACAACCATGATGAAGGACGGAGATTCCGTCACAAGCCACATGCAAAAAATGCAAAGGTATGTGGATCGTTTGCTGAAGCTTAATGTGAACTTCCCTGAGGAGCTTGCAATAGACATCATTTTGCACTCCTTACCATCGTGCTATGATCAATTCCGCATGACATATCACATGAACAAGGAAGAGGTCACCCTCAGCAAACTTCAGGGACTTCTCAAGACCGCAGAAACAGGTCTTAAGGGGAAGTCGGTTGCTATCACTCCTACTCCAAACTCAACTCCGGTCTTGGAAATCGGGAAAAGTCGAGGGAGGAAGAGAAAGAGATCTTCGAAGGGTACCAAGGCTCGGACCCTTGATGGATCTTCTTCAAGTGGAACCAAGAAAGGTTTCATTACTCCTTCTTCTGACCCAAAAGAGGCTGAATGCTTCTATTGCCATGAAAAAGCTCATTGGAAGCAGAACTACCCAAAGTACCAGCAGGATGTGAAGGATGGGAAAGTCAAACCCAACCATGCAGGTATTTACACTATCATTTCTAATAACTCACCCCATTCTAAATCTTGGGTCCTTGATACTGGTTGTGGTATTCATATTTGTTGTGACTTGCAGGGACTAAGAAGAAGTGAGAATGTGGAGCAAGGAAGAATAAACTTGATCATGGGGAATAGGAAAGCTTCACTTGTCACCAAGATTGGAGTTTATACTTTATCGCTAAGTAGTGGGTTTAGTTTAGATTTGAATAAGTGTTGTTACTCGCCAGGAATGGCAAGAAATATTATTTCCTTTCATGCTTTGTACAAACAAGGGTTTACCTTTTCATTTAATAATGAAGTTGGTTCTATTGATGCTTTCTTTAATAATGTTCTTTATTTTAAAGCATTACCTTGTGATGGTGTGTATGAAGCTGTGTCTGTTGTAGATAACTTAGGAAATAATGTTTTGCGTATTGATTCTACTAATAATAATAACTTGGATAAAGCATCATTATGGCATTGTCGTCTTGGACATACAAGCAAGAAACGCATAGGCCAACTCCAAAAAGATGGAGTCTTGGAGTCGTTTGACCTAAAGTCAAATGATAGTTGCGAATCGTGCTTACTTGGAAAAATGACAAAGTCACCCTTCACAGGCTCGTGTGAAAGGGGTGAAGGTTTGTTGGACCTTATACATGCGGATGTGTGTGGACCATTCAAACATGCCACAAGGGATGCTAATCGTTATTATTTGACTTTTACTGATGATTACAGTAGATATGGATATGTCTACTTAATCAAGCATAAGTCAGAGACTTTCGAGAAGTTTAAGGAATTTAAACAGGAAGTTGAGAATCAATTGGGCAAGAACATTAAGATGCTTCGATCCGATCAGGGTGGTGAGTATCTTAGTTCAGAGTTCCTCGACTATCTAAGGGAATGTGGGATTGTCTCACAATTGACACCTCCCAGGACACCGCAGTTGAATGGTATGGCTGAGAGGCGTAATCGAACCTTGTTGGACATGGTTCGTTCCATGATGAGTCGAGCTTCACTACCAATCTCATTATGGGGGTATGCCTTAGAGACTGCCGCCCATATCCTTAATCTAGTCCCTACAAAGAAAGTTGCCAAAACTCCTCACGAGATGTGGACTGGTAAAGTACCTAAACTAGTCCACATCAAGATTTGGGGTTGCGAGGCTTTCGTGAGACGTGAGACTCATGATATGCTCGAACCTCGAAGCGAGAGGTGTATTTTCATCGGCTACCCACAGCAATCCTTTGGTTACCTCTTCTACAGACCTAGTGACAATGTGGTATTTGTAGCAAGAAGAGGAGTCTTTCGAGAAAGAGAGTTTATAAGCCAAGGAGACAGTGGGAGGCAAATTGATCTTGAAGAAATTCAAGAGTCAAGTGGTGATGGAACTTCAAACTCTAGCCCTCAACCTGAGGAGGAAACTCCTGTTGAGCCAATTGACAAATCTGTACCTCTGAGGCGTTCCACGAGAGTTAGGAGTGCACCTGAGCATTACTATGGATTCCATATTACTGCAGAAGGTGAGACACTTATTAGTGATGGAACACTAGTAAGTCAAGATGACCCTAACAGCTACGAGGAAGCCATGGCAGGCCCAGAGTCTGCTAAATGGAAAGAGGCTATGGATAGCGAGATACAATCCATGTATGACAATCAAGTTTGGAACTTGGTTGATAATGTACCAGGTCGAAAGACTGTAGGGTGCAAATGGGTCTTCAAGAAGAAGACCGACATGGATGGTAAAGTACACACTTATAAGGCTAGACTGGTTGCAAAGGGCTTCTCTCAAATTCCTGGAGTGGATTATGATGAGACCTTTTCTCCGGTAGCCAAGATTAAGTCTATTCGGGTTCTGTTAGCCATAGCCGCATTTCATGACTATGAAATTTGGCAAATGGATGTCAAAACCGCTTTCCTTAATGGAAAGTTGGCTAAAGATGTTTACATGAGTCAGCCAGAGGGTTTTGTCAGCAACGAGTACCCCAATAGAGTGTGTAAGCTTGAGAAATCCATTTATGGGTTAAAGCAAGCACCTCGCAGATGGAATCTTTGCTTTGATGAAAAGGTCAAGGAATTTGGCTTTTCTAGGAGTGAAGATGAATCTTGCGTGTATGTCAAGGCTAGTGGGAGTATAGTTAGCTTTTTGGTATTGTATGTGGATGAGATACTACTCATAGGAAACGACATTCCAACCCTGCAGGAAGTAAAGTCCTGGCTTGGAAAGTGTTTCGCAATGAAGGACCTTGGTGAAGCTGCCTATATTTTGGGGATAAGGATCTTGAGAGATCGGAGTAAAAGACTAATTGGACTTAGTCAAAGTACCTACTTGGATAAGGTGCTGAAGAGATTTAGAATGCAAGACTCCAAGAAAGGAGAGTTGCCCATCCAGAGTAACGCCAAACTGAGTAAGACACAAAGCCCTAGCACTGAGGCTGAGATAGCACAAATGAGTCGAGTACCTTATGCTTCGGCTGTAGGATCGATCATGTATGCTATGACGTGTACTCGACCTGATGTAGCTTTTTCCCTGAGCATGGTTAGCAGGTTTCAGGGGAACCCTGGCAAGGCACACTGGACTGCGGTAAAGAATATTCTCAAGTACCTACGAAGGACTAAGGACTGGGTCCTTACCCTCGGTGGGAGTGATGACTTGAGAGTTGTAGGGTATAGTGATGCTAGCTTCCAGACTGATAGGGATAACTTCTGCTCTCAGTCGGGCTGGGTCTTTACCCTAAATGGAGGAGCAATTTCTTGGAAGAGTTCCAAGCAAGAGACAGTGGCAGATTCTACTTGTGAATCAGAGTATATTGCAGCTAGCGAGGCGGCAAAGGAGGCGTTATGGCTGAGGAACTTCATTGGAGACCTTGGAGTTGTATCAGCTATTAAAGAGCCAATGGAAATTTTTTGTGATAGTGAAAGTGCTGTTGCCTTAGCCAAGGAACCAAGGGATCACGGGAGATCCAGACACATCGACAGAAAATACCATTTCATCAGACATCGGATCGAAGAAGGACTCCTCATGGCAAAGAGGGTATCATCAGATGAGAATCCGACAGATCTCCTCACGAAGGGACTGACTCGGGTTAAGCATCTCCAGCATGCTCGGAGCATAGGGCTGAAGGATGATATTAGATTTAGTAGTTAGATAACCTCGAAATTTGTAAAGTGTAATTGACATCTGATGATGAATAAAAGTGTTTTATTTATGAGTAAAGTGTTTCTATCTCTTGTCGATCGTTTACTATATTTCTTTTGCATGTTTTGACTTCCAGAATAATTTTTGTTTGGTATAACATATTATTCAAACCTCCACAGTCGGTCATATGTCGGAAGTAGATATGAATCAAGACTGTCATGTTTGGTTGTAGAGGTCTTGGACAAGGCTACAACAATCATGAGTGCTCATAAGTTCTGAGCATTGGACTCAACCCACGCTCACTGGAATCACTTCATGGAATTCTATCTCGAGTGATCGTGAGACGGTAATATCGTATAAGTCTTCAAACCTAGAGATATGATTTGTTACTTACAAGTTGGTTATGCATTGATTGTACGAAAAATGCATTGGTAACTCGATGTTATAAATCGCGCTCTTGTGTGTAATTCAATGAGTAGTAGAACAAACATATGAGTCGAAGTTTATCTGTTCCTTCTTGGATTAGAAGATGATATCTGGGCCCCTCGATGATTTTGTTTTGACCTATGTACCGGGCCCGGTCAGAACTAAGTTGATGTGTTCAATGAAGTTCTTTGTCAAACAAATCGGAAATCGGGAAACAAACTGTTGGACAATAAGTAAGACATTGTTCCGTGTATTTGTCCGACTGATATCTAGAACAGAGGATTATATGATCAATTATCTTAAATGGCGTACCATCATCTTCTCAGTTCCGAGAAACCTTGTAAAGAGCTACGATTGCCGATCGGTTCCTGAAGTCATACTTGCAGTAATAGTTATTAGACTTATCCAAGTGGGAGACTGTTGGATAAGGTGTCTAAGTCCATAACTATTTCTGGTATGTACTTGACCCGACCCGACATGGTCCATTTGGGTTGCATGGCACCATGCAATTGGATAGACTAAATGAGAGAAATAACACTTGGAGATTATTAATATATTATAAGTTCTAATATATTAATAATATTATTTGATTAGTTTGATCAAGAATTAATTTAGAATTAATTATGTGATCAAAAGATAACTAATTAAATATATGGGTTGATTATGTAAATCATCCATATCTTGTATAGTGGGCTAAGAGGCTCCATGGATTATCAAGTTGGGTTCCACCCATTGGATGCTCCATGGATGCTCCATGGGAGTTACAAACCCATGGGTCATGGAAATGAAGAGTCATGACACATTAGGGTGTAACCCTAGATGTGTCAACACTATATATAAGTAACATGTTCTCCACCTAAAATCGGCTACACTAAGAAACAAGAGGGCTTGGCCGATTTTGAGAAGTGTGTGTTCTCTCATAAGTTCTTCCAAGAGCATTTGGTGTTGTGTGAAGCATTTGAGGCATCACACTTGGGGTGCTAGGCTCACAAGGTTTCAAGGAACACAAACAACAACAAGGTAAGTTATTCTATCTATACTTTAAGTTAAAATTGTTCCCCATGTATGCTAGATAGGAATATAACCTTGGAATTCAACTTTGCATGATAATTAGACAAACATAGATCCAAGGTTATTAGGGTTGCATGTACACTTAGGAAGTGTTAGAATGCTCAAAACCCATCAGCCTGATTAACCTTGTGAAGTGTTATCGAATCTGAAAGTAACGTACAAGTATCTACCATACTTAAAGTGTGTGTGTGTGTGAAGTTTCCTGACATTTTGTTTACCTTTAAATGTACATTAGTTTTAAGACGTATATAAAACTAATAAATAAGTATAAACTTTTCATAATCTTGATTGAGATTTCCATAACCATACTACAGACTAGATTTAACTCGAGTCGGGGCCAATATCTTCTATGACTTTTGTCACCCTTGAACCATTCAGTTCGGCTGTAGCTAGCAGCCAGGTGCGGGATAGTCTGTCACGTATAGATCTATACACTCAAGTCACGCTCTCCCCTTTTCGGAGATTCTGGTTACGGGGGTGGTCCTCTACTTTCGTGCCTAGGAAGTGTTGCAAAGGACGTGTCTCCAATCTTTAAGATTCATGAATTTAAAACTGAAATTATCAATACGGAAATCCTGTTCTATTGATGCTATACTCTCGTGTCTGAGGGGAGTACTAACTAGGACCTAACTAAGTTCCAATGATACTTGTCCTTCACACTCGTGTCTAGGGGTGTTTTATTAAGGACAATATAAAAGTTCTATCTACTATCCTCCACTCGCGTATCTCCGTGGGTGTTACCGAGGACAAAAAACTTATTAAGTTTCCTGTTCAAGTTTAAAGGCTATGTTTTAAACTATTGTAATGAGGAAAATCATTTGTGAAAATATAAAATACGACAATTTATAACGTTTTTTCACAAATACTATGATAATGAAATCTGCAAGTTCAAACGGTTATCTGATATGATTAACAGTGTTAAAAACATAAGTAGTGTGAAACACAACACATATAAAATAAGTTTTGAGTACAAGTATTACTTGTACTTTGCTTGTATTCCCCCCCTGAAAATAGTGAAAAACATTGAAAAAGGGTAGGGGTATGAACTCACCGGATGAGAAATGTGTCAACGAGGATGCTAAACGTCGGATCAAGGCTTGAAAACGTGATAGGTTCCTATGTAATGTTAAATGATACACAAATGTATCTAATTAGATTTTAAAACACTAATCAGATACGATTATACACTTCAAGACGCGAAAACACTTCAAATTAAGTGTTTGGAGTGACCAGGGTGACGTTTGTGGACATGAATGGCTAGGATATGGAGTTTACTCTCCAAGAGTAAACTCTAAGGAGTGTTCACGGCCCTAAACACCACATCCCCATGATTTTAAGGCCGTAAACTCATGGTGGGGTGTTCTTATGTGCTAAATGGCCTTAAATCAAATGAGAGGTGTTTCTAGGTTTGGTTGTAGGGCATTATCAAGGAATTAACTCAACCATATGGACTAAATGATGAGTTTACAGCAGTAAACTAAGTGTTTACAGTCGTAAACTCTCACTCACATCATTCTTAAGTGTTTTGAAGGTCAATGATTAATCACAATTGATTCTACTCAATTTTACAAGCCAAGGGGTGAGTTTAGGGCATCAAACAACCCATTTATAGGAGTTTACGGCCCAGGAACCCATTATTGGGGGGTTTGCGGCCGTGAACTTCTTATGGAGTTGTTTTAATTAAGTTTAAGGTCCCTAACTTGTTTGTGGTTGCTTCTAGACTTTATTCCAAGGCTTATGGGGTGTGTAAGTTGCGATTTAACCCCCAAAAAGGAGTTTACTCCCCATGAAATGGTGTTTACGGCCCAAGCATGTTCTTGGGCAGTAAACTCATGTTTACTCCTCAAATGTTGAGTTTAAGGTGTCCTAAGTCCAATCCAATAAGTCCTTAAACCATATCTAAGCTCTAATGTTGATTTGGAAGGGTTTTGAGGCTCAAAAACACCACTTATATGTGTTCAAGGCCCAATAGTGTTCTAGGGCCGTAAACACATGTTTGATGTCCTAATTCATGAATTGAACTCGAATTTGAAGGCTAAGTATGATGTACAAAAAGCTAGGATGATTACCTTGGTGTTTTGAGGCTTGAAATGGATGATTTTTGGACCAAATTCTTGAGTTGAGGAGAGAGGTTAGAAAGAGAGTGAAACGGCTCCAAATGAGTCTTAATTCACTTTAAATATGGTTTGAATTTTAGACACGGTGGAATTCTACCCGATACTGATGTTAACCGAGGCTTTTGATCGCACCCGATTAAGTTGTCGTCACCCGATATGGTCGAAACTAAAAATTTTCTAATTACTAGTTTGGGGCGTTTTAACATGTTTCCAGCATGTTTGGATACTTACAAGGTCAAATAAAAGTCTTAACTTAATTAACCTAATCCAAAAACAAAATCGGAATAATTCGATTAAAACGAGTTTTACGGACGAAACGGGTTGCGGCGATGGAATAACTTCGGGTTGTCACAAGTACTCATAAAACTCACTTGCATAGTCAACTTTAACTGGAATGGGCACATACACAAGAATATGTCAACATGATAGGTTACAAACCTCAAGTTGTGTGCTAGTGATAAACGATAGGTTTATTCTTGATTAGTTCTTGAAGATTTTCAAGGTCTTTAAGACTCCAACTGACCTCTTGACATATAAGATTCTCTTGTCAAGACACAGACCTTGACAAACAAATTTTCAAGAGTTAGTGCGGTTTCTTATCAAGAATAACACTTCATATAATTGGTCTTAGTTGGACTTTGTCTTATCTAAAACATCACAACTACCAATTTCAAATGTGTTATAAACCTACTTAAGACATGTCACTCAAGGAGCAATCTTGGAGAATGACTCTAAGACTTGATTTTGGAATGAAGTATAACACACCTTAATTGATTTAACCACTTAAACAATTCCCGATTCCTCTTCATAACCATACAGTGCACTTAATTGTGATATAGTTTTCATAATCATTAAGATGATCATAAAACATGATACAAAAGTAATCTCCATTCCTTTCAGATTGGAGAAAATTTTTATCTTTCTTCCTAATTTGATTCTTCTTATTCGTTCTGCTATACCTTGAAAATTTTTCAATGTTTCAGAAGTACACTTAAACTTGTAATCATAAGCATATTTACTAAACTTTTAGTAAATCATGAAAACTAGTCTTATCGTTCTTTGTGGTGGACCTGACCAGTGCACAATAATTTGTACTAGATCCCCTAATCCTTCTCTTAACTCATATATACATGTGAACAAGGAATTAGTCATAATTTCCCAAAAATGAAGGTTCTCATTCATCACACAACACAAATCACACGATTCCAAGTTTCTATATCGAATTGAAAATTGGGTGATGACAATCTTTCCTTATTTGGAAAATTTAGACACTACCACAAACGAAAGAATCAAATCCATATTGCTAAAAATAGAAACATAAAAACATCAATTTTCACAAATGCCATTGCTAGGAAATATAAAGTAAGATAAAATCAAAAAAAAATTCTTTTATTTATATAATGAAGAAAACCTTACCTTACAATGCAAGTACATATGAAATCTATGTTTCGAAATATTCCTAAGCAATCTATCATAACTCCTAAGCAGCAGCTCAAAATTCTGATCATCAAATCATGCGATCGAAATCCATCTCTTCTCGATCAAACACAGCCCACTCTTTCTTTAAGCTTCCTTTCTCTTCTTCGATTTGTAACACCCCGTTTATTTATTAGATAAATAAATAAATTAATGAATGAAGAGTAGCCCTAAAATAAAGAAATATATATATAAAAGGATGGTCTCGAAGAGCTAATTGTCACAGTTTCAGAAGACAGGGGTTAAAACTGTAATTTATGAATTCAGTTTATAAATATTTATGAAGACAGGGGTTCCGTGGTAATTATTTGGATTTGATTTAAAAGGAAATGAGGTGGAAAGGCTGATTATGTCATAATTTAAAGTTAGGGGGTTTAAAAGGTAAATTTTGGATTAGTTTTGTAAAGATTTTAGAAGTTGGGGGATGTTTAGTAAAATCTGGACTTATTTTGCAAAGGATTTCAAGGGGTAGGGTTTAAATGGTAATGGTAGACTTGTTTTGAAAAAAAAATATGGATGGGAGGAACTAGAAGTGTCAAAACTGTATGTAAGTTGTATGGGATACGGGTTAGAACCTGTCACCCTACTTCGCAGCCTCCATATATATATATATATATATATATATATATAAATATATATATATATATATATATATATATATATATAGATATATATATATATATATATATATATATATATATATATACACACACACACGCAAATGAAGTGTTCCTAACCCTAACCCTAATAACAACTCAGCCACCACCATATCATCTCCACCCTCCCAGCCGTCAACTCCCTCCTTATCTGGCCACTCCGATCAACCGAGGCCATCGACAGACCATACTACTGGCAAAGACATCTATCAAACCATTCTTTCATTGCAGACGACAAGCATGGCTGTAGCCGCTGTTTCCGTTCTAAACCAGCACCTTCCCCTCATGTTACTTCTCCGCAGCTAGTGATCGGCATCCACCACTGCCATCTGGAGGCTACTCAACACCGCTGACGTTTACATCCGCCTCATGCGGCTGTGAAATGGTGGCTGGGTTGCGGTTTGTGATGTAGTTGTGTGGGTGTGTGTAGCTTTCTTTCGACCAAAGATCATGAAGAACCACCATGGCCGCCGACCATGGTGGCTGCCGCAGACGACGATGTTGTTGCCGCAAATAGCTGCTGCTACCGCCCGTTTTCTGTGCTACTGCCATCGCCAACCACCTTCGGTGGGTGTTGGGTTTATTTCCGAGCCAAAAGTATGTGTGTGTATTTATATCCTATAGGAATGTAGTATGAAGTGAGTGTTTGTGAGTTTTGTATGGGTGGAAAACCTTGGAGGCCACCACCACCGCCACTGTGAGGTGGTGGCTACTGCCATGTATCACCGTCGGCCACCACATGGTGGTTGTGTGTGTATGTGTATTTAGCATTGGTGTGTGTGTGTGTTATTTTGGAGATTGGCATTGTACATTGTAACAAAAATGGAATAATGGAAAGAAACCCTAACCACCACCTTGAGGTGATGGCTGCCGCCACCGACCATCGTGTCGGGTGGCGGTGTGCTTTTCCATGTTGTGTTTGATTCGATTGGGGTGCTTGAAACCCTAATGGGCCTAGGAAACCCTAATGGGCGTAAGGACTTGGTTTTGGGCCAATTGGGCTATGAATGGGTTGGTAATCCTAATTAGGGTTTAGAAAACCCTAATTTTAGATATATTGGCTTTGGATCAATCGGGACCTGCACTAAAATCATTTATTAAATTAAATTATTAATTAATCACCATTTGCAGTTAAGATTAGGCCATGTGGGACTTAATGGATTAAGTCCTTAATGGGGTAAGTGAGAAAAACTTAACCCTAATTGTCATTTTATGTGAAACCTTAATTTCACTTGGATTTATTGGTGGGCCTTTCTTTTGGGCCTTGATGATTTGGTTTTTAATGGGCCGTCCTAGATCAAGCGAATGAACTATAATAATTAATTGGATTTTCAGGTAAGGCCCATATGAGGAGTTGGGCCCAATTTGGAAAATTGGGCCATAGATGAGCTATAGTTTGGGCCTTTATGATTATGTGGTATTGGTCCATTAGAATACCAAATGTTAGGCTGGACTTTTGGTTACGCCTTAGAATAAGACCATATAGATGTATGTGCCCAATTTGGAAAATTGGGCCATATGTTGTGCTATGAGCCATGGTTGGACTTTTAGGCTTATGGATTGGGCCATAGGCATGAATAAAGCCAATCATGGGGTAATGTAGTAATGACCCCAAGTATGTACTTATGGTTATGTAATCGAACTCAATTATTAATTGGGTGATGTTTTCATATTGACAGTTCGGGAAGCTATCACCCAACAGCTGGGATTGTGTCTACGAGACTTCAACAGTGTGAGGTGAGTTACCTTCCAGTAGAAGTGGGTCTAAGGCACCAAGGCGGACCCACTAGTGGTTGATGACAGTAGAGATGATTGTATTTGTGATAGTTGTCTGGTTTGCTATTACTTGATGTGTTTTATGTGCCAGTATGTTATGTTCTTTGTGATAGTGGTAATAGGAGGGGAATAGTCCCCTGATCGGTTGTTAGGACCGAAGGGTAGGTCGGACACCCCAGATATGTCTGACAACATGTTTACGATATGTTATTATATGATAGTAGTAGGGGTGGAATAGTCCTCGTGACTGGGTGAGATAGACCGGAGGGTAGGCAGACACCCCAGAATGGTCTGACACGGGTAGTCAATACCCAAGAATGGCTTGACACGGGTAGTCAGCACTCCATAATGGCTTGACATGGGTAGGTCGGGCACCCCAGAATTACCCGGCAGTATGTATGCTATGTGATTGTATGGTATGTGGTATGATGGGGGAACTCACAAAGCTTCGTGCTTACAGTTTTCAGTTTTGGTTTCAGGTACTTCGTTTTCAAAGGAAAGGAGCCGACTCGATCGTAGCGCATCACTTTATGGTTTTTCCGCACATGAGACCTTTAGGGTGTCCATTACACTCTGATATTGTTTATGATAACATGTTTTGATTATTTCGACTTTGGTTTTGACATGACATGATATGATGGATATTTCTTATACTGTTGGTTTTATAATAACTTGTTTGAAAATTGAAATTTTTGGCCTTGAATTTTGGGATGTTATAAGTTGGTATCAGAGCCTTGGTTTGACGGATTTGGGCACACTCTCGGGTGTGTCTGAACTCAAACTAAGTACTTGGTATGAAAATTTTTAAAAGAAAATCATTTTATAAAAGTGTTTGAAAAGAAATTGGAAGGTGAAAAGAAATTTGAAAAGAACAAGGTGTGTGATGCGTGCAATTAGTCGAGCTCAAATAAGTTTTCCCCAAGATACCCATACATGTTATCTTATGTTATTCTATGATTTGATATGATTATGAGAACCCATGCTAGATTAGGGTTGAGGACTTAGGAAGGATGCCTTATATGCCTATTGTATGTACTTGTAGACTTGTAAGCTAATATTGATTAGATAATAATAGGATAGCCTGTTTAGGTTATGCCTGATTGTATGAGCCTTTGAATTGCTTATACAGATCCCTGTGTAGAGGATAGAAAGGTTTGATTGGAATATGATGGTTATATTTTCCATTGTTTGAATGCTACTTGGTTTGTGCTTTGTAGGACTCTTGGTAATGTGAGCTAGCAGTATTCATGAGGTAGCTAGTTGACATTATTGGGAATCTTTCAGCATCTAAGGATTGGGTGAGTTCGGGAACCTAGGAAAGCCTAGGATACGTTTTAGTGGGTGAGGTTCAGTGAGACTTGGGTGTACCAGTTTGAGAAAGTGACTTGGAGGATTTAGGAGGATTGCTAAGGAAAGTATGGATAGGTGTGGAAGGTAGTATTAGGCCCGTACTACTAAAAGCACAGGATCCATACTCGACTCGATGAGAGTCTTGGAAAATATGAGAAGCTTTAGGGAGGATTTTGTGACCCGGTATGGGGACAGAGAGATGTTCCCGTTGTTGCAGCTTAGCCATTCGCAAGTGAGTTAGTGAGTGTGGCAGGGTGTCAGACCCTGAAGGGTATTAGTTCCACGAGGTTACAGATGTGAGATCGATTTGGAACACTTTGAGAAGAGGGTTTCATGATAGGTGTGTATAGTAAAGGGTCCCAGGAAGAGACCCATGATTTTTTATCATCAGGTGAAAGGCCAGAAGGGCCGGACTTAGTGCAGCACATATGGGAAAGTGCACAAGGGAGTTTGTCGCTTGAAGGGTATAGGCTGCTACAGGTGTGGCAGGGTTGTTCATGTCCGCAAAAGGTGATAAGGATTCTTGGGTATATTCAGATCTATAGAATGTTAGTTTGGTATGGTGTTAAGCACCAACGAATGAAACTCAGATTCGGGTTCCTGCTCAAGATCAAAGTCTAAACCAGTCGATGCGCGATCACAAAAGTTCATATCATTGGAGATTACTCTCCTAGTTGTGGGAATGGACATTAGTGGTCTTTTGTTCAATCAGGGAAAGGACTTTGGGAGCACGCGGTAGTCATCTCGGGGCCTTTCGGGACCGATTTGTCACAGGGGGAGTTAGGGGTTCATTTAGGACCCAAGGTCTATGGACCCTTAGACACCTTTGGGAAGGAAGATCCTATACTTGGTCCTTATCATCACGATCAGGATTTTGTTAGATGTTTGCGGGTATATCATCTTTTGCCACTTCAGGTGGATATTAGGAATCTATACCGCTTTAGAATTTTGAGTGAGTTTGGACAAGTCAGATATTAGGTCGGTTTCTGCTACTATCTGGGTTATCAAGGATATTCTTATGCCCATTTGCATGCCGGAAGTCCTTGGTGAACCTACAGAGGGATGTATCTTGCGGAGTGAATTCCGCAAGTACCGTTCTCATCCTAGATCTTTGTCGGGATCTGTGTTGGAGTATTATTTAGAGAATATTGGGTCAGGATTAGAGCAAAAATTATTCAATGAAGTCAGGATTCAGTGGTTCTATCATTGTTTGGGTGTAGTCGTTAGTTGTCTATGGAAGAACCTTGGAGTTCAAGGCACCACCGTTGCTAAGGAAGGATTGGTAGCATGAAGATTGTGGAGTCAGTTGCAAGTGTTAGATGCATGGGTGTTCAGTCATTGGATGTTCAAGAGAATTTCATTTCTCGTATGGTTTGTGTTTAGTTAGAGTTTAGTGGTGATGCAAGATTAGAAGTGAGAACGAGGATTCGTTAGCCAGAGTGAGAATTAAGACCTCCAATGGTCAGCATGAGAGGTGGGTAGAGGTGTCATACTTGACCAGGTTTCAAGAGTACTCTTCAAGATTTAGAGGATGGGTGATCTTAGGGTGTAACCAGTGATAGATCGCTAGCATTAGTAAGCACAGGTTGTCATCAATGGGATATTAGAAAGCGAGAAGGATTGGGAATCCTTCAATTCTCGCATGCCGTGAAGACTAAGTCGAATCTAAGTGGGGGGGGAGACTTTTTGTAAAGTTCTCCAAATGTCAGTTCTGGTTGCACGCGGCGCAATCTCTTGGTCACCTTGTCAACCAGAGGGGTATTTTGGTCGATCCGGCCAATATAGAGGTTGTGATGCAGTAGGAGATTCTGAGGTCTCCAACTGAGATTCAGAGTTTCCTAGGTCTAGCGGGTTATTACCGGAGATTTAGTGGCCTTTTGTTGGGGGCTTGAGCAGCATATAGCCTGCGAGACTCTCAGACAACAGGTTTCGGGAACCAGGGTAGAGCTCGAGTTAGGATTCAAGTTCAGTTGTGTGTTAGGTCGAGTACATCTTCGACCCAGTATGGAAAGTGTTATAAGTCTGCGGGTGTGGCCGTAACATTCACTAGCAACCAGATAATGTTAGAGTGTTGTAAGTCTGCGGGTGTAGCTGTAGCATTGACTAACTACCAGATAGTGTTAGAGTGTTGTAAATCTATGGGTGAAACCGTAGCATTCACTAGCTACCAGATAGTGTTAGAGTGTTGTAATTTTGCAGGTGTTTTCGTTGCATTCACTAGCAACCAGATAGTGTTAGAGTGTTGTTAGTCTGCACGTGTATCCATACCATTCACTAGCAGCCAGACAGTGTTAGAGTGTTGTAAGTTTGCGGGTGTAGCTGTAGCATTCACTAGCATTCAGATAGTATGTGAGTGTTGTAAGTCTGCGAGTGTAGCCATAACATTCACTAGCAGCCAAATAGTGATAGAATGTTATAAGTCTGTGGGTGTAGCCGTAGCACTAGGTTGTTAGATAGAATGAGTGCGTTGTTAGGATGCAAAAGGATGACATTAGCAAGTTCGTATGTGGCGGATGAGGAGATGAAGAAAGTGAGGTATCACGACATGCTGCAAGATGACATTAGCAAGTTCGTGAGTATTTCACGGTGTGGGACCCTGAAAGATATGATCTCTAGAGCCCTAGAGTTGGAGATTGATTTGGAGCACATTGAGTAGAGGAGGGTAGATTAGGTGTATACTATAGAGGGTCTCGGGAAGAGGCCTAAGACTTCAGAACAGCAATTGGTAGGTCGGCAGGGCCAAAGTCGGTACAGCATGTGCGGGAAACTGCACGAGGGAGTTTGTCGTTCTAGAGGTTCATGTTGCTACAAGTGCAGCTGGGATGGTTACGTCCGTAGGGATTACCCACAGGCGGCAAGCCCATTATGTTTTCACTGCGATTAGGTGGACCACAAGAAGGCTGACTGTTCGACAATAATGGGTGGGGTAGCAATAACGTTTACTCTGGACACTTTGAGGATTACTGATGGACAAGAGGGAAGGATAGGAGCCCCATCAGATAGGATTCGGATTATAGCAGGTAATGTTGCAGGTACGTATCAATAGCTCTTTTCGATTCTATATGTATTATGGTTGTTCTTGCCTTGGTCTCGGGTAAGCGTATGTATGAGTTACCCCCTGCTTGTATTCGGATTGTATTTGCAAAAATGTCATACGCCAATTGCATACTGGGAATTATTACTAGCTTGCGTAAGGTCATTTTCCTTTTCTGGTTCGAAGTGTTTAGTGTTATCTCGGTTACGACCAAGATCAGTTCAGGAGCATCATGTGAAAGTCTGTGGTTAGGGTCCGTAGGGTGGTTACCTACCATCGTCATTATTCGGTGGTTTCAGTCTTGGTGTTTGGGATGGCTTTTGGAAGCGTCAGGGGAAGTGGTCTATCACTGAAAAGGGTGCTTTGAGCATTGGTTAATTGGACCTTAAGATTTGAGTGGGATATTAGATCTAGCATATGGGATCACCGGTAGAGAGATTTAGAAAGCGTTTATCCACTTTTCAATAATTTTGAGACCTTTGGAAGGTGGCTAGTAATCGATCGCTAGCCAGGATTATATCAATATGGTCTATTCGTTATTATACTTCCAGTTACCCACAAGTGACCAATCCTTAGTGAACCTTGAATTGTCCTTAGCAATTGTTTAACAGCTTTAGTCATATACAGTTCTTGTCCATTTTCCCTCTTAATGCCCAGGCATTTGGAAAATTTAGAACACATAAATATTATAGCATATGCAATCGATCCTATACTCAAAGCATATGGGACATGATTTAGAATGTCTTACATAAAGACATGATACTTTACCATTCTCTTGCTATAACATTTCCATGTATAGAATTTCCTTATGGTGAACTATTCCAACATAGCATTCATATATATATATATATATATATATATATATCCTTGACTAAGTTTGATTAAATCTCACAATCTAAGCTTTTAGTTTTGAAATGAAGTATGAGTTCCTCTCCCTTAGTTATAGCAAAACAACTTTTCAAACTCTGCAACTTTGCGAATTAAAACTTTTTTTTTCTTTAAATAGTATTGCTAATTAGAAACACCATAATAATTATGCCCCCACTAGCAAAAAAATTATTTTGTTACTAGCATAACATTTATTCTCCCACTAGCTTTGACATGTATCCAAAATCAGCTGGACTTCTAGAAATCAATACTTTATTGACTTTCTCACCAAAGTTCAGATTTCTGATACGAGATGCTTTGATAAGCCTTTATCTAAGCTCCTACACCTTTTATTAGAAAGCTCATATGTATGTCTAAACTATTCAGAACTTACAATAATAATTTTCGAATGTTCAAACTATTTGTCATTTCTCACAATTCGAACTATGAAGAGGGATGTCGTAATCATAATCAAATTTGAGAATGCACATATCACAATTGCTATCTCCTTAAAACCAACTCAGTGAAAACGTTTCATCACAATCATTTTCATGAACTGGAGAGAAACCTTATGACACTTAGATTTCATGGTGTATGTATTCCTATCCATGTGAATTTGTTATAACCATAATTACAAGAAAAGGTTAGTGACAAATACAAACACATATGGACCAAACTTGTTCAATCTTAATTTATTGCCACCTGGAAGCACAAGGGCCTACCATTGCTTCCAAGTTGTTAATCAAACAATTAAGTACTCATATAACTCACATGCATAGTCAACTTTAACTGGAATGGGAACATAAACAAGAATATGTCAACATGATAGGTTACAAACCTCAAGTTGTGTGCTAGTGATAAACTATAGGTTTATTCTTGATTAGTTCTTGAATATTTTCAAGGTCTTTAAGACTCCAACTGACCTCTTGACATATAAGATTCTCTTGTCAAGACACAGACCTTGACGAACAAATATTCAAGAGTTAGTGCGGGTTCTTATCAAGAATGACACTTTATATAATTGTTCTTAGTTGGACTTTGTCTTATCTAAAACATCACAATAACAAATTTCAAATGCGTTATAAACCTACTTAAGACATGTCACTCAAGGAACAATCTTGGAGTATGACTCTAACACTTGATTTTGGAACGAAGTATAACACACCTTAATTGATTTAACCACTTAAACAATTCCCGATTCCTCTTCATAACCATACAGTGCACTTAATTGTGATATAGTTTTCATAACCATTAAGATGATCACAAAACATGACACAAAAGTAATCTCCATTCCTTTCAGATTGGAGAAATTTTTTATCTTTCTTCCTAATTTGATTCTTCTTATTCATTATGTTATACCTTGAAATTTTTTCAATGTTTCAGAATTACACTTAAACTTGTAAGCATAACCGTATTTACTAAACTTTTAGTAAATCATGAAAAATAGTCTTATTGTTCTTTGTAGTGGACCCGACCGGTGCACAATAATTTGTACTCCATCCCCTAATCCTTCACTTAACCCATATATACATGTGAACAAGGAATTAGTCATAATTTCCCAAAAATGAAGGTTCTCATTCATCACACAACACAAATCACATGATTCCAAGTTTCTATATCGAATTGAAAATTAGGTGATGACAATCTTTCCTTATTTGGAAAATTTAGACACTACTACAAACGAAAGAATCAAATCCATATTGCTAAAAATAGAAACATAAAAACATCAATTTTCACAAATGTCATTGCAAGGAAATATAAAATAAGATAAAATCAAAAAATTTCTTTTATTTATATAATGAAGAAAACCTTTCCTTACAATGGAAGTACATATGAAAACTATGTTTCGAAATATGCCTAAGCAATCTATCATAACTCCTAAGCATCAGCTCAAAATTTTGATCATCAAATCATGTGATCGAAATCCATCTCTTTGCGGTCAGACTCAGCCCACTCTTTCTTTAAGCTTCCTTTCTCTTCTTCGATCTATAACAACCCGTTTATTTATTAGATAAATAAAAAAATTAATAAACGAATAGTAGCCCTAAAATAAAGAAATATATATATAAACAAACGATGGCCTCGAAGAGCTAATTGTCACGATTTTAGAAGTCAGGGGTTAAAAGTGTAATTTCTGAATTCAGTTTATAAATATTTATGAAGACAGGGGTTCCGTGGTAATTATTTGGATTTAATTTAAAAGGAAATGAGGTGGAAAGGCTGATTATTTCATAATTTAAAGTTAGGGGGGTTTAAAAGGTAAATTTTGGATTAGTTTTGTAAAGATTTTAGAAGTTAGGGGATGTTTAGTAAAATCCGGACTTATTTTGCAAAGGATTTAAAGGGGTAGGGTTTAAATGGTAAATGGTAGACTTCTTTTGAAAAAAAATATGGATGGGAGGAGCTAGAAGTGTCAAAACTGTATGTAAGTTGTGTGGGATATAGGTTAGAACCTGTCACCCTACTTCGCATTCTCCATATATATATATATATATATATATATATATATATATATATATATATACACACACACACACATGAAGTGTTCCTAACCCTAACCCTAATAACAACTCAGCCGCCACCATATCATCTCCACCCTCCCAGCTGTCAACTCCCTCCTCATTTGGCCACTCCGATCAACCGAGGCCATCGACAGACCATACGGCTGGCGAAGACATCTATCACACCATTGTTTGATTGCAGACGACAAGCATGGCGGTAGCCGCTGTTTCTGTTCTAAACCACTACCTTCCCCTGCTGTTACTTCTCTGCAGCTAGTGATCGGCATCCACCACTGCCATCTGGAGGCTACTCAACACCGCTGATGTTTACATCCGCCTCATGCGGCTGTGAAATGGTGGCTGGGTTGCGGTTTGTGATGTAGTTGTGTGGGTGTGTGTGGCTTTCTTTCGACCAAAGATCATGAAGAACCACCATGGCCGCCGACCATGGTGGCTGCCACAGACGACGATGTTGTTGCCGCGAATAGCTGCTGCTGTCGCCCGTTTTCTGTGCTACTGCCGTCGCCAACCACCTTCAGTGGGTGTTGGGTTTATTTCCGAGCCAAACGTATGTGTGTGTATGTTATATCCTATAGGAATGTATTATGAAGTGAGTGTGCGTGAGTTTTGTACGGCTGGAAAACCTTGGAGGCCACCACCACCGCCACTGTGAGGTGGTGGCTAATGCCATCACCGTCGGCCACCACATGGTGGTTGTGTGTGTATGTGTATTTAGCATTGTTGTGTGTGTGTTATTTTGGAGATTGGCATTGTACATTGTAACAAAAATGGAATAATGGAAAGAAACCCTAACCACCACCTTGAGGTGGTGGCTGCCGCCACCGACCGTTGTGTCGGGTGGCGGTGTGCTTTTCCATGTTTTGTTTGATTCGATTGGGGTGCTTGAAACCCTAATGGGCCTAGGAAACCCTAATGGGCTTAAGGACTTGTTTTTGGGCCTATTGGGCTATGAATGGGTTGGAAATCCTAATTAGGGTTTAGAAAACCCTAATTTTAGATATATTGGCTTTAGATCAATCGGGACCTGCACTAAAATCATTTATTAAATTGAATCATTAATTAATAACCATTTGCAGTTAAGATAAGGCCATGTGGGACTTAATGGATTAAGTCCTTAATGGGGTAAGTGAGAAAACTTAACCCAAATCGTCATTTTATGTGAAACCTTAATTTCACTTGGATTTATTGGTGGGCCTTTCTTTTGGGCCTTGATGATTGGGTTTTTAATGGGCCATCCTAGATCAAGCAAATGGACTAGAATAATTAATTGGATTTTCAGGTAAGGCCCATATGAGGAGTTGGGCCCAATTTGGAAAATTGGGCCATAGATGAGCTATAGTTTGGGCCTTTATTATTATGTGGTATTGGTCCATTAGAATACCAAATGTTAGGTTGGACTTTTGGTTAGGCCTTAGAATAAGACCATATAGATGTATGGGCCCAATTTAGAAAATTGAGCCATATCTTGTGCTTTGAGCCATGGTCGGACTTTTAGGCTTATGGATTGGGCCTTAGGCATGAATAAAGCCAAGCATGGGGTAATGTAGTAATGACCCCAAGTATATACTTACGGTTATGTAATGGAACTCAATTATTAATTGGGTGATGTTTTGATATTAACAGTTCGGGAAGCTATAATCCAACAGCCAGGATTGTGTCTATGAGACTTCAACAGTGTGAGGTGAGTTACCCTCCAGTAGAAGTCGGTCTAAGGCACCAAGGCTGACCCACTAGTAGTTGATCACAGTAGAGATGATTGTCTTTTTATAGTTGTCTGGTTTGCTATTACTTGATGTGTTCTATGTGCCAGTATCTTATGCTCTATGTGATAGTGGTAATAGGAAGGGAATAGTCCCCCGACCGGTTGTTAGGACCGAAGGGTAGGTCGGACACCCCAGATATGTCAGACAGCATGTTTATGATATGTTATTATATGATAGTAGTAGGGGGTGGAATAGTCCCCGTGATCGGGTGAGATAGACCGCAGGTTAGGCAGGCACCCCAGAATGGTCTGACACGGGTAGTCAATACCCAAGAATGGCTTGACACGGGTAGTCAACACTCCAGAATGGCTTGACATGGGTAGGTTGGACACCCCAGAATTACCCGGCAGTATGTATGCTATGTGATTGTATGGTATGTGGTATGATCGGGGAACTCACAAAGCTTCATCCTTACAGTTTTCAGTTTTGGTTTTAGGTACTTCGTTTTCAAAGGAAAGGAGCCGACTCGATCGTATCACATCACACTATGGTTTTTCCGCACATGATACCTTTAGGATGTACATTACACTCTGATATTGTTTATGATAACATGTTTTGATTATTTCGACTTTGGTTCTGACATGACATGATATGATGGATGTTTCTTATACTGTTGGTTTTATAATAACTTATTTGAAAATTGAAATTTTTGGCCTTGAATTTTTGGATGTTATAAGTTGGTATCAGAGCCTTGGTTTGAGGGATTTGTGCACACTCTCGATTGTGTCTGAACTCAAACTAACTACTTGGTATGAAAATTTTCAAAAGAAAATCATTTTATAAAAGTGTTTGAAAAGAAATTGGAAGGTGAAAAGGAATTTGAAAAGAACAAGGTGTGTGATGCGTGCAATTAGTCGAGCTCAAGTAAGTTTTCCCTAAGATACCCATACATGTTATCTTATGTTATTCTATGATATGATATGATTATGACAAGTACATGCTAGATTAGGGCTGAGGACCTAGGAAGGATGCCTTATATGCCTATTGTATGTACTTGTAGACTTGTAAGCTAGTACTGATTAGATAGTAATAGGATAGCCTGTTTAGGTTATGCCTGATATTATGAGCCTTTGAATTGCATGTACAGATCCCTGAGTAGAGGATAGAAAGGTTTGATTGGAATATGATGGTTAGATTTTCCATTGTTTGAATGCTACTTGCTTTGTGCTTTGTAGGAATCTTTGTAATGTGAGCTAGCAATATTCATGAGGTAGCTAGTTGACATTATTGGGAATCTTTAAACATCTAAGGAATGGGTGAGTTCGGGAACCTAGGAAAGCCTTGGATACGTTTCAGTGGGTGAGGTTCAGTCAGACTTGGGTGTACCAGTTTGAGGAAGTGACTTGGAGGATTCGGGAGGATTGCTAAGGAAAGTATGGATATGTGTGGAAGGTAGTATTGGGCCCGTACTACTGAAAGCACATGATCCATACTTGAATCAGTGAGAGTCTTGGAGAATATGAGAAGCTTTAGGGAGGAGTTCATGACCCGGTTTGGGGACAAAGGTTGTTCCCGTTGTTGCAGCTTAGCCATTCGCAAGTGAGTTAGTGAGCGTGGCAGGGTGTCAGACCCTGAAGGGTATCAGTTCCACGAGGTTACAGATGCGAGATCGATTTTGAACACATTGAGAAGATGGGTTCATGATAGGTGTGTATGGTAAAGGGTCTCGGGAAGAGACCCATGATTTTTGATCATCACGTGAAAGGCCAGAAGGGCCGGAGTTAGTGCAGCACATACGGGAAAGTGTACAAGGGAGTTTGTCGCTTCAAATGTATAGGCTGCTACAGGTGTGGCAAGGTTGGTCATGTCAGCAAAAGGTGATAAGGATTCTTGGGTATATTCAGATCTATAGAATGTCAGTTTCGTATGGTGTTAAGCACCCAAGAACGAAACTTAGATTCGGGTTCCTACTCAAGTGCAAAGTCTGAACCAGTCGATGTGCGATCACATAAGTTCATATCATCGGAGATTACTTTCATAGTTGTGGGAATGGAAATTAGTGGTCTTTTGTTCAATCAGGGAAAGGACTTTGGGAGCCCGCGGTAGTCGTCTCGGGGCCTTTCGGGACCGATTTGTCACAGGGGGAGTTAGGGGTTCATTTGGGACCCAAGGTCTATGGACCCTTAGAATCCTTTGGGAAGGAAGATCCTATACTTGGTCCCTATCATCAAGATCAGGATTTTGTTAGATGTTTGCAGGTATGTCATCTTTTGCCACTTCAGGTGAATATTAGGAATCTGTACCGCTTTAGAATTTTGAGTGAGTTTGGACAAGTTAGATATTAGGTCGGTTTATGCTACTATCTGGGGTATCAAGGATTTTCATATGCCCATCTGCATGCCGGAAGTCCTTGGTGAACCTACAGAGGGATGTATCTTGCGGAGTGAATTCCGCGTGTACCGTTCTCATCCTAGATCTTTGTCGGGATCTGTGTTGGAGTATTATTTAGAGAATATTGGGTCAGGATTAGAGCGACAATTATTCAATGAAGTCAGGATTCAATGGTACTAGTCGTTAGCTGTCTATGGAAGAACCTTGTAGTTCAAGGCACCACCGTTGCTAAGGAAGGATTGGTAGCATGAAGATTGTAGAGTCAGTTGCAAGTGTTAGATGCATGGGTGTTCAGTCATTGGATGTTTAAGAGAATTTCATTTCTCATATGGTTTGTGTTTATTTAGATTTTAGTGGTGATGCAAGATTAGAAGTGAGAACGAGGATTCGTCAGCCAGAGTGAGAATTAAGACCTCCAATGGTCAGCATGAGAGGTGGGCTGAGGTGTTAGAGGATGGGTGATCTTAGGGTGTAACTAGTGATTGATCGCTAGCATTAATTACCACAGGTTGTCATCAATGGGATATTAGAAAGCGAGAAGGATTGGGAATCCTTCAATTCTAGCGTGCCGTGAAGACTAAGTCAAATCTAAGTGGGGGAGAGACCTTTTGTAAAGGTCTCCAAATGTCAGTTCTGGTTGCACGAGGTGCAATATCTTGGTCACCTTGTCAACCAGAGGGGTATTTTGGTCTATCCGCCCAATATAGAGGTCGTGATGCAGTAGGAGATTCCGAGGTCTCCAACTGTGATTCAGAGTTTCCTGTGTCTAGCAGGTTATTACCGGAGATTTATATGGGACTTCTCCGAAATTGCGGTTCATTTGACCCGACTGACCAATAAATTGGTGGCCTTTCATTGGGGGCTTGAGCAGCAGACAGCCTTCGAGACTCTCAGACAACAGGTTTCGGGAACCAAGGTAGAGCTCGAGTTAGGATTCAAGTCCAGTTATGTGTTAGGTCGAGTACATGTTCGACCCAGTATGGAAAGTGTGATAAGTCTGCGGGTGTAGCCGTAACATTCACTAGCAGCCACATAATGTTAGAGTGTTGTAAGTCTGTGGGTGTAGCTATAGCATTAACTAGCTACCAGATAGTGTTAGAGTTTTGTAAATCTACGGGTGTAACCGTAGCATTCACTAGCTGCCAGATAGTGTTAGAGTGTTGTAATTTTGCAGGTGTTGTCGTAGCATTCACTAGCAACTAGATAGTGTTAGATTGTTGTTAGTATGCACGTGTATCCATAGCATTCACTAGCAGCCAGATAGTGTTAGAGTGTTGTAAGTTTGCGGGTGTAGCCGTAGCATTCACTAGCATTCAGATAGTATGAGAGTGTTGTAAGTCTGCAGGTGTAGTCATAACATTCACTAGCAGCCAAATAGTGATAGAGTGTTGTAAGTCTGTGGGTGTAGCCGTAGCACTAGGTTGTTAGATAGAATGAGTGCATTGTTAGGATGCAAAAGGATGACATTAGCAAGTTCGTATGTGGCAGATGAGGAGATGAAGAAAGTAAGGTATCACGACATGCTGCAGGATGACATTAGCAAGTTCGTGAGTATTTCAGGGTGTGAGACCCTGAAAGATATGATCTCTAGATCCTAAGAGTGGGAGATTGAGTTGGACCACATTGAGAAGAGGAGGGTAGATCAGGTGTATACTGTGGAGGGTCTCGGGAAGACGCCTAAGACTTCAGAACAACCATTGGTAGGTCGGAAGGGTTAAAGTGGGTACAACATGTGCGAGAAAATGCACGAGGGAGTTTGTCGTTCTAGAGGTTCATGTTGCTACAAGTGCAGCGGGGATGGTTACATCAGTAGGGATTACCCACAGGGGGCAAGCCCATTATGTTTTCACTGCGATCAGGTGGACCACAAGAAGGCTGAATGTTCGACGATCATGGGAAGGGTAGCAATAATGTTTACTCTGGCCACTTTGAGGATTACTGATGGACAAGAGGGAAGGAAAGGAGCCCCATCAGATAGGATTTGGAGTTTGCAGTGACATGTAGGAGAGATTCGGATTATAGAAGGAAATGTTGCAGGTACGTATCAATAGCTCTTTTCGATTCTATCTGTATTATGGTTGTTCTTGCCTTGGTCTCGGGTAAGAGTATGTATGAGTTACCCTCTGCTTGTATTCGGATTGTATTTGCAAAAATGTCATATGCCAATTGCATACTGGGAATTATTACTAGCTTGTGTAAGGTCATTTCCCTTTTCTGGTTCGATGTGTTCAGTGTTATCTCAGTTATGAACAAGATTAGTTCAGGAGCATCATGTGAAAGTTTGTGAGTAGGGTATTCAGGGTGGTTACCTACCATCGTCGGTATTCGGTGGTTTCATTCTTAGTGTTTGGGATGGATTTTGGAAGCATCAGGGGAAGTGGTCTATCACTGAAAAGCGTGCTCTGAGCATTGGTTAATTGGACCTTAAGATTTGAGTGGGATATTAGATCTAGCATATGGGATCAATGTTAGAGAGATTTAGAAAGCGTTTATCTACTTTTCAATAATTGTGCGACCTTTGGAAGTGGGCTAGTAATCGATCACTAGCCAGGATAAGTATTGGTAACCGGGGCGTCTAGCCTGTAAGAGCGAAGGAATGGGAATCATTCAGTTATCGAGTACTATGAAGACTTAGTAGAATCCAAGTGGGGGGGTTGTCCAAGGATTCAGAAGCAAAAGTGGTTGTGAAAGCAAGATGAGGTTTGCATCCTTGCCAGGGGGAAGAACGGGTCAAGCGGCTATATGGATTGGGTGTAATGTGAACTAGAAGTTTGGAAAGCTTGTCAATGATGAGATCGCATCATTGGAATGTTTGATGACCAATTTCAGGAAATACGGTTGATAATTTCGGTCAGGACAGGAGTTCAGTCGGATCATTAGGTCGTGTGCGTATGCCCCACTTTGGTAATGTGTTGGAAGAGTATGGGTTATCCATAGCATACACGGTAAGTAAAATGCTTAGTGAGTTCCCCAAAATACCATATACAACATATATTAGCCACTCGAGGCTATAACTCTGTATGACCCTCTGGTCAATGTGTCTTAATGGGACCCTCCAGTCCCATAACTCTGTGGACCCTCTAGTCCTAACTCTGTGGACCTTTCGGTCCTAACTCTATCCACTCTGAATCATACATAGCACAAATCATATACAAATCACATCATACAAAAGCATACAAGATTCTGTGTCACATAACTCTAATTACCACTCTAGGTAAAGTATAGTTAGAATACTCACCTCGGATAACTCGGTAAATCTCGAACACGGTAATACTAGTCTAGCCTCCACCTAATCAAATGGAATAATTACTCTAATCAATACAACTATCAAAGGCTAGACTAATCCCTCAATAAGTTCTCTAAGAAGGGTAAAAGACCATTTTACCCTTCTTATGTCTCAAAGATCCAATCATTGGCTAAACCCTAAAATGCAACAAAAGTCAACCCTCCGGGTTTCGCTGTGCGTACTAAATCTGTACGCTAGGCATACCCGACGACTTCACAAAAACGGGAAACACGACCCCTTACGTTGTGCGTACTGGGATTACGCCCCGTGTAAATCCCAGTTTCATACTCCTTTGATTATAGGTCTTAAACGGTTAAGACCAATACTCATACTTCAGATCTGACTTCTCTAAGGTCACTTAATCCATAAAGTCGAAACCTTTAAGCCTTTGCATGGCTTTAAAGGTCACTAATCACTCTAACACCTTTCCTCTTTCCTCATAAAGCCTAGATCTCATGCATGGCTTAATATTCACGTCCAAGATTGGATTTTTATGAACCCACAACTCATAATACTCTGAAATATAGTAGATCTAAGCTTATGAAGACCTTTTGCTCATAAATTTTCCACCTAGGGACCAAAAACCAAACAAATTGGTCCACGAAACACAAATCAATAATAACAAGGAAAGCTCTGAGCTTTTTACCTCCAAGTGAAGCTCCTCCCTCTGTAGAACTCAGATCCAAGCTTGCACTCCAACTTCTAGCCTCCACAAGAACCTCCTCTTCTTCTTCACTTATACATAAAGGCACTTTTTAGCTCAAGAACACTCACACACTAGCTTGGAACGATAATATGCTCTCCTAGGGTTTTTCTCTAAGGAATGGTGGCTGGGGACAAGACCAACACATTCCTTTTATAGTTCACAAGACACAATTAGGGTTTGCATCTGGGCTCGCAACGCCCAGCATAACCCTGGGTACGCACAACGTACCGCAGAGAGTCTGCGTCCAACTTAAGCGCATGAGTATGCGCAACGTACTCTAGTATGCCCATCGTACTCATTTGTCGTAAATTTCTGTTAAGGGTTAAATTTGACAACTTGGAAAAGAAGAAGGGTTTAACAGATGCACCTAAATTTTGGGTTGTTACAGAAATTAATTACTAGCTCCTTGATAACCTTGTGACTTTCCTTGATCCAAGCGTGAGTCTTGTGCTTCCGGTGGTATAGGCCTCTACTACCATTCACACCTACTCATACTCATCCCAAGTATTGTCTCGCAGTTCTCCAAGTCATTATCACAAAATCATTTTTAACACATTCAAATGTGTCCAAACAATCATATAATTTTCCCTAGACTCTACTAGGACTTCTTCCATGTGTATCTTCAATTATCAATTCTGCTTCAACTCGGTTGGTGATGGAAATGTCAGACGATGGGATAACTGTTGGATTAGTGTCTAAGTCCATAACTGTTTTGGTATGTACTTGACCCGATTATGAGCATGGTCATTTTGGGTTGCCTTCACCATAGCAATATGTAGGATGATTTAAGGAGAGAAAGGTTTAAATATGATTTATTAATATATTATGAGAATAATATATTAAAGGAGAAATCATATTGTTTAATTAATATTGGTCAAGAATTAATTAAGAATTAATTTTGTGGTTAAAAGAGATTAATTAAACTTAGGGGACTGAAGTTGTAATTATAAGATAATCATAATTGGGCTATGGATCACCTAATAATATATAGGTTGAACGAATTCTATGGGAAGCCCATTAGAAATCGTCCAAGGGATATGTTTAAGGAGTCCATGGGCTGCTTAGGGCCTAAGCAGTCAGATTAGGGTTTCCTAGTTGTAAACCCTAATAGCCTACATGTATAAAAGGGACCCTTAAGCCCCAAAAACGTGAACAACACTTCCATTAGGGTTTCCAGCCGTTTTTGGTGCCTCTTTTTCTTCTCCTCTTCATCCAAGTTGCATATGGTGTTTGTGACTCCATTAGAGGTACTACACTTGTGGTACTTGCTTTCAAGAGCTAAGGAAATTCAAGGAACTAGTTGTTATTGCTATATAACAACAAAAGGTATGTATTCTAGCTTTATATATGAATTTCGAAAATTATAGTAGCATGCCAGGTTTCTTTTTGTGTTCATAAAGTTGTATAACTAATAGTGAAAACATAGATCGAATACTAGGGTTGCATGCACACATAGGATTGTTTGTATAAGACCCATCAGTGGTATCAGAGCCATTGGTTTTTGTTTTCAATTAGCTTTTATTCAAATTTGTGAACTTGACATATTAGGGTTTATGGCTAATAAACCCTAAAGGCTAGGTAATTTTCGCAATTAGGGTTGCATAACCCTAGATGGCGATTTTTGCTAGGGTTTCCCAAATCCTTTCCTTAGCCTCCAAGATTTTGAAATCTAGGGTTATCCAACCCTTGGATTTCGAAATTACCTCCTTCCCCAAGGTTAGATCCTAAATTTTAGGGATTTGGATAATCCCATATCTTGTAATTATCTTTTAATTGTTAAATATGGTAATTAACGATCTTGAATTATCCCATCCCTTATTTTCGAGATTTAGAGAGGGATTCAAGGGATTAGGATATCTTAGATGTATAATTGCTAATTATCCTCATGATCTAGATAATCCCTTGTGATTTAATAATTTAAATTAATTGTTTAATTTATGGTAATTATTAAATCAAGAGTTTTAATATTTAAAATTTTAATTTAAATGTCTTAAATTCGAAAATTTTAAGAGAGATTAAAACCTAATTGTTTTGAAGAGTTTCAAAACTTGCCCTCAAGTTTTGGAATTTTAATTGTTGATTAAAAGTTAATTTTGAAAGTCTAAAATCCAAAACCCTGATTTTGAAAAGTTCAAATTAAACCCTTATGGTTTTATTAAATTAATTAAGTGTATAATTAAAAGAGATTTAATAAATCCATAATGATTTTGGTTAATTAAAAGTATAATTTAAACCACCTAGTATTTTAAAAGTGTAAAATACACCCTTATACTATATATAACATTAAAAGTTTAATATTATATATGTATAACTAAAAATTCAGTCTTACCGTTAGTAGGCCTCATTCACGAAGCTAGTCTATAAGGGGTGTTTAAGGAAATTGCCTATAAAATGGCGATTGAATGGGTATCCACTCTTACCCACCGCACTCTTGACTAGTGGAGGGTCGTTAGCCGAACGGGTAGGATAGGACAGAAACCTTCCATTATAAGTATAATGAAGTACAAAGTAACTAAATGCTTTTTCAAATTCCCAAATCATAGTTACTTTAGGCAAAATGTGAAATTGTATGCTAACCCATGGAATTACACTTCGTACCCTTGTCAAACGTTAGTGGAGCGTGTGTGGTTAACCGGCACACTAATTTGGGGATGACATTGGTGGCAAACGGTGGCTCGATGCTTATCATAGATCAATGGAGCGTGTGTGGCTAACCGGCACATTGATTAGGTGATAGTAGCATTGGGTGCACCACGTGATTCGTATGGTTATTTACACCTTGTTTGTGATCCTCGGCATCCCAATCACGAATAGTAGGGCATAATCGAGATTAAACATGCCATTGAAGAGTTCAATGAGTCTCAAAAGATCTAGGAGTTTCAATTCATTTAAAACTTAAACTTCTTTTTCATTTTTCATGGTGGAAATTGGTAAATCGTCATTTACCTACCTTCAAATATTCTGCAACTAGATTACGGCATCCCTCTTCTAGGTTGTAGAGTATTGTGTGGGATCCTAGCTTGATGTTTCATTTGGGTGTTGCATCAAGAATTCTAATCAACTTAACTTAAATTTTCTCCCGTTTTGTAGATGTCTGAATCTTACAATGGTCTTCCCAAATCCTTTGGAACAAGCTTTCCAAATGAAGATGACGTTCCGAGATACGATCAAGGAAATGAGAGTCATGCTTCACTTCCTCCACCTCCTCCAATTATTCTCCCTGACCCACAAGTTCAAAGGCTTGAAAAGTTCAAGCTCACTCAAGCCCTTTTGGCAAGTAAACACGAAGATGGGAAACTTGTGTGTGCGCACGTCTTAGAGATGAAGTCATACATTGATAGGTTAAACATGTTGGGTGTCGAGATTTCAAGTGAGTTGGCTGTTGACTGGGTTCTTCAGTCACTTCCTGAATCATATAGTGAGTTCGTTAGAGAGTACTATATGATGGACCACGACGTGACCCTAATTGATCTCACCTATTTGCTTATAGCTGCTGAATCAGCAATGATTTGGCGTGCTGGTCAAGCAAATTTGTCTAGTGAATCAAACTCCCAAACTTCAATGGACACTGGCAACATTGGAAGTCCAGAAAGAACTAAGTCTGTGATTGTCCGATGTGTTGTGCCAAAGGAGTCTATTTGCTTTTATTGCCAAGAGAAGGGGCATTGGAGACAAAGCTGCCCTAATTACCTGAGAGATCTAAGAGATGGGAGAGTCAAGACGTATGGCTCTGCTTTAGGTAAAATCCATTAACTAACTCTTTTAAGTTCCTATTCTAGATTCTTAATACATGATGTGATAATATTACATTTTGATGTTTTGTAGGATCGAAGAAAAGAGAGGAAGCTTGAGAAAAGAAGTGAGCTGAATCTGATCATGAAGAAATGGATTCCGATCGCATTACTTGAAGAATGGATTCTTGAGCTACAACTTGGAGTTAGAATAGATTGTTAACATAGTTTTTCAATTGAATTGCATTGTAAGGACAAGTTTTTTCCGCAATAAAATAAATTTTGATTTTGTCTTATTTATTTATCCTTACAATGAAATATATGAAAAAATTGATGTTCATGTACTTCTATTATTAGCAAAATGGATTTGATTCTTAATTATGGAAATGTCAAAAGTGTACCAAATAGGGAGACTTTCTCATCGCCCAAGTTTCAATTGGACAGAAACTTGGAATCATGCAATGTGTATTGTATGATGAATGGAAAACTTTCACATTTGGGAAACTTAGACTAATTCTTTGGCAAAGTGTTAGTTGAAGGACTAGGAGATCAAATACACTAGGTTGTGCGTTGATCAAGTCCACCACAAGAGTGACAAAGATATTCGTCATGATTTACTAAAGTTTAGTAAATGTGATTATACTTATAAGATTAAGTGTAATTCTGAGATTGATTGAAAGAGTTTCAATGAATAGTAGAACGAATAAAGAAGAATCGAGTAGGCAGAAAGATAAAAGTTTCTCTTTTCTAGGAAGAAGGGAGAGTACCTTTTATTGTGTTTTATGATAAGTCTTAAAGATTAAGAACCATGTCTCAATATATCCTCTAAGTGAGTCTTAGTGCAATTGCATGTCTAAGAAGAGGAATCAAGTATTGTAGAAATGGTTAAATCAAGAAGTCAATCACACTTCGTTCCAATATCAAGTCTTAAAGTCAAGATTGTGACATTGAGTGAAAAGTTTTAAGTAGGTTTATAACACTCATCAAATATGGAACTTGGAAAAGTTTTCTTATTCTTGTACATTTGAGATTGGTAAGTTGTGATGTCTTGGATAAGACAAAGACCAACTAGGACCAACTTGTGAAGTGTTCTTGTCTTGATAATAACTGCACTGACTCTTGAATATTTGATTGTCAAGAAATGTTTCTTGACAAAGAGAATCATATATGTCAAGAGGTCAGTGGGAGTTTTAATGTTTTGAAAAAGTTTCAAGAACAAATCAAATAAACCTTATCGATCATCACTAGCGCACGAGTTGAGGTTTACAACCTATCGTGTTGACATTATTTTGATTCTGTGCCAATCCAATCGAGTTAATTATGCATGTGAGTTCTATGAATTCTCATTTGAATGCATAAAAAGCAAGGACCTTGATCAATGAAAGTACATTGATAAGAAAGGGTGAGTTGCTTAACTACTTGGAAGACGTGGTGGGCAGCTGTGCTACCATAAGGCAAGAAATCAAGATTAAGAAAGGTCAGTCCATATGAGTTTGAATTTGTCATAAACTTTGGTTTTAACAAATTCACATGGATAGGAACAAATACACCATTTAAATCTAAGTGTCATAAGATTTCCTCCTTCATGAAAATGATTGTGAGGAAATGCTTTCACTGAGAAAGATTTTAAGAAGATAGTGATTCTAAAATTGCATTCTCGAATTCGATCGTGGTTACGGTATCCCTTTCCATAATTTGAATTGTGAGGTTTGGCAATTAGTCTTAATTGTTAAGACACACATATGAACTATCTAAGGCAAAGGTGTATAAGTTCAAGAAGCCTTGATAAAAGATTATCAAAGCACTAAGTATTAGAAACATGGACTTAAGAAATTCAATAGTTATTGTCTTTCTGAAAGTTAAGATGTTTATGAATACATGTCGAAGCTAGTGGGAGCATAAGTGTTATGTTTTATAGTAATCATCATGATAGTGGGAGCATAAAAGTTATGATTGTATGATTATTATGGAAAGTATTGCAAGTTAGCAATATTAATTATAGAAAAACAAAGATTCAATTTGCAAAGTTGCATGGGTTGAAAAGTTGTTTTGCTATAATTAAGGGAGAGAATATTATACTCCGTTTCAAAATCTAAAGCTTAGATTAAGAAATTTTAATATTTTCAGTCAAAGGATACATTGTGTGTTCTTAAAACGATTATGATTACGGCATCCCTCTTCATAGTTCGAATTATGAGAACATGACACATAAAATATTATGGCAAAAGATTGGTAAAGTATCATATCTTTATGTAAGACATTATGCATCGTGTCCCATACGCTTTGGGTATAGGATCGATTGCAAATGCTATAGTATTTTACCATTCTAAAATTTTCCAAATGTCTAGCGCATTTAGAGGGAAAAAGGGACTAGAATTGGTTTTGACTAAAATAATTAAACAACTATCAAAGGACAATCCAAAGTTCGACGAGAATTGGTCGCTTGTGAGTAGTTGGAAGTATAGTATTGGAAAATATGGAAATGTTTCCATATTGGATGGACCATATCGACATCATTACAAATAGAAAAGATTCTATTAAGAATGGGTTGTCATGAGGAAAATATGGAAGCGTGTTCATATTAGGAAGTAAATATTGAAAATCTTTGTCTAGATTAGAAACTTTTATGCAAAAGGATGTTCAAAGGAATGTACTTTGAGTGAGAGACATCATATCTAAGGAATTGCCTTGTAACAATCTCCGATAGAAGACTTTGTAATATCATTGGCAATAGTGCGGTGACATTATGAAGGGATCGTTGCATAAAGTGTTAAGATCTAGCATATTCTATAAGTAACGAGAATTTGATATTCTTACACTTATGAAAATGGATTTGGAGTTGTGAAATGAGAATGATTGGAAATGTGTTCAATTGATCTATTTCACAAAGCATGGACCATAGGAAACACGGTGTGCATGCTTAGAGCATGGGACAATTGTTGTTGTAATTCAAGCAATGAGTTGATTATCCAAAACATTAAATGATAAATAATGAGTAATCAATATGGTGGATAAATAGAAGGGTTTTATTTACTCTCACAAGTTTGGGGCCATATAGGATTAAGTATTGTTGTTATGTTTCAATTTGCATGTTTTGACTTCTAGAATAACTAGGTTATTCAAACATCCACAGTTGGTCATACATTGGGAGTAGGTATGAATAAAGACTGTCATGAATCTGTCTGTAGATTGTCTGAAGTGTTTAGACATGGCACAAGTTTGCTGCAGAGTTCATGAGTGCTTTGATAAGATTAAAGTATTGGATTAAACCCACGCTCACTTGGATCACTTCACGGTTTTATCACGAGTGATTAGTGAGACAATAATATTGTATATTCTTGAAACCGAGACGTGTGAGTTGTTATTTGTTGGTCAGTTACACATTGATAATAAGTAAACACACCAGTAACTTGGTGTTATAAAACTTATTGTTGTGTGTGATTCGATCAGTAAATGCAAGCGAGCATTTGAGTCGATGTTTATCCATTCCTTTTACCCAAAGTGGGATAAAAGCGATATATGTGGGCCTCTCGATGATTTAGTGATGACACCTAAGCGCTTGGCCAAGCCGGGACTAAGTTGATGTGTTCAATTGTAGTCTGTTATCAGTCGTCATGAATCGGAAGTCGGGAAATAGTATAGAGAGAATGATTGAAATTCATGTCTTTTGTCTATACGATATCTTGAGAATGGAGGAATATATAATCCCTTATCTAGAGGACACGCTATCTGATAAGATCAGAGTTGATAGCGGCTTTTGAAAGCTACGATTGCTGATCAGGTTCTGAAGTCATACGGAAAATAGTTATTAGACTTATCCAAGTGGGAGACTGTTGGATTACTGTCTAAGTCCATAACTGTTTTGGTATGTACTTGACCCGATTATGAGCATGGTCCTTTTGGGTTGCCTTCACCATAGCAATATCTAGGATGATTTAAGGAGAGAAAGGTTTAAATATGATTTATTAATATATTATGAGAATAATATATTAAAGGAGAAATCATATTGTTTAATTAATATTGGTCAAGAATTAATTAAGAATTAATTTTGTGGTTAAAAGAGATTAATTAAACTTAGGGGACTTAAGTTGTAATTATAAGATAATTATAATTGGGCTATGGATCACCTAATAATATATAGGTTGAACGAATTCTATGGGAAGCCCATTAGAAATCGTCCAAGGGATATGTTTAAGGAGTCCATGGGCTGCTTAGGGCCTAAGCAGTCAGATTAGGGTTTCCTAGTTGTAAACCCTAATAGCCTACATGTATAAAAGGGACCCTTAAGCCCCAAAAACGTGAACAACACTTCCATTAGGGTTTCCAGCCGTTTTTGGTGCCTCTTTTTCTTCTCCTCTTCATCCAAGTTGCATATGGTGTTTGTGACTCCATTAGAGGTACTACACTTGTGGTACTTGCTTTCAAGAGCTAAGGAAATTCAAGGAACTAGTTGTTATTGCTATATAACAACAAAAGGTATGTATTCTAGCTTTATATATGAATTTCGAAAATTATAGTAGCATGCCAGGTTTCTTTTTGTGTTCATAAAGTTGTATAACTAATAGTGAAAACATAGATCCAATACTAGGGTTGCATGCACACATAGGATTGTTTGTATAAGACCCATCAATAACTTCATGGATTATACCATATATCTTTCTTTCTTCTAATTGATTGTGTACATCTCACGTACTAGACATATTATTTATTAGACGCATTCTAAAGGCATGATATCACTTTTACGATATCTTCTGATAGGTACCATTCACTATCGTAAGCCTTCTCATTTCCTCCATTTACTCAATTCACTATGATTCTTTATCATGAAATTGTATCCACCATAGCAGGCGTTCAGTGTATCGAAAAAAGAATATAGATAGAGGAAAATTTAGACGCGTATTCCTCTTTATTACTCCGAAAATTTACATGCCAGTTCTAACACTGTAATTAAACTTTTAGAAATCTGAACACATTAAATTTCCAGATCAGGTCGCCAATAGACCATAGATCCGATCAAACAACAACATAAAGAATAACAAATCATTTAGCACATAAAAGAATTTTAGGCATCTTCCCTAATTAAGCTAGTGTTTATGTCTATTCAGGTGTGCTACCTAAAATATATTGGACACACTCCTCATGATCATCGCTTAGCATTGTAAGTTTAACTCTAGAAATAAATCTTATTCCTAGTTTGCTTAAACTAATGCTCTGATACCAACTGTGACATCCCCATTTTCACGGCCAGAAAATACCGATTTTGTTTATGCTTTACAAAAACCAGAGTACCTCTTTTAATAAAAAATGTTGCGGAACTTTTTACCAGTAAAACATGATAAATACGTTATCAAGGCATTTCCAAATAAAAGTATTTTTATTCATTTTAAAACATTTGGGATGTCATCGTCAATACAGAAACATAAGCATAAACAAAACTTACATTCATTATCACTAATAATTTATATCTCCTTAATCTCTCAGTGTAATGTGACTTCATATCAACACATATGATATAAATAAACTAAGTGGGTCAGGTTGGGAAACCTGGTGAGTACATAGGGTTTTCAACCCACAATAATATAATTATTATGTTTAATCATCAAACAATTGACCCAATTACCCATCCCTATTATCTTATTTATTCTTAAGGATCTGCCCTAAAAATCAGTTATTTCTTATTCATTCATTCCTAAGGATCATCCTAAGGAATCGGCACAAAATCCATTGTTGCCAGGGTTTTATCATCAGGCACTAAATTCATAGTTACCAAGGTTTGCTCAACATGCGCTAACTCCATAGTCATCAGGGATTACTCAACAGGCGCTAACTCCATAGTCGTCAAGGTTTATCTCATTTATTGACAGTATCGTTTTCGAGATTCCACTCGTAATACATGCCAATGGCTTTTTAGAGTACACCAGTGAACACATCCTTCACAACACCTACAGGTTGCGAGCCTCCTAGTGTTCCACTGGACTGTCTAGAATAGTCCATGGTTGTCACCCATACTCTGCTAGATGATGGGGCCATCACTTAGGTCATTGTTTCGCTCATCGTTCTGGCTCATCGCTTAGGTCATCATTTGGCTCGTACTTTGGCTCATCGTTTTGGATCATCGCTTCTCACCATACTTTACCACTTATATATCATTGCTCATCATTCATCTCATCTCTCATCGCTCATCATTTAATCTACCCATGTTCTATCCAACATATTTTGTAGATATAAAATATGTATACACTTTAAATCATTCAAAACATATATAAAATTGTTCATCTACCATAAAAAATACGTATTCAAGTAATATGCACACATAGCATGTAGTTTATATAAAATACTTTATATCTATGTGTAAGATGAAAGTAACTATGCACTCACCTGATAAGGTGGTGACTTGGTACTCGGACAACACTTCGTTTACTTTAAATAACTCCTTTGACAGAACCTAGTATCATTATCACTAGAGTTTAGTCTAATATTCACCGAGACGAATTAATAGTATAACTATTATTACTATTATATAAGCGTTAAATAACAGATAGGGGCCAAACATGGAACACCGGAGGGCAGGATCATTTTGTGATATAGCACATCTAAATCCTGCAACCCAACTGGCCGTCCAAACCAGATTCCCCATACCATGAATGGTTAAAAGTACATTATAACGACACTTATATAACTCATAATAATAGCTGAAATACTTATTATAAAGTCCTAATAACATTACTATATTAAAACATAAGCTATACTAAAGATAGGTTAGGCGTAGGTCACTTACAGCGGGGTTTTCTCAAAACTGAGCTCCACTGGAGCAGCATTCCCGAGCTGAAAGGCTCTTCTTCCTGGAGCCGTCGGGCACTCCGAGGCTTTTGCCTCGTACTAGGGAGGTTCCCTAGGCTTTTCGGGGGGTTTCGGGGATAGAGAGAAGTTCTAGAGAGAGGGGGAAGTGATGGGATGTGTGAGGAATGAAGAGGGCTTCGCCTCTTATTTATAGGGGGTTGTAGGGTCACTCACGTCATGGTTTTTATGATGCTCACGTCGTGAGCCAGCTGGAGACACCTAGGCACAGCCTGGTGCTGACACGTGGTATCGCACACAGGGTAGAAATCATCCGATTTTCAAAAATTCATAAGTTTCGCATACGAACTTTGTTTTCAACATTCATTATATCCACGCGTAGCTAAAAAGATGTTCTACAAATTTCATTTAGACTCCGTTAGCTAATTCGCAACCGATCTTAAAATTAACAGTACCAGGAGATTATAATGTTAAATGTTCACGTAAAATTCATAACTTCTTCATACGGACTCCATTTTCATCGTCTTTTTACTGTTGAGTTCCTATTAATGAGATCTTTAACTCCCATTTAGGTCACGTAGGCCAAAATGAGCTCGAACTAAATTCGAGTTTTGGGTCATGCACTATTATACCAAATCTTAGAAAATTCATAACTTCCTCATACGAAGTCAAATTTGGGTGTCTCTTTTTTTTGTATATTCTTAGTTTAAAGTATACTACAACTTTTGTTTAGATTTATAAGGCTAAAAAGTCCTCCATCGTAAATTCACTATTAACGTCTCTTGGTGTCGTGCTAGTTTTGTCGAAAAACTTCGATGGGCCATAACTTCTTCGTTATAACTCGGATTTTGGTGTTCTTTATATGTACGGAACTCTTGATACATATTCTAAAACTTAGTTAAGATTATTTATTCTAAATTATATTTTGTAAAAAAGTCATTTTCAACCCCTATTATCTCTAAATTAACTAGCCCGGATCTACAAGCGTTACAGCATCACACTAAGTTTTCCGCACATGATATATTTGGGATTACACTCTTTATTGGTACTTTGGTTATCACATGGACTGTTTTATGGGTGTTTTTATCACACCTGTGACATCCCCATTTTTACGGCCAGAAAAGACCGATTTGTTTATGCTTTGTTTTATAAAATCAGAGTAATCTTTTAAAGAAAATGGTTGCGGAATTTGTTCCCAAAACAAGATAAGATAATAACTTATCAGAACATTTCTCAAAGAGAATGTATTTTCATTTAATAATAAAACCTCGGGAGGTCATGTTCCGATACAGACATATAAGCATAAACAAAACTTACATTTAATTACACAATTGATTTATATCTCCTTTAAATCTCTCTGTGAAATATGTCTTCGTATTAATACCTATGATACAAAGAAAACTGAGTGGGTCAGGCTTGGGAGCCTGGTGAGCATATAGGGTTTTCATCCCACAATGTTATATCATATATTTATAAATATGGAACATTCAAACTTGTACAATTTCACCATATAAAGTAAACTCTTATCCCACCCCATCGATCCTCACAACGACACGATCTAAACTCTCGTATCTAAAACTTTCCTCTTTACATGATCCCTACTCACGGATCTAAAACTAACCTTTTGCACCTGATCCATACTCACGGATCTAAAACTACCTGATCCATACTCACGGATCTAAAACTAACCTCCTGATCTGATCCATACTCCCGGATCAATAACTGTACCCAATCCATACTCCCGGACTAGGGACAATTAACTTAGTCTTAATCCATACTCCCGGACTAATAACAAGTTTTATCTCTTTACATGATCCATACTCTCGGATCTAAAACTAACCTCTTGGTCTAATCCATACTCACTGAATAACTAGATCAACAACAACAACATCGGGGCCTCTCATCTGTTTATCACACATCAACTATCTACCCATGTTCTACCCAACATATTAGTAGATAAAAATATATATTTTTATACATAGTTTAAAACCTGTATAACATTCTCATTCAATACCTATTCCACAGAACAAATGAGGCACGCCCACATAACACGTATTTCATAGAGAATAAATCAGATCTATGAGATAGAAGAAAGTGAATATACATTTACGCATATAACAACAAAATATACACATAACACGTATTTTATATTAAATACTTAATAATTATGCGTTAGAAGAAAGTAACCACACACTCACACGTATAAACAACAATATACTTAATACACTCAAACCATACTTGTATTATTATTGCGTTTATGAAAGGTAGTATACACTCACTTAATCAGAAGATGATCGGACAGCACTACGACTTGCAAAAGTAGTAATCCTCAGCGGATCTGGAAGATCTCTACAAAAATCGAACTTCTCGCGGGCAGAGCTTCGGCTCGGAAACCGCACTTCTTGGGATATTCGGGATCTCGGGACTTGCTTCGGGACTCGGGAATATTACCGGGGCTTCGGGGTATTTCTGGCACGCAAATCGAGGCAAAACGGGAGAGAGAAGAGAGGAAATAGCAACCCTAAACGGCTGGCCCTTCAAATCTATTTATAGGGCAAATTTGGCCCTTGCCACATCGTGGGCTTGGTCGTCACTGCATGCGTCATCCCAAGTTGCATCTGGGGGCCTCCGGGAGGTGTCAGAACACTTGCCACATCATGGCACTGCTTGCCACGTCGTGGTCCCTGACAGTTTTGGGGTTTCGCGCTCCGAACTTCAGAAATTCATAACTTTCGCATACGAACTCCGTTTTCGACGTTCTTTATATCGCCGCGAAGGTGAGATTATGCTCTACAACTCTCGTTTAGACTCCATTGGCTAATTTTGACTTTATTTTTAATATATTATAAGTATATTACTTATATATTATTTTTAGTAGGCCGGGACAGGAAAACTCCGTTCGAAATTCATAACTCCTTCATCTGAACCCCGATTCCGTCCGTCTTTCCGTCGTTGCACTACTATCGATGAGATCTTCAATTCTCATTTAGATCACTAAGAATATATATATATATATATATACCTTAAATTCACTATTTACATCGCGCTGGGTCGTGCCGGTTCTGTTGCGAAACTTCGACAGGTCATAACTTCTTCGTTATAACTCGGATTTTGGCGTTCTTTATATGCACGGAAACCTTGTGACATATACTACAACTTGGTTAAGGTTAATCCTTCTAAATAATATTCCATCAAAAAGTCATTTTTGATGCTTATCATCTCTAAATTGACTAACCCGGATCTACGGGCATTACAACACCCCAAACCGAAATGACGGAATCATTCGGGGGCAGAGGACATCAAGTATAGTATCACAACAATTGAATACTACTAATCAAAGCAACAACAACCATTGCATTAATAGTATAGTGTTTACATTACATTTGATTCATATAATACTGACTTCAAAAGTAAATAACAAGTAAAGACTCGAAGATACTATGCTCCATCTTCTAGAACCCAGTACATATACCTGTTTACTAATGTCTTGAGAATACAAGTAGGTTTTGAAAGTGTATCAACATTAAGCTGGTGAGTTCATAAGCATTTTATTTTAGAAAATGGTTTTGTGTTCTTTCGAAAAGTGTGTTGTGTTTCTCCAGAAAACCTTATATTTTCTTATGTAACGAATCTTAAGTGAAAACAAATGATTCTTACTACTTGCTCTTGCGAGTACTTAGTGTATACAAATCATATACAATCCAGATCGAACTAACAATCGATTGTGTGGTTCTGCTGGTGGTTGTCGAGGCCAACACAAATAATAACCCTAAATATTACACACTAAAATAGTGTATAGTGGTAAAGGGATCGAATCCACGGAGATTGGTTCAATTTATAACTCTATGAAAAATCTCTTTGTAAAAATACTTGTAAAATAACAATAAAAATAAAATGGGGGGATTTGGTGTTTTGAAATACTTGAAACAAAGTAGAATTAACTATGAATTAAATAGACAATTTCAACAAAATAAGGGTTTGATGTAAAATCAATAAGGGAGAGATGGTTGACTTAAAGTTTCCTCACTTTGACTTTTGATGAACATATCATTAGAATCCAATGTTGCAATACTTTGATTTAAATCCTTAATTTGGCTATAGTAATTCAAGGAGCTTGAGATTACCTAGACTTTTATTAATTGTTGAAATGGCTAGAGAAGCTCATAACAATTTCCTTAGTCAAAGTCACTAATTCCAAATAGCATGTAATTAGTGAAAGTCCACTAGCATTAAGAACCAAAAAGTCACCAAATCCAAGAGGAGTCAATTCCTTTCACTACCATGTTGGAGGAAATGTTTATATGATTGTGTGAAGCAAAAACAACACAAAAATCACTTGTTGCTTGCTAATTTGAGGATCCTTTACTTAATCAAGAAATTAGCCAACTAATCACCACAAACACATTTAAACTCATGAATAAAAACACACTAGTAGTGATAACATGATAAAATACAAAACATTTCCATAAATATTTAAGAACAAGTTCATGGATTCTTCAACATTGAACAAAAGTTCAAAGGATTCAACAAGAAATCAACCAAGATTTGTTTAGCCAAGCATGGCTAAACTCAAAGGAACAAAGTTAGATGAGATTGTACCAAACATTTCACAATAATCAATAGGTGAAATCAAGATGTTCTTGAGCTGTTCTTGGCCTTCACAAGTACTCCAAAATCCAGAGAGAACAAGTCAAACTCTGACCTCCAAGATAAGGCTAAAGAGGCACACCAACCTTCCCAATATAGAGCTCTTAGCAAAATCCCGAAATTGCTCTTGTTAGGAATCCACACGGGCCGTGGGTAATCTTACGCGGGCCGCAGGCTTCGATGAGATTTTTGGGCTTCTTCAAGTCTTGCGCCCCCAAAGCTAATCCATTGGCCCAATTCGGATCCAATCAGTTCCTAGTCCATTTTTCTTCAATATTTCTTCAATTAAAGCCCAATTTGTCTTTCCACATCAATCAAAACTTCCGAAAACTCTTAAACATCAATCTTGCACACTCAAGAATTTTCTCGCGCCCTTTCAAATTTAAATTTCAACACTTCTGCGCCTTCAAGCAATCGACAAGCCTACTCCCTGGATCACCTCCAAAGCTATCAAGCATGACATCCCCATTGCTCTTCAAGTCCAATCGCCTTCCAAAAGATGTTGCATACTCTCGCTCCTCTAGTTTCCTTAAAATCTACAATAATGCTCAAGAAACTAGAAAGTACCCAAAATGGTCATAAAAATAACAAAAAGGAAAATATGCATGGAAATTAGCTAAAATGAGAATCGAATGTGCTAAAAAAAACTATAAAAAGAAGTAAATAAAATGAAGCTATCATCTGCCTCAAGCCCACAACCAAACAAGGAACAAGAAATGAGGCAGAGGCCACACATTCCATTGGTTGTCAGATCCTTATGTACATAATCCTGAAGTACTCACTAGATACTTACAAAGTTAACTGTATTGGTCCTTTGATATCTGTTGATATTGTTCCTCAAGAAAATCCAATATTTTCTTATGAAAAGCATGATTAAACCCATTCCTTCTAAAACTACTTAGTTCATACTAGTTACGTATAAACCAATATCGAATAGACAGCTAATTGCGTGCATCTGCCCTAAACCCACAACCAAGCAAGAAATAGAGAATGAGGCGAAAACCACACATTCCATATCCTATCGGACATTCTTCATACGTAACTCGGCTGTATAGACTAAGGATTTATAGAATTAATAATGAATATTCGTCAACTGAATAATAATCTCATTGTTTGTAAAGTATTGATGTTTATCCTGGAAAATCCTATATTTTCCTTAACTGTAAGTTATTGAATTATTTGTTCCAAATCGAAGAGTACAAGTATTTACCATACTTATGTTGTTTAAGCATTGTTCTGTTTGAAAACCCTGGCTACCACCAGTAATGTATAGTAGTTTTATTACATCAATAAAACTAGTTGAAAATGTATTATTTTGTGTACTGAAAGTGTTGTTAATACCCTCTTGTGATCACTTAGTACATACGAGTTATAGAAATCCAGATTGAACAGATAGTCGATTAGCTGATTCTGCCCTAAGCCCACAACCAAACAAGGAACATGAAATGAGGCGGAGATCACACATCCCACTACATGTCGGATATTAATTTCATATTACCCTAATGTACATACTAAGTCATCACGTAGTTACTAACCCTATTGACTATTTGTTAGGTATATTATTACGTGAATGAGTCGTTGTTCCCCCAGTGAGTTCTTATAACCATACTATGGACGATAAACATTACGACGTACTTCAGACGTCGTGAACTGAATGATGTTTGTCACCCTAGGTTGACTATAGCTAATAATCAAGGTGCAGGATTGTCACTCCCGTATATATCTATACACAAACTCACGCTCTCCCTCAAGGAGACTCTGGTTATAAGGGGTAGAGTTCTCAGAAGACGTGTCTCACATTGTAGTTCTCTCAACGAATTCACGAATAATAATATGAAAACCCTTTTTTGATCTTAACATGAATCCTTATAAAATAGTATCTTTTATTTCATAATTCATAACTTTGTTTCCTTGTTTGAAAAAAAAACGTGCTTGTGACGTTTGTATCTTAAAATGTTTTGTAAAACTGATTTCAAGTTTAGTAGTAACAGTGTCCATCATGTTTACTAATTTCTATGTTCAATGTGTGCTAATGACAGGAAAATATATTAAGCGAAATTATATTTTTAAACATAAGATTACTTGTGTTTTTACTTGTATTCTGCCACCCCCCCCCCCCCACCCTGAAATCAGAAGTGCAAGTTCAAGGTGCTTGGTGTAATTAAGGAGGATTGACTCGGCGAGTTCATGGATACACTCGGTGAGTCGAGTCGCGATTTTGGTCGCGTATTAAGTGACCAACTCGATGAGTCGGCAGCTGGACTCGGCGAGTTGGTGCTGATGGGAGAAAAACCCTAATCTGGGGTTTGTACCATATATAAAGCACATTATAGCCACCCTCAGCCTCTTTACCTTCCCTTTTAGTTCTAGAAAACCCTAAATCGTGAGAGGCTCTATTATTGAGTAGATTAAAGCACGGAAGGAGAAATTTGTGTAGAAAAGTTGGAGGATATTGAGGATAGCATCAAGAGGGCTTGTGGATCTGAAGTCTACATTAGTTTAGACTCATATTTGGGGTAAGAAGCCACTTCCTTAAGCCTTTTTCATTATTGTCATCCATAGTGATTGTTTTGGGGGATTCTTTAGCTTGGTTTGGATCCATTTCGGGTTTAGAGGTTAGATCTGAAGTTGCAACTTCAGATCTAGGTTGTATTGGAGTCATAAGGGCAGAAAGCATCAGTCCTTGAGTTGTTAGTGAAGCCCTTTGTCCTAAAAGTCTAGCCCTAGAGCATTTCGGGCTCATATCTCCTGGAGTTCACGTAAAGTTTGTCACTTTACGTGAGGAATGGCTTGTAGAAGGGTAGATCTAGGGATTGGAGCCCCTGCATGGCTTGGAAATCCTCGATATGGATTAAGAACTGAAGAGACTCGGCGAGTTCCATGGGTGAACTCGGCGAGTTGGATGAAGGTGTGCATGAACTCGACGAGTTGGAAGAACAACTAGGTGAGTTTGTTGAATATTGCCTTGGACTCGGCGAGTCTGTTCTTGGACTCGGCGAGTCTTGACGTGGATTCCTAACCTTTTCTAGTTGAATTTTGAATCGGTGATTCGAGGGATGACTCGGTGAGTTGAGCGAGAAGGCACTCAGAATTGTGGGACTCGGCGAGTCGACGGGGCGACTCAACGAGTAGGGTCACACAGAAAGGTGGACTTTGACTAAGGACTTTGACTTTGACCAAGAGTTAACCAGCTGAATTCCAAGGGTATTTTGATAATTATTGGTGTTTATTGAGTCCAGTCCTTTGGTATTGATCAGTGGTGGATTTCGTGTCGGAGGTTGGAGCAGCGTGTTCTTATTTCTGCAGATCGGCTTTGCGAGGTGAGTTATTGTAACGGTCGTGTTTCTGGGTTTGCCATCCTTACCAATATAATAGTCTAGGTTAACCTTTGTAACCCAATTTGAAATAATAAAAAATGTATTATTTGTGAATTATGTGAATTATGTGTGTATTTTCTTAATTATTATAATTTAATGAATTAAGAATAAAATGAGCGTCAAAATTTAAGTGTAAAATAAACTCGATATCTTTGGATAATGTTGTAGTAGTTGAAATTGGTTTCTGAATATATACAGAAACACCCAAATCTAACTTCGTATGAGGAAGTTATGATTTTCGGAAGTTTCGACTTGGTAGTATGCAGCCCGAATACTCGATTTGAGATCGAGCGGTTTTTAGCCGAAACAATCTAAACGAGAATCGAAGATCTCGTTGTTAGTAGCGAAACGATGAAAAGTTAGGCGAGAACGGACGTCGGATGAAGAAGTTATGAATTTAAAACGAAGTTTTTCTGTCCCGGCCTTCTAAAAATAAATAATAAAAATAAAATTCAAAATTAGCCGACGGAGTCTAAATGAAATTTGTAGAGTATGGTTTGACTACGCATGAATATAAAGAACGTCAAAAACGGAGCTCGTATGCAAAAGTTACGCAATTTAGAAGTTTGACGAGTCAGATTACGTCGAGTGTAATTTGAGTACGCCCAGCGTACTCAGAGGGGTGCAACTTGTCTGACCATTACTCGAGTGCCACCAAATGATGCATGCAGTGACGTCAAATTACGCCCAGCGTAACCAAATTACACCCAGCGTAATCCCAGACCCAGCAGCCTATAAATAGAAACCGAGATCAACCATTTTCTCTTGTTCAAACTCTTTCTTCTCTTTAGTTTTTGCCTCGTTTTGCATGCCAATCATACCCGAAGCCTCGGTATCATTCCCGAGTCCCGAAGCAAGTTCTGAAGTCTCGAGGATCCCGAGAAGTGAGATTTCTGAGCCGAAACCCTACCCGCGAGGATCCCGGTTTTAGTGAAGATCTTCCAGATCTACGAAGAAACACTACTTCTGCAAGCCGTAGTGCTACCCGATCATCTTCTGATCAAGTGAGTGTATAGTCCCTTTCAATACACGATATTATACAAGTAAACATTGAATGTATTTAAGAATACGGGTTGTGTGAGGGTATTATTATTACCTTCTAACACATAGACTTATATGACTCTCCTTGAAATTTTTTGTTATGTGTTTACGTATTACTTGCTATTTGAATGGAGTATTGAAAGAGCATGCTATACATTTTTTCTTTTAAAAATTATGTATAAAACATGTATATTTTTATCTACTAATATGTTGGGTAGAACATGGGTAGACAGTTGGTGTGCAATGAAATAAATTGATGAGAGGCCTCATTGTTGGTGTTATTCTAGTCATTCAGTAGAGTATGGATGACGACCACAGACTATTCTAGACAGTCCTGAGGAATGCTAGAAGGCTCATAACCTGTAGGTGTTGTGAACGATGTGTTCACCGGTGTACTCTATCCCCCACATGGTTGCCTTTAGGACACTTATTGTTGAGGAAGCCCCTCTGCAGTAATGTTCGTCCCGATGAAAATCCTGAATTAGGTTCCTTATAATAGATGTTGTTTTTAAGGACGTAAAGTGAGGATAACGGAAATGGGTAATCGGGTGTATTGTTGATTGTTGAAATTAAATATAATTATTTATTGTGGGTTGAAAACCCTATATGCTCACCAGGCTCCCAAGCCTGACCCACTCAGTTTAATTGTATTACAAGAAGTGGCGCAAGGGCATAAGATGGACGAATCATCAAGTTGTTTTGTTTACAAGTCTGTATATTTATATATTTGTTGAATGACTTGTAATGTTATCGTTTATGCTTTATGGTCTGTATCGAACATTACATCCTGATTTTTGATTATGAAATGAAATTATATTTCTTTATGAAATGTTTTGATAAAAATCTATTTTATCATGTTTTGTTTTTGGGAACAAATTCCGCATCTCTTTTAAAATCAAAAGGATTTACTCTAAAAATGTTTAAAAAGCATAAATGAAACCGGTCTTTTCTGGCCGAGATTTTGGGGATGTCACAGTTATCCTCACTATATCGTCAAGGTCTAAGGCACCAAGGCCGGCCCTTTTATCGGATGGAAATCTGGGTAGTTTTTATGTTATTGCTTTGCTATATGTTTGCATCTTGGTAGTTAGGATGCTTATATGTTAGAGATCTGGTTAAGGTCGGAACCCTGGTATATAGGATGATGCCATGCTAGTGACCAATTAGGTCGGTATTCTGGTTAGAGTGTTCCATGTATGTGATCTACTAGATCGGTTGATTAGTGATGAATTTGCTATATGATTATATGTTTATGTGCACATGGTTGATTGACTGGGTTGGGTTGAGGTGGGTCCTGTTTTGCACTGCAGGCCAACATACCTAGAGCGGACCGGATATCCCGAAGGCCCAGTGAGCGGACCGGATAGGCTGTAGGCCCCACGAGGGTGGACCAGACATGCCAAGGCTCGGAGAGTGAACCAGGCCGACTGAAGGCCCGGCGTGGGCGGACTAGTCATAATGTAGACTCACAGAATGGACCAGGTGGGTTGAAGGCCCAGTGCGGGTGGACCAATCACACTGCAGACTCGATGTATGTTGCTAGACTCGGAGGGTGGACCAGGTGGACTGAAGGCTCGGTGCGGTGGACCAGTCACATAGTAGACCCAAAGTGCATGGTTGCTCTGTTATGATATGATATCTTATGAGTATGGTATATGTGGTTGGTATTTTGGGGGTAACTCACTAAGCTTTCGGGTTTACAGTTTTCAGTGTATTCTTATAGGTACTTCAAGAGATCGTGGCAAGGCGAAGGCGTGATTGTACCGCTCCTCATGTTTTATGTGTTTACAATGTGTTTCTGGGAAATACTCTGATAATAAATGAATTGAAAACCTTTTTTGTAATAAATTAATGAATATGGGTTGTTTTTCATAAGTTTAAATTGGTTGAAAATTTTGGATGTTACAAGTTAGTATCAGAGCCTTGGTTTGAGTGAATTGTCGGAACATTCGTGTGAATCCAGTCTCAAAACAAGGAGAGTTTTCAAAGAGAAATTAAAAATGGTTTTAAAAATAAGTAAAAGAGGACGCAGAGGGTAGGATCAGCCGAAGCTAGTAAGTTACCCCAAAGTTACCATACAAGTTATTTGTTTATTTGATATGTTAGAACAACATGCTAGTGTTAGGCTAGGGATCTTCAGCACGTGCATGATAGAGTTTCCTGATTGTGATGCTTGCTAGCCTAGGGTCTCCTTTTATGAGAATTTCAGTGTTCCTCTAGGAGTGAGGATAGAGTGTTTGCTATTTTCATTAGTGCGTGGGGCATTGTGATGATACTTGAGACAAATATGCGTAGGTGTGGAAGGTAGTATGGGCCCGTACTCCTGAAAGCACAGGACCCATATGCGTATCAAGGAAGTCACAACCCCTGGATTGTTGATTAGAGAGTCATTCTGGGTGGTTATGCGAGATTTCTGAGGGTCTCTTGGTGTATTGTAGAATGGCGATTACGAGGCGTTTCGGGGCAGGATCCGGTTCGGGATCAGGAGCAGGAGAGGGTGGTCAGGATGGGTCAGCACCAATTGAGGTCGTTGGCCAGATGAGTACGAACGAGTTGGATGCCAAGATTCATGAGATCTTGCATGATGAGGTTGCTGCTATGTTCCGGGCTGAGTTATCGGAACTATTTAGGTCGATCAAGACCGCCATGGTTGAGTACTTTGATGAGCTTTATGCAGCTCATATGGAGACGGATGTCGCGGTGGCTACAACAGTTGTAGCAGCGGCAGGAGGAGGATCCAGTAGAGGTTTTAGTATCGGGACTTCGATAATACGAATCCCCCTACTTTCGATGGAGTTCAGATCCGATCGTTGCGATGTGATGGTTGTCGGATGTGGAGGGGTGTTTCTTTACATGTTCATGACCTACTGATAAGAGGGTGAGATGTGCTCTGAACCTGTTGAGGCTTGGGGTGAAGGATTGGTGGAGGTTGACTATGGGATCTTATTCAGATGCGCAGCGGGCTGCAGTTTCTTGGGATCAGTTTTGGGAGATGTTCAGCACTCGTTATGTTCCACGGGTTGAAAGAGAGAGGTTGGCTCAGGAGTCCCTGCAGCTAAAGCAGGATACAGAGTCGGTGACGGAGATTAACAGGATGTTTACTGAGAAGGCGATGGTTTGCCCTGAGTTTGATTCAGAGCAAGCTCAGATGTCCTGATATCTGAGTATGCTCAAGAGGGACATCAGGCAGTTTATGTCCACGTAGAGATGTGATACCTTGTTAGAGTTGCAGGAGGCCGCCAGGCAGCGTGAGTTGGAGATTAAGTTACAATTGAGAGAGCAGAGGCAGGTCCCGGTGTAGTTGCACCCGGCACTGAAACGGTCCAAGACTGTTTATTCTAGGTTGGGAAATCAGGGTAGCCGCACTTGTGGGAAGTGCGGGAAGATTCATACTAGAGTTTATAGGTCCGGTGGTCCGTGCCACAAGTGCGGGAGGTAGGGGCATTATGCGAGGAATTGTCGTCAGTTAGCCCCGGTTAAGGATATGAGGATTTGTTATCAGTGTCATTAGGTTGGTCACATGAGGGCCAACTGCCCACAGCTTACTGCCAGACCGGTGCAGGCTCTAGCACCGGCCACTTTGAGGATTACGGGTGGAGGTCAAGGTGGAGCAGAGTCCCCGAGGGCTCAGGGACGTGCTTTTTAGCTTATAGCAGAGGAGGTCAGGGCAGAGCCGGATACAGTTGTGGGTATGTTTCCTTCTTGATATCTTGTTATCTTATGGTTGTTATGGAGTATTTTATATCTCCTAGTCTCGTTCGCATGATTCATAGTATGGTATTCGTTCGTCTTTTCATCGGGTTTATCGTATGATCGAGGGTTTTGGTAGTGGGAGTCTTAGTTGGTTATCATTGTTGGATTAGTGTCTAAGTCTGTAACCATATTTGGTAAGTACTTGACCCGGTTGTGCATGGTCCTTTTTGGTTGCCTTCACCAAAGCAACTTGACTGGAGAAATAAATAGAGAAAGAGGTTATTATGACTTATTAATATATTATAAGAATAATATATTAAAGGAGAAATCATATTTTTTTAATTAATATTGGTCAATAATTAATTAGGAATTAACTTTGTGATCAAGTGTAATTAATTAAACTAGAGGGGCTAAATTGTAATTATGTGATAGTTGCAAAGTAGGTCAATGGTTACCCTAGATATAGGTTGGACGAATTCAAGGGATAAGGAATCCTTGAAATCGTCCAAGGATAGGTCTTTCAAGGTTTATCTTTTGGTTACTTGGTGGGTAAGCAACTAGATAAAGATAAGGACTGAAACCCTAATCTCTACCTTATATAAAGACCCCTGAGGCCATAGAAATCATCCCCACAAGATCCCTAGGGTTTCTAGAGCCAATTTCTACCTCTCCTCTTCTCTCTCTATTGCTTCTCCAATTGCTTGGGGTGTTTGTGAGCCATTAGAGGTACTACACTTGTGGTACTTGCTTTCAAGACTTAGGGTTTGAAGATTTGAGTTGTTATTATAATATAACAACAAGAGGTATGTGATCTATCTTTCTATGTGAATTTCAAAAATACTAGGAGCATGCTAGGTTCTTCATGTGTTCATAACGTTGTGTATCTAATAGTGAAAACATAGATCCAAATCTAGGGTTGCATACACACATAGGATTGTTTGTTCAAAACCCAACAGTGGTATTAGAGTCTTTGGTTAACTTGTTTTCTATTAGTATTATACAATTGTATGAACTTGACATATTAGGGTTTATAGCCAATAAACCCTAGGAGGCAAGATTTTCGAGATTAGGGTTCCTAAACCCAAAATTGCGAAAATTTGAAAGGTTTTTTCAAATCCTTTCCTTAAGTGCCAAGATTTCGAAATCTAGGGTTTGCAAACCCTAGGATTTTTGAGATTAGCCTCCTCCCCAAGATTAGATCCTAAATTTTAGGGATTTGGATAATCCCATATCTTGCAATTATCCTTTAATGGTTAAATATGGTAATTGAAGATTTTGAATTATCCTATCCCATGATTTTCGAAATTTAGAGGGATTAAAAGGATTAAGATAAATTAATTGTTTAATTGGTAATTATCCTTCATGATTTAAATAATCCCTTATGATTTAATAATTTAAATTAATAGTTTAATTCCAGATAATTATTAAATCAAGAGTTTTAATATTTAAAATTTTAATTTAAATGGTATTAAATTTCGAAAAAAATTTAAATTGAGATTAAAACCCTAGTATTTTGAAATGTTTAAAATACACACTATACTATTATATTATTACAAGATTAATATATATATATATATATATATATATATATATATATATATATATGTGTGTGTGTGTGTGTGTGTATAACTAAAATGCTAGTCTTACCGTTAGTAGGCCTCATTCACGAAGCCAATCTATAAGGGGGCTACAAGGTTATGGCATATAAAATGGCCGTTTAATGGGTATCCACTCTTACCTACCGCTTCCTTGATTGGTGGAGGGTCGTTAGCCGAACGGGAAGGATAGGGAAATCCTCTCTTCATTAATAAGTATAATGAATCTATGTAAAGTAACTAAACACTTTTACAAACTCCCAATCCTAGTCACTTTAGGAAAAAGTGAAATTGATGCAATCTCATGAAATTGCACTTTACACCCTGGCTAAGAAGTTAGTGGAGCGTGTGTGGTTAACCGACACACTAATTGGTTCTAAGCAAAGGCGGAAAAGGGTGACTCATTGTTTGTCATAGTTCGATGGAGCGTGTGTTGCTTGTTTACTACTTTACATTGTTGTGATACATTACATGACGTCCTCCGCCCCAGAACGTTTCCGCCGTTCTCGGTTTTGGGGTGTGACAGCAACCAATTTAGGATGACCTACCACATGAACAAAGAAGAGGTCACCCTAAGTAAAATTCAAGGGATGCTAAGGACTGCTGAGAGCAACCTCAAGGACAAGTCTATTGCATTAACTCCCACTCCACCTGCTGCTCCTGTTTTGGCTATTGGGCAAGGGAAGGGCAAGAAGAGGAAGGCTTCTTCAAAGATCCACCACAAGGGAAAGTCCCAAGATGGTTCTTCCTCTAGTGGGACCAAAGTTGGTCTTGCCAAGCCCAACTCAAACCTAAAGGAGGCAAAGTGCCACCACTGCCACAAAATAGGGCATTGGAAGAGAAGTTGCCCGGAATATCTACAAGCCATCAAGGATGGGAAGATTAAGCCATCTTTCGCAGGTATTTACACAATTAAATCTAATGATTCATCGCATGCTATTTCTTGGGTTCTTGATACAGGATGTGGTTATCACATATGTTCTGATTTTCAGGGACTAAGAAGAAGTAGGGATGTGGAGCATGAAAGAATAAATCTAATCATGGGGAACAGAAGATCGTCGTCTGTCACCAAGATTGGAGTGTATTCTCTAGTGCTTAGTAATGGATTAGGTTTAGATTTAAATAATTGTTGCTACTCGCCAGATATGGCAAGAAACATCATTTCATTTCATGGTTTGTTTAAACAAGGATTTAGATATTCGTTTAATAATGAGAATGGTTCGATTTGTGCTTATCTAAATGGTGTTTTATATTTTGAAGCATTGCCTTGTAATGGAATTTATGAAACTGTCATGGTTGTAGATTACCTAGTAAATGATGTATTGTGTATAGATTCTTCCAGTAGTATGGATAAAGCATGCTTGTGGGATTGTCATATTGGACATGTCAACAAGAAGCGCATAGCCCAGCTCCAAAAGGATGGAGTGTTGGAGTCATTCGACCTTATGGAAGATGACACGTGCAAGTCTTGTTTGCTTGGAAAGATGACCAAGTCACCCTTCACTAGAACTTGTGAGAGGGGTGAGGGTTTATTGGATCTCGTGCACACCAATGTGTGTGGGCCCTTTAGATCCACCACAAAGGATGAGAACCGCTTCTATGTGACTTTCACCAATGATTATAGTAGATATGGGTATATTTACTTAATCAAGCACAAGTCAGAAACGTTTGAAAAGTTCAAAGAATTCAAACATGAAGTGGGGAATCAATTGGGCAGGAAAATTTAAGATGCTTCGATCCGATCGAGGAGGAGAGTACCTAAGTCTTGAATTCCACGACTATCTCAAGGAATGCGGAATAGTTTCGCAATTAACGCCACCTAGGACACCACAGTTGAATAGTGTGGTAGAAAGGCATAATCAAACCCTATTGGGCATGGTTCATTCTATGATGAGTCATGCTTCACTACCTATCTCATTCTCGAGGTATGCCTTAGATACTGCCGCCCATATCCTTAACCGAGTCCCTACAAAGAAGGTTGCCAAAACACCTCACGAGATGTGGACAGGGAAAGCTCCCTCGTTGGCACATATCAAGGTTTGGGGCTGCGAGGCTTTCGTAAGACGAGATACTCATGACGAGCTTGAACCTCGTAGTGAGCGATGTATTTTCATCAGCTACCCACAGAAATCCTTTGGATATCTCTTCTATAGACCGAGTGACAATGTTGTCTTCGTTGCGAGGAGAGGGGTTTTCCGAAAACGAGAACTCATAAGCCAAGGAGATAGTGGGAGGCAAAATGATCTTGAAGAAATTCAAGAGTCGAGTGATGAAGGAACCTCTATCAATAGCTCTCAACCCGAGGAGGAAACTCCGGTTGAACTGATTGACGAGTCCTTACCTCTTATACGTTCCGAAAGAGTTAGAGTTCAACCCCAGTTTTATGGCTTTCATATTACTAATGAATGGGAAACTTATATTAGTGATGGTACACTAACAAATCTAGATGAACCTAACAGCTATAAGGAAGCCATGGCAGGCCCAGAGTCTGCAAGATGGAAAGAGGCGATGGATAGCAAGATTCAGTCCATGTATGACAACCAAGTTTGGAATTTGGTTGACAGTGTGCCTGGACGTAAGACCGTTGGGTTTAAATGGATCTTCAAGAAGAAGAATGACAAGGATGGGAATGTACACACATATAAGGCGCGATTGGTTGCGAAGGGCTTTACTCAAACTCCCGGAGTTGACTTTGATGAGACCTTCTCACCAGTTGCTAAAATAAATGGTATTAGGTTGATGCTAGCCATTGTTGCATTTCATGATTATGATATATGGAAAATGGATGTCAAGACCGCTTTCCATAATGAGAAGTTGGTTGAGGATGTTTACATGGCTCAGCCAGAGGGTTTTGTTGATACGAAGCATCCCAATAGATTGTGCAAGCTTGAGAAGTCCATTTATGGGCTTAAGCAAGCATCTCGCAGATGGAATCTTTGCTTCGATGAGAAAGTCAAAGAGTTTGGATTTGTACGAAGTGAAGATGAATCATGTATATATGTCAAGGTCAGTGGGAGTAGAGTTAGCTTCCTCGTTTTGTATGTCGATGACATATTGCTCATAGGAAAAGACATCCCGACTCTGCAGGAGGTTAAGTCCTAGCTCGGGAAGTGTTCACTATGAAGGACCTCGGAGAGGCTTCCTATATTTTGGGAATAAGGATAGTGAGAGAGAGAGAGAGACGTAAGAGACTAATAGGACTTAGTCAGAATACTAACTTGGATAAGGTACTAAAACGTTTTAGTATGGAAAACTCGAAGAAGAGAGAATTATCGATACAAAGTAATGCCAAGTTGAGTAAGACTCAAAGTCCGAGTACCGAAGCCAAGATAGCAGAGATGATCCGAGTACCTTACGCTTCCGTAGTAGGCTCAATCATGTATGTTATGACTTGTACTTGCCCTGATGTGGCCTTTGCTTTGAGCATTGGTCAGTAGATATCAAGGGAACCCCAGCAGAGCACATTGGACCGCAGTTAAGAATATCCTTAAGTGCCTTCGGAGGACCAAGGAATGGGTTCTGGTTCTAGGAGGGAGTGATGACTTGAAGGTGTGAGGGTATAGTGACACCAGCTTCCAGACCGAAAGGGACAACTACCGTTCGCAGTCGGGCTGGGTCTTTACCCTTAATGGAGGAGCAGTAACTTGGAAAAGTTCCAACCAAGAAACCGTAGCTGATTCAACATGCGAATCATAGTACATTGCAGCGAGCGAAGCATCAAAGGAGGCGATATGGTTGAAGAACTTCATTGGAGACCTTGGAGTTGTACCATCCATAAAGGAGCCTATGTAAATTTTCTGTGATAATGAAGGAGTGGTTGCCTTGACCAAGGAACCGAGACATCATGATAGATCTCGACATATCAACAGAAAATATCACTTTATTAGACATCAAGTAGAAGAAGGGCACCTCGTAGTTAAGTGGATATTATCATAGGATAACCCAGCAGATCTGCTTACGAAGGGACTGAGAAGGGTTAAGCACTTGCAGCACGCTAGGAGCATTGGGCTGAAGGACCATATTAGTTTGGATTAGATAGTTTCAAAAGTTGTAATAGATAAATGTAATTGACATTTGATGATTAAATAAAGGATTATTATTTAATGGTGTATGTCTTATGTTAATTGGTTGTTTCACTTTGCATGTTTTGACTTCCAGAATGATTGAGTTTATTAAGAATAATCGAATCATTCAAACGGTCCACAGTCGTTCATATGTTGAATGTAGGTATGAATGAAGACTGTCATGAATTGGTGTGTAGATTATCTGAATGGTATTAGACATAACAAAGGTTTGTTACAACATTCCTGATTGCTTATAAATAAGTTTTGAGCATTGGAATAAACCCGCACTTGCTGGAATCACTTCATGAAATCTATCACGAGTGATCGCAAGATGATAATATCATATGGTCTTAAAACCAGGATATATGGTTTATTGTTTACTGATTAATTGTACATTGATAATGCAAAACCGCATCAGTAAATTAATGTTATAAAATGCATTGTTGTGTATAATTGATTAGTGAATAGTAGATGCATATAAGTCGAAGTTTATCTGTTACTTTTATCCTAAGAGGGTAAAATCGATATCAGGGCCCCTCGATGATTTTGATTCGACTTATGTGTTGGGACAATAAGTATGACAATGTTTCATGATATTGTCCGCACGATATCTAAACAGAGGACTATACGATCCCTTATCTAAAGGACAGGTTACTGATAAGATTAGAGTTCGACAGCATCTTTGAGATATATGATTGCTAATTGAGTTTTACTTTCATTTATGGTTACTAGACTTATCCAAGTGGGGGACTTTTGGATTAGTGTCTAAGTCCGTAACCAAATTTGGTAAGTACTTGACTCGGTTGTGCATGGTCATTTTGGGTTGCCTTCACCAAAGCAACTTGACTGGAAAAATAAATAGAGAAAGAGGTTATTATGATTTATTAATATATATTATAAGAATAATATATTAAATGAGAAATGATATTTGTTTAATTAATATTGGTCAATAATTAATTAGGAATTAATTTTGTAATCAAGTGTAATTAATTAAACTAGAGGGGCTGAATTATAAATATGTGATAGTTGCAAAGTAGGGCAATGGTTACCCTAGATATAGGTTGGACGAATTCAAGGGATAAGGAATCCTTGAAATCGTCCAAGGATAGGGCTTGCAAGGCTTATCTTTTGGTTACTTGGTGGGCAAGCAACTACATTAGGATAAGGACTGAAACCCTAACCTCTACCCTATATAAAGACCCCTAAGGCCATAGATATCATCCCCACGAGATCCCTAGGGTTTCTAGAGTTGATTTCTACCTCTCCTCTTCTCTCTCTATTGCCTATCAAATTGCTTGTGGTGTTTGTGATCCATTAGAGGTCCTACACTTGCAGTACTTGCTTTCAAGACTTAGAGTTTGAAGATTTGAGTCGTTATTACAATATAACAACAAGAGGTATGTGATCTATCTATCTATGTGAATTTCGAAAATACTAGGAGCATGCTAGGGTTCTTCATGTGTTCATAATGCTGTGTATCTAATAGTGAAAACATAGATCCAAACCTAGGGTTGCATGCACACATAGGATTGTTTGTTCAAAACCCGACAATCATCCACGGAAGTTATTGGTGGGGAATTAGGTTTTTTGGTCTGCGTGTTGCGTATAGCATTTGCAAGTTGAGAAGTACTCAACTGAGGGTCGAACTCCCTTAGAGTACGAGATGTGCGCAGTCGAAACGTGATTTTGTAGAAGTTGCTTGTCTCAGTATTAGATCATGGGTAAAAGGAGTATATTGAGTAGGAATGGTTTATTATGCCGGTTCAGTCACCAATGGTTGGTAGTCAGTACACTAAGTGGGGAAAGTTGGAAAATTCTTAGGAGGATCGGCAGCATGAGAGGTCAATTAGCTATATGAGTTTCAGTAGTGTTTCATTTAGCCAAGAGCATGGGATGGTATGAGTAGATCAAACGAGTGGGGTGGGATACAGACCAAGGCTGGGCCTAGGGTTAGGCCGGGATTTGAGTATATAGAATGGAGTTAGAGTTTGGAACCCCAAGAGGGCTAGAACAGTATGTACGAGAGAGATTCCCGGAAAGAATAGTTCAGGGTGACGTAAGGCAGTTTTGAGCGGTCCAGATATGCTGAAGGTTCCTAGAGTGGTCCAGATAGGCTAAAGGCCTAGTAAGGCGGCCCAGTCATGCTGAAGACTCTATGTGTTAGTAGATTCGTACGAGGAGAATGAGGAAAAGCATCACTAGGAGATGATAATTGATATGGTCTAGCCCCAAGTATTGATCATGTTAGTGGAAAGCAGTGCCTGGACTCGAGAGTCCTTGCGAGCAGATTCAGGGTATATGGAAGTTCAAGAATAGTAGTTGCTCTACATGGATAATGTACAGTGAAGTGTAGCTCAGTGGCACGTGCAGGTGCAGTAAGGGTTGTTGAGTGGATTTCCTGGAAAGGAAAGGCATGTAGCTCCGGAAGGAAAGTGGGTACTCCAAAAGATGAGTAAGTGGAGTAAGTGGATTATCATCAGTGCTTCAGCTATGGGTAGTAAGCACTGGGATTGCACCAATGGTATGGAAACACATCCAGGTTGGGTGTGTGTTTAGTTTACGGAAGGATTTCCGGTAGTGTAGAACTAGAGGAGTTCAGAGGGGATGCATGGAGGGAGCCTTGTATTTTTCCAGTATGGTTGTGATCAGGAAGTTATGTATGTAGTGGTAATTCATCTTGGGGATGTTTGAAGGTATCATCAGTGTGTCGGGTTTTCCAGCCGGAGGATGTTAGAGCAGGTTCAGTATGCGTATGTGACTGCAGGGTAAAGCTCATGGGAGTTGCTCAGGAGCTGAAGGATTTGCCATCCTGTCAGCTCAGAAAGAAAAGAGTTGGTTTCGAAAAGGAAAGCGGGATGAGTCCCAAAAGTGAATTCAATGAAGGATATGCCAGTCGAGGAAAGGGGTAGCAGTTCGGTACCGGGTCAGGACCCGGTGGTTCAGGGTGATATCTAGCATGGTAAGGTTCAAGTGATTCTTGTGAATTGGGGTGATGAAAATATCATCGGGTGATCATTGGTTAATAAAGTTTCTTATCAGAGAAAGAAGTCAATGGCCGGCTTGAATCAGTTGTCGTAACTTTGGGAGGGAAGAGTTGGACTTTATAGAGGTCCGATAGCAGTGTTCGGAGGAACCTGGGTCGGTTGAGACTAGGAGTTGTATTGAGGGAATGCCATTTGGGATGTGTTGTTGCAGGCTTTGAGGACGAAGCCTAATTTAAGTGGGGGAGAATTGTAACACCCCGAGTTCAGAAGTGCAAGTTCAGGGTGCTTAGTGTAATTAAGGAGGATCGACTCGGTGAGTCCATGGATACACTCGACGAGTCGAGTCGCAATTTTGGTCGCGTATTAAGTGACCAAATCGACGAGTCGGTAGCTGGACTCGGCGAGTTGGTGCTGATGGGAGAAAAACCCTAATCTGGGGTTTGTGCCATATATAAAGCACATTATAGCCACCCTCAGCCTCTTTACCTTCCCTTTTAGTTCTAGAAAACCCTAAATCGTGAGAGGCTCTATTATTGAGAAGATTAAAGCACGGAAGGAGAAATTTGTGTAGAAAAGTTGGAGGACATTGAGGATAGCATCAAGAGGGCTTGTGGATCTGAAGTCTACATTAGTTTAGACTCATCTTTGGGGTAAGAAGCTACTTCCTTAAGCCTTTTTCATTATTGTCATCCATAGTGATTGTTTTGGGGGATTCTTTAGCTTGGTTTGGATCCATTTCGGGTTTAGAGGTTAGATATGAAGTTGCAACTTCAGATGTAGGTTGTATTGGAGTCATAAGGGCAGAAAGCATCAGTCCTTGAGTTGTTAGTGAAGCCCTTTGTCCTAAAAGTCTAACCTTAGATCATTTGGGGCTCATAGCTCGTAGAGTTCACGTAAAGTTTGCCACTTTACGTGAGGAATGGCTTGTAGAAGGGTAGATCTAGGGATTGGAGCCCCTTCATGGCTTGGAAATCCTCTATATGGATTGAGAACTGAAGAGACTCGACGAGTTGGATGAAGGTGTGCATGAACTCGACGAGTTGGAAGAACAGCTCGACGAGTCTGTTGAATATTGCCTAGGACTCGGCTAGTCTGTTCTTGGACTCGGCGAGTCTGGTCGTGGAGTCCTAACCTTTTCTGGTTGAACGGTGAATTGGTGAGTTGAGGGATGACTTGGTGAGTTGAGCGAGAAGGGACTCAGAATTGTGGGACTTGGCGAGTCGACGGGGAGACTCGGCGAGTAGGGTTACACAGAAAGGTGGACTTTGACTGAGGACTTTGACTTTGACCAAGAGTTGACCCGTTGACTTCCAAGGGTATTTTGGTAATTATTGGTATTTATTGAGTTTAGTCTTTTGGTATTGATCAGTGGTGGAGTTCGTGTCGGAGGTTGGAGCAGCGTGATCTTATTTCTGCAGATCGGCTTTGTGAGGTGAGTTATCCTCACTATATCAACCGGGTCTAAGGCACCAATGTCGGCCCTTTATTGGATGGAAATTTGGGAAGTTGTTATGTTATTTCTTTGTTATATGTTTGCATCCTGGTAGTTAGGATGGTATATGTTAGAGACCTGGTTAAGGTCGGAACCCAGGTATATAGGATGATGCCATGTTATTGACCAGTTAGGTCGGTATCCTGGTTAGAGTGTGTGATGTATGTGATCTGCTAGATCGGTTGATTAGTAAGGAATTTTCTATATGATTATATGTTTATATGCACTTGTTTGATTGACCGGGGTTTGGTTGAGACGGGTCCTGCTTTGTGCTGTAGGCCAACATACCCATGGAGGACCGGATATCCCGAAGGCCCAGCGAGCGGACCGAATAGGCTGTAGGCCCCACGAGGGCGGACCAAACGTGCTGAGGCTCGGAGAGTGGACCAGGCCGACTGAAGGCCCGGTGTGGGCGGACCAGTCCTAATGTAGACTCAAAGAGTGGAACAGATGGGTCGAAGGCCCGGTGCGGGCGGACCAACCACACTACAGACTCGATGAATGTTGCTAGACTCGGAGGGTGGACCTGGTGGACTGAAGGCCCGGTGCGGCGGACCAGTCACACAGTAGACCCGAAGTGCATGGTTGTTCTGTTAGGATATGATATGTTATGAGTATGGTATATGTGGTTGGCATTTTAGGGGTAACTCACTAAGCTTTCGGGCTTACAGTTTTCAGTGTATTGTTTCAGGGACTTTAGGAAATCGTGGCAAGGCGAAGGCGTGATCGTACCGCTCCTCATGTTTTATGTGTTTATGATGTGGTTCTGGGAAATACTCTGATAATAAATGAATTGAAAACCTTTTTGTAATAAATTAATGAATATTGGTTGTTTTTGAAAAGTTTAAATTGGTTGAAAATTTTGGATGTTACATGCTTGGTATGCTAAGTGATGTCCCAAGCACAATACGGTCCTATTAAGCACATATTAACATGTATAGGACTAAAACTAGTATCTAAAACCAGTAACAATCATAGTAAACACCCATAGGATGTAGGAAACACTTGTAATGAAGTGTTAGAACCAAAAATGAGGGATAAAATGGAGTTCACGGCCAAACCACCATGGGTTTACGACCCAAGATGTGTTCACGGCCCATGAACACATGAAGGGCTCACGGCCCAAGATGTGTTCACGGCCCAAGAACACATGAAGATTTGATGGGCATCTATGAAGGATTCACGGCTCTATGAAGGGTTCACGACCGAGAACTCTTCAATACCATGAAGATGGTGATGAAAAATTGATCAATCAATGCTAGAATCAAGGGGTTTCTAAACATGAACAAGTAAGGAATGAAATACTTACATTTTGAGGCCCTCAAGAGGGTTCATGGTTGAAGATAGTTGAGAGAGAATGGGGATGTCCACGGCTGGAGCTTGAAGAAATGAGCAAAAAAATGTGTGAATCACACACACACACATACACACACACGCACACGCACACGCACACACACACACACACACACATATATATATATATATATATATATATATATATATATATATATATATAGGATGGTTCATGGCCCAATAATGGATTCATGCCCGTGAACCAAGTTTGCAGCCGTGAACTCCCTTTGAGGGTGTTCCAGGCTCAAGTGCAAACTATGGATTCTCAGATAATGCTTCCCAACATTTAACTCTTGAGTGCACTAGGCTTTGAGACCCTCAAACTGACTCTAAACACAGTAACAGATAGCGGAAACAAGTCTGACTTACAGAGAGAGATTTCTGGTTGTCATATCATCCCTGATAGAGGGAATTTCGTCCCGAAATTCGAATTCCGAGTGGTTGGTTAAGGATAAGGAAAATAGGTGGGTACTTTGGTTCTAATTAATCCTTTTCTTTAATGAATTCAGATCCTCTCTGGGTGTTTCAGCGGATCTTCACTGTTAGATCTGCTGTTCTGATCTGTGGATAATGTGTAGGTTGACTTGCCTGACTATGTTCATCCAACTGTTAGGATGTCCATTCGTAGTCTTGAGCAGCTTTTTCCCTGAAGTTCATGGTAGGACTCATACCTGTTTCATCTATCATCGCCTTGTGCACACAAGTCGTATATAATTAAAATTGATTAGAATGTCGGATGGGTGGCTCTGCCCCCAGGTCCACAACTAGACAAGGAACAGGAGATAGGGCAGAAACACACATCCTAAGTCCGTAAAATCCTAATTATATACCACCCTCACGTATACACTAAACATTGATAGGCTAACCGTATCTGTCCCTAGCCTCTGAGCTTGAACTTGACTTGTTGCGCAAGTGGTATTTCCAAAATGGTCTGCTGGGAATACTTTTGGAAGGTTACAGGAGGATACAATGCTCCTCACATGAGTACTTTGGAGGTTTGAAGCGAGATGAATTTCGAGGTTCGCATCTAGTTTGTTATTATGACTGACGAGGGTTTTTTTATTCAGTCGGGTTAAGGCGAAGTGTCTCCTCGGTGACACATGGGTTTGGTATAGTGTGGAATCAGTTAGAATAGACAAGATTACGTCATCGGATCGCGCATTAAGTTAGTCTGAAAGGAGTGTTTGTTAGCACATTAGTGCACCTGCGTGTGTATGTATCTAGCGCTTTCTGTTTTGACCTTGTTATTACTACCGTGAATGTTATGTCCTGTATTAAATGTGTACTAACTAAAATATCATTCTAGTGAATGTTACTTGATATTATGTTCCCTATCCGGTTCCTCTATAATTGCTTGGTGTCTACAAGTCATATATAATTAAGATGGATAAGACGATCGATTGAGTGGCTCTGCCCTAAGTCCACAACCAGACAAGGAACAGGAAATAAGGTCGAATCACGCACAAGTCTATTAGTTCTTAATTACATATGACCCTAATGTTTACGCCAAGTCATTATAGCTTACCACAAGGAGTATTTAGTTTCAACATATACTATGTGCTTTGTTTAGACAATGAAGAAGTTATAGTTAGGATTTAGTTTGGGAAACGTACCTTAGGTGGTTCCGGGGTAGATTCTCCCACAGTGATCATTAGCACTCTTCCTTCTTCACCAGTGTTCCTTGCCAATGGACAATCTCTCTTGCAGTGTCCTGCTTCACCGTATGCATAGCAGGTCTGACTTACTTCCTCGAATGGGACTTGATAGATTGGTCGCATCGGTGCCCTGCACAAGCGGATGGTGTGTTCCTTTCTAAGGCAGTTCTTGCAATACAGCTTCTTACACCTTCCGGTATGATGGAAGTTACGCTTATTACATTTAGGGGGGATTCCAACATAGCGATTCTCAAGTGTTGAGGTGGTTGGTGTCGTGGCAGCATAGGTTGCACCCTTCTATTGTCTCTCGGAGGATTCTTGTGTTGATTGTCTCTTCTTCCCGCTCTCGGACCTTTGTTTATCATCGCCTCCTTTGGTTGCCTCCTGAACGGGGTCTATTATGCCTTGGTGGATCCCATAGTCAACCAATTTTCGAGCCAGGAGTTTGGCACTGTCAAACGTAAGAGGTTTTTTTGCCAATATGTTTCCTTGGATTGGAGAAGGTAGTCCCCAAATGTATCTCTCTACCTTCTTACTCTCCGAGGTAATCATCCCAGGGCATAGTGCAACTAAATCACTGAATTTATTGGTGTAGGCTTCTTTGTTTGAGCCTGCCAAGGTAAGATTCCACAGCTCGTGCTCTAGTTTTTGCACTTCGCCCCTCGAGTAGTACTCTTCTATCATCATCTCTTTTAGATTTTCCCAGCCCATTGCATTTGCTATTGGAAGAGTCAATGACTTGACATGGCTATTCCACCATGTAAGGGCTCTGTCAGAGAAGGTGCAGGCAGCAAACTTCACCTTGCTCTTCTCCGGGCATGCGCATAACTCAAAAATCGACTCTGTCTTTTCGAACCATCGCATTAGGGCGATGAATCCTCCACTTCCATCGAATGATTTGGGTCCAAAAGTCATGAATTCTTTGTACGAGCACTCATTTGTGTGTCCGTGCTTAAAGCTGTTGGTACCACTACCCGATCCACCGGTACCACTTGCGTTGATTTGAGTCATGATAGCTGTCACTGCGGCTGTTACTGTTGCCTGAAAGACAACCGGGTCATACTGAGGAGGCGGTGGTGGTGTGTTGTTCTTGTTTCTGTTTGACTTCTTCGGTGGCATCTTTTTGCCATAAGGTTTGAAGAATGAAACAAAGGTAAGTCCTTAGTGATTACAATTCAAGCGTTATCTAAATCAGAGTTATCTTAGTTCTAGTGTTTCACATTCTATCCTTTTTGAAGTAATTCATAACAGAGGTCTATGCAGCATAGACTTATGAATTTGATAGCGACTACTCTCTAAATGAAGTTATGGGATCTGATTTACTATTACTAGCTTATATGATAAAGGCGATACGCCTGACACATAGTTTGAGCAGTGTAATCACTAACTCACTAAATCATATTAGTTAGCTAATTATTATTATGACATATATGGTGCTCTACCACCTTGCGCGTCTCAGGAGGGGTTTTCTGTCCTAGTTATGATGGTCCTGAATTAAGTTGTTGGAATTTGTTGTCTATGGACTCTCTTATGGTTTTCCTATTCTCTGTAGATCATGCTTCAGGTTTTACCACAGATCTTCATCACTTCTTGATGGAATATTTGCCTCCTCGTATGATTCCTCATTGGCTTCTCTTTTGGTGGTTGTAGTGGAGCGGCTATCTATGTCTAGGTTATTCACGCGAGAATGGTAATGTCTAAAGAATATTATGAGATTAAGTAAATCATTTCTTCTGTAGCTATTGATGATCTGAACTGGGTCCTCCTATAGTTAAGCAGTGCATGCAAACTGTATATAACCAAGATCAAATAGACCTTCGAATAAGTGATCCTACTCTAAAACCACAACCAAACAAGGAACAGGTAGTAGAGCGAAGATCACGAATTCTAAGTCTATAAGATTCCAATTATACATAACCATGTACGCATGCACTTCGCAACCATAAACCTGCCAGTAAGGGTCTTTTAATTTTCATGTGACTTTGTTATAGTGCCTTAAATATAGTATTTTATCTTTATATTTTGTTCTAAGGATCTTTTGTATATAGAGTTAGGTAAGTGTTAGACTTGTTGCAACACCATCATCACTCCTAAACACATGTTGGCCATATCTCAAATAAATATAGTTGATCATGTTATATTTATTCCAGATATGACTACATAACTGCCTAGGTTTGACTGTAGTGTCCAACATCCAAATACTTTTGTTTTGTCCTTCTTGTAATACGTGTTCTTAGTATGTATGCTTGTTAGTATACTTCTCGTAAAATACTTATATTTTAAAAGTATACTTTTAGTCAGAGCATTTCGACCCCATTGTATTTATAGTTGTATATCTTTTACTGGTTGATATATTAAGTTCACTATAAACAATGTTCTGATACCAATCTGTCACACCGCAAACCGGAACGACGGAAACGTTCGGGGGCGAAAGACGTCATGTATAGTATCACAATAATTGAATAATAGTAATCAAAGCAACAACAACCATTGCATTAATAGTATAATGCTTACATTACATTTTATTCATATAATACCGACTTCAAAAGTAAATAACAAGTAAAGACTCGAAGATACTATTCTCCATCTTCTTAAACTCGGTGTGTATACCTATCTACTAATGTCTTGAGAATACAAGTAGGTTTTGAAAGAGTATCAACATTAAGCTGGTGAGTTCATAAGCATTTTGTTTTATAAAATGGTTTGTTCTTTCGAAAAGTGTGTTGTGTTTCTCCAGAAAACCATATATTTTCTTATGTAACGAATGTTAAGTAAAAACAAATGATTCTTACTACTTGCTCTTGCGAATACTTAATGTATACAAATCATATACAATCCAGATCGAACAAATAATCGATTGTGTGGTTCTCCCTCAAGCCCAAAACCAAACAAGGAACAGGAAATGAGGTGGAGGCCACACATTCCACTGGTTTTCGGATCCTTATGTACATAATCCTAAAGTATTCACTAGATACTTACAAAGTTAACTGTATTGGTCCTTTGATATCTGTTGATATTGTTCCTCAAGAAAATCCAATATTTTCTTATGAAAAGCATGATTAAACCCATTCCTTCTATAACTACTTATTTCATACTAGTTACATATAAACCAATATCAAATAGATAGCTAATTGCATGGATCTGCCCTAAACCCACAACCAAACAGGAACATGGAATGAGGTGGAAACCACACATTCCATAGCCTATCATACATTCTTCATACGTAACTCGGTTGTATAGACTAAGGATTTATAGAATTAATAATGAATATTCGTCAGTTGAATAATAATCTCATTGTTTGTAAAGTACTGATGTTTATCCTGGAAAATCCTATATTATCACTAAGTGTAAGTTATTGAATTATCTGTTCCAAATCGAATAGTACAAGTATCTACCATACTTATGTTGTTTAAGCATTGTTCTATTTGAAAACCCTGGCTACCACCAGTAATGTATAGTACTTTTATTACATAAATAAAACTAGTTGAAAAGGTATTGTTCTGTGTATTGAAAGTGTTGTTAATACCCTCCTGTGATCACTTAGTACATATGAGTTATAGAAATTCAGATCGAACAGACAGTCGATTGGGTGATTCTGCCCTAAGCTCACAACCAAACAAGGAACACGAAATGAGGCGGAGATCACACATCTCACTGCATGTCAGATGTTAATTTCATATTACCGTAATGTACATACTAAGTCATTACATAGTTACTAACCTTGTTGACTATTTGTCACCCAAGGTTGACTGTAGCTAATAGTCAGGGTGCGGGATTGTCACTCCCGTATAAATCTATACACAAACTCACGGCCAAACCACCATGGGTTTACGGCCCAAGATGTGTTCACGGCCCATGAATACATGAAGGGTTCACGGCCCAAGATGTGTTCACGACCCAAGAACACATGAACATTTAATGGGTTTACGGCCCATCTATGAAGGGTTCACGACCCTATGAAGGGTTCACGGCCGTGAACTCTTCAAGACCATGAAGATGGTGATGAAAAAGGGATGAATCAAGGCTAGAATCAAGGGGTTTCTAAACATGAACAAGTAAGGAATGAAATACTTACGTTTTGAGGCCTTTAAGAGTGTTCACGGTTGAAGATAGTTGAGTGAGAATGGGGATGTTCACAGCTGGAGCTTGAAGAAATGAGGAAAAAAATGTGTGAATCACATATATATAGAGAGAGAGGATGGTTCACGGCCCAATCATGGGTTCACGGCCATGAACCTAGTTTGCGGTCGTGAACTCCCTTTGAGGGTGTTCCAGGCTCAAGTGCAAACTATTGATTCTCAGATAATGCTTCCCAACATTCAACTCTTGAGTGTACTAGGCTTTGAGACCCTCAAACTGACTCTAAACATAGTAACAGATAGCGGAAACAAGTTTGGCTTACAAAGAAAGATTTCGGGTTGTCACAGTTTTTATACTATTGGTTTTATGATTATTAAACTAAAAATAATATTTTTGGTCTTGAATTTTGGGATGTTACAATGAAGTTTGAAACATGGAAAACAGATGAGTCGTACATTGTTGATGTGACAAAAAAGGAATGCAATTGTAGGTTATGGCAACTAAATGGCTATGGTTGTGTTCATTCAGTAGCTACATTAGCATATTCAAATGTTACACCTGATGGACCATATGTAGACCCATTCTACCGAGGATCCTTCCTCCATTATACCTATAAATAGTCCATTAATGGCATGAATGGAATGAACATGTAGCATCCTACAGACTATATACCCCCATTGACTCCATTTAAAAGAAGAATATCAGGTAGGCCAACAATGAAAAGAATGAGGCATGCTTCTGAAAGGTCTAGAAAACACATGGTTTCAAAGGCAGGGAAAAAGGTTTCTTGTAGCATATGCAAACAAAAAGGACACAAAAATACCACTTTCACTCAAGTGCCAAGGTCTCCTAAAATGTCACAAAGAAACAAAATGTTATTCAAACAATACAATCGATGAATATTCAAGTGGGTGGGGAAGATGATGTTATAGGTGATGCAGTTAACCCACAAGTTGAGGAAGTTGTGAGGGTAAATGAATCTGAGGAAGTGGTGAGGGTTAATGAAGCTGATGAAGTGGAGAGGGTTAATGAAGGTGACAAACTAGGAAGGATTAACGAAGTTGTTGGGCATGTGTATAGTAGAAGTTAACCAAGCAAGAGGAAAAAGTTTGAGAGAATTCTTAAACTAAAACTTGCTAAAAGGGTTGAAGGTGAAGGTTTCTTGTGGCATATGTGTTTGTTATGTGGATTAATTAATGTTATTATTGTGGCTGGGAACAAGGGAATTTATGTTTGTTATGTTAATTTATGTTATACTAATCTTAAGATTTTATATTTGGATTCGTGTATGTAATTACATTATTTATGATGTTCTTAATCACCTGTGGTTACCATCAAAAAAATTGATCATCACAAAAACACGAACCACGACCACCAACTACTACCACAAGGAAAAAAAAAGCGCCTTTCTAATAAGGACAATAAACCAGATGCACATCATAAAAAAAATTCAAAACAACGACAGAAATGTTGTAACCTAAAGTTCTTCAGTCATTTTAAGAACTTGCAGGTTAACACCCCCCACAACAGCGACAACAAAACCCACCCAACAACCCATTTGACTTTGGTGCACTTGTTTTTACCCAAAACGATGTTAACATATGATGCTTGTAGTGAACATAAATGGTTCTTCAAATCAGCAAACATGTTAGATAGATCGAGCTGATCTGCCCTAACATCATTGACTTCATGGCTTAGGGCGTCCAGGTCTCTAGTGACACTACATCGTAGTTCACAAATGTTGTTTGCAATCTCCTCCCTTACAAGCGATAACTCCAATTGTGTCTGGAGCATATTCATCGCCATGTCTTCATGGGTGATTCGTTGGAGACATTCTTAGCCATGTGCCGACTATAGTTGGGTGACCAACTATGATTTGGAGATGATCGTGAAGGCATGGTTTTGTCAATTGAGATTGAAGTTTAGGATGCAGTTTGAGTAACCAGGTTTCGACATCGTTTGGGTCGTTGGGTTGTAATTACGATTTGCCATGTCATCGATGATGTGTCAAACGGGGATGATGTGGCGGGTTACCAGGCGTAATAAGTAAGAGAGACTAAATCGCTAGGTTTCCACACACTTCGTTCCCTCATAAAGCCACTTAATGATGTGGCGGGTTACCATCCGGTATGGTCCTTGCGGATCTTCAATATGGTTGTTGTGGCACCCAACCCTACATGTGAACACCGCCATAGGCTCACGTAGTTGTGGTGTGGCATGTGGTGGGTTACAAACTTTCATATGAGAGAGAGAGAGAGATGACTCCCCCCCCCCCCCCCCTTCCCTTTATCTCTTCCTCTCCATGCCTAAACACTAACTCTTGAAGTTGGTGGAACAGTGTTGTGACGAGGTACCCACCCGACCACAACGAACAACCTAAGTGTTCGTGTATTTGTTTTTGGGTATAGTTGTTCCTTTGTATTTCCATATTACTATGACCATTCTTTATTCTTTGAAACTAAACTTCAATTATAACTACGATCACGAAGATCATGTAGCCTATGTTTTTATATATAATAGATGCTATGCTTTTATGTACAATAGATGCGACGAAACTATCACAGTGATATGGACAAGCAGGGTATCCAGTCCTACATTGTTCCATCTTTTGGGTAGGACAAGAAAAATGCAATTTCTATCTCATTGCGTCTCAGTCCAAATGGAGTAGAAAAATGTTGGCTTCTTCCTGCTCGAACAACAGCAAATGGAGCTTTAAATGTTTAAACGCTTATCATTAGGTACGTTGTATATACCATTTGACGTCATTGTGGCTGCTATACATGTACAAGATCATTTACTCGTACCCTACAATAACTCTCCTAAATGGGTCATATCCTATATGCATATCCACATCTAATCACTCTAGAAGCCTTTGGTTCTTGTACCAAGAGATAGCCATAAAATATAAGAAAATGCTACCAGTGGTACCACCACCAACAGTCCAAAGAAATTTACGCATACCGATGTCCTTCTCAGCAGGAGAGTCACCATTGAAAAGATCAATGTTAATGTTCATTCCAAAGATTCCAGCCACAACCACGAATGCACTCGCTACCAGATTCGCTGTTGACAACATGACACCCATTTGGAGAAGATGATTCTGCTTGTCATCCAACATTATGTTGATGTAGTCTTCTGTATCTTCCACATATTCCCTCAACTGGGAAAACCATATTTGAGGAATTTTAATAAACCACTTGGATTTTGAAACATTTAACACAAATGGTAGAGTGTCACATGCATGCATGCATACCGTGGATAATTTATTCAGTGTACCATCGATCTCAACAAAGTATGCCTCCAACAGCATTTCAAGTTCTTCAACATCACGGTGTTTGTTCATACAATGTCGTGCCATGCTAGTCATTCGGGTCCCACGACTGTCTCTTCCATAAACATTCGATCCAAAAAACCGTTCTTGCTGGCTATTCATCCTTTGGAAATCATCTTCATCTATGCTCTCATTGCCTTCCACAGGACCCTGATCACATGGATCCCTAATAGAATGCAAACACATATAACAATAATATATTCTTGTGGATTAGATTAGGGTGATCTTTGATAAACTTGAACTATTTAGTACTTACTCTTCCAAACTGTTAATGGCTAAAACAAGGTAGGGTTATACGAATTATAGCACATATATACCCACTAGCAGTGGAATACAGACCTGTCATGCATTTCGGTGTCAAGAACTTGTTCATCCGCCAAATCATGTTCATTTACAGAAGTTACAGAAGCATTTTCGAGTTGTAGCTCCAGTTTATGAGTCAAATACATTTCAGCCATATCACCATCATCATCAAGCAACTGCTCTAATTCATCCCTAACCTAATTTTAATAATCTTGAATCCATCATAAACAGAATGGGTTGATATACTTCAAGATAACTATGAAATTTAACGCGTTTATTCAAACCCACAAACCTTTTGAACACGTCCTGAAATAGCAACCAACCTACTTTTAATTTGACGAACACGTTCCAAATTCAGAGTACTAATCTTTGTTGTCAACTTATCTAATGCTGGATGCGCTTCTCTCTCCAACGTTTTTGCCTAGTTCATGATAAAGTTAAAAGAAAAACGTTAAACACAAAGCGATAACTTCAACAACGATAAAAGGACTCACCTCATTGTCCAGTGAACTGCAAGCAGCCTCAAGGCAGGCCTCCAATGCAATGAACTCAAAACAAAGGTGTTTTAGTCCATCTCGGCTATCAAGAGAAGGGATTCCTTCGGTTTTAACCTCTTCACTTTTCTCTTGACTGGTTGTGGATTGTTGTTCTCCTGAATCATATAAATTTCTCCAGTTTGTTTCATCAGAGTTTCCCTCCTGTTACAAAAGAACATCATAATACAAATAATTGTAAAAGATTAGAGAAAGAAACGTTTGTTAATATTCTTATTTACTGAATGATGGAGATGAATACAGATTAGAGAAAGGAAAAGGAAGAAAGATAAAACCTGCGATGCAGTTGCGAGATGATGACGCTGGATACGGCGTTGGAGTTCTTCAACGAAAGGAGCAACAGATGGGTCTTTTGAATTAAGCAAAAGCACCTCATGTGCGGTGATTATGGCCTTAATGTGTTCGAGGTTGATGACGATAGCCCGTTCTCTGCCGAGTACGGTGGAGGGATACGATAAAATGGGGTCAAGAATACGGAGATCGCGTGCAGGTAAGCCCGTCCGCCGCATGACAGCGTATTTACCGGCCTCAACGACTTGGGCCTGACCTGTAGAATCTAGGAGGAGCCATTGCCGGAATCCGACAACCTTTTTTCTGAGTCCTCCACCAATGTTCGGTTGTGGCGGGGTGGTTCGTGTGGGGATTACACGGGCTTCTTCCGGGGTGGTAGCGGCGGCGTTGGTTTTCGACAGCGGTTGACGACGGGCCCTCATTGATGTCAACTTTGACGGTTTGAAATATGTTTGACCGAATCTTATTTTCCCGTTTAAATTTTAATTTTAGAGTAAGTTTCGAAGAGCGTCCTTCAACTATCAGATACTTACAATTTTGGTCCTTTTTTATTTTTCTGGTATTGTGGTGATTTAAATAATTTGTGGCTCATCTTCTTTTACTTCTTGTTGGTTCATACTGTCATCTGTGTAACACATGTCGGTATTTGAATAATCTAGCAATGTAAAGTCAGTCGACCGTTCACATTAATGATAATGAATAATATGATTCAGTATGCTATAGTAAAAAAAAAAATCAATCATATTTGGTGGTGATAAGAATTTAATTATGTAACTTCATTTTTGAATTCAAATAAATAATTATTTCCAAAAAAACCCACTTTGTATTATTGGGACGTAAAGTATTGAAGTCTGTCATAGTTTCACAGTTGTTTCGTGGTGGAATTGGAAAGAGTCTTGTTTGGTAGAATTATCCCTGTTCAATTCTTTGCAGTATCAATTTTTTCTCATTTTAACTCAATTTTACTTTATTAATTAATTAATATATTTGAAAATAAAATAAAGGGATAATGATTTAATAGGGTAAGATATTTTTTGAAATGTACATATTTAGTCCTTATTCTTTTTTCTTGTAAAATAAACTCTTATACTTTAATAATATGTATACATTAGGTCATTTTCACCGGATTCTACAGGTTTTACTGACGTGGAGGGTTTATTTTACAAAAAAAAAAAAAAATAAGGATTAAATATTTACATTTCAAAAAGTATCTTACCCTATCAATTCATTTTCCCTTTCTTTTATTTGTTAAAATGAAATACCCAAGTGGCATCCACATATCCACAACGGGATTTTTCCAACTTTTATTCATCATGAAAAAGAGGGAGAACCCCAATCTCCGTCGACTCTTTTGTGTGTTCCTACACATCACTGGTAGCAAGGAGGAATGATGGCAAAAACAGCAAGGTCGAAGGGGGAGGCAGGAGGAAGTAGAGACGGTAGTTGGCGGCGAGGAGCTGATCTGGTAGCCCCCTCGTCGATTCTTTCTTCCTTTTATGGCAACATATCTCAAAGATGGAGGCAAAGAGAGATAGATCGGAGAAACACAACAGGTAAAGGGTGTTTGGATGTTGCTGTTCGACCGGAATGAAGAGAGACGAGAAAGAGAAGGGTCGCCGCCCTTTTCTTGTTGTTGGAGGATCATCCACCTCCGGTGACTAAGTTAATTAATTGCTATTTAGTGCCACTTGTGCTTACACATCAGCAAAACCTGTATAATCCGATGAAAATGACCTAATGTGTACATATTAATAAAGTATAAGGGTTTATTTTACAAAAAAAAAAAAAAAAAAAAAAAAAAAAAAAAAAAAAGAGAATAAGGACTAAATGTGTACAATTCAAAAAGTATCTTACCCTATCAAGTCATTTTCCCTAAAAGAAAATCTATATATGACCGGTATACTGGGTATAGCCGATCACAAGGATTACATTGTTACAAAAAATAAAATATAAGGGTTTATTTTACAAGAAAAAAAATAATAACTAAATGTGTACATTTTAAAAAATATCTTACCCTATCAAATCATTTTCCCTAAAATAAAACGTTCCTTACTTTTTGACTTTTGCTTCATTACTTCACTTCTTGGAAGTGGCCTTCTTACATTAGTTACTTTCTTTCAAGAAATGATTTTATCAAAATTATTAGTGTTTTCTTAGTAGTGGCCTTATATATGGAAACTAAAAACTTAATTTGTAAGTATACTTGTTATATTTTAATATTATTTTATATCTATTTTAAATAATGATAATTTTTTCTTTCTAGTTTAGTTTAAAAGAATTTCTAGCTATTACACATTGTAATAGTATTTTAAAACTTAATTTAAATTTAAGAGATCTTTTTATCTTTTTGCCAATAACCTCATATATATAGGTATTAGTTGTTCTTATGTTGAAAGTCATCAATGAAAGTAACCACTTTACCCACGAGATGTAGGCAAGGCCGACTATATCTAACTCTCCCCTCTACCCATTGTGAGGGAATCGAAGGGCTTGTTGATGTTTGTAAAAATGTCAAGAAAATAAATTAAGGACCAAAAATGTAAATATATGACAAATTTTGATGGACCGGAGTTGGAGTATACATTGCATCACTTATACGGTCGTTACGATAATGGCCCAAAATCCCGGTTATGATCACAAAATATTAGATGAAATGATGAATCCAATTAGGTCTGTCATGTCGTGTTCGGGTTGTTGTGTCGAGGGTTGGCGGATCAAAATACGTCAACCCAGACACGACTCATTTAAATATACAGGTCATGGGTTATCGGGTCACGGATTGACGAGTTTGGAACATAAACTCATATATGACCCACCAACTCATTTATTTATACAGATTCACAGGTTGGCAAGTTCGTACGTCAGATTTGGGTTCGTGGGTCCGAATTTACACATTTAAATGTTAAACATCCAAATTAAAATTAAAAATATTCATAGAAACATATTACAGACTTAGCCTTATAGGTTACGACTTACGACCATAGACCATTCACCACGAGTTAAAATGTCGAAATCGTCAAATGGTCTATGAATCAATGATATATATTATATAATACTTATGAAATATTAATACTTGATACAAAAATACATTTAAAAATAAAATAATTTGTTTATTAAGAATATAAACGGGTTGGCTGATCAACCCGTTTATTTTTTGAGAAACACATATATAACCCGTTTAATAAACGGGTTAGCGGGTTGACGGGTTGGTGGGTTGAAAAACTCAACACACACCCATTTATTTCGTGTTGTGTTGCGGGTCGTATTGTGGGTCGTGTTATATTTTTATGTTTCGTTTATTAGGATAGGTAAATAAATAGTATAAATGTTTTTATAAATTATTGTGTGAGGAACATTACCTTTTGTTGGATACTCTAAAATAAGCATCTATAACACGTTATAATTAGGTGTACTAATGCAATTATGTAGTTAAAAGAATTATGATTATAAATGTAAATAAACAATGAGACAGGAATTTAGATATTGAGTACAAATATAATAGAAATCAAAAATAATTATTTTCACAAAGTTGTTTAATTTATAAAGTTGTACCTTTCTAAAGTATAATATAAATAAAAATTACAATTGTATCTAGTTAGTTTCATTTGTTGAAAACGATTGATCATAGAGTTATAAAAATATCTATATAAACATATATTTCTCAATGAGAATGAACAAAAATTAGTTCAACTTATTTATAAAGTGAGAATATTTTATCGGTTGTACTATACCCTTTAACTAATTTCATGCTTCTAACATCAATCTAATTAATCAACCTTTTATTTTTTATTTGACATCATTTTGTTTTCGTTTTTTGTTTTTTTGTTGTCTTTTCTTTTATTATTATTATTATTATTATTATTATTATAAATTTCAAAAATCATAAAAAATTCAGACAATATTTTAAAATTCGGACAACATTATAAATTCGGACGATATTATAAAATTCGAACGACTATATAAAATGGAACAAAAGTAAAGTTTGCTTTAAATCCACATAATATATCACACAAATGTAATACCGAACCAATTAATATATCTGTAATAAATAAATACAAACTTTGTTTTTGTTCCATTTTATATAATCATTCGAATTTTATTATGTCATCCAAATTTATAATATCGTCCGAATTTTATCTAAATTTTAAAATGTTGTCTGATTTTTATACAGTTATCAAAATAAATAGGGTTGTAAACGAACCAAACGAACACGAACAATATCTTGTTCATGTTCTTTCGTTTAAGTTAGTCGAACAACAAACAAACACGAACGGATAAACGAACGAGAGTTTCTTGTTCATGTTCGTTCGTTTAACAAATTACTTTGTTCATGTTCGTTCATTTATGTTCGTGAACATGCTAAACGAACATAAACGGACAAACATAAATGAACAAAGATAAAAAATAATAATAAAAATAATAATAAAAAAAAATAAAACACAATTAAACATATATGAACATAAACGAACATATAATATAGCAATATAGTAAAAAGTAATTGAATATACATGAATATAAATAAACTTAAATGAACGAACATAAATGAACATCGTAAACGAATGTTCATGAACATAAATGAACGAACGAGACCATTGTTCATGTTCGTTCATTTAACTAAACGAACGATAATTTTTGTTCATGTTCGTTCATTTATTAAATAAACGAACATAAACGAACTTCCCGCCGAACAGTTCACGAACGGTTCACCGAACGTTCAGTTCGTTTACAGCCCTAAAAATAAATAATAATAATAATAATAATAATAATAATAATAATAATAATAACTAGAAAGGTTACCCCCGCTACGCGGGGACCAGAAGCTTTCAATATTGTTTCTGAATCGATAAATATAACAGACGTAGAAAATGCAAGGATGAAAAGCTCGGGCTTTGCCCCAGACCCTTTTTTTTCATGTTTTTATGAAAAAATATATAAGTTTTGACTGCAACGATTAAAAGTGTCAAAACGGCTAAAATATTAAAGGGGTAGAAATTAACAAATTTTTAGAAAGTGATCAAAGTTGTTAAACCGTTAAAGTTTTGTGGCCAAATTTTAAATATTAAAAGGTTTTCAAAAAATGTAAAAATATTGATTGCAATAACCAAAAGTGTTAAAATTTATAAAGAATGAGGAGCAAAGTATAAGGACCAATTATGCTAAAAAAATAGTAAGTTTACTATTTATTTTCTTGAAAACTTTAATATATATATATATATATATATATATATATATATATATATATATATATATATATATAACAAAATTGGAAAAAATAAAAAAAAATCACATCAAAAGTGGAATTAATAAAAAAAAAAGGTACGTATAGCATTAGTCAACCTAAAAATTGTGAAAAAAAAACCAAACAAATCCGTTTTCAAAAAAAAAAAAAATTGTTTTGTATATATAAATATTGACGTTTATGTATATAGAATAAAAAATTATAAATTTTAAAATATTTGGTTTCTTTTCTCGATAAAAAAACGTGACGTAAAGATTTTGAGTTTTTCAAAGTAATCCAGGGCATTCACATCAGACAGGGCATTCACATCCGATATATATAAATCTATAATCATCAATTTTGCCATTGATCAATATAATTTTTGACGCTTATAATTGATTCTTTAGTAGCTTGTTAATAATGGTTATCTAATTTTTTCATAGAGATTACAAAACTTTTTTTTATTTTTTTAAAAAAATATCGTAGGTTTTTTATCAAATTCGCTGAAAAAAAAAATTAGTTTTTTTAGAAAAAAACATTTTTTTTTAATTTCAAAAAAAAATCTGCAAATTTATTTAAAAACATGCAATTTTTTCATAAAAAGATTTAAAAACAAGTTTTATGATCTCTACTCACTTTTTTTAAGCAGTTTTAGGATTTTTAAAGTTTTTTAAAATTTTTTGTTTATATATATATATATATATATATATATATATATATATATATATATATATATTATGTGTTTGTTTTATAAGTCAAAGGTAATACTTAATTGTATACATTCACAAAAACAAAGTGACTAAGCAATTATTTAAGATGAAAATGTGAAAAATTAAAATAAAGTTATAATTAACTAAATGAAACAACTGTACTTTGTTGCCGACAAAATAGTAATTCTAATCTATTAATTTTTTTTTTATTTTTTCATAAAACTTGCATCGGTTTTAGATAGACAAAGCAATGGAAAGAACTGAAACTTCTAACTTATCGCATCACGATAATCTGGTGAATAAGAAATTATACACACAATGGAGAAAAATCAAAATCAAAATCAAAATCAAAATCAGACAGGACGCTTGCCAGGTTTATCAGCGGCTTTCAGAGTTTTATCGATGAGTTTACGAGCATGACGACTTCGGATCTCAACTCTAACACTGTTAGTCTTGTCCATCTTCACGTACACCTTCTTCGATTTCTTCCTTTTCAATGCCTTCACCTTTGACTTTATCGACTCGATCAAATTCTCGAACTGATTCGTCATCGTTAGATATAAATCAAATAGATCTATACATAGAAAATTAACATATATACAGATTTATTGAGAGCGAATGAAGTGGAGACTTTTAACAAACTGAGAAGTAGTAGAACCTGAGTTTTCTCTAGTTGTAGCTATTTATGGAGTCTGTTGCGTAGCTGACATAATTTAGCTTCAGTTTTCAAAGTAATAAATACAAAAGTTTCTTTCAGGCCCTTGGTCTAATGTAATGTATCATTTGACACTTCTTGCTTTTTTGGGAACTTTTCAAAGGTAAAGAAAGCGATATGAGTTTGTTGTCACTTGGATAGAGTTGAATGCTATCAAATTAAAAATGCTACATATTTGAATTAGGCTTTACGTCTTGAATATGTTTTCATTCATAAACAGTGCACGTCATCAGGGAAAATAAATATTTAAAATTGATTATCTAAATTAAGGATAACTATATCATTTTAATTTCGTAGAGATGTAATATGTAAATTTTATATTAGACATGAACTGTTTTTGTAATTATTTTAAATATATGAACAGTTTCTAGCAAAAAAATCTACACATGAACTTTTCTGCTGTAAATTATGGTTACAGCTTCAATAATTTATTTTCTACATAGGAAACAAACTTACCAACGTACGAAAACTTAATAATTTATTTTCTACATAGGAAACAAACTTACCAACGTACGAAAACTTAATGCACTGTTTTTAATAAAAAAAAATTATACAAGGACTTTTCACTAAATATAGAAACCATTTTTTTAATTAATTTCCTACAAAAAGATCAACCACTCCTTCCACCAAAACATCTACCACCACCTTTACCATTGTCATCAACACATCCACCCACCGATACCACGATCGTCACTACCATCACCACCACTGCCATGGTCACCGCTATCAATCGCCATAATTATATATGAATAATGTAACATCTAATCTTACAGGTATTTGCATTTGACCCTTGAGTTATAAATTGTTTGTAAGATGGGTCCCTAATGGCAATTTCGTGATTTTTGGGTGCAGCTTGTGTATGCTAGGCGTACACTTTGGTACATTGGACGTACCTAGTCCCGAGTCAGTACGTTGTACGTACGCAAGTACACAGGGTGTATCCGATTTAGACCAAAACCCTAATATTTAGGGTTTGTGTACTATTTAAGCATCATTATAGCCCTAAGACCTTTCCCTTTATCAACCTCCACCCCAAGATCAACACTCATTGCAAACTCTAATCTATTTTGAGCATTTTGAGCTTTTGGAATGAGTTGTGAGCTTTCTTGTTTGTGAACAAGGATTTTCAAGGAGTAGGTTTTGCTCTCAAGACATTGGATCCAACATCTTCTATTCATCGTGCACCATTTAGAGGTATAAAACTCCAACATTGGCTCATTTTGTTCTAGATCTTGGTTAAGCTTATATTTTCTTCTCTTTTGTCCCAAAATCTAGGTCTTTGTGAGTATGAGGTACTCTAAAACTTTTAAGCAGTCCTTTTAGACATTTTAGGTCATTTTAAGTCATAAAAATGTAAGGTTGGATCTTGGTTTGTCCCCATGCAAGATTTATCGTGTAGAAAAGGTTTGATCAAGTTAGGTTTTTAGTGTTGGGCTCTGTGTACGCCGAGCGTACGAGGTCAACTGCACGATCTCGGTCAAGGCTCGAGTACGCCTCGCATACGAGGTCTAAGCTGACTCGACTGAGTCGACTTAGCTGGGTTGACTCGCTGACTTTGACCTTTGACCAGAGTTTTAACCAAGTTAACCTAGGGGTATTTTGGGTATTTAAGCTTTTAAATAAAGATTAGGTTCATGGTTTTGGTTATGTGATTGTTGAGCTGATTTTTAGAGCAGATTTTTATTCAGCTTCCATTCCAAATGAGAGGTGAGTTTTCCTCACTGTGCTTGTGGGTCAAAGGTATCAATATTCAATGCTATCCCACTAGATTGTGTAGCCTGGTATATAGGATGTCGTTATGTTGTAGTATTATGTAGATTTGTCTGTTTGTCTGTTGACTGGTCTTATGTTCATCTGTTGTTAGATATGTGTTAATTTCAATGTATATGTCCACATGATATGGTGGGGTCGAGACTTTACTGCTTTATGTTGGGAATTCCAACTAAAAGGTTGTGGGTCGGGGATAATCTAACCGCGAGGTTGTGGACCCAGTATGTATTGGCGATCAAACTGAAAAGTTGTAGGTTGGGGAATTTCAACCGAAAGGTTATCAACCGAGGGTAATCCAAACTGGAGGTTATGGACTCGTGATTTGTCTGGTTATATGTTTGTGTGGTGGTACTTTAGGGGAACTTACTAAGCTTTGGCTTAAAGTTTTACTTTATGGTTTTAGGTACTTCCGAGGATAGTAAGAAGGCGAATGCATGATCATACACAGCTTCTTGTTTTTATGTATTCGGGTCTTGGGAAAACTTTGATTTGAAATAATGCTTCAGAAAAAATGACTCTTTTTGTAAACCATATCGATTCATGGATGGTTTTGAAAATTTTAAATTTATGGTGTAACACCCCGTTTATTAAATAAATTTATGAAAGAGTAGTAGCCCTAAAATCCATAATATTCAGTGATATGTATGTTTTGAGAGCTAACAGCTATGGTTCTTAGAGTATTAGGGGTTAAATCTAATTAAGGAGTGATTATGTACGGATTTTAGAAGTCAGGAGGTGTTTGGTACCTTTTGGACTAAATATGAAAGGATATGTGGAGTTAGGGGCTAAAGAGTAAATGTTGGACCTAAGTTGAAAACAATTTATAGAAGCAGGGGCTATTGGGTGAATCTCATACCTAATTTGAAGGGTTTTGGTTGGCTGGGGTTAAAAGGGTAATTTGTGGGTTCGTTTTAAAAGAAAAGGGAGATAGAGGGACCATTCCTATCAATATGGCCGTGAGTTTCAAACACCGGGTATTTAACTATGCTATTGTTCTCATAACCCTAACCCTAATATGCTACAGTCATCACCCTCTCCATCTTCACTTCTGGTAGCTGCCACCACCATTGGAACCCTCATCACCACCAGACGTCGTGATCAACCGATAGAGAGAGAGAGAGAGAGAGAACCGTCAGAGTCGAAGCTTTGGACGTGGATGCATGGGTGGAGAAAAACGGGGGTGATATGGCTGATGTTTCTGTTGCTCAGGGTTCCATCATCATTTCCCTTCGCCAGTGATTCGTTCTAGCTATGACCACCGTCAGTTGCCACTATTACATCCGCTCCCGGTGAAGCTGTTCACCGTTGCTGTTTCATCATTGTTTTCCTCCTCCGCCGCTGCTGCTTCATTTCATCTCCTCTTCTCCCTCGGTTCGTCGAAGCACCACCAGGTGGGGGTTGGTTCAAGATAGTGTGTGATGTTGTTGTGATTATGTTGTTGTGTGTGAGGGATAGCTTAATCGGAGATCGAGAGAAAAAAAAACCCAACATAGCAGCCGACCATGGCGGTTATTTCCCTGAAACAGTTTTCTGCCACCACAAGCCACCGTGAGGTGGTTGTTGCGAGAGTGACTCTTTGGATGGGTGTGTTTGGTTGCACAGTATATGGTCGGAAAAACAAGATCAGCCGTCGCCACCATCGTGAGGTGGTGGCTGCCGCCATTCGCCACCATCGGCCGCCACTAGGTTATTGTATATATGTGTTTGTATTAGTGTGTGTGTGTGTGTGTGATTATTTGGGGTTTTAGTATTGTAAAATGTAACAAAAAAAAGAGCAATGAAAAGAAAACTAAAAACCACCAATGTAGGGTGGTGGCTACTGTCTCCTGCCGCCACCGGTCGCCGTGTCGGGCGGCGGTGTACTTAGTTGTGTTGGGATTTCTTTTTGGATGTTTCGATAATGGACTAAAACCCTAATGGGCCCAATGAAGCCCTAATGGACCCAAAAGCTCAAACATGTGACTGATGGGTGTAATAAACCCTAATTGACCTAAGGAAAACCCTAATGGGCATAAGGACTTGGTTTTGGGCCTATATAGCTAAGATGGGATTAGAAAACCCTAATATTGGATTTATGGGCTTGGATTTATTGGGACCTACTTTTGAGCCATTGGAATGGAATTGTGTGTTAAGCCCAATCACACCATATGATTTATTTAGAAGAATGATGGAGTTAATAGATTAAGTCCTTAATGGGTTAAGTGAGAAACACTTAACCCTAATCATCATTTTATGTGAAAACCCTAATTTCACTTGGGTTTATTGTTGGGCCTTTTATTGGGCATTGATGATTGGATTATTAATGGGCCATCCAAGATCAAGCAAATGGATTAGAATAATTAATGGGCTTTAAGGTAAGGCCCATATGAGGAGTTGGGCCTAATTTGAAAAAATGAGCCATAAATGGGCCATACTTTAGGCCTTTATGATTATGTCATATTGGGTCATTAGAATGTTGAATGTTGGACTGGACTAAATGGTTGGGCATTATGGTAAGACCTTATAAAGGTTTGGGCCCAATTTGGAAAATTGTGCCATGTGTTGAGCTTTAACTCATAGTTGACTTTTGGGCCTTTGGATTGGGCCTTGGGCTTAATTAAAGCTAAGTTAGGGGTAAAGTAGTATTTACCCCCGAGTATGTATTTATGGTTATGTGTTGGAACCCAATTATTAATTGGGTGATGTTTTGATATTGACAGTTGGGGAATCTGTCATCCAGTAGCTGGGGGTTATGTCTCTGGGGCTTCAGCAGTGTGAGGTGAGTTAACTTCTAGTAGGGGTGGGTCTAAGGCACCAATATCGGCCCACCAGTAGGTGATTATTATTGAGATGATTGTCTTTGTGATAATTATCTGGTTTCCGTTATTTGATATGCTTATTGTGCTGGGATGCTATGAGATATGTATTAGTAGTAGTAGGGGTGCAATCGTCCTCAATTACCGGTTGAAAGATACCGAAGATGGTTACCGGTTGAAAGATACCAAAGGGTTGGACAAAACCCATGCATGCCTAGCAGTATGTTTATGATATGTTATTATGTGACCAATATGGTTATGATGTGCCATTATGTGATGAGTATGTTTATGATATGTTATTATGTGACCAGTATGGTTATGATATGCCATTATGTGATTCAGTATGTTTATGTTATGTTATCATGGAACCAATATGTTTATGACATGTTATTATGTGATAGTTATAGGGGTTAAATAGTTCCCAGATACCGGTTGAAAGATACCGAAGGGGAGCGTAGCTCCCGGTTACCGGTTGAAAGATACCAAAGGGGAGGTTAGTTCCCGAGTACCGGTTGAAAGATACTGAAGGGGAGTCCATCTCCTAGTTATGACAAACAGATACCAGTTGAAAGATACTGAGGGATAGGCATTAAGTGGTATGTGGTATGATGGGGGAACTCACTAAGCTTCGTGCTTACGGTTTTCAGTTTTGGTTTCAGGTACTTCATTTTCAAAAGATGGGAGTCGGCTTGATCGCAGTGCATCACACCATGTTTTCCGCACACGAGATCCTTGGGATTACACCCTAATATGGTTTTATGATACTATGTTTCGATTATTGACACTTTGGTTTTGACATGAGATATTATTATGAATGTTTTTATACCAATGTTTTTATGTAATAACTTAATTAAAAGGAAATTTTTGGCTTGTATTTTTGGGATGTTACAAGTTGGTATCAGAGCCTTGGTTTGAGGGATTCGGGCACACTCTCGGGTGTATATGAACTCAAACTAAGGATTTGGTATGAAAATTTCAAAAGTAAAAATTATTTTATAAAAAGAAGTTTGAAAACGGAAGAGAACTTTGAAAAGAACAAGGTGTGTGATGTGTGCAATCAGCCGAGCTCAAGTAAGTTTTCCCCAAGATACCTATACATGTTATGTTATGATATGATTATGAGAAATGCATGCTAGATTAGGGCTGAGGATCTAAGAGGATGCCTTATATACCTATTGTATGTGCTTGTAGACTTGCATGCTAGTACTGATCAGTCAGTGATAGGATAGCTTGTTTAGGTTATGCCTGATTGTATGAGCCTTTGATTTGCATGTATAGATTCCTTAGTAGAGGATAGAATGGTTTGATTAGAATCTGATGGTTAGATTTTCCATTGTTTGAATGCTGCTTGCTCTGTGCTTTGTGGGACTCTTAGTAATGTGAGCTAGCTATATTCATGAAATAGCTAGTTGACATTACTGGGAATCTTTCATAAGCTGAGAACTGGGTGAGTTCGGGAACCTAGGAGAGCCTAGGATATGTTTCAGTGGGTTAGTAGTGAGGTTTAGTGAGACTGGGTGTACCGATTTGAGGAAGTGATTTGGAGGATTGAAGAGGACTGCTAAGGAAAGTATGGATAGGTGTGGAAGGTAGTATTGAGCTCGTACTACTGACAACACATGATCCATACTCGAATCGTTGAGAGTCTTGGAGAATCTGAGGAGCTTCTGGGAGGAGTTTGTGATCCGGTTTGGGGACAGAGGATGTTCCTTTTGTTGTAGCTTAGCCATTGGCAAGTGAGATAGTGAGCGTGACAAGGTGTCAGACCCTGAAGGATATGCAAGAGTTGCAGATGCAAGATTGACTTAGAGTACCCTGGGAAGAGAGGGTCGTGCTAGGTGCATATAGTAGAGGGTCCCAGGGAGAGACTCAAGACTTCTGATCATTGGGTGAAAGGCCAGCAGGGCTGAAGTCAGTGCAGCTCATATGTGAGAGTGCATAAGGGAGTCTGCCACTCTAAGGGTTTAGGTTGTTGTAGGTGTGGCAGGGTTGATCATGTGAGCTGGAGGTGATTAGGATTCCTCTAGATGTTGCGGGTATTTCATCTTTTGTTGCTACTAGATGGATGTTGGGAATACGTATCGCTTTGGAATTGTGAGTAAGTTTGGATAAGTCAGATATCGGGTCGGTTTTCTGCCAGTGTCTGGGTTATTAAGGATCATATATGCCATCCTACATGCCAAAAAGTCCTTGGTGAACCCCCAGAGGGATGCATCTTGCAGAGTGGGTTCCACGTGTACCGTTATCATTCTGGATCTTTGTCGGGACCTGTGCAAGAGTATTATTCAGAGAACATTGGGTCAGGATTAGAGCGATAGTTCTCTAGTGAAGACAGGGTTCAATGGTTCTATCATTGTTTGGGTATGGTCGTTAGTTGTCTATGGAAGAACTTTGGAGTTCAAGGCACCACCGTTGCTAGGGAAGAACTGGTAACATGAAGAGAGTAGTGTTAGTTGCAGGTGTTAGATGCATAAGTGGTTGGTCATCAGATGTTCAAGAGAATTGTATTTTCGCATGGGTTGTGTACAGATAGGCCTATCAAATCGGGCCGTCATGTCGTCTTTTTGTCTTAAACGACACGACATGACAATGTTTTTTGTAACACAAAACACGATACGACACGATGTCATGTTTTTTCACTAACACAAAAACGAACCAATTAAAAAACGACAACACGACATGACAAAGATAATATTATATAACTATTATTTTATTTAATTCATATTTAATCATATATAACACGATAAAAATGAAAAACACGAAAAACACAACAAACACATGCTCAATCGTGTCAATTTCGTGTGGGTTTGTAAACACGAACATGACACGACACAACATCGTGTTTTTTATACTTGACACGAACACGACACGAAAATGAATTCGAATTTTGATTTCGTCTTGATTTCGTTTCGTGTCATGTATTTTTGTTGTGTCGTGTCATAAATTGACACACCTATGTACGAATAGAGATTAGTGGTGCTGCGAGATTAGAAGTGGGAACGAGGACTCGTCAGCCAGAGTGAGGATTAGAGCCTCTAGTTGTCAGCATGGTAGGTGGATTGAGGTGTCAGACTAGACCGGATTACAAGAGTACTCATCAAGATTTCTGAGGATGGGCGATATTAAGGTTTAACTGGTGATTAATCGCTAGCATTAGTATGCACAGGTTGTTATCAACGGGATACTAGAAAGCGAGAAGGTTTAGGAATCCTTCAATTCTCATGTATCGTGAAGACTTAGTCGAATCTAAGTGGGGAAGAGACTTTTCATAAAGTTCTCCAAATGTGAGTTCTGGTTGCGCGAGGTGCAATCTCTTGGGCACCTAGTCAACCAGAAGGGGTGTTCTGGGCGATCCGACCAAGATAGAGGCCGTGATGTAGTGGGAGATTCCGAAGTCTCCATCTGAGATTCAGAGTTTCCTGGGTCTAGAAGGTTATTACTAGAGATTTATATAGGAATTCTCCAAGATTGCGGTTCCTTTGACCCGACCGACCAAGAAGTCGGTGGCCTTTCGTTAGGGCCTGAGCAACAAACAGCCTTCGAGACTCTCAGAAAGCAGTTGTGCGAGGCACCGATTTTCACCTTGCTGGAGGGTGTAGATGATTTCATGGTTTACTGTGACACTTTGATCACAAGCATGGGTGCAGTACTTATATAATGGGGTCACGTGATAGCAGGTTTCGGGAACCATGTTGGAGTTCCGGTTAGGACTCAAGTTCAGTGATGTGTTAGGTCGATTGTGTGTTCAACCCGGTTTGGAAAGTGTTTTAAGACTACGGGGGTAGTTGTGGCATTCAATAGTAGTCAGATAGTATGGAAAGTGTAATAAGACTATGGGGGTAGACGTAGCATTCACTAGTAGTCAGATAGTATAGAAAGTGTTGTAATACTACGGAGGTAGCCGTAGCATTTACTAGTGGCCAGTTAGCATGGAAAGTGTTGTAAGACTATGGGGGTAGCCATAGCATTCACTAGTGGTTAGTTAGCATGGGAAGTGTTGTAGGACTGCGGGGGTAGCCGTAGCATTCACTAGCGGTTAGATAGTGATAGAGTGTCGTGAGACTGCGGGTAGCCATAGTGTTCACTAGGTTGGTAGATAGCTTGAGCACGTTGTTAGGACACGGAAGGAACAATAGTACCCACCAGTTCGGGTGTAGTAATGAAGATATGGAAATCCACAGATTGGATTTCAGAATTTCCCAGATGGATTAGATCTGGTTGAGTTAGTGATAGGAATGTAGGAACGTCACTAGAGTTACGAGATCAATGAAGCAAGGAATTACTCAAGGAAATTTGTCATATAAGTCTAACGTTAGTAATATAGAAATCACTTTTAGCCTCAGATTTGGTGACGTCAGGATTTGATGCATGGACCCGATCATTTATATCAGAAGGTTATTAGAGCCTCATGGACATGATAACTAGTGGCAACTAGTTCCTGAGAAGAATTTCATTCAGAAGTCGTGTGAGACGACTATGTGGGAGCCCTTTTAGCTCGGCGATCGGGCTGGAACCCGGTAAATTCAGATGACTGACGAGTGAATTGAGACCAGGAAGGTCTCGATAGATTTTGGGAAGTAGCTATGTAGCAGTGTACTACTTCAGGGAGTTCTGTGTTCAAGCAGTTTCAACATTGGGTAGTGTTAGCATTTGTATTTCAGGTTGCAAGTATGGACGTAATAGCTAGGTGATTTGGGTAGTGACAAGTCACTCACAGCGGGAGTATCTGAGCCTTGGCCAAGTATTAGTGGTCTATAAGGATAATTGGGTCCGTGACCCTGTTTCGAAGTGGGAACCTCGAGCTATCAGAAGTTGAGTAGCCTGTTGAGGGATAAACGGACTGGATTTAATGATAATAATTCAGTATGAATGGTCTGTCGGGGGTTCGAACCATCTTGAGAAAACATATTGTAGACTGAGTAGATGTTATCTTGTTGCAAGGAAGTTGTTCACCTGCGGATTTTAGGGCTTTTGCGAAGACTGGTCACGGCTACCCTAGGAGGGCTAGGGTGTGCCCAGGATGGTGACCATGTTACTAGAAGTGGTCGGGTGTGTAAGGAATGGTAAGGAATGATTTCAAGGACGAAATCTAATTTAAGTGGGGGAGAGTTGTAACACCCCATTTATTAAATAACTAAATAAATTTATGAAAGAGTAGCAGCCCTAAAATCCATAATATTTAGTGAGATGTTTGTTTTGGGAGCTACATGCTATGGTTCTTGGAGTATTGGGGGTTAAATGTAATTAAGGAGTGATTATGTAAGGATTTTAGAAGTGCCTGGAAAGGTACCTATGTGTGATCGGAAGGTCTGGTATGCTATAAGATATATGTATTGTATGTTATTAGTTGCCTATTTTGTATGTGTTATGTATGCTATGCTTGATATAGGCTGGAAGGCATTATGTTATAGGCCGGAAGGCATTATGATGTAGACCGAAAGGTCGACACAGGTAGGACCGGAAGGTTTACCGAGTTGGGACGGAAGTTCCTGGAGACACATGGACCGGAAGGTCATGGCCTAGAAGGGTGTATGTGTGTAAGTGGTATATTAGGGAACTCACTAAGCATTTATGCTTACAATTGTTGTTTTATGTGTTTTAGCTACTAGCAAGGACCGTGGGAAGGCGCCGACATGACTCGTACACACACCCGCAGGTAGATTTGGATATAGTTGATCTTGGGATTTGACATGTTTTGTATTATGACTACTTTACATTGGATTTTATGGTTTTTTTCGAATGAAATTATGTTTTAAAGAAATGAAAAATTGTTTTGAAAAATTATGTTGTTACAAGTTGGTATCAAAGCCGGGGTTTAAGGGATTCGGATGCACCTTTGGGCGTATCTGAACTCAAACTGAGGATTTGAGAAATTTTCAACAATAATAATAAAAAACTAAATTTTCTAAAAGAGTGAAGAGTTTTGAAACAAACAGAGCAGAGCAGTGTGTACGGTCAGCCAGCGCCCGAATGGTGAATCCCCAAAATACCCTTACATTATGTGTTATGAGATATGCTATGTTATGTTATGCATGCTAGAGTAGGCTAGGTATTCATATTAGGACTAGAGTGGCCTGATTTGTGATGAGTTCGCCTAGGAGAATTCTACTCCTATGAGATGCCTTGAGAGCGAGTAGGTAGCCAATGCATAGCGAGAATAGAGTACTTGCGATCCGGGATTCAAGGAGGAGGACTTGGGGTGAATGTTGATACGGTGTGGTCAGTAGTATGGGGTCCGTACTACTGAAGACACCAGATCAGTGAGTAGCCCAAGTAAGAATCCTTGGGTATTGGAGGACAAGTAGGGTTGCGTTATCGAGTGCGAGTATGCTCGATTCAGTCTCTGATATTTTTATGTTGTATTTCAGAGGCATCATGGTTGGGACACGACACACACTTGAGAGCAGTGGGGTCAGTGACGAGGAGATCCGTCGATTGATTAATGAGGAGGTGGCTGCTGTCATCCGGGCTGGGATTCCAGAGATGTTTGGGGACATAAAGACCACACTGATTGAGACCTTTGACGAGCGGTATGCAGCTACTGCAGCTATTGCTGCTGCCAGACCTCACAGAGGTGACTCATTGTTGTTTCGGGAGTTCAGCAACACGAAGCCACCAGAGTTCGATGGGACGCATGACCTGATTGCGGCGATGAGGTAGATCTCTGACATTAAGGGATGTTTCTATACTTGTTCTTGTCCAGAACACTTAAGGGTGAGGTTCTCTTTGAACCAGCTTCGCTTGGTAGCGAAGGATTGCTGGAAGTTCGTGACGACGAGCTTCACTCTGGCAGAGATTTCCGAGGTGACCTGGGAGAGGTTCACCGCCATGTTCAGGGATGAGTATGTTCCCCCAGTGAAGAGGGAACAGTTGGTTTAGGAGTTCTTGACCCTCAAGCAGGGTAATGATTCGGTTACTGTGGTTACCCGAAAGTTTCATGAAAGGGCGATGTTCTGCCCTGTGCAGGTGTCTCCTGAGCAGGCACAGATAAGCCGGTATTTGGGCATTTTGAGGAGGGACATTCGAGAGTTCATGTCGAAATTGACGTACCGTACATTTGATGAGCTTCAGGAAAATGCCCAGAAGCGGGAGATAGAGTTGGAGACTCAGGCTAGGGAGGAGGCTGAGTCTCAGAGGATGGATCGGTGGCCAGCTTAGTCTCAGCCGGCAGCTAAGGGGGCCAAGCCCGCTGATTCGAGGACTGGAGGCCAGAAGGGTGCACTTGCGAGAAGTACAACAAGGGTCATAAGGGAGCTTGTTGATCGGGTGCTTGCTACAAATGTGGCAAGGAGGGGCATATCGCCGAGGATTGCCCCAAGGGATTTATGGTTTGCTTTCATTGCAACCAGACTATCCATCGGAAGGCCGAGTGTCCACAGTTACATCAGGGATCGGCGCAGGTGTCTGCACCTGCTGCTAGAGTTACTGAGGTTCGATCGGTGAAGGCCGAGGCTCCGAAGTATCGTGGGAGAGCTTTCCAGTTAACAGTGGAGGAGGTGTGCGTAGCACCCGACGTTGTGGCCGGTATGTATTATTCTTTCTATTTATTTATGTCTGAGATATTATGCTTATATTATGTTATGCATAGGTACTTTTCTTGTGAATTATGTACCTGCCTTAGTGTTATTTGACTCGGGAGCGAGTCGGTCTTTTGTGTTGTTAGCCTTCAGTCGTCATATTAGTATTTGTCGAGAGGCCATGAGTCGACCTCTACGAGTTTCTATAGCTAACGAACGAGCAATGTATGCCATGGATGTGATTCGAGGATGTAGCTTTGAGATCTTTGGTTTGGAGTTCTCAATATATCTGGTCCCGATTGCGATGGGGGACGTGTGTGTTATAGTGGGCATGGATTGGTTGAGCCGATTTGGAGCTATTATAGATTGCGAGCATCAGTTGGTGACGATACTAGACCCTAGTGGGGGAGTACTTACGGTGTATGGTGAGGGTACCCGTCCTGAGTCAGCATTTTGTTCGGCTGCTAGGGCGAGACAAAGTTTACAGTAGGGCTGCAAAAGGTTTGTGGCCTATGTGATGGAGACACGAGTGGCCACTGGGAGGCCAAGTTCGATCGATGAGGTCCCAATTGTGCGGGAGTTCCCTGACGTTTTCCCTGAGGAGTTGTCTGGTGTGCCTCCCTAGAGGCGGGTGGAGTTTCGTATCGACTTGGTGCCAGGGGCGGCACCTATTTCCAAGGCACCCTATCGCCTTGCGCCGTCCGAGATGCAGGAGTTATCCTCGCAGCTTTAGGAGCTGTTGGGAAAGGGGTTTATTAGACCGAGTAGCTCACCTTGGGGAGCGCCGATCCTTTTTATCAAGAAGAATGATGGTTCACACGGGATGTGTATTGATTACCGGGAGTTGAACAAGCCGACGGTCAAGAACCGATATTCGTTACCGAGGATCGATGATTTGTTCGATCAGTTGCAGGGAGCGTGTTGGTTCTCCAAGATAGATTTGAGGTCGGGTTATCATCAAATGAGGGTTCAGGATGAAGATATCCAAAAGACAGCGTTCAAAACTCTTTATGGGCATTACAAGTTCGTGGTGATGCCTTTTGGGCTCACCAATGCACCAGCCGCGTTCATGGATCTCATCAACAGGGTGTGCAGACCGATGCTGGATCGATCGGTGATTGTTTTCATCGATGATATATTGGTATATTCGAAATCCATAGAGTAGCATGAGGAGCATTTGAGGGAAATCCTCAGAGTCCTGAGATCAGAGAGGCTTTACGCCAAATTCTCCAAGTGTGATTTCTGGGTATGGGAGGTCTAGTTCCTAGGACATCTCGTTAACTAGTAGGGGATATTGGTCGATCCAGCCAAGATTGAGGTTGTGATGAGTTGGTAGGTGCCGAGGTCACCTACTGAGATCAGGACTTTCTTAGGGTTGGCAGGCTATTATCGGAGATTTATCAGGGATTTCTCCAAGATCGTCGTGCCACTCACCAAGTTGACCTGGAAGGGTGTTGCATTTTCTTGGGGTCTGGAGCAGCAGACCTCGTTCGAGACACTTCGCCGGAGATTATGCGAATCCCCGGTGTTAGCCCTTCCAGAAGGGATGGAGGATTTCGTGGTATATTGTGATGCATCGATATCCGGGTTGGGAGCGGTGCTTATGCATAGGGGCATGTAATAACATATGCATTGAGGCAGCTTAAGCCTCATGAGTTGAGGTATCCCACTCATGATCTGGAATTGGGGGTTGTAGTGTTCGCCCTCAAGATCTGGCGTCACTATTTTTATGGGGTTCGGTGTACAATATACACGGACCACAAGAGCTTGAAGTATTTGATGGATCATCCCAACCTGAATATGCGCTAGAGGAGATGGTTGGATGTAGTAAAGGATTACGATTGTGAGATCGTATACCACCCGGGCAAGGCTAATGTCGTAGCCGATGCCCTGATCCATAGGGCGAAGGGCACCCCGATTCAGGATATTTGCATGAGATTGACAGTGATGACTCCGGTATGGGACACCATTCGAGGGGCCCAAGCGGAGGCCGTGAGACCGGAGAACCTCAAGAGAGAGCGAGTGATCGGGCAGGTATCGTAGTTTGTTACCGATAGTCTAGGACATATGACATTCCAGGGTCGGGTTTGGGTACCGTTTGTGGGCGGGACGCGTACCGTCTTGATGGAGGAGGCGTATAGATCGAAGTTCTCGATCCACTCTGGGGCCACTAAGATGTATTTGGACCTAAAGAAGGAGTATTGGTGGCCCTGTATGAATAGGGATGTTGCATGGTTCGTAGAGAGGTGCTTAACCTATCGCAAGGTTAAGGCCGAGCACCAGCGTCCTCATGGTAAGTTGCAGCCGTTAGGGATTCCCGAGTGGAAGTGGGAACATATCACTATCGATTTTATCACCAAATTGCCAAGGACTGCTAGGGGTGTTGATGTCATTTGGGTGATCATGGACAGGTTGAAAAAGTGCGCTCACTTTCTAGCTATCAGTGAGAGCTATTCTGCTGAGAGGTTGGCAGAGTTGTACGTGAGGGAGGTGGTATCGCGGTATGGAGTTCCGATCTCGATTGTTTCAGACCGAGATGTGCGTTTTACTTCCAGATTTTGGAAGAAGTCTCACGAGGAGTTGGGTACGAGGCTGCATTTCAGTACCGCATACCACCCACGGACCGACGGGCAGAGCGAGCGGACGATTCAGACGCTCGAGGACATGCTTCGGGCATGTGTATTGGATTAGCCCTTTAGGTTGCAACTCCTTCTAAGACTACTAGTATTGGCAAGAGGGATGAACCTGATTGACCGATCCCATTCCGACCTCGATATGTGGAATCGTCTTGCGCCATATGTACTGAGATTGTTCGGGAGACATGGTCCATCTTTCGTCTATGAGGAATAAATAAAATTGAAGAACCCGCGGATATGTGCAAAACTTTCATTCTTCGTCTCCATTTTAGTGAAACTCTTCCTCAAGCAAGGCAGCCGATAAGTCATCGAAGGCTTTGTGTGAATAATGTAATAGTCAGCATTACTTCTTTTCAAGTTTCCCAAGGTGATTTCATATCTTTGAAAGAAAATGATGCTCTAATCTATTCAGAAATAAGGAGATCCTTCTATATCGAAATTTCAGTTTCTAAAATCATAGGAAAATTCCTGGATAGCCCGGTAAGAATGTGGAGAATAAGTATAGTGTCGAACAAGTAGGTGTAACTGTTGAGTTCTACGGTGGTGAACTCAATGGAGTCAGTTATAGTGATCCTGTTACTGTGAAAAAATATGCTAGACGCGCTCAATTGGGGGAAATTTTTGAATTAGATCGTGCTACTTTGAAATCCGATGGTGTTTTTCGTAGCAGTCCGAGGGGTTGGTTTAATATCTTTAGTTTACTAGAGACATCGACATATTATTTTAGCTCGGTGGAAATAAAATCCTTTTCCTTAGGACCCTCTCAAATAGAAATAAAGAACGAAGTAACTAGAAAGATTGTTAGAATTGCCTTCTTCTAGAGGGATCATCTATAAAGCGAGTCGTTTTGAATTAAATATATTCAAACAAAAAGCTGACATAGATGTTATGGGTATCATTTTTTTTTGTAAGTTGGTGGAGGTTGGGACACGTATTTTCCCTTGGCTGAATTTTCCTATAACAACAGCCATCACTCGAGCATTGGTATGCCACCTTTTGAGCTGTTGTATGGAAGGAGGTGTCGTACCCCCATTTGCTGGGGTGAGGTAGGGCAGCGTGTGATGGATAGTACGGAGATAGTGCTTCAGACGACAGAGCAGATACGGCAGGTCAGGCAGAGGTTATTGACCGCTCAGAGTCGCCAGAAGAGTTACGCGGATAAGCGACGATCCGAACTCGAATTTCAAGTCAGTGATTTCGTGCTCCTGAAGGTATCTCCTTGGAAAGGAGTGATCTGATTCAGGAACAGGGGCAAGCTGGGACCCCGGTTTATTGGGGCGTTTAGAGTAATCGCGAGGGTGGGAAAGGTAGCGTATCGCTTGGAGCTACCTATGTAGTTGGACCAGATTCATGATACCTTCCACGGGTCGCAGCTGAGGAAGTGTATTGCCGATGAGTCGGTAGTGGTACCATTAGAGGATATCCAGGTGGACGCAAGTCTGAATTATGATGAGAAGCCGATCGTAATCTTGGATCGGAGAATCAAGGTTCTAAGGAACAAGGAAGCTCCCCTGGTTCAGGTTCGGTGTCAACATCGGAGAGGGCTGAGCTGACCTAGGAGCCAGAGTCATATATGCAGGAGCACCATTTGGAGTTGTTCATAGCATGATACTTCGAGGGCGAAGTCTGGTTCTAGTGGGGGAGAATTGTAACAGCCCGAAATCCAGGTTAGCTTTATGACCCTTTGATTTTGGAGAGTTGGCAAATTAGTCCCTTAAAGTTGAAAAGTGGATTGGTGAGTACGCTGGGAGTACTGGGGTGTACGTCGTGCGTACTCGTGCGCTTAATTTGTACGCGGGTCATCCGGGTATGCTAGGCGTAGCCAAGGTTATGCCGGGTGTAACCGGCCCAGATGCAAAACCCTAATTCTTGGCTTTTGCACTATAAAAGGATCATGTAGTCCTTTGCCCTAGCCACCATATTCCCTTGAGTGAGTCCTTAGAGAGCTGAGATTTGTGTTTGAGCTTGTGTGTGTGTGTGTTTGAGCTTGAAGTTATCTTTTCAAGGTGAAGAAGGAGAAGAAGGAGCCATTGTTGGAGCTAGAAGTTGAAGAACAAGTGTAGATCCGAGTTCTATAGTGGTTGGAGATCCTTTCTGAGGTAAAAAGCTCAAAGCTTTCCTTATTTTTCATAAGTTTTGCTTTTTGGACCATTTTTAGGGTTTTTGGTTCAAAGTTGGAGACTTTATGTGCAAAGAGTCTCCATAAGCTTAGATCTGACCTTTTCTAGTGTATAATGTGTTGAGGAGTCATAGAAATCTAGTCTTGGATGTGGATCTTGTGTCATGCATGAATTATAGTCTCATTATGGAAAGAGGAAAGGTGTTTTGAGCACAAAGTGACCTTTACAGCCATGCAAAGGCTAAAAGGTTTCAACTTTATCGATTAAGACATATTAGAGGAGTCAGATATGAAGTTTGGATGTAAGTCTTAACCGTTTAAGACTTGAATGTGTTGGATAAAGAAACTGGGCATTACGTTGGGCGTAATCCCAGTACGCGTCGCGTAAGGGATCGCGTACCCCGTTTTTGGAGTGCAAGAGTACGCCCCACGTACAGGAGCTGGTACGCCCCACGTACTGCTTACTGTTGACTTTTGTTGACTTTTAGGGTTTTAGTCAACATGTGGACTTTTGGGTCAAGGAGGGGTAAAATGGTCTTTTACCCTTCTGTGGAATTTTAGAAAGGAATATAGTATATCCTTGAGATCCGTTAATGATTTGGAATAATTACTTGATGTGATTAGGCGAAGCTAGGTCGTTGTTGCGAGATTCAGATATATCGAGCACGTGAGACACTAGACATCATACGAGGTGAGTCTTCTCACTATATTGTACCTGGAAGGGTACCTATGTGTGACCGAAAGGTCTGGTATGCTATAAGATATATGCATTGTATGTTATTAGTTGCCTGTATTGTATGTGTTATGTATGCTATGCTTGATATGGGCCGGAAGGCATTATGTTATGGGTCGGAAGGCATTATGATGTAGACCGGAAGGTTGTGAAGTTATGGACTGGAAGGTCGACACGGGTAGGACCGAAAGGTTTACTGAGTTGGGACGGAAGTCCCCTGAGACACATGGACCGGAAGGTCATGGCCTGGAAGGGCGTATGTGTGTAAGTGGTATATTGGGGAACTCACTAAGCATTTATGCTTACAGCTGTTGTGTTATGTGTTTCGGGTACTAGCGAGGACCGTGGGAAGGCGCCGACATGACTCGTACACACACCCTTAGGCAGATTTAGATATAGTTGATCTTGGGATTTGACATGTTTTGTATTATGAGTACGTTACATTGGATTTTTATGGTTTGTTTTGAATGAAATTATGTTTTAAAGAAATGAAAAATTGTTTTGAAAAATTACGTTGTTACACAACTGGCTCCGTAACACCCTCAATCCGGCTTAATATTTCAAGAGGAGGAAGTAACTTCTCAGTCAAGCGGTTTCGGCTGAGAGAGTTAGAACCGAATCATAGGCATTGACTAGGTTGGAGAGAAGGGCGAAGACATCAGAAATGCAGTTTTTTGATGACAGTTCGCTCGGTCTTTAGTGAATCAATCTCCTTATTTGCATGATTCAGTTGAACGGACTGAACTTCAAGCAAAGTGGTTTTGCGAGCAAGTTCATCCATAATTTTGTTCTCCATGGAAAGATCAGCTTGAAGTTTGTCAAGGCAAGCGGTGATAGAGGACAGAAGAGAGGTTTGATTAGCTTGAAGAGTTGAGCGCACCAAATCAAAATTTTCTTTCTCAGCTTGAAGAGATTTGGAAAGCGAGTCAATGCTAGTGTTGACTTTGTTAATGTTGGTCTTTGCGGCGCCCTGAAGAGATTCCAGAAAAATCTTGGCATCTGAAATAAGACAAGCTACATCTTCTGTTGCTTTTTGACAAGACCGAGTAGAGGCATCTACTGCCTCGGTTGCCTTTTGGATGGATTCATCATGCTTTTTTATTGAAGTTTCAATCATGCCTTTGATAGCAATATCAGAATAAGCTGATTTGGAGGAAGAGGAAGATGAAGCGAGCAGCTTTTCAAGTTTTTCATTCAGATTTTTTTAAGTGACGCTTTGTAACGGGAGCATCTTCATCATCGTCACTTGGAGCTCGATAAGAGTTGTAGTAACAAGACTCAAATTTGACATCTTCTCCACCAAGAACTGGAAAAGATTCTGTGGAAGGAGATGGATAAATGGGTTTGGAAGTAACAGGGGTTTCGGTTCCTGGGGTAGGTGCCCCGTATCAGATACGTTGACACGAACCGGAGGTTCTGGTGTGGTTGTGGTTGTTGTCATAGTTGTTTGAGTGAAGATTAGTGGAGGAAGAGGTGCAGTGGAGGTAGGTTGATATGAAACAGGTGGTCAAAGGGGTGCAATGGAAATAGGTGTTGTAGTATGAGATGGAGTAGAAGGAGGAGGAATTGGAATTGAGTCATTTAGTGGTACCTCGAGAGATGGAGAATGTGGAGGTGTATCTCCTCTCGGTGATCCTTCAAGGTGAACATCATTACCTTTGGCTGATTTGCAGTGATCGTGATCAGAAGGAACGTAGTCTGAGTCACTAGGAGAAGTTGTCTTCGGTTTCTTCGCCATCTTTTTCACCTTTCGCTTCTTTCGTGGAGAAGTAGCAGCATGTTCAACCTTATGTTTTTTAGGCGTGGCAGCTTGGGAAGACTGGCCTTCTTTTTCTTGCTTCTTCGTATCCGGTTTCTTCCCCCTTTTAGCTAGTGTATCAACGGCATCCAGCGCGGTTTGCATCTCAGGAGTTAATTGTCTTGGTCCTGTGGGTGGGAGGTTTCGGTAGTCGGCCATAACCTTGCTTTCGGCTGAGACACACATGTACATCGATTTAGGAATGGACCCAACGAACAGAAAATTGGTTGGATCAGGGACGGTGATCTTCGTTGTATGAAAAGTTGCAATCGATGATTTTAAGGCATCCGCCATGAATGGAACCTGAAAATGCTCCATTGTCCTTTGAGTGATCAAGGTCCAGAATCGTCCACAGGAGATTTCAGAATGTTTTGATGAGGAATTTAGATTTTGCACCAGTTGAGTCTTATTTAGTGTTGGATTAGTGTCTAAGTCCATAACTATTTTGGTATGTACTTGACCCGATGGTGCATGGTCCTTTTGGGTTGCCTTCACCAAAGCAACTTGATTGGAGAAATAAATACAGAGAGAGGTTATAATGATTTATTAATATGTTATAAGAATAATATATTAAAGGAGAAATCATATTTGTTTAATTAATATTGGTCAATAATTAATTAGGAATTAATTTTGTGATCAAGTGTAATTAATTAAACTAGAGGGGCTGAATTGTAATTATGTGATAGTTACAAAATAAGGTAAGGATTATCCTAAGTATAGGATGGACGAATTTAAGGTGATAATGCCTTAGAATTCGACTATGATAAGGATTCAAGGATTATCTTATGGGTTGCTTGGTAAGCAAGCAACTAGATAAGGATAATGACTGAAACCCTATCTGTACACCTATATAAACCCCCTTGGCTCATGAATTCGTGTAAGACCTTCCCAAGGCTTCTTAGGGACGAATTCAATACATCCTCTCTCTTCTCATACCTTCTCCATTTGCTCTTGGTGTTTGTAAGCCATTAGAGGAGTGACAATTGTGACTCTAAGCCTTCCAAACTCAATTCAAGGAGATTTGGGATTGTTATTGCTACATAACAATCAAGGTAACATTATAAACTTATTCTTATTGCTAATATTATTATTTGAATGCTAGAATTAGGGTTTATAGTCTTGGATAACTTGCATGTACAATAGAGAAACCTAGATCCAAGCTTTAGGGTTTGTATGAGCACATAGGATGTTCTTAGGACCAAAACCCATCAGTGGTATCAGAGCCTAGCTTGGTTTCAATTGTATTGATGCATTGTATAACTGGAAAAATCGTTTTTTGGTGTTTTGGAGGCTGGACTCGTCGAGTCCATAGCTGAACTCGCCGAGTCCATGCATACTCGACGAGTCAGCTCGTCAGAAGGAGGGAATCTCGGGTTTTCTTGCTGTTTTTGCTTATGGATAGTTACCTTATCATGTTAGATCAATATTAATCCGATTATATGATACATTTGACTATAATTTTGATCTAATTGAAGATATTTATCAATTAATAAGACAATTGTTTCCTTATATGATAATTGATTAATTATTTTGAGTAAATTGATAAATTGTTTTGCAAGAAATCATTAAATAAATCAAATATGGATAATTATGTGATTAAAGGTTAATTTGAATTATTTGTTATTTGATCCTTGAAAAGTTTCATATTTTCCCCTTTAGGTTTTATAGTTTAAATTTGAACCCAAAAGTTTTGAAGTTTTGAAATTTAAATAGTTAAAACCCTAATGTTTTGAAAAAGGTTTCAAACCTTGCCCTCAAGTTTTGGAATTTAAATTTTGATTAATTGTTTAATTGTGAGGTGTATTTTACACTTTTACTACTTATGATTAAGAACCATATCTCAAAACTATTAATCATATCCATTTATTGAAAAAAATATTCAAACATCAATTTTCATAACGATTTCATTGCACGGAAGTAAACAAATAAATAAGTCAAACCAAAATTTATTTTATTTATAAAAGCACCGGAAAACATTTTTCCTTACAATGCAAAATCCATTGAAAACTATGTATAACTATCTAAGCCCAAAATCTAATCTTCAAGGAGATTTGGGATTCTATTATAACTATCTAAGCCCAAAATCTAATCTTCAAGTCCATGCGATCAAGATCCATTTCTTGTGATTAGATTCATCTTGCTCTTTCACCAAGCTTCCTTTCTTTTCACCGATCCTGCAAAACATTCAAATGCAATCTTATCACATCATGTATTTGAATCAATGAATAGGAACTTAACGAAATTAGATAGTGGATTTTACCTGAAGCGCAATCATACTCTTTGACTCTCCCATCTTTGGAATTTTTAGGCTCTTGGGGCATACTTCTATCCAACGCCCTTTCTCTTGGCAGCAAACGCAGGTCGCTTCTCTTAGAACGTCCTCGGAAGCATGGTCAGTTGACTTTCCCAAAAAATATGCTCCATTGCTTCGCCAAATCATTTCTGATTCAGCAGCAATGAGCATGTAAGTTAGATCAATGAGGTTGTCGTCATGATCCATCATATAATACTTTCTTTTGAACTCATCATATGATTCAGGGAGTGATTGTAGAACCCAGTTCACAGCCAACTCATCGGGAAATGAAACACCCAACATAATCAACCTATCGATGTGTGATTTCATTCCTAGAATGTGGGCACACACAGATTTACCATCTTCATGTTTCATTTCTAATAGGGCCTTAGTGATATTTAACCTTTCAATTCTTCGATCTTGTGGGTTAGGGAGAATAATTGGAGGAGGTGGAGGAAGTGAAGCATGATTTCTTGTTCCTCGATCGATTCGTGGACTACCATCTTCATGTGGAATGCTTGTTCCACGGGATTCGGGAAGACCATAGTTGTCAAACTTTGACATCTACAAAACGGGAGAAAATGAATTCAAGTTAGTTGATTGATTGAGTCCTTAGTAAATCACCCAAATGAAATACTAAGGCTAGGACCCAACACAATATTCCACAACTCGGGAGAGGGATGTTGTAACCCTAATTGCAGAATATTTGAAGGTAAGTGAATGACAATTCACTAATTTCCACCACAAAAAACGAAAAGAAATTTAAGTTTTAAATCTATGAAAACTCCTAGATCCTTTGAGATTTGTTGAACATTTCAATGGCATGTTTAAATCTCGATATGCCCCTCTTGTTTATGAATGGGATGTCGAGGATCACAAAGCGGGTGTGAATAACCATGCAAACTTACATGGTGCCCTCACATGTTACAGTCACCTATTCGATGTGCCGGTAAACCACACACGCTCCACCGAACTATGACAAACATTGAGTCACCCTTTGTTACCTTTGCTTAGAACCATTTAGTGTGTCGGTAAACCAAACAGGCTCCACTAACGTCTTCGTAATGGCACAAAGTGTAATTTCATGGAATTGCATCAATTCACTTTTGCCTAAGTAACTAAGATTGGGAATTTGAAAAACATTTAGTTACCTTGTATTTCATTATACTTATAATGGAAGGTTTCTTCCTATCCTACCCGTTCGGCTAATGACCCTCCACTAGTCAAGAGTGCGGTGGGTAAGAGTGGATACCCATTCAATCGCCATTTTATAGGCAATTTCCTTAAACACCCCTTATAGACCAGCTTCGTGAATGAGTCCTACTAACGGTAAGACTGACTTTTACTCATACATACATATATATATATATATATATATATATATATATATATATACAATGTTAGATTTTTAATGTTATATATATATATATATATATATATATATATATATATATATATATAGTATAGGGTGTATTTTACACTTTTAAAATACTAGGTGATCAAATTTAACAATTATACTTTTAATTCAATTAAATTGTAAACCTAAACTTTTATGGATTTATTAAACTTCTTTTAATTATACACCTTAATTAATTAATAAAACCATAAGGGTGTGATTTGAACTTTTCAAAATGTTACTAGGGTTTTAGAATTTAACATTTCTAATTAAACTTTTAATCAACTTTTAAATTCCAAAACTTGAGGGAAAGTTTTGAAACATTTCAAAACATCAGGGTTTAGAATTTAAATATATATCACAATTAAACTATTAATCAAAATTTAAATTCCAAAACTTGAGGGCAAATTTTGAAACCTTTTTCAAAACGTTAGGGTTTCAACTATTTAAATTTCAAAACAACAAAACTTTTGGGTTCAAATTTAAACTATAAAACCTAAAGGGGTAAATATGAAACTTTTCATAACAACAAGGATCAAATAACAAATAATTCAAATTAACATTTAATCATATAATTATCCATATTTGATTTATTTAATGATTTCTTGCAAAACAATTTATCAATTTACTCAAAATAATTAATCAATTATCACATAAGGAAACAATTATCTTATTAATTGATAAATATCTTCAATTAGATCAAAATTATAGTCAAATATATCATATAATCAGATTAATATTGATCTAACATGATAAGGTAACTATCCATAAGCAAAAACAGCAAGAAAAATCGAGATACCCTCCATCTAACGAGTTGACTCGTCGAGTCAGGCTTGGACTCGTCGAGTCTGTATGGACTCGGCGAGTCCAGCCTCCAAAACACCAAAAAACGAATTTTTTGAACATGTAATGCATTAGTACAATTGAAACCAAGCTAGGCTCTGATACCACTGATGGGTTTTGGTCCTAAGAACATCCTATGTGCTCATACAAACCCTAAAGCTTGGATCTAGGTTTCTTTATTGTACATGCAAGTTATCCAAGACTATATACCCTAATTCTAGCATTCAAATAATCATATTAACATGAGAATAAGTTTATAATGTTACCTTGATTGTTATGTAGCAATAACAATCCCAAATCTCCTTGAATTGACTTTGAAAGGCTTAGAGTCACAAATATCACTCCTCTAATGGTTCACAAACACCATAAGCAAGAGGATGAAGAGGAGAGAGGATGGAGGCTGCCCAAAAACGTGTGAAACCCTAAAAAGATCATTAGCCACGTTTTTGGGTCATAAGGGTCTTATATATAGTAAGGCTATTAGGGTTATCTAACAAGGAAACCCTAAATTGGATGCTTAAGCCCTAAGCAACCCATGGAGCCCTTTCCTCAAGGCCTTGGACGATTTCATATGGGCTTCCCCATAGAATTCGTCCACCTTATCATATAAGGCAATCCATGGCCTGAATTATAATTATCTTATAATTACAATTCCAGTCCCTTAAGTTTATTTAATCTCTTTTAGTCACAAAACTAATTACTAATTAATTATTGACTAATATTAATTAAACAATATGATTTCTCCTTTAATATATTATTCTCATAATACATTAATAAATCATATTTAATCCTTTCTCTCCTTAATTCATCCTATCAAGTTTCTTTGGTGAAGGCAACCCAAAAGGACCATGCACCATCGGGTCAAGTACATACCAAAATAGTTATGGACTTAGACACTAATCCAACAGATCAACATTAGAGAATGCTTGTACGAAAAATCCTAATTTAGCAGGATACCATAGACCGAGAGACGAGGTTCCCTTCAAATATCTGAAGATGTTCTTAACAGCCAATATGAGCTTCGCGTGGATTATCCTGGAACCTGGCACAATAACAAACCGAAAACATAACATTTGGTTTACTAGCTATTAGATACATAAGAGACCCTATCATTTGCCGATAGAGGGTGATATCAATAGCCAGTTTCTCCAAAGATGGTGTCAGCTTCGTTCCAAATGCCATCGGAACCTTCACTTTGGAATCCCCCATCATGCCATACTTATCCAGCAGTGTCTTCGTGTAAGCCTCCTGATTGATAAATATGCCTTCGGGTCCCTGTCTAATATTCAAGCCAAGGAAAAATTTAATTGGACCCATTGAGCTCATTTAAAACTTAGTCTCCATCAACTTCCTGAATTCAGTTGTTAGGCTGGGATTCGTGGAACCGAAGATGATGTCATCGACGTAAATTTGGACGATCATCAAGTGGTTACCCTCTTTCTTGTGAAAGAAGGTTGGGTCAACCGAACCTTGTTTAAACTTGGACATTTTTAGAAATCGAGTAACAGTTTCATACCAGGCTCTAGGAGCTTGCTTCAACCCACAGACGACATTATCCATAATATAGCAATGATCAAGATACCTTTCATTTACGAAACCCGGTGGTTGCTAAACATATATAGTCTCCTCGGGTTCTCCATTCAGGAAGGCACACTTGAAATCTGTTTGAAAGACTTCAAAGTTTTTATGTACAGATGCCAGAAATATTCGAACCGATTCTAACCTTGCTATTGGATCGGAAGTCTCTTCGTAGTCTATCCCTTCTTCCTTACAGTATCCCTTCACCACCAACCTAGATTTGTTGCGAATTACATTTCCTTCTTTGTCCATCTTGTTTCTGAAAATCCATTTTAACTCGACTACAGATTCATCTTTGGGAGTGGGAATCAACCTTCAAACTTGGCTTCGCTCAAACTCATTGAGTTAGTCTTGCATAGCTTGAACCCAATCAGAGTGATCAAGTGCAATATTCACCATTTTCGGCTAAATCTTGGAAACGAAGGAGTTAAACATGCAAAATTCTACTTGACAGAATAATGCAGTTTGCTTCGCTTTTAATTGAGAGCATGTGAGAACTCTCTCAGACGATTCGCCAATCACTTGAGTTGTTGGATGATCGTGTGTCCATTTAACAAGTGGAGGATAGTTTGGATCATAAGCAGGATCCAATTCACCATGAATTTCTTCTTCAAATTCTTATTAAGAGTCTTCATTATTTGTTTTTTTATTCTCCCCCTCAAATGATGAAACGATTTCAACATCCGATTCACAATACTCCCCCTCGAATGGAACTTCATGGGTATTTGCTAGTGATCGAATCCATTTTGGCCCTTATTAGAGAAAAGGTGGTAAAAGAGTACGCGGGGCGTACTAGAGTGTACGCTCAACGTACTCGAATGCGTGCATGTGACATAAAGGCCACCTAGTATGTTGGGCGTACTAGTGGGCACGCTAGGCATACTAGGCCCAGAATGAAACACTAATTGTTAGTGAGCTCCCTATTTAAAGGACATGATAGCCTCATTCCTGGCCACCATTCCTAAATACCAAACCCTCATAACCCTAAATCTTCATCCTTATAGCTGGAGAGTGCATTTGATAGCTTGTGAGTGTAATCTTGTGTTCTTGAAGTAGAAAAGAAGATTGGAGAGGAAGGAGTGAGAGCCCTAGGAGTTTGGATCTGAGCTTAGCTGTGTGGACAGCTTCACAAAAAGGTATAAAGCTTCAAGATTTCTTATTCTATGGTTTGGTTCATTCATATGGAGTGTTTTAGGGTTTTTGTCCCAAAAGATGGATACTTTATGAGATAATGAGCTCTAGAGACCTTGATCTACCCCTTTTCAGTGTATTTTGTGAAGTGGAGTCATAAAAATCCAATCTTGAAAATTAGGAGTGAGCCATGCATGATTTATGAGCTTCATAAGGAAAGGAGATGGGTGTTAACAGTGTTTGTGACCTAATCTGCCATGCAAAGGCTTAAAGCCACTGACTTTATGGATTAAGAGACATTAGGGAGTCCAGATCTGAGATATGAGCCTATGTCTTAACTAATTAAGACCAAAAATGTAAGGAGAGTGAAACTGGGATGTACACCGGGCGTAATCCCAATACGCACAGCATAGGGGTCGAGCATCCCTGATGCCTGCACGGTAGCCGAGTACGCCTAGTGTAGAGAGTCGGTACGCGTAGTGTACTCCTTGCCGTTGACTTTCGGTTGACTTTTAGGGTTTGGTCAACATGTGGTCTATTAAGCCCATGGAGAAGTAAAATGGTCTTTTACCCTTCTTTGAGTTCATGGAAGGGTTAGTCTAGCCTTGTGAGAGTCGTTATTAATTAGGGATAATTATTGTTTGTGTTAGGCGGAGGCTAGACCGGTGATTCGAGTTCGAGAATATCCGAGTTCTTATGATGTGAGTGTTCTCACTATACTTTACCTAGAGTGGTAATTATATGTTACCATAGGGTCTTATGTGCTTTCTTGAGTTATGTATTTTCTGTGTGCTATATTTTTGAGATATTTAGACCGAACCGGAGGGTCCTCACTTAGACCGCACTAGAGGGTCCAACGAGCAGTGAGACCGAAGGGTCCTCACTTAGACCAGACCAGAGGGTCCAACGAGCGGTGGGACTGGAGGGTCCCACTGAGACACATTAACCAGAGGGTCTTGTAGAGCTATAGCCTCGAGTGGCTAATTATATGTGTGGTATTTTGGGGAACTCACTAAGTTTCATGCTTACCTTGTTATGTGTTATGTGTTTCAGGTACTTCCGAGGATCACGGGAAAGCACCGTCTTGATTGCACACACACACCTGAGTTGGAGTTATGTTTATTGTGGATCCTAGATTTGTAAAAAACTAATTTGAAATATGTTTTGACATTGAGACTTAAAGTTTTGGAGAAATATGATATGTAATTTACCGTGTTTTAAAACTTAAAAATTGGTTGAAAATTTTACGTTGTTACAAGTTGGTATCAGATCCTTGGTTTGAGGGATTCAGATGCATCTTTGGGTGTGTATGGACCCAAAATTGAGGGTTTGATAAAAAAAAAATTCAAAAGAAACGATTTTTCTAAAAACGAGTAAGAGTTTCTAAGAGAAAAACGAGAAGAGTAATGTGTACAATCAGCCAGAGCCCGGATAATGATTTCCCAAAATACCCTTATTTCTGTGCTATGAGATAGTCATGAGATATTATGAGATATATTGTGCATGCTAGAGAGTAGGCTAGGTATTTCATATTTTAGGACTAGAGTGACCTGATTTGTGATGCCATAGCCTAGGAGTTACTGTTACTTGTGAGTTGCTTGAGTGCGAGTATGTAGCAGAGATGAGCTTATGAGAGGCCTACTTTGAGAGTAGTAGATGCTAGATGAGAAATAGAGTACTTGTGATATAGGATCCAAGGAGGGAGACTTGGGGTGAACACAAATGCGGTGTGGAAGGTAGTATTGACCCCGTACTACTGGAAACACCTGATCGGTGAGCAGTCCATGTAAGAATCCTTTGGATGCTAAGTAACGAGAATGGGTGGGTGATCAAGTGTTAGTATTCTCGATCGAGTCTTTTATTATTTTGTGTTGTGTTTCAGAGACATCATGGTGAGTACGCGCCACAACCCGGAGAGAAGTGGGGTCAGCGATGAGGAGATTAGTCGGATGATTCATGATGACGTGGCTGTAGCTATCTGAGAGGTTATCCTAGAGATGTTCGGGTCTATTAAGACCACACTGATTGAGATGTTTAACGAGAAATACAATGCTATTTCTAAGGCAGCTGCTGCTACAACCACCGTAGTTGTTGTTGCTGCCAGGCCACATAGGGGTGACTCATTGATGTACCAAGAGTTCAGCAACACGAAGCCACCAGACTTTGACGGGACTCAGGATCCGATTGCCACGATGATATAGATCTCTGACATTGAGGGGTGCTTCTACACTTGTTCATGTCTGGAACATTTAAGGGTACGGTTCGTGCTGAACCAGCTTCGCTTGGGGGCGAAGGACTGGTGGAGGTTTTTGACAGCCAGTTTCACTCCTACAGAGCTCATTGCAGTGTCTTGGGAGATGTTTAGTGCTATGTTTCTAGATGAGTATGTTCCTCCAGTGGAGAGGGAACGGTTGGCTCAAGAGTTTTTGTCCCTCAAGCAGAGGACAAAGTCTGTGACAATGATTATGAGAATGTTCCATGAGAGGGCGTTGTTTTCCCCTGAGCACGTATCTACCGATCGGGCATGAATGAGCCAATATTTGAGCATACTAAGGAGGGATATTCAGGAGTTCATGGCGAACTCGACATACTGGACATTTTTTGAGCTCCAGGAAAATACCCGAAAGAGGGATATTGAGCTAGAGACTCAAGACAAGGAAGAGGCGGAGTCTAAGGGGAGGGATCGGCGGCCGGCATAGTCTCAGCCGGTAGACAAGCGGGCAAAGCCCACTGATTCGAGATCCTAGGGCCAAAAGGGCCACACTTTTTGGAATTGTGGCAAGAGTCATGATGGGGTATGCAGAGCGGGGGTGTGCTACAAGTGTGGCAATGAGAGGCATATCGCAAGGGATTGTCCCAAGGGGTTTGCAGTTTACTTTCACTGCAACCTGACTGGTCATTGGAAGTCCGAGTGCCCACAACTGCTTCAGGGATCAGCATAGAGATCTGCACCTGCTGCTATTCGAGCTACTGAGAGTCGGCCCACAAAGGACGAGGCACTAAAGGCTCGCAGGAGAGCCTTTCAGCTAACAATGGAGGAGGTCCGTGCAGCATCCGATGTTGTGGCTGGTATGTGATCTTTTACTTATTCTACTGTTTAGTATATGGTGCTTAGTTTCTGATATGCATAGGTACTTTTCTTGTCAGTTATGTACCTGCCTTGGTGTTATTTGACTTGGGTGCGAGTCGATCCTTTGTATCATTAGCATTTAGTCATCACATCAATATCCGACGAGAGGCGTTGAGTCAACCTCTGAGAATTTCCAAAGCCAATGAGCATGCGGTATATGCGACTGATGTGATCCGGGGATGTTCGCTCGGGATTTTTGGTGTTGAGTTCCTGATAGATCTGGTTCTGATCACGATGTGTGATGTTTGTGTCATTCTAGGCATCGACTGGTTAAGTCGATTCGGAGTTTTGATCGACTGCGAGTGCCAGTTGGTGACCATACGAGACCTTAGTGGGGGAGTGCTTACTGTGTATGGTCATGGTACCCGATCTGGGTCAGCATTCTGCTTAGCTGCCATGGCAAGGTAGAGTCTACAACAGGGTTATAGGGGTTTTGTAGCGTATGTGATGGATACGCGAGTTGATGCGAAGAGATCGAGTTCTATCACTGAGGTTCCGATAATGAGTGAATTTCCGGATGTTTTTCCCGAGGAGTTACCAGGTGTGCCTACCGATAGGTAGGTGCAGTTCTGGATTGATTTGGTTCTGGAGGCGGTGCCTATCGCAAAGGCACCTTATCGCCTTGTGCCGCCTGAGATGCAGGAGTTATCCTCACAGCTCCAGGAGCTGTTAGGGAAGGGCTTTATCTAACCGAGTAGCTCTCCATGGGGAGCGTTGATCCTTTTTGTGAAGAAAAAGGATGGTTCACACCGGATGTGCATTGATTATCAGGGTTGAACAAGCTGACGGTCAAGAACCGTTATCCGCTACCGAGGATCGATGATATGTTCGATCAGTTACAGGACGCATCTTGGTTTTCCAACATCGACTTGAGGTCTGGATATCATCAGATGAGGGTCCGCGAGGAGGATATCTATAAGACGGCCATTAGGAATCTTTATGGGCATTACAAGTTCGTGGTGATGCCTTATGGGCTCACCAACGCACTGGCAGCGTTCATGGATCTCATGAACCGGGTGTGAAGGCCTTTGTTGGATCGATCGGTGATCGTGTTCATCGACAATATTTTGCTGTACTCGAGATCCAAAGAGCAGCATGAGGAGCATTTGAGAGAGAATCTTGTGGTATTGAGATCAAAGAGGCTTTATGCCAAATTCTCCAAGTGTGATTTCTGGTTACGAGAGGTCCAGTTCTTGGGACACCTTGTTAATCTGAATCGGATTCTGGCCGATCCAACCAAGATTAAGGCAATTATAAGATGGGAGGTGTCGAGATCCCCCACCGAGATCAGGAGTTCTCTAGGGTTGGCCGGCTTCTATCGGAGATTTATCAGGGATTTCTCCAAGATTGTCGTCCCCCTCACCAGGTTGACCCAGAAGGGCATTACTTTTATTTGGGGTCCTGAAGAACAGACTTCATTTAAGACTCATCGCCAGAGATTGTGCGAAGCCGCGGTGTTAGCCCTTCCCGAGGGAGTGGAGGACTTTGTGGTTTTCTATGATGCATCCATATCCGGGTTGGGAGCGGTGCTGATGTAGAGAGGGCACATGATAGCATACGCATCAAGGCAGTTAAAGCCTCATGAGATGAGATATCCCACCTACGATCTAGAGCTGGGGGAAGTGGTGTTCACTCTCAAGATCTGGCGCCACTATTTATATGGGGTTTGGTGTACCATATACACGGACCACAAGAGCCTGAAGTACCTCATGGACCAGTCCAACCTGAATATGCGACAGAGGAGATGGTTGGATGTGGTGAAAGACTATGACTGTGAGATCCTGTATCATCCGTGCAAGGCTATCGTGGTAGCTGGTGTTCTGAGCCGTCGAGCAGAGAGTGCCCCGATTAGAGACATGTGAATAAGGATGACAGTGATGACTCCAGTCCTGGATACCATTCGAGAGGCCCAGGCGGAGGCCGTGAAACCGGAGAACCGCAAGAGGGAGTGGGTGATTGCTCAGGTTTCATAGTTTATGACAAATAGCCGAGGGCTTATGACCTTCTGAGGGTGGATTTAGGTGCCCTATATGGGTGGAGCTCAAGGCATACTGATGGAGGAAGCGCATAGATCGAGATTTTCGATCCACTTTGGGGCCACTAAGATGTATTTGGACTTGGAGAGAGATTATCGGTGGCCCTGTATGAAAAGGGATGTTGCATGGGTAGTTGAGAGGTATTTGACCTGCCGTCGGGTCAAGGTAGAGCACTAACAACTGCATGGTCCATTGCAGCCTTTAGAGATTCCCCAACGGAAGTGGGAGCAAATTACCATGGATTTTATCACCAAACTACCGCGAACGGTGCGTGGAGGTAACGCGATTTGGGTGATTATGGATAGGCTAATAAAGAGTGCTCACTTTCTTGCTATTAGTGAGAGCTCTTCTACATATAGATTGGTCGAGCTCTATGTGAGAGAGGTGGTAGCTCGGCGTGGAGTGCCGATCTCGATAGTTTCGGATCATGACGTGCTTTTCACTTACAGGTTTTGGAAGAAATTTCATGAGGAGTTGGGCACACGCTTGCATTTCAGCACTGCATATCACCCACAGATGGACGTGTAGAGTGAGCAGCTGGTTCAGACACTCGAGGACATGCTACGTGCATGTGTCATGGAATTTGGAGGAAGTTGGGATACCTACCTACCACTGGCTGAGTTTTCTTACAAAAACAACCATCGTTCGAGTATTGGTATGTCTCCATTTGAGCTTTTGTATGGGAGGAGGTATCGGACAGGCGACGATCCAAGCTAGAATTTCAGGTCAGACAGAGGTTACTGATGGCCCAGAGTCATCAGAAAAGTTATGCGGACAGGCGACGATCCAAGCTAGAATTTCAGGTCGGAGATTAAGTGCTCCTGAAGGTATCCCCATGGAAAGGGGTGATCCGATTCAGGAAGCGGGGTAAGCAGGGACCCCGATACATCGGTCCTTTCAGAGTAACCACCAGAGTGGATATAGTAGCATACCAGTTGGAGCTACCTACATAATTTAGTCAAATCCATAACACGTCCATGTATCCGAGTTGAGGAAGTGTGTAGCCGATGAGACAACAGTGGTACTACTAGAGGACATTCAGGTGGATGCGAGCTAGAATTACATCGAGAGGCCGATCACGATTATGGATCGAAAGGTTAAGGTTCTGAGGAACAAGGAAGTGCCTCTGGTTTAGGTTTAGTGGCAACATCGGAGGGGGTCCCAGCTGACTTAGGAGCCGGAGTCGGAGATGCGGGAGCAGCATCCTGACTTATTTGTGGAGCATGACTTCGAGGGCGAAGTCTGGTTCTAGTGGGGGAGAATTGTAACATACCAAGTCCAAGTATATTTTGTAAAACCTTTATCTTTTGAGCTCTTGTCCATTTTCGCCCTTATTAGAGAAAAGGTGGTAAACAAGTACTTGGGGGTACTAGAGTGTACGCTCAGCGTACTCGAATGCGTGCATGTGATGTGGAGGCCACCTAGTACGCTGGGTGTACTAGGCCCAGAATGAAACCCTATTTGTTAGTAATCTCCCTATTTAAACGACATGATAGCCTCATTCCTGGCCACCATTCTCAGACACCAAACCCTCCTTAACCCTAAATCTTCGTCCTTATAGTTGGAGAGTGCATTTGAGAGCTTGTGAGTGTAATCTTATGTTCTTGAAGTAGAAAAGAAGCTTGGAGAGGAAGGAATGAGAGCCCCATGAGTTTGGATCTGAGCTTAGTTGTGTGGAAATCTTCACAAAATGGTATAAAGCTTCAAGCTTTCTTATTCTATGGTTTGGTTTATTCATATGGAGTGTTTTAGGGTTTTGGTCCCAAAAGATGGAGACTCTATGAGATAATGAGCTCCACAGACCTTGATATACTCCTTTTCAGTGTATTTTGTGAAGTAGAGTCATAAAAATCCAATCTTGAATGTTATGAGTGAGCCATGCATGAGTTATGAGCTTCATAAGCAAAGGGGATGGGTGTTTTGAGTGTTTGTGACCTAATCATCCATGCAAAGGCTTAAAGTCATTGACTTTATGGATTAAGAGACATTAGGGAGTCCAGATCTGAGATATGAGCCTATGTCTTAACTAATTAAGACCAAAACTGTAAGGAGAGTGAAACTGGGACGTACACTGGGTGTAATCCCAATACACATAGCATAGGGGTCGAGCATCCCTGATGCCTGCACGGCAGCCGAGTATGCCCAACGTAGAGAGTTGGTATACGCAGCGTACTCCCTGCCATTGACTTTCGGTTGACTTTTAGGGTTTGGTCAACATGTGGTATATTAAGCCCATGGAGGGATAAAATGGTCTTTTACTATGACAACCTGAAATGTTTTGCCTTGTAAATCCCAGTCAGTCAACTCAACTGAGTGTCAAACTCGTTACTGTTGTCATTTAGCCTTGTTTAAAGTCCGTTCAATGGTTCAAAGCTCAGTACATTCAAGCATTGAGTATAGGATTGGGTTGCGTACACTTCTAGCACCAAAATCAAGCCATACACTCCATTTGAGGGAGTGTACGGCCGTACACCCATGTTGGGCCGTACACCTCCCTCCATAAGAATGTTATCCTTCATTTTTCCTTCATTCTTGCACTTTCACCTCAAGAACACTTGATTTCTCTCTCAATTACCATTTGTTTTTCATCTTGATCTTTAAAAGTCATTAGTATTCTTCCCTTGATTTGTTGTTGATCCTTTTAAACTAGTAACACCCTCTGATTTCATCCATTGGAAATCATATCTTGGCTAGATCTTCAAATCTCACCAAGAACACCGAGAACACACACTTGTTCTTGGTGATTGTGAGCTCTTGTGAGCCTTCATATCGTAAGTACTCCTTCCCTACACTTAGTACATGTTAGAACACTAGATTAACACCTTGAAAATGCCCATAACTCATGAACATGAGGTGTGTACGGCCGTACACCCATGTGTGGCCGTACACTCCTCAAAACACCCCTAAAGGGCCTTCAAAATGGATTCGTAGCTTCAACACTTGAAGAGCAATTGTCCCACAAGCATTCCTACCCTTGGAAACTGTTTTTGTGCACTTAGTACCATGAGTGTACGGCCGTACACTGCCTAGCCGTACACCCATGGCCGTACACTCTTCATATTGGCCGTACACTCCCCTTAGTTGAATCACATGTGATTCAAACACTTGGTCAAAGTGTTTCCTAGTCTCGTGAGGTGTTTCCGTGCATTTGGTTGCTTCTAAACACTATATTCATGCCAATATATGTCATTATATGTTATTTAGGACTCCTTAAGTCTCGCAACTTCATTCGTGGAACTTCTCATCCTTACGCGCATATTCGTTTGAATCACCCACATAAGGTAAGTTCATACCCTGTAATGAATCTTTTAACCGTTTTAAATGCTTTTAAGGGGGGGGGGGGGGGGGAATACAAGTTGAACACAATGAAAATTGTGTAAATGTTTGTTATAAACATGTTTGAAAAGATTGCTTATGTCTTTTATAAGTGATCAAAACATTTCAAAAACTCTTTTAAAGTTATTTTACTTTTTAGTTTAACAAAACTCCATTTTTAAAGTACAAGCATAACTTAGTAGTAAAATGAGTCTTTTCAATAACACTTCAAGTAAAACACTAGCAAACTATAAGGCGTATATTTTAGAAGTTCAATTCATACTAGATACAATACATGATAACATAAGAGAACACACAATAAAGAGAAACAAGGAGGAAGATACAATAAGTGATAACAGAAAGAACATACTAAGACACTATAACAAAACAAACATACTAAGATGCTATAGCATGGAGCAACTACATGATCTAATTATACGAATGAATCACTAACTCATTGTTCTAAACAAAAGGTGATAGTTAAATTGGGTATACATGATCACATAAATTTAATGTGGATTACACGGCCTAGTAGCTGGTTTGCCGAAGTCGTGTTTGGTTCCTAGAATCTCATGACAAGGAGAGCATATAGCATGGGTACTAGCCTTCACATTATGACTTTAATAAAACATACTTGTTTTAAGGTAATCACTACTCTAGTTTTCATTTCAAAAGACAATTATGTACTTTCATTTTCCCATTATTTTCATAAAGTGATAGTTCCACTTGAAAGTTAATGCAAACTATTTTCGAGTCAAGATAGTTATAAACTAGGGAAAACTTACATCTTTTCAAATGACAAATAGAACAGTCGGGTCTTGTACATTTAGTAGAAAGGGACCATAATGCTAACCTTATGATTCTTTAGAAGGGTCCAGTCTGTGGTTTGGTCTAGGCTTTCTATTGTATAGGGTCCATTGAGTCATATTTATGTATTTTGGGGGTGCTTGGTTGTTTACGGCCCAGATTGGTGTTTAAAGTTGTAAACCCAGTTCACGGCCAGTGTTCCCTATATATAGGGCTTGTCTAGGTCATTTGTAAAGTTGTTCGTATAAGTGTTCACGACCAGGTGTATTCGAGTTGTACCAGAGGTTTTAATAAATAAATGTGTGCAAGCTTGATTTAATTCTTTTCTACTCCAATTCTTGTTACTTTGATTGGTTAATGGCTTGATTATTGGCTATGATCCATTTTCGGGACCTTACAATTGGTATCAGAGCTAAACTGGTGTCAAAGCATTTTTCAATCAAGTTTTCGGCAAAAGGGTATTAGCTTCATCACTATTAGAGATTGATTATAGTGATTTCGTGACTAGAGGGAATCGAATCTACCAAAATCACTATTTTTCGTCAGCATTCAAAGAGTTTGTAGCCATGTGTTTACGGCCTTAAACTCCTATATACGGTCGTAAACTCAAGATCCTCAATAATCGTGAACTCAGGAAAATCCATTGACCGTAAACTCCAGTTGACCATGAACTCGTTTGAACGTACACTTTGTTTACGTCCATAATGATCCTTGACCGTAAACCATCATTTGACTTTTCTTGTTTTTTAATCCTTTTGATTTAAAATTAATTAAATTAATTAAAATAGACTCTCAAAGCCAAGCACATCATCATGAACTGTACTCAGTTATGGGAACAACCACATGAATTCCAAGATTGTTGTCTGCAGATGGGTTTCCTGAATGGAAATACCGAATTGAAAAGTATATAAAAATGAAAGACTTCAAGATTTGGCGAAGCATTGTCAAGGGTCCAATTATAATTACTACCACTATGGCGGGACAACTAGTTGATAAAGCAGTTGAAAACTATATTGATGAAGAATTTGAGAAAGTTGAAGAATAGGAACGGGCTATAGCCACTCTGACTATGGCTTTGTCTCCTGATATAGCTTAGGGTTTTAGAGAATATACTTCAGCAAAAGCTTTGTGGGAAGCCCTGATCGAGGTCTATGAGGGAAATGAAGACATGAAAGAAAGTCGTCAGGATATGCTTCGATAGAAATTCAACATGTTTAACTATATTCCTGGAGAAACCCTAGAGGCTCAACTATAGCGATTTACCACTCTCACTACTGAGATGAATATAGTTGGGATCTTCTTGACCAAGTCTGAGATAAATAAAAAGCTACTGAATGGACTTCCAAAATCATGGGATATGAATGTAGTTGTTATCAAGAAGACAAAAGACCTAAATCGTCTCACTCTTGCTGAAATAGTGGCGATTATCAAAGCTTGCGATCTTAATGATAAGAAACGAGAGATTAATCATGTGAATTCCTATTAAACTGCAAATATCGGGATTTATTCAAACAATGCTCTTTCATCACTCATCTCCTCACCAGGGAAAGAGTTTGTTGTTCAACAACCTCATGGTCAGACTTTAGCTACTCCATCAGCAACATCTCTTCTTGTTGCGTCATCCGCGTCTCCATCTATTGTTTCTCAAGCAGTTCCCTCCTCCAATATACCAGTGGTGGCTTCTTCCTCAAATTCCAAAGAAAATGATGAGAATCTTGCTCTTGCCACTGGACTTGTCAAATGTTACAATGCCCTTTTAGCCGGAGAGCTCCCACCTCAACTATCATTTGCTGACCTGAATCAAATTCATCCAGAAGATGTGGAAGAGATGGATATTACATGGCAAATAGCTATGGCAGTGTTCAGGGTGAAGCAGTTCGCAAAGAAAACTGGAAAGAACAATTGGGGAATGAATGCTGACAAGAAGGTAGGGTTTAACAAAGGAAAGTTGCACTGCATCAACTGTCACAAGCCAGGTTACTTTGCCCGTGAGTGCCCAAAACCAAATCAAAGGATGACCAATGACAGAACAATGGTGGCTATGGGAATAATCGTGGAGGTGTTGCGGTCAACTGTGAGAATGCAATGGTTGCTCAGTCATTTGACTGGGAGGACAAGATTTAGGCTCTAAATATTTCAGGACCTGAAAATGCTCACTTGGACCAAATAAATGATGATGCTCCTGTGCAAAATGCTGAGACTGATCTAGAAGAAAAGATGATGGAGCTGCAGTTTTCCCTAATGGTATCTTCTACCTCAGAATCCAATAAGAATGAGGTAAGTTTATCTTCCTGTTCTCAAGCACGCATTGATTATGTTAAAATTCTCCATGAGGAAATAAAATCATTATGTAGAGAAGTTGAGGACCTAAAATATGAAGGTTATCAACTCAGAAAAGGACAGAAACCCCTAAAAGCCCAATTAGAAGCAAAAATCCAAAGACTTTAGGAAACTTCAGGAAGACTATAGCAACAAATGTGAAAATTATGACTACGTCAAGAGACAACTTGTTGAATTGACTGCTGAGTTTGACACATTGAAAGGTAAATTTGAAACAACAAATTTTGATTTTACAAAATTTGATGTGTCAAGAGAAGTAGTTTCCAACATGAGAGATAACTGCTTGCAATTTAAACATAACCAGCAAAAGGGTTTAGGATATGACAAAGTGCCTCCTCCTTTTAATCATAATTATCAGTATCACCCCGTAACTGATGAGGAGATTGCTACTAAACCATCCATGGTTTATGGAAAACCAACTGGTTTTGTTTCAGGAGGATTTATTAATACTTAATGTACTATTGTTTCTACTTCTCCTGTAGATCAATCCTTAGATAAGTCAAAGCACAAAGTTGAAGGATTTCTTTCTGAAAATAAAACTATGTCTGGACTTGAAAATAAAATTGTGTCTGAACCTGCTGTTTCTGTTTTGAATGAAAACCTTAATGTTTCTAATGTTCAAATTGATGATACTGCATCAGATCATGTTGAGTTGAATTTTTTTGACATATTTGATTATTTTTTTGATAATCTTGATACTTTTGATGAGTCTGTTACAAGCACACCCACTCCACAAGTCACACAACCTGATGCACCCTCACTTATCCCACAATCTGGTTCTTGCACTTGTTCTTGTGGGAAAAGTAAGGGTGTCATTAAGGAAAATAATTCTGAAAAACGTAGTACCAATTTCAATAACAATAAGCAAATTTGTTTTAATTGTGGTACTGGTGGTCATATTGCTAGGAATTATCCCAATCGGGTTTTTGTACATTTTATGTCACCAAGAGGAGAGAATGAGTCTAGAGGAAGGTCTTTAACTAGAAAGTTCTCAAGAACTCACTCTCGAGATGATGATTGGAAGGATGATCAACGCAAGAAAAGGACAGTTTTTTAAAAGAATAAACAGGTTTTTAACAACAATGTCACAAACAGTTTGCCAACATCGAACAAGGCTCCGCCAAGATCGGTTTCATCAAAGAGTGGATCTGGGTCTTCAACCACTTCTAGTAGAAAATTCAGACGCTCAATGCAAACTATAAATAAATATGTTTCAAAACCACCTGTGATTGTTACTAAATCTAAATATCAAAGGATGCCCAAATTAACTCCCAACCAATCATCGTCATCCTCTGGAAAAGTAGTAATTGATAATTCAAACTTAAAAGCTTCAAAAGACACATCTGAGTCAGCAAAGGGTCAACCCAGGAAATTAATGACCTGGGTTCCCAAATCTAAATGATCCCACTCATTTTGCAGGGATAGTTGCGGAGGAATGTTGTCAGGCCTTGGTATGTCGACATCGGCTGCTGCCGACATATGACATGAGACATCTCTCAATTGAGCAACATTCAATCCTTTAATGGGGGAGATGTTTCCTTTGTGGGTGGAGAAGGTGGAAAGATCACTCAGAGAAGAACCGTAACAAATGGAGTGCTAAGTTTAGAGAACGTCAACTTTGCTCCCGAGTTAAAGCATAGCCTGTTGAGTGTTTCTCAGATTTGCGACAAAGGGTACTCAACGCATTTTACCGATAAAGAATGTATGATCCTCAAGGCAGTCATTGTCATCCTGGAAGAGTGGATCCTTGTAAAATCAAAGCGGGATGGCAATGCATATATCATAGATATGAACAGTAACATTCCAGAACAAGTCACTTCTCTCTTTTCGAAGGTCTCAGAACAAAATGCAATGTTGTGGCATCGACGACTCGGTCATGATAAAGCTAAGAATCTAAATCGTCTTGCGAAAAATGAGATGGTACGTGGCTTACCCATCAGAGACTTTATAACATTTGAGAAGTGTGTGTCATGTGCCCAGGGAAAGCATCATAGAAAACCACACCCGGTGAAATAGGTTAATTCAATCAGCCAGGTGCTCCAATTATTGCACATGGACTTATTTGGTCCGGTAAATGTCCCAAGCATCAACAGAAACTCGTATTGTCTAGTTGTGATCGATGATTTCTCTCATTTTACGTGGGTTTTCTTCTTATCCGACAAAGTTGGGATTGCCGATCTGATAAAGAAGTTCATTGTGTTGATTGAGAACCAAACCAACAACCGAGTGAAGGTGCTTCGCACTGATACTGGAACAGAATTCAAGAATGCAGTTCTTGATCATTTTTGCGTAGAAAAGGGAATTATGTGTCAATACAGCTCTGTTTGCACACCTCAACAAAACAGTGTGGCTGATCGAAGAAATCGAACATTAAAAGACGCTGCAAGGACGATGTTTTGTGACTCTAAGTTACCTGTTTTCTTTTGGGTTGAGGCGATTAACACTGCTTGCTACGTTTAGAATCATGTTCCGATCAACAAAGCCCAGATGAAGACTCCATACGAAATTCTTTATATTCATAAGCCTTCTGTCAGCCACTTTCGTGTATTTGGCTGTCCTTGCACCCTTCTTCACTTGGATTCCAACCCAAAATTTAATGCCAAAGCCGATGATTGTTACTTGATGGGGTATGTTGCACGCACGGCGTATAGGGTTTACAATAAGAAGACGAAGCAGATTGTTGAATCTTTCGACGAGCGCTGGTTGTAGGAAAATGAAACAAATGCTCGAGTGGGTCCTGATTGGTTATTTGATTACACATCATTATTCAAATCCTTCAATGTATCTTTAGATGGTTCGTCTGGCTCCTCCTCTGTCTCAAAGATTGCTCCTGAAGATGAAGACGAATAAGTTGTTTACAGACCCCCACCAGTATCCTCTTCAATACCTTAGGGGGGGGTGGTTATCTGTTCCACTTACTAGTTTAGAATCTCGTATTCAACATGATGCTCTAGATGCTGATGCTACTCCTCTTACTCCTGTTGAAAGAGAGTTTATGTCTAGAGATGCTTCCGTTGTTACTCCAACTTTCATGGAACTACTCTTTCCTGAACAAATTGCTAATGAGTTTGTAGCAGATCCATCTAATGAGACAGGTTCATCTGATGTTCAACATTCAGCAAATGATGGAGTTATCAACATTCACAATCTTCCCATCTCACCCGATGACATCCGCCAGGAGATACCCTAACGAATTCAACGCGATCATCCGATCGAGAATGTCATTGGCCAGCTGGGTGATGTTGTTAAAACTAGAATTCAGAGTGGAGATGTAAACACATGCCTCTATTCTTGCTTTATCTCTCAAATAGAGCCAAAGAATGTTGAAATGGCTTTGAATGAGCCCAGCTGGGTAGATGCTATGCACGAAGAGCTAAATTAATTTGAAAAAACTTGGTTTTTGGACACTAGTTAAATTATCTAAAGGCAAAAAGTCTCTTGACAGACACTGGGTATACCGCAATAAGTAGGATGATTTCGGAGTCATGGTGCGTAATAAGGAAATATTGGTCGTCCGCAGGTTTAGACATATCGAGGGTCTTGACTACACTGAGGTTTACGCTCCAGTTGCTCGACTGGAGGCTATACGTATCTTCCTTGCATATGCTTCATATATGAACTTCACAGTTTATCAGATGGATGTTAAGACAGCTTTCTTGTATGGCAAGGTGAAGGAAGAAATTTATGTTGACCACCCCCTAGGTTTGTTAACTCGAAGTTTCCTAATCATGTCTACAAGTTAGACAAGGCGTTGTATGGGCTACATCAAGCTCCTCGAGCATGGTATGCGACTCTCACAAAGCACTTGCTCGAACATGGATACTCTCGTGGCATTATTGATCAAACTTTATTCATCAGGCATATGGGTAATGATCAGATCCTAGTCCAGATCTATGTTGACGATATTATCTTTGGGTCTACTAGTCCGTAGCTACGTAAAGATTTTGAAGGCGTGATGAAAAAGAGGGTTGAGATGAGTTTGTTAGGGGAAATAACCATGTTTTTGGGGCTTCAGGTCCAACAGAATTCAACCGCAATCCTGCTCCATCAAGCAAAGTATGTGGAGGATATACTTGAGAAGTTCGGGTTTCAAGACACCAAAACTGCATCGACACCGATGGTCGAAAGACCCCTGCTCAATCTAGATATTAACGGCGAATCCGCAGATCATACTCTCTACAGATCGATGATCGGATTGTTGATGTATCTAACTGTAAGCTGTGCAGACATCATGTTTGCAGTTTGTTAATGCGCACATTATCAGGCTAATTCTAAACTTTCACATCTTATTGTTGTCAAAAGAATCTTTCGGTATATCAAAGGTAGCCCAAAATTGGGTCTTTGGTACACGAAAAATTCTGAATTTTATTTATATGCATTTGCTAACAGTAATTATGGAGGTTGTGAGCTTGATAGAAAATCTACATCAGGAGCATGGCAATTCCTTGGTGATCGGCTGGTCTCATGGTAGTGCAAGAAACGACACACTGTCTCAACCTCAACAGCAGAAGCAGAATATGTTACTGCCTCTACTTTTTGTTCTCAAGTTATATGGATCCAACATCAGCTGTTGGGTTATGGTTTGAACTATCTAGAAACCCCTATCTTTTGTGATAATGAGGCTGCCATTTAGATCACTAAAAATCCTGTCCAACATTCCAAAACCAAGCACATTGATATCAAAATTCATTTTATTAGAGACTGCTATGAGCGTTCGCTCATTAGGCTAGAACATCTCCCCACTGCTAATAATGTGGCGGATCTCTTCACAAAGCATTTTAACAAAGCTCGATTCGATGTCTTGTGAGCTTTTTGAAAATGATTCGTTTTGAGGATTAATTTTTATTTTAGGTTAGTTTAAATTTGTGCATTTTAATTTCATTCTCAACCTTGCACAATTTTTGGGGGAGAAATAAATTAAAACCAAACAAAATTCAGAAAATCAAAAATCTAAAAATAGTGTTATTTCTGTTTTATTTTTTGTCAGAAAATACTTAAAAATCCAAAAACATTAGAAAATAAAAATAAAAAATTAATGTGTTTTTGTTAGTTTTGTCTACTGGGAGGTGATATAATCATGTGATAACAGATAATCTGAATCTATGTAAGTTAACTAAGTCGAATTGTCTGTGATCTATGTTAGATGTGTTGGTAGACATGAAGGATCTTTTAATGGACTTGACTAGGATCAGATGAACTTGAAAAGTCTAGAGACCTGACAAACCTTAACCTAGATAGTTCCATTGAGTTTGACAATACGACGCTTGGATAGGTTGAGCAGAGAGATATACATGGAAATCTGTGGATACACTAAATTAATACGCATCGAGAACGGTGGATCAAGATTTCCTGGATGTACGGACTTATGTCCTTAATTCTGGTTCTGATGGGGCGACTGGGGATTCTAATAAAGTAGGTCTGTAGGAAATTATTTTCTTGCTTTCTTTTTGTCAATCATATTTTGTCTCCTCTACGTGATCGGAAGATCCGACCTGGAATGCAACATATGAAACTCTATCTCTACACACCTTCTTATCTATCTACATCTGTTAGCCATATGTTGTTCCCTCTACGTGATCGGAAGATCTGACCTGGGACACAGCATATCCAACATTCTGCCTCTCAATCCCTCTATCTTAGTTATCCATATGTTGTTGGGACACAGCATATGCATCCATTTCTAAATCTAACTTCCTCCTTAATAATTGTCTACTCACCTAAAGTAATGAGTTCTTTGGAAGTTCTTAATAACCAGGGTATATTGGGAATTGGGGAACACGTTCTAGTGCAACTAAAATCAAACAACTTAGAGGTTTTCTGTAGATCTCACTACTTGATTTAGGTGGACAACAATATCCTTGGTCGTCACTAGTTGAATGGTCCTTTAAGGGAAATATCTAAGTTTGCAGAATTCATTGTCTTGTCACTATTAACATGTCCTTAATCTTATCACAAGTCCTTTATGTTTACATAGACCACAATATCAACGATCGACTAGACATAGACATGAAGGTAAATGTATGGACAAATGGATTACGGTTGTCTAATAACTTTAGTCCCAGTATCACAAAAATTATGTTCAGTATCATTTGAGATGAATTAAGTTTGTTTTTATTTTTAATTTTTAATTTTTAATTCTTATTTTTATTTTTATTTTTATTTTTTATTTATTTTATTAACTCTCTTTAAATTGTCTAAATTTTAATATCCTTTAAAATTTTAAAATTTTAGATTTCAAAATTTTTTATTATTTTATTTTATTTTTATTTTTACCCTCAAAATGTTTTTATTATTGAAAAATTTGGGATTTGGACTTCATCTTACATTGTGTGGATAACAGCTAAACCTAAACAAGGTATAAAAGGGAGTTTACAACCGTATTCATCACTCCTCCCTTCATTTTCAAGATCACGGTCGTAAACCCCTCCCTCTCTCTCTCTCTAACTAAAAAAAACCGTGTTCTTCAGTGAAAATTGAGTTGTGATTCTCATAGGTATGCTAAAATCGACTGGTGAAGTGTGCTTATTTCATCAAATCGACAGCTTTTAAGGGATTAATCAGTGATTTTGATCTATCATCTTTTACGGCCCAGCCGTTTACGGCCAAGCCGTGTATAGCCAAGCCATGTATAGCCAGGTTGTTTATGGCCAAGCCGTGTACGGCTAGGCTATTTACGACCGTATATGCTCATTTTATAAACAACTTAATTTTGGTTAATTTCTTGTTGACTTGTATCTTAAGGCCAAAGGTGAAACTGTTTGATTAAGAAATCCATAAATTTTATATCATTTAATTACTATGTTTTCTCATTTTGCCCATTGTGTGCAGTTTAAATGGCAAGTATTAAGTTCGCAGACAGTCACAATCTTGTAATCCTGCTGGTGGAACCTCCTACTGCTCATGGAGAGTTCAAATCAATGATTCATCGGCTAAAGGAGTGTTATCTATCCAATGCTCTCACCGTGAGTCCTGTTGTTTATCAAGGAATTATTAAGGAATTTTGGATGTCTGCCCGGATGAAAAGAGGAAATGACAGATTTCTGTTCATTGAGGCTGAGGTGAAAGGATGCAAAATTATCATCACAGAGCATATCATTAGAGATGCATTACAAATTGATGATCAACCAACCTACCCTGTAAAGATTGTTGTTGATGAAGTTCAAGGAGTTCTGAACAAAATGGGCTACGAAGGCATTTTTCCTCCTACCATAAAGAAACTCCTACCGCCTTACTGGAGATTCCTGGCTCACACCTTTGGGACCTGTATATCTGGTAGACGGATTGGTGCGGATGAAATCTCTTTAAGAAACACAGGAGCTATCGCCGCGCTAGTAGAAGGGATAAAGTTCAATTTTTCAAGGTTTATTCTGGATGAATTCGTTGTGAACATCAACGCGAAGACTAGAGATACTTTCTTGATGTATCCTAGGTTTATTCATGTGTTTATTGACTAGCAATTCCCAGAGCTGGCTAAAGAAGGAGAGACCCTAGATATGAAATCCCTTAATGTTGGGCTGATTAAATAGAACCGCAATGGTAAGGTTGTATTTCAAGGGAGGTTTCCCTTGGTGAAATTTGGAAAGTTTGTTGAACTGGATGAAGCATCCGAATCTCACGGATCTTTTGATAAAGTATCTTCTGGGCAAGTGTATTCAGATGATGATGTTATAACGGTGTCAGATCATGAGAAGGAAGCTACTCCCAGTGTTTTGTGGCAGAAGAACATGACTTGACATCTGTTCATGTTCAAAGTAACTACAGCGAAGGAACAAAGAAGACTGCTTTTGCGAATGTTGAAGACTCTTTTGAAGATCTTGATCTTACTGGTTATGACAGGGATGAAATTCCACTGAATTTTGGAAGCATTGAGAACCTTTTATCAAATGAAAACCTTCACTTGTTATTTGACAGTATCAATGATGTTGTTCATCCAGCAACGGAGATACAGGAAACTAAAGATATTCTCGAGAACGTGCCTCCTACATCCAAGAAGACGGCTGATGATTCAGCTCCTAAGGAGACATTTGTAGGGATTCCTCCCCTTGTTAATGTTCGTCCTACCTCAGAGCCTCCTGCGAGTGATCCCATAACAACTATGACCACCTCACCTCCGACTAAAAGAAGAAGACTTGACCCAAGACCTGGTGTGTTGATATCTGAACCATCTCAAAGTCTCCACATTCATCCAACACATGTTCTTATCGCGGACACATCTGGACCAACTCTTGAAGGACCTAGCATCATATTTTATGTTGGTGGATCTTCTGTACCAACAAATTTCTCTCCTCCTCAAGCTGATCATAATGTTGCCTCAGTGATGCTTACTCATTTTCTACCTAAAGAACAGAGCTCGGTGCCCTTTCCTAGAGGTAAAGGAATTTCTATCAGAGAAGGCCACTCAGGAGAAGACAATCATTCTATTGTTGAGCTTCAAAAGGAAATAAATGTGCTTAATCAAAAGAACATTGAGCTTGATATTCAGATGGCTGATCTTATGAGTGAAAATACCAAGCTCACGATTCAAGTTTCTGATCTTGAAGAGGATAAGACTTTAAAGATGAAACAGATCTCTGATCTTCAGACCCACTTTGGTCTCCTCACAGCTAGCTATTTTGATCTGAAAAAGAAGCTGGAAGAGGAACTTGGTGACAAGTTTAAGTTCTATTTTGATGAGTCAAGGATGTATTTGACTTCTCAAGCTCCACCGGTCGTGCCAACACCTGTACAAACATCACAAGTTGCGAATTGTTTCAATGTGGAACCAGTTCAAGCTCTCAATGTCGTAGCTCTGAAGCGTGCTAGATTGGCCAAAGCGGCTGAGAATGGTCACTTGTTCAAAAGGAGCTCGGATCAAAATGCTCCTAGGGATCAACCTCAAATCACCGTCAAAGATCTTCAAGAAAAGCGTTTTAGAGACATCTATGGTGACAGGTCCGAAATTGTTTCATGGGGCTTTCATGATACTCTAAACACGTGGCTCGTGAGATGAAAAAGTGGAAACATAGAATTCTACAAAGATATTCATGATTTTAATTCCTCGACCATGGTTGATCTTTCAGAACTGTCGAAAGCTCCTTTTGCAAATCCCTCCCAAAACCCCAAGGCAACACAATTCAAGAACTTCTTGGAAGATCAAGTGGTTAAAGGCTTTCCTTCAATGAAGAATGCAGAGTCTATCATTAAACAATACCCAAGTGTTCCTAATCCCAAAACTAATCTTCCTCTTCAGAATATGATGTGGCCTGCTACAAGTCAAGTAAAACAGATACCTATACTTTAGAATTATCCAGATGGATCTTTTCCATCCATGCTTTACTATGTTTTCAATGAAACCACAGCCTTCGCTGTCATAAAGCTTCAAGATGGATGTATTCGTTTATATGACAAAAGAGATCTGTTTCAGTTTGGGAAAAGGGATATTCATCAGTTGAACCTACATCAAATCAAAGTTGCAGAAGACATTTTTAAGCCAATTGCTAAGGAGTATACATCTATGGTTGCCGACATCATTAACAAAAGGGTGTGGAACGGAGCGATGGGCGATTTAGAAGTTCTTCTTGTCGACAAGGACTAAGTCAAGCTAGCCCCAAACCAATGGGGAGATTGAAGGGTCCAGTCTGTGGTTTGGTCTAGGCTTTCTATTGTATAGGGTCTATTGAGTCAATTTTGTGTATTTTGGGGGTGCTTGGTTGTTTACGGCCCAGATTGGTGTTTACGGTCGTAAACCCAGTTTGTGGCCAACGTTCCCTATTTATAAGGCTGGCAATTCTCTACACGACACACGACACCACTCGTGACACGACACGAAATAAATGGGTTTGAGTTGAGTTTTTCAACCCGCCAACCCGCTAACCCACCAACCCGTTTATTAAACGGGTCATATATGGGTTTCTCAAAAAATAAACGGGTTGACCCGCCAACCCGTTTATATTCTTAATAAAACCATTATTTTATTTTTAAATGTATTTATGTATCAAGTATTAATATTTAATAAGTATTATATAATATATACCATTAATTCATAGACTATTTGACTGTTTTAACATTTTGACTCGTGGTGGATGGTCTAAGGTCGTAAGTCGTAACCTATAAGGCCATGGACGAAGCTTGCTTAGGGCAAAGGGGGGTTGTACCCCCCCCCCTAAATTTTTTTTCTTAGAAATAGCCCTTCCACTTTAGTTTATATACATATTTAGCCTAAAAATATAAAATTTATGTTGTGGCCCCCCCTGCTTTCCGATTTTCATGTATTATATACTTTCGGTCCCCCCAAAATAAATGTCCAAGCTCCGTCGCTGTATAAGGCTAAGTCTGTAACATGTTTCTATGAATGTTATTAATTTTCATTTGGATGTTTAAGACTTAAATGTTTAAAATTTGGAACCACGAACCTGCCAACCTGTGAACACGTATAAATAAAGGGGTTGACGGGTCATATATGGGTTTATGTTCCAAACCCGCCAACCCGTGACCTGCATCTTTAAATGGGTCATGTTTGGGTTGGCATATTTTGACCCGCCAACCCGCCAATCCACGACACGCCAACCCGAACAAGACACGAATGCCACGCCTACTTATATATAGGGCTTATCTAGGTCATTTGTAAGGTTGTTCATCTAAGTGTTCACGGCCAGGTGTATTCGAGTTGTACCAGACTTTTTCATAAATAAACGTTTGCAAGCTTGGTTTAATTCTTTTCTACTCCAATTCTTGTTACTTTGATTGGTTAATTGCTTGATCATTGGTTAAGATCCATTTTCAGGACCTCTCATCTTTAATGTATACATCAAGGGATATATATTAATACGATCCTACAGGTAATAGGATGTGTGATTTCTGCTTCATTTCCTATTCATTGTTTGGTTGTGGGCTTAGAGCAGATTCACCCAGCCTATTATCCATTCGATCTTAGTTATATATATGTTTCATATACATTAAGTCATCATAAGGGGTACCAGGTATGGGACAGGTCATAGGATACTAATTCAATGCACATTTTTCTAGTACAAAACATACTTTTCAAATCAGAACTTTTGGTATACAAAACTAGAAACTTACCGGTAAAGGGTTTAATCCATTTTATTAAACTAGGATAACTTAAAGGACCTTAGGTGATTAATTCTATAATACCTTAGTTTATACATCAGGGTTATATATAATTAATACCCGATAGATAGTTAGATGTGTATCTTCCGCCTCATTTCCTGTTCCTTGTTTGGATGTGGGCTTAGGGCAGATTCATACAATTAACTATCTATTCGATATTAGATTATATATAGCTAGTATAACCTAAGAGATTATAAGAAGAACCACTGTGGTTACCATTTTTACTAAAGAACTAAGGGTTTTATTAAAGAATCTTTTCATCAAATATAAAGGAAATATTGCAATTAACTCTGTGAGTACCAAGTGAATACACTAGGGCTATATACAACGATGACCTAACAACCATTGGGATGTATGTCATCCGCCTCATTCCCTGTTCCTTGTTTGGTTGTGGGCTTAGGGCAGATACACACAATCGATTGTTTGTTTACTCTGAGTTTTATATAACTTGTATCTATTTAGTACTCATAGAAAGGATTATAGAGTCATTTTTACTTATCTTTCATTAAAGAAAAAAATATAGGATTTTCTGGAGGAACGGGCGAACTTTTCTAAACAAAACTTACAACTTAATACAATTTACTAAGCTTTCTACAACTTACTTACATCACTAAAATCTTATGAACTTGCTAGCTTAATTGCTTATCAACTCTTTCAAAATAACTTGTATTCTCAGGAAACTAGTAGAAAGGTACTCGCGTTAGGAATTCAGAAGATGGAGCAGTATAGCTTCATGTCTTATTTTGCTATCTGCATATGTATTATATGTTTTGTGAACACTTTCTTTCTAATGAAATGGTTGGTTATTACTTTGATTACTATGACACATGTCTTCTGATACTAAACATGACGTCCTCCATCCCCGAACGTTTCCGCCATTCCGATTTTAGGGTGTGACAGATTGGTATCAGAGCATTGTTTATAGTGAACTAAGTATATCAACCGACAAAAGATATACAACTATAAATACAATGGGGATTAAGTGCTCAGGATAATAATATATTTTAAGAATATAACAATAAGCTATAAAAATATACCTACTTGCTTATACATGTATACTTACTAGAACAAGTATCACAAGAAGAACAGAACATAAGTATTTAAAGGTTGCACATCGCGGTCAAACCTGGGTAGTTATGTAATCGTATATGGGATCAATATAGCCTGATTAACTATATTCATTTGAGATGCGACCGCCATGTGCTTGGGAGTGATGTGGTGTTGCAACGGTGTTAAAACTTACCTAACTCTATACAAGGGATTTCTAGATCAGAACATGAAAGTTAGAATAATATAGGAGTATTCTATGACACTATAACACGATAACAAGTTTGAAACATACTAAGTACATTACATTAAAATATTATAGGAGTATTTTTGGCACTATATAAATAACTTATGTGATAACTTAAAAGACCCTTATGGATAGGTCTATAATCTTGCAATGTATACTCCCAAGGTTATATATAATTGAGATTTTATAGACTTAGAATTTTTGATCTACGCTCCACTACCTGTTCCTTGTTTGGTTGTGGTTTTGGAGTAGGATCACTTATTCGAAGGCCTATTTAATCTTAAATTATATACAACTTGTATACAATGTATAATTATAGGAGGACTCTGTAAGGATCACCCCCATAAAGTTACCCTAAATCTCATAGATTCTTTAGACACTTCTATTCTCGCACGGCAAACCCAAATAGATGTAACCACTTCCTCATAGTGGTCAACAGAAGAGTCAAGGAGGAACAAGAGCAAGTTCATCAGAAGTTTTTCAAAGGAGGATCAACCGAAGTAACCAGAACGCCTTAATATGTCACACTAATAAATAATAATCTTGGTTAACTTAATGAGTTAGTGGAAACACTGCTCACCATATGTGTTAGGATTATTTTCTTTGCATGCAACTGGTAATAGTTATTCAGGTCACAGATATTCATTCAAGGACAGCCATTTCAAATTCATAAAGTTTATTCGGTGTAGACTCTTTTATGAATCGTTTCTAGAACCCTGTGGAAGTCAGGACCCGATACACTCAGAACTAGGATAACATTGTCTTTCAGCTTTCAGTTTTTATCCACTGCTACAGACTTATTCAATCTCATCTTTGTATTCTTTTAGCAAAGATGCCTCCTCGCAGATCGAACAAACGCACCACTCTGATAACTCTAACTCAAACACCACTACCTCCACCACAATTCGATACTATTGCTCTCCAAGCAGTGATATCCTCTGCAGTGGCAACTGCTATAGCTCACTTCGGCGAAAGTGGTACCTTCGGATCTGGTAGCGGTACCCACTTAACCAACCCCGGAGATTCTCACAGACACCCTAGGGAGTGTTTGTACAAGGACTTCATGAACTGCAAACCCAATTCCTTTAATGGAAATGGTGGAGTCATCGCTCTGATGCGATGGTTCGAGAAAATAGATTCGGTCTTCGAAATTTGTTCATGCCCAGAAGGGAGCAATGTGAATTTTGCTGCCTGCACTTTCTCCGACACAGCCCTCACATGGTGGAATAGCCATGTTAAGTCACTGACCCTATCAGTGGCTAACTCAATAGGTTGGGATAACCAAAAAGAGATGATGTCGGAAGAATACTGCCTGAGGGGCGAAGTTCAAAAGTTGGAACAAGAACTATGGGAGCTCACAATGGTCGGCTCAGACATAGTGGCCTACACTAACAGGTTTAGAGACTTAGCAACACTATACCCCGGGATGGTTACTCCGGAGAGCAAGAAGATAGAAAGGTACATCTGGGGTTTATCTGCCCCGATCCAAGGAGATGTATTGTCTTCTAACCCAGCCACATTTGATAGCGCCAAATGTCTGGCTCAACGGCTCGTCGACCATGGAGTCTGCTATGGTGTAGAAGTCCTGGTTCCCAAGCCATCAAAGGGAGAGGACTACAAACGAATGTCGGGGAACAAGAGGAAGAAGTAGCGAACAAAATAGGAACCCCTGCAAGAGCAACAAACGAGTACTATGTGTGCCGCTACAACGCCTGCTACTCCAGCACCTACCAGTCAATATGCTGGAACCCTCCCGAAGTGTGGAAAGTGAAACTATCACCATATTAGAGTATGTCGGGAAATGCAGTGTCTGAACCGCCACAGAAAGGGACACATAGTCTGTTTATGTAGGGCACCGGCTCAACCGATCTCCCAAGTCCCCAGAGTTGAAGAAAACCAAGCTTTTTATGGCTGTGGTGAGACTGGACACTACCAAAGGAACTGCTCGATAAACAAGAACTCAGGAGCGGATGGACGAATTCTGATGATCACCGCAGGAGAATCAACCCCGGAGTCGCCAGCGAGCAGTCGTACGTTTTCGAAATAGTAATTACTTTAAATATTAATTTATATTTTTATAATATTAGAACTTGGGGAAAACATTTAAAAGTAACTATAATAACTCACTTATTGAAACAAGTCAAAGGATTCAAGAGAACTAAAATATCCGTTCAGAGAAGCTATGATGGCTTAGAATATACATCAAGGTTGTGCATAGCTAAGATGTTGTAGACTTAGAGTGAGTGATTCCACCTTAACTCTTGTTCCTTGTTTGGTTGTGGATGTGAGACAGAGTTACTCAGCCGACTGTCTTATTCATCTTAATTATTCATAACTTGTATATGACAGGCGATCTTAGTGGTACCAAGGAGGATTGTAGTATAAAGTATTGACACTAGTTATCAAAGCACTTTCATTGTATGTACTCGCTCATCGCAGTACGATATGTAGAAGTGTTAACATCAAGGGGAAAATAGAAAGCACTAGAACATTTACAAAGAGTACATTGTCGAACACACTAGGAGTACATCATCATATAGCAGATGTTTCTTTCAAATCGGCCAAACTTTTGTTTAGTAAAGAGTCTGTTTCTATCATTCGTCATGAGTTGGCGTGGTCCTCACCATACTAAGTTCATATGTTTCTATCGCCTTAACCGTTATTTCGCAAAACCTACGTCATTTGTATCGACAATCCAACCTATACCTCAGTTTTGTCTTTCGTATTCGAAACCCCGAAGTACTCATGCGAAGAGTACTTTGCCCTCCGAAGCATTATCGCTATATCTTCCACAGACCGTCACGAAATACCACTCGTCCAGCGGACCGATTTCGGGCACAGAGGCAAAGGACGAATACAACCCACCTATTACTATTTAGTGTATATGCGAGGGTGGTATATGATTAGGATTACGTAGATTTAGTATGTGTTTTTCTGCCCTATCCTCTGTTCCTTGTTTGGTTGTGGACCTGGGGCAGATTCGTACATCCGACCGTCTTACTAATCCTAACTATATACGAATTGTATACACGAGGTAATGATAGATGGACCAAGTACGAATCCTTTCATGGACAATAGGGAAAAGTTTCCAGATCTACGAGTGGGTATTCTGCAAATCAAAGGAGCGCAACCCCAGTAGTACTTCTAAGAAAGCTAATTTCAGGACAAAATTCCATCTAACGGGGGGATGATGTGACAACCCGAAATTTTTTGCCTTGTAAAGCCCAGCCAGTCAACTCAACTGAGTGTCAGACTCATTTCTTCTATCATTTACCCTTGTTTAGAGTCCGTTCAAAGGTTCAAAGCTCAGTACTTTCAATCATTGAGTATAGGATTGGGTCGCGTACACTTCTAGCACCAAAATCAAGCCCTACACTCCATTTAAGGGAGTGTACGGTCGTACACATGAGTGTACGGACATACGCATGAGTGTACGGTCGTACACCGATGTTGGGCCGTACACCTCCCTCCATAAGAGTGTTATCCTTCATTTTTCCTTCATTCTTGCATTTTAACCTCAAGAACACTTGATTTCTCTCTCAACTACCATCCGTTTTTCATCTTGATCTTCAAAAGTTGTAAGTGCTCTTCCCTTGATTTGTTATTGATCCTTCTAAACTAGTAACACCCTCTGATTTCATCCATTGGAAATCATATTTTGGCTAGATCTTCAAATCTGACCAAGAACACCAAGAACACACACTTGTTCTTGGTGATTGTGAGCCCTTGTGAGCCTTCATATCATAAGTACTCCTTCCCTACACTTATTACATGTTATAACATTAGATTAACACCTTGAAAATGCCCAAAAATCATGAACATGAGGTGTGGACAGCCGTACACCCATGTGTGGCTATACCCCCTCAAAACACCCCTAAAGGGCCTTCAAAATGCATTCCTAGCTTCAACACTTGAAGAGAAATTGTCCCACAAGCATTCCTACCCTTGGAAACTATTATTGTGCACTTAGTACCATGAGTGTACGGCCGTACACTTCCTGGACGTACACTCTTCATATTGGCCGTACACTCCCCTTAGTTGAATCACATATGATTCAAACACTTGGTCAAAGTGTTTCCTAGTCCTGTGAGGTGTTTCCGTGCATTTGGTTGCTTCTAAACATTGTATTCATGCCAATATATGTCATTATATGTCATTTAGGACTCTTTAAGTCTCACGACTTCATTCGTGGAACTTCTCATGCTTACGCGCACATTTGTTTGAATCACCCACATAAGGTAAGTTCATACCCCGTAATGAATCTTTTAACTGTTTTAAATACTTTTAAGGGGGCAATACAAGTTGAACACAATGAAAATTGTGTAAATGTTTGTTATAAACATGTTTCAAAAGATTGCTTATGTCTTTTATAAGTGATCAAAACATTTCAAAAACTCTTTTAAAAGTTACTTTTTAGTTTAAAAAAACTCCATTTTTAAAGTACAAGCATAACTTAGTAGTAATATGAGTCTTTTCAATAACAGTTCAAGTAAAACAATAGCAAACTATAAGGCGTATATTTTAGAAGTTCAATTCATACTATATACAATACATGATAATATAAGAGAACACACAATAAAGAGAAACAAGGAGGAAGATACAATAAGTCATAACAGAAAGAACATACTAAGACACTATAACAGAACAAACATACTAAGATGTTATAGCATGGAGCAACTACATGATCTAATTATACCAATGAATCACTAACTCATTGTTCTAAACAAAAGGTGATAGTTAAATTGGGTATACATGATCACATAAATTTAATGTGGATTGCACGGCCTAGTAGCTGGTTTTCCGAAGTCATGTTTGGTTCCCAGAATCTCATGACAAGGAGAGCGTATAGCATGGGTACTAGCCATCCAATTATGACTTTAATAAAAACATACTAGTTTTAAGGTAATCACTACTCTAGTTGTCATTTCAAAAGACAATTATGTACTTTCATTTTCCCATTACTTTCATAAAGTGATAGTTCCACTTGAAAGTTAATGCAAACTATTTTTGAGTCAAGATAGTTATAAACTAGGGAAAACTCACATTTTTTCAAACAAAAAACAGAACAGTCGGGTCTAGTACATTTAGTAGAAAGGGACCATAATGCTAACCTTATGATTCTTTAATTTATACATCAAGGGATATAGATTAATAGGATCCGATAGGTAATAGGATGTGTACTTTCCTCTTCATTTCTTGTTCCTTGTTTGGTTGTGGGCTTAGAGCGGATTCACCCAACCTATTATCCATTCGATCTTAGTTATATATATGTTTCATATACATTAAGTCATCATAAAAGGTGCCAGGTATGGGTCACATCATAGGATACTAATTCAATGCACATTTCTCTTGTACAAAACATAATTTTCAAATCAAAACTTTTTGTATACAAAACTAGAAACTTACCGGTAAAGGGTTTAATCCATTTTATTAAACCAGTATAACTTAAAGGACCTTAGGTGATTAATTCTATAATACCTTAGTTTATACATCAGGGTTATATATAATTAATACCTGATAGATAGTTAGATGTGTGTCTTCCGCCTCATTTCATGTTCCTTTTTTGGTTGTGGGCTTAGGGTAGATTCATACAATTAACTATCTATTCGATATTAGATTATATATAGCTACTATGACCTAAGAGATTATAGGAGGAACCACTGTGGTTACCATTTTTACTAAAATAAATAAGGGTTTTCTTAAAGGATATTTTCATCAAATATAAAGGAACTATTGCAATTAACTCCGTGAGTACCAAGTGAATACACCAGGGCTATATACAACGATGACCTAACAACCAATGGGATGTGTGCCATCCGCCTCATTCCCTATTCCTTGTTTGGTTGTGGGCTTAGGGCAGATACACACAATCGATTGTTTGTTTACTCTGAGTTTTATATAACTTGTATCTATTTAGTACTCATAGAAAGGATTGTAGAGTCATTTTTACTTATCTTTCATTAAAGCAGGAAATATAGGATTTTCCGGAGGAACATGCGAACTTTTCTAAACAAAACTTACAACTTACTACAATTTACTAAGCTTTCAACACCGTAATTACATCACTAAAATCTTATGAACTCACCAGCTTTGTTTTTGATCAACTCTTTCAAAATAACTTGTATTCTCAAGAAACTAGTAGACAGGTACTCGCGCTGGGAATTCAGAAGATAGAGCAGTATAGCTTCATGTCTTATTTTTTTATCTGCATATGTATTCTATGTTTAGTGAACACACACTTTGTAAACACTTTCTTTCTAATGAAATGGTTATTTATTACTTCGATTACTATGATGCATGTCTTGTGATACTAAACATGACGTTCTCCACCCCTGAACGTTTCCGCCATTCCAGTTTTGGGGTGTGACATTTACCCTTCTGCGTGTTAGGCGGAGGCTACACCGGTGATTCGAGTTCTAGATTATCCGAGTTCTTATGAGGTGAGTCTTCCCACTATACTTTACCTAGAGTGGTAATTATGTGTGACCATAGGTCTTATGTGCTTGCTTGAGTTATGCATTTTCTGTGTGATATGTATAGTGTCACACCCCAAAACCGATAACGGCGGAAACGTTCTGGGGCGGAGGACGTCATGTAATGTATCACAACAAATGTAAAGTAGTAAATAAGCAACAACATCATCCATTGCATTAATAGTATAATTTTTATTACAAGTGTGTTCTTTCATAGTACAAGACAACATGATAACAAATCAAAATGAAAGATGAGCTTGACTACTCCGTCTTCTCTAAAACCTGGTCATCGTACCTGTTTACCGGTGACCTGAGAATACAAGTTATTTTGAAAGTGTAGGTCAGCATTTAAGTTGGTGAGTTCATAAGTATTTAATGTCATTGCTTTGATTAGTTGATATGAAAGACTAGTGAATGATTGATGAAACATTTAGTATAAGTATGAAAACTCTAGAAAATCTCATATTTCCTACTAGTATAAAAGTAGTCTTCTACCAAGACCCGAATGTTTTGAAAGTACACATCACTTGAAAATGTGATGGTTTTTCCCTATTTAACTATTTTTATTATAAAACTCTAAAAGTAATAATATAATAACTTATGTTGTATCCTTTGGTACTAAGATACACACGGCGTGGAAACTCACCATAAACAGATCAATCGTAGACATCCGTAGATGTGCATTTACCTCTGTTGCTAACAGCCGAGTTTAGGAATAGTTAGTCCCTTAAGTATACCTGCAATGGTATCAACCTAAAACATCCGTAGATTGTTCATTTACCTCTGAAGCTAATAGTGGTTCTCGGAAAAGTTTGTCCCTCAAAGTATCCTTTAGTACTAGGATATACACGGCGTGGAAACTTGCCGTAAACAGATCAACCGTAGACATTCGTAGATGTGCATTTACCTCTGTTGCTAACAGCCAGGTTTAGGAATAGCTAACAGTGGTTCTCGGAATGGTTAGTCCCTCAAAGTATCCTATCATATAGCATGTAGTCTAGACTCATGAATGAACTGACTCTGGTGTAATTTCTTGTAGTAGGGATAATGTTTTGTTTACTCTAAACTATTCCTATAATAGTTTACTAGAATGTAATTGATGGGTGTCCAAGTAGGTTTATACCCCTTGCTACCCAAGAGTATCGGAGCTAAATTTACTGATGGAACATTTATGACCATATATGTATACTAGATATATATCTAATATTTAAATGACCTTCGGAGGAGTACCCGATATCCCACCAGACCACATCCAAATCGAGGAAAAGGAAATAGGGTGGATAGCCTTCCTAAGTCTTTTAAACATTTCTTATATAACTATACATATAGAGGCATGCAATTTATAATATAAAAGCATAAAGAAGTTTTGTAAATCCGTTGAAAAGTCTAATAAAGAATTTGTGACTTGATGTCAGTTTATAAAATGATTGAAAGTATTTTGTTTGATAATACAGTTTAAGTACACGGAAAACCACTGTTTGAAAACACCTTTGTAACCGAGTTTGAAAGGAAGCTTACAGTGTGTAAGATAGTTTGATAACGAGCTTTAATCATGTAAAAACGTTTAAGAAATTCATTTGAAGTAATATGTTTAGTTTATACATGCATTACAACAATTTATAGTTTCAAAGATAGAATGATGTTGTAATATATTTTGCATTCAAAAGTTTCCTATAAGGTTTATAAATCACATATGATTCTACTTAATAAAAGTGTATAATAATCTTTATATATAACACCCGATAGTAGTCGAGTATTTAACTTGTATTCCCCCCTTAAAAGCATATAAAAGTATTTATAAAACATTTAAAAGTGTAGTTTATAGGGGTATGAATTCACTTTATTTATTGAAGAAGGCGTGACGAAACCCGATAGTAGTCGAGTATTTAACTTGTATTCCCCCCTTGACACGATTCCTACTACTTTATTTAACCCAAATAATATTTTTGGAAAGTTAAATTTTGACCTAAATTTGACTTGCGTTCCATCATATTACCTCGAAATATCGGGTTGTCACATCATCCCCCTGTTAGAGGGAATTTCGTCCCGAAACTAGAGTTTAAGCAGAATTGATACTACGCTACGGATAGAAGTTTAATTTGATCTTTGCGTTCCTAAGTGAATTCAAATCCTCGCATGGCCTTCCAGTGAACCTTTCACTATCGGGGAACGACTTTGTTTCTTTCGTTTGCCTTACTGGTGTGATAACTCTTCTTGGTCGAATGTATGTTGTATGTTTTGTGGACTGTGAAATTATTACACCTTGTAACCTTTCCTCTTGCATAAGAACACAACCTAGTCGTACTGATTATGAAGTCAAAACCTTGTGGTCGATTAGATGTCGTGAAGATCTAAAATAAGGTATGGTTACTCATGAATTTAGGGAAAAGGATAGGTACTTTTGTTCTATCTGACTTCCTTGTCCCAATCTACCGAAAAGGCATGCGTTGGGCTTCTAAGTTTATTTGCATGGTAGCACGATCACTCGTAGTCTTGGGAAGTCTCCGTCCTGGAGTTCATAGTAGAACCCATACCAGGTTCATCAATCATAGTCTCGGGTATATGAGCCGTATATAAATAGGCTTTAAACTGTGGGTTTTTGGATTGAACTTGACGTACTACACGAGTGGTACTTCGGGGCAGTTTGTTTAATTTTTCTTCGGAAAGGATGAGAAACAATAAGTGCTCTATGCACGAGTACTTTGGTATTCTGGAATGATGGCTTTGCTAGAAAGAAAATTTCGGAGGAAGAGATGTACGTATGAAGCTGTTTTTGTGAGGATCAAATTGAATCAAGTCATATGATAATGTCAAAATCATAAGGAAACTTAAAGACATTAGATTTGAAAGTAAGATGTCTACACACAAAACACAACCGTGCAACCATCAACAGAGTTACAGCACTTTAGACTACTATAAGACTATTGCTGCGAATAAAGTATACTACAAAAGGTAAGTATACGCAGTACGAGCATCCCAATACCGATGGGATCCCGCAAAAGATAAGACTCTAGTTGCACTAGTTTTAAACATGTTTTAAAAAGACATACATAATACTGATGATTGGAAGTGAACGTATACTGTAGTAGGTTCTTTCGTTGCTTCTTTCCATTCTGAGGTCAAACTCCTCCGGATTCACTGTCGTCCTTCTCTGTTGGACAGTCCCTCTTGAAGTGTCCCATTACGCCACATAGATGGCATATTCGAGAGATTTCGACATTGGTGTTTGAAGTAATGTGTTGGGTCCGAGTCTGGCAACAATTGGTAGTATGTTCGTTCTTGTTACATTTAAAGCAGTGTAACGGACGACAACTACCCCGATGATGGAAACCGCACTTATTGCATTTCGGTAGGTTTCCGACATACTGCCTAGTTGGTGTAGGGACAATTGGGATACCAGAAGGGATGGTAGTAGGATGTACATATGTCGTGCCTGCGAAGGTTGCCACATGTTTTTGTCTTCTGCTCGTCCCTTGGGGTGATTTTCCTTTAGCTTTAGCCCAGAACTTTCGTTTGTTATTCTTAGGCTTGGGATTCGGGGTTTCGTGGTAGTTTGTTGCCCGTTGAGGTATTTGATTGTTACTTGGATTGGAGTTATTGTTAACAATCCCGCTAACATTCGCGTTGTTAGCGTTAAGGTGGGTCAGAACAACTGACACGGCAGCCGAGAATGCAGCTTGAAAGGTAGCTGCATCAATCTGAAGAGTTGGTGTTTGGTTGATGGGTTGATCGTTTTTCTTTGGCGACATGATTCTGTTACATGGAAAGAAAATGAATTTGTGAGTGAGAATGGTTGAACCTGGATGTACTTTGATCGCTTAAGTAAAGAGTAGAAGTATGTTCTTGAAGTTTTGACCTACATCTCTATGATGCAGTCTTAGTACAGATTAGAAGTATGTTCATGATAGTTTGACCTACATCCCTATGATGCAGTCCTAATTCAGAGTAGAAGTATGTTTGTAGAATGGTCTTTAAACGTTTATCGTTCAAGACGAGGTATTATAGGTTGGTGGATAAAATGATCCAACCTTTAAAAGAGGCTTGAAAATGATTTTGGAGTTAAATTATCATAGTCCAATAACTCGACTAGATGGGGTTTCAGATAGACTCCAACGGTAGTAAAATGAAGGTATTTGAACAAAGAGTAACACGGAAGTTAGTCGACTTTCGATATCAATGATGTTTAAGATGTAATAGGTTTGGGGAAATTGACCTTGTGGTAGGTCATACATCATATTCGAAGTAGAAAAGTATTTGACAGCATAAAGACTTAACGAAAAGTACTTATAGTACAAGGTAGTCACATAAAAATACTACACAGAACATAGATAGGAACACGGTTCTTTAAAATAACGAAGGAAGTAAGTTATCTCTTACTGGCGACAGTCACCCCCATGGTGAACCCTTAGTTTGGTTAGTTGACATTCCATATCAAGCAGGTATCTCTCGTACACTCTCTGGTGTACTTGGAGCTCTATGACTTTCGCTCAGGTTTTCAGCTAGTGCTTGCAACATGGTCTCATGGTTTCTCTCTAATCTCTCGTGAGCATCTTCTAGATGAATGGTGCGGAGGGTATGCATTCTTGCGTCGGCGACAACTTTGGCAATCCGATGTAGGGCTGTTCTGCCTTGAATCTCATTTCGGGCCACTCTGCGGACCAAGATTGGCAAGATTCCGCATGCTGAGACCCCATTGCTTAGGTCGTAAAAGTTTCGGTCGCCAATAAATGGCATGGGTTGATCTTGTCCTTGGCTCCATGTTTCCATGCATTCCACCGACACAGGCGTCGAGCCATGAAAAGCCAGACAAGTGTTAGGAATTAGAAAGGGAGTTGCTCGGGGTAGGTTCTCCACCTCTGGTTCGGAATTAGCATCGTCTGAAAGGTTTTCATCATGGTGATCATTCAAAGGGATAGGATGATCATTCTCTGGTTCTTCTCCAAACCAACCAGCTATGACTTCGTCCGGAAGATATTGGTTGCCGTGGGGATGGAGTCCAGCTATGTTTTCTATGCGAGAATTTAAGGGTAAGAGAATAATTATTAGACGAACTATCTAGATAATTATTTAGAAAACCTTCATTAGTTACATCGCTATTTGTGAAGTGCATACCAACTATGTGTAATTTAACGGGACAGACCTTCGAATAAGTGACCTTAACTCCGTATTCACACAGAATAGGGGTGAAGTAAAATTTTCACAGATTCTAAGGTGCTGTTTGATTTTCTGAAGCAAAAATTCATGAAGTCTGCGGACCACCTCTGCAACCCTCTACAGTAGAAGAGGTGGACCAAACGGCTGCAGACTATAATAAGAAGCGTGTTTGTTTTTTTAACATCTGCATTCTGCTGCAGATATTAAAAAATTAAAATAAACTAATTTTATAAACCGAAAATAGCTTTTTAATACGTAAAATTTAATAATGTATAACATTTCGGTAAAAATTAATGATATTTCAGTAAAAAAGAATGATATTTCAACTAAAAATAATGATATTTCATCAACAAATTATCATTATTGAATATAAAAAAATGAAAAATAAATTCAATAAGAATAAACAAAAAAAACAGAAAAAAATGTGAAATAAAATTTTAATAACATATAATCAAAATTTCAGCAATAAAAAAAGAAGAAGAAGATGTTGGAAGAGGTTAGAAGAGGCAGTACAAGTGCTGCGCCAAACAGAGCCTGCGCAGAAGTTTTTGACTCAGAAGACTTCAAAAAAACAAACAGTTGCGAGATGAAAAGTGTTGCGCGTGTGCTGCACCGCACAGCAGAAAGAGGTTTGAAGAGATTTTCTCCAAAAAACAAACAGCACCTAAGTCTATAACATCCTAATTACATATAGCCTTAGAGTATCCACTTAGCAACTATCGACTTAGTGATGAAGATCCCATTTTTTAGTTCTCAAGTATAAAGTACTTATAGTAACACCAAATACTCCTATAGTATTTTAATTTTAATGTTATGTTCTATTGCTCTCATTGAGGTAGGGTTGGTAAGATTTTAGCATTGTTGCAACTACCCAATTTAAACTTAGGCACATGCTAGTCAACCCTCGGATAATATAGGTGATCAGGCTATATCTTCCCAGTTTTGACCATATGTCTCTAAGCCCACTTGTGTTGCCCAACAATCGTAATTCTTTTGTACTGTCCTAGTGACACTGGTTTTAGTATGAATGCAGGCACGTATACTTACTTAAAGAATTTATTATTTAAAGTATAAACTCTAAATCAAAGTATTTTTAATCCCATTGTATTTATAGTTAGTATATCTTTTATGGGTTGATATACTCAATTCACTATAAACAATGCTCTGATACCAATCTGTCACACCCCAAAACCGATAACGGCGGAAACGTTCTGGGGCAGAGGACGTCATGTAATGTATCACAACAAATGTAAAGTAGTAAATAAGCAACAACATCATCCATTGCATTAATAGTATAATTTTTATTACAAGTGTGTTCTTTCATAGTACAAGACAACATGATAACAAATCAAAATGAAAGACGAGCTTGACTACTCCGTCTTCTCTAAAACCTGGTCATCGTACCTGTTTGCCGGTGACCTGAGAATACAAGTTATTTTCAAAGTGTAGGTCAGCATTTAAGCTGGTGAGTTCATAAGTATTTAATGTCATTGCTTTGATTAGTTGATATGAAAGACTAGTGAATGATTGATGAAACATTTAGTATAAGTATGAAAACTCTAGAAAATCCCATATTTCCTACTAGTATAAAATTAGTCTTCTACCAAGACCCGAATGTTTTGAAAGTACGCATCACTTGAAAATGTGATGGTTTTTCCCTGTTTAACTATTTTTATTATAAAACTCTAAAAGTAATAATATAATAACTTATGTTGTATCCTTTGGTACTAAGATACACACGGCGTGGAAACTCGCCGTAAACAAATCAACCGTAGACATCCGTAGATGTGCATTTACCTCTGTTGCTAACAGCCGGGTTTAGGAATAATTAGTCCCTTAAGTATACCTGCAATGGTATCAACCTAAAACATCCGTAGATTGTTCATTTACCTCTGAAGCTAACAGTGGTTCTCAGAAAAGTTTGTCCCTCAAAGTATCCTTTAGTACTAGGATATACACGGCGTGGAAACTTGCCATAAACAGATCAACCTAGACATTCGTAGATGTGAATTTACCTCTGTTGCTAACAGCCGGGTTTAGGAATAGTTAGTCCCTTAAGTGTACCTGTAATGGTATCAACCTAAAACATCCGTAGATTGTTTATTTACCTCTGTAGCTAACAGTGGTTCTCGGAATGGTTAGTCCCTCAAAGTATCCTATCATATAGCATGTAGTCTAGACTCATGAATGAACTGACTCTGGTGTAATTTCTTGTAGTAGGGATAATGTTTTGTTTACTCTAAACTATTCCTATAATAGTTTACAAGAATGTAATTGATGAGTGTCCAAGTAGGTTTATACCCCTTGCTACCCAAGAGTATCGGAGCTAAATTTACTAATAGAACATTTATGACCATATATGTATACATGATATATAACTAATATTTAAATGACCTTCGGAGGAGTACCCGATATCCCACCAGACCACATCCAAATCGAGGAAAAGGAAATAGGGTGGATAGCCTTCCTAAGTCTTTTAAACATTTCTTATATAACTATACATATAGAGGCATGCAATTTATAATATAAAAGCATAAAGAAGTTTTGTAAATCCGTTGAAAAGTCTAATAAAGAATTTGTGACTTGATGTCAGTTTATAAAATGATTGAAAGTATTTTGTTTGATAATACAGTTTAAGTACACGGAAAACCACAGTTTGAAAACACCTTTGTAACCGAGTTTGAAAGGAAGCTTACAGTGTGTAAGATAGTTTGATAACGAGCTTTAATCATGTAAAAACGTTTAGGAAATTCATTTGAAGTAATATGTTTAGTTTATACATGCATTACAACAATTTATAGTTTCAAAGATAGAATGATGTTGTAATATATTTTTCATTCAAAAGTTTCCTATAAGGTTTATAAATCACATATGATTCTACTTAATAAAAGTGTATAATAATCTTTATATATAACACCCGATAGTAGTCGAGTATTTAACTTGTATTCCCCCCTTAAAAGCAAATAAAAGTATTTATAAAACATTTAAAAGTATAGTTTATAGGGGTATGAATTCACTTTATTTATTGAAGAAGGCGTGACGAAAACCGAGCAGAACTTCTACTCGAGAAAGCGGATCTCTCGAGATTCTCGGGAAATCTCGGGAGTCTCGGGAGTGTAAAACTTTCTTCCCACCTTGGATATGAAAACCGGGCCTTTGGGATGATTCCGAGGGTTGAAACGTAGAGTTTCGACGCGAGAAAGAAGGGAATTGAGCAACTTTGGCCGGCACCCTCGCACCCTTTATATAGGGGCTGGAGGGCACACGTACGCGGGGCGTACTCCCGTACGCGGCGCGTACGGGATGTCATCGCTGACCGCATCCTCGGTCGGAGCATTGGGCGACGTGGCCGAACCGGAGCCTAGCATCCGAGTACGTTGGGCGTACGACGGTACGCTGGGCGTACAAGGGATCGGACCGGTGACTCCTTCGGATAATACCGGGATTTAATTTAATTTATATTTAAATTAATTAACAAACTTCAAAAATTCATATCTTTCTCATACGAACTCCGTTTTCGACGTTCTTTATATCCACGCGAAGGTGAGACTACGATCTACAACTTTCGTTTAGTCTCCGTCGGCTAGTTTTGATTTATTTTTAATATTATATTTTTAATAGGTCGGGACAGGAAAAGTCCGTTAAAGTTCCATAACTTCTTCATCCATCGTCCGTTTTCGTCAGACTTTTTACCGTTGCACTAGTATTGTTGAGCCCTTCGATTCTCATTTAGATTGTGTTGGCCAAAAGTCTCTCGATCTCTATTTCGAGTTTTTAGCTGTCTACTGTTATATCTGTAACTTAGAAAAATCACAACTTCCTCATACGAAGTCAGATTTGGACATTCTTTTTATGTACGTTTACGGTTTGATGATATCTAAAACTTTCATTTAGATACCTAAGTCCATAAACTATTGTATTGAAACTTTGCGTTTTACGTTTATCAGTATTGCCGGTTTTGCCGAGAGTCTTCGGTTGGTCATAACTTCTTCGTTATAACTCGGATTTTAGGGTTCTTTATATGTATGAAAACCTTGACACGATTCCTACTACTTTATTTAACCCAAATAAGATTTTTGGAAAGTTAAATTTTGACCTAAATTTGACTTGCGTTCCATCATATTGCCTCGAAATATCGGGTTGTCACATATAGTGTGCTATATTATGAGATATTTAGACCGAACCGGAGGGTCCTCACTTAGACCACACCGGAGGGTCCAACGAGTAGTGACCCCGGAGGGTCCTCACTTAGACCGGACCAGAGGGTCCAACGAGTTGTGGGACTGGAGGGTCCCACTGAGACACATTGACCGGAGGGTCTTACAGAGCTATAGCCTCGAGTGGCTAATTATATGTGTGTGGTATTTTGGGGAACTCACTAAGTTTTGTGCTTACTGTGTTATGTGTTATGTGGTTCAGGTACTTCTGATGATCGCGGGAAGGCATCGGCTTGATTGTACACACACACCTGAGTTGGATTTATGTTTATTGTGGATCCTGGATTTGTGAAAAACTAATTTGAAATATGTTTTGATATTGAGACTTAATGTTTTGGAGAAATATGATATGTAATTTACCGTGTTTTAAAAATGAAAATTTGGTTGAAAATTTTGCGTCGTTATAAGTTGGTATCAGATCATGCATTTGAGGGATTCAAATGCACCTTCACGTATGTCTGGACTCAAACTGAGGGTTTGAGAAAAAAAATCAAAAGAAATGATTTTTCTAAAAACGAGTAAGAGTTTCTAAGAGAAAAACGAGAAGACCAGTGTGTACAATCAGCCAGAGCCCGAACGGTGATTTCCCAAAATACCCTTATTTCTATGCTATGAGATAGTCATGAGATATTATAAGATATATTGTGAATGCTAGAGAGTAAGCTAGGTATTTCATATTTTAGGACTAGAGTGACCTTATTTGTAACGACCATAAATTTTCAATAAACTTTAACTTTTCAAAAACAACCCATTTTCATAATGTTATTACAAAAAGGTTTTCAATACAATTATTATCAGAGTCTTCCCAGAACCATAACATAAAACATAAACACGAGGAGTGGTACGATCATGCCTTTGCCTTGCCACGGTCTCCTGAAGAACATGAAAAACATTAAACCACAACTGTATGCCCGAAAGCTTATTGAGATACCCCCAAAATACCAACCACATATACCATACACACATATCATGCTATATCATAATAAATCACAGAACAGCCCTGCATATCGGGTCTACTGTGTGACTGGTCCGCTGTATTGGGCCTTCAGTCCACCGGGTCCACCCTCCGAGTCTAGTCATGTCCCTCGAGTCTGCAGTGTGGTTGGTCCGCTCGCACCGGGCCTTTAACCCACCTGGTCCACTCTCTGAGTCTACAGTATGACTGGTCCGCCCGCATCGGGCCTTCAGTCGGACTGGTACACTCTCCGAGCCTCGGCACGTCTGGTCCGCCCTCGTGGGGCCTACAGCCTATCCGGACCGCTCGTTGGGCCTTTAGAATAACCGGTCCCCCCTGGGTATGTTGGCCTACAACACAAAGCAGGTCCCGCCTCAACCCAACCCCAATCAACAACCATGTACACATAAACATACAGTCATATAACAATTCACATTCAATCAAACCGATCTAGCAGATCACGTATCATAACATACTCTAAGCAGGGTACCAACCTAACAGGTCACTAGCATATACCATCCTAATATTTGGATGCAAACATAACAAGGCAACAACATAACAACGATACCCGGATTACAATCCGATAAAGGGTCGGCCTTGGTGCCTTAGACCCGGTTGATATAGTGAGGATAACTCACCTCGCGATTGCCGAAACTCTGAACTGAAGAAGCAGATTCCTGAATCACCGACTCACCGAAAGTCCCGAACTAGCCATCATAACAAAATAATCATTAGGCCAAACATACATCCACTTATTGGGCTAAGGCCAAAGTCCAAATCATCTACAAAGCCCAATATTGGCCCAATTTACTAAATTGGGCCCTCCTCACCAAATGGGCCTAGATCCAAGGTCCATAATAATAATTGGGCCCAAAATACTCTATCCATAAATTTCCAGTCATGGCCCATAAACCAACAGCTCAATAATAGCCCAAACTCTAAGGCCCAAAAATGGAAATCCAACAGGGGGAGTACGCTGGGCGTACCCTCTCTGGTACGCCGGGCGTACATCATTGATTCGCAAAGGGGATCGGGGCACTTACTCTCTACATAGGGCGTACTCATAGGTTACGCGGGGCGTAACCTTGTGGCTCAACAAATTCATACAACTGCTTAATGGCTTAAGCTCTTAAGCCCAAACTTCATATCCTTAGGCCAAATATGCCTAGGATCCATAAAGTCTCGAACTTTATCACCTGGGACGTCCATAAAGCTCTTAATCTATGGTCTTAATCCATTAAGACCTACTTATCTCACACATGGAACAACCACAGCCCTTGGGACCTCATTTTTCTCACTCAAGACCTCTCCTAAGGTCTAAAAGGACAAATAATCTTGACCAACTCGAAACATGCAACAAGATGAGGACTTTTGGGATAAGAATGGTGTCAAAGCTTCACAATACATAGATCTACACAATATGAATGTCAAGCAAGAAGCTTTATACCTCAAATAGGCTCCAAAGGATGATGTCTTTCCAGATCTATAAGCTCTAATCGTTCCTCTCCTTCTTTGACAACTTCTCCTTTCTTCTTCTAGCTTCTCTTTTGCCAAAATAAGCTTTCCAAGACCAAACACACCCAACAATGGAGGAAATACGGATATCTAGGGTTTCTGGGGGTAAAAGAGTGTCTATGGAAGCATAGGAGGGAACCATTATGTTCGTTATATAGTGGTTGCCCTTAAAATTAGGGTTTAGGGATTCTGAGAGTACGTTGGGCGTACGTCCAGCTTACGCTGGGCGTACCCAGCCAAACTCAAATATGCATGCATGGCATGCATGGGACCTCTTTTTCTAATTTCCCCTTAGGAGCTATAATTTATATCCCCTTCAAAACGCCGTAACTCATATACTCTAAAACCGCTCCCGATAAACTTTATATTCACACGAGGGTGGCGAGAAGCCCTATGCTTCTATCAACACACACACCAGTCCGAAACCTTCTCGGATAAAACCCATTTCCCATAAAAGGACCAACATTACCCTTTCTTTTAAATCTCAGGGACTCATACATAAATACTTTAAGAACGGGGCGTTACATTATTTGTAGTGCCTTAGCCTAGGAGTTACTGCTACTTGTGAGTTGCTTGAGTGCGAGTATGTAGCAAATATGATCTTATGAGAGGCCTGCTATGAGAGTAGTCAACGTTAGACGAGATATAGAGTACTTGTGATATAGTAGCCTAGGAGGGAGACTTAGGATGAGCGCAAATGCGGTGTGGAAGGTAGTATTGGGCCCGTACTACTGGGCTCGTACTACTGGAAACACCAGATCGGTGAGCAGTTCTAATTTGAAATATGTTTTGACATTGAGACTTAAAGTTTTGGAGAAATATGATATGTAATTTACCGTGTTTTAAAAATGAAAAATTGGTTGAAAATTTTATGTCGTTACACCCGTAATGAACCTTACCGAACTTCCCATAAGTGTGGCCTCTCTGACCCCCAGATCTAGAATCAACAGCCTTGAACCGCTTTGGCACTGGCTACGACTATGCCAGGGACGATCTCTGCTCTCTTGTTTTTAGCTCTATCTTAATCTCACGCCACATCGCAGCCTCCTGCATCTCTAACAAAGAATCATAGCGTTGGGTGGAAACAAATTACCTGATATACGTCTTGAGTATTCTTAAGTAGCAGGTCATCTGAGCCTGCTCCGAAGCAAACTCATGGCATAACATGTCCCTCTTAGTAAACATCCAAGTGATCTCCGTCACCGACTCCATCCCTTGCCTCAGGTCCAAAAACTTCTAGGCCAACCTCTCTCACTACACTCGAGGCACATATCTAGTACGAAACATCTCCGAGAACTACTCCCAAGATACAATAGCTCTCTACTCAACATAATATAATCTTGTAACAAGTATCCACCAATCCTTCGCTCCGGACCTCAGGAGGTTCAAAGCGCACCTGACCTTCAAGTTAGCTAGACAAGAGCAGGTGAAAAAGCATCCCTCAACATCAGATAGCCACCTTATCGCTATGATAGGGTCCTAAACTCCATCAAAAGTATGGGGCTTCGTATTGTCGAAGTCCCAATACTGAAAAACTCGCCCAACACCAATCCCTATAGATATGATGGTAGCAGCAGCCTCAAACAAAGCAGCATATCTATCATCAAAGAACTCCATCATTGTGGTCTTGAAAGACCCAAAAAGCTCCAATATCTGACTCCGGACAATAGCCACAACCTCCTAATGGAGGATCTCCCTGATCCCTTCCTCAGACACAACTAGCCCACCCTGACTGCCAGCTCCCGATCCCGATCCAGATCCAGCCTCAAATCGCTTCGTCGACACCATACTGAAAATATACCAGGGAGATATCAGATAACCTGCATATCATAATAGGGGAACCAACTCCTAACAAAGCCCTATGGGTTGTGACTTCCTTGTTACGTGTATGGGTCATGTACTTTCAGTAGTACTGGTCCATACTACCTTCCACACCTACCCATATTTGTCTCAAGGACCATCACAACAACCCCAACAATACATACTCACATATACACATAGGAGATCCTCACATCCTAGAGGAAAACTAAACATCTTGAGACTGGTCGGCTAACCCCACACAACCTATCCTACCACTAACTGCCACACAACCCTCCATTGGTGCCAAATGACGATCACTTGAATACAACCACATGTCGTACAGTTTAAATAATATTAGGCTAAAAGATTTAATCCCACTACGGTTAGACTCAAACAGTAGCTGCGCAGCGGGACCAAATCCCTTATCCTAAGATCATTTAACACATGTGACATGTGACTTAGCGTATTCACTCAATAGTCAGTTCACACGCGAAAGAGTCATACAATATTTAATCGAGGATTCTATAAGAGATAAGGCATCATATATCAGGTAATTCTATCATACAGTTCCTGAAGATCCGTATCTAATACTAGCATGATGTTCTAACATATCAAGCATAATCTCAAATAATTGTGCGGTAATTTGAGGTCTACTTATTGGTTTCGACTGATCGTACACATCGCATCCTCCTTGATTATTTTGAAATCTATTTGAAATTTTGTTTTTAAAAATCTTTTTCCTTAGTTTGAGACTGGACTCACACGAGTGTTCCTCCAATTCAATCAAACCAAGGTTCCGATACCAACTTATAACAACCATAAAATTCATAAAAATTTTAAAATTTTAAAGCCAACCCACAAATCATCATTATTTATAATTTAGTTTCCAAAACATGTTTAATATCAAAGTTTTCCCAAAATCATAAGTCAAAATACGAGGAGGTGCACAATCGCGCCTTTGCCTTCCCGCGATATCTGAGGTACCTGAAGCATAACCCAAAACTGTAAGCCCTAAGCTTAGTGAGTTTTTCCCCAAAATACCAACACATCACGTAATCATAATAACAACAATAAACAACATGCATACAGAGCCTTTCAGTCTAACTGGAATGCCCCACCAGCCTGCAATCTACCTGGTACGCTCACAGAACCTACAGCATGACTGATAAGCCACACCGCGCCTTTAGCCTATTTGGACCGTTCTTCGGGCCTTCGACCTAACTGACATTCCTTATTGGCCTTCAGTCTATCCAGGATGCCCTTGGTATATTGGTGTTCAGCATAAAGCAGGACTACCTTAACCCAACCACACATACACCATGTTGACACACATATATAATATACAAGCATACAAATAACCAACCAGTAAACAAACAGACAGATCTTACAGATCACTAAGCATATCATCATCCTATCTATCAGGATACAGATCTAACAGATCACTACAGTACACAATCATACAATAAACAGAAATAATAATATAAAAGACCGGCCTTGGTGCCTTCGACATGTAAGTATAGTGAGGAAAACTCACCTCACAAGCTGAACAGAACTGATAAGGTCCGACTCCGAGTCTCAGTTCTCTAACCGATACTTAATTCCGTCAAATGAGCAATTCCATCAAAATCCCAAAATACTCTCACGTTCAAACTTGGTCAAAGTCAAAGTCCACTGGTCAAACCCACTAAGCCAAATGAGTCAACCCGAATGAGTCAAATCAACCGAGTCACTCACAAAGTTGACCCATGGGAGTACGCTTAGCGTACGCAAAGCCTCGCATTGACCACCATCGGGGTAGTGGACCGAGTATGCAGGGTGTAACCTCGCAACCCCAAATCTTCATTAAGTGCTTAATGGATTAAGCACTCAACTCATATTTCAGATCCACAACTAAAACAAAACCTAGAGTCATAAAGTTTCCAACTTTATGACTTTACATGCCAAATAAGAGCTTAACACAAGGTCTTAATCCATTAAGACCTCTTACAACATGCATGGAGCAAAACTAACCCAAGGGACTTCATTTTTATGGCTAAGGACCCTTCCTAGTTTTTGAAAGGACAACTCATAATGTCCAGAACATGCCATGGTCAGGATGATACTTTTGGGACCAAAAAGGTGACATAAAACCCCCATAACTAGATCTACAAGATTAAGAGACAAAGGTGCAAGCTTTATATCTTGGAAGGCTTGCAAATGAAAGATAAATCCTAGATCTAATGTGCTTCTTTCTCCAAGTTGAGCTTGATCTTCTTCCTTCCTCTTTAAATCACACAAACGCACCCTTTAATGCTTGAAATGTCCTCACAAGGTGCTTCTAGGGTTTCAAATCACGAAGAGAGGGTAGAGGTTGGTTAGGTGAAGAGAAATGAGGTCATAAACATGCTTAAATACCACCCAAACCCTAAAAATTTGGGTTTCCATTTTTCTTTAGTACGCCCTGCGTACATGAGTGTACGCCCAACATACTAGGGTGTGCCCTAGTACGCTCAGCGTACACAGATGTACGATTAGCGTACTCCTCCTGTCCAAATTACAAGAATACCACTGGGGCTTCAAGGCACATTCTCTTGGACTTAGGGACCAAAATGCCATCTAATAAACTTAAAAGGATAAATTTAGAAATACATGAGCATAAGGATGTTACATGTTGGGGAGAGGTCGGGCATCTGGTCACGAGAGTAATAAAGTAGTACTCAAGATCATAGAGATGATTCAGCGGGTGCGTAACAGATTGCGCGTCACGAAAATATAATATTAAACACATAATAATCATAATTGTTTTTTATTTATAACAAAATATTATATTTTTTATTTTTACAACTGAATAGATCAAAATCTTGTTAGCATCAAATTTGACTTGTACTTAAAAGTGGATAATTAAATGAGAATATTTTTAGTAGAATATTTTAAATAGATGATAAAAATATTTAATTATTAAAAGTTTATATAAGGCTTTAACATTTAAAAAAATTCTTTATAATAGCTTTTGTAAAATGACAAAATTGATGAGCATTATAAGACGTGCAGCAGTGATGATGCCGTTGGCGAAGAATTCACATTTTTTTTATTCTTTTTTTATTTTGTTTAGTTTTCTTTATATTTTGGGTATAAGTATAACTTTCCCTTGGCTTAAATTCTTAATTGGCGAGTCAAGTTTACCAAAGTGACGATGATTTTTTAATCTTAATTTACAATGATTACTTTAACATTTGCATTTTATTCTTTAAAAAACATAGTCGTGATTCATGTTAGAAATGTGTTTTTTAGATAATATTGGTTAGTTTTTTTCTTTTGTTTCTTTTAACATCAAAGACTAGATTTGTTTTTGTGCCTAATTGATTACATATTTATTTAGGTTAAAAAAAAAAAAAAAAAAAAAACAAACAGACAAACTGGACCAACCGGTTTTAGTTACCCATGAAAAACAAGTTTCGTGACATGGGCTTATACATGATAATGTATTAACGATAGTTGAAGGAGCAAAAAATGTCAAAAGAATACCACAGGGACCAAATAAGTTCATTTACAAATTAAAATAGTATAGAGATAAAAGATGTCCTCTATTTTCATTGACTTCCTTTCCCTAAACTCGTTTTGCTTGCATTTGATGCCATTGTGACTCGTTTTCCTTGCCCTAATTGCTTGTTGTGATATGTCAACTGTTTGCCCCTTTTTTCTATCTAAACCAGGAAAAAAGTCTAAATAAAATCGCATATGGGATACGTTTGTTAAACCTAGCCGTTAATTAGAATATGATAACCAGAAGCTGGAAATAATAATTCTTATTTGTGAAATATATAAAATGATATATAAACATATAAACTAGAAGTTTTCAAAAATTAGCAGTGAGTTTGCTAATGAGATTTTGAGAACTTTTAGGTTCAAGAAAAAAAAAAAACGAATTAAAGAAAAAACTCTATTCTACGGTACAAGTTTTTAGCTTTTTTATTATTAATTTAAAAAAAAAAAAAAAAAAAAAAAACTTATAATCCAAAAGTCACTGACCTTTTTAGCTTCTTTTTTTTTAATTCACATATTTAAAAGCTAACTGCTTTTCAAAAATAGTTATTAATTTCTAAATACTCGTTAGTTTTGGCGAACATAAATAATTTTTTTAAATTCTTACTTTAAAAGTAAGTTTTTTTTCCTTAAAAACTAAAAACTAAATTTTTTTTAAAACTCGTTGCCGAACTTATCTATAATTTTATAACAAGTTGTATAATTATAATATATATTTTATCTTGAAAAAAATGTATTTTCAAAGCCAACGTAGATCCATATGTTATTATATATATTCTTTAAAACAAAATTGAACTTATTGCGAATCATTTTATATTTTATTTTCTTAAAAGACTCCTTAATAATTTTCTTAAAAGACCCCTTAAAAGCCAATGTATTTGGACCCTTTTTATTTTTTTAAAAGACCCCTTAATAATTACTTTAATAATTACTCTAACTTTTTTCTTAAAATAAGCTAATCATTACCAAATAATTATCTTTTTATTAATTATTATTACATAATATTAGACCCTCATGATTATTTTATATTTTATTTTAAATAAAACTAATTGTTACATAATAAAATGGCTTAATATAAAGATTTGTTTATAGAAAAAGAATATTATTTTTATAAATAAGTATTAAAATAAAAATATACTTATTTTTTTTCAAATATACAAAATAAAATATTTTAAACAAAAAAAATTTTTAATTTATTTTCGGTTTTTAGTGCAATTTATTAAAATCATTTTCATATAAAAGCATAATAATAAGTGACTTCAAATACGATATAATAATATTACTTAGTTTTCATTTAAATATTTAATATCATTTTATTTTTATTTATTGGTTTATATAAATATTAAAATATAAAAAATATTAAAATATATAAAAAAAATTGACATATTTGTATTATTATTTGATTATAAAAAAATAAAATATATAATAAATAAAAAGTTTATAGAAATTAAATGATAAATACGAGTTTCAAAAAAAAATTAACTTTTAGTAATCATAAAAGCTATTAATATTATAAATACATGAAAATTTATGCTTAAAAAATCATTAATGAAAAGTTCTCTATAAAATATTGGGATCTACTCATAACTTTATTGTTTGATTTTGAATAAAAGAGGTAGCCAAGGTAGACCAAAGGACTTGATGTTTCCGACAAATTACAGAGTCCACATTCAATTTTGCTAATAAATTTTCTGATAATCTGATATGGGCCATTTAAAGATATCGGTCCAAAAGTCAAACGGTGCATCCATGCTATAAATACATTTAATTAACGGAATTGTCATGTCTACATTTTTCATCATCTTTGGCTAAATTTATTATTTTATAAATACATACCTTTGAAACAAGAGTTGAAAAGAAAACCGGCATAAAAAAATCAACAAAGTGACAAAATCACATTTATGAAAATTTTGATACCTACCTCAGAAAAAAATGCTAAATAGTTGAAAAAGTGTTGTCGACTTTATGGTTCTTCAAAACAGAAATTAAAATGAAAGTGAATCCTTTGAAAACACACGTGTTGGATTGGTCCTGAATCCAAAGTCCAAATCACGCATTCGTTGCCCGATTTGCAATCAATGATGAAATGGGTTTTCTAATTTCTAAGTAGATTTAGAGCATAAAAACTATATAAATTCCTAATAAAAAATAAAACCAATAAAAATAAAAGAGTCGCAACTAAAAGATTTCAAACTTCATGTTTTAGAATTGAAAATTTTAAATGATGGTGATACCATATTAGATATTAAGTTAGAAGCAATAGTGTGGGTTATGCATTGAATCAATGGCATTACACTGATAAATATGTTATTAGATATATCTACGTGAAACAGTTGACATTTCATGTAGGAATTTAGCGGATTTATTTACCAAATATATGCCTAAAGATATTATGTAAACGGGTATATGATTCGTATATACACGGCAATTTTGTTTTATAGGATTATACAGCACTATTTTAAAGCATAATTGTTGTATAATCAAAAAAAAATATATTGTGTAAGTATCAACTTCTTTATATAAACTACAAGACAAGTGGATTTTGAACTCATTGACTATGTTATGTGGAGCCATGAAGGCTTAAGATAAAAACTACCTAGTCTCTGTCCAAGCCCAAACTCAAACACGATGTGCTTCATGTTCTCATATTCATAGCAATTACCTAGTGCAATAAAAGTTAAAAAAATCCCGATTAATTAATGAAGTTGTAGAAGCTAATATATTTCTACCAACTCAAAGAAGTTCTAGATGGATAGAAACTTTTTGAGGAATAACTACCGATTTGATCCTAAGATTAATCTTTTGTCGTAATTACCTTTTTATTTTATTTGCAACTAGGTTATAACCCGTAGAATCCATAACTGATAAATATATATATAAAGAGATTATAAAAATCATAATTATTCATTATAATTTTATAAACAGTTTTTATACAACATTAGATGTTCTGTTTTTTAATATTATTTTTAATTAATATGCAATACAATTTCAAAACAGCAATATCTATTAATTCAAATGAGAAATTAGTTTTCAGGGACAACAACCACTTCATTGACTATGTTTTCTACCTCACAATATATTCATTAAAATTCATCTCATAACTATCATGTACACTTTTAATTTGCTTGTTGGAGTCTTTCGAAGATGTTAAAGATGAACTTTGCCAAAACGATAAAAGAACAATATAGTTACGATGAATTTTTGTCATTTTTTTTTTGCATTTGACATTTGGTTGCTGTAAGTTCCTAATTTATCTGTGTATCAATCAAATCCGTTTGATGGTGCGGAATCCCAATCAAACGGATGATGTCAGATCAAATAGAAGAGAAGGAGAGAAAGAATAATATGAACCTTGTTTGAATTGATTATAATGAAGTTCCCTTACAAGATTCACACACAACACACACTTGTTCTTCTCTCTACCGTACACTCTCTATTGTTCATCAATCTCTACTTCTCAACCCTAACACCTATATATATATATATATATATATATATATATATATATATATATATATATATATATATATATATATATATATACATACTAGGGAATATGGGCTTGGTGAACATGGGTCGTAAATGGGTTTACGATCGTAAACACAACCGTAAACACATATACGGCCATAAACACCAAGTTGTTTACGGTCCAAGACACAAAAATATATTTTTCTAGAAAAGTAAAGTATAAACCATATTTTTGACCCAACAATCTCCCCCTTGGTTTATAACTTTCTTTTCTTAATTGACCCAACAAGCTCCCCCTAAAAAGTAGCTAGCTTTTCTTATCAATCTTCATCGAGAGCTTGGCTTCAACATTAATCTTCAAATTCTTCACAACTTCAAGATGTACTTGATGAATCTTCAATGAATGAGTTCATCTTGAGCACTTGAGCTTTTCTTCAAGATTTGACTCTGAACGCACATTGGGTGAGGAGGCTTCTTGTACTGATTCTTGAAAGATGGCGCTTTCAGCTTGAGAATCTTCAGAGAGAACATCAGAGAGAACAAATCTTCTGGATCACTTCAGCAGGTTCATAGATAGCAGCAGATTGATTGAGAAGGCTTCAATACAATCCGTCATATAATTTTCAATTTCTGCTTCACCTTGCTTCTGGGGTTGAAGGATTGAACGTTGAAAGAATAATCTTCATTTCTTGCTCCTTCGAATGAGAATTCTTCGATGCTCACGGACGAAGCCTTGACTCAGAAATATTCGACACAAACTCCATGAGTTTCATCTTCATCTGAATTCATTTTTCAAGACAAAACAAAACTAAAAGAAAATTAAGCAAACAATATTTTTGGGTTTTTCATATTTTCTGAAAAAAAAAAATAGAAACAAAAATTTTTTGGATTTTTTTTTTCTTGAACAAGAAATCAAACAAAAATAACACTATTTTTGGATTTTTAATTTTCTGATTTTTCTTTGATTTTTGATTTTTGATTTTTTTTTTTAATTTAATTCTCCCATAATATTTAAATTAGAAGAACACTATGAACAAACTAAAAAAAATAATAACTAACTATAAGAGTGATTTGGGATCAAAGTTTTTAGACAACCTTTATCCGTTTATCAATACCTCTCCTTTCATGAATAGATCTGGTCAATCGCTGGTATTGTGGTTCACTTAAACACGAGAAATTGTGACAAAATTAGGACATACTATAAGTGACAAGACAATGTGATCCTAAGTTCCTAGATAATATTCCTTAAGGACCATTCAGCTGACGACGACCAAAGATATTGTTGTCCACCTAAATTGAGCAGCGAGATCTACAGACAATCTGGTGCTTGTTCAATTTTAAATGTACTAGAACGTGTTTCCCACTTCTTGATATGCCCCAGCCATCAAGGACTTCCAGAATACTCCTTACACCGAGTGAGCAGACAATTATTAAGAGAGAACATAGATTTAGAATGCATATGCTGTACATCCAGGTCGGATCTCTTCCAATCACGCAAAGGATGAAACATATGACTAACTGAAGTTTTAGACGGATTGAGAAGAGAATGGTGCATATACTGTGTACCAGGTCGGATTTTCAGTCACACAAAGGAGATAGTATATGGCTAACAGATAGAAAGAACTGCATAGAGAGAAGATGCAGAGAGATAGAATTGCATATGTTATAGTCCAGGTCGGATCTCTCGATCATGCAGAGGAGGCAACATATGTCTAACAGATAGAAAGAAAGAAAATAACCTTCTACAGACCTAGCTTATCGGAATTCCCCAATCACCCCATCCAACCGGAATTAAGGACAAAATTCGCACATCGAGAAAAAGTTAATCCACAGCTCTAGATACGGGTTCATTTAATGTGACCGGTAGATTCCCATGTATATCTCCATGCTCAACCTATCTGAGCGTCGTGATGTCAGGCTAAACGGATTTAACTAGGTCAAAATTTGTCAAGTCCTTAAATTCATTAGATTCAACTTTCCCTAGTCAAGTCCATTTAAAATCTTTCGTGCCTACCAGCGCATCGAGCACAGAGCGTAGACGATTCAATTTAGGTACGTTACGCAGATTCAGATTGCCCTTTATCACTTGCTAATTTCATTTCCCAAAACATCTCCTGCAAGCACATTTCATTAACACCATATTTTTAGATTTTCTGATTTTCTAATGTTTTTGGATTTTTTTTAAATTAAAATTTTCTAATATTTGTTTTGTTTTTATTTCTCCCCCTAAATTTGTGCGTAGGAGAGAAACGAAAGTAAATGCGCAAATTAAACTATCCTAAAACAAAAATTAGTCTTTAAAGTGAATCAACTTAAGAAAAACTCAGGAGTATAGAGAAGAAAACACAAACCGTAATTCACCAATTGAATCTGCATTTAGAAGGTCTGAGAACAGCAAGCATAATCCCAGAACAGATCCGAAAATTCTTCATATCATTAAGCACTAACCCCATTTGTGATCTCTTCCTTTCTTCCTTTCCCGCAAAAGGACACATACTCTCAACAAAGGTCTGAATGTTGTACAGTTGAGAGATGTCCCCAATCATATGCCAGGAGCAGCCACTACCAACAAACCAAAGTCTGATGATATGCCTCCATAGCTGCTCCAATACAAAGCGGGATTAGTTGGTCTTTGGAACCCAGTCCATTTTGAAACTGGGTCGACCTTTGTCATCAATGCAGGGTACTCTCTCCCATGACATATCCTGCTTATCACAAATAGAAGATGATGAAATATTATAGTCATTAGAAGATTTGGGAGTTTTCACCTTTGGTACCCATCTATATTTGGGTTTAACCCATTTCTTGTTCGATCCGATGGGTGCCTCGGCACTTGCTTTGGAGCATGAAGTCGGCTGCCGAGATGACTTTAACCTAACCGGTCTTGGCTTCACAAGAGCATCTCTTGGATTTGGCTTCTCGGCCAGCATTCCCTTCTTCCGCTTGGGATTCAGATTCTTTGCCTTGTGGGTTTGATTGTTGGCCTTCCACGCGTTCCAGTCACCATTGTCTCAACATGACCTGGAAAGATTTCTTTTGAAGTATCTCCCACTTGGCGCGTTTTTCCATCCTTGTGCGTAGTAGCAAGCGTACGCGCGATTAGGACAATTTCTGGCAATGTGTCTAGGTGTTCCACAGTGAAAACATGTCTTTTTCTTCACTGTAAAGTTATTTCTTCCTGCCCCTGGTAGCGTATCCATGCCTTGTCTGTTATTGATCCCAGATGCACACTTGCAATAGGCACTCTGTTGCGCTGGAATTGGAGGTTTGTATTTCTTAATGGTAGGTTTGTTAGGAGTAACAGAATTCGAAGCAACAGATTCTCAGTTCAAGGAGTCATTGGTTTGTTCAGTAGTGTTCTCCTTGTTCATATCTTCTGCTACTTTACCTGTACATGAAGTAGACACATTAATATTTTCAACCTGAATACCTCCTGACACAAATCAAGCTGGTTTTCCATATTGAAGATGTGTCTCCCTATCAATTTCTTTCTGTGTCATGAGGATGGATGTGTAGTTATGATTGAAGGGTGGAGGAACACTATCATACCCTAGACCCTTGTTTTGATTATCTTTGAAATTTAATTGGGTTTCAAATTTTCCTTTTAATGTATCAAGCTCAGTAAGTAACTCAACATTTTGTCTCTTGATATAGTCATAGTTTTCACATTTATTACTGTAGTCTTCCTGAAGTTTCCTAAAGTCCTTGGTTTTTGCTTCTAATTCAGCCTTCAGGGGTTTCTATCCTTTCCTGAGTTGATATCCTTCATATCTCAGGTCCTCAACTTCTCTTTTTAATAAATCAATTTGTTCCCGAAGAAATTTAATCGTAGTTTCACAAGCTGGAGTACATGTAACTTCAGTGATCAGAATGTTTTCAGAACTCATTGTTTTTCTACACTTCAAAGCATCAAGTTCTTCAATTACATCACCAAGACTAAGATGATTGAGATCTTTTGTCTTCTTGATGATAGCCACGTTCATATCCCACGATTTCGGAAGTGAATTCAGTAGCTTTTTGTTTATCTCAAACTTAGATAAGAAGATCTCAGCTATATTCATCTCAGTAGTAAATGTAGTAAATCGCTGCAACTAAGTTTCGAGGGTTTTTCCAGGGATATAATAAAAAATGTTGAAATTTTGTTTTAACATATCCTGACGACTCTCTTTCATGTTTTCAACTCCCTCGTAGATCTTAAAATCAATTAAAAAAACACAACTAAAAACCAAAATCAAACTTAAAAGTCAAATTTGAAAAGTTAAACTCAAAAGTCAAACTTGAAAAGTCAAACCGAAAAGCTAAATTTGAAAGTTTAAAAGTTAAACGAAAAAGTCAAAGTTTAAAATCAAAGGTCAAACTTGAAAGTCAAAATCAAATTTTTAAATAAAAAATCAAAAATAAAAGTTAAAAATAATTTTTTTTAATTATTTTATTATTATTATTATTATTATTATTATTATTTATTTATTTATTTATTATTTTATTTTAATTTTTTATTTGGATGAAAAAAGAATTTAAAATTAAAAGGAATTGAATTTTGGGGTTAAAAGTGTAAAAATAATGAAACTTGCTGCGAAAAAGATGCTTTATGAATTAAATGGGGAAGGAAAGTATCAACTTGTGGCCTAGAAGAGTTGGAAGAAGTGTTGTCTGGTGAACCAGAGTTCGTGAGTTTGAACATGCGAGGTGCGAACCGGAAACGATGCTGAGCAGTAAACTCCGAGCCGCAAGCTCGGGCCGTAAATGTGCGAGGCCTCGGACCGTAACCTCTGACCGCAAACTCTTCGGAACCCTAGCCATCGGCCGCAAACTGCTCGCTGATTACGACAAAAAACAACGATTTTTCAACTTTGAAGCTCCAAAACTCGTCAAAAACCTTTTTTTATGAAAAACACGAAGAACAAACCCCCCTTATTTTTCAGAGATCTATCCAAAAACGCAAGAATATTTCGAAAATAAGATCAAATTATGCTCCAAATCTGACAAAACAAACTGATACAACTAGGCTCTGATACCAATTGTAAGTCCCTAATCTGTCTGTATATCAATCAGATCCGTTTGATGATGCGGAATCCCAATCAAACGGATGATGTCAGATCAATTAGAAAAGAAGAAGAATATGAATATGATGAATCTATGTATGAATTGATTAGAATGAAGATCCGAATACCAGAGATTCACACACACTAACACACTTGTTCTTCTTTCTCTCTAGACCGTACACTCCTTCGTGTTCATCAATCTTTACTCCTCAACCCTAACACACACACACACACACACACACACACACACACACACATATATATATATATATATATATATATATATATATATATATATATATTAGGGAATATGGGCTTGGTGAACATGGATCGTAAATGGGTTTACGGCCGTAAACACAACTGTAAACACGTATACGGCCGTAAACACCAAGCTGTTTACGGTCCAAAACACAAAAATACATTTTTCTATAAAAGTAAAGTATAAACCATATTTTTGACCTAGCAATAGCTCATACGGATATTTGGATGAGATCTCGAAGGTAACCACAAATGTGCTACCTTTGGAAGAATAGATTGTCAGTTTAATAAAAGAAAGATATACGACTTTTTATTTTATTAAAAGTCATTGAATCCCACTTTAATTATAGTCTTTGATATAAATAGTTACAATACCCTTCATTTAAAAACACATGGACAAAAAGAATAATGAAAAACAACATAAATAACATCAAAGAATAGAGAACAAACTTTCAAAGCATTAATCTTAACAAGAAAAAAATCAAGGTTATAGTTTCTTTACCAAGTCTTTTTTTTTTTGCATTAAGTTAAGCACCTATTTATAGTTTCTAAGAAAAATTAGCAAATACCAATTCTCATAGAAGGTAAATATTAATTACAAAGGAAAGGTATATCACCCCCTTTAACATCATATAAACTTCAAAGATATACTTAGAGGTAGTAGGAGCCATCATGAGACCGAATAGTTACTTCAAAGTTTAGAAATTGCTTCTGTTTATAAAAGGTTCATAAATGGTCCTTGCTTAAAAAAAAAACGAAGAAATTGTCCCTAATTAAAAAATGCAGAAAAGGTGCATTTTATAAAATAGAATGTTAAAAATGACATTTTATTGAAAATAGAATGCTATAAAAGTTCTTTTTTTAGAGTCCATGTCAAGTTCAAATGACCATGAATTTCTAAAACATACTAACTTGACAATATTCCAATGACCAAAAGTGATAATTGATCTAAGACGCGATATTCCACTCAAAAAAATTATAAAAGATCCTTATCTAATATATCCGCCTCTAATATTCTTGGATTATTTCTGCAATGATGGCAGGTTCATCAGCATATTCATCTGTCTTGTGGTATTTATTTAGGACCTATCGTCTCATCCGGTTAGTTAACATAAGCGGTTGTTTTTTTTTTTTTTTCCAGAACATATATAATATAGAGATCCCAGAAAATATGGAAATAATCAAAAGGGTACTATCAATATCCTTTTTTCCATATGTTAAATTTAATATTTAGACCTAAGTTATGTTCTAGTTGTTACAACATTTATCAATTATAGCTCAAGTTTTTAAAATACATAAGTAATACTAATAACTATCTGATTGTTAATAACAAATAGAACTTTCTTTGAGGTTCCTACACCATCATTTACATTTCATGATAGCCACAAATCCACAATCATTTCGAATAAAAACAAGAAAGCCACAAATCCAACAACAAAATTACTTTGTATCGGATAAATAAGAGCTATTAAGTGTAACAATTTTTTGCATAAAATTAGTTCACCTATCGAGGATTAACGGAGACATAGTTAGAATTATCAAATATCCAATATCTTCCATAAGATTGAGTGGATCATTCATTCAACTTTGTCTAAGGCATATAACAAAGTCCATAATAGAAAGTCTACTCTACTCTATCAGTTGCTACCTAAAATCACATTAAGAATCAGATAGTCGATCGCCAGGTGTCAGACCATAACATTGTTGTTGCCAAAAGTGCAATTGTTGCGGTTTCAACTCGAAGGCGATGTGGGCCCAGCCCTACAGCTGTAGCTCCCGCTTCTAGAATCAGTTTCACCTCGGTTTCCGTGAAATCTGGAACATGATAACATCACAATGTTGTTTCAGACCATAACAGCCTCGTAACCGCCAAAATAGATTTTCAGATAGTAAGTTACTAACCGCCTTCGGGTCCCACAATGATTGACCCAATAGGCTCTTGTTTGGATAAAGTCAAAACATTCAAAACCGGTGTTGCCTCAGCTGCAGCTATAAAAGATAGTTTCGATTGTGAAACCTAAGCGAATAAAAAAAAAAAAAAATGAAAACATAAGTTTTATAACAAATCAATTCATAAAACAAGAGTAAGTTACATTTTGGTCCTTCTTTTAGGTTCTTGTAACGTTTTTGGTCCCTGTTCCACGTAAAATGTCAATTTTTGATCGGGATGCATAACTGATTTTTGCAACTTTGGTCCCAAAATTATAGTCATTTTACTTATAGTAGATTACACGAATGGCCCCTATGGTTTGTGGTAATTTGCACGTTTGATCCCTAACTTATTTTTTTAACTCGGAAGGTCCCTAGAGTTTGTTCTTGTTGCACACTTGGTCCTATCCTACCTAAAAAGACTATTTTGACCTTGATTTTTTAATTTATTTAAATAAGATGGGATAGGTAAGGTAAGGTAATGTGAGGTAGAAGTGGGGTTGGGAGTGTGTTTATTTAAATAAATTGAAAAATCAAGGGCAAAATAGTCTTTTTAGGTAAGGCAGGGACCGAGCGTGCAACGAATATAAACAGTAGGGACCTTCCGATTAAAAAAAATAAGTTAGGGACCAAACGAGCAAATTACCCCAAACCATAGGGACCATTCGTGTAATTTACTCTTTTACTTATAAATTATAACAGGATGAAAAACATTACAAAAAACTCAAATTGCAAGAGAAAACTGTTTAAGACCAAAACTTGAGGGACCAAAAATGTAATTTACTCGATCAAATAATATTAAACAAATTCATGTATGAGATTACAAGTGACTTACGATAGGTAAGAGGTCACGAACTTTTAAAGGAGGGTTTAAGGTCATTTCATGTAGACGTTGACCTACAATTTAAGGTCAACATTTAGAATATAAAAATGCCTAAAGATAATTAATTCAATAAATAAATATATAAAAATTACATTGTTTAGCTGCAGCCAAAATGACTCGTTGCAACCTATCGACTCTGTTGTCAGAAATTGAAGGAGAACGTTCGGTCAAAAGCGGTGTTACACTGCTTGCTCCAAGCTCCTAAGATTATAAAAACATAAAAGAGTAAATTACAACAATGGTCCCTGAGTTTTGTGAACTTTTACAATTTTAGGACCTAAGCTTTCATTTTTGCAACTTTGTAAAATGACTTACTCTTACTTTATTAATTGATTAATGAATTGCTTGATTACTATATAAAATCCAGAAACCCAGGGACCATTCTTGTAATTTACACAAAAACAGAATTTAGATGGGTTTATTGATAAAATATGGAGTTGTGGTAAATACGATGAACACATACTGTGCATTTTTCTATGAGCCAGTCAGATCGACCACCCTTTAGAGTACCTATACAAAAAGAGAAAAAAAAAATGTGATTTTAAGAAATTAAATTATGATTTGTGTATTTATGTATTTATGTTTATGGTCAATGGGGCCCACCGAAAGCTGCAAATACATGCCATTGGGTTGTATTTGTAGATACTAATTTTGGATTTTCAAGTGCCACTACATCTGCTCCAGTTCTATCAATGCTTTCTATGCACCCTTTGACTAGACCTCCTTTTCCATTAAAAAGCTCTATCCTTACAAAATCATGATAAAAAAAAACACAAATAAATCTCAAGGTAAAAACATCCAAGTTCATAACAAAAAGATGTGGAGGACTATTGTTCCTCTATCACTACTTAACCTTTTGTAAACAGGAAATTAAAAACAAATGTTAGTACTTAAGTGATGTCATTGATGACTCAGGAACTCACTTTAACATGATTCTACTTATGGAGATACAGAGATAGAGGAGAATAAGTTCATGAAGATCTCAATGAACTTCTTATTGTTGCTCTTATTCAAGCAGTCTACTTCAGTTTAAAAAGGCTGTTTTGAGTGCAGAGTCATGTGACTATGGAGTTCCTTTGGGCAGGAAGTTTTGATGGCCTTACATAGATGTTAGATGGCAATTAGGTGTGCACTTAGTATCCTGTAGTATCATAATCTTTAATTTGAGTGCACTTTTTTGTCAAGTGTATCTTCCATGTATGGTGACTATGTGTCTTATCTACTACACTTGCTTTGAGTTCAAGTGTTCGACTACAAGTTCAGGTAGAATATCAATTTCTGATAGCAGCAGAAAGATATTGAGTCGTTCAGAAGCAATATGATGTAATGCGTAAGACACAAGTGTTGGTGATTAAGAAAAGTAAAGCGTACATGTCAATGGGAATATCTTCAATAGGAAGCAATTGCAGTTTGGATTTCGTGGATTACCTGTCATCTGTGTTCAGCCTTAGAACTTTAGTCATATGCCAGAATTCATCCCCTTGCACACGAACAGCGGAACCCTAACCAATTAAACAAAACAATTAACAGACTATATACGCTCCAGAATGAGATGGATAATAAGTTCACCGGTGTGTGATTGTGTTCGTTTGAGAGAGGTGTTTGCCTTGGAGGGAGGGAGGACATCGGAGAAGAATCGAGGGAGACCGCCGCGAGATTGATTAGATGAATCTGATGAAAATGCTCGGAAGCTCGAGGCTTTCCGGCATGACCTGTTAACAGCAACGGCGAAGCGAGGGCTCCAACTGAGAGCTTGCATTTGATGCTTTCTAGAAGGGTTTTGCAGTCAGATTGAACAGACGTTAGTGGAAGTTGGATAAATAGCCACTGTAACGTTTGCACAAATTAGGGGAAAAAAATGTGTTCAAGGGTTTCAAATGGAAATAACATAAAGTTGTGAGGCTAATGTATGATAACCAAAACATAGTGTCCAGAACTGAAAATTAGATTTAAAACATAATCGAAATACATTTTAGATTAGTTAGCCAAAAGGTTATTTTTTATTTATTTATTTTTTACAAAATTGTAAAAATGGTCCTTGATATGTATTTTTTTAAGATTTTAGCTAATACTTTGATTTTTTTGATTGATGGTCTTTTTGAATTAGTTTGTATGTAAAAATGGTTTCTCCGAAAATTGAAATGACTAAATTGCTCTCTTAATATATTTTTTATATTTTTCTATTTAATTTAATGTTTTATTAATAATAAAATAGGGTCCACACTCCCATTCTCTCTCTCTCTCTCTCTCTCTCTCTCTATATATATATATATATATATATATATATATATATATATATATATATATATATATATATATATATATATATATATATATATATATACACCTAAAAGGTTGAGAACGCGAGAACACTTCTGGACCAATCAAATTATAAGGCTATATTAGTAATTGTGTATTTATTTTAAATTTAAACAAATTAAATTCAAATCTTAATTTCCTAAAATTTAGCGATAATGATTATCTACCTAAAATAGAATATGAACCGATTTTTTTTATTTCTTTTATTAATGGATGATAAATATAATTTATATTATTTTTGTAAAATAAAAAATCCTTTTTTTTCTAATTTTTTATTCATCAAAATATTTTCAATCATATATGACTAAAACATTTGTAATTATAAAAATAAATATTTGTAATCCTAAATAATAAATCATAATTTATAGATAAAATTTATAAATCAATAAAAATAAACTACAAATCATACATGAATATTCTAACAAATAAAAAAAATCAACACATTAAAAATTATATTCATCAAATAAAAATTTCAAATATTGAGTTTATACATTTATATAATTATATTCATAAAAGAATATGTCAATACTAGTTTCATACATTTATACATAATTATATTCGATAATGATTAAACCACTTCAAGTGAAACTTTTTTTGCAAAATTCATCCCTATATCAGCTATTTTCTTGAATTGGTCGCAACCCCTTCCTTCTCTTTGAATCAAATGGCTCACAAGCTTGTGTAACGAGCAGGAACAGACACGATATCTAAAAAATTCTAGCATTCCTTTTTTTTTTATTAATATCTACAAAAATGATAATAGCATGTAAAGACAATAAAAAGACCAACAAAATATTAAAATGAATGATTAGTAGAAAAGCATATGTTGTTATAATCATAAATGATTATTAACAACCATGTTTATAATCATAAGTGATTATACAAAATACACATCAGCATAACAAGTGTAATAATGGATGATAACAAGTGTAATCATGGATGCTTCAGTCCATCCTAACCCAACCCGACAAAAAGGAAAATGTAATTGGCATTCAATTGCTTAACTAAAACAAGCACTACAAGAAAAATATACAACTACCACGATTCAAATCATTGATTTGCGAGGGGAAGGTTAAAAGCGTATTAAAGCTCCATGTCACCACAACCAAGCTTCAGGATCACCTTGCACAACCCAAAATTGTAATTTAACACTAATCCAAATCAGATGATTTCCAGGAAGTTTTAATTCTTCCATTGTGTGAACTATTATAAAACATTCACAAGTCAAAATAAATATAACCATATCTTCAACTTAATCGATTAAGAACCAAGATACATAATGGAATCAGTTAGAAATTTTGGGAACGAGATTACCTGCATTCACTAAAAACTTCACAGATGGACCATTTGGGCACTCGATCTTGTTGATGTTCGTAATTAGCCCTAGGTAGGGTTCTTCTAAAGGCACCACTATCAGAAGGATTCTGAAATTCATCTGTTTGGGTGGATGAATATGAGATTGTTGTGGTGTTGAAGGTGGGTAAGATGTCACCGAAGAGAGAAAACGAAAGCGAAAACAAAAACAAGGGGGTTATGATAGGCAATCGAACGTACCACCTTGTATCATCGATGAAGACAGGGGCGATACTTTTTCATGCTCCGTTCTTTCCACCTCCTTAAACTCTCATCATGAACCAGTAACACATAATCAAAAAAGACATCCAAAATAGTAAAATTACGAAAAATCCCTAAACAAAATGTATTAATTTTAGGAAGACCTTATCCTTTTCGAGGTGTTCTTTGATGCTAATTTTGGGACCCAGATGTATTTGGGTTTCTTCGTCATCTTCAGTTGCATAACAAGAGGATTAAGATGCGTCGTCATGAACTACAGATCCAGATGGTGGTGCTTCATGCTTCTCGACTTTACCATCGATATAACCCATGTTGGCTCACCGGTCATTGGTGTTGGATTGCCGGCCGAAGAGAGGAAAGAAAAGGCAACTGTAATCATAGAGGGAGGCGACTTACTATAAAACCCTAGAGAGAGAAAGAGAGAGAGGGGATAAAGATACGTGAATATGATAGGAAAGATGAGATAGGGTGAGAAATTGTAGGAAATATGTAAATTTGCAATTCCTATTATGCCCTTTTGGCCATTTAAAAGTTACACTTTAATGCCAGTAGTTTTAGAATTTTTCATAAATCATCCATTTAATACTAACCTTAGATCTAAATATTTAAATGGTCCAGATCTGTTCTCGCGTTCTCAACCTTTTAGGTGTTCTCATTTGATCCTACTCCTATATATATATATATATATATATATATATATATATATATATATATATATATATATATATTGTCCATTAAGAACAACATGAAGCAGCCAAATGATCATTGTTTTCAAATGAAGAAGTTAAAAATATGTAAGTGTGATGGACAAATATGGTCGTGTGGCCATTTGACACGATCATTGTCAAACCTGCAGGTCACTCACTTCATTTAAAAACCTAAAAGATGCTACATGACTTCATCCAGTTCCATTCTAACATTTATAACTTGACTTTTACCGACTTAATATGGGCTTAATATATTATAACTAAGTGATATGGGCATATTTAGCTATAAAATCCATGCATTATCTTAATACTTTATGTTGTTTTTGTCTCATTTATTGAACAAAATGTGTTTAATTAGTTTAGAATTTCATTTTTCAGCAATGATGACATGCTCGGATGGAAAAGGAAGCGGAACTAGCGATTGGACGCTTGGATCTTGGATTTTGAAGAAAGAAGGATGTTGTTGGACAGCTTGACCCCTCGTCAGTGTTTTGGTCATATCTCATGAACCTTAACTCTGATTGACAAGATTCAAAATGTTCTGAAAACTAGACACAATTTCGGACGACTTTCGTGTTTTGAGAAAATGCTGATTCCAAATGGACTCGGCGAGTAGGCCATCAACTCGGCGAGTTGGTCAGAAGTTTCGCAATTCTTGACTTTGCCTTGCCGTACACGGGATTTTAAGTGATGGACTCGCCGAGTAGGTCACTGTACTCGCCGAGTAGCCCCTGTTTTCATAAAATATATATATATAGAAATGCTTCTCATTCGAACCCTAACGAATGGGGGAAGTTTAGGACGATTTTTGGAGGCCAGAAGGGTTCTTAGAAGTTGTGGTTTTCGAGATTTCAACCTAGATATCAACTTGGAAGAAGATCAAAGGCAATATCACACTACTTTCATCTTCATCTTTTGCATAAACCATGTTTCAATCATTAGATTATGTTTTTAGTTTGTTATTTGTTGTAGATATGAGCTAAAAACTCATAACTTCTGTTTAGGATAGATGATTTTGTGATTATGGTTTGATTTTATGGTAGGATTAATTTAATATTGGTGATTTTGTTGATTCTAGCTTGTTAAAGAACCTTATGTGTGATTGAAAATTATTTTTTCTGTTATTAGGAAGTTAATTAAGCTGTATGAACATCGCTTAATTGCTACCTCATATAATTTATGTGACCACTTTATTATATGACTAAGTTTAACGACTGTGAAACTAGAATTAATAGAAAAATAGGTAAAATCATGTGTGAGCTTGTGTGATGACCATCAACAAGAGGTTAACTAAAGGACCAAATTAGTTAACCATTACAAGTCTAAATTAACCCGAATAAATAACCTAGTGAATTGAATTAAATTAGACAACTGACCACTGTTTGAGTTAGTTTGTTCTCTAAGGATTAGTGCAGCGAACGTGAATCTAATCACTTGAATCGGTAGCCAATAAAAGAATTAATCCATTGCACTATTACCATAATATCAACCATAGGATCAATTGAGTTGAACTAAACAGAAGTTCCCTTCGTTATTGAATTTAGTTGAATCTTTGCTTATCTAGTTTTTAGTTAAGTAGTCTAAGTATTAGTTGGTAAGTTTCTAGTCTTGCAAAACTAGAGAAACCCCTTTTTATTATTTGTTTTATTTAGATAATATTAGCATTTATTTTAATTGTTTACCGTTCCCTGTGTTCGATACCCTACTTGCTTGAACTATATTACTAATGGATAGGTACACTGCCTTTCGTGTGTTTATTTTGTGTCTAAGCTAGTAGGATTAAAACTAGCTGGTTTTTACACACATCACTAAGTATCGGACACACGAATCATCTTTAATTAACATTGAAATTCATATCCAAAAATCATGATTAAAACACTAACTCCATTGGAGTACAATTCAAGCTTCATTTAATCAAACTGAGTTTTAGTTTAGCAGTATCAAATGTTGTCATTCATTTCTGAGGTCGAAGGTTCAAGTCTCGTCCTAGACATAGATGTATTAAGTGTTAGATTAAGAGTAGATTAGGTTTACCAGTTAAAAAAATAGTAACTCTATGGATTTTCCTCGATTGAATGGATAGTAATTGTTAGAAACTTTTCCTTAACTTCTTTATAACATCAAGGATATCTTTGAGATTTCATCTAAAAACTCTTTATTAACTTATTATGAAGTCAATAAGTTTTAAGAAATGTTTGGCATTGAAAAAAAAGGCTATTAAAACAACTTCTACATAAGCATTTGAAATGAGTTTTTAAAAAGTCAAGATTTTTAACTTGTGCAAACTTCTTATGACTTATTGACTTATTAACTTTGAAAATAGTCATTTTACATGTATAAGCTAACCACTCACTTTTTAACTTATTAACTTATTGATTTTTTCCACCACAAAATTAATCCAAATATTTTTTAAAAACTCATGTTAGAAAATTCACAAATTAATAAGTCCTTGCCAAACACCTCTTAATTACATTTTTGAACTTCAAATATGAGGAATCAAAGGATGGTTCTTCATAATCTAAATCAAAACTCAATAAAAACTCTAATCTTCAAATGCAGGCAACGACAAACATGTTTTTAAGGCATATATACTTGTCGGTCACATATTTGGTACAATATCGTGCGCTCAAAACATGGGAACTTTTGATGTCAAATCATTTATTTTATAATATTTTGATGGGAGTATGGGACAGCTGTTACATAAACAAGGGTTAGAATATAAATAATAAATAATAATTTGGATATTCAAGAATAGTGTACATTAACATTTTCCCAAATGGTTGAAGGAAGCAGCATGTTGCCTATCTTCCAGATTATTTCATTTTTATTTATCCAGTTAAACACATTTTGTACGTTGAAGCTAAAATCACACCACACTTTCATATTCTTTTATTCATAATTCTTAAACTCTATATTCGAAATCATTTCTAAAATATAACTAGATGTTCATAGAAGTGTTTAATAAATGTGACTATATACATAGATTTTTATATTATAAAAATACTAATCCCCTATAGAATAAACTCTTTTCATTTCAATGTGCATTGTAAAAATATTAATCGGACATAAAACTTTTTTGAAGTTATGTACAAAGATTGTACATGATACAATTGTATTAGTACAATGAGAGAACATAAGTCCCTATAAAATAAAAAAGACACGAAACTTTTCAACAAAAAATATACCAACCAACAACATACACTACTAGATTCACAAATCGCCCCTAAAATACGGGCCATTAAGAAACGTGCTAGAGAAGGTCCCTCCACCATTCGGGAAAAGTGTAAGCAAGCATATGAGCCCAAGAACAAACCCCCAAGCATACCTATCATCCCCTAGAGGGGTAATTTCGTCTTTTGCAGGTATTTCTTCACCACCTCTAAAAAAAGTCGAAAATAGCCCCCAAGCTAGACAAAGGACACTACCGCTAAAACCGCCGATGACTAAAAGGAATGAGGCGGCAAATGATAATAGTGCCGCCGTGCTCCGACCAAACATGGCTTGAGCTATTCGGCCTCCTTCGAGTCTTCCAATTGGTAACAGGTTCAATGTAGTCACCACCATTCCTGTGTATCAGATAAAATTTTATCTGGTAAGCTATATATGAGTGTTACTTTTTTACTTTAATACAAAAAGAACGATATAATAGAAAAAGTAAAAGGAATTATGATTTCCCATTTAAGTCCTAAAAGTTTCTAGAAATTTAAAATTTTCCCTCCTTTTTTTCCGTCACATTTCCTAAAGTTTGTAGCGATTTTGTCAAATATTTTTTAAATATCATTTAAAGTTTGTAGTGATTTTGTCAAATAAAATGACTATTTTGTTTGCTAAATGTAGCTAATTTTAAAACTTTTGTACCCAAAAATAGAATAATTTCACATGGAACAAAAACAAAGGCTGTATAGAAATCTCAAATAATTACCAAAATTGCAAAGCAAGTATATTCAGAAACCAAAAATGTAATTTACTTTTTAAATTGAAATGTTGAATATTAGGGAACGACCAAAATACCATTCAAAATTGAGTTTTGTTAAACTCGTAGAACTTTAGAAAATGACCAAAATACCCTTTTATCCGATAATGAAAAAGTTTCAAGGAGCCTCACCTAGAAGCCCCGCAAAGGCAAGAGGATCCACAGGAACCCCAACACCTTCCACAGCATAAGGCAACACATTTCCTAAATCGTCTGTGTATGGACCAATTACAAACTGGATAAAAGAAAGCAACGGATTATTGTAAAAGAATTGAGGTCTTATGTACCTGCATACAAACAATCCTTAATTAAGTAAGGTCGATTTATTTTTTGGCTTAACTCATTAAGTCAAAAAGATAATGCCATGTATAGCTGTCCCGATTAAGTGCTTAACTCTATTAAGTCAAGAAAAAACCCCTTAATGAAAAAAGAAAAAGAAAAAAAAAACAGAGTCTTACAGGGCATTGTCTCCTCCATTAAAGCTTCCATCGGCAACAAAAGCAGCTACTGCAAGTGCTAGTGACGTCAAATAAGCACTAGCTGTTCTAGCCACAGGAATATCAAACAAAGCCTTTTTATTAGGAAGAAGAGATTCGTAATTATTCATAACCCCCAAACACCCTGTCCAATTTGAGGGCACAAGAAACGATGGACTAAGTTTCACACCATAACGTGCTGCTGTAACCCTAGTCGCAATCTGCATTACATATCAAATTCACATTCATTTGGGTACTTAAATCGGTCAAATTTGACAAAGTATGATAGAAATTGAGAGAATTGGTACCTCTGAAACGCCTAGAATTGTTAGGAAACCGGTGAAAAGTGGCACAACGTCTGCTAAATAGTCGTTGAAAGTTGCATTGGGTTTCAGGAAGAAGCCGCTCATTAAAGCAATCGTCCCGAAAGTGGTCACTGCTAAAGCTATTGCACTGATGTAGCCAGAAGGAGTGCTTAATTTGGTTAATTCGAATTGAAGATCGATCTCTGATTTCGGTTGAACAACACACACCTTGTGGCAATACGAATGGCGAATAAGCATTCAATCATTAAGAAGTAATGTGATGATATGATCAGCAATCGAGTTACCTGTTTTGTAATGTCATCAGACTTTTCCTCCATGAACCACAACACGACTTCCCTTCCTGCTGCTTCCGAGAGTTTCTGTTCTAATGTCGGGATTATTTCTTCAATGGGTCTCCTCAAGTTCCCGATAAAAATCCCCCCATCGCCAAATCTCCTAGCATCGGTTGCGAAAAATGTAGTAAACCCAAAACAGTTTTTTAGCTGCAATTCAAAAAATATATAGTATATGATCAGATTTCACATGGGTTTTGAAGATGGAATCGTGATTGTTTCGTTTGGGGGAGAAAGGTTTCACCTTGTTGAGATCAAGAGCTTTGAAACTCTCTTCTGCTTTCTCGAGCCTCTGTTTCTCTCTAGATAAATTATCACGAAGCACTTGATTGAACAAACCCACTAGTGGATTATCGCTGCTTCTTTCTCTGTCGAGTTCTTTTAGCTTCCTATCTGTTCTTTTCTTTTCGAGCTTAATAGCAGCTTCAATCGACGGATTACCCATGAATTTCTTGAAATCTTCATCAGTCTTCCAATCCAATTCTTGCTGATCCTCATTCCCTTCACTTTCAGCTCCATTTTCTTCGCTGGGTTTAGACCCCAAATGGGTTTCACCATTTTCGTTTTCGCGTTCAACCGAAGCTACAGTTACAGTTGATTCTTCGGTTTCCCTCTCGGCTTTGACTGAAATCTTGAGTCTTTTGGGGTTGTAGAGAGTAAAAATACGATGGGGTTTGTGATGAGAAGGATGTTTGAGAAGCGAATTGATTATGATTCGTGGGTTATTAGTTTTCTTGTGTTGTGTGCCTGACAATGAAGAAACTGAGTGGGTGATCGCTGGAATGGAGCAACTGACGACCATTGTTGCAAGATTACTTGAGAATCGTTGAGGCGAGAACAGCAGAGCAACATGATGGAGTAATTAAAGGAAATGGGATTTTGGATCGATCGGAGATTGATCTAGAAATCCGATTGCTCTAGAATGTTAGAGAAAGGTTACAGATGTCTGCTTCTTGGCTATCCGCAAGAAAATGACAAAGACCGCACCTATATTTGCAATTGTTGTGTGCTTTATTTAAGGGGCTAAAATAGAAAATATGAACGCTCCTAGTGAAATTAGGAAAATGATTAACACTAATCAATTATTATTTTTTTAATATTTTGTTATTTTTTATTATCTCCGTTTTATATTTACTGTCCACTTTTCATTTTTGAAGTTTTTATTTTTTAACTTTATCATTATATATTTTATTTTAGATATATAATACTTGATAATATATGAATTGTGTTTTAAATCTTTTTTTATTGTTATAAGTTTCATTAAATAATATATAACACAAATAAAAATACTTAAGATCAAAGTTAATGAATAAAAACTTTAAAAGTCAAAAAAGAAACAATAATTAATTTTTTTAATTTTATTCAAATTATATCTATATCGTAAGTTAACATTCGACTGGTATATACGTAATATCTATGTGGTATCCATATAGCACATAAGATTGAAAAAATATGAGTGTCAATCAAAATAATACGACACGATAAAATACACAAAATAATAAAAAAAAAATCGATGCTGTTTGTTTTATGTTCATATCAAGTGTTAAAAAAAACATAACGAGATCGTATTTGTCGAGTTAGGGGGTGTTTGTGATTTCATTTAAAAACAACTTATTGACTTTTTGATTTTTTGAAAAATCAATAAGTTAAAAAAAAAAGTGTTTGACAATGTAATAAGGATTTTCAAAATAACTTCTTATAAGCGTTTTCAAAAAAGAGATTGTAATAAGTTACGATTTCTAACTTTTTAAAGATCTTTATGATTTTTTTTAGTTGTGGAAGTTAAATTCTCCTTAAAACATGTATAAGGTAAGACAAACACTTTTTAAAAAACTAGTTTTTTCACCAGAAGTTAACAAGTCATTTTGCATAAAAATTCCATTTAAGATTCAAAATAAAATCTCAAACACCCTTTTAGGTGCTGTTTGTTTTTTCTGAAGCAAAATGTCTGCAGTCTGCGGACCACATCTGTAGATCTCTACAGTAGAAGAGGTGGACCAAACGTCTGCAGTCTGAAAAAAGAAGACTGTTTGTTTTTTAACATCTGCGGGCTATTAAAATAAACTGAAATCTAAATAAACTGATTTTTTAAAACTTCAAAGCGAATTTTTTATATATCTTTACGACTTTATTATAAATATATAACGAATCTAGATCAACTTTTATGTATTATTATATAAAAAATAAAAATAAAAATGGTATTAATTCATATACATATTTGATAAAAACCAACAACTTTGATTGCAAAGTTATAACTAAACATTATAATTAGTGATCAAAGAATTTGATACATAAATAGATGGAAATAAACTTCGATTTTTTCAAATAAATCTATTAAAAACGTACGATAAATATTTTCTCGAGAAATTGATGATACTCTATTAAATAAAGTTTTACAAAATTTTGGTAAAAAAATATAAGAATATATTATGATTTTTTTTTCATATTTATATAAACAACTTCAACGACTATTATTATAATAAATTTTTATTTATAAATTTGTTAAAAATATCATGTTTGTATCGTCAAATGTTTTTTTTTAAGTTTTGTAATTTTTTTTCATATTGTTTATCATTAAGAAAGTTGGAAAAAATATAAATTAAAAAAAAAAACTTAAAAAAATAAAGATATATATGTTTTTTTAAGCTAGAAGATGTCTGAAGATGTTAGAAGACTCTGGTCCACATCTGCGCCAAGAAGAGTGCGCGCAGACATTTTTAGGTCTGCAGTCTTCAAAAAAACAAACAATCTGCGAAGACTAATGTCTGCGCGTGGTCTGCGCGGCGCAGACAGAAGACGTCTCGCAGATCTGCAGACAAAAAACAAACACTACCTTAGTGTTCAAACTTCGACACGAAATTGACATAATATTAACACGTGTTTATAAATTAAATCAATTAAACGTTTATTATATTTTATCATTTTCGTATTTGTTGTGTTCGTGTTATATAATTTTTTTTTGTCTCGACTAAAGCACAACACGATTGTCGGTTATAAAAAAAATAACTGTAACATCCGTTCTCCCAGGTATCTTATTTTATGTTTTAATATTGAGTTTTTGGAGACAGACTCAGCGAGCAGGCGCTCAGACTCGCCGAGTAGGAGCACGGATGGTCAAACTGATTTAATGTCGGACTCGGCGAGTCCACGCTGTTTAATGAAACCCTAATCCCCAGAGTTTGAGACCTATTTAAAGGGGCTTATAGCCACCATTTGCGGCTACCAGACCCTTGAGAGAAGCCCTTATTGTGCTTGAACGTTTGTGAGAGAGAAGAAGCCATTATTGGACCTTTGTGGGTTTGTTTTGCAAGAAGAAGTTGATTCCAGCTTGGAGGAGGCCAAGGAGGTTACATATTCGTGGATTTCAAGCAGAGGGCATCATCTTTGAGGTAGCATATCGACCCGCTTTCTATTTTGTTAAAGCATCCATGGATCTAGGGTTTCTTATGCCCTTTATTGGGTTGATTTGTTGAGAATAAGGTCCCTTATCATGTTTAGATTTCATATATGGACCCATAGTGGTCCAGAGAAGGTTATCCATCTTGCTTTATGTTGGGTTATGGAAGAGATGAACTTAGAGTGTTGTATTTGGGTCTAAATCATCAAGTAGTGTCATTTGGATGTTGCATGCATATCAAGTTTGAATCTTTACGTGTTTATTGAGCTTGGGGAGGTTAGATCTATGGATTAGAGGAGCGGATCTGACCTCAGAAGGTCATTTCAGTTTGAGCATGGCTTAAACTCTCTGAGTCCAAGAACAGACTCGGCGAGTAGGATAGGTTTTCCCCATAAATCACACAGATGGTAACTCGTTGAGTTGGGGAAGTGACTTAGTGAGTTATTTGGGATTTTAAGGATGGGAGTTCATGACTGAACTCTCCGAGTCACATTAGTGCACTCGGCGAGTCTGGTCAAAGGGTTGACAGTTGACTTTGTTGACTTTTAGGGTTTAGTCAACTTTAGAGTATTTGAGCCTTAAGAGGGGTAAAATGGTCTTTTACCCTCCTGAGAGTGCTAAGAGAGGGAATGGTCTAGCCTTGGGAAATGTGTTGATGCCGAATGTTTATTTTCGTATGATTACGCTGAGGCTAGATCCTATTTCATGGAGTCCGAGATTTCCGAGTTACCGAGTTACACGAGGTGAGTCTTCTCACTATACGTTACCTAGAGTGGTATTATGATTTGACCGGAAGGTCTTATGTGCTATGTATGAGATTATGTGCCATATATGCAATTATGTGATATGTGTTGTATGTATGATGTATAATTGTGTAGATCGGACCGGATGGTCCAACGATTTAGACCGGGCTGGAGGGCCCAACGAGCTATGACCGGACCAGAGGGTCCAACGAGCTACGGGACTAGAGGGTCCCGTTGAGACACATCGATCAGAGGGTTGTATAGTAGCCTAGAGTGGCGTATGTGTTATGTGTTGGGTACGAGGCTGCATTTTAGTACCGCATACCACCCACAAACTGACAGACAGAGCGAGCTGACGATTCAGACGCTCGAGGACATGCTTCGGGCATGTGTACTGGATTTCGGCGGAAGTTGGGACACGTATTTGCCCTTGGCTGAGTTTTCTTATAACAACAGCCATCATTCGAGCATTGGTATGCCACCCTTTGAGCTGTTGTATGGAAGGAGGTGTCGAACCCTCATTTGCTGGGGTGAGGTAGGGCAACGTGTGATGGGTAGTACAGAGATAATGCTTCAGAAGACAAAGCAGATACAGCGGGTCAGACAGAGGTTATTGATCGCTCAGACTCGCCAGAAGAGTTACGCGGATAGGCGTCGGTCGGAGCTCGAGTTTTAGGTCGGGGATTTTATGCTCCTGAAGGTGTCTCCTTGGAAAGGAGTGATCCGTTTCAGGAAGAGGGGCAAGTTGAGGATACACATTACTTATCTATTATATTAATCATATACCTCCACATAACATATACATTCATATAAGCACAAAACATATAAGTTCCTGACATATATTTGTAACACCCGTTTTCCAAAATGGATGAGTTGGTAGCCTAAAGGAGTCAAAGGTATGATTTTTGAGGAAAACCATATGTCACGACGTAGTGCATGATATGCCACTACGTGGCATGACATCCGAGGAACGTGTGCTTTATTGGATACCACGACGTCGTGGCGGTAGCAGCCTAAGCCTATAATTTTTAGGGTTTCTCTCATAATTAAGCATCTTAATTCATGGATTAGGTTTTTTCCATCAGTCCCTATCTCTTCATTACTAAACCTAGGCTCCACACATGATTGAGAGCTTGTTTGCTTGATTGAAGAGCTTGTTCTTAGATTTTGGTGAAGCTTAAGGAAGAAGGAAGTTTTTATTGGTGCAAGGAAGCAAAGAGCTAGCTTGGACCCATCACTGATCGCCCTCTTTTGATTTATGAGTTATTGAAGGTATAAAATTCATACCTTGACCTTTTGTTCTTCTTATTTCAAGTTTGATTTCATTTTGGTTGATTTTTTTTCCCTTCCATGGATGTGCTTGGAGTTTGAGGAACTATTGAGCTTGTTGTGGCTCTCAAACTATCATTAGGTTTCTGAGAATGAGAAAGGAGCCATGTTTGGGACAATCTTGTGTTCATGAAAAAGTTTTGGACATCATAAGAACTTAATGGACTTAGAGTTTTAGATCTTACCTTGGAGTGAGGTCCTAGTGGATAAGGATGGAAACTTTATCCATTAAGTCAATAAGAAGGATTAGATCTAAAGTTTTGAGCCATAACCTGTAAGGACTTGTGACAACTCGAAATTTCTTTTGCACGAACCATTTAAAAATAAATCAATTCGGATTTATTTTTGTTCTCGTTAGTATTATTTTGGGCCTAACTGAATATTCTAAGCTCAGTACAATTAAGGTTTGGGTCCAGGAACGAGTTTTTTCCGAGTCATTTCGTAGCATTCAGGTCGAACACCCCTTCGAGAGGAGTGTACAGCCGCAAACTCGAGTTTACGGTCGTACACCCCTACCCCAACCCCTTGGCCAAAAACTCACCCCTATATAAGGGATGAGTGGTCTTCATTCCACACTTTACACGCTCCAAAGGCTTTCTCTCTCTACTCTCTCTCTACCTTCATCGAAAATTCTTCAAGATCTTCAAGATGTGAGTGTTTTCCCACCTTGATTGTTGCTACATTCCTTATTCTAGTGATGAATCCATGTTTCATCTCATGAATTTCATCTTCTTTCTAGATTTTCTCTTTCACCAAGAACACACACTAGTTCTTGGTGGCTAAAAACCACATTTCAAGCTTCCTAATCGTAAGTAACTACTCTCTATACTTGATATCTACTAGAAAACCTTGATTATCACCTAGAAATCAGCCTAAAACACATGAACACAGAGGGTTTACGACCGTAAACCATGTGTACGACCGTACACCCTTCATTGGCCGAGAACTCCAGTTTTGGTCAATTATTGGTCTTAAACCCTTCCTTAAGCCATGCATGGGACTTAGAACACTTCCAAGCGGATAGAAAGGACCTAGAAACGCCACACATCACACTTTTCCTTGAGTGTTTACGACTGTAAACTCATGGGCCGAAAACCCATAGGCTGTAAACCCATGGACCGTAAACCCTGTTGGGCCGCAAACCCCTGACCGTACACTCCTTTTACGGCCGCAAACTCCCCATTTTTCAAATCACATACGATTCTAACACTTAGTTTCAAGTGTTTCCTAGACCTTATGGTGATTTCCTTCCGTAACTAATAAGTGTTATTACCTCACTTAATACATGTATATGCTACTACATGTTAAATAGGATCCGTTTGTGCCCGAGGTTTCTTTTGGCACTCAGTATTCCTACCGACTTACCTTCGAATCCCACTTCAAACTGTGAGTTCATACCCCCTACGTTTTTTCTGAGTTTTTCATGTTTTTCAGGGGGGATACAAGCAAAAGTACAAGGAAACTTGTGCACAAAATATATTATTTTGCTTAAGATAATTATATTTCAGAATGCTTTTAACATGGAAAACAGTTTTACCAAATGATTAACAAATCAACTCGTAGAACAATTTCCAAAACTAGAGTAATGAACTTATGAATCCTGTAGAATAATGTATCTTTTTATAAAGGATTCATATTAATCAGAAAAAGGGTTTTCTATACTATTACTTGTAAATTTGCTAGTCTAAGTTGGAGACGCGTCCTTGGTAACACTCCCACCGTATTCGAGAGTGTAGGACCACCTCTTGTAACCAGAATCTCTTGGAGGGAGAGCGTGACTGTTGTGCATAGATCTATACGGGACTAACTAACACTATCTACAGTTAGGCAGACATGCCTGGGGTGAAAAAATTCATAAAGGATACCGGCCCCGTTACGTGCCATATCAAGTTAATGTATGGTTATAAAACTCACAACCTAGATAGCAGAGATTTAATTTTGTAATTATGAATCAAATGAACTAACCTCAAAGTAATAACCGATTTGATTATTGGAGGGTATTGATAGTACCTTCAGGATTTAGTTCAATACGTTTTCTTTTACTAGTTTCATTTATATAATAAGGCTAACTTACCTCCCTGGGAGTAACCAGGGTTTTTTAAAAGAAAACTACGTTTATCGATATAAGTATGGTGGATACTTGTACACCTCGGCTCAGAACGGATAACCAACCATCAACTTTTAGGGAAAATATAGGATTTTCCCAGGATAACTCGGTTTTTCAAACTCACTTTTCATAAGAAATATAGAATTTTCTTGAGGAATACTTTTCAAAAGGATCAAAGAAACATTTTTCCACCAAAACTATATGCTTATGAACTCACTAGCTTTATGTTGATATTCTTTCAAAACTGCTTGTATTCTCAGGGAATTAGTAGACAGGTACTTCCAGATCTTTTGGTGAAGTCGGCGCGTAGAGTCACGTTTTTCTATTTTTCTTTTACTAATAAATAAAACTTTGTACTAAGACAATGTAAATCTTTTTCATATATGTATTTAATGTTTGGTTGTGTTTACTGATATGAGCATATTTAGTTATAAAATTCATGCATTATCTTAATATTTTATGTTGTTTTTATCTCATTTAATGAACAAAAGGTGCTTAATTAGCTTAAATATTTCATTTTCAGCAATAAAGACATGCTCAGAAGGAAAAGGAAGCAGAATTGGCGATTGAAAGCTTGGATCTTGAATTTTGAAGAAAGAAGGATGTTGATGGACAGCTTGACCCCTCGTCAGTTTTTTGGCCATATCTCATGAACCGTAACTCCGATTGACGAGATTCAAAATGTTATGAAAACTAGACACAATTTCGGACGACTTTTGTGTTTTGAGAAAATGTTGATTCCAAGAGAACTAGACGAGTTGGGCCTCAAATCGACGAGTTGGTCAGAATGTTCCAGATTCGAAGATGCCTTGCCATACACGTTGTATACGTGGATTATCAAAAAAAAACTCGACGAGTTTGTGGTGAAAACTCGTCGAGTTGGCCCTGTTTTCAGAATTTTCATATAGAAACACTTCTCATTCGACCCCTAACTTTTTCTGGAGGCTAGCTGTGATTATTGAAGACCAGAAGGGTTCTTGAAGCTTCAGTTTTCGAGATTACAACATAAGAGACAATTTACAATAGAATCAAAGGCAAATAATCATTCTTCTTTTCTTAATATTTGTTTTGAACCATATTTGAATCATTAGATTTTGATTTTAGGTTATTACTTGATGTAGATATGAGCTAAAAGCTTTTTACTTCTGTTTGGATGAGATAATCTTATGAACATGGTTTGATTGAGTGGTTGGATTAATATTGATTTATTTATTCATCCTGTTAAGCTTATTAAAGATCCTTATGTATTGATGATAAATGTTTTTAGTTAACAAATAAGTGATTGAGTTGCATGAATATCTTCTTGATTACTTGATTCTTATAGTTTTGTGAAAACAAGATTGTAAGCCTAGGAATAGTAAATATGAAACTAGGGTTAACTGGGAAAAATGTAAAACAATGTGTAAGCATGTGTGATGAACAACCATACATGAATTGATTGAATTGAACAAATTTGATTAATTATTATTATAAGTCTTGATACGAGCTGAACACTAGGAAACTTGTTAATTTAATCACTTGATCACTTTTAAACTAACTTGTCTACTAAAGGATTGGTAATAATGAACATGAACCCAATCATATTAGGAATCGGTGACCATTGACATGTTAATTCATTGCACTTACCACGAAATCAACCATAGGAATAAGTAAATCGAATTTGAACAGAAGTCTCTTTTATCATAGATTCTAGTTGTCCTTTCTTGTTCTTCTTAGTTGTTAGTTGTCTTTGTTTGAGTGTTAATTGATTGTTTAAGTTTCTAGTCTTGCAAAACTAGAGAAATCCCCTTTTATATTGTTTTATTTAGATAATATTAGCATTTATTTTAATTGTTTACCGTTCCCTGTGTTCAATACCCTACTTGCTTGAACTAAACTGCTATCGATAGGTACACTACCTGCGTGTGTTTTTTTTATTTGAGATTGTTAGGATTAAAACTAGTTTGTTCACACACATCATTTACTATGCTTACTATGATACAACTGTTGTGATACTACGCATGACGTCAACCACCCCCGAACGTTTCCGTCGTTCTGGTTTGGGGGTGTGACTGGACTAAGCTCTTAATGAAGAATTGTAGAATCTGTCAGTAACCACGACGTGGCCAAGGAATGATCACAATGTTGAGGAGCCCAACTTCATGATAGTTTTGTTTGGACATGCTCATGAAGTGGCCAATGAGGGTCCATGACGTAGTGATGTCCCGTATGTCGTCTATTTTGTCCCGTCATGCCTATGACATAACGTGGCAAAGAGGTATCCATGTCGTGGTGGTTGTTGACTTGGTTAACTGTTGACCATTGACCGTTGACTTAGGGTCAAACTTTGAGTATTTGGGTTGTTGATTAAGGATTCATCTATTTTTGGTAGCAGTTAATTCGTGGGATTGAGAAATGCAAGGAAAGAAAGTGTTGTTGTGCTTTTTTTATTCTTTGGTTTAGGTGAGTTTCTCACTATGCTATGTATCCCATTATATATCCTTTGCATGGTAGTATAAATATACTATTTGAGTACATGTATGCTAGTTGATTAGGTGAACTCCTTGTTATACATGTGTGGAGTAGGACATTTGGTATCATGATATGTTAGGTTTGTAGGGTCTTGCCTATTGATTATATGATACTGTTAAGAGTTATGTTTAGTGAGGATAATAGGGGAAGGTCAATTATCAAGTTTATGTATGATTAAACAGCAAAGGACATGATTGAGAAGTTATTAATGGCAGGGTAACTAAGGAAGGTTAGTTGCCAAGGGTATGCAATATGCTAGTATATGTTATGTGTTTATATTGCATGATTATGTGATAATGATAGTTTGCTTCCTATGTAGTCTATGTTAGATAGACTAAGAACTCTTAGTCTAATGCCTTATTGCGATGTTCTCGTCTAATTGTTCGCTCTCTAGTAGATTATCTGTTCGACTGTCTATCTTATCCATGACTATATAAGACTTTATGAATTGTATGGAAGACCGGGATTTGACCCCTAGCAATAGTAAGGAAGACCATGATGTAGCTCCTGGCAGTGAAGTCTAGGTTGGGCCCCTTTAATCCTTCAGCAAGACCCGTTATGTGAGTTGGGTTGGGCCCATGAACTCTTGGGATGGGCTCGTTGGGTATGGTATATGTATGTGGATATGAGATTGGTTGCTCGACACTAGAGTCGAGGATTTTTATGTGGATGCATTGTATCTATGGTGGAATATGTGATATACCGGGGAACTCACTAAGATTTATGCTTACAGTTGTGGATTAAACATTTTTGTAGGTCATTTGTGAGAAGAGCTCGACGAGACTATACACACGCATCAAAGATATTCGTTTTTACGATTTTGTTAACTTAACTATGATAATGTATGGTTTTCAATTAATCAAATGTTTTTCAATGGTTTTTGAGACAAATATTTAATGGGTTAATTGATTTTAAAACTGAAAATCTCTTTTTAATTTTGGGACGTTATAGGATTGTTGGTACCAACTCTATACTAGTAGGCTGATTCCCCCGAATGATCTATCTCATTATCTTAAACACTACAACTATGGGAACCGATCACTTCCCTTGAAGGTTCTATCATGCTCATCTAAGCCTTGACCATTTCCCCTGAAGGATCTATCATGGTCAAGAACACTAACACATACACAAATATAGCTAACATAATAAACAAGTTAATGTAACTTACTTGTACCAACAATCAATTGAGTAATACTATTGATGTAGGCTAAAATGAACTCGCACCTCTTTGAACACCTACATTACATACCAATAACCTCTAGTTATTTTATATTTCATTTATCACTTAATAAAATTTATAGTATGCTTAGTTTTTACTTTTTTTCGTTATAATAGCTAGTTCGAGGACCTATTTACCCTTGTTATCCCCATTACTTTAAAATTTTAATATTTATTATAAGTAATATTTCCTTATATTTTTAGGATATAAAACACATGTTCTAATGTTATTTCTATATTATCTATAGATGACACAACTTAACCATGCAAATCAACCAATATTCTGGACCAATTTGTGAAGATGGTCACTAACACCTACAAAAAAGCGAGTAACAGTCTTTGAAAAAAATATATGTTGAATTTAAGTGTCTAAGATTATAACGAAATTGGTATAATACTTATGAACAAAAGTAAAATCCTTTTTAGGTTGCCTTCATAACTAGAAAAATGGTTTGGATTGATCAAACGAGAGAGATAAATGATTGATTAACCAAAGGACTTCTAGCCTAGCGGTATCAAGTGTTGCCCTCCCTCCTTGAGGATGAGGGTTCAAGTCTCGTCTGAGACATATGTGGATTTAAGAGTAGTTTAGGAATATATTGTGTTTTCCATAAAAAAACGATTTATTAATATATTATATGATTAATATATTAATTAAAAATAGTAATAAATAATTAAGAATTAATTATAGGTTAATTAGAATTAATTAGAGGTATAAGGGTTGGACTATAATTATTCAATAGTTGAGCAAAAGAGACAATCCATATTTGACATCCCCAAATTACGGTCATTTTAAAAATTTTATTTATGCTTATTTGAAAATCAGAGCATTAATTTTAAAGAATAATGTTGTGGAATTTTTCTCAGAAAATAAGATAAATATATTATTAAGGCATTTCCGAAGCAATGTATTTTGTTTATATTAAAACTTTGGGATGTCATCGTCAATACAGAAACATAGACATAAACAGACCTTAAATTTATTTACTCTAGTGATTTACATCTTCTTTAATCTTTCAGTGTAATGTAGCTTCGTATCGACACATGTGATACAAATAAACTGAGTGGTCAGGTTAGGAAACCTGGTGAGTACATATGGATTTCAATCTCACAACGTTATATATTAGAACTTACAATATACACAATTTTACCTCATATAAACAATTTTACCCCACCCCGTTGATCTTTATGACGACATGGTCTATACTCTTAGATCAAAAAATAACATCTTTACCTAAACCATACTGTCGGATCGCGTATATCTAATCCATGATCTTGGATCAATAACTATGCCCATTCCATACTCTCAAATTACGGATGATTGACTATGTCTAATCTATGCTCCCAGATTAATGACAAATAACTATGTCCTCTCCATACTCTCAGACCAAGGACGAATGACTAAGTCAAATCCATGCTCTCGGATCAATGCCAAGTTTTAAAGTTCTATTCTCTATGTATATCTCACTCGTACTCATAAGGAGATACTACCCAATATTCCTCTTAATTAATTTAGGTTTACTCTGTATCCTAAATCATCATATTTATCATATATGCTTTTAACATGTATTTCAGGCAATATCAAATATTTCACACACAAACATATATTTAATACTCTAATCAATACTTGTATTAAGATCATGTTCATGAAAGGGACTATGCACTCATTTTTTAAAATGATCATTCCAAACTCAAGCAACACTTCGCTTCTAACAATTCTATTTTCCTTCGACGAAACTTAGTATCATTACCGCTAGATTTTAGTCTAACATTTAATAGCAACTATTTACAAGCGACATTGTTTTATAAGTGTTAAACAATACTTTTCAACCACTATGTACAGACAAGGCCCGGGCATGAAACACCGGAGGGTAGGACCATGTTGACATTATAACACTTCTGAAATCCAACAACTCTATGCGATCATTCAAACCAGATTCCCCGTATCGCAAGTAGTTAAAAGATATTATAATAACACTTTATATTTTATAATACTTAGCACATATATTTTTTATAGGTTCATAATAACGACTTATGACTATAAATATAAGTTACGTTGAAAACATAATAGTGTAACTTAACTTATCAGGTTTTTAACTAAAACTGGGAAATTACGCAGGCAGAACTCCGACTCTAAAAACTTCATTTGTCGGCTTTTTGACGACTCAGAGTTTCTCTATCGCTCCCTAAAACTTGGAGAAATTGAACAAGAAAGAAATACGGATTTTAGAGAGAGTTTAGAGGAATGGTGTAAGAAAATATGAAGAATTCATTTTTTATTTATAGGGGCTTGATCATAGAGTAGACCCTAAGTTTCATTCGTATCTTCCGCGTACGAGCACCGTTTTCTACGTTCTTTATATACACGCGTTGGTATTTACGAGTACTACAACTTTCATTTAGACCCTGTCGGCTAATTCTCATTCTATCTCAAATTTACAATTTTGTATCGAAATTAGCGCGCTTGAAGATTAGCGACTAAGTTTCGTCCATATCCTTGGCATACGGACTCTGTTTTCGACTGTATTTTTATTGTTGATCTCCTATTAACGAGATCTCCAGTTCTTGTTTAGATTGTTTTGGCTAAAAATTGACCAATTTAAAATTCGATTTCCGAGCTGTGCACTGTTATGCTAAATCTTAGAAAAATCATAGCTTCCTCATACGAAGTCAGTTTTGGACATTCTTTTTATGCACGCCCTCGGTTTAATGTATACTATGAGTTTTGTTTAGATCTTCGAGGCTAAAAAGTATACATAAATTCACTTTTTACGATTCCCAATGTCGTGCCGATTTTGCCGCAAAACTTCGACATGTCATAACTTCTTCGTTATAAGTCAGATTTCAACGTTATTTATATGTATGAAATCATAACATATAATATAACTTTTGTTAAGATTATTTATCCTAAATAATGTTTTATTAAAAAGTCATTTTTGACGTTTATTGTCTCTAAATTGACTAGCCCAAATCCGCGAGGGTTACAACAGAGCCTTCCATGAGGTGGGCGGTTTTGAAGCCCCTCTTATGGGTGTTTAGAAGTCTCCAACTCATATAAGGAAACACCATTTAAATAGGGATAAAGTGTGACATCCCCAATTTCACGGTTAGAAAAGACCGATTTGTTTATGCTTTGTTTTTAAAATCAGAGTAATCGTTTAAAGAAAATGGTTGCGGAATTTATCCCAAAACAAGATATGATAAAAACTTATCAAAACATTTCTCAAAGAGAATGTATTTTCATTAAATAATAAAACCTCGGGATTTCATGTTCCGATACAGACACATAAGCATAAACAGACCATACATTCATTTACTATAGTGATTTACATCTCCTTTAATCTCTTAGTGCAAAGCAGTTTCGATAGTTTTGCCACGTTGTGGTCTCTGACAGTTTTGGGGTTTCGCGCCCCGAAATTCAGAAATTCATAACTTTCGCATACGAACTCCGTTTGCGACGTTCTTTATATCGACGTGAAGGTGAGATTATGATCTACAACTCTCGTTTAGAATCCATTGGCTAATTTTGACTTTATTTTTAATATATTATAATTATATTACTTATATATTATTTTTAGTAGGTTGGGACACGAAAACTCTGTTATAAACTCATAACTCCTTCATCTGAACTCCGTTTTCGTCTGTCTTTTTATCGTTGGACTACTATCGATGGGATCTTTAATTCTCATTTAGATTGTTTTGGATAAATATCGCTCTTAACGTAAATTCACTATTTACGTTACGTTGTGTCATGCCGGTTCTGTCGCGAAACTTCGACAGGTCATAACTTCTTCGTTATAACTCGGATTTTGGCGTTCTTTATATGCACAGAAACCTTGTGACATATAATACGACTTGGTTAAGATTAATCCTTATAAATAATCTTCCATCAAAAAGTTATTTTTGATGCTTATCGTCTCTAAATTGACTAGCCCGGATCTACGGGAGTTACAATTATCTCCCCCTTAGGATGATTACATCCCGGAATCATCAACGAAATAGGGTTTGCATAATGATTCCACACATTATCTCTTCATCCTAGGTAATAACCGTAAATTCTATGTTTCCTCGAAAGAGTATGTAACTATATGGCTTCCTTGACCGCAGACGATGCCCAATCTTGCATCTGCTTATCGTACTATGTTGTACTTTCAATCATAACTTCCAAGTTACAAAATAAGTCCTTATTGTGGACTCCTTCTTCTTCTCAGGATAAATACTTTCATTTATCTATTGTAACAAATCGATGGGTCGTGTTCTAATGACCTCTCATCGTATGATGCAACGCTTAGACTTATGTCTCTTAGAGTCAAATTCCATAATGGAATATACCTTCCTTCATATTCTAATGTGATATAATCACATTTTTAACATGTAGCATTTCTAGCTACAAGCTTCCTTAACAACGAGTGCGATGCTATCGATCGCACTGATTTGAATCTTCTGACTTGAGTTAGATGCTACCTTGAACTTGGTTCTATGAACCACGTAACAAACTCATCGTAGTCGGACTCAATTTGATATGACCACTAGGGTCGGAATAACAACCATCTCACTAGTCACTACCGAAACAAGGGTAATGACACACTTGAACAAAACGGAATCAATTATTAGCTTCTTGGTAACCTTGTGACTTTCCCTGATCCAAGTGTGAGTCATGTGCTTCCGGTAGTATATGCATCTACTACCTTTCACACTTACTCATACTCGTCCCAAGTATTGTCCCGCAGTCGACCAAGTCACCATACAAGAAAAATCACAAAACAATTTAACACATACGAATGTGTCCAAATAGTCATAAACAATTTCCCTAGACTCTACTAGGACGTCTTCATTGCTCAATCTTCAATCATCAACTCTACTTCAACTCAATTGGTGATGGAAATACCAAACGATGAGACAACTTCAAGAATTTCGCCAATCGTTCCATCATCCTGTCAATCGAAGGTGTACTTCAGAAGTACCGTACTCCTCTAAACGTACTGTTATTTCATAAGACATACTCTAAAGGCAAGATACCAGTCTTACGATATCTTCTGATAGGTGTCATCCACTATCATAAGCCTTCTTCATTTCCTTCATTTACTCAATTTATCTACGAGTCTTCACCATGACCTCTTGTACATCCAAGCAGACATTTGGTGTACCAAGCGAGAATTTTTAAGATAAGAAAGTTTTTTTTATTACGATAAACGTATAAATCTCTTATCACCTCGAAACGTTTACATGCTAGTTCTAATATCGTAGTTATACGCTTAGAATCCTATACACATAAGGTTTACAGATTCGGTCGGCAAAAGACCATAGATCCTAACAAATAATAGCATCAGTTTAGCTATCACATAAAACAATTAGCACATAAAAGCATTTTAGGCATCATTCCTAAAATAAACTAGTGCTTGTGTCAATTTAGGTGTACTACCTAACATATTTTAGACACACTCCTCACAATCATTACTTAGCATTCTAAGTTTAAGTCTAGAAATTTCCTACAAATTCCTAGTTCACTTAAACTAATGCTCTGATACCAACTGTGACATCCCCAATTTCATGGCCAGAAAAGACCGATTTTTTTTATGCTTTGTTTTTAAAATCAGAGTAATCGTTTAAAGAAAACGGTTGCGGAATTTGTTCCCAAAACAAGATATGATAAAAACTTATCAAAACATTTCTCAAAGAGAATGTATTTTCATTAAATAATAAAACCTCGGGATGTGATGTTCCAATACAGACACATAAGCATAAACAGACCATACATTCATTTACTCTAGTGATTTACATCTCCTTTAATCTCTCAGTGCAAAGCAGCTTCGTATCGATACCTGTGATACAATTAAACTGAGTGGGTCAGGCTTGGGAGCCTGGTGAGCATATAGGGTTTTCAACCCACAATATTATATCATATATATTAAATCATCAAACAATCAACCCAATTACCCATCCCCATTATCTTCTTTTAATTTCCCTTAAAGATATTATCCTAAGGGTCATCTCCTATATCATATTTACCGCTAATCTCCTTACATCTTATATCCTTATATGCTTGTTCCTAAGAACTTTTCCTAAGGATCATCGCCTACATTGCATAGACAATACTAATTCGGGGATCACTCCCTCAATATATGTCTAGTAAGGGTTAGGGTATCATCGCATGATTACACAGCCACAACATCGCCTGGACTCGTAAATCATAATAAGGGTTAGAATATCATCGCATGAATACGTAGCCACAACATCGCCTGGACTCGTAATTCATAGTAAGGGTTAGTCTATCATAGCATGAATACGTAGCCACAACATCGCCTGGACTCGTGATTCATAGTAAGGGTTAGAGTATCGTCGCATGAATACGTAGCCACAACATCGCCTGGACTCGTAATTCATAGTAAGGGTTAGAGTATCATCGCATGAATACGTAGCCACAACATCGCCTGGACTCGTAATTCATCACCTACAGGTTATGAGCTTGCTGGTGTTTCCACGGGGTCATCTAGAATAGTCCGTGGTAGCCATCTATACTCTGGTATATGACTACATCGCCAAATTACCACATCGCCGATCAAGGTTATGGTATCTCCTCTCATCTCACATCACCTATTTATCATCACCTATTTCTCATCACCTAATTATCATCACCTATTTCTCATCACCTAATTATCATCACCTATTTCTCATCACCTAATTATCACCACACATCATCTAATTCATCTACCCATGTTCTACCCAACATATTTGTAGATATAAAATACATATACATATTAACTCATTTAATACCTATATAAAACATCCATTCCGCACTCATCTCAAATAAACAGCAATATATAAACACATAGCACGTATTTCATAGCAAAGACTTATATATATATGTTAGAAGAAAGTGATCACATACTCACACGTATAAACAACAATATATATACACATAACACGTATTTTATAAAATACTTCATATCTATTTGTAAGATGAAAGTGACTATACACTCACTTGATCAGAAGATGATCGGACATCACTACAACTTGTAGAAGTAGTATTCTTCGGTGAAACCGGGATCACTTCACACACCGGGTTTCTCGCGGGCAGAGCTTCGGCTCGGAACTCTTTTCTTCTCGGGATCTTCGGGCTTTGGGACTTGCTTCGGGTCTTGGGGTTGATACCGGGGCTTTAGGGGGTTAAAATTGCACGTAAAATGATGTAATATGGGAGAGAGATGAGAGAATGAGCAACCAAACTCGACTGGCCCTTCAAATCTATTTATAGGGCAAAACTGGCCCTTGCCACGTCGTGGGCTTGATCATCACTGCATGCGTCATCCCAAGTTGCATCTGGGAGACTCCCAAAGGTGCCAGGAGACTTGCCACGTCGTGACACTGCTGGCCACGTCGTGGTCTCTGACAGTTTTGGGGTTTCGCGCCCCGAACTTCAGAAATTCATAACTTTCGCATACGAACTCCGTTTTCGATATTCTTTATATCGATGCAAAGGTGAATTTATTTTTAATATATTATAATTATATTACTTATATATTATTTTTAGTAGGCCGGAACAGGAAAACTCTGTTATAAACTCATAACTCCTTCATCTGAACTCCGTTTTCATCTGTCTTTTTATTGTTGGAATACTATCGATGAGATCTTCAATTATCATTTAGATTGTTTTGGATAAATATCGCTCTTAACGTAAATTCACTATTTACGTTACGTTGTGTCGTGCCGGTTCTGTCGCGAAACTTCGACAGGTCATCACTTCTCTATTATAACTCTGATTTTGGTGTTCTTTATATGCACGGAAACCTTGTGGAATATACTACAACTTGGTTAAGATTAATCATTCTAAATAATCTTCCATCAAAAAATCATTTTTGATGCTTATCGTCTCTAAATTGACTAGTCCGGATCTACGGGCGTTACATAAAGTACTATTATTTTATTATTCAAAATTTGGGTTTCTAAGGTATTTGGCAAGTATAAATAGGGCGCCTCCCTAGCTACCTAAAGAAATCAAATTTCTTCCTTCTCCCTTCTTTTCTATTCGATTCTAGGGTTTCCTCGAGTTTTGGGTGTGATGCATTAGAGGCTCACATACTTTTGAAGCTAGTTTTTTAAGGAGATTATCAAGAGTTTTTTATTAGCTTAATTCGACTTAAGCTATAGGTATGCGGTTCAGTTCATGAATTTGATTCATAGGGTTTAAAGTTTTTGTTTCATAAGTATGTTGTTATTATTTGAGAAAAGACATGTATCCATTAGGTTACATATACCCTTAAGAGTTAAGTGAAATTCCACACGTACATATTGATTGTAACCTAAATTCTCAATAGTGGTATCAGATCTATGCTTTTCTATTAATTGCATATAGAATATGAAACTAGAAAAACAAAAACAAATTGATAATATGTATTGTCACGACGTGGCTAGTCCTCTGCCACGTCGTGCGAACAACCTGAAATTCGAATTTAACAATGTATATTTGTATTATTATTAAAAAGTTAATGTTTAAAATAGTAACAAGTTATTGTTTAAAACAATTAGGGCATCAAACAAGTTTCTTGTTTTCTAATATTTCTAAATATTATACTATATTATATTAATATTAGAAGCCAAAAAATGAGAAATCCATCCCCCCTCCCCAACCTTAAAATCCGTTAATGCATTATTCTGATCCCTATATACCAAACATTGTAATGCTAAATCAATAAAGCATAGTGATAGACTAATAAACACAACTTACAAAACATTGTCCTATACAAAAAGACAAACCAAGAACATTGTTTTTGAGTTTCTCTACTTTATTATTCCTTAACTTTATTATGTATTCAGAGATAAATTATTCAAATAAGAATTAACATTTAACCTAGGAAGGAAAGTAGACAAGTACGGTTGGAAGTTGAGAAATTTAAAGAGATAAAAGATGCCATCCTATACTTAAGGAATCACATAAAAGACTTAGAGGAGAAAAAGCGGCGACCAACAACTCAACATTGTATCATGGTTCAAGATAGCAAAACCACAAGTTTTAGCGAGAGAGACGGGCAATACTGACAATCTACAAACATTATTATTAGGTTTTTTAGGGTTGATCTTTTTTGTGAGTTTGTAAAAAGCTAAAACGTTTTCTATAACTTAGATTATATATATATATATATATATATATATATATATATATATATATATATATATATATATATATATATATATATATATATATGCAATTTTTTATATAAATATTTTCTTTAATATGCTGATAAGTTATACAATTTATGACAAGATTTTGATTGATGATTTTTGTTGATTTTTTTCGTATTTAAAATTACTTCAAGATTGTAAGCAAATGTTACGTTATGTATATAACTAATCGATACTGTCAATTTTTCTCAAATAATAGCGTGTAAAAATGCATTTTATGAAAATACAAACACAATAACTATATAGCTGTCCATAAATTCAGAGATCCTTTAAAATCGGAGACCCAATGTGACTACACCACTCGCATAGCCTCAGGGCCGCCACAACTCCGGTTATACATGAAAACAAGTTTAAAATATGTGTAAAAGGGTGTTTTGTAACATTTGTTGAAACATGAGGGGTGTCAATGAAAGGCCTTAAAACAAGCGGCAAAAGCATGTTATTAAAAATCAAAATGCCAACCCAGACTCACATGCGCCATACTTAACCATCAACCTGATATAAACCATGGTTAACAATCATGTCCTTTATCTGCCGTCCGTTATCTAACCATGGTTGGCCTCCAACTCACCCATATCTCCAGCTATAAATACCGACACCCTAGGTTTTCGAAACGCATCAATTTGCATCTGAAGGCGTCTTGATAAACGCCTTTTGATCCTGAGTGTTTTTCGCAATCAAATCAAATCAACATTTTTCAATTTTAATCTTCTCAAGTCAATTCATCAGCGACCATGAGGGAGTGCATCTCGATTCACATCGGTCAGGCCGGTATTCAGGTCGGAAATGCATGTTGGGAACTTTACTGCCTCGAGCATGGCATTCAGGTTTGTCTCGATCTCTCTGTTCCTTTGTATATGCAATGTAAGGCATCGAATTTGCGGGATTTCTCAAGATTTGGTCGCTCGCATTGATTTTATTTGTAGATCTGATTTTCTTGCATTGGATCTGTGATTCCGATTGTCATTTTCATTAATTTGGTGTTTTTTCATTAGATCTGGCGCCAATCTCGAATCTTATGCCAATTGAATATATTTTTATAATATCAGACATTGTTAACTCAAATCTGCATGCTTTTGAGACTAGAAACTTACGGATCTGCATGTTTTATGTTTCGAAAGTGTTTATTTTTACTTTCATGTTGAACAAATTGCTGAATTTCTGATTCGTTTGAGTTTCTAGTCGATCTTTTAGCAAGTTTATCTTTCGTGTTAGATCTAAGATAATTTACTGTTCCATTGGCTATGATTATTTGTCGTCTGCGAAGTTTTTGTTATGTCTTCATCGGATCTTTCATTTTCTGATGAAAAAGGTCAATTACTCTTGTCTAATGTCTGATCGGCATCTAATGTTCTGATCTCCTTTGCAGCCTGATGGTCAGATGCCCAGTGACAAGACAGTCGGAGGAGGCGACGACGCATTCAACACCTTCTTCAGCGAAACCGGTGCCGGAAAGCACGTCCCCCGAGCCGTCTTCGTCGATCTAGAACCAACCGTCATCGACGAAGTCAGAACCGGAACCTACCGTCAGCTATTCCACCCCGAACAACTCATCAGCGGCAAAGAAGACGCCGCCAACAACTTCGCCCGTGGTCATTACACAAGTAAGAACACATCTTCACTTCACCAAATTCAATCCCTTTTCTTCTATTTCAATCCCCCTAAACTACTTTCATTTCTTCAGTCGGAAAAGAAATCGTCGACCTCTGTCTCGATCGCATCCGAAAGCTCGCCGACAACTGCACCGGTCTCCAAGGCTTCCTCGTCTTCAACGCCGTCGGAGGTGGTACCGGCTCCGGTCTCGGCTCCCTCCTCCTCGAGCGTCTCTCCGTTGACTATGGAAAAAAGTCAAAGCTCGGATTCACCGTCTACCCATCTCCACAAGTCTCAACATCAGTAGTCGAGCCCTACAACAGCGTCTTATCCACCCACTCTCTCCTCGAACACACCGACGTCGCCATTCTCCTCGACAACGAAGCCATCTACGACATCTGCCGCCGCTCCCTCGACATCGAACGCCCGACCTACACCAACCTCAACCGCCTCGTCTCCCAAGTCATCTCATCCCTCACCGCCTCCCTCCGCTTCGACGGTGCTCTGAACGTCGACGTGACTGAATTCCAAACAAATCTCGTCCCATATCCACGTATCCACTTCATGCTTTCTTCTTACGCCCCTGTGATTTCCGCTGAAAAAGCTTACCATGAGCAACTCTCAGTCGCGGAAATCACCAACAGTGCTTTCGAGCCTTCTTCCATGATGGCGAAATGCGACCCCAGACATGGGAAATACATGGCGTGCTGTTTGATGTACAGAGGTGACGTGGTTCCCAAGGATGTGAATGCTGCTGTAGCTACTATCAAAACGAAGAGGACGATTCAGTTTGTGGATTGGTGTCCTACTGGATTCAAATGTGGGATTAATTACCAGCCACCTACTGTGGTTCCCGGAGGTGATTTAGCGAAGGTGCAGAGAGCTGTTTGTATGATTAGTAATTCGACTTCAGTTGCTGAAGTGTTTTCGAGGATTGACCATAAGTTTGACTTGATGTATGCGAAGAGAGCTTTTGTGCATTGGTATGTGGGTGAGGGGATGGAGGAAGGGGAGTTTAGTGAGGCGAGAGAGGATTTGGCTGCGCTTGAGAAGGATTATGAAGAGGTTGGTGCTGAAGGTGCTGAAGATGAAGGTGATGAAGGTGAGGAGTATTGAGAGACAAGTTGAATGGTTTCTTTGTTTGTTTGTGTTTTGTTTTATGAGTTTTTATCTGGATTTGGTTTGTGTGTTTGTGACTATGTGACAAGTAATACTACTACCGTGTCTTCTAGTGTTTTAGTTTGTTGAATATTATTATATTATGTGACAACTACTTATGATCATTTGATGAAAAGACAACCTAAAATATGGTGTAGCCATGAAGAGGATTTGGATTGCGATGTCATAAAGAATGACATTTCATATCTTTCAATGCAATAGTTGCAGATATTGCAGATGCTAGGAAAGGAACTCATTTTAACAATGTTGGAAGAAAAAATATGTTAATCCTAACATCATGTTTTTAGTCCTAGAAAGTTTGAGCTTTTTGAGAAAAGTAGAAAATTTTGAAAAATTTATTTATATTAAAATAAAAATATATTCTAAAATGTTAAAATAATAATGTTTTGAATGATAAACTTTTGAATAAAAAGACTCATGTAATTATTTCATAACTTAAACGAACAAAATGAAAATATTACTTAAATTATGGATATAAACTTGAGATTCACTTTTTCTTTTTTGATTAGTTCATTTAATAAAAAAGTAGTAATGTTATATTAATGGCAGGGAAGGGTTAAAAGGAAATTATGTAAATTACACCCGTTGGTCCCTAGTGCACATGATATAAAGCGTGTTAGTTTTTATTTCCAAAATTTAACTCGGGCAGTCCCTCGTTGTTATTTATCTTGCACGGTTAATCCCTATGCACGTTAACCGTGAAATGCTTCCGTTTAAGTTACCCACGTGCCTTGCACGCAGGGACATTTTCGTCTTTTTAGGGTTTGTGTCCATTCTTAATGTCGTTGCACCTTAAAATCTTATAAAACATTGCAACCCTCTTTCCTCTGCTATCCTCTCCTTCGTCTCCTCCCCTTGTTCGATCGATTTCTTCCAAATAGATAACAATGATCGATATTAAATGTAATTGTGGAGCCACTGTAGTGATTCACACATCTTATAGCAAAAGAAACCCTGGGAAACTCTACTATGCTTGTACAGTAAAGGTAAGGTTAATGATTTTAATTTTGTTCTTCATCTTCTCTAATTTTGCCGTAATTCTTCATCTACTTTAATTGGTTTAGGGACCATTATGCAAGTTCATAGGATGGGTGAATGATTATGATCAGGATTGTATGGTGTTTATGATGAAACTTGAAGAACAAAATTGCAAATTGAAGCTTTACCTAGTTATTAGTTGTTGTTGGGGTTTTTTTTTTTTTTTTTTTTGTTATTTTGTTTTTGTTTTTTTTGTTATTTTGTTATTTTGTTATTTTGTTATTTTGTTTTTTGTTTTTTGTTTTTTTTGTTTTTTTTGTTTTTTTTTGTTTTTTTGTTTTTTTGTTTTTTTGTTTTTTTTCCAGTCCTTGTATATAAAATGTAGGTTTAGTAATGAAGTTGTTAATATTTTGTTATGTGTATTTTGTATTGTTATTTGTATTATTAAAAAACTTCAATTCCAGTTACAATATGTTGTGTAATCATGATGTGATGTTATCAGTTGGTGTTTAAATTTAATGAAAATGTGGTATTTGCAACATATGCAATATACCATTCAATACATGTAGCATCCAATATAACAATATAAAGGACAAAACTTAAAATATCCAAGATAACCATTTACCATTAACATAAAGGGACATCCAAAATAGCAACATAGTGTTATGACATACATATAGTTATCCTAGATAGTAGCAAAGTATCAAAATACAAAACATAACAACAAAGTAATATGACAATAAATACCTAAGAAAAACATAGTTATCCTTCATAATCATGATACCAAACTACAAATTCTCAAAGCATGGGGCTTTTTCCCTTCTTCCCAACTCCTTTTTTTACACCACCACTGCTACCTGTTGCACCTTGACTTCTATTTGCTCCTACACTCTTGTTAACTCCTACATTGCAACCTGCTGCACCTTCTCCTTTTGTATTCCCTGCTGCACCTTCTCCTGTTCCATTCCCAGTCTGTGATTGTCCCTTGCAGGTCTTTCCATTATGGCCCACATTTCCACATTTTGTGCATGTTACAGATTTCCATTTTGTGGACACTCCATCATCTTCTGTTGCAGATCTTCTTCTCTTTTTTTTGGTCTGTCAATAAGGACACGATACTTTGGTGGTATCAACTTGGTAGGACATGTGCTTTTTTCCCATAAAAACCTCCCATTAATAGGTTCAACTTTGAAGACATACATTTCTTTCCAAGGGTCTTAGTGGCTGTAGGAGTTAATGGGCCATTAGTTTTGTCAATTTCTTTTTGAACCATGACAATTTTCCTCATGATATACTCCCTAATAAACTCCAAGCAACTGACAATTGGCTTATCACGACCCTTCATTATCTTGCTATTCAAACTTTCACACATATTATTCAACAAAGAATCACAATGTGCCCTCCCTGATAAAACACAACTGTATTAGATTATATTTAGAAATTATACACTTATCAACATAATATTATATACCTGAGAAGTGGGATCTGGACCAATGCTTAGGTGGAATAGGACCACTCTAATCATGTTTCTAATATCTCAAGGTTTGGTATTATCCCTTTATAAACCACTATAATCCTGTTTTTATCATTCTTGACGAAGTCTAACTCCCTTCTACTCTGTATGGAATGAAGATAAATTTTTTGTTTAACTTCCTTGGCTGTGCTAAAAGTCTGGTGGATGTAAAATGGATCTTTGACAGCAGCTGCTTCATTCTTATGTGCTCTTTGTAAATCTCTTATCTTCTTCCATTTTTCACTAGCTTCACCCTCATCTGATGAAGATGCAGATACTAATTCTTCAATGTCTATAACCTCTAATTCTTCATCACCTTCTACTGCTTCATCTCGATCATCAGGAAAACTTCTAACCCACTCCACCTCTTTGTCAATGTTAAGGTGAAATTTCTTCATATCAACCTCTGGATCATTTAACAAATTATCTTCATCAACAATGTAATCGCTATCTTGACTGTCTTCACTATCTTCATTGTCTTCACTATCATCACTGTCTTTACTAGCTTGACTGTCTTCATCTGCTTTTTTCACTATTTGGTTCATCTTTTTCCATAGGAGTCCCACCAAAAGGTTCACACCATTCAAATGTATCATCACAATATCAACATTAGGACATGTGCTTCCCATCATTGATTCAGTCAAAGGGCTTTCAATTCTTGGTATATAGGCAGGGGTTGACTCAACTGTTTCACTAAATGTAACAGGGGGTCGTTCCAAGGTTTTTTCAGGTAATGTACTAGGGGCTGGTCCATAGTTTCTACATTCTAAAAAACATGGGCTTCTTCACTAGGACCATCCCCTGAGATTGACCATGTCAATAACAATCTTTTACGACAAAGGGACTCATGAATTTTTTGTATCTTTATCATTACAGGGTTTGGGGACATTTGATACGTATGCATCTTGGTTTCCCAAAACTCAGTATACACTTCTATCACCTTGTGTTCATAAACATATGACCTAAAGTGGTTTATATCTTCGTCACATCCTAAAGCATACAACTCAAAATCTAAATCCCAAGTTGGTCGTATGAAATGGTAGTAAATACTTTTACCTGGTTCCACACAATCAAGCAATTCCATTATCTCATCCATATCATGCACCAGGAAAAAGTCACTATCAACGCCATCAATATATTTCATCTCCCCTTTATGTATTTACGGCCTGAAAACTTCGTAAAAACTCCACCATAGTTGAATCGTATCGAGAACATAGATGGATTGTCAGGTGCGAACCCAAAAAATAAAACAAAAATTAAATTTTATTATCTTTTAGGAACGTCTAATGGATGATCAACTGAAAATGTAAATTTTTTTACCGTATGATCTTTGGAGATCGTATTCCTCCCATTCTTGCCTAATCCTCCAGTTCACTGTCGTAGAAAACTAGGGTTTTCTTGTGCAATGCTAAGGGTCGACGGAGGATGAAATGAGAAATGATTGGTTATCGAAGTCGCACAATAATGGGTCATGTATACAAACCCTGAAAAGGCAAAAATGCCCCTGTGTGCAAGGCACGTAGGTAGCTTAAACGGAAGCATTTAACGGTTAACGTGCATAGGGACTAATCGTGCAAGATAAATAACAATAAGGGATTGTCCAAGTTAAATTTTGGAAATAGGGACTAAAAATGCTTTCTGGCATGTGCACGGGGGACCGATGGTGTAATTTACCCAATGAAATTAGATGGTGGTAGGCGAGATTTCTAATTCATATGAGAACAAGTAAGTAAAGGTTTAGTAAGGAAGGACTATAGCTGTCAAGTTTCCATAGTTGTGTGATATTTGGGCTCTTTCCTTCTTGTTCCTCATTCACAATTCAACCAAGCCTCACCCTACTCCATGGCGATTTTCTCTCAAAACAGTAAATGTGTGAAGCTTGAAATATTGGTTAAGGCCTTAATGAATTCCATTCATAATCTATCTTTGGAAAATATATTCATCTTCCTTTCTCTACCAATTTCATTCTAAAGTTTTGAGTGATAGAGTCAAATCCGATTTATAGATTGAAATTCATGAATTATTGTAGTTTTGGTGAAGTTTATGGTATTTCTAACCGTATACCATCTTAAATATGAATTTAATGATTGATTTGTAAATCGATTGAGTTTTGATGTTTGTACCATGTTTTAGAACGTCAAGGAATCACCATCCAACCCATGGAATGGTTGATTCCATATTCAATGATGAAATGTGGGGATTCATAACCCTTAACTTGAAGTTGAGTTGCACTTATGCATTAAAGAGTTGTACTTTATCTCATTGTTGAAATTCTAAATTTAAATCTAGGTTGTAGATGGAGTTTTAAAATTTAAGATAAGGTAAAGAAAAGAAACAATAAAGGAAAAAGAAGAGAAAAATAATAATTAATTAGGTGTGTCTCTGAGTTGGAATGAAACAACATGAAAATTATAATCCTAGGTTGGAAGAAAATGATACATTTTTAAGGGAGGAAAGGGTAAATTCCGTCTAATTCTATCCTCTCATTGCCTTCTCCTTATCATCCCAAATTCAGGTGAATACATCCTGAGGGGATGAATGGGTACGTGTTCCTTCCTAATCCCTTCATTCCCTTCATTTCCCCTAAAAAAAATTCAAGAATAGGTTTTTTCCTACCTAATCCATTCTTTCCTTAAAAAAAAAACTGTAGAACAAAGCATAAACCTTTTGTCGTTAATATCCTTGGTCCACGATGTCCAAATTCGATAAATATAGCAACAATAGCAAGGGTTTGCATTACCATCTGTCGTATTTGGCTTGAAGAAATGTGGTTTTTTGTTAGAGACATGCAACTTTAAGGAACAAGACATTGCAATTATAAAAAATTTAGTGCTCTAATTTTGTCCAATGCTGGGGAGTTCTTGCCCTAATGGTGCATACCGATGTATGGAAGAAGATGGTTGGTAACCGGATGTCGAACACATCAAACATATATCAAATCAACATCAAACATGTTTTTCCTAATGATAATGATGTTTTTTGAATAATATTTTAAAACATGTTATTCCTAATGATAATGATGTTTTTTTAATATAACAAACGAACATGAACACATAAACAAACACATTTTTTTTTGTTTGTGTTTGTCTGTTTAAAAATATCTCTTGTTTATGTTTGTTTGTGGTTGTTTATTAATATGTTAAACGAACATAAATGAACGAACGAACACAAAACGAGCATCAACAAATATAACATAACATATATAAATGAAGATTACCAAATATAACTAGCATAACCATTCAAACGAGCAACAATATATCAATAAAATATTTATACATAAATCTTAAAATGTAAAACTTCCAAAATCCGAAAATAACTCAAAAATAAAGTTTAAATATCATCTCCATCCAAATATCTTCACAAAAAGTCAAGCTTAAAAATTTCTGACTTTAGGTTCGTAACATATAAATTCACCACGCCATTAATGATAAATAACAATTCAATGCATGGTCTAACATTTAAGATCATCATTACTCATCAATCCTTAAAAATCATGGAAGTTCGAACATATATAATATCATAAACGAAAAAGACAAATGTTAACAAATAAACATAAACAAAGGAACATAAATGAACATGAACAAACATTCATGAAACTAAGTAAACGAACATGATCATTGTTAATGTTTGTTTGTTTAATTAAACAAACAAATCATGTTCATGTTCATGTTCATTTGTTTATTAAACAACAAACATAAACGAACATACCGACAAATGGTCATGTACAGTTTGTCAAACGTTTGGTTAGTTTAAAGTTACAAAAAACATTATCTGAAAAAAAAAAGAGATTAATTATATTTTCTAAATAAAAACGAATGCTTTTTACTCCATTATTCCCTAAAAAAAAATATATATTTTGATGATTAGGTCCATTGCGACTGTGGTAAATTAGCTTTCCATTGTATTCTTTAATGGTTATTTCTTGGATATTTTAATCTTTCTAAGTTCATAAACTTTAAGATTATTATAAACTTGTTGAGGTTTGGAAAAAAAAATTACAAGATCAAATTTCTTAAAACAAATATCTACATCTAAAAGGCACATAAAGATATTTTTAAAATTTATGAACGTGATGTTTTACTAAGTTGAAAACCCCCATGACTTCGTGAATCACAGCAGTAAATAATGTTTAGTTCTTTACATTTTGGTTTAGATGTTTATAACAAATACATAAACATAAAAAATATCGGTTTTCAAATTTAAATTATCAATGATTTTTTTTTTTTAATTTTTTTTTTGACTTTTTCCTTAATTTATATTCTATATTTTTACATCAAATATAAAACGTAGATATTAAGAAAATACTAAAAAATCGTCACATATCAATATTTTCAAATTTAACCATAAAAGTAAAGGATAATATACTTTTCGATTTGTACACATATGATCATTTATTTTTTCTTTTGATCCGCATATTCTCCTTGAACTTGTTTAGGTGCACACATTCAATCCTTATAACCGACTACTCAAGGAAACTAGAAAAAATAACTTAATAGGGTAATATATTTCTCACTTTTTACACATTTACTCCTTAATATATTTTTTTAACATTTAGTTTTTAATATTTTTTTTGTTGCAAAATAAGTTATTTGTTTTGTACACATTCAGTACTTATGACACGTTTCTTTGGGTTTTTTTTTTTCAAAACAATAAGGTGTTCAGGGTTGTTAATACTTATGGGCACTGCAGCCTTGGCTGCCTGGTTCCTTAGATCTCAGATTTTAACGATCTTTATATTCACATGTTCGTATTTGTGTCTACTATAATTTTCCTTTAGATTAGTCCCTTTAAAAAGTAATATATTTTTTACTTACAATCAAGGTTGTAAAACTCGTTTCTCGCTATCTGTTCGGCCAACTACCGACGAACGAGTACTCGGGGAGTACTCGGATTCGGTAATTCATGTAGAAATATCTTTAGGGGAATTATATATGTCGAAATCATAAATTAAAATCAAAAGTTGATTGAAATATATAACAAGATTAGATACATGTGAATATACAAAAACAACAAAAATACATAATGGTCTCACTTCATGAATAATTGTTGAAAATTTAAGATATATATAGCAATAATCACATGTGTGTGTGTGTTAAATAATGTCATTAAGTATATTATACATATTAATCACCGAACTGACCGGGTTTTGCAATATTACTCAGTTCAGTAAGGAGCTGATCGGGGAGTACTCGGGATTCTGCAACTCTCCTCGGTAAGGGGCCGAATAGCGAGTACTCAGAGGAGTAATCGGGGAACTCGGCGAGTTTTACAACACTGCTTACGATTTTATAAAAAAATGTTTATAGATAAAGTTATAAAGAACACATGTATATAATGATCATAAGTAAAATATATTACTTTTTTAACGAGAGTAATCTAAATAAAAATTATAGCAGACTCAAATATGAACGCATGGATATAAAAATCGTTAAAATCTGAGATCGTATGAAGAATTTATGACGTTCAGAATACAAGACCTAAGCTAAACCATAATACATAAACAACCAAGCAAGCGATGACATGGTGGCTATAAGCATCAACATCCCCGAACACATCTATAATGATTGTCCCACGTAGGATACCGTGAGAAAAACATAAAGAAATTGGTCATCAGCAATGAATGTGTAAAAAAACAACAATGACTTATTTTGCAACAAAAAAATATTAATGACTAAATATGTAAATAGTATTAAGGACTAAATGTGTATAAAGTGAGAAATATATTACCTTATTAAGTTATTTTCTCCAGCTTACCTGGAGTAGTCTGTCATAAGGACTGAATGTATATAGTTAAAAAAGTTGAAGGTGCAAATGTGGACGAAAAAAAAACTCTATGACCAAATGTGTACAAATTGAAAACTATATTATCCTTTTAAATCATTATCCCTTTTTAAAATTTAAGACAAAAAAACCACCTAACACTTGTCGCTCAAATAATTACATAAGTAAATTGAAAAACAAATCTCTTAATTCATAGAGTATCCACAATGGTGAGTTTAATGCGAGAGTTGAATGATGTGACAAGTTTATGTGTCATTAAATGGATGAGACTCTACCATTGTGAGATGCCACCTTGGTATTCAATAGATTTGGGGTTCAATGACCACTGAACTCTTCAGTGGGAAAATATAAAGTTTGTAATTCTTAAATATTTACTATAAATTACATTTTGTAACATTCTATTGAACTTTGTGAAGTTCAATGCATTGTAGGAAAAAAATGATAGAGTTGTATGAATTGTAGAAAGATGATGTGACATTCCATTGAACTCTGTGAAGTTCAATACATTGTGGATGCCCTTAGGAAAAATCTCTGATTTCTTAAGTTCTCACGGCCGAGTCAAGCAATCTTGCATTGCCTTGAAATCAATGCTTTCAACATTGTCATGTTAGCAGTTGTAATCGAAAACTAACAAAAAACAAAATAAAATTCCTTTGATGCATAATCTAGCATTCTCTAAATTATCAAATATCTCATGAACCTTAATCAATTTATATGTTTTAGCAGATACATATATTATTTTGGCTATTTTTATGTTACGGTTGAGATATTTTCTGAAACAAAACATGTAAATTGCCATGGTTAGGGTAATAAAATATCAAACTATTAAACTAATATTGTGATCACATTTGATTAAAAATAAATATTAGCCTTTAAAATTATGAAATATGATATCATGGCCTCATGGGTAATAAGTAAACTCCTAATTAAATTGTATTTGAATTACTTGGACCGAAATTTAGTCAAATCAGCTTGTAATCTACAATAATACTATAATAACGACTTCATGTGTGCATAAAACGAACCTAAAAACTAAAAACATAACATAAAAAATGATAGAGGTTAGCAATTGATTACTAAGTGTTGTATGAAACTAGTGGTGAGTTCTTTCATTTAAAACATCTAGCTATAAGATGTCGTATTTCCTTTTGTTCTCCTCTTTATTCATCCATTAATAAATGATAACATCCTATATATAGCTTGTTGGAAGTGATATTTCCATTGCTAACATCTTCAGACTCAAAGGATCGACCTTAAGGAAAAGCTAAAGCCAAGTTATTTTGCAACTGTTGTGGTTATAATACAACCATTAAATTTGTAACATCCGAATTTCCAGGTATATTATTTTATTCATTTATTTTGAGCTTGGGGAGGAACTCGACGAGTTGATGCTTAGAATCGCCGAGTAGGACCGCGGGTTCTTATCCAGATTGGTGACCAGACTCAACGAGTCGACTCATGGATTCGGCGAGTCCACAATGTTAAGTGAAACCCTAATTTCTCGGGTTTAGGATCTATTTAAGGGATCTTATAGCCTTCAGTTGTGGCTACCAGACCCTTGAGAGAAACCCTAAGAGAGCTAGGACGTTTGTGAGGGAGGAGAGGCCATTTTTGATCCTTGTGTTGGTGTTTTTGCAAGAAGAAGGTGACCAAGGCAAGAGGGAGCTGAAGAGGGTGCTATTCTGTAGATTTCAGAGCCCAGGGACTTCATATTTAAGGTATAGATTCAATGAGTCATTGGGGATTTAGAGGACTTGAGTTCATGACTGAACTCGCCAAGTCATAATTGTGCACTCAGTGAGTCTGGTCAAGATTTGACTGTTGACTTTTGTTGACTTTTTGGGTTAGGTTAACAATTGGACTTGTGGACCGTTTGAAGGGTAAAATGGTCTTTTAGCCTTCTTAAAGGACATGTGAGAGTCTAGTCTATCCTGGAGAGCTGTTATCGATTGAGATGATTGTTATGTGTTTAGGCAGAGGCTAGATTAGTGTATACGCGAGCGAGGTATTACCCAAGACATCCGAGGTGAGTCTTCTCACTATACTTTACCTTGAGTAGGTAACCATAGTTATGTGATAGAGTATCTTGTATGCTATCTAAGTGATGTATTGCACTGCATTATTTCTATGTGACTTATGCTGTGTGTATATCAGAGTTAGGACCGGAAGGTCCACAGAGCTAGGACTAGGGGGTCCATAGAGTTAGGGCCCAAGGGCCCACAAGAGTTATATCCTTGAGTGGCTAATATGTGTTATATGTGGTATTTTAGGGAACTCAATAAGCTTCGTGCTTACAGTGTTTTGTGTTATGTGTTTCAGGTACTAGTGAGGATCGTGGGAAAGTGCCGACATGATCAGTACACACACACACGGAGTTTTATTTATATGTTATGATCTTGGGATTTCTACTTATGTTTGAATATATGAAACAATGAGTTTTATAATATTGTGAAATAAAATGTTTTTTTAAAATGTGAAAATTCGTTTGAAATTTTAGGGCGTTACAAGTTGGTATCAGAGCCTTGGTTTGAGGGATTCGGGTACACCTTCGGGTGTATCTGAACTCAAACTGAGGATTTGAGAGATATTTTTCAAAAAGTGAAACAAAGCTTTCTAAAAGAGTAAAAGAATTTGAAAAGAGTAGAGTAGAGCCATGTGTACAATCACCCAGCGCCCGAACGGTGATTTCACAAAAGACCCTTATGTTATATGTTTATGAGACGATATGATATGTTTTGCATGCTAGAGAAGGCTAGGTATTTCTATTAGGACTAGAGTGGCCTGATTTGTGATGCCTTAGCCTAGGGGTTGCTGCTAGGAGATGCTTGAGAGGAGGTAGATAGCAGCGAGAGGCTTATGAGAGATCTGCTGGAGAGTAGACTATGCTTAGTGAGAGTAGAGTACTTGGAATTTGGGATCCTAGTAGGAGGAATTGGTGTGTATACTGACGCGGTGTGGACAGTAGTATCGGCCCCGTACTACTGAAGACACAGGAGCGGTGCACAGTCCAAGTAAGAATCCTTGGAGCATCAGAGATCAAGTAGGGTAGAGTTATCGAGTGCATGTATACTCGAGTGAGTCCCTGATATTTTCTTATGTTGTATTTTAGAGACATCATGGTTAGGACACGACTTACACCAGAGAGCAGCGGTGCTAATGATCAGGAGATTCGTAGGATCATTCACGAGGAGGTGGCTGCGGTCATCAGGGCAGAGATACCAGAGATGTTTGGGTCTACCAAGACCATGCTGATAGAGAATTTTGATGAGAGATATGTTGCTCTTTCTGATGTTGCTGTTTCTGTGGCCACTGCAGCTGTAGTTGCAGCTAGACCGCAAGGTGGTGATGCGTTGTTGTTTCGGGAGTTCAGCAACAAAAAACCACCAGAGTTTGATGGGACGCATGATCTGATTGCGGCGATGAGGTGGATTTCGGACATTGAGGGGTGTTTCTTCACATGCTCATGTCCAGAGTATTTGAGGGTTCGGTTCGCGCTGAACCAGCTTCAGTTAGGATTGAAGGACTGGTGGAAGTTTGTGACAGCGCACTATTCGCCTGCTGAGCTTGCTGCAGTGACCTGGGAGAGGTTCACCGCTATGTTCCGATAGGAGCATGCTCCCCAGGTGGAGAGGGAGCGTTTGGCCCAGGAGTTTTTGACCCTCAAGCAGGGTACTGAGTCTGTTACAGTGATTACCAGGATGTTCCATGATAGGGCGATGTTCTGCCCAGAGCACGTGTCTTCCGAGTAGGCACGTATGAGCCGATATCTGAGAATTTTGAGGAGGGATATACGAGAGTTCGCAGTGAACTCGTCATACCTGACATTTTCCGAGCTTCAGGCAAATGCTCGGAAGAGGGAGATAAAGCTGGAGACTCAGGCTAAGGAGGAGGCGGAGTCTCAGGGGAGGGACAGGCGACCGACACAGTCTCAGCCGGCAGCCAAGTGGGCCAAGCCTGCCGATTCGAGGATAGGGAACCAGAAGGGTCGCACTTGTGGCAAGTGTGGCAAGAATCATGATGGGGTGTGCAGAGTAGGGTCTTGCTACAAATGTGGCAAGGAGGGGCATATGGCCAAGGATTGCCCCAAGGGGTTTGCAGTCTGTTTCCACTACAACCAGATCGGACACCGGAAGGCAGAGTGTCCGCAGTTGTGAGGGTCCGCACAAGGAGCATCTCAGGGATCTACCCCTGCTCCTATCAGAGCTACAGAGAGCCGGTCGGTGAAGGCCGAGGCATCGAAGGCATGGGGGAGAGCCTTCCAGTTGACCGCAGAGGAGGTCCGCGCAGCACCCGATGTTGTGGATGGTATGTATACTTTCATGTATCTATTTTTAATGTTGAGATATTGTGCTTATATTATGATATGCGTAGGTACTTTTCTTGTGAATTTTGTACCTGCCTTGGTGTTATTTGACTTGGGTGCGAGTCGGTCTTTTGTATCTTTAGCCTTTAGTCAGCACATTAGTATTAGTCGAGAGGCATTGAGTTGACCTCTGAGAGTTTCCATAGCTGACGAGAGAGCAGTGTATGCCACTGAGGTGATTTTCGAGGATGTTTACTCGAGATCTTCGGCATTACGTTTCCTATTGATTTGGTCCCGATTGCGATAGGGGACGTCTGTGTTATCGTGGGCATGGATTGGTTGAGCAGGTTCGGAGCGGTTATTGATTGCGAGCGATAGCTGGTAACCATACGAGACCCTAGTGGGGGAGTTCTTAAGGTATACGGCGAGGGTACCCGTACTGGTTCAGCGTTTTGTTCGGCTGCTAGAGTGAGGCAGAGTCTATAGTAGGGTTGTAGTTGGTTTGTGGCTTACGTGATGGATACGAGAGTTGATTCAGAGAGACCAAGGTTAGTCGATGATGTACCAATAGTGCGCGAGTTCCCAGATGTTTTCCCCGAGGAGTTGCTGGGTGTGCCTCCCGAGAGGCAGGTAGAGTTCCACATTGATTTGATTCTGGGGGCAGCACCTATCGCCATGGCGCCCTATCGCCTTGCGCCTCCAGAGATGCAGGAGTTATCCTCACAGCTTTAGGAGCTGTTGGGGAAGGAGTTTATTCGACCGAGCAGATCATCACGGGAGCTCCGATCCTTTTTGTCAAGAAAAAGGATGGTTTACAACGGATGTGCATTGACTACCGGGAGTTGAACAAGTTGACGGTCAAGAACCATTACCCCTTGTCGAGGATCGACGATTTGTTCTACCAATTACAGGGAGCGTCTTGGCTCTCCAAGATCGATCTGAGGTATGGATATCATCAGGTGAGAGTGCGAGATGATGATATTCAGAAGACGGCATTTAGGACTCGTTATGGGCATTACGAGTTCGTGGTGATGCCTTTCAGGCTCACCAATGCACCAACAACATTCATGGATCTCATGAACAGAGTGTGCAGGCCGATGTTGGACGTTCGGTGATCGTGTTCATTGACGACATATTGGTGTACTCAAAATCCAGAGGGCAACATGAGGAGCATTTGAGGGAGATCCTCAGAGTTCTGAGATCGGAGAGGCTTTATGCCAAATTCTCCAAGTGTGATTTCTGGTTACGAGAGGTTCAGTTCCTAGGACACCTCGTTGACCAGAATGGGATATTGGTCGATCCGGACAAGATTGAGGCAGTGATGAGTTGGGAGGTGCCGAGACCCCCCATCGAGATAAGGAGTTTCCTAGGGTTGGCCGGCTACTATAGGATATTCATCAGGGATTTATCCAAGATTGCCGTGCCTCTCACCAGGTTGACCCGGAAGGTTGTTGCTTTTGTTGGGTTATGAGCATTCTAACACTCCTAAGTGTATATGCAAGGTATTATCCTAATCTAGCATACAAAATAATGGATATAACAAGATAGAATACATACCTCTTTGATAGTGCTTGTCTTCATGAAGCTTGAGTGCCTAGTGCCCCAAGTGTGACACCTCAAATGGTTCACACAACACCAGAAGCACTTGGAATAACTTAGAGAGAAATTAGAACACTTCATGAAATCGTCTAGCCCTCATACATACACATAGTGTTAGTGTGTCGATTTCTTGAGCCATGGGTTTCTTTTATATGGTGGCTATTAGGGTTACACCATGTAACCCATGACTTTACCCATTCCTTATGGTCCATGGATTTTAACCTCCATGGAGTATCCATGGGTCACCCCATGGACTTAGTCCAACATAAGGAATCTTGGATCACAAGCCCACATATATAAGATTGAATGATTTACACAATCAACCCATATATTTAATTAGTCTTCTTTTGATCACTTAATTAATTCTAGATTAATTCTTGATCAATACTAATTAAATAATCTCATTATTCTTATTATTAATATACTAGAACTTATAATATATTAATAACCGTAAGTGTCTTATTTCTCTCATTATAGTCTATCCAAGTGCATGATGCCATGCAACCCAAATGGACCATGCCGGGTCGGGTCAAGTCTTACCAATTATAGTTATGGACTTAGACATTAATCCAACAGTCTCCCACTTGGATAAGTCTAAAACTATTATTGCGTATGACTTCAGGAACCAACTGGCAATCGTAGCTCTCAAAAGCTTCTGTCGAACTCTGACCTTGTAGATGAACTCTGATCTTTGTCAACGACTTGTCCATTAGATAAGGGATCATATATTCCTCCATTCTAGATATCATATGGACTGAGACATGGATTATAATCATTCTCTCTGTCCATTTGTTGTTTCCCGATTTCCGATTTATGACGACTGACTAATTGAACAAATCAAATCAGTCCTGGCCCGGCCGAGCACTTCCATTTGTCATCATCAAATCATCGAGGGGCCCACATATATCGCTTTTATCCCGAAGGTAAAAGGAATGGATAAACTTCGACTCATATGGCTTGTTCTACTACTTGTTGAATCATACACAAAGACACGTTTTATAACATCGAGTTACCAATGCGTTTTGTGTAATCAATGTACTATCAACTCATAGTAACAACTCATATCTCTAGGTTTGAAGAATATAAGATATTATCGTCTCATGATCACTCGTGATAAAATCCATGAAGTGATTCCAATGAGCGCGGGTTGAATCCAATACTCAGAACTTATGAGCACTCATGAGTGTTGTAGCCCTTTGTCCAACAACTTAGACCTCTACAAGCCAACCCATGACAGTCTTAATTCATATCTACTTCCAACATATGACCGACTGTGGATGGTTTGAATAACTTAGTCATTCCGGAAGAATAACCTAGTTTATTCGGGAAGTCAAAACATGCAAAGTGAAACACAATAATAATTGAATCTAATATGGTCTCAGAACTTATGAATATAAATAAAACACTTTTTATTTATCACCATATGATTACACATTATTCATTGTATATTGTTTTAGCTATCAACTTTATTCTTGAATATAAAACAATAGTTGTCCCATGCTCCAAGCATGTACACTATGTTTTCTAAACACTAGTCATGCCATACACCAAGTATGCATAATATGTTTGTCTATGATCTTTACTTTGTGAACTAGATCAATTGAACATAACTTCAATGATTCTCTTTTCACACTTCCAAATCCTTACTGCAAATGCAAGAATTCCAAATTCATGCCATTTACTGAAATCTGTTAGATTCTAAACTTATATGCATTGATCCTCTTGTAACGATTATGCACAAATTCACAAAGACTTGGCAACAATCATTACAGAGTATTCCAAAGGAGATCAACTCCTTGGAATCATCCTTCTTGCATTAAGTTTCCTTAATCTTACACAGATTGAAAATTCTAACTTTGAAACATTTCCAGATTCCATTTCGACTATCACTTCTGAACAAGAGTTGCCTCCTTACAGATTATGTCAATATGGTCCTTCCAGAATTATCACTATACTTCCAATTGTCCTTGAGAAACCAGTCTTTGGTAAACCTTAGATTGTCCTCGACAATTGTTTAATCCTTTTAGTCATATCCAGTTCTAAACCTTTTCCCTTCTTAATGCCCCAAGCATTTGGAAATTTTTAGAAAGGATGAATATAGCACATGTAATCGATCCTATATCCGAAGCATATGGGACACGATTCATGATGTCTCACATAAAGACTAAACCAGTCTTTTGCTATAACATTTCCATTTCTATTTGCCAAGTTCTCATAATTCATATTATGAAAAGGGATGCCGTAATCATAATCGAATTTTAGAACGCAAATAATGGAACCATATACAGAATTTCCTTATGTTGAGCCATTCCAACATGAAATTCATATATATCCTTGACTAAATGATTAAAACCTCACGATCTAAGCTTATAGATTTGAGATGAAGTATAATTTCCTCTCCCTTAATTATAGCAAAACAACTTTTCCCAATTGAAACATTTTGTTTTCTATAATTAACATTGCTAGCTTGCAATACTTATCGTAATTATCATGCTCCCACTAACATGATGATCATTAGCATAACACTTATGCTCCCACTAGCTTTGACATGTACTCAGAAATCAGCTGGACTTCTAGAAATCAATACTTTATTAACTTTCTGACCAAAGTTCAGATTTCTGATACTAGATTGTTTTGATAAGACTTTATCAAAAACATACACCTTCCTTAGATAGCTTATGGGTGTGTCAAAACAATTTTAAGAACTATGAAAAGGGATGCCGTAATCATAGTCTTGATCGTTTTGACCTTTGCCATTTCTCACAAGTCCAAGTTAGTGTGCCGGTAAACCACACACGCTCCACTAACGACTTTGAGATCACAATTGCTATCTAGCTAAAATCTACTTAGTGGAAGTGTTTCCTCACCATCATTTTCATGAATCAGAGAGAAACCTTATGACACTTAGATTTAATGGTGTATGAGTTCCTACCCATATGAATTTGTCAAAACCATAATCACAAGACAAGGATAATGACAAATCCAAAACCATATGGATTGAACTCAATCTTAATTTCTTGCCACCTGGCAGCTCAAGGGATTACCATTGCTTCCAAGTTGTTGTGCAACACATTGAGAACTCTAAGAACTTATATGCGAAGCCAACTTTAACTAGAATGGGCACAGAATATGTCAACACGATAGGTTATAAACCTCAAGTCGTGTGCTAGTGAAGAACTTCAGGTTTCATTCTTGATTAGTTCTTGAGAATTTCAAGACCTTTAAGACTCCCACTGTCCTCTTGACCTATAAGACTTCCTTGTCAAACATCCAAGAGATAGTGCGGATTCTAATCAAGACAAACACTTCACACAATTGGCCTTAGTTGGTCTTTGTTTTATCCAAAACATCACAACTTACCAATTTCAAATGTACAAGAGTAGAAAACTTTTACTCTTACATTTGATAAGTGTTTTAAACCTTCTCTAAGACATGTCACTCAAATTACAATCTTGGATTATGACTCTAAGACTTGTATTGGAACGAAGTATGACTCATCTTCTTGATTTAACCATTTCAACAATTCAAGATCCCTTCTTCTTAGTCACAAGAATGAACTAAGACTTCCTTAGAGAACTAATTTTGATATGGTTTCTTAATCATTAAGATGATCACAAAACTGATACTAAAGTACTCTCCCATCTTTTCAGATTTGAGAAACTTTTATCCTTCTGCCTAACTTGATTCTTCTTATTCGCTCTGCCATGCATTGGAACCTTTTCCAATGTCTCAGAGTTACACTTAAGCTTGTAAGTATAATCATATTTACTGAGCTTTAGTAAACTATGACGAATAGCCTTACATCTTTTGTGGTGGACTTAATCAGTGCACATGACTATGTGCTCGATCCCTTAGTCCATTACTTGACTCACACATCCATGTGAACAAGTAATTAGTCTTAATTTTTCCAATACTTGAAAGTTCTCATTCATCATGCTATACAACTTGCATGATTCCAAGTCCCGGTCCAATTGAGACGTTGGATGATGAGTGTCTTTCCTTATTTGGTAAATTTAGACATTACCACAAATGAAGGAATCAATTTCATATTTCCACTCTTGCTATTAATGGAATCATATAAGCAACATTTTTTTTTCAAATGCCATTGTAAGGATATTTAAAATAAATAAAATCAAAAATTTTCTTTTATTTTAAAACTATGTGGAAAAACTTATCCTTACAATCCATATGAAATCTTGTTGTTATCTATTCCTAAGCAATATCTCATAACTCCTAAGAAGTAGCTCAAGAATCCGATTTTCAAACTACGCGATAGAAATCCATCTACGTGATCAGATTCAGCATATTCTTTCTTTAAGTTCCTTTACTTTTCTTTGATTCTTAAAACATTACCATGTGACCCAGTCACATCATGTATCAGGAATCTGAAAATAGAAACTTAACAGAGTTAGATTAGTGGACTTTTACCTGAAGTAGAGTCAATCTTATTGACTTTAACATCCTTAGGTAAATTAGGCAGCTTCGCAAATAATGACCCTTTCTTTGGCAATATAAACATATGGACCCTTTGATAATGGTACACGGGACTATCACAGACTTAGCTTTTCTCTTTACCATTTGTTCAACCTAGTTGACTATGGTCAATCCCTTTCCTTGGGAAGAGAATGTTCTTTTTTTTTTCCTGTATTTCCAGTGTCACCATTGTCAATGTCCATAAAGTTTCAGGAAGTTGATCTTAGCAAATAGATAAGATCATTAAGGGTCTTGTCATAGTCTGTTTCATAGGTGTTCCAAAAGAACTCACTATGTGACTTAGAAAGTAATTGAGCCACTAACTTTCTCAAGACTTTGACACCCAACTCTCCCGGCTTGTCAATATGTGACTACATCTCCAAGATGTGATCACACCTAGACCTTGCCTTGTCATTAGGGCTTGAGTGACCTTAAACTTTTTAAGAACTTGTGGGGTAGGGAGAATAATTGGAGGAGGAGAAAGAAGTATGATATCCATGGGACATCATCTTCATTAGGAATGCTTGTTTCAAGAGATTTGGGAAGATCATAAATGTCTAAACCAGACATGTTATGGGAGATATTCAAGATAGTTGATCTTTGAGTCCTTAATATGACACCCAATATGAAAATATTAAGGCTAGGACCCAACAAACTATTTTATAACTTAGAAGAGGTATGCCGTAATCCAAGCTATAAAACAATTTGAAGGTAGGTGAATGACGATTCACCAATTTCCACCAAGATAAACGAAATGTATTATTAGGTTTTAATTGGTTTTGAAACTCCTAGATCTTTTGAGATTCATTGAACTGTTCAATGGCATGTTTCAATCTCGAGTGTGCTGGGATGCCGAGGATCACAAAACAAGGTGTGAAGTAACCATGCAAATTACTTGGTACCCTTAAGTGTTTACCCCTCAATCGATGTGCCGGTTAACCACACACGCTCCATCGATACTATGATAAACATTAAGTTACCCTTCACCTACCTTGTTAAATACGAGTTAGTGTGCCGGTTAACCACACACGCTCCACTAACCAACTTAAACAAAGTGCAAAGTGTAATTTCATGGATTAGCACCTTATTCACATTTTCCTAAGTAACTAAGATTGGGAATTATTAAGAGTTTAGTTACTTAGTATTTATCATTAATACTTTTAATGAAGGGAGAATTATAGTCACGTCAAACCCGTTCGGCTAACGACCCTCCACCAGTCAAGCAAGCGGTGGGTGAGAGTGGACACCCATTAAGTTGCCATTTTATAGGCAACAACCTTATACCCACCTTATAGACCGGCTTCGTGAATGAGGCGTACTAGCGGTAAGACCGACTTTACTCTTATACATATATATATTATTAACTTATAATATGATAAAGTATAAGGGTTGAATTTTAACTTTTAAAATTCTAAGGGCTAACTTGGAATTAAAGTATTCATAAGAGAAAACTTACAAATTCCAAAACTTGAGGGCAAGTTTTGAAACTATTCAAAACTAATTAATTCCATAACTTATGTATTTAAAGTAGTTTTAATCCAAAAACTCTTCAAGTTCCATAACTTGTGGACAAATTATGGAAGACTTTAAACTAATAAAGAATTAATCTTTTCTTTATTTTATAACTTATGGAATTAATTAAGGTTACATATTTTATTTATTTATTTATTAATGAAGTGACTCTTGAACCTCCATAACTTAAGGACAAGACTCTTCATCTTTTGTAACCATTGCCATCTTTTATGAGTTTTATGAGTCTTTAATGTGACTCTTCATGTAACTTAAGGATAAGTTACACAAACACATTTTATACTCAACTCTTAGATTAATTTGGATTGAAAACAACTTTTTCACTCAACTTTTCTATTAATCTAAGCAACTCATAAGAACAAGATAATTCAAATCAAACTTTTTCATGTAATTAGTCTAACCTTTAAACTAATACAAAACATGAATCTATTGACAGTTATCTTTGAGAATGGATTAGCATGAACATTACCACATTAAAAACAAGTTTATAAGTTCAAAAACAACTTAGGGTAATGTTCCTAGTCCATTTCTAGCCAAAAACCTCGAAGATATGCTGTCTGGGGTCCAACTCGTCGAGTGCATGAACACAACTCGGCGAGTTGGATGCATTTTGCCTTGGACTCGTCGAGTCCCTTCATGGACTCGGCGAGTCAGCTGGGCTGACAGCATCAAAACTCGATTTTTCAGCTTCTATTGCAAGTATAACAAGAAAACAAGCCTAGGCTCTGATACCACTGTTGGGTTATGAGCATTCTAACACTCCTAAGTGTATATGTAACCCTAAATACCTTGGATCTATGTTTTCTCTATTATACATGCAAATATGAACATCCAAGGTATTATCCTAATCTAGCATACAAAATAATGGATATAACAAGATAGAATACATACCTCTTTGATAGTGCTTGTCTTCATGAAGCTTGAGTGCCTAGTGCCCCAAGTGTGACACCTCAAATGGTTCACACAACACCATAAGCACTTGGAATAACTTAGAGAGAAATTAGAACACTTCATGAAATCGTCTAGCCCTCATACATACACATAGTGTTAGTGTGTCGATTTCTTGAGCCATGGGTTTCTTTTATATGGTGGCTATTAGGGTTACACCATGTAACCCATGACTTTACCCATTCCTTATGGTCCATGGATTTTAACCTCCATGGAGTATCCATGGGTCACCCCATGGACTTAGTCCAACATAAGGAATCTTGGATCACAAGCCCACATATATAAGATTGAATGATTTACACAATCAACCCATATATTTAATTAGTCTTCTTTTGATCACTTAATTAATTCTAGATTAATTCTTGATCAATACTAATTAAATAATCTCATTATTCTTATTATTAATATACTAGAACTTATAATATATTAATAACCGTAAGTGTCTTATTTCTCTCATTATAGTCTATCCAAGTGCATGATGCCATGCAACCCAAATGGACCATGCCGGGTCGGGTCAAGTCTTACCAATTATAGTTATGGACTTAGACATTAATCCAACAGCTTTTATGTGGGGTCCGGAGTAGCAGGCCTCGTTTGAGACTCTTCGCCAGAGATTATGCGAAGCTCCGGTGTAAGCCCTTCCGGAGGGGATGGAGGATTTTGTAGTGTATTGTGACGCGTCGATATCGGGATTGGGAGCGGTACTGATGCAGAGAGGGCATGTGATCGCATACGTATCGACGCAACTAAAGCCTCATAAACTGAGGTATCCCACCCACGATCTGGAGTTGGGGGCTGTAGTGTTCGCCCTCAAGATCTGGCATCACTATTTATATGGGGTCCGATGTACTTTATACACAGACCACAGGAGTTTGAAGTACTTGATGGATCAGCCCAACCTAAATATGCGCTAGAGAAGATGGTTGGATGTGGTAAAGTATTACGACTGCGAGATCCTGTACCAGCCGGGCAAGACTAATGTTGTAGCCGATGCCCTGAGTCGTAGGGCGGAGAATGCCCCGATACGAGACATTTGCATGAGATTGACAGTGATGACTCTAGTGTTGGACACCATTAGAGAGGCCCAGGTTGAGGCTGGGAGACCAGAGAAACGCAAGAGAGAGTGGGTAGTCGGGCAGGTGACCGAGTTTATCGCCGACAGTCGAGGGCTTTTGACCTTTCAGGGTCGGATTTGGGTGCCGTTTGAGGGTGGGGAACGCACCATTCTGAAGGAGGAGGCGCATAGGTCGCGGTTCTCGATCCATCCCGGGGCCACTAAGATGTACTTGGACCTGAAGAGAGAATATTGGTGGACCTGTATGAAGAGGGATGTCGCATGGTTTGTAGAGAGGTGCCTAACCTGTCGCAGAGTCAAGGCTGAGCATCAGCATCCGCATGGCAAGTTGCAGTCATTAGAGATTCCTGAGTGGAAGTGGGAATAGATTTCCATGGACTTTATCACCAAATTGTCGAGGACTGCAAGAGGTGTCGATGCAATTTGGGTGATTGTGGACAGGTTGACGAAGAGCGCTCACTTTCTTGCTATTAGTGAGAGCTCTTCTGCTGAGGGGTTGGCAGAATTATACGTGAGAGAGGTGGTATCGCGACATGGAGTACCGATCTCGATCGTCTCATATCGAGATGTGCGTTTCACTTCCAGGTTCTGGAAGAAATTTCATGAGTTGGGCAGATCGAGCGGACGATTCAGATGCTCGAGGACATGCTTCGGGCGTGTGTTTTGGATTTCGGAGGTAGTTGGGACACGTATTTACCGTTGGCTGAGTTTCCATATAACAACAACCATCATTCGAGCATTGGTATGCCACCCTTTGAGATGTTTTATGGGAGGAGGTGTCAGACTCCCATTTGCTGGGGTGAGGTCGGGTAGCGTATGATGGACAGCACGGAGATAGTGCTTCAAACGACTGAGCAGATTCAGCAGGTCAGGAAGAGGTTACTGACGGCTCAGAGTCTTCAGAAGAGCTATGCAGATAGGAGTTGCTCGAAGCTCGATTATCAGGTTGGTGACTTTGTACTCCTGAAGGTATCTCCTTGGAAATGAGTGATCCGGTTCAGGAAGAGGGGCAAGCTGGGGCCCCAATATATTGGTCCATTCCGAGTGATTGTGAGGGTAGGCATGGTAACCTACCGGTTGGAACTACCTGCAGAGTTAGGGTAGATTCATGACACCTTTCACGTATCGCAGCTGAGGAAGTGTGTGGCCGATGAGTTGGCGGTGGTACCATTAGAGGATGTTCAAGTGGATGCGAGCCTTAACTATGTTGAGAGACCGGTTGCGATTATGGATTGGAAGATCAAGGTTCTTAGGAACAAGGAAGTGCCCCTGGTTCAGGTCCAGTGGCAACATCGGAGAGAGTCCAAGTTGACCTGGGAGCCGAAGCGAGAGATGCGTGAGCAACATCCATAGTTGTTTGCGGAGTGAGACTTCGAGGACGAAGTCTGATTCTAGTGGGGGAGAATTGTAACATCCAGATTTCCAGGTATATTATTTTATTCATTTATTTTGAGTTTAGGGAGGAACTCGGCGAGTTGATGCTTAGACTCGCCGAGTAGGACCGCGGGTTCTTATCCGGATTGGTGACCAGACTCGACGAGTCGACTCGTGGACTCGGTGAGTCCATGTTGTTAAGTGAAACCCTAATTTATTGGGTTAGGGATCTATTTAAAGGCTCTTATAGCCTTCAGTTGCGGCTACCAGACCCTTGAGAGAAACCCTAAGAGAGCTAGAACGTTTGTGAGGGAGGAGAGGCCATTTTTGATCCTTGTGTTGGTGTTTTTGCAAGAAGAAGGTGACCAAGGCAAGAGGGAGCTGAAGAGGGTGCTATTCTGTAGATTTCAGAGCCCAGGGACTTCATATTTGACGTATAGATTCGATCCTTGTTCAGTTTTGGTGTTAACCTTTGGAGTTAGGGTTTTCTAGACCCTTTAGAGGCTTGATTGGATGAGCATTTGGTCCTTTCTCGTATTGAGGCTTTGGATCTGGATCCAAAGAGGTCCAGAGACATTAACCCTTTGATCTTTATGATTGATATTATGAGACATGAGCTTAGGATGTCATATTTGAGGTTATTTCTCCAAATAGAGCCTTTGGGCCTTTGCATGAGCATCAAGATCTGAACGTTACGTAATTATCATGCTTGGGAAGGTCAAATCTATGGATTAGAGGAACAGATCTGACCTCAGGAGGTCATTTAAGTATGAGCATGGCATGAACTCACCGAGTCCATGGACAGACTCGATGAATAGGCGTAGGTTTCCCCCGAGAACCACATAGTTGGTAACTCACCGAGTTGGGGAAGTGACTCGGTGAGTCATTGGGGATTTAGAGGACTTGAGTTCATGACTGAACTCGCCAAGTCACAATTGTGCAGTCAACGAGTCTAGTCAAGATTTGACCGTTGACTTTTGTTGACTTTTAGGGTTTGGTTAACAATTGGACTTGTGGACCGTTTGAAGGGTAAAATGGTCTTTTAGCCTTCTTAGAGGACATGTGAGAGTCTAGTCTAGCTTGGAGAGCTGTTATCGATTGAGATGATTGTTATGTGTTTAGGTAGAGGATAGATCCGTGTATACACGAGCGAGGTATTACCCAAGACATCCGAGGCGAGTCTTCTCACTATACTTTACCTTGAGTAGGTAACCAGAGTTATGTGATAGAATATCTTGTATGCTATCTATGTGATGTATTGCACTGCATTATTTCTTTGTGACTTATGTTGTGTGTATATCAGAGTTAGGACCGGAAGGTCCACAAAGCTAGGACTAGGGGGTCCATAGAGTTAGGGCTCAAGGGCCCACAAGAGTTATAGCCTTGAGTGGCTAATATGTGTTATATGTGGTATTTTGGGGAACTCACTAAGCTTACAATGTTTTGTGTTATTTGTTTCAGGTACTAGTGAGGATCGCGGGAAGGCGACGGCATGATCAGTACACACACGCAGAGTTTTATTTATATGTTATGATCTTGGGATTTCTACTTATGTTCGAATATATGAAACATTGAGTTTTATAATATTGTGAAATAAAGTGTTTTTTTTAAATGTGAAAATTCGTTTGAAATTTTACAGCGTTACAAAATTCCTTATAAGCTACATTAAAATAACAAACAAATAAACATTACTCCAACCAGAAACAAACAGAATTACATAGAACCCAAGTGTTTTGATATCGTTGTAAAGAAGTTGAATATGGTGGTGGAATTGTTTATTAGGAAAACTATTCCACATCCCATATCCCATATCCCACATCGCTACGCAAAAGGTTATAAAGTCTGTTTATAAACATACATTAAAAGCATACAACCACCGGGCTTGGTAACGCTTGCCTGTAACCCAAGTGGGGGTATCAAAGTGTGTCAGACTGTGATTTGGTCCAATTTGGCTGGGCCTTTTGTTGCATTATATGGCTTGCCCGATCCAAGTCGAGAGCTGATTCATGTGGCTCGAGCGAAGGCTTGGGCTTCGTGGGTCTTAGAATAAGAGGCAATGTGTGGCTTCACAGAGCTGCGAAAACCCATCCCACATAGGGGTTTCCAAGGAAAATTTCCCCACACATGGCATGTGACAAACCAAGTTGCCCCGTTACATTTCTCCGTTACCGTTAATGGAATAATCCACTGTTCAAAAGTTCCGTTAATGAGAAGTCGTCAAGTTTAACAAACATTTCAATTGTGTATGTTTATATGCCGTTAAGTCGTGATAAAAGGAAATAAAAATACATAACACATATTTCCATTTACTTGGAAAATATTAGTTTATTATTACGACCACTAAATCGGGTGCGACTAAAAGCCCCGTTTAATAGCAGTATCGAGTAAAATTCCACCGAGCTCCGACTCAAAACCCTATATAAGGGTGAGTGGAGTCTATTGGAGACTTTTTACCCTCTCTCTCTATACTCTCTCTCTAGACCCGTTTTCGCCCCGAATCCGCAACCAAACGCTTCCAAATTGTAAGTCCGCTTACCCTAGCTTGTTCTAAACATTACTAGCTGTAGTTATAGCCCAAAAACCATCCAAGAAGGCATGGGATAAGGAGTTTACGGCCCAGGAATACTCTAGGGCCGTAAACCCCTAAAATGGTGCCAAACATGCCTCTAAACTTGTCCTTAAGCTTGGAAACTAATTAGGGATCTAGCCTAGGAGTGTTTAAACATCAAAACACAATGATTTAAGGGAAAAAAGAGAGTTTACGGCCCAAGCACAAGCTTAGGCCGTAAACACCTCAAAATCATGTTAAAAGGCCCCAAAAACACTCCCAAACCACCCTTAGGCTTCATACATAATTTAGGGACTTGGTATTTTGGGTTTAGATCACTTAAACACATCAAAATGAAGGATGAAAATGAGATTACGGCCCAAGCACATGCTTAGGCCGTAAACTCCCCAAACATGCCCAAAATGTTGGTTTTTGTCCCCCAAATGGCCTTAGACTATTTCTATAAAATGCTAGGAAGGATTTAAGGACTTAAACACAATGAAATGAGGCTTGACTTGGAGTTTACGGCCCAAGAATATATCTAGGCCGTAAACTCCCCAAAACCCACTCAAATGATGGTTTTAATCCTCCGAAATAGCATCATACTTCATTAGAAATCACTAGAAAGGCATTAGGGGCTTTAAACTTCACAAAATCCAAGGTATGAGAGTTTACGGTCGTAAACTCCCATGGGAGTGTTCATAGGCCGTAAACTCCAATATAATGCCCTTAGAAGCCTCAAATCCACTCATGCCTTTTATGAAAAGTCCTTAGAAAAATCCCATAAGCAAGCTAGAAGCATTAAACACCCAAGAATATGACCTTGGGAGTTTACGGCCGTAAACTCCCTTGGGTTAGGCCATAAACTCCAAAGTGATCCATCTTAATTCTTTAAACCCATTCACACACTTGATATTTGAGTTTAGCAAAGTTCCACAACTGATAGGAGACCTGTAGCACCCTTAAACGCTACCCGGGACCCCAAACACTTAACCAAAAGTGTTTTCCGCTCCTTTGAGCGTGTATATTTGTTTAATTAGTATTAAATATACTAATGGTATGCGAACATATGATATCATATGTTAAATAGGTCATTGAGTGTGTTCAAGTCCTTGCGTGACACCGAACGCCCAAACGGCACTTTCGTCGGACCTACTTACACCAGGTGAGTTCATACCCCTGAATGAACCTTTTAATGTTTTTAAATGTTTTATAGGGGGGGGGGGGGAATACAAGTTAAACATGCCAGTTATCATGTCAATCACATGTGATTGATAACCCGCATGCACAAGATTTTACCACTTTACACTGTTTTACCGAGTGGGACACTATAATGACTTTTACTTATTTCGTAACTTTTACTTATACTGATTTATCCAAATTCATTTTAAATTGGTTTATGAAAGATCCTCTAAGATTTTTAAACATATGTTACAAAAGAATACAATTTGGGATTTTCTCTCTACATAAAGGCTTTTCATTAAAGATTTCCCTTTTTGGCGTATACTTTTACTTGTTAAATACTGCTGCTTCGCTTATAGTTGTTTTATACTCTGACTCGGTAACACTTGCACTTATACCTATAGTCGCTTATACTTGATGACGCTTATACTTATTCACGCTCTTACTTAGTAATACCGACTCTACTTCACTTATACTTGATATCGACTCTACTTCACTTATACTGGATATCTACTCTACTTCGCTTATACTTGATACGATCTCGCTTCACTTATTATCGCCTCTACTTCTTGATACGCTTATACTTGTTCGACACTTCTACTTCACTTGCGACCACTCCTACTTCACTCGTTAGACACTCCTACTTCACAAGAATCACTTATACTTGATACACTTATACTTTACGATTCTATTATTTCACATTGTATGAATCCACACTACGATGATATGTCTTCAATTATTACACACTCAGCCGTAGTTAGATGTACGTCTGTGCTTATATAGATACATATAAGTAACGATTGAAAGACTTAGGAAGGCTCATCCGCCCTATTTCCTTTTCTTCGTTGAGATGTGGTCTGGTGGGATCGGGTGGCCGTCCGAAAGTCGTTTGGTTCATTAGTTATATACTATGTATATGAGTATGGACATACAGGAAATTCTCTAGTCAAGTCAGTTGAGAGTCTCTACCTCTATTCTACACTTACTTTAGAAACACACTACCCACTGTATGGAAGTCTCTATCTCTAATACGTCACTTGCATAAGAAATCCACTCCCTCCTAGTAAGACACTATCCTCTATTTGGGATGCATCTTCGGGACGCGGCCTTCTCCGTCGTCTAGTTGGTAACCAGAGTCTCCTGTAGGGAGAGCGGACATTGTGTGTATAGGCCTATACGGGATTGACAACCCCGCACCCTGACTGCTAGCTACAGTCCACGGCCTACCAAGCCAAGGGGTGACAAATGTCACATTATATAGATGCTTGTAGGGCGTCTAGAACTCTAGTCAGTATGGTTGCGAGTATCCTGGGTTGCCTTATAATTCATGGCTTTAGGGTAACGGTATTTCGTCAGCGATTTACACTGTATGCTGATGTCACCTTTTTCAGAGTCACACTGCTTGACCTTTCTAGATGTGTCTTTCATGTGATACTGTCTGCGGTCTGTAGTCTCTGTTTTGAACTTGCGAGATGTACCTCTCATTTGGTATCGTCTGCGGTCTGTCTTCATTGTTTTGACCTTGCGAGATGTACCTTTCATTTGGTATTGTCTGTAGTTTGTCTTCACTGTTTTGACCTTACGAGATGTACCTTTCATTTGGTATCTTCTGCGGTCTGTATTCACTGTTTAGACCCAACTAGTTGTACCCTTCATTTGGTACTTGCTGGGGTATGTGTCTCCGCTTGTTAGACTGAACCAGGCGTATCGTAGGTTTGATACTTTCCTGGAGTCTATGGTTCTTTGCCTTAGTCGGCAGTCCTCACTACTGAGGCATATGATATTCCCTGATGACGTTGCTTTCCTCAATAATCAAATTCAGTATTTTGATAATGATAGCAATTTAGGGAAAACTACTTTTTACCCTACATCACTGACCAGTCTTGGTAGAAGGCTGCTTTTTATTAAAGAAAATATAGGATTTTCTGGAAAGGACTCTAATACACTGAAATCTCTTAAACTATTACTTTCTTAAGTTATTTGAATGAAATGTCACTAAATACTTATGAACTCACCAGCATTTGTAAAAATGCTGATACTCGCTTTTCAAATAACTTGTATTCTCAGGTTAGCATTAGACAGGTACATTCCCGGAGCTGTTAATGAAGATAGCTTAGTACCACGCTGTATTTATGCTATTACTTGTATTACTTTAAAGTGTTGTAATGTAATCTTGTAAAACTGTTACTATTAATGCAATGTTTTGTTGTACTTTGATTACTATAATGCATGTGTTGTGATACTTGACATGACGTCATCCACCCCAGAACGTTTCCGCCGTTCCGGTTTTGGGGTGTGTCAGATTAGTATCAGAGCATTGTTTATAGTGAGCTAAGTATATCAATTCATAAAAGATATACAGCCTATAAATACAAAAGGGATAAAACACTCTGACCAAGAATTATACTTCAAAATATAACCATATTTTACCAAAGTATAATAACATCCAAAATCTAAGCACTCGAACACAAGTATCACAAGAAGAACAAGAATAAAAGTCTTCGGATGTTGGGCACTACAGACAAATCTGGGCAGTTATGTAATCGTACGCTGGAATAAATGTAACCTGATCAACTACCTTTATTCGAGATGCGATGAACGTGTGCTCAGGAGTGATTGTGGTGTGCAACAGGTCTGAAACTTACCAACTAGGATTTGCTAGAGCCAAACATAAAGTTAAAATACTATAGGAGTATTTTGGAACACTAAAAGATCCACACTAATCCCAAAATCCATATTCAAAGATAAGAACCAAACAAGAATTAAAATACCATAGGGGTATTTAGGATGCATAGATAACCTAGTGTGTGAGAACTAAAAGATCCTTATTGATATACCTACAACTACAGAGGGTATACTTCCAAGGTTATATATAATAAGGATCCCATAGGCTAAGAATGTGTGGTTTTGCTCTATTTCCTTTTCCTCGTTGGGATGTGGTCCTAGAGTAGTATCACATATTCGAAGGCCTATCGAATCTAAGCTATATATGATTTGTATACCCTGTGTAATCGTAGCAGGACTCAATATGGATCATCCAGCGAAATGTTAATAATCTATTAGGATTCTTTAGACATTTCCATTCTCGCACGAACCCTGTAGAAAACCCTACCCACTTCAGTGCATAACAGAAGAGTTGATTCCGACCCCGAAGAAGTTCATTTAGAAGATTTCCTGTTCGGAAATAAATGAACTAGGTCGAGACTATTGAATGCACCAAGTGCCCATATTCTTTTAGGGACATCGGTGGGGAATTCGCCTAAACTTCTGAGATTCCCACTAATCCATCATGAAGTGATGACACCCATAGTTGGAATTAGAAGAAAGGCGGAGTAGAAATTTAATATGTCCATGCGAGAAGAGAACCCTAGGAAACTACCCAAAGGAAACCAACGCTGATTCCAGTCAAAGATACGAGGCAGACCGAGGGAGCCAATACGTGGAACCCGAAAAGTGTCTTTTCCTCGTGTTCGTCACGCTAATACACCCATAAAATAATACAATTTAGTGAGTTAGTGATTACACTGCTCACGCTATGTGTTAGGTAAATCGCCTTGTTCCCGTTGCCAGTAATACGCTTAGAACGGATCCCCACACCTCTGTGAGGTTGTTTAGCCATAAGCCTCATGAGCCTCTCTTTCCGCAGCTTCGTTCCGAACTGTTCTCAAATCTCTCCAGGCCGGAGAGTGAAACCTTTCTCAGTATAAAGGTAACTTAGTAGGAACGAATCGCATCTTATGGCCTTTTTCTGATACTCATACACCCACTTCGATTACCAGGACTACATCATAGGGATGTAGGTCGACACTCAGACAACCAATACCCGAGGCACGGGAAAAATATTATGCCTAATACGTTCAGGACAGAAATGTCCAGGGTTAACTATCGTCTTTCATTACCTTGTATTCCTTTCCGTGTAGGAAAACCATGCCACCGAAGAAGCGTAACCAATCCGCAAGCAAGAAACCTACTCTCTTATTTGATGAAGCTACGTTCCAAGCTGCAGTCTCCGCAGCCGTAGCAGCTGTCATGGCTCACCTAAATGCTAACAACGCTAATGTTAGCGAGGTGCCCGTCGGAAATTCCAATCCCGACAATGGACAGCACCAACCCACACTTCCATACTCAGCCACCCAAGAACCTCAACCGAACCCACTAAAGAGAAAACTCAAGATAGAGGAAGGAAGTACCTCGGCTCAAGGACCTTCCGAAGGGCAACGAGCTGAGGCAGTCTGTACCCCTATCAACCCTTCCCTCCCGATCTCAAGGAGACCGTACCTAGGAGACCTCCCCCACTGCAGCAAGTGCAGCTAACATCATCATGGTGCCTGCCAGGAACTCTATTGTGCTAGGTGCAACATGAAGGGGCATACTGCTCGTGTATGCAGAACTCCGGTGGAACGTATTGCATCAATCGCCAATGCGGCGGCCACACAGGTTTGCCGCCTATGTGGCGAGTTTGGACACTTCAAGAAGGACTGCCCAACCGAAGGGAAAGACAAAGACACAGAAGAAACTTGACACTACTGCTTAGGGAGAAGCGACAAGGAACTCATTAGATTTTGGTACGTCTCTCGACCTCGGATAACTGAACTAAGAACAATAAAAGACTAATTCAAATGCAAATTCTTTCCAGTAAGGTGAAAGTCGCAGCACTGTTATAAAATTTAAAATTCATTAGGTAAGACTATAGTGGCTAAACATGTACGTTACGGCCATGTATATTTAAGATGGACAGACCTAGAGTGAGCGAATGCCGCCTCATCTCCTGTTCCTCGTTTGGTTGTGGATTTAGGGCGGGGTCGCTCACTCGACAATCCTCCCCACCTTAAATGTACATGACTAGTATATGGGAGGCAATTATAGAAATGCCTTGTGAGAACCCGTTCATGAAAAGATAATCTATTCGGAAACACTTAGAACTCTCTATAGTTCCGCGTCGACTCTATCGGTCCAAGTATCCGCGGTAGTGATACGTAGGATGAAACCCGAGACGCCTCGAACTGGTGTGCCTGTTCAGCACATGACTCTATTGGTCTTCACTTTATATCATGTCGGAGTGTGCCAACTTCGACGACTCTATTGATCATGGTTTGATTTCGTGCAACCGTGTGTAAATCCTTAAGTGTTGTGTAAAAAGAACTTTCTCCATAGCCATATCGGCAAATAAAGGTTCTTCCGAACCTGAACCTAACACAAATAAACCAACTTAATACGATCCGTCAATCGTCCCTCTTATCTCAAACTTTCCGAAGCACCCAAGGGAAGATACCATACACTGTTGACCGACCCCTCGTAGTCAGATGAACACCGAAGCGAAACACACTACAAGATACTCCAGAAGACAACAACCAACCGAAGCATACTCCGTAGATTCCCTCGGAAAACCCTTCGCACCTCGCACATCAGGTTCGTGAACCCAGAAGATAGAACTCATGAAACTGACCGCTATAACCAGGTATATGCATAAGGGTGGCATATAATTGAGATCAAAAAGATTAAAGGTGTGTGTTTCCTCCCTATTCCCTGTTCCTCGTTGGGTTGTGGGTTTGGGGTGGAGTTGCACAGCTGAACGTCCCGCCGACCTCAACTGTATACTGCTCTCATACACTCGGTATTTGCGGTTAGGCTTGGTATGAGCTCTACCACGAACCTCTTAGCAAAGTACTTTCACCCTATTCCATAACATAGGAGTCGGAGTCGAGAAAATCACTACGAGTTGAACTCTTAAGAGTTCTGAGTGAAAAGATTCTATACTCACTAGATTCGACCTAGACCATGAAAACCTAGAACCTTCGGAAGAGTTGTTGCAGTATATGCTCGCACTGCCCAGGCACTTCGTCCACCTCGTTATAAACAAGTGGTGCCTATCATCCTCCACCCTATTGCATGGAGGAAATCGTCGTCGCCCTGTAGACGATGAAATACATTCTCCGAAGAGGACACTAGAATGCCGAGAACCCACATGATAACCTTCGTAGCCAAGAATACTTGATCAAAGTGCAATAGTAGTTGCATTGAACCTCATGACCCAAATCCCGAAGAGATTATAGACTTGACACCAGCCCTAGTGTTAGTCGAAGGGTTATGCAGGAACATACACTTTCCACGCTAGAATAAACCACAATCTTAGAGATTCATTGGGCTGTTAGGTGTTCCACGAGTACAATCTTGCGCACAGATAGTAGAACCACCGCCCGAGATAGTCCAACGCTCGTCTAGTGAAGCCCTATCTCTCCGACCCTCAGGGTTTCCGTATCTCGAGATTCTTAAGTGCAGATCCACTTTGCACGAGCTTGAGATAGACACTCTACAGCAATCCGATGACCATAGTCACACAATCCTCACGACAATCTAGAAAGTCTCTATCAGCCAGTTGAAAGAAAACACGAAACCGAAGACCCCTTGAGATTTCTAAGAACCAACCTGAAGGACTACACTACCAGTACGAGAGAGAACGTTAGGAACTTCGGAATGGCGATCACGCCAATGAAGGTCTTGCCATAGAAGTACACTATCTTCTTAGTACTGAAAAGCTCTGCTCCCTTCCGAGAGCTTAGGACCATCCGAGAATCCTCATGGAGACATGGTCCAACCCTTTTTCAGGCCGCTACTACTTTCGGATATACCACAAGGTTCACATTCGATCGACTCACATCTTAGACTTGATACGTGAATTCCCAACAACACTCTTTGTGCCTCACTCATCTTGATAGAATCCATCGAGAACCCTAACCTTGTAGATACACTAGTTGGAACCCTCTAGCTACACGAGACGAAATCCGCATCCCGTACGCAAGGGTCTGTTGAAATGACAAACACAGACCAGAGATCACTTGGGAATGCGAGGACAACCACATGGGAAGTACTCTCTTACCTCTGCTCGGCCATTCATACCTACTTCCTTGCCTAGATCTGAATTTCGGGACGAAATTCCCTCTAACGGAGGGATGATGTGACAACCCAAGTTGCCCCGTTACATTTCTCCGTTACCGTTAACGGAATAATCCACTGTTCAAAAGTTCCGTTAATGAGAAGTCGTCAAGTTTAACAAACATTTCAATTGTGTATGTTTATATGCCGTTAAGTCGTGATAAAAGGAAATAAAAATACATAACACATATTTCCATTTACTTGGAAAATATTAGTTTATTATTACGACCACTAAATCGGGTGCGACCAAAAGCCCCGTTTAATAGCAGTATCGAGTAGAATTCCACCGAGCCCCGACTCAAAACCCTATATAAGGGTGAGTGGAGTCTATTGGAGACTTTTTACACTCTCTCTCTATACTCTCTCTCTAGACCCGTTTTCGCCCCGAATCCGCAACCAAACGCTTCCAAATTATAAGTCCGCTTACCCTAGCTTGTTCGAAACATTACTAGCTGTAGTTATAGCCCAAAAACCATCCAAGAAGGCATGGGATAAGGAGTTTACGGCCCAGGAACACTCTAGGGCCGTAAACCCCTAAAATGGTGCCAAACATGCCTCTAAACTTGTCCTTAAGCTTGGAAACTAATTAGGGATCTAGCCTAGGAGTGTTTAAAAATCAAAACACAATGATTTAAGGGACAAAAGAGAGTTTACAGCCCAAGCACAAGCTTAGGCCGTAAACACCTCAAAATCATGTTAAAAGGCCCCAAAAACACTCCCAAACCACCCTTAGGCTTCATACATAATTTAGGGACTTGGTATTTTGGGTTTAGATCACTTAAACACATCAAAATGAAGGATGAAAATGAGATTATGGCCCAAGCACATGCTTAGGCCGTAAACTCCCCAAACATGCCCAAAATGTTGGTTTTTGTCCCCCAAATGGCCTTAGACTATTTCTATAAAATGCTAGGAAGGATTTAAGGACTTAAACACAATGAAATGAGGCTTGACTTGGAGTTTACGGCCCAAGCATATATCTAGGCCGTAAACTCCCCAAAACCCACTCAAATGATGGTTTTAATCCTCCGAAATAGCATCATACTTCATTAGAAATCACTAGAAAGGCATTAGGGGCTTTAAACTTCACAAAATCCAAGGTATGAGAGTTTACGGTCGTAAACTCCCATGGGAGTGTTCATAGGCCGTAAACTCCAATATAATGCCCTTAGAAGCCTCAAATCCACTCATGCCTTTTATGAAAAGTCCTTAGAAAAATCCCATAAGCAAGCTAGAAGCATTAAACACCCAAGAATATGACCTTGGGAGTTTACGGCCGTAAACTCCCTTGGGTTAGGCCGTAAACTCCAAAGTGATCCATCTTAATTCTTTAAACCCATTCACACACTTGATATTTGAGTTTAGCAAAGTTCCACAACTGATAGGAGACCTGTAGCACCCTTAAACGCTACCCGGGACCCCAAACACTTAACCAAAAGTGTTTTCCGCTCCTTTGAGCGTGTATATTTGTTTAATTAGTATTAAATATACTAATGGTATGTGAACATATGATATCATATGTTAAATAGGTCATTGAGTGTGTTCAAGTCCTTGCATGACACCGAACGCCCAAACGGCACTTTCGTCGGACCTACTTACACCAGGTGAGTTCATACCCCTGAATGAACCTTTTAATGTTTTTAAATGTTTTATAGGGGGGGGGGGGGGGAATACAAGTTAAACATGCCAGTTATCATGTCAATCACATGTGATTGATAACCCGCATGCACAAGATTTTACCACTTTACACTGTTTTACCGAGTGGGACACTATAATGACTTTTACTTATTTCGTAACTTTTACTTATACTGATTTATCCAAATTCATTTTAAATTGGTTTATGAAAGATCCTCTAAGATTTTTAAACATATGTTACAAAAGAATACAATTTGGGATTTTCTCTCTACATAAAGGCTTTTCATTAAATATTTCCCTTTTTGGCGTATACTTTTACTTGTTAAATATTGCTGCTTCGCTTATACTTGTTTTATACTCTGACTCGGTAACACTTGCACTTATACCTATAGTCGCTTATACTTGATGACGCTTATACTTATTCACACTCTTACTTAGTAATATCGACTCTACTTCACTTATACTTGATATCGACTCTACTTCACTTATACTGGATATCTACTCTACTTCGCTTATACTTGATACGATGATATGTATGAATCCACTCTACCTAGTAATATCGACTCTACTTCACTTATACATTGTATGAATCCAAACTACGATGATATGTCTTCAATTATTACACACTCAGCCGTAGTTAGATGTACGTCTGTGCTTATATAGATACATATAAGTAACGATTGAAAGACTTAGGAAGGCTCATCCGCCCTATTTCCTTTTCTTCGTTGAGATGTGGTCTGGTGGGATCGGGTGGCCGTCCGAAAGTCGTTTGGTTCATTAGTTATATACTATGTATATGAGTATGGACATACAGGAAATTCTCTAGTCAAGTCAGTTGAGAGTCTCTACCTCTATTCTACACTTACTTTAGAAACACACTACCCACTGTATGGAAGTCTCTATCTCTAATACGTCACTTGCATAAGAAATCCACTCCCTCCTAGTAACACACTATCCTCTATTTGGGATGCATCTTCGGGACGCGGCCTTCTCCGTCGTCTAGTTGGTAACCAGAGTCTCCTGTAGGGAGAGCGGACATTGTGTGTATAGGCCTATACGGGATTGACAACCCCGCACCCTGACTGCTAGCTACAGTCCACGGCCTACCAAGCCAAGGGGTGACAAATGTCACATTATATAGATGCTTGTAGGGCGTCTAGAACTCTAGTTAGTATGGTTACGAGTATCCTGGGTTGCCTTATAATTCATGGCTTTAGGGTAACGGTATTTCGTCAGCGATTTACACTGTATGCTGATGTCACCTTTTTCAGAGTCACACTGCTTGACCTTTCTAGATGTGTCTTTCATGTGATACTGTCTGCGATCTGTAGTCTCTGTTTTGAACTTGCGAGATGTACCTTTCATTTGGTATCGTATGCGGTCTGTCTTCACTGTTTTGACCTTGCGAGATGTACCTTTCATTTGGTATTGTCTGTGGTCTGTCTTCACTGTTTTGACCTTGCGAGATGTACCTTTCATTTGGTATCTTCTGCGGTCTGTATTCACTGTTTAGACCCAACTAGTTGTACCCTTCATTTGGTACCTGCTGGGGTATGTGTCTCCGCTTGTTAGACTGAACCAGGCGTATCGTAGGTTTGATACTTTCCTGGAGTCTATGGTTCTTTGCCTTAGTCAGCAGTCCTCACTGCTGAGGCATATGATATTCCCTGATGACGTTGCTTTCCTCAATAATCAAATTCAGTATTTTGATAATGATAGCAATTTAGGGAAAACTACTTTTTACCCTATATCACTGACCAGTCTTGGTAGAAGGTTGCTTTTTATTACAGAAAATATAGGATTTTCTGGAAAGGACTCTAATACACTGAAATCTCTTAAACTATTACTTTCTTAAGTTATTTGAATGAAATGTCACTAAATACTTATGAACTCACCAGCATTTGTAAAAATGTTGATACTCGCTTTTCAAATAACTTGTATTCTCAGGTTAGCATTAGACAGGTACATTCTCGGAGCTGTTAATGAAGATAGCTTAGTACCACGCTGTATTTATGCTATTACTTGTATTACTTTAAAGTGTTGTAATGTAATCTTGTAAAACTATTACTATTAATGCAATGTTTTATTGTACTTTGATTACTATAATGCATGTGTTGTGATACTTGACATGACGTCATCCACCCCAGAACGTTTCCGCCGTTCCGGTTTTAGGGTGTGACATGGCACAAGTTTATGAGGCACCCAAATTGAGTTTTGTAAGGATTGAACTCCCAACCTTTGACCCCACATGGGTATTAAACCCGGTACCTGTTCCCCGCTAGGCCAGAAGTCATTGGTCATTGCCTACGGTCTAACTCAAATGAACACCCTCTTTTTTTTAATCGATTTGTTAAATTACTAACTCAAATGAACACCCTCTTTTTTTTAATGGATTTGTTAAATTATTACTTTTGTGCGACAAAATATATTTACGTACATATATTAATTATAAACTTATTACTACGTGTAAAGCAAATAGAAGTAATAGTCGATGTACAAAAGTTAACTTAGTGTGGATGTACCTCTTCATTCCGGCATATGCATTAATAGAAGACATAAGTTATGTGAATGTCGAGTTTTTGATTAAATAGGTGTGTTATTTACAAAAATATTTACCAAATGGGTATGGTTTTGAAAATATTTACCAAAAGAAATTTAATCTAAAACATTTACCGTGCCCTAACTCATCGCAAATGCACGTTACACCAGAACACGACTACATCTTCCGCCACACCTCCATCTCTGGCTACCGGCGACTCCGCCTCCGGCCACAACGCCGGCCATATCATACGCGGTTGCTTCCTTTTTTATAGTTCAATTTTCTACCCGATCTCCAAAAGATTGATCACGATTTGATTTTTGAAGATGCGATTTATGATTTCATATTGTAAAATTAAGTCAAATTTCTACCGGTTCTTGTCTGTTTCTTGAAGATGCGGCTGTGGTTGTGCTTTCAATTATGTATTTTGATTGGTTTTCCGGTGGCCATGGTTGCAATCAAACCACCTCATTTGTGGTGCTGTTCATGCTGAAGTGGGTAAAACTTATGCATCTATACACGACAGAACCATGGCTTTTCTCTTGAGTGTGAAGATGAAGTACAAGCATGGATGATGTATATTTTAGTCCAATTTGTACAACATAGATGGATTTTTAAAAGCTTTGTTTTCGATTTTTGAACTGTATGCATTCCATGATTTCAGGCTTAAGTTCTCTGAAATTCATATTATTGATCTGTTAAAGCAGTAATGAATTTGCTTTCCTTCTGTCCAATTCTACATTTGGGTTGTTTCTCTGAGGTGGATTAGTGTATTCTCAAAATTTAGGCATCATCCAAATGATCATGACACTGTCGCAAGGTTTTCTACACATGTTGTACATAGATTCAAGCGATTCATGCACATTAGTGATAACAATTCAATTTGGTCATCAATACATGTATGCATGTTGAATTGCCGCAAGACAATGACCTTGAAGAACTTTAATGGTTATAATTCAGAAATATCTTTGTTTTTTAAAGTATGTGCATATATTGGAGAGGATAGATATCTGGTGGTCATCAAGTTCTCGTGAAATGTTAAGAGAACAATATGTACCTCTATTTCCCTTTTAGTATATTCTGTGATGGATGTTATGTACCTCTATTTCCCTTTTAGTATATTCTGTGATGGATGTTATCCAAACGGGTGAATATGATGCCTTAACATCACTTATATGTTACAAACATGTATTGCGCTTTACCTATATGTTTATTTATCTTAGTGGCATAAAAATCACTAGACTTTCAATCTTGGACATCTACTTAGATTCAAAATTTTGTTTGTTATAATGAAATGAGACATAAAAAATAAAAATAGTTGTAAAAAATTTGTTAAACATTAATAGCAAAATGTCAAAAATAATTATATTAAAAAATAAAAATAGAATAAAAGTAATAAGTTTTAAAATTTGAAACTACACCTATTTGATAAATAATTTTGAAACTATACCTATTTGGTAAATATTTTTGAAAGTACACTTATTGGGTAAATAAATTTTTAGAAGACACCTATTTGGTCAAAAACTCTGTGAATGTCTTTGCTGGAAGTGATATTGGCATTGCTACCTGCAACTTCTTTTGAGTTCAGTGATTTATAATTTCGTCAACATGCCATATAGTTTTGGTTTTACAATAATCATCTTGTTCATAATGAATTACTTGAAAACTAAGTATTCCCACATCGCTTCATGGGTGATTCCGAGATTGCATTATAAGGCTACCTTGTAGTCTAGTTGTTCACCGTGGTATGAAGGTGTGTCGTACTTTGATTTGGTTCACTTCGGTGGGTCTGCTGTTGCATTATCCGACTTAGAAGGAGGACGGCTTCACAGAGCTCTGCAAGAACTCCTCTCTCCGGACAGTTGAAGGTTAACATGCCTCGGCTCTTCAGGACCGCATTGCCGACTGGTTCCCATTCAAATCGACACCCATTTTTGATAAATTCAGTAGTTTGATGTACAAAGGTGACGTGGTTCCCAAGGATGTGAATGCTCTGCTGTGCCTACTATCAAAACGAAGAGAAGAAAACATCTTAGACTTACACTTTCATTCTTTGTGTATAGTCCCCTTCATTTTCTGTTTTTTCATTTTTTATATTTTACAAATTGGTCCTCCTATTTTGCCTTTTGATCATTTTGGAATATCTGGTCAACGGTCAACTCTTTCATCAGGTTACGTGTTCCTCTTCTATGCATCACCGCCTCCCCTATCCAATTACGTTCCTCACCACTTGCTTGATTACATGTAGTCATCAGCTTCTGACACGACCAAATACGTGCCTTCTTCTCTTTCTTTCACCGTCTCATCTTTTATTTCAGAGGTTTTTATTGAACGATTAATTTTGATCGTCCTCTTCGTCTGTTCCCATGTTCGATTGAAGCTTCCATTACCGTTCGCCTGCTTTTCTGGTAAATGAAATTCATCCCCAAAATACACAGCCTCTTCTCGCATGACCATCTTCCTCAATGATTTCAAAGGTTTTTTTTGACCGATTTCATCATTTCTGAACCCTCAATCTCCAATAAACACGTTCACCTGTTGAAGTCGGACAAGCATAGCTGAAACAATTAGGTTATTACTCCCAATTTATATTGATCTAAAACGTATCCTAGCTTCGATTCACCGTTTCCCTCTTCTAATAACTGATACGTGTCTCACCGTCTCCCCCCACGCTTTGTTCGTAAGGTTAGTTGTGTTTGTGTTCAGGATTCGACTAAGCTTAAAAACGGATTTCTTCCACTTAATCAGGTTTGTTCGATTTTTACCACCCCTATTTTATGTTTCACACCGGAAACAAAACACGGTGATTATCTCAATTCCTTTCAATTGGTCCCCGATTATATGCTTTGTTGCCGAATATATGGCCTCCACAAACCCTACGCAGAATCCATCGTCTTCTACTTCTTCCCAAGTGGATTGACCTTATGTTTTTATATTATAATATATACCCGATTTCATCTCTTCTTTCAATGAAGAACTACTCCAGAATCTTTTATGTAATATAGTCACTCATCTTCTATTTCACTATTTGGTTCATCTTGTTCCATAGGAGTCCCACCAAAAGGTTCACACCATTTAAATGTATCATCCCAACATCAACATTAGGACATGTGCTTCCCATCATTGGTTCAGTCAAAGGGCTTTCAATTCTTGGTATATATGCAGGGGTTGACTCAACTGTTTCACTAAATGTAATAAGGGGTTGTTCCAAGGTTGTTTCAGGTAATGTACTAGGGGGTTGGTCCATAGTCTCTACATTCTAAAAAACAAGGGCTTCTTCACTAGGATCATCCCCTGAATTTGACCATGTCAATAACAACCTTTTACGACAAAGGGACTCAGGAATTTTTTGTATCTTTATCTTTGTAGGGTTTGGGGACATTTGATACGTATGTAGCTTGGTTTCCCAAAACTTTGTATACACTTGTATCACCTTGTGTTCATAAACATATGACCTAAAGTGGTTTATATCTTCGTCACAGCCCAAAGCATACAACCCAAAATCTAAATCCCAGATTGGTCGTTTGAAATGGTAGTAAATACTTTTACCTGGTTCCACACAATCAAGCAATTCCATTATCTCATCCATATCATGCACTGAGAACAAGTCACTATCAATGCCATCAATATATTTCGTCTTCCCCTTTATGTATTTGCGGCCTGGAAACTTCGTAAAAACTCCACCATAGTTCAATCGTATCGAGAACATAGATGGATTGTCAGGTGCGAACCCAAAAAATAAAACAAAAATTAAATTTTATTATCTTTTAGGAACGTATAATGGATGATCAACTGAAAATGTAAAATATTTTACCGTATGATCTTTGGAGATCGTATTCCTCCCATTGTTGCCTAATCCTCCAGTTCACCGTCGTAGAAAACTAGGGTTTTCTTGTGCAATGCTAAGGGTCAACGGAGGATGAAATGAGAAATGATCGGTTATCGAAGCCGCGCCATAATGGTTCATGTATACAAACCCTGAAAAGGCGAAAATGCCCTTGCGTGCAAGGCACGTGGGTAGCTTAAACAGAAGCATTTAACAATTAACGTGCATAGGGACTAACTGTGCAAGATAAATAACAAAAAGGGACTGTCCGAGTTAAATTTTGGAAATAGGGACTAAGTACGCTTTCTGGCATGTGCACGGGGGACTAATGGTGTAATTTACCTGATGCAATTAGATGGTGGTAGGCGAGATTTCTAATTCATATAAGACCAAGTAAGTAAAGGTTTAGTAAGGAAGGACTATAACTGTCAAGTTTCCATATTTATGTGATATTTGGGCACTCTTTCCTTCTTGTTCCTCATTCACAATTCATCCAAGCCTCACCCTCCTCCATGGCAATTCTTACTCTCAAAATAATAGATGTGTGAAGCTTGAAATACTGGTTGAGGCCATAATGAATTCCATTCATAATCTATCTTTGGAAAATATATTCATCTTCCTTTCTCTACCAATTTCATTCTAAAATTTTGAGTGGTAGAGTCAAATCCGATTTATAGGTTTAAATTCATGAATTATTGTAGTTTCGGTGAAGTTTAGGGTATTTCTAACCGTATACCATCTTAAATCTGAATTTAATGATTGATTTGTAAATTGATTGAGTTTTGATGTTTGTACCATGTTTTAGAACGTCAAGGCATCACCATCCAACCAATGGAATGGTTGATTCCATATTCAATGATGAAATGTGGGGATTCATAACCCTTAACTTGAAGTTGAGTTGCACTTATGCATTAAAGAGTTGTACTTTATCTCCTTGTTGAAGTTCTAGATTTAAATCTAGGTTGTAGATGGAGTTTTAAAATTTAAGATAAGGTAAGAAAAGAAAAAATAAAGGAAAAAGAAGAGAAAAAAAATTAATTAGGTGTGTCTCTGAGTTGGAATGAAACAACATGAAAATTATGATCCTAGGTTGGAAGAAAATGATACATTTTTAAGGGAGGAAAGGGTAAATTCCGCCTAATTCTATCTTCTCATTGCCTTCTCCCTATCATCCCAAATTTGGGTGAATACATTTTCAGGGGATGAATGGGAAAGTGTTCCTTCCTAATCCCTTCATTCTGTTCATTTCCCGAATAGGCTCAAGAATAGGTTTTTTCCTACGTAATCCATTATTTCCTTAAAAAAAAACTGTAGAACAAAGCATAAACCTTATGTCATTAATATCCTTGGTCCATGATGTCCAAATTCGATAAATATAGCAACAATAGCAAGGGTTTGCATTACCATCTGTCGTATTTGGCTTGAAGAAATGTGATTTTGTCCAATGTGGGGGAGTTCTTGCCCTAATTTTGTCCAATGTGGGGGAGTTCTTGCCCTAATGGTGCATACCAATGTGGGGGAGTTCTTGCCCTAATGGACAATTATAAAATACATCACGATTATAAATACATCACAATTATAAAAAATTTGGTGTTCTAATTTTGTCCAGTGTGGGGGAGTTCTTGCCCTAATGGTGCATACCAATGTAGGGAAGAAGATGGTTGGTAACCGGATGTCGAACACATCAAACATATATCAAATCAACATCAAATATGTTATTCCTAATGATAATGATGTTTTTTGAATAATATTTTAAAACATGTTATTCGTAATGATAATGATGGTTTTTTGAATATAACAAACGAACATGAACACAACAAACACATTTCTTTTTTGTTTGTGTTTGTCTGTTTAAAAATATCTCTTGTTCATGTTTGTTTGTGGTTGTTTATTAATATGTTAAACGAACATAAATGAACGAGCACAAAAGAACACAAACGAGTATCAACTATAAAATAACATATATAAATGAAGATTACCGAATATAAATAGCATAACCATTCATTTGAGTAAAAATACATCAATAAAATATTTATACATAAATCTTAAAACGTAAAACGTCCAAAATCCAAAAATAACTCAAAAATAAAGTTTTAATATCATCTCCATCCAAACATCTTCACAAAAAGTCAAGCTTAAAAATTTCACACTTTAGGCTCGTAACATATAAATCCACCACGCCATTAATGATAAATAACAATTCAATGCATGGTCTCACATTTAAGATCATCATTACTCGTCAATCCTTAAACATCATGGAAGTTCAACATATATAATATCATAAACGAAAAAGTCAAATGTTAACAAATAAACATAAACAAACGAACATATTCATAAACCTAAATAAACGAAGGTGATCATTGTTAATGTTTGTTTGTTTAACTAAACAAACAAATCATGTTCATGTTCATTTGTTTATTAAACAACAAACATAAACAAACATAGTGACAAATGGTCATGTATAGTTTGTCAAACGTTTGGTTAGTTTAAAGTTACAAACAACAATATCTGCAAAAAAAAGAGATTAATTATATTTTCTGAATAAAAACAAATGTTTTTACTCCATTATTCCCTAAAAAAATATATTTTGATGATTAGGTCCATTGCGACTGTGGTAAATTAACTTTCCATTGTATTTTTTAATGGTTATTTCTTGGATATTTTAATCTTAGAGTTCTAATTAAGATGTGATTTCTATTTACCAAAAGCAGTATATATTCACAGACTAGATCACTCTCTATAACGTAGCCAAATATGGGATTTCTATTTACCATTGGAAACATAAACATACACTTGAAAGCAAATTTGTAGCTCTTGTTTATCATCTGGATTCGACGGAGTAATCTTGTAGGGAGTTGTTGACTTTTGGTTTTCCTTTTACAGGATTATTTGAATATTAAATTCAAGGAAACAGGACATAACAACATGTATTATCCACAGGTAACTATTAAGTTATTGTCTTTTTGTTGATGATTGAATGCACTGAACTAAATAATGGATGTTACTTGCAGATTATTACAAATTTCTCATTTCAATTAAGAAGTTTACTTTCTTACCCTTTACTTTTTTTTTTCCTTTCTTAGTTTTTTATTATGTGGAAAAGCGTAAAATCACTTGCATCTGGAATATCAGAGTCTGAAGAATTAAGGCAAACTTCCTGGCAAAAAACCTTCCAAGTGAGTCAATGTCAGTCAATATGAAGGACATTCAAGAGGTACAGAACCCTAAACCTTGTCTCCTTTTCAAATCTTATTTGATATTTTACTTCCTTACCCTTTGTATGGTTTGTGGAGAGTCAAATTGAGAGTTACAAAGTATCTTTAGCTATGGGCTGTAGACAATCTGAAGAGTAGGAATGGTTGCCATAGTGTTGATCTCATTTATCTTGACTTAATGACTCAAAGGTTCCTACTGAAAACTTGTTTGATGTTTGAAAAAAAATATAGTTTTTCTTCTATTTGAGTTAATTATTTTTATATATTTATTTATTTATTTATGTGATTTACAGGTTAAAACTAAATGCTGGTCTAGTCCCGAGTTTTTCCATTTCATATGAATTGAATGATGTAAATATTAATAAGGTAAAACGGTTGTATTTATATATTTGCAAAGGAACATTCAACCATGAAGTTTTTATTGTTTATATAACTTGCATTATTTACATCTTATTTTTTTCATGTAGATTTTTAAAGACGTGAAAGCTTGCACTGCATTTAGATTTGTATTTAATGGTGGAGCAACATAGAAGCATGTTGGTGGGACAAACTTGGCAAAAGAAATTCAAGTAACCATCTTCATACTGGAAACAAAATGAATTTTCATATAAATTTATTATATAATATGTGAATTCAATGGATAGTTTTAGCTCTACTTCTAATTTGTATTTTCGTATAATTTTAGAAAGAGGAAGTAGCCCTATCAAGGGTCACTTTCTAGTGGTTGCTGGGGCTACCCTTTATGATGTTAACAATGTTAATTACTGAGGTAATCTTCTTGTCTTTTAACATTTTTGGTCAAAGGGCAATTTTGTCATTTAGCTTAATGGATCACTTTTGAGTTATGCACGAGTTCTTTGTGAAAACTGCTGATAGAATTGAACTCATGGCTATGTTGGGTTATTTGGTGCTATTATTAGTGATGAAGATTGAGACAATATTTTTTTGAAATAAAGAATTTAAAAATAAATAAATAAATAAAACTTACAGATCAGAACAAATAAAATCAGATTTACATCTTTGATGCAAAAAGATGAATAGAAACTAATTAATCAAAAGGTGGGTTTTGGTTAGCAACAATAATTGTTATTTTCCCTTTGTTTTTGTCAGATGTTTCCAAGAGGACGCACATATCATTACCCGGGTCGCAATGCACCGGATTCAAATCTCAAGGGTGGCATGTTTCCTCGGTATGAAGGTGCAGCAATGGGCCAGCCAATGCCAATTACAGCTTTGGCTTCTTCCCTTGCTAATGCCCCTCCTGAACAGCAAAGGACAGTATGTATGTTATTTTACATTTTCTTAATTATTCGGACTAAAGTTGCAATTTTGTGTAAAGCATAGGGACCAAATATGGAACTTACTCTAATAATTAAATCAGGGTGTTAACATATGATATGTTTTTTAAATGAATGGACAGATGTTGGGTGAGAGTTTGTATCCACTGGTGGATCAGTTGGAACCTGAGAATGCTGCTAAAGTAACAGGAATGCTTTTGGAGATGGACCAAACAGAAGTGTTACATTTGCTGGAGTCACCAGATGCTTTGAAAGCAAAGGTGTTTGAGGCCATGGATGTGTTGAGGAATGTCAACAACACCACCAACACCATTATTTATATATATCATTTAATAAATCTTTTACACATTTGAATTGAAGTTATTAAATAATAGATATTGTGTATTTTGTTGTCTGTAGTATGATGACATGGAGAAATGAAGAGAGATGGCTAAAAACTCTTTAGAAAGATACACTCATTATTATGAAAGATGGGCTACAAACCAATTCGTAAGCTTACATTATTATTGTTATAACTTATAATATCGTTTCTATTTATATAAAAAAACTCTTGACTTTTATACGATGTTTTATAATTTATAAGTTTTAACAGGATAATTATTGTTTTCTGTTCTGCAGTCTAGACAAAAGGCCCTGGCAGATCTTCAGCAAATGCAAAGCACACATGTATGCCATTTCTTTTTATATATTTTATACGTCTTCTAGTTTTTTTTATTAAATCTGTAACAAATAGATTTAATTTTTGTTTTTGTAGCTTGAGAAGCTGAGTGACAAGCAGTGCTAGCTTGAATCACAACTAAAGTTCATCACAGAGGCCTGACTACAGGTGCACATTTTTTATTAATTGGTGACATGTTCAGGATGATAACATATATGTTGCGCTTAATTTATGGATTGATAACATTAAAAAAATCACATCTCATTGTATTTTCAAAGTAATGAAAAAGATGAAGACGCTTCAGAGGCTGGAAATGAACTTGTAAGTATCTAATCTACTGGTTTCTTGATCCTTGTAACTTTTTATTCAAACTTTTTACTGATTCTTTTGGAGTTGATTGTAGGTAGGAGTTGTCTCTGATCAGAATTTATTGGAACTTCTGGAGTTAGCAATGTCATCAAACACAACTGAAACTGTGAAAAGAGCCAAAGAACTGATGGAATTGGGAGTTTACCATATGGTCCTCATGTTGCAAATGGCTACACTTATTATGGACATTGTTGCTGGAACATATCAAGTAATTGAAGCTAGTGCTGACTCATTGTTTGATGGTAGAAGGTGTAAGTTCTTCTCAACTTTTTACTTTATTATTATATTTTGATTATTATTATATTTTGATTACTATAAACTGAAACTATGGATACGTTGCTAGGTAACCTTCTCAACAACAACATTCTACTTAAGAAGGTGAGTAATCAAGATTAAGGGAGACTTGTAATCATGTTTGACATTCCTTTCCAGTAAGAAACAGAGTTGTATGATTATTTGTTAGTTTTATAGAAATGTATAACCCATGTTAGCAATGTATTATTTTTGTTTAACATTTGAATGATTCTTTGTATGACATTACAATTTGTGCAATTTATTTTATTTTTTGAGAATGAAATTTTATTTTATATTATGCAATGGATTGTATTTTTTGTATATGGTATTTTATTTCTATTATGAGAAATTAAATGCAAATTAATTTAAAAATTAATAAATATATAAATTTATTTTTTTTAAACATTTAAATTTACGATACGCAAAAATGTGTGTCATCTTCATTTATGACATGACCTTTCTTGACAGGGGCTTTCTTGATACGCATTGCATGTCATTAACACGCGCGTCGTAAGGTTACGACACGCGAATGCGTGTCATCTTTCTTTATGACAGGGCCTTCCTTGATACGCATTGCGTGTCGTAAATGCGCGTCGTAAATGAGCGTCGTAAATGCACGTCGTGTATAGACGACGCGCAAAAGCGCGTCGTCTCTCTTTATGACAGGGCCTTCCTTGACACGCATTTGCGCGTCGTCTGAGCCTTTTACGACGCGCAATGAGCGTCGTAAAATGCTGTTTTTCTAGTAGTGTAAGTTCATAAAATTTAAGATTATTATAAATTTGTTGAGGTTTGGAAAAAAAATTACAAGATCAAATTTCTTAAAACAAATATCCACATCTAAAAGGCACATAAAGATATTTTTAAATATTTTTAAAATTTATGAACGTGATGTTTTACTAAGTTGAAAACCCCCATAATCTTAGCAGTAAATAATGTTTAGTTCTTTACGGTTTGGTCCGGATGTTTATAACAAAAACATAAACATAAAAAACTTCGGTTTTCAAATTTAAAAAACCAATGTTTTTTTTTGGATTTTTCTGACCTTTTCCTTAATTTATATTCTATATTTTTACCTCAAATATAAAACGTAGATATTAAGAAAATACTAAAAAATCGTCACATATCAATATTTTCAAATTTAACCATAAAAGTAAAGGATAATATACTTTTTGATTTGTACACATATGGTCACTGAATTTTCTTTTCGTCCTCATATTCTCCTTCAACTTGTTTAAGTACTCACATTCAATCCTTATAACGACTACTCAAGGAAACTAGAAAAAATAACTTAATAAGGTAATATATTTTTCACTTGTACACATTTACATCTTAATATATATTTTTTAACATTTAGTTTTTAATATTTTTTTGTTGCAAAATAATCATTTGTTTTGTACACATTCAGTACTTATGACATGTTTCTTTAGTTTTTTTTTTTTTTTTTTTTTTTTTTTCAAAACAATGAGGTGTTCAGGGCTGTTAATACTTATGGCCACTGTAGCCTTGGCTGCCTGGTTCCTTAGGTCTCAGATTTTAACGATCTTTATATTCACATGTTCGTATTTGTGTCTACTATAATTTTCCTTTAGATTAGTCCCTTTAAAAAGTAATATATTTTTAGTTACAATCAAGGTTGTAAAACTCGTTTCTCGCTACCTGTTCGGTCGACTACCGACGAGCGAGTACTCGGGGAGTACTCGGATTCGGTAATTCATGTAGAAATATTTTTAGGGAAATTATATATGTTGAAATCATAAGTTAAAATCAAAAGTTGATTGAAATATATAACAAGATTAGATACATGTGAATATACAAAAACAAAAAAAATGCATAATGGTTTCACTTCGTGAAAAGTTGTTGAAAATTTAAGATATATGTATGTAGCAATAATCAAATGTGTGCGTGTTAAATAATATGTCATTAAGTATATTATACATATTAATCACCGAACTGACCGGGTTTTGCAATATTACTCAGTTCAGTAAGGAGCCGATCGGGAAGTAGTCGGGATTCTACAACTCGAATCGGTAAGAGTCCGAGTAGCGAGTACTCAGAGGAGTAATTGGACAACTCGACGAGTTTATAAAAAATGCTTATAGATACATTTATAAAGAACACATGTATATAATGATCATAAGTAAAATATATTGCTTTTTTAACGGGAGTAATCTAAATAAAAATTATAGCAGACTCAAATATGAACTCATGGATATAAAAATCATTAAAATCTGAGATCGTTTGAAGAATTTATAACGTTCAGAATACAAGACCTAAGCTAAACCATAATACATAAACAACCAAGCAAGCGATCACATGGTGGCTATAAGCATCAACCTCCCCGGAACACATCATTGATGATTGTCCCACGTAGGATACCGTGAGAACAACTTATAGAAATTGGTCATAAGCAATGAATGTGTAAAAAAGCAAAAATGACTTATTTTGCAAAAAAAAAATATTAATGACTAAATGTGTAAAAAGTATTAAGGACTAAATGTGTATAAAGTGAGAAATATATTACCTTATTAAGTGATTTTCTCCAGCTTACCTGGAGTAGTTTGTCATAAGGACTGAATGTATACAATTAAAAAAAGTTGAAGGGGCAAATATGGACGAAAAAAAAACTTTGTGACCAAATGTGTACAAATTGAAAACTATATTATCCTTTTAAATCATTATCCCTTACTAAAATTTAAGACAAAAAAACCACCTAACACTTGTCGCTCAAATACTAACATAAGTTAATTGAAAAACAAATCTCTTAATTCATAGAGTATCCACAAATGGTGAGTTTAATGCGAGAGTTGAATGAGGCGACAAGTCTATGTGTCATTCAATGCATGAAACTCTACCATTGTGAGATGCCACCTTAGCATTCAATATATTTGAGGTTCAATGACCATTGAACTCTTCAGTGGGAAAATAGAAAGTTTGTAATTCTTAAATATTTACTATAAATTACATTTTGTAAGATTCTATTGAACTTGGTGAAGTTCAATGCATTATAAGAAAAAAAATGATAGAGTTGTATGGATTGTAGAAAGATGATGTGATATTCTATTGAACTCTATGAAATTCAATGCATTGTGGATGCCCTTAAGAGAAATCTCTAATTTCTTAAGTTCTTACGGCCGAGCCTCTAAATCAATGCTTTCAACATTGTCATGTTGGCAGTTGTAATCGAAAACTAACAAAAAATAAAATAAAATTCCTTTGATGCATAATCTAGCATTCTCTAAATTATCAAATATCTCATGAACCTTAATCAATTTATATGTTTTAGCAGATACGGATATTATTTTGGCTATTTTTATGTTATGGTTGAGGTATTTTGTGAAACAAAACATGCAAATTGCCATGGTTAGGGTAATAAAATATCAAACTATTAAAGTAATATTGTGATTACATTTGATTAAAAATAAATATTAGCCTTTAAAGTTGTGAAATATGATATCATGACCTCATGGGTAATAAGTAAACTCCTAATTAAATTGTATTTGAATTACTTGGACCAAAATTTCGTCAAATCAGCTTGTAATCTACAATAATACTATGATAACGACTTCATGTATGCATAAAACGAACCTAAAAACCTAGAACATAAAAAATGATAGAGGTTAGTAACTGATTACTAAGTGTTGTATGAAACTGGTGGTGAGTTTTTTCATTTAAAACATTTAGCTATAAGATGTCATATTTCCTTTTGCTCTCCTCTTTATTCCTCCATTAATAAATGATAGCAACCTTTATATAGCTTGTTGGAAGTAATATTGCCATTGCTAACATCTTCAGATTCAGAGGATCGACCTTAAGGAAAAGCTGAAGCCAAGTTATTTTGCAACTGTTGTTGTTATAATACAACCATCAAATTCCTTATAAGCTGCATTAAAATAACAAACAAATAAACATTACTCCAACCAGAAACAAACATAATTACATAGAACCCAAGTGTTTTGATATCGTTGTAAAGAAGTTGAATATGGTGGTGGAATTGTTTATCAGGAAAACTATTCCACATCCCATATCCCATATCCCACATCGCTACATAAAAGGTTCTAAAGTCTGTTTATAAACATACGTTAAAAGCATACAACCACCGGGCTTGGTAACACTTGCCTGTAACCCAAGTGGGGGTATCAAAGTGGGTTGGATTGTGATTTGGTCCAGTTTGGTTGGGCCTTTTGTTGCATTATCTGGCTTGCCCGATCCAAGTCAAGAGCTGATTCATGTGGCTCGAGCGAAGGCTTGGGCTTCGTGGTTCTTAGAGTAAGAGGCAATGCGTTTGGATGGCTTCACAGAGCTGCGAAAACTATTCTCTCCCGACAGTGGATGGATAACAGGCCTTGGCTCTACAGACACACATTGCCTACTGGTCTAACTGAAATGAACAAGCCCTTTTTTTAATCGATTTGTTAAATTACTAACTCTAATGAACACCCTACATTGCCTACTGTTTTTTTTTTTTTTTTTTTTTTTTCTTTCTTTTTGGAAACGACAAATGATTAATATAAGCCTACTTGCATATTTCAACGAGCACCTCTGGTTCGAGCTCTTTTACAGGGCAAACCCATCCCCCATTAGGGGTTTCCAGGGAAAATTTCCCCACATGCGGCACAAGTTTAAGAGGCACCCAAATTGAGTTTTGTAAAGATTGAACTCCCGACCTTTGATCTCATATGGGTATTAAACCCGGTACCTCTTCCCAGCTAGGCTGGAAGTCATTGGTCATTGCCTATTGGTCTAACTCAAATGAACACCCTCTTTTTTTTAATCGATTTGTTAAATTATTATTTTTGTGCGAGAAAATATATTTACCTACATATATTAATTATAAACTTATTACTACGTGTAAAGCATATAGAAGTAATAGTCGATGTACAAAACTTAACTTAGTGTCGATGTACCTCTTCATTCCTTGATATGCATTAATAGAAGACAAAAGTTATGTGAATGTGTTTGCTGGAAGTGACATTGGCATTGCTACCTGCAACTTCTTTTGAGTTCAGTGATTTATAATTTCGTCAACATGCGATATAGTTTTGGTTTTACAATGATCATCTTGTTCATAATAAATTACTTGAAAATAAACAATCATCTCGGCATTATTTAAAAAAAAATCATTTCACAGAAGTTCAACATGCCAAACAAATTTCTAATCCTTACAATGTAGTTGACATAAGAAAAAATCATCTCAACATTATTCTAACATAAAATCATTTCACAGAAGCATCATAGTTTCATTTCGTTGTAAATAAAAAAACTTAGCTTTTGCATATCAGTAAGTATTCGATCCCATGTATATTAAGTATTCCCACATCGCTTCATGGGTGATTCCGAGATTGCATTATAAGGCTACCTTGTAGTGTTGTTGTTCACCGTGGTATGAAGGTGTGTCGGACTTTGATTTGGTTCACTTCGGTGGGTCTGTTGTTGCATTATCCGGCTTAGAAGGAGGACGGCTTCATAGACCTCTGCAAGAACTCCTCTTTCCGGACAGTTGAAGGTTAACATGCCTCTGCTCTTCAGGCCCTCATTTGCCGACTGGTTCCATTCAAATGGACACCCATTTTTGTCATAATCGGTGATTTAGTTTGTGGATTGGTGTCCTACTGTGGTTTGATAGAGGGGATGATCATAAAAAATCGAGAAAATATCTTAGAAAAGTAGCAAAATTTTGTTTATCAAAAACTATCATTAAAATTTACTTTGTTTACCTAAAAAGAAACAGGTTTTACAAATGTAACCCCTGAATTACATGAATTAGGTTCTGGTTCTCTAATTAACGCTCTCACAAGAAATACAACTCCATCCTACAAGAACTAAACCACTAGTCTAGTGTTTTTTTTTTTTTGCCATTTTAAAGCCTTTGTGAGGGATGTTAATTTTAGAAAATTTTATTTCTTGAAAAATTGGCTCATTGTAAATGTGTTGACGTGTACTACTTTATGGTGTGTGTCTGTGTGAGTGTGGTAGGTATAGTGTGCTGATGATATTTAATTGTATTTTTCATTTTTTTTTCTTTTTTAATTGTTATTAAAATATATACATATAAAACGAGCATAATATATGTATACAATATATTTAAAAAAAACGAGAGGTAGTGAAAGGCTAACAATTTTTTGGTTTTTAATGAGTGAAAGGTATGTGATGGGAATGTTAATATGACATTAAAGAAAGTGAGTGATGAAAGGTGACAATTTTTTGGTTTTTAATGAGTGAAAGGTATGCGATGGGAATGTTAATATGACATTAAAGAAAGTGAGTGATGAAAGGTGAGTAGGCTCTCAAGTTTTAACAAAAGATGGGTTGAGAGTATTGATATCTATGTTAGGTTTCTTGACAATGGTTATGCTTATGAGAGAAGGATTAGTGTATACATAGATTCACTTTGATGAGCTACCAAACATAGATGTTAAGAAAAAATAACCAACCAAACACTTGTCGTTCAAATAATTACATAAGTAAATGAAAAACAAATCTCTTAATTCTTAGGACAAATCTATAATTTCTTAGTGTAAGTGTAACCTCTTCAGTTATGAGGGCCAAGAACATGCTCCGAAGCAATCTTGCATTGCATCCAAATCAACGCTTTCAACATTGTCCTGTTGGTAATTGCAATCGAAAATTAACAAAAAAATAAAATAAAATTCCTTTGATGCATGATCTAGCATTCTCTAAATTATCAAATATATCATGAACCATAATCCAGTTTATATGTTTTAGCAGATACAAATATTACTTTGCCTATTTTTATGTTATGGTTGAGATATTTTGTGACACATAACATGCAATTTGTCCTGGTCGGGTAATAAAATATCAAACTACGAACACTAATATTGTGATCACATTTGATTAAAAATAAATATTAGCCTTTAAAATTGTGAAATATGATATCATGGGAAATAAGTAAAATCATACTGAAATTATATTTGAATTACTTGGACCAAAATTTAGTCAAATCAGTTTGTAATCTACAATAGTACTATAATAACGACTTCATGTGTGCATAAAACGAATCCAAAAACCAATAACATAAAAAAAAAATGATAGAGGTTAGCAACTGATTACTCATTACTAAGTGTAGTACGAAAACTTATGGTGAGTTCTTTCATTTAAAAATCTAGTATAAAGATGTCGTATTTCCTTTTGTTCCCCTCTTTGTCCCTCCATTAATAACTGACAACAAGCTATATATAGCTTGTTGGAAGTAATATTGCCATTGCTAACATCTTCAGACTCAAAGGATCGACCTTAAGGAAAAGCTGAAGCCAAGTTATTTTGCAACTGTTGTGGTTATAATACAACCATCAAATTCCTTATAAGCTGCATTAAAATAACAAACAAATAAACATTACTCCAACCAGAAACAAACAGAAATACATAGAACCCAAGTGTTTTGATATCGTTGTAAAGAAGTTGAATATGGTGGTGGAATTGTTGATCAGGATTCAGGAAGAGTAACTTATAACTATTCCATATCCCACATCACTAAATGAAAGCCTCTAAAGTCTGTTTATAAATACACGTTACAGAAATACAACCACCGGGCTTGGTAGCACTTGCCTGTAACCCAAGTGGGGGTATCAAAGTGGGTCGGACTGTGATTTGATCCAGTTTGTGGCTGGGTCAGTTTGTGCATTATCTGCCTTGCCCGATCCAAGTCGAGAGCTGATCCATGTTGCTCGTTTATCTTAGAGTAAGAGGCAATGCGTTAGGCTGGCTTCACAGAGCTCTGCCTACTTGTCCAAATCAAATGAACACCCACCTTTTTTTTAAAATTTTGATTATGTTTCAATGGATCTTGTCATCTTGACACGTAGTTTGTAAAGATTATGATCAGGAGCACAACAGTGAGGATTTCCAGATGATGTTTTATCCTAATCTCTTCTTTTAACTGATATAGCAACTGATTCCTATGTCTACTACAAAACTTCGTGTCCAGTTATATATTTTCATTAAAAAAAAAGTCAAGAATGTTGTCAACAATATATCAATCAATTCCTCTTCTTCTTCTTTTTATATCACTTGCAACTTTGTTATTCAATAATTATTTGTTTCCAACACATTTGGCAGCTGTGTACTTGGACTTGCTACTGCTCCCACCTTGTGTAGAAGGGTAAACATAACGGCCCATAAAACCTGGGGGAGAACTTTTCATTAGTTCTTTAAGCCAATGATATCTGTCCGTGTGGTTGCAATTTCAAATAAACATCCTTCCCGACTTCCAAATTTACGTACTTGTTCTTGTGATCTTCCACATCCTCCATTCTTTTGCTGAGCTCAAAGAAGATTAAGCTTTAGTTTGTCCAAGATTGCATCTCGTGCTACCAATGCTCATCAAGACACTCCATGGGAGTTTGGCCTGTCTTATGTCTTAGCAACTTCGGTGGATCATTCCTTTATAATGCTTTAAATGGGGTACACTTAATTGACGAATGATGCGATGTGTTATACCAAGGCAGCCAACAGGCCAAATCTTTTAGGTTTTCATTGTATGAAGCAACACAAATACGTTTAAACACTTTTGTTAACCACTTCCTACTGTCCGTCAGTTTGAGGGTGGTCAAACGTGCTCCATTTGAGCTTGGTTTCGTGTAAGTTGAACAATTCCTGCCAAAACAAGCTCATAAATATTTTGTCCCTATGAGATACTATCGAAAGTGGAAATCTATGCAATCTTATTATCTTTTTAAGGAATAAGTTTTCTAGCACTTGTGCCGTGAAAGGATGTTTGAGAGATAAAAAATGAGTGAAATTTGATAATCTATCAACTACCACTAATTTAGTATCGACTCCTTCAGATTTGGGCAGAACTTCAATGAAGTCCATAGTGACTTCATCCCACACATGCTCTCGGAAACCTAAAGGCTGATGGATGGTGATGTGTTTTCGTAATATCCTATACTAGTTTTACCAACTATTTACCTAACTATTACGATTAAGGCAGTTGACCGACTCGCAAATAATAATATAATATAACACAAACAGTTGGGTATCGAACTCTAAGAACAAATTTAATTTACTAACCTAACTACTAACAGATTAATTTAGAAACAAGCAATAGTTAAAAAGGGTATTATCTGATTTTTCAAGTTTATAAAAACTTAAACACTTAACTAACGATTTTAATCAATATACTAAAAACAATTTCGTTTAGTTCGAATCCACATCTTCTCTATGGTTAGTTACTAATTATGAATTATTAAGGTATTTACAGGCCCAAATAGCAGGCAAATAGTATCCAAGGTCCGTCGCGTATGTTAATGGATCAATGAGGCCTGATAAACATATAAATAGTATTCAGGTCCTTTCAAACACATTAATGGGTCACCAAGGCCCAATAAACATGAAAATAGCCTAATTAGCCTGTTTGTTATTACATTGTTAGTCTTAGCTCAATTATTTAATATAATGATATACAAGACCCACTTTTTGTAAAAATGACACTCTTGGTCCATTAAGCCAAAAATTTACACTTAAGGCTTAATTTTAGTAAAAATAACATTTTTAGGCCTTCTAAAGGCCAAGTCTTGCATCCAACACAAGTTGAAACACTTTTAGTAAGTTAAAAACAATTTTTCTGGTTTTTGATTTTTCTAATCCGGTTGTTGGAAAATTTGAAGAAAAATCATCGTAAGTGAGAATTTGGATCCGTAAACTCTGGAAGTTTGGAAATTTTCTCTACTTTGTTCACAATTTTTCTTAAAATTTTTAATGGCATCAAATTACTGTGAAATTGCTCACATTCACATACTGGTCCGAGATTATTTCAAATATGATAGACAGTTTTGTAAAATTCGTCAAAAAAAAATCGTATGAAAATGTGACAGTAGTCATTTTAAAGGTATAAAAAAGGTTAAGTTAGTTGGACGTGCCAGATGTAACGACCCAAAAATCACGACTAAAAATTTCTTTTAAAAACATTACTAAAACCATATTTAATAAAACCGCATCATAAGTCATAACATAATTTCCGAGTATTAATCCAAAACATAATCTTATTATCAGAGTAAACATTCCCAGGCTAACTGACTATGGTGTGTGCACTGCAACCTCTCCGAGCTCCTCTTTTGAAAACTGAGTACCTGAAACCAAAAACTGAAACCGTAAGCACGAAGCTTAGTGAACTTCCCCAAACTACCACATATCATACAATAACATAAAAAGCACATACTGGGTCTTGCCCACTGCATCAGACCAAAGTACGGACTAACTAAGCCTTGCCCCTACATCGGACCGAAGTCCGGAAACTGACTGGGACCTTGTCCCCTACATCGGACGAAGTCCGGACTAACCGGGGCCTTGCCCCTGCATCGGACCGAAGTCCGAAAACTGATTGGGACCTTGTCCCCTGCATCGGACCGAAGTCCGGACTAACTGGGGCCTTGCCCCCTGCATCGGACCGAAGTACGGAAATTGTCTGTGACCTTGTCCCCTCCATCGGACCGAAGTCCGGACTAACTGAACATAACATAAACATATCAACTAGGATGAAAACATATACTGCATACTGCCTCGGGCCGTAGCCCAGAACACATAACACATAAATCATGTCTGAGCCACGAAGACATCAAACATACTAACTACTGCATCATACCGAAGTACGAAAACTACTACTAGCTAAACGAGCTGACATTGTGGCCTTAGACCCGTTCTGACGACACCTTCGGAGTCGTTAGTATAACTACAAACTGGGCGTTTGTGTAACGCGGGTTTGTAGTAAATAATCAATGCTCGAGAACCTTCCAACGTCGCCCGGGACTGACACTATACACTATGCAATGGTTTCAATGTAACATCACGTAATTCAAGGAACTAGGAGAACATCGGGTTTTCCTAGGGTTTTCAATACATACAAATTTGAAAGGCATACAATTTCAATGAACATTTTTTTTAAGTATAGAAACAAACAAAGCATACCTATGGATCTTCACAAACATTTTCGAAAGCTTCTCTTTTCAGAAAATATCGGATTTTCTGGTGGTTTTCCAACGATACGAACATTGTTTTTCTGCAATTACCGCTTATGAACTCACCAACATTTCATATGTTGACGATTTTCAAAATACTTGTATTCTCAGGTAACAGATTAAGTGAAGGATGAATTGTACTCTATGACGTTTCGCTGTTGCTTAATTAGCATCGAACAATTTCTTTTGAGAATGTAATATTTAAACAATGTATTTCATGTAAACGCTACTGGTTGTATTATATTAATGCATGGTGACGAATGTTGTTATGATTCATATATATTCAATGTTATGGTATTCAATTGAGTCACGACAGCCCCCGGACGTTTCCGCCGTCTGGTTCGGGGGTGTGACAGGTTGGTATCAGAGCTTTGTTTATAGTGAACTAGCATGTCTAGCCACACATTGATATGCAACTATAAACCAAAATGAGGGACTAACATAACTCTGAACAAAACAAAGTAAATAAAACACCCTTGCTTGCATTAGGAATAGGAACCTAACATCGAACCAAACAAGAAAATGCTAGTATCTCGGCTACTTCAGGACTGTTCTTAGTTGTATCAAGGAGCGGATGTAGCCTGATCAACTACATTCCCTCCAAGGTACAACCATCACATGTCGTGAAGAGATCGTGATAACTAGGAACCTAAAATCATACCCCTTAATCTCCGAGAAGGGAACCCCAACTGAATATATGCAATAGTCGTAGAGCTATAGGAGTAATTGGTATGCTATTTGTTTCTAGTATTCATAGCCCATCGTGCAATACGCTATAGACGAGTATCATTAGCCAGGAAACCCTATCACCCTAGTCAAGGAATAGTCGGGTGGCTCGACCCAGAGGAAGAACCCCAGGAGGGACACGAAGTAGAACTCGCAGGTGAACCCGCTGAGTCAATAGTGGACCTCGAAGAGGAAGAGCCGGAGGACAATGACGATGACGACACGGATGTAGAATTCAATGACATCAAACCTCCATGTAAACCCAGGGCACCAACTTATAGTAAGGGCCCCGGTGACCCCATGCCCCCCCCCTCAGGCACCCGATATTTGGGGATAAAGTCACCAGTAAGGAATACGACCACACCACGGTAAGAGCTGAGGTCTCTTTAATTTTAGCCACAGAGGACCAGCTGACCAGGCCCTCCCAGTCGTGGTGCGACGCACCCGAGGTATCGATAACCAAGCTCAGGACACCCCAAATCGAACGAAACAAATATGGTTTGTTATTAAGAGGGATGAAAGGAAAACACGGGAAGTGAATGGAGACTCTCGAGCGAGACAGTTAGTTTGGGAGGTACGCCTACGAGATACCGAGCAAGAAGTAGCTCGTCTCCGAGGTGCATCCACTTCATCAACATCACCACCAGACACTTCTCACCACGATTAGGACCAGCCTTTTCTAATTTCCCCTACTATCCGACGTGACTCTCTTTCGTGTGCTAAGATGGTACATACCCCTGAAACGATTATGCGTTATATTTATTTCATATAGCTGCAACGACTCAATTATATGCACAAGCGAACCCTCGGAATCACTAGATACTTAAGGATCTCGAAACTAAAACAACCCATATAATCTAAAGATAGACGTAACAATCGTTCCAGATCTGTGATCACCTATTACCACAAAATACATCATAGGAATGTAGACGGAGGTAGTAAGAATTTTACAACAAGATGCGAAAATTTATAGAGTACAACCAGAAATGCCAATCATCACTTACGTTCTGGGTTATCAATGTGCATCAGGAAAATGCCACCCCGCAAGAATAACAAGCGCAACCGCGAGACACCACTCCTGCAGATGGACCTTGCTACATTTCAAGCTGCTGTAATGGCAGCAGTAACCGCTGCCATGGCACAGATCAATGCGAACAACCCAAATGGAGGCAGGAATAGCATTGACAACTCCAGCCAAAGGAACAAACATGGAAAACAACAAGTGACAACCTGTCATGGAACTCCAAACCCCAAGCTTAAGAGCAGGAAGCTGAGGCCTGAAGGTAAGAGAAAGGGACAACACACTCAAGTGTTCTCAAGGGAGCAACGTGTTGTTCATGCGACCACGACCCCTATTACACCAGTAACCAGGAGACCCTATGCTGGAAACCATCCAAAATGCAACCAGTGCAAATTCCATCATAATGGAGCCTGCAGGGAGATGCATTGTAACAAATGCAACCGAAAGAATCACAGCGCCAAATTCTGTAGAACTTATCCATGCCAGAATCATCAGCCAAGTGAAAATGACAACAATCGCAACAACCCTAACAACAACACCAATGATGAGACCAGTCGCACCTGCTTTAGGTGTGGAGGAACTGGTCACATCAGGAATGAATGCCCTAGGGATAACAACCGAGGGGCAGAAGGATCAGAAATGGTCCTAACCTTGGGTCAAGGCGAAGCAATCCCAAAACCCAACGATCGTTACTGGTACGTTCCCACTTGACAACTCTTTCGCTTACCTCTTATTCAATGGTAAATCCGAGTGAAGTTTTGGTTAGTAACAACTTTAAACACTCACTAAAACAACATCCCCAAAGCTAAGCTAAGCCTTTTCAATGGACATGGCCAAAAAGGGAAAAAAATGATTTAATCTAGGGTACTCATGTGGAGTACGCCTTAACACTAAACGACCATTCATTACAAAAAGATTTCATGCTAGTAAATATTAGGAGTTTTAATGTGATAATCGTCATGGTTGGGTAAGCTCCCACCGTGCTGCTACTATATGCCGCGAGAAGGCCGTTTGCCTTCACCTTCCCAATCACGAAAACTCTAATAACCCATGGTGATAAACCTGGCGCTAATCCTCTTCCTATCTCGCGCATTAAGGCACAGAGGTGCCTGCACCAGAAGAATTACGTTTTCCTCACTCATGAGGTGGACAAGATCAAAGAAGAGGTAGGCATGCAGAGCATTCCAGTAGCTTGTGATCTTCCCAAATGTGTTTTCTAAGAAACTTTCGGGAATACCCCAGAGAGACGGGCTGAATTTCGAATCAACCTCATATCGGTAACCACATCAATTGCCAATTCACCCTATAGGTTGACTCCCCGCCAAAAATTCACAAGTTATCCTGTCAACTGAGTAGAATTGTTGCGCAAGGGATTCATTAGACCAAGCTCCTCATCCTAGAGAGCTAAGGTCTTGTTTTTTTTTTTTCAAGAAGACAGATCCTCCCAAAGGTACATTGATTTTAGGAAATTGGACAGTCTCCCTATTAAAAGTCGATAACTACTGCCACGGACTGACGATCTATTTGGCCAGCCCCAAGAAGCTCGTTACTTCTTTAAAATAGATCTAAGAATCGGGCATCATCAACTTTGAGTCCGAGAAGGCGACATTCCAAAAAAATGCATTCCGAACTCGTCGCAACCATTTCAAATTCATTATGATACCCCTCAGTCCAACGAATACTCCCACGGTACTCATGGACCCTACAAACCGAGTTTCCCAACCATTCTTAGTTATCCTTCTCATTATTTTCATCAATAACATACTCATCTACTCTCGAGGCAAGAACAAAACACTGTCAACATCCACGATCAGCCTTGAAAACATCAAAGCTGGAGAATATCGAATGAAAGCACTGTAGGGATGAATAAAACCCTCGAAGTCAAAGGACAAAGCTTATTATTATAAGAGTTGAGTTGGGCGCTATCCGGGCGATCGTCGATAGGTTAACCCAATCTGCCCATTTCTTGCCAATACCGATCGTGAGATTCCGTCAAGTATCAGTAACTACCATCTCGGACCGAGATAACACGATTACACCAAGACTTTGACGGTCATTCCAGAAGGCTATAAGGACATAGCTAAATATGAGCATTGTTTGCTACTCTCAACCGCTATCCAAAGCGAACGAACTATTCAACCACTCAAATTCATGCTATAAGTCTAGGTGCTCGAATTCAGTAAGTCATGGGATACCTGATTGCCCGTGATTGGATTCCCCTACAATAACAGTTATCGCACGAGCGTCAAGATTGCCCGTTTCGAAACTCTTTACAGTCATAAATGCATATCACTCGCCAGTACTCTCATGAGAGCAGAAACCACTAACGAAACCAACAAAAGAAGATAATCCAAATCAAAGCTGGATTTCCAGCATCGCGAGACCGACAGAAGAACTATTCTGAAAAGCGGCGTAAGCCAGTAGGATGTCAAGTCGGGGATCGCGTGTTATCAAAAGAATCTCCTTGGAAAGGAATGATTCGTTTTAGGACACGAGAAAACTAAACCCACGATACATCGGACTGTTCGAGCTTCTTGCTCGGATTGAAGACATATAGACTGTAGCTGCCTGTGGAGCTCAGCAACGTGAACCCTGTGTTCTGTGTCCTGAATCTGAAAAGATGCATATCAGATGAGTCTCTTATCATTCCTTTACGAGAACTCGGAGTAAACGAGGATCGCATGTTCGTCAAAGAACCAGTCAAGGTATTGAATAGGGAAGTAGAACATACAAAACAAAGCCCCATTATGAATGCGAAGATTTCTATGGAAGGCTAAGCGTGGACCGAAATGCACATGGGAAACATGAAGATCAGAAGAAGTGCCTATTCTCTCGTTCACAAACCTATCCTCAGAAAGAATTTCGGGACGAAATTCCCTCTAACGGGGGGATGATGTCACAACTAGCATTTTTAGTTAGGAAATTCTATCCCATATAAACATCATCCATTGTAAAAGCATATACTCTAAGTGAATACAATACTCTCTCCTCGTTCAAGATACACCTCATATGTTTAAATAAGGGTTGGAAACCCTATATATATCCCGACTCAAGTTCATTATGGACTATGATTCTCCTATTGGACCTATTGGGCCAATAAACCCTTAACTTAACTCTTTTAAGCTAAGAGTCTTAAGTTGGGCCTTATTTGAATTCACATTCATTAAAATATTGTGTTTTGGGCTTAAATGGGCCTAGAATAACCCACACCTTTCTCATGGACCTATTTGAGCCAAGAACTACCCTAAAAGTCCAATGGGCCGAAAATTTTCCTTAGGGGCTTCATGATTTCGAACCAAAGAAAGGATTGGGCCAAACTAATTCACCCTCCTTCCTCCTAGCCCAATTCTCGGCCCATTATCTAAAAAAAAAAAAAAAAAAAAAAAAAAAAAAAAAAAAAAAAGGGAGAAATTAGCTAATTAGCTTAATGCATGACACATCATTTTTATTTGGAGGATAACCAAGTCATTTACCCACCATGTAACAATGTATTCACATATATCCATGCAAAACCTTATCTCTTCCCTCTCTCTCCCCCTAATTCACGGCCATAAGGCCCTTCCCCACCCTCATCTCTCATTTCAAACACAATAATCTCTTATCTTTACCTCTCATACTCAAGAAAATCCTCTCTCCCTTCCTCTCAATTTTTCGAGATTCTAAGAATTTCAAGAAGGTTTTCCCACCTAGGTCATCATCTTTGGTAAGTTTTTCATTAGATCTATGATTTCACTCCTTGATCTACTCAAAAATCTCCTCTTACACTATACTTTCGTGAATCATACTCTTATAGCACCATAGAGCTCGAAAATCATCTCCATAACACATCTAGGGTCGAGATCTCTTCACTTCTCCATCAAAACCGACTTCTAAACCCCAAGGTGAGCTTCATACCCCCTCTTTTCTGTTTTCACTTGTTTTTGGGGGGAGAATACAAGTCATATGTGTAGATCTATATGTATTTGTGTGCCTTGTATGATTTTTATGCTTATATGTATGCTTTTATGTGTTTTTATGTTGGATCTAGCCTCAAAACTCATCAAAACCGAGTTGTATCTTGTACTACATGATTTTAACTTCAAATATATTTCTAAACACTAAGTGCTTCAAGAAAAATTGGCTAAGTAGTTAATGATAATTTCTTTGGGTTAAAAACACAAATTTTGGGCCTAAAATGTGAAAAATGCAAAAATAAGGGTCCAAAACGACATTTCACAGATTCTGATGGATGAAGTGTGCTAAAACAGTTTTCATAAGTAAATTTCTGGAAATATACTCATTTAGTGGACTAAAATCATAAATTTTAAGCTTAATGGGCTAAAATTGTAATTTTCGGCCCAATAAGGCCCATTATGCAAATTTTTCTGTTTTGGAGGGCCAAAACTGTAACTTTCTGTAGAACAGTGGACTATAAGTGTTCCAACTCCTTTTCAAAGGTTAAAAATGTTTTTTTTAAAATTTAAAAAGGACCAAAGTTGCAAAAATTTTCCAAATTGGGCCAAAATTGTAAAAGTTGCGAAAAGAAGGGGTTAAAACCGTAAAAACTGCATTTCCAGGAACTTAAACTGTTTTTATGAAAAATATGTTGAAAAATATTAATTTCAATAATTTTTGGTGTTAAAATGTCGAGAAAAATAGTTTAAGGACTAAACCGGGAAGTATTTTATATAAAGGGTTAAAAATGTAATTTTTACAAATGATGAGGGGCTGAAAACAGAAATATTTCAAGGCTAGTTCAATATACACAATTTGATCAAATAATGGCATCGCGACTATCAACAAAATACAAAACATTACAATACCAAAAGTCGTTGTTAAACGAATTGGCTCGGTCTCGAGCCAATAAAAATCTACAACTACTAACACTACAACTCATACAAGTAACGTTTGGTTATACATACACATACGAGTGTGCGCAGACGTCTATGCACCATCTTTGGGCCCCACAAGTGTAAAATCTTGTTCGTTGAGCCTAGCTAGCCCAATGACCTGATCTTAAGGCCCGAAGACATTTTTCTTTTACGGAGTGTTGGGTTTTACCGATCCGACACAACGTAAATGGACTTTCACTGGCTTGTTTACCACCGGTCCCCAAGGGTCCTTTGGTCTTGCTAGTAAGGTCTACATTTTATGCGAGGCGGGTCTGGGACCCCTCGTACATTTTATCCCCAACCGGCTAATGGAGTTACCAGGGTCTTCGTGACCTCTTTCTCTTCGGATGTGGGACCTCTCATAGTCAGGGCGATTGGATAACGTGATTAGTACTGACGACACCTTCGGAGTCGTTAGTATAACTACAAACTGGGCGTTTGTGTAACGCGGGTTTGTAGTAAATAATCAATGCTCGAGAACCTTCCAACGTCGCCCGGGACTGACACTATACGCTATGCAATGGTTTCAATGTAACATCACGTAATTCAAGGAACTAGGAGAACATCGGGTTTTCCTAGGGTTTTCAATACATACAAATTTGAAAGGCATACAATTTCAATGAACATTTTTTTTAAGTATAGAAACAAACAAAGCATACCTATGGATCTTCACAAACATTTTCGAAAGCTTCTCTTTTCAGAAAATATCGGATTTTCTGGTGGTTTTCCAACGATACGAACATTGTTTTTCTGCAATTACCGCTTATGAACTCACCAACATTTCATATGTTGACGATTTTCAAAATACTTGTATTCTCAGGTAACAGATTAAGTGAAGGATGAATTGTACTCTATGACGTTTCGCTGTTGCTTAATTAGCATCGAACAATTTCTTTTGAGAATGTAATATTTAAACAATGTATTTCATGTAAACGCTACTGGTTGTATTATATTAATGCATGGTGACGAATGTTGTTATGATTCATATATATTCAATGTTATGGTATTCAATTGAGTCACGACAGCCCCCGGACGTTTCCGCCGTCTGGTTCGGGGGTGTGACACGTTCCTACTGGAAGGATACTCAACTGCATCGCTGAAGTTCTTGCTGATACCCTTCTGACTGCTATCAGGCAACTCTCGATCTGCTGCTCCAAAAAACTCCCCGATCTACTAATACAAAATATAACACTTAGTCTAACAGTCCTCCAAAAGTCAACTAAGTCAACTCTTGTCAAAGTCAAAGTCCTGGTCAAAGTCAACCTTCCAGGTTGACCCTCCTCGCCGAGTTAGCCTACTAACTCGCCGAGTTCATAAGCTCAGAAACCCCTTTCATTCGCGTCTCGACTCGCCGAGTCAGACCATGACTCGCTGAGTCTACTGATTTCCAAGTTCTGTCCTGTCCAACTCACTGAGTCTCCGCTCAACTCACTGATCCGAGTCTTAACTAGAAGGGTATGGGGTTTCGCGACCAGACTCGCTGAGTCTAAGAACAGACTCGCCGAGTCTAAGGCAATCTTTAACAAACTCGCCGAGTTGTTCTTCCAACTCGTCGAGTTCCTGCCTATCTTCATCCAACTCGCTGAGTCGACCCATGTGACTCGCCGAGTTACTACGCGATTTAAGTCTGGTATCTAGCCTGACTCGCCGAGTCCTCTCCCAGACTCGCCGAGTCCTTACATATATTCTTATAATCTCAAGTCACAAAGCTACTCCTTTGCTCCAAACTATATATCTGGGTTCCTAGAGTCCATTAGCAACATAAAGTTGCTAACTTTACGTGCTACTTGTCTCATAACACCAAAAACCAAGCTAGTGAGGAACTTAACTCATGGGGAATGGATTTTGCATAGCTACTAACATGGCTTTCTGAATTTTGGATCCAAATAGAGCTCAGATCTGGAGTTTCAACTCCAGATCTAACTTGTGCACCAATTTCTCATCTCATACTCTCAAAGAAACCCTAAAACTCCATGAAAGATGGATCTAGAAAGGAGAAATCCAAGGTTAATGATTCATTACCTCCAAATGCTCTAAAAAGTTCCACCAACTCTGGATCCAAGGCCTCCTCTTGCACCACTATGAATCTCTTCTCTTCCAAGTTTCAAATTACCTCACCAAGGGTAGATCTTGCTCCAAAAACGGTTATTGTGGCTAGGGTTTGGGGTTCTGGACTATAAGGGCTGCAAATGAGCCCTAGGGAAGAGAATAAGGTGCTTAAATAGGGTACCAAGTCCCAGAATTAGGGTTTCCCAACCCAGACCAGACTCGCCGAGTCCACGTGCTGACTCGTCGAGTCGGTCACTTACCTTACACCCGGATCCCGCTCCGAATCGCCAAGTTCCTCCCTGGACTCGATGAGTCGACTCTCTTTAGCTTATGGTTTTCCTTTCCTTTCTTGACCTTTCTGATTTCGGGTGTTACACCAGATCAGTCCATACTGTTGGCAACGCTCATGTTTCTCTGACCGGATTGCGTATTTCTGTAACTTCGATAAAAATCGTGCCAAATTTAAACTTTTAAGAACATTTTAAAGCCATTAATCATTACAAAACTTGTTTTCAAAATAGTTAATATCAGAGTATCCCAGAAACATAAACATAAATGTGAGGAGCTATACGATCACACCTTTGTCTTTCCGCGATCATCTGATGTACCTAAAACAATAAACTGAAACTGTAAGCCCGAAGCTTAGTGAGTTTTCCCCAAAATACCTATACACACAATAATAAACATATAATCACAAAAAACATACTATAGGTCCAATCAACCATCGGGTTGGAATACCCCAGGCCCTCAACCGTCCGATTAGAATTCCAACATACTATGAGTCCAATCATCCTTGGGATGGAATACCCTAGGCCCACAACCAACAGGTTAGATTGCCCGTATATTATGAGTCCAATCATCCTCGGGATGGAATACTCATGGCCCACAACCAACAAGTTGGAATGCCCAGGTCTGTTGGCTTTCACACAAAGCAAATAAGCCTCAACCACTAGCCAAACGTGTGCATATATATCAGCTAATCGAATAACAGTCTATAGATAGACAAACCGATCTAACAAATCATAACAACATAGTAACATCTTATCTACCATGATACTGATCTAACGGATCATAGCAACATAAAACATCCTATCTACCAGGATACTGATCTAATGGATCATAACAATATATAACATCCTATCTACCAGGATACTGATCTAATGGATCATAACAACATATAACATCTTATCTACTAGGATACTGGTCTAACGGATCACACAATACTCGAGCATATAACATATCGGGATAGCAATCCAAAAGGGCAGACCTTGGTGCCTTAGACCCTTGAGTATAGTGAGGAAAACTTACCTCAAAGATGTCGAACAGAAGAGAAGCTCAACTCTCGAATCACAACCATGTGCTCCACCACCTATATTAATCATGCAATCATTCTATAACTTTCAAAAATTACCAAAATACCCTTAGAAGTCAAACTGGTCAACCCTTGGTCAAAGTCAAAGTGAACGGTCAAGGTCAACAGTCCATGTTGACCCGACTCGACGAGTATAGTTCACCGACTCGTTGATTCCTCCCTGAACTCGAGAAGTCATGAAATCCCCCATCTACTCGTCAACTTTCTCTGCAACTCGATGAGTTTATGCATGATCTAAAGTTGGGAAAATCATAGCTGACTCGCAGAGTTATCCTATCGACTTGTCGAGTCCATACAGAAGTCCTTGCACGACAATCTTCATTGCCGTATAGAATTAAAATAAATCGAAAATATGTTTTTATTTCCTCTTTCCGACGACATGTTGTCCGTATAGAAATTTGATGTACCGCCAATATTTTGCCCCTTCCCGTCCAGCCTATGCAGACGACTTGTCGTATGTATAGCTTTTTTGGTCAACGCTATAAGGTCAATGTATGAAAACTCTGTCACCGGAAATTGATTTATCAAAAACCAACCTTAAAATCGGTGGTGTAGAGAGGTATATCACCAGAAATTGTTTTCTATGGCGGTGTTCACCATTGTCCAGTCGACAGCAGTGTTTTAGGGCTCCAAAACCGGAAAAAAAATCCCCCAAAATCGGAATAAAAACTCAAGCTATTACTAATTTAGAAGAAATCAAGGACGAAAACATTACCTTTTAGCTGGATCGTCGAAGCAATTCAGAGGAAAATATTTGAGCAGTCGACTGGAAAATGAAGTCTCAAAGGGTTTTTGTTACAGCGAAACCATATAGAGTCAACATGTCGTCTCTATAGGTAGACAAAAACAACGTCATTCCACTTCGTTTCATTAAAAAATAAAATAAAATAAAAAAAGGTTTTCACGCGGATCGGTCATACCTTTTCCAGACGACATGTCGTCTGGATAGCCTGACCAAAACAACACACGGATCGGTCCCACCTTTTCCAGACGACATGTCGTTTGGATAGCTTGACCAAAACGACACCATACTCTGTTTCTACAAGCTGGATAAAAAATAAATCAAAATTAAATTTTAAGTGCCCTATAGAGACGACATGTCGTCTGCATAGGCTGACCAAAATAGCATCGTATTACTTTTCTGCAACGAAGAATTAAAATAAATCGAAAATATGTTTTTATTTCCTCCTTCCGACGACATGTCGTTTGTATAGAAATTTGATATACCGCCAATATTTTGCCCCTTCCCGTCCAGCCTATGCAGACGACTTGTCGTCTGTATAACTTTTTTGGTCAACGCTATAAGGTCAATGTTTGAAAACTCTGTCCAGACGACATGTCGTCTCTATAGATCGACTTTTGCCAACGACATGTGTCGTCTGGATAGGTGACCTCTGCAAAGGGTTAAATTCTTGTAGTGTTGGGTTTGATTTTGGTTTTACAAAATATAAAAAAATCAAGAAATACAGAAACCGAACCGATTTAATGGAATGTTAAAGAAGTTATATTTACGTACATATATTAATTGTAAACTTATTATGTGTAAAGCAAATAGAAGTAGTAGTGTAGTACAAAACTTAGTGTCGATGTACCTCTTCATTCCTTGATATGCATTAATAGAAGACAAAAGCAACGTGAATGTGCTTGCTGGAAGTGATATTGGCATTGCTACCTGCAACTTCTTTTGAGTTCAATGATTTATAATTTCTTCAACATGCCATAATAGTTTTATTAATTTGCACAGTGATCATCATGTTCATAATAAATTACATGATAACAAATAATCATCTCGGCATTATATTAACATAAAATCATTTCACAATGTTCAACATGCCGAAAAAAAATTCTAATCCTTACAATGTAGTTGACATAAGAAAAAATCATCTCAGATTTATTCTAACATAAAATCTTTTCATAGAAGCATCATAGTTTCATTTATGTGTAAATCAAAAAACTTAGCTTTTGTATATCCGTAAGTATTCCCATGTATATTAAGTATTCCCACATCGCGTCATGAGTGATTCTGAGATTGGATTATAATTCTACGTACCTTGTAGTTTGGTTAATCACCGGGTTTGGTAGCGCTTGCCTGTAACCCAAGTGGGGGTATTAAAGTGGGTCGGAATTTGATTTGGTCCAAGTCGGTGGGTCTGCTGTTGCATTATCCGGCTTAGAAGGAGGAGTAAGGCTTCATAGAGCTCTGCAAGAACTTCTCTCTCCGGACAGTTGAAGGTTAACATACCTCGGCTCTTCAGGCTCGCATTGCTGACTGGTTCCACTCAAATGGACACCCATTTTTGCCATAATCGGTTAAAATAACTCTCCCTTCATCAAAAAAACATACTAAGGTTTGTTAATTGTTTCCATACTTCTTCTTGATGAGCTCACTTCGGATATAAATTCTTTAAGATGAATAACATGATTCATCGATATGTTGGAAATTAAGGTTGAAAAGTTGGTAGTGGTACAAGCTCTTCATTGTTTCAATGTATTGAAAAGAAAAATGATCTATAAAAGCGTTTATATTCAAGTTAGCCCTTCCATTATTGGTTTATTGTGAGGGGTACGAGGAGCGATTGATTGTTTTGGGAACATAATGAACTGAATCTTTAAGTTTAAGGTGCAGGTGTGCAGCAAAGAAGCAATGTGTTTCTACCCCACTTTTGACCGAGTCAGATTAAAACTTTGCTAGTTGAAGAGAAACTGGAGCATGTGGGTGCATGGATGGAATGGAAGTTACATTTTTCCACAGTTTTTTTTTTTTTTTTTTTTTTATCAAATGAAGAAATAATTGATGGTCGATTATATCTTCATATAAGTTAAGGTAAGTATGTGGAAATCAGTAAATACCCACCAATTGTCTTCTTCCACCTCCTTTTCACTTAGCACCGTAGAGCAAGTCTGGTGGCGGAGCTTCAATCTTTCATTTGGGGGGCCGTACTAATATTATTTGTATAAAAATTGGTGAAAGGGGGGAGGGGGAGGGGGGATAATCAAAATTTTATATTTTTGTGTCTAATATGTATACAATTAAAGTATAGGAACTACTTTTGCCAAATAAATCAGGGGGCCACAACCGTCTAGCCGTATATAAGATCCGCCCCTGCTATGGTCACCCTCTCCGGTAACTACCTCCTCTAAAGTATCCCTTCTCTCCTTCTCCCATTATACCTTGCCCCTCTCACTCAAAGTATGAACCCAACATCGGTCACTACAACAAAATGCAAGTATTAGCGCCAACAAGCATCTAGCTCATTGCTGAATTTCACCTTTCCTCTTTGATTTCAAAACGACTTTTTCAGGTTCCTTATGAATGATTTTAGATCCTTCATCAAATGAAACTTTTAGACAAGTACTTACAACAAGTTGAGAAACATTTATCAAGTTATGTTGTACGCCTTCAACTTACGCTACCTTCCGACATAGTAAATTTGTCATTAGTAATCATGTTATATCCTTTGATTTCGTCAGTTGCATTTTTTCCAGACTTCATTCTTCCTTCTTCCTTCATCCTTCAAACTCCGAAATTCTCTTAAATGTAATTTACTCCTGCTCATGTGATAAGAACAACCACTATATTAATATATCATTCCGAATCATATTGTTCATCACGTATCACCTATGAAATTACACTAATTTAAGACCCAAACCGGCTTAGGTCCTTGAAAGATTTGAATTTTGAATTAAGAACATAAATTTTTTTGTCTTGTCGATCAAAAATGATTTCTTAATCGCAACATTATTCACCGATTTCTCCTTTTTAACAATTGGTTTCTTTTTAGCATACAAATTTATTTCAACAAATGGAAATTTTTGTTGAATAAATTCTTTTTCTTTTGGAATCATGCTTTTCAAACTTCATTTTCCTTTTTCTTTTGTTTTGCTTCAATTTCCTTCAAAATAAAATCTTGATTTGAAACTATTTTCTTTTGAAAAAAAAAACTTGTCTTGTTTTAGTTTCTTTGAAAATTACATTGATTTATCAAAAAAAATAATAATTTGATTTCTCATTTCTCTGAAAAGAATTTGAATCAGAATTCGAACAATATTTTTAATTAAGAAACCTTGATGGATTAACAGACTTCCAGTTTTTCAAATGAGATGAAGAACAAATATCATTCTTGGGTTTTCACAAAATTCGTCAATGATTCTTTCTGTCTCCAAAATATTTTTTGTCTTTCTTTTAGATTGTTTTTATATCGAGCATTCATTGACTTTTTGTCTTTCCTTGTGAATTGGTTGGGTTTTGGTGTGTGTACCATGCTTTAGAACATCATGGCATCACAATCCAACCCATAGAATGTTTGATTCCATATTCAATGATGGAATATGGAGATATAGAACCCTAACTTTATGTTAGGTGTCACTTAAGCATTAGAGAGTTGTACTATATCTCTTTATTGAAGTTCTAGATTTAAATCTAGGTTGTAGATTTTAAATTTTAAGAAAAAGAAGAGAAGAGAAAAAATAATTAATTACTTATGTTTCTGAGTTGAAATGAAATAACTGGAAAATTATGCTCCTAAGTAGGAAGGAAATGATACATTTTCAGGGGAGGAAGGGTAAATTTCTCCTGATTCTCTCAATCATCACACATTCGGTTGAATATATTATGAGGGGATGAATGGCAAAGTGTTCCTTCCTAAACCATTCATTCCTTTCATATCCCCTGAAAAAAAAAAAATCAAGAATAGGTTTTTCTTGGCTAAATTATTCTTTTCTTACAATATCAATCGTATGATTGTGTTTCAATAAAATTAATAATAATGATATATATATATATATATATATATATATATATATATATATATATATATATATATATATATATATACACACACACACACACTAGACTAAATTACACATTGGTACCCTCTACAATACATAAGGTACTAGTCTAATATCACCTCGCAAGCTAAGGTCGGGATGAGACCTTTAGCTTGTTCTGTAAATTTTAAAATCTTTGAGACGATAATGGTTTTGTGAAGATGTCTGCAATCTGATCATTTGTGGAAATAAATTTAACCGACATTTTCTTGAGCGACTTTTTCCCGTACAAAGTGAAAATCTACTTCAACATGTTTTGTTCTCGCGTGAAACACATGATTCGCTAACAGGTAGGTCGCACCTAGATTATCACACCACAGTGTCGGGGTTCGTTTCATAGGGTCCCGAAGCTCATGTAACAAGGTTTATAACCATGTGATTTCAGCGACTGTATCAACTAAGGTTTTGTATTCGGATTCAGTGGATGAACGTGAGACAGTCTTTTGCTTTCTCGCGGACCAGGAAATGAGATTCGATTCGATATATATATATATATATATATATATATATATATATATATATATATATATATATATATATATATATATATATATATATATATATATATATATTGCATATCCCATCATGGATCGACGGTCATCTAGACAGCCAACCCAGTCCGCATCAGAAAAGGCGTTGAGGTTAGTAAAGGTAGAATCAGTGTAGGCATGGAGAGAAGTTCCTGAATTTTGGTGGATGCGAAGACCATAAGTCGAGGTTTTATGTTCCCTTTAAGTACTGGAGGATACGTTTTCCAGTAGACCGGTGGTTTTCTGTAGGAGAGTACATGAATGACACACTTTATTGACAATATAGGCGATGTCGGGCGAGACAAGGTGACATATTGTAAGGCACCCACAATTTGGCGATACTGGACCGGATCAACAAGCAGAGAGCTATCGCCAAGAGCCAAATTGGCATTCGTGGCAACCAGTGTTGGCATTGGATTTGCATTTGACAATTTTGCGCGCTCTAACAGGTCTAGGACGTATTTTTGTTGCGAGAGAAAAAAACATCGTTACCTTGTTGCAGAATTTCGATCCCTGAAAAAATAGGAGAGTCGGCCCATGTTTTGAATGGCAAAGGCATGGCTGAGATTTTTAACTACTTGGTTGATGGCTTTCGGATTATTACATGTCAAAATAATATCATCAACGTAGACAAGCATGTGAAGGAGAGTACCCGACTTGGAATAAATGAAGAGGGACGGGTCGGTTTTTGAACCGTGAAAGCCAAGTCGTTGTAGGGCACCAGAAAGTCTTTGGAACCATGCTCGGGGAGCCTCTTTTAGGCCATAAAATGATTTGTGTAAACGACACTCGTGATTTGGTTTTTGAGCATCCATAAATCCATGTGGTTGCTTTAAATATATGGTTTCCTATAGATCACCGTGTAGAAAAGCATTTTGTACATCCAGTTGTCGCATATGCCATTGTTGATCGACGACAAGAGAAAGAACAAGCCAAATGGTTGTAGCTTTCACAACGGGACTAAATGTCTCATGAAAATCGACACTCGGATGTTATCGGAACCAATCATACTTTGTAACGCTTAATGACATCTGTTTGATCACGTTTTACCTTATACACCCATTTGCAATCAACCACATTGGAGTTCGGGACACGAGGAACTAATGACCATGTGCTATTCCGGATAAGGGTCGAGTACTCATCGTTCATCGCTTGGAGCCATTGAGGAGATGCATTGGTAATGTCAAAGGAGGTGGGTTCAATATCAGAATTGGAAGTTTGAGTGTGAAAGGAGGAGGCAGTGTAATTAGGATTAGGTTTGGGGTGTTATCGAAGATTGGGAGGACGGGTACGGGAAGTAGAGGTGTGTTCTGAGTTAGAAACAGAGGTAGTGGAGGTGTTTGGGTCAGGAACCGTGGGTTCGGAAGTAGTGGGTTTAGGAGATGAGTTAGTATTGGTGGAAGGGGTTGGGATGGGAAGAGAGTTGGTATGAGGTTGAGTATAAGACTTGAAAGCTGAAGTGGATGGATGTGTATGGGTGCGACTCACTATAAGTGTGGATAGGTTAGTGAAGGGGTGGTGTGTGGTTGGTATCGAGTATTTACGGTGAAGGAGTGGGAGATGTAGGATAAGAGGAGTAGTGGGGTTCGATGAAACTAGAGGGCTCCAGAGAGAGATGGTTTAACAAAAGGGAATGAATGTTCATTGAAGCGGACATGGCGAACGCCATAGAGTCGTTCGGTGAGAGATTCATAACAATGATAGCCATGATGGGAGTGACTCTAGTCAAGGAAAACACAAGATGTGGAGCGAAAATCCATTTTATGATTGTTGTATGGATGTAAATGAGGAAAACATTGACACCTGAATATACGCAAAACTGAGTAGTCGAGTGGGTGGTGAAAAACGAGTTCAAAGGGTGAAGTGTTAGAGTTGGTTCGAGTGGGCATTCGATTAATGAGGTAGATCGTGGTGTCAAAGGCCAAATGACAAAATTTTTGTGGGACATGAGATTTGGAAAGAAGAGTAAGGCCGGTTTCAACAACGTGCTGATGACGGCGTTCAACAATGTCATTTTGTTCACTAAAATATTAAAGTATGAAATTAATATTGTTATCATATTTGACTAAATATTACTATTAGCCTTTAAAATTGTGAAATATGATATCATGGGAACTAAATAAACTCCTATGAAATTAAATAGTGAACTACAGTTTGTAATCTCCAACAATATTAATAGTGACTTCATGTGTACATAAAACGAACCTAAAAACCGAAAACGTAAAAAAGTGATAGAGGTTAGAAACTGATTACTAAGTGTAGTACGAAAACTGGTGGTGAGTTCTTCATTTAAGAATCTAGTATAAGATGTCGTATTTCCTTTTGCAAGCGAGTTTAGCTACTCAGGAATGAAAACGAAAACACAAGTTCAAAATAAATCAAGATGACTAAAGTAAATTAAAACGATGTGATGAATTGTTCTTCAATTTCTTAATCTTCAAGAAAATTCTCCTTCAAAGATATGTTTAGTGAACTTATCTGACCTCTAAAATTGAATATATCATACTCTCTCTCCTCCTAAAAGCTCTTTTCAATCGATAATGCAAAGGAGTTTATATAGATTTGCAAAAGACGTGGTTCACGTCGTGAGCTGGGTGTTTATCCATATCGGTCAAGGATTCTGACTTCCCGTGTGGTAATCTTCTAGAATTTCCTCTTCACGGCATGAGGCTTATTTTTCACGTCGTGATCTTGGTTTTTCGCTGGAATTTTTTCTTTTAAGTTCCAATCCTTCAAAGTTCTGATCGTTGTCACTGCTGGTCCATATTCTTCAAGAGTGTCTTTATTGGCTGCAAAATACAATTTAACTCAGTAAGTATTATATATCTTTGAAATCAACCAAAATATTATTTAAAATGTATTAAAATATTGCCTAAAAATGTGTATAAATATGAGAATATCAGGTGGGTGAGTAGGGAAATGTTTTTGATGTCGACAAACTCAACAATGAACATGATTAATTACTCCTACTACAAATAAAACAACTTTTCGACACATGATTTATCACACTTATTAAACCCTTCTCTATTTTCACCCTAACCATATCAAGGAAACATGTAAAGGAATCAAAAGGATACTGAGTCCTCATGATAGCATAATTCTCGTTTAACGTGTCACTGCGTCACATTGCTTCTTGAGTGGAAATTAGACATTGGGAGATTTTTGGAGCGAAAAAGAGGCAGAATGGTCTTCCTTTGAGTTGATACACAAAATTATACAAAAAAAGGTTAAGTCAATTGGACGCACCAGATCGGTCCATACTATTGGCAACACTCGTGTTCCTCCGACCAGATTCTGTATTTCCATTTTGCTCTTTCTATTTTCCAATGTATTTGCTCCTAAATCCCATTTCCAACAATTATTATACCTATTTCATGACATAACAAACATACACATGAAATTTAATTCTATAAAGATAGTCAAAGAGCTTAAATACTTTTTTTTATTATCCACTAGACTTTATAATAATTACATCACATTCTTTTAAGTTATATAAAATTTCATGTCCTTACAGAGGTAGGATGACAAATTTGTCATTATGATAAAACATTAATGAAATCTAAAATCTTTGTCTTTAGTCAAGAAAGAGCAATTCTTTTCGATAGAGAAATTAAAGAAATCTAAAGAATTCCAATTCCTTTGATTTTGTTAAACACAACTTATATAAATTTTACATTCCAATACCTCTAAATTCATTCAAAATCGTGAAGCAAACTCCACTTAATCCTTACAAACAAGTGCTTATATATAAGGTGGAACTAATTTGACATGTATGCTCAATTTTTAAAAATTAAGAATAACAACCTCTAATCAATCTGGATATAAAGTGTAAAATTAAAGAATAAAACATGGCATATCGAGTAAAATGCAAAAAGGAAGCTGGCAAAAGAGTTATTTCGGCTCGACTTCATGATACTAGACATTATTATTTGTAACATTCTACTTTTGATGTTATAATCTTTTCTTTTTTTAATTAAATTAATTTTTGTAAAAAAACTTAATAAAAAATAAAAAGTAATTGAATTAAATATGTCACACCCAAAAACCATAGTAAAAATTTTCATGTATGGATTAATGCATTGCAAGGTTTAGATTTGATTTTGTAGTTTTTGTGTAACGTCCCAAAAACCATAGTAAATATTTTTATTTTTAAAACTATTCAAAAATCTACAAGTTACACAAAATATAGTTTCAAAGCAAAAAAACTTGAATCAAAGTATCCCAAAATCATAATTCAGATGAAAATCTAGGATGATGTGTACGATCAAGCGTTCGCCTTGCCCATGATCTCTAAAGTACCTACAAATATAAAATCAAATTGTAAGCCAAAGCTGAGTGAGTTCCCCCAAAGTATCCCACACCACCAAAGAGATAACAATATGGATACATGAGCCTTCAACATGACTGGACTGCCTCGTATGGCCTATAACCTGTTTAGACCGCTCTTTGGGTCTTCGGCCTGACTGGACCACCTCATAAGACCTACAGCCTATCCCGACAGCCCTAGGTGTCTTGGCCTTCAGCACAAAGTAGGACCACATCAACCCAACAACCATAGCATGTTGACATGTACAACAAATATCAGGATACATAACGTAGTGGGCAGACACAAGTATAGCAAGGAATACTCACGTAAACCACTCGGCAGAAGCCTAACAATTACCTTAGCATCAGAACAACCAATCTAAACTTCTTAAAACCAAACCGAGACCAATCTTTAGTCAAATACTCAATTCTACCCATGTTTGACCAAAAGTCAAACCGGTCAAAAAGTCAACGGCCAAGTCCAGAAGGTCAATGATTAACTTATTCAAAGTTAACTTCATGTCATGACCATTCTGATGGATTTTATAGGTTACAAAAATCTTATTTTGGTGGAAAAACTTAAACCCTAAGTTCATGTGCAACCTAAAGGATTTATGTTCTCACTATGATTTTCAACAAACAATTAAATATCAAGAACCCTAAAAGTACATTGCTATTTTTGAAATTAAGAAAGGGATATTAGAAATTACATGCCTTTAGTTTGTTATAGCAAACAAACTAGTATTCCTTACTGATTGGTCTTTAAAAAACAAGCACTAGAAGTCTCGTGCCTCTAATGGTTAACACCTAAACTCTAGCAATTGGAGGCTTTAGACAATTAGTTTATTTAATTAATATTTAATCATACATAACACGACAAACAAGTGCTTAATCATGTCAATTTCATTTCAAATTTTGAACATGAACACGACACGACAAGACCTCGTGTTTTTTACGCTTGACTCGAACACAAATTCAAATTTTAGTTTTGTCACAATTTTGTTTTGTGTCATCTATTTTTATCGTGCCGTATCATAAATTGCTACCCTACTTGAATCTGCGGGCGTTACAATGTGGTGGGAAGAGTCATCATGATTGTTTTGACTAAGCATGACCACGTCACAATCAAGGGCTTTGTCACAATGCAACTTGTCGTTGACCCTTGACTTCTAACCGTTGACATTTGACTAGTTTGACTTTCAGTAAATTACTAGTAAGAGTATGTATTAGACCATTAAGTTAAGGCCAAAATGGACTTTTTCCCTAAAGAAGAAGGTTAAGAAGAGAATAGCTCGTTAGAAGACATATTTTCCCTAAAGAAGAAGGTTAAGAAGAGAAAATCCCGTTAGAAGAGATAGTAAGATTTGATACCTTAAATATTGAATTAGGGTTAATTGTCTGTGTGGATTATCATATCAACAATTGAGGTGAGTTCTCGCGAACTTACTTACTATGTAGATCATATATTGTGTGACAGTCAGACTAAAGACATACCTCTTGGAAGGAATCAAGTAGAATTAGGATCACAACAGACAATAACAGACCACTCAAAAGAAAGTGATCAATGTCGGGTCAATTAGAGATAGACCTATTGGAGGTAATCTAGTGGACTGTTGTCAGTTATGTTAGCATGCTAATATGTTCTTTGTGTTCAATTATGTGTTTACATTTAAGATTTAAAATGCATATCGTTGTATAGTGATAATGTAGACTTATAATTACTACTTTATGTTTACTTGCAGGTCCTTCAGGTCTGAAGGGCAAGGAGATGACATGATTGAGAGATCTAGATATTCTCGGGGCATGACTCCATGTTAAAACCGGGCTTCCGTTTGACATTGTTTTGTGATGCTATGTTTTACGTATATTATGGATTGAAACCTGTTTTGGAAATTTTATTCTCTAGTTTTCAAAAAAAAATTATAAATAGATTTTTGGGATGTTACAAAATATGAATAAATAAAATAATTATAGAAAATATAAAAATGCATTTATGTTAGTGGATTTAAAATTTCAAAGTCGTTAGAAAGATTTATTAGGATAAATCAATATGTTAGTGTTGAGGTACTCTTTTTTTTATCAAGTTTTAAAGAATGTGGTAACTTGTATTAAATTAGGTAAACTGTATATTAATCACCTAGTTATAAAAAATAAAAATTTAGAAGCTTAAGTTAAGTATCATAAGTTAGAAATGTGGATATATGTCCTTGAAAAATTGAAGATGTGGGGACTAAACAGTTAATTCTATTAAACTTAAAACACCTTCAAATATAAGGTAGTTATGACGAATGTTATTACCTTTGTCTTTTGTTGGGAGATTTGGCATTGCAAGGCATTGCATTTGTTGGGTGATTTGGCATTGCAGGAATGATTTGAGGCATTGTAGGAATGATTTGACCTTCAGCATCAAAGTCAACTTAATTTGTATTAGTTGATCATCCTGAGTTTTCAAGTGGTTATGTAATAGAACTAAACTAGGTCACTCCGTTAATTGGCTTACTTAATTAGTGCCATAATTCATTGTCTGCCATCTATAATGTCGGTGGCTAGTTCCTCTTGCTTCATGTTTCTCTAGCACCTTGCAATTTTTTAATAACGTATCTTTCTTGATGTTCAAAAAAGAAAAAGATAAACTTATATTATTAATTAAAATTATCGGCTACTTATCATTTCACTACAGTGGCGTAGCCAGGATCAAAGTAAAAGGGTATCCCAATTTTTTTCCCGGGGTGCTTGGGTTTCCCTGGTTCGGGAGCCAGGATCAAATTAAAAGGGTAAGGACTGAAACCCTAATCCCAACCGAATACAAAGACCCATAAGGCCTTAGGATTTCGTCTATGCTTCTAAAAGGGTTCTAAGGGCCGATTTCTACCTCCCTCTTCTCTCTCTATATCTCCTCCAATTGCTTGTGGTGTTTGTGAACCATTAGAGGTACTACACTTGTGGTACTTGCTTTCAAGACTTAGGGTTTGAAGATTTAAGTTGTTATTACAATATAACAACAAGAGGTATGCAATCTAACCTTCTTGGTTAATTTCAAAAATAATAATCATCAATAGGGTTTTATTATGTGTTCATAATGTTGTGTATCTAATAGTGAAAACATAGATCCAAATCTAGGGTTGCATGCACACATATGATTGTTTGTATAAAACCCATCAGTGGTATCAGAGACTTTGGTTGACTTGTTTTCAATTAGTTTTATACAATTGTATGAACTTAACATATTAGGGTTTATAGCCAATAAACCCTAGGAGGCTAGGATTTTCGAGATTAGGGTTTGCAAACCCTAATATGTAAAAGTTTGAATAAGATTTTCAAACCCTTTCCTTAAACCTTTAAATTTCGAAATCTAGGGTTTGTCTTAATCCCTTGATTTTCGAAATTGGCCTCCTTCCCAAGATAAGATCCTAATTTTTAGGGATTTGGATTATCTCATATCTTGTAATTATCCTTTAATTGTTATATATGGTAATTAAAGATTTTGGATTATCTTAACCTCATTTTCGAAATCTATAGAGATATTTAAGGGATTAGGATATCTTAAATATATAAATGGTAATTATCCTCATGATTTAGACAATCCCTTATGATTTAATAATTAAATTAATAGTCTAATTCAAGATAATTATTAAATGAAGAGTTTTAATATTTAAAATTTTAATTTAAATGTCTTAAATTCAAAAACAAAAAAAATTAAGTGAGATTAAAACCTAATTGTTTTGAAAAGTCTCAAAACTTGCCCTCAAGTTTTGGAATTTAAATTGTTGATTAAAAGTTAATTTTGAAAGTCTAAATTCCAAAACCCTAATTTTGAAAAGTTCAAATTAAACCCTTATGGTTTTATTAAATTAATTAAGTGTATAATTAAAAGAGAGTTAATAAATTCATAATGATTTTGGTTAATTAAAAGTATAACTTAAACCACCTAGTATTTTAAAAGTGTAAAATACACCCTTATACTATGTATAACATTAAAAGTTTAGTATTATATATGTATAACTAAAATGCTAGTCTTACCATTAGTAGGCCTCATTCACGAAGCCGATCTAAAAGGGGGGTATAAGGTTATGGCCTATAAAATGGTTATTTAATGGGTATCCACTCTTACCCACCGCTTCCTTGATTGGTGGAGGGTCGTTAGCCGAACGGGTAGGATACGACAATCCCTTCTTCATTAATAAGTATAATGAATCTATGTAAACTAACTAAACGCTTTTACAAATTCCCAATATTAGTTACTTTAGGTAAAAGTGAAATCGATGCAATCCCATGAAATTACACTTTGCACCCTTGCTAAGACGTTAGTGGAGCGTGTGTGGTTAACCGGCACACAAATTGGGTTCTAAGCAAAGGTGGCAAAGGGTGACTCAATGTTAGTCATAGTTCGATGGATCGTGTGTGGTTTACCGGCACATCGAATAGGTAACTGTAACAATGAGGGCACCATGTAGATTTTCATGGTTATTCACACCCACTTTGTGATTCTCGGCATCCCAGTCACAAACGAGAGGGGCATATCGAGATTTAAACATGCCATTGAAAAGTTCAATGAATCTCAAAGGAAATCTAGGAATTCTTAATACATTTAAAACTTAAGCCTTTATGTTTTTCTTGGTGAAGAATTAGTGAATCGTCATTCACTTACCTCCATATTATTTGCATGTTGGATTAGGGCATCCCTCTTCTAATGTGTAAATAATGTTGTTGGATCCTCGCCTTAATGTCTCATTTGGGTGTTTCATTAAGGATTCAATCAACTAACTTGAATTTTCTCCCGTTTTGTAGATGTACGACTCTAACCGTGGTCTTCCCGGATCCCAAGGAAAAGGTGTTCCTATTGAAAGTGATAGCTTGTTCCAAAGTAAAAGATCAATGTGGACTAGCTTGATCTCACTCCCTCCTCCTCCTCCCGTTGTTCTCCCCGACCCACAAGATCGAATATTTGAAAGGTTCAAGATCACCGAAACCCTATTGGAAATGGAACATGAAGATGGTAAGCCCGTGTGTGCTCACGTCCTAGGGATGAAATCACACATCGATAGGTTGATTATGTTGGGTGCGTCTTTCCCAAATAAGATGGCTGTGGATTGCGTTCTTCAGTCACTCCCTGAGTCATATGATAAATTCATAAGAGAGTATCATATGATGAACATTGATGCGACCCTCATTGACTTAACTTACATGCTTATTGCTGCTGAATCAAAAATGATTTGGCAAAGTAATGGAGCATATTTGTCTAGTGAATCAACCAGCCATGCTTCCGTGGACGTACTAGGAGAAGCCACATGTTTCTTCTGCCAAGGGAAAGGGAAATGGATACGAAGCTGCCCAAAGGAACTGAAGAGTCTAAGAGATGAGAGAGTCAAGAAGTATGGCTCTACTTCAGGTATAAAATCCACTAAATTCCTATTCTCTATACATAATGTGATAAGATTACATTTGCATGTTTTGCAGGATTAGAGAAAAGAGAGGAAGTTTGATGGAAGAGCAAGCTAAGTCTGATCATGAAGAAATGGATTAAGATAGCATGGATTCAAAGATCAGATTTTGAGCTTAGAAAGTTATGATAGATTTGTTAGGAGTATTTGATTACATAGTTTTTCAATTACATTTTTGCATTGTAAGGACATGTTTTTCCACTGATTTTATGAATAAAATAAATTTTGTTTTATCTTATTGTTTATCCTTACAATGGCGTATATGAAAAATTGATGTTTGTGTACTTCTAATATTAGCAAAATGGATTTGATTCTTAATTAAGTTGTTTTTGGTAGTGTCAAGAGTTTACCAAATAGGGAGAGTTTCTCATCGCCCAAGTTTCAAGTGGATAGGAACTTGGAATCGTGCAACAAGTATTGCATGATGAATGAAAACTATCACATTTGGGAAAGTTAGACTATTCTTTGAAAAAGTGTCAAGTGAAGGACTATGACATCAAGTACACAAAGTTGTGTGTTGATCAAGTCCACCATAAGAGTGACAAAGGTATTCGTCATGATTCACTAAAGTTTAGTGACTATAGTTATACTTATAAGATTGAGTATAATTCTGGATTGGTTAAAAGAGTTTCAATCAATAGCAAAACGAATAAGAAGAATCAGGTAGGCAGAAAGATAAAAGGTTTTTCTATTCTAAGAAGAAAGGAGAATACATTTTATTGTGTTTTATGATAAGACTTAATGATTAAGAACCATATCTCAATTGATCTTCTAAAGTGAATCTTAGTACAATTTGTATGTCTAAGAAAAAGGAATCGATAATTGTGGAAATGGTTAAATCAAGAAGTCAATCATACTTCGTTCCAATGTCAAGTCTTAGAGTTATACTCCAAGATTGTGAATTAAGTGATAAAACATTCAAAAGTGGAATTTGGAAAAAGGATTTACTTATTCTTGCACATTTGAAATTGGTAAGTCTTGGGTAAGACAAACACCAACTAGGACCAATCATGTGAAATGTTTTGTAAAACTACACTAACTCTTGAATATTTTTTTGTCAAGAAATGTTTCTTGACAAGAGAACCTTATATGTCAAGGAGTCAGTGGGAGTCTTGATGGTCTTGAAAGGTTTCAAGAACAAATAAATAATAGACCTTATCATTCATCACTAGCACACGACTTGAGGTTTACGACCCATCATGTTGACACTATTTTGTTTCTGTGCCATTTCGAAGTGAGTTGATTATGCAAGTGAGTTCTACGAGTTCTCAATGGACTGTATAGGGGCAAGGCACCTTGTTCAATGGAAAGTATATTGAAATGAAGGGGTGAACTGCTAAATAACTTGGAAGCAATGGTGGGACCCTTGATGGCAAGAAATTAAGAAGAACAAGCTCTATCCATAAGAGTTTGGATTTGTCACTAACATTATCTTGAGATTATGGTTATGACGAATTCACATGGATGGAAATGTATACACCACAAAATCTAAGTGTCATAAGGTTTCTCTCCTTCATGAAAATGTTTGTGAGGAAATGCTTTCACTAAGAGATATTTTGAAGATAGCATTATGTGATTTGGGTTTCTCAAATTCAACTTTGATTACGACATACCTCTTCATAGTTCGAATTGTGGGAAATGGCAAATAGGTCTGAACATTTTAGACTTATTAATATGAGTCCTAGAATCATTTAGACATATACATATGAGTTGTCCAAGGAAAAGTGTATGAGTTTGAGAAGCCTAGATAAAGTCTTATCAAAGCATCTGGTATTAGAAATATGAACTTAAGAAATTGTTTTCTAGAAGTTAAGCTGATTTATGAATACATGTCGAAGCTAGTGGGAGCATAAGTGTTATAATGGTAAAGAAATAATCATCATGTAAGTGGGAGCATGATTATTATGGTAAGTATTGCAAGTTAGCAATATTAATTATAGACAACAAGAGTTATACTTTGCAAAGTTGTAAGAGTTGAAAAGTTGTTTTTCTATAATTAAGGGAGAGGATATTGTACTTCGTTCAAAATCTAAAGCTTAGATTGAGAAATTTTAATAAATTTAGTCAAAGGATACATAGTGTATCATATCTTTATGTAAGACATTATGCATCGTGTCCCATACGCTTCGGGTAAAGGATCGATTGCAAGTGCTATAATATTTGACCATTGTAAATTTTTTTCCAAATGTCTAGCGCATTAAGAGAGAAAAAGGACAAGAATTGGTATTGATTAAGATAATTAAACAACTATCAAAGGACGATCTAAAGTTCGCTGAGGATTGGTCGCTTGTGAGTAGTTGGAAGTATGGTATTGAATGGACCATATTGACAGTATTATGAATAGATAAGATTCTATTAAGGATGAGTTGTAATATGGTAAATATGGAAATGTTTCCATAATTGGGTGTTGAAAATTAAGAATTTATGTCTAGATTAGAAAATTTTATGCAAAATGATGTTCAAAGGAATGTACTTTGAGTGAGAGACATCACATCTATAAAATTGTTTTGTAACAATTTTGATAGAGTACCTTGTGATTTCGTTGGTTGAGTCTTTGTGATTTTCGGGTCGTGACTTCACAAGAGGATCATTGCATAAAATGTTAGAATTTGATATTCTTGCACATATGATAAGAATTGGGAATTGTGAAATGAGGATGATTGAACATGTGTTCATTTGATCTATTTCACAAAGTATAGACCATAGGAAACCAAAGTGTGAATGCCTTGAGCATGGGACAATTGTGGTTATGATTCGAGTTATAAAGTTGATTATCTGAAATGTTAAACAATGGATAATGAGTAATCAATATGGTAATCAAATAAAAAGGTGTTTTATTTATACTCAAGGGTTTGGGACCATATAAGATTAAGTATTATCATTGTGTTTCTCTATGAATTTAGTAAGAATAATCGAATTATTCAAACGGTCTGCAGTCGTTCATATGTTGTAAGTAGGTATGAATGAAGACTGTCATGAATTGGTTTGTAGATTGTCTAAAGCGTATTAAGCATAGAAAAGGTTTGCTGCAACGTTCATGAGTGCTTATGAATATGATTTTGAGCATTGGATTAAACCCATGCTCACTTGGATCGCTTCATGGATTATATCACGAGCGATTGGTGAGACGATAATATCTTGTATTCTTGAAACCGAGATGTGTGAGTTGTATCTTGCGAATCGGTTACACATTGATAATATGTAAACACACCCGTAACTTGGTGTCGTAAAACATATTGTTGTGTGCGATTTGGTGAGTGAGTGCAAGCAAACATTGAGTCGAAGTTTATCCGTTCCTTTTACCCAAAGTGGGATAAAAGCGATATCTGTGGACCCCTCGATGATTTAGTGATGACGAACGTAAATGCTCGGTCGGGCTAGGGCTAATTTGATTTGTTCAATTAGCCAGTCGTTGTAAATCGGAAATCGAGAAACAACATATAGACTGAGAGAATGATTTCTATCCATGTCTTGTGTCTATATGATATCTAGAATGGAGGAATATATGATCCCTTATCTAAAGGACAGGTTACTGATGAGATCAGAGTTCGAAAGCATCTTTGAGAGCTACGATTGCTAATCGAGTTGTACTTTCATTTGTGGTTACTAAACTTATCCAAGTGGGAGACTGTTAGATTAGTGTCTAAGCCCGTAACCATATTTGGTAAGTACTTGACCCGATTGTGCATGGTCCTTTTGGGTTGCCTTCACCAAAGCAACATGACTGGAGAAATAATAGAGAAAGAGGTTATTATGATTTATTAGTATGTTATAAGAATAATATATTAAAGGAGAAATCATATTTATTTAATTAATATTGGTCAATAATTAATTAGGAATTAATTTTGTGATCAAGTGTAATTAATTAAACTAGAGGGGCTGAATTGTAATTATGTGATAGTTGAAAAATAGGGCAATGGTTATCCTTGTTAAAGGATGGATGAATTTAAGGATAAGGATATCCTTAAAATCGTCCAAGGTCCAAGAGATAAGGGTTTTTCAAGGCTTATCTTATGGTTGTTTGATGAGCAAGTAACTGGATAAGGATAAGGATTGAAACCATAATCCCAACCCTATATAAAGACCCCTAAGGCCTTAGGATTTCGTCTATGCTTCTAAAAGGGTTCTAAGGGCCAATTTCTACCTCCCTCTTCTCTCTATATATCTCCTCCAATTGCTTGTGGTGTTTGTGAGCCATTAGAGGTACTACACTTGTGGTACTTGCTTTCAAGACTTAGGGTTTGATTGTTATTACAATATAACAACAAGAGGTATGCAATCTAACCTTCTTGGTTAATTTCAAAAATAATAATCATCAATAGGGTTTTATTATATGTTCATAATGTTGTGTATCTAATAGTGAAAACATAGATCCAAATCTAGGGTTGCATGCACAGATATGATTGTTTGTATAAAACCCATTAGAGTCACCGGACTTATCTGGGCTACGTCCAGCGTAGGGCTGTATGCCCAGCGTACCCCGATGCATGCACCACCTCGGACTCAAGAGTTCTGATGATGTAAGCAATGGCGATTTCTGAGGTGTACGCCCTGCGTAGAGCATTACGCCCAGCATAATGCGAGGCCTCAGCCTCCTATAAAAGGGCATGCGAGGGCAGCCAAATTCTCTTCTCTTTCTCCCGTTTTGCATCGTTTTGCGTGCTAGAAATATCCCGAAGCCCTGGTATTGATCCCAAGCCCCGAGGCATGTCCTGAATCCCTGAAGATCCCGAGAAGTAAGATTCCCAAGCCGAAGCTCTGCCAGCGAGAAGCCCGGTTTTTGTGAAGATCTTCCAGATCTACCGAAGAATACTACTTCTGCAAGTCGTAGTGATGTCCGATCATCTTCTGATCAAGTGAGTGTGTGGTTACTTTCTTCTAACGCATAATTATGAAGTATTTTATATAAAATACGTGTTATGTGTATATTTTGTTGTTATATGTGTGAATGCATATTCATTTTCTTCTATCTCATAGATCTGATTTATTCTCTATGAAATACGTGTTGTGTGTGTGTGCCTCATCTGTTATGTGGAATATGTATTGATTGAACATGTTATACAGGTTTTAAACTATGTATAAAAATATATATTTTTATCTACTAATATGTTGGGTAGAACATGGGTAGATAGTTAATGTGTGATAAACAAATGAGAGGCCTCGATGTTGTTGATGTTGACCTAGTCATCTAGCGGAGTATGGATGATGACCACGGACTCTTTCTAGACAGTCCAGTGAAATGGTAGCAGGTTCATAACCTGTAGGTGTTGTGAACGATGTGTTCACCGGTGTACTCTATCCCCCTCATGGTTGCCTTTAGGATATCTATTGTTGAGGAAACCCCTTAGCAGTAATGTCCGTCTCGGTGAAAATCCTAGATTAGGTCCTTTGAGATAGATGTTGTTTTAGGGACATAAAGTGAGGATAACGAGAATGGGTAATCGGGTTATTGTTGGTTGGTGAAATTAAATATAATTATTTATTGTGGGTTGAAAACCCTTTATGCTCACCAGGCTCCCAAGCCTGACCCATTTAGTTTATTTGTATTACAAGTAGTGGCGCGAGGGCATAATATGGATGAATCATCAAGTTGTTTTGTTTACAAGTTTGTATATGTATATATTTGTTGAATGACTTGTAATGTTATCGTTTATGCTTTATGGTCTTTATCGGAATATGACATCCCAAGTTTTGATTATATAATGAAAATGCATCTCTTGATGAAATGCTTTGATAAATATTATCTTATCATATTTTGTTTTTGGGAACAAATTCCGCAACTCTTTTAAATCAAAAGGATTTACACTGAAAATATTTTAAAAAGCATAAATGAAATCGGTCTTTTCTGGCCGCGATTTTGGGGATGTCACAGTTGGTATCAGAGCATGAGTTTAAGCGAACTAGGAATTTGTAGGGTTTCTAGACTTAAACTTAGAATGCTAAGTGAAGGTTGTTAGATGTGTGCCTGTTATATTTCAGACACGAGCACTAGTTTATTTTAGGAAAGTTGCCTAAAATGCTTTGATGTGCTAAATGCTATATGTTTCCATATATGATATTATTTGTTCGGATCTATGGTCTGTTGCCGACCGGATCTGGAAACCTTATGTGTTTAGGATTCTGAGCGTATGTCTACGGTATTAAAACTAGCATGTAAACGTTTCAGAGTAATAAGGATGATTTGAATATCTATCGTGAATGAGGATCTAATTTCACCTTATTCGGTGTATAGATAAAAAATGGTGAGAACACGGAGTGGTGTTGGAAACGCGAATGAAAACATTAATCAACCACAAGTGATTGAGCAAATACCTGTTGTAGCAGCAACACCAGAACCAATAACAAAGGATGGGGTGCAAGCCATGATTCGGGCTATGTTAGCCGAACAAAGGGATGAAATGCGACAAATGTTGCATGATAATAGGGACGAACCTATCATACCCATCGAGGAACCTGAATTGATTCCCAAGAAATCAGAGGAAGGGAACAATAGTCGCATTATGAGTCAAGTTGGGACTCAAGGAGAATGGAGGAACGACCTAGAAAGGAGAAACAACAAGGATGGGTGAATGTACAAAAATTTCTTGGGCGCCAAGCCGCCAAGTCTTTCTGGAAGCCCAAAGCCTGTTGAGATTGTGGATTGGATCTCCGAAATGGAGATGGTACTTGAAAGTTGCGACTGTAGCAACAAATAGAAGACTGTCTTTGCAGTTAGACAACTGAAGACTGGAGTCTTGAGTTGGTGGAAGTTGTTGGCAGATACTATGCAATGAGGAGAAGCCCTGAAAATGTCATGGGAGGAGTTCTTGGAACAGTTAAGGGTGTGGTATTGTTCAGAGATAGATCTGATTGATGTAAACAATGAGTTCCAAAACTTGAAGAAGGGGAGGATGAGCATAGATGACTATGCTACAACATTTACTAAGAAGATGAAGTTATTTCCGTACCTAGTGCCAACGGAACTCTCAAAGATTGAGAGGTTCACTAATGGACTGCCTGCCGACTTTGGCCCAACAGTCAAGATGGCAACCACTCAGAAAACAGCTATTCGAGCAGCTAAGAATGTGGAGGCCCAGTAGAAGGAAAAGGGCCTGGAAAGGATAAAGGTTGGTGAAAAGAGGAAATTCGATGGACCTTTAGGGTCCAACAAGAAAAACAAGTTCTCGAAGTCTGGTTCGAGAGGAGGAGGAGGCGAAGCGAAATGGTGCGACAAATGTAAGAAGAAGCATCATGGAAAATGTGAGGTAGTGGCCACATGTTTTAAATGTGGACAACCAGGGCACTATGCTAACGAATGCACACTTACCAAGAAAGTTTGCTATGGTTGCGGTGAGGAGGGTCACATCTCAATGGATTGCCCGAAGAAGAAGGAGGCAACTAGACCCAATATTCCACCAAAGCCAAAGGCGAGAGCATTCCAGATGACACTGGAAGCTGCTAAAGATGAAACTGATGTCGCTTCAGGTACCTTTTTTGTAAACAAATTATCTGCCCAAATTTTATTTGATTCTGGAGCCAACTACTCCTTTATTTCACATGAATTTGGTAGAACACTAGCTTTGCCTGTCGATAGACTAGATAAAGCTTTATTAGTCGAAGTTGCTAGTGGAAAGTTTGTACATGTTAGCCATCATATGAAAAACATCTTAATTGAATTAAATGGGAATAAGTTCCACGAGGAATTATTGCTTATTTAACTAAACGGCTTCGACATCGTACTTGAAATGAATTGGCTTAGCGCCAATGACGCCGAAATATTGTGCAAGAAGAAGATAGTCAAAGTAAACCCATCTGGGAAAGAGTCGTTTATGGTGTATGGAGATAAACACAGAGTAAATTCTGGAATCATTTCATTGATGAAAGCCAAAAAGTGTTTGGCCAAAGGATGTACATCGTATCTAGCATTCGTGATCGATGCTAAGAAGGAGAAAAAGGTGATGCAGAGCATTCCTATCGTGTGTGAATATTCGGAAGTATTTCCCGAAGATCTTCCTGGATTACTGCCTCATAGACAAGTGGAGTTTAGAATAGACTTGTTACCAGGGACGACACCAATAGCAAAAGCACCTTACCGATTAGCACCGATAGAGATGAAGGAGCTAATGATGCAACTTCAGGAATTATTGGACAAGGGTTTCATTAGACCTAGTTCATCACTCTGGGGAGCTCTAATGTTATTCGTGAAGAAGAAAGATGGAAGTATAAGAATGTGCATCGATTACAGAGAGCTGAAAAAGGCAACAATAAAGAATAGATATCCGTTGCCGAGGATTGATGACCTGTTCGATCAACTATAAGGTTCAAGTTATTTTTCAAAGATCAATCTTAGGTCAGAATATCATCAGTTGAAAGTAAGAGAGCAAGATATAGAGAAGACTGCATTTAGAACACGATATGGGCACTACGAGTTTTTGGTTATGTCATTTAGACTAACCAATGCTCCAACATCATTCATGGATTTAAAGAACAGGGTTTGTAATCCGTTCCTAGATAAATCTGTGATAGTGTTCATAGATGACATTCTGATTTACTCGAAAAGCTAAGAGGAGCATGGCAGACACTTGCGAGAAGTGTTAGAAGTATTGAAAAAGGAGAAGTTGTATGCAAAGTTCTCCAAATGTGATTTTTGGATTCGAGAAGTCTAATTCTTGGGTCACGTGGTCAACCAAGAAGGGATAATGGTTGATCCAGCGAAGATCGAAGCTGTGATGAAGTGGGAACAACCGAAAAGTCCTACGGAGATCCGAAGCTTTTTGGGATTAGTCGGATATTACTGAAGGTTTATCCAAGGCTTTTCTTCGACCGCTACTCCATTAACAGCTTTGACTCACAAAGGAGCTACTTATGTTTGGAATGATAAGCATAAAGAAGCATTCGAGAAGCTAAAGAAGAAGCTATGCGAGGCACCGATACTTTCTCTACCCGATGGAGTTGAAGAATTCGCTGTTTATAGCGATGCATCTGGGGTTGGATTGGGTTGTGTTTTGACCCAAAGAGAAAGATGATAGCATATGCATCTCGACAGTTGAAGGAGCATGAAAAGAACTACCCTACTCATGATTTGGAGTTGGCAGCCGTAGTTTTCGCTCTGAAAATAAGGAGGCACTACCTCTATGGCATGAAGTGCAAACTTTTCACTGATCATAAGAGTCTCCAATATCTCTTTAATAAAAAAAATTGAATATGAGGCAACGAAGCTAGCTAGAATTACTTAAGTACTACAATTGTGAGATACTTTACCACCCCGGTAAAGCAAATGTTGTTGTTGATGCTCTCAGTCGGAAAGTCAACCTTGAAAGGAAAAGGCCAAGAGCGTTGAGAATTGAAGTTGTCTTGACAATTGTGGAAAGTATAAAGAAAGCTCAAGAGGAAGCTTCTAAGAAGAATGACCGAAAGGAGGAACGTTTGGCCAAAACGTTGGTGTTCGGTATAAACAGTCATGGACTGAAGGTGTTCCAAGATCGGATTTGGATACCTAAGGCAGGAGGAGTCAGAGATCTTGTGATGGAAGAAACTCACAAGACCATGTACTCGATTCATCCCGGTAGCACTAAAATGTATAGGGACCTGAAACCCTACTACTGGTGGCCAACGATGAAGCTTGATGTTACAAAGTATGTGGCTGAGTGTGTGACTTGTGCGAGAGTAAAGACACAACATCAGAAACCGTACGGGAGTGTAGAACCTTTTCATGTGCCTATGGGTAAGTCGGAAGACATTGTTATGGATTGTGTCACTAAACTTCCCAGAACAAAAAATGGTCACGACATGATTTGGGTGGTCGTTGATCGATTCACTAAGAGTGCGCATTTTATAGCAGCCAATGAGAAATGGTCTATGGAAAAGCTTACGAATTCTTATGTGAAGGAAATTGTGAGGCTTCACGGTGTTCCGTTAACGATTGTGTCAGATCGTGACATCCGTTTCACCTCACGATTTTGGAAAAGTCTACAAGAGGAATTGGGTACCAAGTTGTGTTTAAGTATAGCTTACCATCCACAGACTGATGGTCAGAGCGAACGGACGATACAAACACTTGAAGATATGCTGAGAGCATGTACCCTAGAATTCCAAGGTAATTGGGATGAACATTTACCTTTGGTAGAATTTTCCTACAATAATAGTTTCCACTCGAGCGTTAAGATGGCAGCTTATCAAGCTTTGTACGGATAGAAGTGTCGTACGCCATCTTGTTGGCTTGAGGCTGGGGAAAAGCAGTTTATGGGACCCGAGATGGTTCATCAAACTGCTGAAAAGTTGAAAATAATTAGGGAAAGAATGTTAGCAGCTCAGGATCGTCAAAAGAGCTATACTGACAACAAGCGAAGACCGATGACTTTTGAAGTTGGAGATTTGGTTTTGCTTAAAGTCTCGCCGTGGAAGGGACTTATAAGATTTGGTATAAGGGGAAAATTAAGTCCAAGGTTTATTGGACCGTTTAAAGTTCTTCAGAGGATTGGGAACCAAGCTTACAAGCTCGAACTACCAGAAGAACTGAATGGAATTCACAACACTTTCCATGTGTGTTATTTGAGGAAGTTCACGGGAAAAGTTCCTGACCTGATTCCACTTTTGGAGTTGAGAATCAATGAGAACAAAAGGTTGATTAAAGAACCAGAGACAATCATTGACCAAAAGACTAAGAAGTTGCGATGCAAGATGGTCAAGTTAGTGCTTGTCCGATGGAAAGAAACGAATGGGCCAAATCTCACCTAGGATACGGAAAGTGACATGATGAGTCGCTACCCGCATTTGTTTGTTGATGTGTGATTCCGGAGAGGGAATCATTCTAAGGTGGAGAGAATGGTAACACCCGTGTTTCTGGGCTTGTCATTAATAGCGATGTAATAGTCTAGGTTAACTTTTGTAACCCATAATAAGAACGTATTATTTGAGTATTATGTGTTTTGTGCTTAAGTGTTTAATTATGTGATTTGATTTAATTAAGAATAAAATAAGCGTCAAAATTTAAGTGTAAAATAAACCCGATATTTTTACATAATTTTGTAGTAGTTGAAATGAGGTTTCCGAATATATAAAGAATGCCGAAATCCGAGTTATAACGAAGAAGTTATGATCTGTCGAAGTTTCGCGACAGAACCGGCAACGCTGAATGACGTAAAAAGTGAATTTACGTTAGAATGATATTTAGCCCTAGTGATCTAAACGAATGTTGTAGAGTTCATTAAACCAAGAGCATGCATAAAAAGAACGCCCAAATCTGACTTCGTATGAGGAAGTTTTGATTTTCGAAGTTTCGATTTAGTAGTATGCAGCTCGAATACCCGATTCGAGGTCGAGTAATTGTTGGTTGAAACAATCTAAATGAGAATCGAAGAACTCGTTGATAGTAGTGCATTGGTGAAAAGACAAACGAAAACGGACGTCATATGAAGAAGTTATGAATTTATAACGGAGTTTTCCTGTCCCGACCTACTAAAAATAAATAATAAAAATAAAATTCAAAACTAGCCGACGGAGTCTAAATGAAAGTTGTAGAGCGTAGTCTCACCTACGCGTGGATATAAAGAACGTCGGAAACGGAGTTCGTATGAAGAAGATATGAATTTTTGAAGTTTATTAAATAATTAAAATATAAATTTAATTAATTATTAAATCCGACATTATCCGAAGGGGAGTCACCGGACTTATATGGGTTACACGTAACGTAGGGATGTACGCCCAGCTTATCCCGATGCATGCACCGCCTCAGACTCAAGAGTTCCGATGACGTAAGCGATGGCGATTTCTGAGGCGTACGCCCCGCGTAGAGCATTACGCCCAGCGTAATGCGAGGCCTCAGCCTCCTATAAAAGGGCATGTGAGGGTAGCCAAATTCTTTTGCCAAAATCTCTTCTCCCGTTTTGCATCGTTTTGCGTGCTAGAAATATCTCGAAGCCCCGGTATTGATCCCGATCCCCGAAGCCCCGAAGATCCCGAAAAGTGAGATTCCCGAGCCGAAGCTCTGCCTGCGAGAAGCCCGGTTTTTGCGAAGATCTTCCAGCTCTACCGAAGAATACTACTTCTGCAAGTCGTAGTGCTATCCGATCATCTTCTGATCAAGTGAGTCTGTGGTTAATTTCTTCTAACGCATATTTATGAAGTATTTTATATAAAATATGTGTTACGTGTATATTTTGTTGTTATATGTGTGAATGTATATTCACTTTCTTCTATCTCATAGATCTAATTTATTCTCTATGAAATATGTGTTATGTGTGTGTGTGCCTCATCTGTTATGTGGAATATGTATTGATTGAACATGTTATACAGATTTTAAACTATGTATAAATATATATATTTTTATCTACTAATATGTTGGGTAGAACATGGGTAGATAGTTGATGTGTGATAAACAGATGAGAGGCCTCGATGTTGTTGATGTTGACCTAATCATCTAGTGGAGTATGGATGACGACCACAGACTCTTTCTAGACAGTCTAGTGAAACGCTAGCAGGTTCATAACCTGTAGGTGTTGTGAACGATGTGTTCACCGATGTACTCTATCCCCCTCATGGTTGCCTTTAAGATATCTATTGTTGAGGAAACCCCTTAGCAGTAATGTCCGTCCCGATGAAAATCCTAGATTAGGTCCCTTGAGATAGAGGTTGTTTTAGGGACATAAAGTGAGGATAACGGGAATGGGTAATCGGGTTATTGTTGGTTGGTGAAATTAAATAAAATTATTTATTGTGGGTTGAAAACCCTATATGCTCACCAGGCTCCCAAGCCTGACCCATTTAGTTTATTTGTATTACAGGTAGTGGTGCAAGGGCATAAGATGGATGAATCATCAAGTTGTTTTGCTTACAAGTCTGTATATGTATATATTTGTTGAATGACTTGTAATGTTATCGTTTATGCTTTATGGTCTGTATCGGAACATGATAGGCCGAGTTTTGATTATATAATGAAAATGCATCTTTTGATGAAATGCTTTGATAAATATTATCTTTTCATATTTTGTTTTTGGGAACAAATTCTGCAACTCTTTTAAATCAAAAGGATTTACTCTGAAAATATTTCAAAAAGCATAAATGAAATCGGTATTTTATGGCTGAGATTTTGCGGATGTCACAGTAAGAGCGTGAGTTGATTGAGAAATCGGAGTCTGCAGTGCAAGGGGTTTGTTCTGAAGCGTATACTGTAGTAGGCTTCGAGGACGAAGCCTAATTTAAGTGGGGGAGAGTTGTAACACCCCAAATTGCAGAGGTGCTATTAAAGAAAGGGACTCGATGAGTAGGCATGCTTACTCGCTAAGTCGGAGCGGGATTTGTCACTGGTTTAAGTGGCCAAGTCGCCGAGTCGGCGGCTTGCACTCAAGGAGTTGGTGCTGACGGGAGAAAACCCTAATCCCGGGGGGTTATACCCTATATAATGCACATTATAACCCACCCTCGGCCTCTTTGCTACCCTTTTAAGATCTAGAAGCCCTAATTTCGTTGTGAGAAGACTTGGAAGCAAATTGGTGTGATTTGTGAAGGGATCTTGAAGATCAAGAAGCTTGGATCAAGGAGACTTGAAGAGATCCGGATTATACTTCAGTGGGAGGTCATTTTGGAGGTAAGGAATCGTTATCCTTTGGCCTTCTCCTTTCTAGTTCCATTTTCATGGAGTTTTAGGGTTTGGTTGGAGAAATATTGATGAGATCTTGAAGCATGAGTTAGATCTGGAGTTGAAACTCCAGATCTGACTTCTATATGGATCATTGATGCAGAAAGCCTTTTTAGTTGTTATGTTAAAGCCTTTCCCCAAGAGCTAAGTCCCTTTCTAGCTTGGTTTTTGGTATTATGGGGCAAGAAGCACGTAAAGGTAGCAACTGTATGTTGCTAATGGACCTTAGAGACCCAAATCTATTGTTTGGAGCAAAGGAGTAGCTCTGTGACTTGAGATTATGGGAATGTACGTATGGACTCGGTGAGTCTGGGAGATGACTCGGCGAGTTGGTCTAGAGATCAGACATCGAGTCATGTAGTAACTCGGCTAGTCGCATGGGTAACTCGGCGAGTCTTATGATGATGAGCTTGGACTCGACGAGTTAGAAGAACAACTCGGTGAGTCTATTAAAGATTGTCATAAACTCGACGAGTATGCTCGCAGAACCTAACCTCTTTCAGTTAAAGCCTTGGATTAATGATTCGGTTAGGGACTCAGTGAGTTGGTCAGGATGGAACTTAAAGATCGTTGGACTCGACGAGTCTTGGGGCGTTTCGGTGAGTTAAGTCGTGCTATAAGAGTTTTCTTAATATGAGAACTCAGCGAGTCGACGGGTTGACTCGGTGAGTAGAGTTAATCAGGAAGGTTGACTTTGGTTGAGGACTTTAACTTTGACCTTCAGGGGTATTATGGTAAATTGGATATTATGTCAATGGTTATTAATAGATATAGGTGTTAGATATTAAAATGTTTGACAAATGAATTTTTATTTTTGACCTATTAGTTTTAGGGTCTTTCGGATTTTAAACCCTAAGACTATAAATAGTTTAGGTCGTTTTTTTATTTTTGAGAGAGTCACCTTTTTCTTTATAATTTTCATTTTTCTTATTCACAGAGAAAGTGAGAGTTCATCTTTTTCATGTGAATGTTCTCCATTGTAATCAGATCTGATGATCATATGAATGAAGAAATATTTCACTGATTTCTTGTTTATATGAGATTGATTCATCTATTGTTCTTAGTTTCCGCATTGTTATCTCATATTGTGTGAATCTGGGTTCCAACAATTGGTATCAGAGCTTGATCTTGAAGAATCATCTGTTCTTTCAAGTTTTAAAGATCAGAGGTGACATATTTTGGCACTTGAATGTTTCTCACGTATCTGGTGTAAGTTCTTTTGTTATCCATTGATTTATACTTGAAAAATTGTTATATCTATATCAGATCTGAAAGATTTATGAAGAAACATTCCAGATTTGAAGAGTTTTTGAATACTTTTTTCAAGATCTATGTTTCTCTCATTAGATCTACACTCATTCTCTTTGGAATCTGTTTTTACTAAAGATTCTTATTCAGATCTGATATTTATCATGATTTCAATACGTGGTTATCCACATTTTTATCAAGAAAGTCATCCACATCTGTTTAAAGAGATATCATATCCTGAAAGAAGTACTCGTTTCCCTCAAGGTGTAGTCTGTAGTGCTCTGGATTTATATAGTGCAATGTCGGTAGAATGGATTAATTATGATACAAAGGTATCACATGATAAAAATACATTGATGTAAGACCCCGAGATTCAGGTACATTTATTTCACCCTTATTCTTTATCATTGGTCATGATTGGTCCTTGAGTGGAGAAAGCCTTGCAAGTTAGTACGATGGGCGTACCAGAGGGGTACGCTGCGCGTACTCATGCGCTTATTTTGGACGCGGAGTCGCTAGGTACGTTGGGCGTACCCATAGTTACGCCGGGCGTACCCAGGCCAGATGCAAAACCCTAATAAGACTTGTGCACTATTTAAAGGATGTTAAGGCTCATTTCTCAGCCTCCATATCAGTGAGTAAAACCCTAAGAGAGAGCCTTCCATCGTCCTTAGTGAGTGTGTGTGTTCTTGGAGCTAATAGTGCCTTGGTGTGTTATTGAAGAAGGAAGAAAGGAGCTTGTGGAGACTAAAAGCTTGAAGTGTAAGTTTGGATCTGAGATCTACAGAGAAAGGAGTTGCATTTAGAGGTATAAAGTTCAAAACTTTCCTCTTCTTTTTGGTTGTTGTTGCATGTGCTATTTCTAGGGTTAAAAACCCTAAAGGTGTAGACTTTATGAGTGTAAGGTGCTCCATGGTTCGAGATTTGTCCCTTTTCAGTAGTATTTGTGGTCTAGATCCATAAAGTCCCCATCTTGGTCGCTGATATGAGGTCATGCTTGAGTTCTATGCTTTCTAGGGTTAGAGAATGAAATGTTTTGGATGCTAGTGACTTATTCAGCCATGCAAGGGCTTAAAGTCATCTACTTTATGGTTTTGGAGCCTTAGAAATGGTCACATCTAAAAGTTGGACGTGGGTCTTAACTGTTTAAGACCCCAAGAGCTGAAGGATTGAAATTGGGTATTACGCCGGGCGTAATTCCAGTACGCGTAGCGTAGGGGGTGGCGCACCCTGATCCTATGAAGTTATCGGTTACGCCCAGCGTACATGTTTGGTACGCGCAGCGTAACCCGAAGGGTTGACTTTTGTTGACTTTTACGGTTTGGTCAACTTTAGGGTATTTGAGCCATGTGAGGGGTAAAATGGTCTTTTACCCTCATGAGAGTATTAAGAGAAGGGATGGTCTAGCCTTGGGAAATGCGTTGATATCGAGTACTTATTTCATATGATTAGGCGGAGGCTAGGTCTTATCCCAAGGAGTCCGAGATTTACGAGTTACCGGGCTACACGAGGTGAGTCTTCTCACTATACGTTACCTAGAGTGGTATTTATGTGGACTGGAGGGTCTTATGTGTTATGTAGGAGATTATGTGAATCTATGTGCTATGTGATATTTGTATGCTATATGATTGTGTAAACCGGACCTGAAGGTCCAACGATACAGACCAGACCAGAGGGTCCAACGATTTAGACTGGGCCGGAGGGCCCAACGAACTACAGGACTGGAGGGTTCCACCGAGACACATCGACCGGAGGGTCGTACAGTAGCCTCGAGTGGCATATGTGTTGTATGTGGTATTTTGGGGAACTCACTAAGTTTTATGCTTACAGTTGTTGTGTTTTGTGTCTCAGGTACTAGCGAGGACCGTGGGAAGGCGCTGGCGTGACCCGTACACATTAGAGAAATGATTTGATTTCATGTGATCTTGGGAAATGTTATATTTTGATAACTATTGTTGAATACTTCAGAAAATGTTTTTGCTTAATTTTGGTTGTTGAAAAATGAAAATTTTGTTTTAAAAATCTCGTCGTTACATTTAGTGTTGTAAAAGCCATTTCCTTAAGCAAGTGAAGAACAAGGAAGCTGGTGGACTGAAGGAGGAGATATAGATCTGGAGTTATTGCTTCACTTCAGGCTTCTTGGAGGTATAAAGTTCATGGCTTTACTTAAGGGTGCATAGATCTAGTTTTGGAGTCATTTTGGGTCTCGATATTTGATCTTTATGATGGAATCTCGTTTTTGAGCCTAGGATTGCCACCCTCAAAGCTAAAAGTATTCCATAAGCAGTAAAGTTTCGAACTTGTTGGTCCACTCATAATCATGCATGAGAGCTAGCCCTCTTTATGAAAGTAGAGGATCATTGTTGGAGTTTGAGTTGTTTGGGGCCAAGTAAAGTCACCAAGTTAGTGACTTTACGGAATAAGACGTGGAAAAGAACCTGGATCCGAGTTTGTAGCCTGTGGAGTGAAGTAATAAGCACCTAATGGAAAAAGGAATTAACAGGAGGATTACGGTGAGCGTACGTGCAGGTACGCCCAACATACTCGCCATCAGGTCAGTACGCCTAGCGTATATAGGGGTACGCCCCACGTACTCTGTCTGTATTGGGCTTTGTGTATTGGGCCATGCTTTGGATCATGCTTTGGGTCATTGGACTGGTGGGCCATCAGGAGTCAATTATGTTTGGCCCAATAGAGAAAATTCAGCCAGTAATGGGCTACTAGTAGGCTTGGGAAGCTTACTTAGTTTTGGGCCTTAGTTGTGGGCTTTAGATATGGACCAAGTTGGACTAGGGGTAGAATGGTCATTTTACCCTAAGATGGATTAATGTATTGGACTAAGTGATATTTGGTGTTGTTAGCTCGGGAAGACGAAGGAGCAGCAATTCGGGAATTAGCACATAGCAGCTAGAGGGATATCAACAAGGGTTCAACAGTGCAAGGTGAGTCTCCTCATTGTGTAAATGGGTCTACGACCACAATGCCGACCCATGTAGTTTATGAGTAGGAAGATCCAGGGGTTAGCCCTAGGCACTATATGCTAGTAGGTGATTCCAGATTAAGGTCCGATGCCGGGCGGGTGCCCGAGGAATTTTGCATGATAATTTATACTTGTTGTCTGTGTGATACTTGTATGTGCTTGGTGGGGAGGTGGGTGTGGGCGAGGTCCCATACCCCACCATTAACAGAGTGTGGACGGGGTTCCATATCTCACTAGTAGCAGGACAGGGGTGAGGCCTTAGGACAGTAATGCATCAGGGTATGTTTAGTTTATGTGTTATGTGCTATGGTTATATGTTTGCATGTGTTTAGCAGGCGAGGCCCAGAGACAGGTGGGGCCTAAAGAAAAACAGGGCTCGAAGCTAGGCGGGGCCCGATGTAGCGGGCGAGGCCTGAGGTGGCAGGCGTGGCCCAGTGCTTGCAGTATGTGATTATGCATGGTATGTGGTAGGTTGGGGAACTTACTAAGCTTCATGCTTTTAGTTTTCACTTTTGGTTTTAGGTACTTCCGGTACCGGAGGGAAGAGCTCGGGGTGATAGCATGACATACATCAGCCTGAGATGTTTACTCTGATAAAATAAAATAATGTTTTAGACACGATACTCTGATGTGATATGTTTTGAATGAATTGTTGGTACTTATGGTTTTATTATTAAATTAAAATGAAGTTTTTGGGGTCGTGTTTTTTGGGGACGTTACATAATAACTATTTTTATACATCACACTTTGATGGGCTTGGGAATGAATGATTGGTGGTTTTGATTGGCTTAAAGGCATGAACTTTTATTTAGTATTATTGGGACTTTGCATAAACCCGTCTGGTGACCGATTCTCGGTTCAACTGTCGATTCAACCGAAAAAATTTCGTACATATGACGGTGGTATGTGTCGATCTTCGAGTTGTGTACACTCTTAAAATGTTCAATTTTCTTTGGAAATGTGTTTTTTTAAAACTGTTTAAGTAAAATCCAACCATACAAGTCCAATAAATCGGTTCAAACAATTTTTTACTGGTTCTTTACACATGTTTAACTCGGTTTTTGAAAAATCGTCCGGTTCGATCCGATCTAGAAATTGACACAAAACCGGTCCTTATTGAACCGCTCTTGTTTCCGGTTCATAGTCAAACCAGTTCAACCGACATGTTCGAATCGATTTTTAAAACATTATGTATTTTAACCTGAAAAATTGCCAGATAATATTAGAAAATGACCGTTTCACATATCAATTATAACATTTCACGGTTCGAAATGATCCGCAAAATGATCTAAAATGAATCTTGCTTCTTGCTTGTGTATATTTAGAAAAAAATCAATATATATAAATTTAAACTTTTTAAAATAACTCACAAAGTTTATCGGTTATTGCTAAATTGGAAAAAAATATATATACCAAACAGAAAGATTTTTCCTTACATATAGAGGAGACCACCATCGGCCTATTCACACCCCAAGCCCATTTCACAGGCTATACCGGCCCTTTTCATAGTTGACTTGATCAATTTTTTTTTTTTTTTTTTTTTTTTTTTTTTTTTTTTTGTTTGTTTTGTGTGTGTGTAAAATCTAAACAGAACTCAGAATATTACATTGTTTTTGGAATGATAGCGTACTGTTTTCTAATAAGAAAAATATCACGATTTTGTATAAAATTTAAATTACATTTTCAATATTTTATTCAAAATACCACCACTTTATTATTATTTTCCTAATGGCTAATGATGTTTTTGACGTTTTTATTTTTTTGTTTGCATTATTGTAGAGTTACTTATTGTGGACACAATTGAAGTCACTGCAAATAATGTTATTATGATCCGAAGCTATTATTTTAAGTTTTTAACATATGTATAATATAAACAATCATATTAATAAACCAAAAATCGATCCAAAACTACTGATGCAATTTTATTTTATACATTTAATTCTAGACATCAAGTTATTTTCTTGTTATTTCATGTTAAACAATCCAAATTGATAACTTTTTAATACGTTTTTCAAAAGAACCAAATAAAATTGTTACTTTCTAACTAAAAAAAATATAATGTTTTTGTAAAATTATTGTAGCTTGGTTGTTGAACTAATTCTTCAAAATTGAGCATAAAATAAGGAATTCCTCAATAACAAAAGCACGACAATGACACTATGTAAATCCAAATATACATATTTGTTCTGTTTAATTAATTATGTCATTTATCATCATTTCATTTTGTTAATATATGTATATAATTGACAAAGAAAAAAAATAATGTTATTTATTTTCATCAACTAATTTCTTGAAATTTATTTAATTTGTTACTATGTTTTTAATAATAAGTTTAAATCATAGATATATAAATAGAGGAAATAAATAATAATTTGAAGAAAACAATTTTCAAAGAAAGCAACTCTCCCTAAACCCCAAATGGTGTTTGCTTGTAGCCACGAAACACCAACCACAATCATGTAACGCATACGGCGTACAATAGCACTCAAGTACGCAAATTGCTTAATATACGCCACAATCCTGTTACGACAAATCCTCCTCGCTTCACTGCCACTTGCTTCATTCTCTCTCTACAATCAAAGACTTATGGAGTTTCTAATCAATTAAATTCCCAAATTTTTTCAAACCCTAGCAGAAATTGACAATGGCTTCGATTCATGTATTGAAATCCGGTTTATATCCGTTTTCAGCTTCGCAATCTTATTCTCGTAGGAAAGAACGGTTAATTTGTTGTGATGGCAGAAGAATTATCAAGCTCAGGTCAAAATTATCGATTAACAGAAGGTTTACGATTTCCTGCAAGGTTCAAGACTCTGAAGATAACCAAAACAAAGGTATAGCTTCCCTCCTCACATATATTTACTTATTAGGTTGAAATCAATCGCATGATTAGATCAACAAGTGTAACGGAGTATCTAATTTCCTGTAATGTATAGTTGTGTGCTCCTTTTTCGATATTCTATCAGACGATGAACTTTTAGCGGTTTCACTTTCCATATAACACCTTGAAAATGTTCTCTGTTGAATTAAATTGTTCGGACTGAGACATAAGAGATCCATTTTTGTGTTTAATTAACATCTATTTGGTGTCTGATGGAGTAGGGTTGTAGTGGGCCTGTAACTTCTGGTTATTGACTCACTCTTACTCAGATTCTTCGAGGATCATGATTATCCAATAGTGAAGCATATTAATGGCGTTAAATTGAAATTCGTAATCCATTAGAGTTCTGTACAACTGTACTTTATCCTTGAAGTATATCACTCCATATTTAATAGTGTAAACTGTAAACTGTTCAACATAATTGTCTGATCTTTTCATTGTCAACAGGTGAAGAACCTACGGAGTCTTTGTTTATGAAAGAACTGAAGCGACGTGGTATGACTCCAACTTCGTTATTAGAGGAAAGTCGGAGCACTTCAAAAGATGAGAATTTTATATACAAAGAAGAAGATGGAGGTTTTTCAAATAGAAATGCTGTGTCAACAGATCTTGAGAAAAGTCTATCTAATCAAAGGGAAAGATCTATGGCTTTGAACAGTGAAGGCCTTGAGGTTCAAAGATTCCTACCTTCTTTAACTTCTTTATGAAATAGTTTTTGTTCAAAAACAAAAAAAAAAAAAAAAATCCTTTTCATAAGTCCTCATTCTTTTTAATTATCATAGTCTTTGTGTTATGTATGTATATCAGGGTTTGATTCCACGAGCTAAACTCTTGCTAACCCTTGGAGGAACATACTTCTTGGCATTTTGGCCTCTGATTCTTGTAACTGTGGCATCTTTCTCTGCTGTTTACATTGTAAGCTTTCTGATCTTTATATTTATAAGCTTTTTAATATATTTGTTCTTTTTTTTTTTTTTAATCAATGTTTTAATTTGCAGTATTTTGGACCAAAATTCGTCCATGATGCCAGCACACGACAAGTATACCTGCCCCAATATGTCGACCCGTACGCACTTCTCGAAGACCAACGGATCTCCCAAACTGCACCAAGGTTAAATTAGTAAATTCAAGTCCACAACTCTTTCTCTCTATCTCTCCATATACATTGTAAAAACATGTAAATGTAACCAAGTTTCATTCAAGACACTTGTAAATACACAATGAAAAGTTACTTCTAGTAACTTTATGTTAAAACTCACCATTCCCAATATCATATAACCCTAATAAATCTAACCAAACCCTAACCGAATCGATACGGTTAGTTAGGAACTTAGGATACGGATTGAAACGGTTCGAATGATTGAACCGAAGTAATAAGCCCGCGGGTCGACCCGACTGCGGCCACTAGTGATACGATTAAGCATGCGAGACTTAGAATTTGCATCCAAATCCATGTGAATGAGTACTTTCGGATCTTTGCTTGTGACATGTATAATTCTATTGGGAAGTAGACTGATAATGGCCAAAATGTACCCGCTCCAAGTAGGCCCACAAAGTCGTTGAAGAATGGAAAGATCATTGCGATTATTGTTGTTACGATCACGTACGTTGTTCTCCATGTGAGTCTGAAAACGTTGAAATCGGTTCCACATATTGAGAACTCGTTTGTTATGAGCTTGTTTTGTGGCCATTTTTTCTTGCTCCAATTTTCGACAAACCCGAAAAATGGTTGCGCCAATACCTAGAGAATTGATCCCAAAGTGTCAAATATAACATTTTTGTGAAGAAGACTTGACAGAACTGGTTGTTCTGCGTTTGACATACTAAGAGTGATAGAGATTGCAATTTTTCCCATACAAAAATGTAAAAACAAGATGGTACATATATTCACTCTTAATCCGAAAAGTTGTGAATGTTTTTATCACTAAAAATATCTGTAAAAAGCTTGTTCAGTCCTATCCAGTCTAGTTCAATCAGTAGCATTTTACCTGATAAGCACCAAGAAGATGGATAACAATGCAAATATTAGCAATATCGATGAGCCAAAACGGATCATAAAATCCGAATCCGGTTAAGAAGTTTCCGGGTGCATCGTTTCCAAAGGCTGCATATCCGAGCACCCCGCAAAGCATATAGAACACAGTTGATGCCGTGATTCCAATGGCTGTAGCAATTTTCATTTGTTTATTCTCGGGTGGACTGGATTTTAGTGTGTCCTGTGGTTTTATACATGTACATCACTAAAAATTCTTTAAAACTGCAACATGAGAATGTTATTTTTTTTTTAGGAATTTGTAATCGACTTGCCTGAATCTCGATGAGGACAAAACAAAACGAATAGGCAAAAGCAACATCTCCTAGTGCAGAAAAAGTTTTCCACATTTTCTCCATGCCCGAAAAATCTTTATCAATTGGTCTTCCTGTTATACTCGTCTCTCCGATTCCTTCATCTATCAACACCAAAAAAAAATCTAAATCGATAAAAAGACCAATTAATGATATTTACATATGTTCGGATTATATTAGATTGAACTTGACATGATGGGACTGAACAAACTTTATAAAGACATTTTCAATGGTGAGATGAGAATGACTATTACTCTTTTGCACAAATAAGAAAGTGACAATTTTTATCCGATTGACATCAGTCTCAAGTCTCAGCTTACAGTATAATTTGTTTTGTCATATCATGTATAATTAGTGTGACATTAACACTGACCTATGATTTTGGCGATTGAGAGACCGATGCCAATCAACGAGTATGTGAAGGACATGATAGCTGCGATGACTGAGAGGGGTGACAATTTATGAAAATTGGGCACTTGGCTTAGGATGATTTGAATGACTGCAAAAATCACCATAAACGAGTTGTTGTGCACACTACAATCCGCTTTGTGGCCGTGTTTATGGAAACAATTTGATTTGTTGATTGCACTGATAAACGAAATGTAAACCAATAAAATACTAGTATTACAAAACTTTAACTTATAAACGGGAAAAAAAAGGTGATAGTTTTGTGAACTTACGCCATGCTGATGGCGGTGGTGGTGGTGTATCCGATGGTTATTCCGGTGAGAACACCATATTGAGCTATGCCACAAAGCTTGTATTGAAGTGTTCCTAAAATACAAATAATGAAAATTGTAAATGTTTTTTTTTTTTACATAGGTGACCGATGATTATTGTGATCGAGTAAAAGTAAAACTACTGAACTAAATAGAATATAGATTTGGAGTTTTAATAAATACAAGTTTAATATTCAAAATAAAGTCAGGGCATTTAATATATTAAAAAAACAAAGTATATATTCGTAATTTCAGAACCAAAGATTTAAACTTTAACTTATAACATGGGTTTAAACTTTAAAACGATTTAGTGCACTTTTTAGAACGATAATCACTTTTACTAGTATTCTATTATAATTTGTAATTTGTTAAAACATTTATCACACGTAATTTCAGAACCAAAGAGATGGTTTATTTCTAAAAATGTAAAATATACAAGGAAATTACCTTTTAATATACATTCATGATTCATATCAGTTTTATATCGATAAAGATTTACTTGAAGTTCAAAATTAAATTTATGACAATTAATAAATTAACATATCCTGATATATATATATATTTTAATAATAACATATTATTATTATTTACTTTTATGTTATTCTTCAACAATCTTTTTCCTAATCATTTTCATTTTAAAGGCAATCAAATTTATTCTATATAATTGTTCATTTTGACCAAACTATACACACAATCACTTTATTCAGCTGGGTTGGTGGAGCCAAATAGCCAATATATGTCTACACATAAATGTCTGTAGCGTAAAATTTAAAACCTCACCAAACAAATGAGATATAGTTTTGCACATGTGTCATACTTTTGAGCATATAAAATCTGATTCTATTAATCGATATATTTGGTTAGAAGTTTTAAGCTTTTTAGCAGGAAAAGGTAATATGAAATGAATTAATAAATGAAAATAAAGTTATATTTTGGAAGATAAAAAAGAAAAATAGACAAAAGATTTACCAAGATTGGCTTTTACAGCATCCATGTAAGTATAGTTTCTTTTCCCAGTAACTGGATCCGGTGATCGATAACAATCAGTCAACAAAATTGATGTAAACATTGTAATAACCGAAAACAAAGCAAGAGTAATCGTTCCAGCTATCCATCCCAACTGTGCAAAACACCATGCTAATGACAACACTCCCGACCCAATCACTGCTGTTATTATATGTGCACTAGCACTCTTCCAAGTCCCTTTATTAAAACCCCATAAACAAAATATTAACAATCATATAGAATTGCATAGATATAAGATACTATCTATATGTAAAATATATGTGGAGTTGAAGATTGTTTTTTCAAAAGAAAGAAAAAAAAGACTTCACTTATATATGTGAACTCAACTCACCTGTTCGTTTTACTCTTCCATCATCATCGAACTTCTCGTTAGGAAGATACCCTCTTTCTGCTATCGAATGACTCGACATGTTTTGCTTTACTTTTCTTTCTTTCTTTATTTTTTTTTTTTGGAAATTTGATGATTGAATATAGAGGAAAAGTTGGGGGAAATGTAGAAAAATGAAGCTGGGAGTGTTATAATTTGATCTCTAGTTTTAGGGATACAGTTGAAGTGTGTCGATGATATTTATAGTGTGTGAAAAAGTTGTATGAACGCGAAGATGTTTTCTGATGGGTACCCACAAATTTTATATTACTAAAATAAAAATAATATAAAATTTAATAGGCTCTTAAAATTCGTTAACGTTGAACATAATATATGTTTAAATCTTGTAAACTATAATTAAACATATAATTGTTGGTGATGGAAGAGATTTTACCGATAGGGTGTGAGATTAAAAAACTTTCTTTCACCATATCGACGAATGCATGTTTTACAACGAACTTATAACTTAAGAAAAACCTCAAATTAAAAAAAAAAAAAAAAAAAAAAATCGTCTAGGAACACAAATTTAAAACTTTTATTTTAGAACAAAGAACTCTAATCCAAAAGGTATTCTAATGGTTGTTAAAAGCCCCCGCCACCCACACCTGCATAATATAACAATTAAAGTTATTAGGTTGACTTTAAAAACTCATGTATTTTTAATTTATTTAATAAACGTTCATTTATATAATTTTACATTTTTAATAAATTTACAAGCATTTTGTCAAACACTTATACACATTTAAAAGCTATAGCTTTCGATTTCTAATAATACGTACGTCTAACTACATACATGTTACTTATTGCAAAACATGTCCGACTCCATGGTATTAATAGATATAAAACAAATTGGGAAGACGACTCAAGAAGATAACCAATTAATGATTTTGTTCACGTTTTTTTTTTTTTTTTTTGTTTTTTTTTTACCAAATATATCATTTAACTTGTTGTAGGTATTCACAAAAACCATTGCAACTTACCATTGAAGGTTTTCGACGACTTTGTTATCTTTGGCGACTCTCCGATCATCTTCTTTGACAAGTCTCTGGCAAAACATGAATTTTCCGATGACTTTGTCATCTCCAGAAACCAACGAGTTTCAAGGGTTCCAAATTCATGGGTTTAAAGAGTTCAAGATTCGTGGGTTTAAACTTGAATGGTTCCATATTCGTGGGTTTAAACTCGAATGAAGATGAAGGCTTCCATAAATCATTCATCAATAGGTTATTCATCAGATTTAGTTTGCTATTTATAGGGTTTCAATAATCATTCCTAGAACAAGACACGAACCTAGACCACATAGATTCCATATTAAGTTTCTGCCATGGAGGTAGCTTCAAACCTGTAACGTCCCAAAATTTAAAACCAAAAATTTCTTTTTCATAATAATAAAACCACTAACCAAAATGTGTTCATCAACCCAAAAAGGAAAATCAGAGTATGACAATCAAATTATCTCAATACACCAGAGTCAAATAAAACATAATCATGGTGTATGTGATGCGATCATCCTGAGATCTTCCCCTTCGATTCGGAAGTACCTGAAACATAAGCTGAAAACTGTAAGCATGAAGCTTAGTGAATTTCCAAAAATACCTCATACCATACATATCAAATATACAATGGGTCATGCCCCACAACCATCGGGCTTTGCCCAGCTTTGAGCCCTGCTCGGAACAATCTGTCTGTACCATATGATAGGCCCCACCCAACTCACTCATTAGGCCCTGCCCGACATACATACAACACATACACACATGCAAGACCACACAAAAAAAAGCATACAGATAACCATAATCCATGCGTCAGTATTGGTGCTTTCGACCCACTAAACGCTGGGAGGAGACTCACCTCAAATTGCTGAAACAACCAAATAAATACTCAGACTGTTGATTTGGGAAAATCTCCGCACTAAATATCATCAAATAATACCCTAATTAATAATTAGGTCATACACGATAACTGGAGCCCCAACACATCGTCCTCAACCTCTAAGGAAAAAGACTATTTTACCTTTTCCTTATTGGGCCCAAATAGCTTGGCCCAATAACCCTATAGTGGTCCAAGGCAAATAAAATGGCCTAACTCACAGCCTAAGGTCCAACTATGGCCGAAAAGACACAAGGCTCAAAATCCAACTAAGGTCCAAATCTCAAAAGAAGTTCAAGTCCAAAAAGGGCCCAAAACTAATGAAAGTCCCCTGCCTGGCGTACACCCCTCGTACCCCATACGTACGCCTCGTGTACTTGATGTTGACCAAGAAGCGGGCTGCTGAACTAGTACGCACAACGTACTAAGGAGTATCCTCAACGTACTGAGCAGAGTCCAAAAGGCTAATCAAGGGTCTTAATTCCTTAAGACCTTAACGTCCAAACCTCAGATCTACATCATTTCAAGGTCCTAACATGTAAAGTTGGCTACTTTAACTTAATAGGAACCAATACTTATTTTTGACCACTAAGACCCATAATAAGAGCACTAACTCATGCATGGTCCAAAATAAAATATCAAGATAGCATTTTTATGCACAATGAACATCAGATAAGCTAAGATCTAGCGTTCTTAACTCCTAGGGTGGCTCAAACCCACAAGGAGGACTCATGGGATCATAAAGTGCACAAATCATTCCCTAAACTAGATCTATCATAAAGAGCCATCAAGTTAAGAGCTTTATACCTCCAAAAGCTTTCCAAATTGGTGATGATTGTGGACCCACAATCTTCAACTACACCAATGCAACTTCCAAGAGCTCCTATACCTTCAAGATTACCAAAAACACTCTCAAATGTCACTTCCAAGCTCAAAACACTAAAAAGGAAATTAGGGTTTTGTTCTTAGGGTTTGGAGAGGTGGAGGATGGTCATAAAAAAGTCCATGAGTAACTTAAGGTGTTTAAATAGGGCATAAACCCTAAAAATTAGGATTTCCCTTGGTGACCATACGCCATGCATACCTCCACGTACACCCCGCGTACGTGGGTTGCCTTCGCGACAATGCCATCGAGCCAGTACGCCCAACGTACTCGACTAGGGAACAACATGCAAGGGTTTTAAGTTTAAGGTTTAATAGGAAAATACATGGAATGTAAATGCTACAATTATCCCCACCTGAATCAAACTTCATCCTCGAAGTCCATCGTTGTGAATAAGTCCAAAAAATGCTCCCTCATCTCGACCTCGGGCTCCCACGTCCACTTTAAACCCTTGCGGTGCTGCCATTACACCTTTACCAAATCCACCGACTTGTTTCGCAAAGCCTTCGTCTTCCTGTCAAGGATGGCAATCGGTTTCTCAATATAATTAAGGTTGTCATCCACCTGAATATCCTCCAATGGAACCACCACAAAATCATCAACCAAGCATTTCAGCAGCTGAGAGATGTGAAACATGCTATGGATCTAACTAAGCTCCTCGGGTAGATCCAAGCGATAAGCAACCCTCCCCACCTGGCCCAAAACCCTTAAAGGATCAATATACCTGGGGCCCAACTTGCCCCTCTTCCTTAATTGGATGACACCTTTCTAAGGTGGCACCTTCAGGAGAACCATATCCCCAACCTGGAACTCTAGATCTGATCGGTGCTTCTCAGCATAGCTCTTTTTCCGACTCTTTGCTGTCTGAAGTCTACCCCAAACCTACTAAATCAACTCAGTAGTCTTGAGTACCACCTTAATACTCCCGATGACTCGCTGACCGACCTCACCCCGACATACCAGCGTCCTACACTTCCTCCCATAGTGCATCTCAAAAGGAGATCGATCAATGTTGGTGTAATAACTATTGTTATACAAAACTCTGCCAAAGGGAGATACCTATCCCAATTGCCACCGAAATCCAATACACATGCCCGAATCATATCCTCCAAGGTCTGGATAGTCCACTCACTTTGTCCATCAGTCTACGGGTGGAGAGCCATGCTGAAATGCAGACGAGTACCCAAATCCTCGTAAACCTCTTCCAAAACCTAGAAGTAAACTGGATGTCCATGTCTGAAACCACTGAAACCACTGAAACCGGCACCCCATATCGTGCAACAACCTCCCTGATGTAAATGTTAACCAACTTCTCCATAGAGATACTCTCCTAAATCGGAATGAAATGTGCACTCTTGGTCAATCGATCCACGATGACCCATATCGAATGCACTCTATGCACAGTCTGTGGCAACTTCGTGATGAAATCCATAGTAATATCTTCCCATTTCCAAACAGGAATGTACAATGGCTGCAACGTACCGTGAGATTGCTGATGCTCGGCCTTGACTTACCTACAAGTCAGGTACCTCTCCACATACCAGGCTACATCTCGCTTCATGCATGGCCACCGATAATTGAGCCGGAGATCCCTATACAACTTTTTTGCTCTAGGATGAATAGAGAACCTCAACTTGTACGCCTCCTCCTTCAAAACCTGGTGCACACCTCAATTCGAAACCCACACCCTCCGATGAAGGGTCAATAACCCCCGACTATCATAATCAAAGGAAGCCACTGACCCACTATGCGCTCACTCTTTCGGTGCTCTTCCTACATAGCCTCAACCTGAGCTTCTCATATCTGCTCTAAAAGTGGAGTAATCATTGTCATCCTCAAACACATATCCGTGATTAGATCCGCAACTGCCTTGCAGCTGAGAGCATAGGCCACCACATTGTCGTTCCCCGAGTGATAAAGGATCTCACAATCATAATCCTTCACCACATCCAACCATCTATGTTGTCTCATGTTTAGATTTGGTTGATGCATCCAATACCAGGCTCTTGTGATCCGTGTAGATAGTACAACGGATCCCATAGAGGTAATGTCGCCAAATCTAAAGGGTAAATACCATAGCCCCCAAATCCAAATCATGCATAGGATAATTCGCCTCATGAGGCTTAATCTGCCTTAAAGTGTAGACGATAAAACGACCCCACTACATCAGCACTGGTCCCAAACATGTGATCGCTACATCAAAATATACCACGAAATCCTCAATACCCTCCGACAGGGTCAAAATTGGAGCCTCGCATAATCGCCGTCTTATAGCTTTAAATGTTACCTACTTCTCAGCCCCCCTATGAAATGTGACGGTCTTTTTCATTAACCGATTTAGAGGAACCGCTATCTTGGAGAAATCCTAAATGAATCTCTGATAGTAACCTACCAATCCAAGGAAACTTCGGATCTCAGATAGAGAGCTTGAAACCTCACACCTCATCACCGCCTCGATCTTGGACTGATCGACCAGAATACTGTTTTGGTTGACAAGATGCCTCAAAAATTGCACCTCACGCAACCAAAACTCACACTTGGAGAACTTCTCATACGCTCTCTCCCTCCTCAGAGTCTCTAATAACTCCCTTAGATGCTCCTCATGCGGCTCCTTGGTCTTGGAATAGACCAATATGCCACCAATAAACGCAATCACAGACTGATCCAACATGGATCTGTATACGCGATTCATAAGATCCATAACTACGGCTGGAGCATTGGTGAGCCCGAAGGGCATCACCACGAACTCGTAATGACCATAATGAGTATGGAAGGCCATCTTCTGTGTATCCTCTTCTCCGACCCTCATCTGATGATAACCCAAACACATATCAATCTTGGAAAACCACGATGTACCCTGAAGCTTGTCAAATAAATCATCAATGCTCATGATTAGATAACGGTTCTTCACTGTCAGCTTATTCAACTCTCGATATTCAATATACTTCCGATGTGACCCATCATTCTTCTTCACAAACATGATTGACACTCCCCATGGTGAACTACTCAGCCGGATAAATCCCTTGTCTAATAGCTCCTGCAGCTATGTGGACAACTCTTGCATCTCAAGAGGTGCTAATCGATAAGGTTCTTTGGCTATACACATTAGATGTGAACCATCCTTCTTCTTGACAAACAAATTCAGTACTCCCTATGAAGAGCTACTCGACTTAATAAAAAACAACTCTTGAAGCTGTAAGGATAAATCCTGCATCTCAGGTGGTTCCAATTGGTATGGTGCCTTACCAATCGAAGACACAACTAGAACCAAATCGATCCTAAACTCAACCTTCCTCTCAGGAGTCACACCAGATAACTCCTTTAGAAACACATCCGTAAACTCTCTAACAACAGGTTCGTCAGAAACCAAAACCTCCTTCCCAACCCGGGTGTCAACCACACATGCAAGATAACCCATACACTTATGCTGTAGATACTGTCCAGCCTTAGCAACAACATAAAAGGCTAATCCAATCCAGGTACCCTCTCCATAAATAACCAGTTCCCCCCACTTGTGTTCGAACTACCACTTGCTGAACTTCACAGTCAATCATATCCCCAAACCTGCCCAACCAATCCATCCCTACTATCACACACATATCCCTTATAGGGATAGGAATCAGATCAATCAGATAAGGCACCCTAAAAATCTCCAAAACACAACCCTGATAAACGCTCGATGCAGAAACCCTATGTTTATTGGTGATATAAACCCGCAACAGACACTCCAACTCTCAAGAGTCATATCAAATTCCCTACTAAAAGATTGAGACACGAAAGACCGACTCATAAACACGTCAAAAGCACAAGATCAAGCAAGGAATTCACTAAGAAGGTACCTATCAGAATCATAAACAAAAGCCTACAATAAAATAGCTCAAAAAATAATGAATGGAAACATACCACTAACAACGTCCGACTCCACCCTGGCCTCCTATGTAGTGAGCTAGAAAGCACGACATTGAACCATTGGGGGCTCCGCCTTACCCTGAAGACCATCTGTGATCCTTAGAGTAGTTGGCGCTAGAGCATGTGCTGACCTAGCCGCAAGCAATGGACAATAAGCATTCACATGGCCCACCTGATCACAGTGATAACAAATCCTAGCACTTCGTACTGGACCCGCTGATGACAATCCTTGGCATAATGCCCTTACTTTCCATATTCGTGGCATCCAGATGATGATAGACAAGCACCCTTATGAAATATAACTCTTGATTCTGAATCGTTTCATTGTTCAGGGTCATGGCCCGTTCATCAGTCATCATAAGGCTTTAGGCCTTGGGGAGTAAAGGATTTGGCCCTTTTTGGATGTGGGTGCTGTAGTCTAAGTGATCCGGGAGTTTGTTCGTGTTTCGGAGCCCAAGGGTATAATCGTAATTTGATAAATCGGTCCTTTATGAAATTTTGGTTTTTGTTTGGAAAATTCTTAGGCAGAGGTGAGTTGATAGAAGTGTGGGGATTCTCTTCACCTTTTCGTGGATTTAAAGTTCGTTGGAAACTGGCTTATAATGAAGAAGTTATGACCTTTGGAAGTTTGGCGGTTTTAAGGTTTAGCCGGGTATGTGGGGAGTACATAGGTATACACGTAGCCTACTAGTGAAAAGGGTAGTACGTGGGGCATACCTCAGCGTACGTTGGGCATACGGATCAGGATGGTCGCGGGTGCTCTTCGGAGTATGCTGGGCGTACTCCAATCAGACCAAAACCATATTTTAGGGTCTTGGACCCTATTTAAGCTCCTTATCTCATGACTTAACCCTAATATCTTCAACCTCTGTCCCTCTAAACCCTAGAAGTCGACCCTTAGCCCCCATTTGAGTGATTTTCACATTTGGAGTTCATCTTTGGTGTTGGGCCTCATTAAGCCATGAAAAGGTTTAAAGCCTTCGACTTTATGGATCAAGTCACTTATATTTAGCTATTTTGAGGTTTTGGATGTATTGGCTTAATGAAATTAAGAGCTAGAGTTGAGAGTTGGTTCAACAGGAGGAGTACGCTAGGCGTACAAGCCTGTATGCTAGGTGTACAAGCTCTTAAGTCGGTATGCTTAGCATATAGGCTGAGTACACCCCATGTACTCAGCAAAGTGGAATTTCGATATTTGGGCTTCGGTTTGGGCCCTCTTTTAGGCTTTGTTGTTTTGGGCTCGGTTGGGCCATCAGGTTTTGGGTTGATATTTATTTATGGAGGCCCACTGTGGGTTTAGACCCAATTTGGAAAGTTCGGCCATAGATTGGGCCTTGGGTGGTTTTTGGTATTTAGGCCTTGTGGATTATATGGTTTGGGCCTAAGCCTTGGTCCAAGCTAGGTTAAGGGTAAAATGGTCTTTTTACCCCGAATATTATATATTAGAACCTAATTTTTTATTGGGTGTTGTTTTGATTTTGACTATTCAGGGATCTGTCGGCTAGCAGCTAGGGATTTTCTGTATGATTTGGTAGTGAGAGGTAAGTTTCCTCACTATGTTTAGGACATCTAAGGCACCAAGGCCGACCTTAGATTAGTTATGTTATTTTACTTGTTGTCTATGTGATAATTATATATGCTTGAATATGTATGTTTACTAGGAGGGGCCCATTATTCGAGTGTGGGCAGGGCCCATATCTCATCGTTATGCGATTATGGGTAGGGCCCGTATCTCATTGGACGAAGTCTATTATGTGAGTGTAAGCGGGGCCCATATCTCATTTGGGTGGGGCTCGTTATATATGTGTATGATATGTGGTATCTTAGGGAACTCACTAAACTTGTGATTATGGTTTTCAGTTATGTTTCAGGTACTTCGGTTTTCAAATGGAAGAGCTCGGGATGGTTGTAGGGCACATACCACATGTTTTCCGCATTCTATGATTTACTCTGATTTGATAAAGTTTTGGTAAATCTTGATTACTATGGTTTTATGGAAATCATATGTATTAACGCTTTATTTATTTGATAAACGAAAATTTTATGCCATTATTTTTGGGATGTTACAAGTTGGTATCAGAGCTTTGGTTTGAGGGATTTGGACATACTCTCGGGTGTGTCTGAACTCAAAATGAAGATTTGGTACAGTTTTAAAAAAAAAGTATTTTTAATAAAAGAGTTTTCTAAGATAAGAAAGGGTGTGGTGCATGCAATCAGCCGATCTCAAGTAAGTTTTCCCAAAATACCCATACACGTTATCTGTTATTTTTTGATTCATGAATATGTGAATCGCATGCTAGTTAGTGCTAAGGATATGCTTAATTTTTGCATGATAAAATGCTAAGAGAGATGCCTTTGTATGCGTATTGTATGAGCTAGTAGGCTTGCAAGCTAGTTTTGATTAGCCAGTGATAGGTTGGCCTGATATATGATGCCTGGTAGCCTAGGAAGCATGGGATGCTGGATTGGGTATGATTTGCATGCGTAAGGCAATCAGTAGCGGGAGTGGGAGCTCCTAGTGTGGGTTGTAGTCTATAGGATTGGATGCTTGTGATTATTCTATGGATTAAAGTGTCGTTGCACGAATGCTGATTGCTTTATGCTTTGTGGAACTCATAAGTGATGTGAGTTAGCTACTGATTGAATATGTCTAGTCACATGTGGCAAGGGTTAGATAATCTCAGAGTGACAATTTTGACCCTATTGCACAACTCTCGTTTGAGTCTAACCATTGTAGGGATGAGTCTATTACTCGAAGGATTATCTAAGCTTTGTTGCATGTGATTGTGTTCATAAGGTAGCTAACTGACATCGTGAGGAGTTCTTCAACAACTAATGATAGGGTGAGGTCGGGAACTTAGGAGAGGCTAGGGATTGATTCTGTGGGATTTGTTGCACTGTTTAGCGGGTGTTGGTGTATGGGTTTGAGAATGTGACTTAGAGGATTTTGGAGGATTCTTGAGGAAAGTATGGATAGGTGTGGAAGGTAGTATTGGGCCCATACTACTAGAAGTATAGGATCTATACACGAATCGGGAAGAGTCTTGGAAAATCTATGAAGCCTGTGGGATGAAGATTCTTGGGTATAATCGAATCTTTTGCATGTCATTTCGGTATGGTGATGAGCACACAGGAATGAGATTCAGATTATGGTTCTGACTCAGGATAAGGTACTGAGCCGATCGATGCGCAGTCGTGGGAGTTCATCTCATCAAAGATTACTCGCAGTGTTATGGAATGGACCTCAGTGGTCTTTGGTTCAGCCAAGGGATAGATTTTGGAGCTCTTTGATGCTCATCTCAGGGCCTTTCGGGTCGTTATTGTGGTAGGGTAGTTGGGGGCTCATCCGGAGCCCATGGCTTGTGGATCCCTAGAACCTTTCAGGAAGGAGGATCCTATTGTTAGTTCTTGCCATTTGGGATTGGAGGTGAGTTTTGCACCTTGACCTCAGGATAATCGGGGTAATTCAGGAGGAGGAGGTCAAGATTTCCTTTAGATGCTTCTGTGGGTATGCCATCTTCTGTTTTCTTCTGGGTTGTTATTAGGGAATTGTATTGCGTTGGATTTGGCTTGGGTATGGGTAAGTTATTTTTTGGGTTGGTTCTCTGCTATTTTATGGGTTATCGTAGATTATTATATGCCATTTTGCATGCCGGGAGTCTTCGATGAATCTTCAAAGGGTGGTATCTTGATTGAGTGGGTTTCAACATGTTCAGTGGTGGATGTGGGTCTTGGTCGGGATCAATTTAGGGGTGTTGCTTAGAAGATCTTTGGTTAGAGTTCAGTGGTTTTATCATCTGTTATGGTATGATTGGCGGTTGTCTATGGAAGAACTTTTGGGTTCAAACCCTACCATTTCTTGGGGAGGAGCGGTAGCAGGAAGATGGTGATGTTAGATGCATGAGTTGTTAGTTATTGGAATTGCCAAGGGAGTTTTATATTCGCATGGGTTGTAGCCGGTTAGAATTCAATGATTCTTTGAGAATGTAAGCTTGGTTGAAGATTCGTCCGTTTAGGGAAAGGGTTATGATTTTCTTTATCGCTAGCATAAGAACTTAACAATTGGTTTGGTATTATGGGAGGTAACTTGGAATATCAGACTTGTTAAGATTTCAAGACCATTCTTCAAGATTTTCAAAGTCGGGCGATCATTGGATTTGGCTAGTAATGGAACGCTAGTAGTGTTAGCACAGGTCATAGGCGGTTCATGCTATATGAGGTTGTCGGGTTGATAATCCATCGGGATTTAAGAGATGGGAGAGCTTCGCCGAATTCAGAGACGTTTAGATTGTCGATTCATATTATATGAGGGTATGGAAGTAGGGCAAGTTTCTCATCCAGGTTAGGAAGAGAGACGACCCAAGTCGTTTAGATTGAGATTGTGTAAGTGGAAGTCCAGGAAACCTCCAACTGTTGGTCGACATCTTCTTTATTATGCCTAGCAGGCTTGTGGGTGAGTCCAATTTGAGGGCTTCGGAATTCAAAGTATGACTTGAACACCTGATTTGATGCAGTTGGGTGCAGGTTTTGGCTCGAGATGAGTGGGGTTGTGATGGTTTGGGTATGGTAAGGCCATGAGTGGTAACCATGGTTGGGTTGAAGTGTTGTAAGACTGCAATAGGAGTCCAACAACTTGCTAGACTCCACATATGTCTTTACGGTTGCTTCGTGAGGAGTTTTTTTAGACAATGGAATGATGTCTGGAGGGTCGACGACTACGAGGTGGAATAATATTATTCCCATCAAATGTAACCATGAGCCCTTGATTTTGTGGATCGACAATTTGCGTTTTTCCGTGTTGCTAAGAAAACATTTTGATACATTACTTCTTGTTGGGTGTTATGAAATTTCCAGAATTTTTCATTTTTCAGAAAGGTGAAGCCTGGGAAAGACATTTGTTTGATGATATAATTGAGAAATCTTTTTTTTTTTCCCCTAGATTTCCAATAGACGTACTAAGGGGTTTTTGAACTAAGTTGATTGGATCCTTTGCTTGTATGAATGTGTAATTTTTTTTTCTTTTTCCGCTAATTCTTTGCTAGTTTTCTAACAAAATCTCTATTGTTCCAAAAAAGCAAAATAAAAATGGGAAACAACCAATGTTTTTTTTTAGTTTAGCTATTCCAAAAGGCACATTGTTAGCAAAGTTCCAAATCGTCCAAAAAATTATAAAAACAACTTCAAGACACTTCTTCTAGCTTCTGCACTAAGTTTTAGGGCAACGTATTAGGTCAAGGTAACCTATCAGAAACCATGGAAAAATTCCCACCATTTGAGCAATAAGGGACCAAATCAAAGAGGCCACCGTGCAAGAGATAAAAAGATGATAACCGTTTCGACATGTGAAACACGAGAAGCGCATAAAAAGTAACAACATTAGTCCCTCTTTTGTAGAAATTGCTTCTATTAGGCACTAGGTGTGAAACCCGTATATTATACGGGTTTGATAAACAAAAAATTAAATGTGAAAGTTTAAACAAAAATTTATTTAAATTTGAAATTTTAGATTTAAAATTTAAAATTTCATATTTGAATTTGAAAGGAAACATATTAAATATTATATAAGTATTAATATTATAATTTATTGGTTACTTTTAATTAAGATAATTATTAATTGATGTGTAAATATGATTGTTAATTAAGAAAAAAAAATGAGAAAATGACAAATGGAAAAAACATTTAATCAAAAATACCAAAAAATGACATGTGTCCAAGTTAATGAGATAGTGACATGTGACAAAATTATTTTCATTTATTAGGAAAGATTAATTTCTTTATTCTACGTATCAGCAAACGAAAGTAATATGATCTGATAACATATATTATATTACTGTGTTGGTTCTAATTTCTACTAAACATTAAACATGAATATATCATTTAATATATATTCTGTTATACAATGTTATTACGATTAAATCGTTATCTTATTGATCAATAATTACAAAATTAAAAAAAAAAACTAAGATCAAATTTAGAATCTCAATTGAGAATATAAGATCTAAATAATATTTTGGCACATCTAAAAGTTATTAAATGAAAAAGAGTGGTTCACCACGTTTCTTGGTGTCACTACCACTAGCAACTACAGTTAATATATATATATATATATATATATATATATATATATATATATATATATATATATATATATATATATATATATATATATATATATATATATATATAGTAACGACCCAATTTTCAAGGCAAAAAATTTCATTTTTCGTTTAACCTATTAAACAAACTTTTTACCAAAACATTGTTAATAACACATCCAATACAAAACCATAATGTTGTATTTCAACTCATAACATCATAATTATTGAAAATCAGAGTACTGTCCTAAAACTTCTTGCGGATCATGTGAGCGTGTGTGATGCGCTGCTACGCCGCCGGCTCTTTCCTCTTTGACGAAGAGGTACCTGAAACCAAAACCAAAATTGTAACCACAAAGCTTAGTGAGTTCCCCCATCATACCACATACCATACAATATCGTCAGTATCTTTTAACTGGTAACATTCATCGGTATCTTTCAATCGGTAACCTTCATCGGTATCTTTCAACCGGTAGCCATCATCGGTATCTTTCAACCGGTAATCAACATCGGTATCTTTCAACCGGTAATTGGCGACTATTTCACCCCCTACTACTAACATGCAATCAACAAATATAAGCATACAGTCAGGCATATCTGGGTACTGACCTACCCTTGGGTCCTATGGACCACTATTAGGGAAACTAGTCCCTATTAAACACATAACATATAATCCTGTTAAATCACATAAACAGACCAAGATAATTATCACAAAGACCTTTATCTTATAAATACCCCTTTTTAGTGGGTCGACATTGTGGCCTTAGACCCACCCTTACTGGAAGGTAACTCACCTCAATGTTGTGCAGTGTCTGAAATATCTTCGGCGCACAAGTCGACTCCCTACGATTCCTCGATCCCTACACGACAACCTCTAAGTCAACACACATCACATACAACCCTAAACAGGGTCGGTCCAAGTTCAGTCAAAGTCAACATTCAGTTCACCTGACTGCCGAGTTGGCCTACCAACTCGTCGAGTCCCTGCCTCACTAAACCCACACAAAACCCTGGCTCCACTCGTCGAGTCTAGCGAAACTCGACAGGTTCTCCTTCAGTCATAACATCGGGACCATGTTCATCCGACTCACCGAGTTCCTTCTTGAACTCGTCGAGTTCATCTCCAACTTAAGAACTTGTCCAATCTATGACTCGCCGAGTTGTATGAACAACTCGTCGAGTCCATCTTCAAAGATTGGGAGATTGCTATGGACTCGCCGAGTCTGCTCATACCACTCGCCGAGTCCCAAGGCTTCCAGGTCCCTTTTCGCGTCTAAACCCACAAGGGACGTTATTCCTATCATTTACCCATTAACAGGAAGGGTTTGGTGCACAATGGTCACCGACTCGTCGAGTGCCAAGAACAACTCACAGAGTCCAGTCTTGACCAACTCCATACAGTCGATTTAAATGAGGTCTAATACATCAAAACCATAGATCTGGCCTCCTAATGTCCATTTTACACTTAAAGTTCCAAACTTAATGCACATGCATGGGGTTTTTAGCTCGAAAATCCATATAAAGTGTCTTACAATGTGCATGGGGCTCTCACGGACCTAAAGTTGGCACCTTTATGCCATGAGACTCCACTCGTCGATTCTAGAGAAACTCAACGGGTTCTCCTCGGTGGTCAGCTAAAATGCTCGGCTCCGAACCACTGGAGCCTCCAGCTTGGCCTTCTGGCCATCCACAACCCATGATGTCATTGGAATCGATGCCATAGCCGCCGCCGCTGCCGTTGTTGCTGTCAATCTAGGGCAATTGGCCTTTTTATGGCACTTCTGATTGCAATGGAAGCAAATCAGGTCTGACATCTGCATAGCTGGAGTAGCGGCTGTTGGAATAGTGTCTAAGGCTATAACTATATTCGGTGGTGCATGGTCCTTTTGGGTTGCCTTCACCATAGCAACTTGAAGGATGATTTGTTAAGAGAGAGTAAATATTATAAGGAATAATATTTAGCTATTTGATTAATATAAGTCATAAATTAATTGGTATTAATTTGGTGACTTAAAGAGATTAATTAAATAAGCGGGTATAAACTGTCAATTGTTTGATAGTTAGACTTTAGACTATAAATCCATTAGGATACACCTTGGACGGATTCTAAGAGCTTTAGGATAGCTCAAAATCGTCCATAGGGATATCTATGGAATGGATTTGGATAGCCTTAAGAGAAGATTATCCAATTAGGGTTTAGGGTGAAACCCTTAAGGAGTCTAAAGGTATAAATAGGCCCTTGGGATGGGGAATTCGTGGACAACCTCACACAACCTTAAGCAAGGAACCTCTGGTCGAATTCCTCCCTTCTCCTCTCTCCTAAATCATCTTGCTTGCTATTGGTGTTTGTAAGCCATTAGAGGAGTGACAATTGTGACTCTAGAAGCTCCAAGACAAACAAGATCAACAAGGGATTCAAAGGTATGATTCTAGATCTGTTTTAATATTGTTGTTTAACCTAATTAGCCATTAGAAGTCTTGGATTCAAAAGCATGTTTATTAGAAAGCCTAGATCCAAGCATTAGGGTTTTGCATGCGCACATAGGAAAGTTCTTATGGCTAAAACCCAACAGTGGTATCAGAGACTAGATTGGTTTTCTTTAAATTATTGCTTGAATAACTGAAACAAACCTGCAAAATTCAATTTTTTGGGTTTTGAGTCACTGACTCGTCGAGTTCCAAGGTGGACTCGTCGAGTAGGCCTGACTCGGTGAGTCCCCTTGTGCACTCGGCGAGTCCAGGCGTCAGGAATGGCCAGATTCGGGTTTTTTTCTTAATTATCTTATGGAAACTTACCTTAATCATATTAGATCAATGTAAATCCGATTTTTTGATAAATATGACTATTATCTTGATCTAATTAAAGATATTTATCATCTAATAAAATATTTAGTTTCCTTATATGATAATAATTAATTATTTTGGTAATTATCTTCAAAGAAATCAAGATAAATCAAATAAAGATAATTAGAATATTAATTTTTAATTGGAATTATTTGTTATTTGATCCTCCATGTTTTAAATGTTTAAAACCTACCCTAAAGTTTTGAAATTTATATTTGTGATTAAAAGTTTTAATTTAGACAACTTAAATTTCAAACCCTAGATTTTGAAAAGTTTAAAATGCAACCCTATACTTATATGATGTTACTAGAATAATATATATATGTATAACAAAATGCTAGTCTTACCGCTAGTAGGCCTCATTCACGAAGCCGATCTATAAGGTGGGTATAAGGTTGCAGCCTATAAAATGGCGCTTAATGGGTGTACACTCACACCCACCGCTTGCTTGATTGGTGGAGGGTCGTTAGCCGAACGGGTAGGATAGGGCAACCTCATCCTCTCATTAAAAGTATAATAAGAAATACGAAGTAACTAAACTTTCTTTTAAAATTTCCCAATCTTAGTTAGTTTAGGAAAAGTGAATTGATGCAATCCCATGAAATTACACTTTGCACCTTGCTAAGATGTTAGTGGAGCATGTGTGGTTTACCGGCACACTAATTGGTTCTAAGCGAAGGTGGCAAAGGGTGATTCATTGTTCATCATAGTTCGATGGAGCGTGTGTGGTTTACCGGCATATCGAATAGGTGATCGTTACAATGAAGGCACCATGTGAATTTGCATGGTAATTCACACCCGCTTTGTGATCCTCGGCATCCCAGTCACAAACAAGAGGGGCATATCGAGATTTAAACATGCCATTGAATAGTTCAATGAATGTCATCCGAATCTAGGAATTCTCAAAAAACACTTAGGACTAAAAGTTTAAGTTTTGTGATGGAGAATTAGTGAATCGTCATTCACTTACCTTCAATTTATTTGCATATTGGATTACGGCATCCCTTTTCTAGTATGTAAATGTTATTGTTGGATCCTAGCCCTAATTTTTTCTTATTGGGTGATAATTAGGGATTCTTGTTCTAATCTATCTTTGTCCTTTCTATAGATGTCAAACGCAAACAACGCTGCTGCTAGTTCTTTCACGTTGATGAGCCTTTGCCAAAAGGTCACCTTCGATGGAACGAACTTTAGCGAATGGATAAGATACATTCGCACCATTGCTCGCTATGAGGATAAAGAGTATGTCCTCGACGAGAAGCTCGAGAAAATCAACCCCGAAGTTGCTACTCCCGCTGAAATCACCGCCTTTGAAACCCATGAGCGAGATGCAACGAAAGTACATTGCATCATGATCGCCACCATGAACTCCGAATTCCAAAAATCCTACGAGGACATGTATCCATACGAGATGCATCAAGACTTGTTGGAGAGGTACCACCAAAATGCGAGACAAGAGCGTTACGAGATCTTCACTAACATGATTTCCGCCAAGATGGGTCATGGAGAATCTCTTACCGTGCACTTGCAATGGATGCAAAGGTATGTCGACCGCCTTCGCAAGTTAAATGTTGACTTCGGTGAAGACTTGGCGATCGACATGGTGCTTCACTCTTTGCCTCCGATGTACAATCAATTTAGGATGACCTACCACATGAACAAAGAGGAGGTCACGCTAAGTAAACTCCAAGGTCTCTTGAGGGTTGCTGAGAGCAATTTCAAGGACAAGTCTGTTGCACCAACTCCCAATCCATCCACTGCTCCTGTCTTGGCTATTGGTCAAGGGAAGGGAAAGAAGAGGAAAGCTTCTTCAAATAACTATCGAAAGGTGAAAGCCCGAGATGGTTCCTCTTCTAGTGGGACCAAAGTTGATCCCTCTAAGCCCTGCTCTAACCCGAAGGAGGCAGAGTACCACCACTGCCACAAGATAGGACATTGGAAGAGAAGCTGCCCGGATTACCTGCAAGCCATCAAGGAAGGAAAGATCAAGCCATCTTTCGCAGGTATATATGCAATCAAATCTAACGATTCTAATCATGCTATTTCTTGGGTTCTTGACACCGGTTGTGGTTATCACATTTGTTCTAATGTGCAGGGACTAAGAAGAAGTAGGGATGTGGAGCAAGGAAGAATCAATCTAATCATGGGGAACAGAAGATCGTCGCCTGTGACCAAGATTGGAGTGTATTCTTTAGTGCTTAAGAATAGTTTAGTTTTGGATTTGAACAATTGTTGCTATTCACCAGAAATGGCTAGAAACATCATTTCATTTCATGGTTTATATAGACAAGGATTTAGATTTTCTTTTAATAATGAGAATGGTTCTATTTTGGCTTATCTAAATGGTGTCTTTTACTTTGAAGCTATACCATGTAATGGAATATATGAAACTGTTATGATTGTTGATAACTTAGGAAATGATGTTTTGAATATTGATTCTTCCACTAGTATGGATAAAGCATCCTTGTGGCATTGTCGTCTTGGACATGTCAACAAGAAACTCATAGCCCAACTCCAAAAGGATGGAGTGTTGGAGTCATTCGACCTTAGGGAAGATGACACATGCGAGTCTTGTTTACTTGGAAAGATGACTAAGTCACCCTTCACGAGTACTTGTGAAAGGGGTGAGGGACTATTAGACCTAATACATACCGATGTATGTGGACCTTTTAGATCAACCACGAAGGATGGGAACCGCTTCTATGTGACTTTTACCGATGATTATAGTAGATATGGGTATATCTATTTAATCAAGCAAAAGTCAGAAACCTTTGAAAAGTTCAAAGAGTTCAAGAATGAAGTGGAGAATCAATTGGGCAGGAAAATCAAGATGCTTCGATCCGATCGAGGAGGAGAGTACCTAAGTCTTGAATTCCACGATTATCTCAAGGAGTGTGGAATAGTTTCGCAATTGATGCCTCCTAGGACACCGCAGTTGAATGGTGTGGCAGAAAGGCGTAATCGAACCTTATTGGATATGGTTCGCTCTATGATGAGTCGTGCTTCACTACCTATCTTCTTTTGGGGGTATGCCTTAGAGACTGCCGCCCATATCCTTAACCGAGTCCCTACTAAGAAGGTTGCCAAAACACCTCACGAGATGTGGACGGGGAAAGCTCCCTCGTTGGCACATATCAAGGTTTGGGGTTGCGAGGCTTTCGTAAGACGAGATACTCACGACAAGCTTGAACCTCGAAGTGAGCGATGTATTTTCATCGGCTACCCGCAAACTTCCTTTGGATATCTCTTCTATAGACCGAAAGATAATGTTATCTTTGTTGCGAGGAGAGGAGTTTTCCGAGAGCGAGAACTCATAAGCCAAGGAGACAGTGGGAGGCAAATCGAACTTGAAGAGATTCAAGAGTCGATAGATGAAGGAACCTCTACCGCTGGCATTCAACCCGAGGAGGAAACTCCGGTTGAACCGATTGACGAATCCTTACCTCTTAGACGTTCCGATAGAGTTAGAGTTCATCCCCAGTTTTATGGTTTTCATATTACTACCGAAGGGGACACGTATATTAGTGATGGTACACTAGTAAATCTTGATGAACCTAATAGCTATAAGGAAGCCATGGCAGGCCCGGAGTCTGCGAAATGGAAAGAGGCGATGGATAGCGAGATCCAATCCATGTACGATAACCAAGTTTGGAATTTGGTTGATTACGTGCCCGAACGTAAGACCGTAGGGTGCAAGTGGATCTTCAAGAAGAAGACCGACGTGGATGGGAACGTACACACATATAAAGCGCGATTGGTTGCGAAGGGCTTTACTCAAACTCCCGGAGTTGACTATGATGAGACCTTCTCACCAGTTGCGAAGATTAAATCTATTAGAGTGATGCTAGCAATTGCCGCATTTCATGATTATGAGATTTGGCAAATGGATGTCAAGACCGCTTTCTTTAACGGAAAGTTGGCTGAGGATGTTTACATGGCTCAGCCAGAGGGGTTTGTGGATCCGAAGCATCCGAATAGAGTGTGTAAGCTTGAGAAGTCCATTTATGGACTTAAGCAAGCGTCTCGCAGATGGAATCTTTGCTTCGATGAGAAAGTCAAAGAGTTTGGATTTGTACGAAGCGAAGACGAATCTTGCGTATATGTCAAAGCCAGTGGGAGTATAGTAAGCTTCCTCGTTCTATATGTCGATGACATATTACTCATAGGAAACGACATCCCGACTCTGCAGGAGGTTAAGTCCTGGCTCGGGAAGTGCTTCGCTATGAAGGACCTCGGAGAGGCTTCTTACATTTTGGGAATAAGGATAGTAAGAGAAAGAAGTAAGAGACTAATTGGACTTAGTCAGAATAGTTACTTGGAGAAGGTACTAAAACGTTTTAGTATGGAAAACTCAAAGAAGGGAGAACTACCGATACAAGGAAATGCCAAGTTGAGTAAGACTCAAAGTCCGAGTACCGAAGTTGAGATAACAGAAATGAGCCGAGTACCATACGCTTCCGCAGTTGGCTCAATCATGTACGCTATGACTTGTACTCGCCCTGATGTAGCCTTTGCTTTGAGCATGGTTAGCAGATATCAAGGGAAACCTGGCAAAGCACAATGGATTGCGGTGAAGAACATCCTTAAGTACCTTCGGAGGACAAAAGAATGGTTCTTAGTCCTTGGAAGGAGTGATGACTTGAAGGTGCGAGGGTATAGTGACGCCAGCTTTCAGACCGACAGGGACAACTACCGTTCGCAGTCGGGCTGGGTCTTTACCCTAAATGGAGGAGCAGCGACATGGAAAAGTTCCAAGCACGAAACCGTAGCTGATTCAATGTGCGAATCAGAGTACATCGCAGCGAGCGAAGCGTCGAAGGAGGCAATATGGCTGAAGAACTTCATCGGTGATCTTGGAGTTGTGCCGGCCATAAAGGAGCCCATGGAGATTTTCTGTGATAACGAAGGTGCGGTTGCCTTGACCAAGGAACCGAGGGATCATGGTAGATCTCGACATATCAACAGAAAATATCACTTCATTAGACATCGTGTAGAAGAAGGACAACTCGTAGTGAAGAGGATATCATCAGAAGATAACCCAGCAGATTCGCTTACGAAGGGACTGAGTAGGGTTAAGCACTTGCAGCATGCTAGGAGTATTGGGTTGAAGGATGATATTAGCATAGATTAGATAGTATTAGAAACGTATAATAGATAAATGTAATTGACATTTGATGATTAAATAAAGGAGTTTTATTTATGAGTAAAGTTACTATCACATGTTAGTTGTTTAACTATTGTTTCACTTTGCATGTTTTGACTTCCAGAATAATTGAGTTTATTAGGAATAATCGAATTATTCAAATGGTCCACAATCGTTCATATGTTGGGAGTAGATATGAATGAAGATTGTCATGAATTGGTGTGTAGAGTGTCTAAATGGTGTTAGACATAGCAAGGGTTGCTGCAACGTTCATGAGTGCTTATGAACTGGTTTTGAGCATTGGAATAAACCCGCACTTGCTGGAATCACCTTATGGAATACGATATAAAAGGTGATCGCAAGACGATAATATCATATGGTCTTAAAACCTAGATATATGGTTTATTATTTGTTAATTGATTGTGCATTGATAATGCGAAAACGCATCAGTAACTTGATGTTATAAAACGCATTGTTGTGTATAGTTGGTTAATGAATAAGTAAATGCATATAAGTCGAAGTTTATCTGAAGATTTTATCCTAAGAGGATAGAAGAGATATCTTGGCCACTCGATGATTTGATTTGACTTATGTGCCAGGCCCGGTCAGAACTGAATTGATGTGTTCGATTAAGTTCTATGTCAAATAAATCGAAGATCGAGAAATCTAAATGCTAGACTAACCATTCCATAGGATTGTCAGCATGATATCTAACAGAGGACTGTACGATCCCTTATCTAAAGGACAAGATTGATTAGATCAAAGTTGACAGCGTCTTTGAGAGCTACGATTGCAAACCGTATTGTACTTGTATAGTTACTAGACTTATCCAAGTGGGAGACTGTTAGAAGAGTGTCTAAGGCTATAACTATATTCGGTGGTGCATGGTCCTTTTGGGTTGCCTTCACCATAGCAACTTGAAGGATGATTTGTTAAAAGAGAGTAAATATTATAAGGAATAATATTTAGCTATTTGATTAATATAAGTCATAAATTAATTGGTATTAATTTGGTGACTTAAAGAGATTAATTAAATAAGAGGGTATAAACTGTCAATTGTTTGATAGTTAGACTTTAGACTATAAATCCATTAGGATACACCTTGGACGGATTCTAAGAGCTTTAGGATAGCTCAAAATCGTCCATAGGGATATCTATGGAATGGATTTGGATAGCCTTAAGAGAAGATTATCCAATTAGGGTTTAGGGTGAAACCCTTAAGGAGTCTAAAGGTATAAATAGGCCCTTGGGATGGGGAATTCGTGGACAACCTCACACAACCTTAAGCAAGGAACCTCTGGTCGAATTCCTCCCCTCTCCTCTCTCCTAAATCATCTTGCTTGCTATTGGTGTTTGTAAGCCATTAAAGGAGTGACAATTGTGACTCTAGAAGCTCCAAGACAAACAAGATCAACAAGGGATTCAAAGGTATGATTCTAGATCTGTTTTAATATTGTTGTTTAACCTAATTAGCCATTAGAAGTCTTGGATTCAAAAGCATGTTTATTAGAAAGCCTAGATCCAAGCATTAGGGTTTTGCATGCGCACATAGGAAAGTTCTTATGGCTAAAACCCAACAGCGGCAGCCCTGCCAAAATACCCAACCTTGTCGCACTTATAGCAACCTGCCCCCGACCTAGTGTGGCATGCTCCACCATGTGACCAACCGCATTTTCCACAGCAGTCCCGCCCAAACTGGCCTTTCGGCCTACCATCGGATCCCTTGGGCTTCTTCCCTGAAGCCCTCGCCATCTGCCCCTCCACTGCCTTCCTCTTTCGAATGTGCTCCAGATCAATCTCCCTCTCCCTAGCCCTGGCAATCATGAAATCCAGGGTAGGTCAAGCTGAAAAACTGACATGCTCCCGGATGTCAGCTCGTAGCATGTCATGGTAGCGGGTCCTCTTCATGTCCTCATCACCTATATACTGGGGCACCAACAAAGCCCTCGCCCGGAACTTGGCGGTGATCTCCGCCACAGTCTCCGTACTCTGTCTCATATCCAAGAACTCCCTGGCCAGTTGTTGAAGCTCCACAGCTGGCGCAAACTCTGCTCTGAACCGGGTCACGAAATTCGACCATGTCATAGCCTTAACAACCGAGGCTCCTAGAGAGTCGCCAACCGACTCCTACCAGTACCTAGACCGGTCCCTCAAACACCCTACTGCAAATCGTACCTTCGAACCCTCGGGGCAGAAGCTGGTCAGCTGTGCAGACTCATTGTCCGCAATCCATCGTCTGGCAGGAATGGGGTCCTTTTCCCCGTGGAAATCTGGCGCACCACTCCCTCTGAAGTCCTTAAAGGACAGTGTGTGTGGTCCTGACTGGCTAGCCGCCATGTCACTCCGGAACACCCTGAGGCGATCCTCCGTCAGCTCAATGATCCCCTCCTTGATCGACCCGAAGATAACAGGTGTCGCATCAAGGATACCCCTCATGATCTCGGACACAATGAACTCGCGCAACCCATCATCCACATGCTCGGATCCTTCCCCCGAGCCCAATCCTGACCCGGATCCTGAACCTCCTGCTCCATGTTGCGTGACCACCATTCTAAAAAAAATAAACAAACGAATGTCAGGGCTACATATACTTTCCAAGTTTCCCGGTTCCATCTAGGCCCTCCTTGGTTCGAGCACGGATCCTCTGCTTTCAGTAGTACAGGACCATACTACCTTCCACATCTATCCGTACTTTCCACAAGAATTGCTTCGACTTCACCCAGACCCTTTTTCCGATACCCTTTGCATTGACCTCACCCTAGGCTTCCTTAGGGCATTCTCCCACCTACTCTCCGCCATCAGCCACATTAGGAGTTCCCCACCACCTCCCCCTAACTAGCTTGCGGATACTGTTACATATCCGCTCCTTAGTTAGTTGAAGCGGTTCAGAACCCCCATAGCACAAAGCAAGCAACATTCATGCATTGAGTAACCAAACCAGGTATAACCTACACAGGTCATCCTACTGCTGACAAAACAGTCCTAGCATAGAACTCATACAATAGACACATAAGGCATCCTTCCTAGATCCTTATCCCTAACTAGCATGCAATTCTCAGAATCAAATATCAGGCACACAAGACATCCTCCTAGATCCTTAGACCTATTCTAGCATGCAGTTTTCTGAATCAAAACCATATAGCATAACATAACAAGTATGTGTATCTTGGGGAAAACTTACTTGAGCCCGGCCGGTCGCATGCATCACACACTTCTCCTTTCTTAAAATTTCTAAGTTTAGACTTTATAAAACCATTTTTTTGAAAGATCTTTTAGTCCCTCAGTTTGAGTCCAGACATCCCCGAGGGTGTGTCCGAATCCCTCAAACCAAGGATCTGATAACAACTTGTAACGACCCAATTTTCAAGGCCAAAAATTTCATTTTTGGTTTAACGTATTTAACATAATTTTTACCAAAACATTGTTAATAACACATCCAATAAAAAAGCAAAATGTTATTTTTCAACCCATAACATCATAATTATTGAAAATCAGAGTACAGTCCCAAAACTTCTTGCGGATCATGTGAGCGTGTGTGATGTGCTGCTACGCCGCCGACTCTTTCCCCTTCGACGAAGAGGTACCTGAAACCAAAACCAAAATTGTAAGCACAAAGCTTAGTGAGTTCCCCCATCATACCACATACCATAAAATATCGTCGATATCTTTCAACCGGTAACCTTCATCGGTATCTTTCAACCGGTAACCATCATCGATTTCTTTCAACCGGTAGCCATCATCGGTATCTTTCAACCGGTAATCAGCATCGGTATCTTTCAACCAGTAATTGGGGACTATTTCACCCCCTACTACTAACATGCAATCAATAAATATAAGCATACAGTCAGGCATATCCGGGTACTGACCTACCCTTGGGTCCTACGGACCACTGTTAGGGAAACTAGTCCCTACTAAACACATAACATATAATCCAGATAAATCACATAACCAGAACAAGATAATGATCACAAAGACCATTATCTTATAAATACCCCTTTTTAGTGGGTCGACATTGTCGCCTTAGACCCACCCCTACTGGAAGGTAACTCATCTCAATGTTGTGCAGTGTATGAAATATCTTCGGTGCACAAGTCGACTCCCTACGACTCCTCGATCCCAACACAACAACCTCCAAGTCAACACACATCACATACAACCCTAATCAGGGTCGGTCCAAGTTCAGTCAAAATCAACAATAGTCAAAGTCAACATTCAGTTGACCTGATTCGCCGAGTTGGCTTACCAACTCGTCGAGTCCCTGCCTCACTAAACCCACACAAAACCCCGACTCCACTCGTCGATTCTAGCGAAACTCAACGGGTTCTCCTTCAGTCATAACATCGGGACCATGTTCATCCGACTCGCCGAGTTCCTTCTTGAACTCGTCGAGTTCATCTCCAACTTAAGAACTTGTCCATTCTATGACTCGCCGAGTTGTATGAACAACTCGTCGAGTCCATCTTCAAAGATTGGGAGATTGTTATGGACTCACTGAGTCTGCTCATACCACTCGCCGAGTCCCAAGGCTTCCAGGTCCCTTTTCGCGTCTAAACCCACAAGGGGCGTTCTTCCTATCATTTACCCATTCACAGGAAGGGTTTGGTGCACAATGGTCACCAACTCGTCGAGTTCCAAGAACAACTCATCGAGTCCCGTCTTGACCAACTCCATACAGTCGATTTAAATGAGGTCCAACACATCAAAACCATAGATCTGGCCTCCTAATGTCCATTTTACACGTAAAGTTCCAATCTTGATGCACATGCATGGAATTTTTAGCACAAAAATCCATTTAAAGTGTCTTACAATGTGCATGGGGATCTCATGGCCCTAAAGTTGGCACCTTTATGCGATGAGATCCCTCTTAAGGCCTAGATCTGAAGCTAAAGTCCACATAACACTCCTTAAATCCGAAAATGGCTGAAAAAGCCCTAAATGCACCCAAGATCCACGTTCTAAAGATGAACAACCAAATGAAAGACCAAAACATGAACATTTTACCTTGATTAAGCTAGAAATGGAATGAGATTTCTGGATCTACAAGCCCTAATTCGAATACTCAAGTTCCTCTTCTTTCTTCCAAGCTTCACAAGTCAACAAAAGCACTAAAATGACCTTAACACACACATATACGGCTAGGGTTTCGATATGCAGCTCTAGGGGAGTGTTAAGGACAAGGGAGGTCGAGCTAATGTGTTGATATAGGGTGCAAACCCTCATATTAGGGTTTTTATCCAGACAACACGGACTCATCGTGTAACGATTGTCTTCCAAGGTATAAATTTGTTTAAATTCTCAAGTTTTATTTTGGGTTATAATAGGATTGTATTTTTTGGATTGGGCCTCTTTGCTTTGGGCCGAGGCATAGGCTGCCCATAAGCTGTACGTGGGGCGTAACCAGTTGCACGCGGGGTGTAACGCCTAAATGAAATGCGGATATGAGAAGCGTACGCGTAACATACCATATGGTATGCCCAACGTACGCGGTCGGAGGAAAAACCCTAATTTTTGGGGTTTAAAGCTATATAAACCCCATTATAGCCTCCTTCCCTGTTTCCCCATCATCCTCCTTACTCTCAAGAAAACCCTAATTCGTTCTTATCCTCTCTTTGTGTGTGAAGAAGCTTTTGTGAGTGTTTCAAGGAAAGTAAGTAGTGAAGAAGGAAGGGGAGAAGTTGGAGAAGATGCTTGAGCTCAGAGATCTGGACTTAGCACCCTCTTGGTCATCAAAGGAAGGTATAAAGTCCTGAACTTTCTTCCTCTTTCCTTCTAGATCTAGGTTATGGAAGTTTAGACCTTTTTAGATCCAAAGGTTGAGTCCTGATCTTGTAAGTCGGTTTTGGAGCTTCGGTTGCCATCCTTAAGGCTCAGAAACATCTTCCTAGCAATAAAGTTTCAATCTTTGTGGCTTATATCGAACCATGCATGAGATCTTGTTAGCTACATGGAAGTAGAATGTTATTTATGGAAGTTTGAGCCTTTATGGGACTTGTAAGCCATCAAGTAAGGAACCTTATGGCTTCAGACATGGAACAAGCTTAGGATCTGGATTTGTAGCTTCTGGATCGGATTATTAAGCACTTAATGAGATTTTGGCTTAACAGGGTTGTACGATGGGCGTACAAGGAGGTACGCGCCTCGCACAAGCCAACAACCAGTATGCTCAGCGTACCTTGGTGTACGCCCCACGTACGCTGCCAGTTTGGGCTTCGAGTGTTTTGGGCCTCAGTGTTGGCTGAGTTTCAGGCTTAGGGTCCTTGGGCCTTAATGGCCCATCAGAACTTAGTTGCTAAGGACCAAGGATTTAGTATTGGGATTGAGTAAGGCTCAATAAAGGGTTTTGGGCCCAGTACAACAAATTGGGCCATTAATGGGCCAATAGTAAGCTTGGAAAGCCTATCTTGTTATTAGACCTCTAGAAGTTAGATTTGGGGCCAAGTTTATTGTGGGCTTAAGTAGGGCCCAAATGAGGAGATAGGTCCAATTTAGAAACTTGGGCCATTAGTGGGCCTATAGTGGGGCCATGGATGGACTTAGAAGGAATTGAGGGTTTTGGGCCATGTTGTGACCCATGCCGTAGCAGGGGTAAAATGGTCATTTTACGTATAGGAGAATCCCTATTCTGATTTAGTATTTTATTGCCCATGATAGCTCGGAAGCAGCCGGAGCAGCAGTCAGGGATTTCTCATTCAGGAGTTTAGCAGTCAGCATCATGAGGTGAGTTTCCTTTCAGTAGGTACGGGTCAACGAGCATAATGCCGACTCGTTTAGTTAGCAGTAGTTTCGGACCTCGGTCCGATGCAGTAGTTAGATTGCTTGATGTCTTTGTGATTCAAGCATGTTTTGTGTTATGTGTTCCGGACCCTAGTCCGATGCAGTATGCAGTATTAGTGTTTATGCTATTTTCTATGTTATGCTATGCTATGTTCAGTCAGTTAGTTCCGGACTTCGGTCCGATGGAGTTTCCGGACCTCAGTCCGATGAAGGGGGTAAGGCCCCAAATAGTTCCGGACTTCGGTCCAATGCAGTTAGTTCCGGACTTCGGTCCGATGTAGTTTCTGGACTTCGGTCCGATGCAGAGGGCAAGGCCCTGGTTAGTTCTGGACTTCGTTCCGATGCAGTTTCCGGACTCCGGTCCGATGCAGTGGGCAAGGCCCAGTAGTTGTTATATGTTTGTATGGTATGTGGTAGTTCGGGGGAGGTCACTAAGATTCGTGCTTACGGTTTTCAGTTTTGGTTTCATGTACTTCCGCAAATAAAGTGAAGCGCTCGGGATGATGGCATCGCACACACCACAACTTCAGCTTTTATTCTTGGGAGTTGATCCTGTTTATCCTTAGATGTGATTTGATACAATTTGATACAGTTTTTATCATGATACTTATTTATGGATTGAGATACTGACGTATGGTTTTTTATGAGATAACATTCAGTATATGATTTTTTAATATTGTTAAAATGAAAAAAAAAATTGGGTCGTATTTTGGGGTGTTTCAAGTTGGTATCAGAGCCTTTATTTGAGGGATTCACGCACACTTACGGGTGTGACTGAACTCAAACAATGGGAAATAGTAAATTGATTTTTGAAAGAAAAACGTTTTCAAAAGAATTTTGGAAGAAAAGACTTAAAAAGAAAAGAGTTTTGAAAACGAGAAAAGGGTGTGGTGCATGCGATCAGCCGAGCTCAAGTAAGTACTCCCAAATTACCCATACAAAATTATGTTATGATTATCTGTTTCAGTTTCAGTAGAACTTGTTGTTGGATAAGGTGTCTAAGTCCATAACTATTTCTGGTATGTACTTGACCCGACCCAGCATGGTTCATTTGGGTTGCATGGCACCATGCAATTGGATAGACTAAATGAGAGAAATAACACTTGGAGATTATTAATATATTATAAGTTCTAATATATTAATAATATTATTTGATTAGTTTGATCAAGAATTAATTTAGAATTAATTAAGTGATCAAAAGATAACTAATTAAATATATGGGTTGATTATGTAAATCATCCATATCTTATATAGTGGGCTAAAAGGCTCCATGGACTATCAAGTTGGGTTCCACCCATAGGATGCTCCATGGGAGTTACAAACCCATGGGTCATGGAAATGAAGAGTCATGACACATTAGGGTTTAACCCTAGATGTGTCAACACTATATAAGTAACATGTTCTCCACCCAAAATCGGCTACACTAAGAAATAAGAGGGCTTGGCCGATTTTGAAGAGTGTGTGTTCTCTCATAAGTTCTTCCAAGAGCATTTGGTGTTGTGTGAAGCATTTGAGGCATCACACTTGGGGTGCTAGGCTCACAAGGTTTCAAGGAACACAAACAACAACAAGGTAAGTTATTCTATCTATACTTTATGTTAAAATTGTTCCCCATGTATGCTAGATAGGAATATAACCTTAGAATTCAACTTTGCATGACAATTAGACAAGCATAGATCCAAGGTTATTAGGGTTGCATGTACACTTAGGAAGTGTTAGAATGCTCAAAACCCATCAGTGGTATCAGAGCCTAGGCTTGTTTGCTCTTATTTGTGCTTAAAAGTTGAAAACAGAATCGGAAATCTTGCTGTCTGCGAATGGACTCATCGAGTCTATAGGGGGGACTCGTCGAGTCCATGAGTATCTTCAACCAACTCGGCGAGTCAGTTCATGCACTCGGCAAGTAGGGTCGACTGAGTGCAGAATTTCGATTCAGTTGCTGGAAATGAATTAGAAACATTACCCTAAACTGTTTTGGTAAATGAAAACTTGTTTTAGGTGGTGTAATGTCTTTGCTAATTCATTTACAACAACTAGTTATCAAAATTACAAAGGTTTATGTAATTTTTGATTGTGTTCATATTCATGTTCTTGTTCCTATGATGTTTTAGATGATCATAGGAATTATTTGTAACCTATTTGGTAGATTAATTCTTGATCATAATGTGTTTTAATGGAGTCCATAACTTATCCTTACGTTATGGAAAACCAAGAGTCACACTTGAGTTAAAACCATTAAAACAAATACAAGAGTTAGAAAAATGAAGAGTCTTCATTTTATTACTCTATTAAACTCATAAGTTACAAGAAATGAAAAGTTTTGAAAGTTACAAAACTTGCCCTCAAGTTTTGGAACAAGTAAAGTTAAGTTAAAACTTTAAGCTCCAACCCCTAGAATTTTAAAAGTTAAAATTCAACCCTTATACTTATATTATGATGATTTAATAATTATATATATATATATATATATATGTATAAGAATAAAGTCGTCTTACCGCTAGTACGCCTCATTCACGAAGCCGGTCTATAAGGTGGGTATAAGGTTGTTGCCTATAAAATGGTGACTTAATGGGTGTATATTCTCACCCACCGCTTGCTTGACTGGTGGAGGGTCGTTAGCCGAACGGGTAAGACAAGGACTTATAAATTCTCATTCAAAGTATGATGAATATAATAAAGTAACTAAATGTTTATTAAATTCCCAATCTTAGTTACTTTAGGAAAATGTGAATAAGGTGCTAATCCATGAAATTACACTTTACACTTTGTCTAAGTCGTTGGTGGAGCGTGTGTGGTTAACCGGCACACTAACTTGGACTTAACAAGGTAGGTAAAGGGTGACTTAAGGTTTATTATAGTATCGGTGGAGCGTGTGTGGTTTACCGGCACATCGATTGAGTGATAAACTTTAAGGGTACCAAGTGATTTGCATGGTTACTTCACACCTCGTTTTGTGATCCTCGGCATCCCAGTCACAAAACCTGGAGGGCACTCTCGAGATTGAAACATGCCTTTGAAAAGTTCATTGGATCTCAAAGAATCTAGGAATTTCTAAAACCAATAAAAAACTAAATATCTAATATTTCGGTTTTCGTGGTGGAAATTGGTGAATCGTCATTCACCTACCTTTCAAATATGGTATAGCTTAGATTACGGCATACCTCTTCTAAGTTATATTATATTGTGATTGGATCCTAGCCTTAATATTACATTTGGGTGTTTTATTAAGGACTCTCTTAAATCTAAACTAAACTTGTTCTTCTCTTTCAGATGTCTTCAAATAATGCTTCTGGCTCGAATCCTAATGGCTCCTTTACTCTTATGAGTTTGTGTGGGAAAGTCACCTTTGATGGATCCAACTTCAATAAATGGATCAGAAACATCAGGATGATTACCCGCTACGAGGACAAAGAATATGTCCTTGACAAGGAGCTTAAGGAAATTGATGAGTCCACTGCAACTCCACAGGAGATCGCTGACTTTCATACTTATGAAAGAGATGCAACCAAGGTGGCTTGCATTATGTTGGCCACCATGACAGCTGAACTCCAAAAGTCTTATGAAGATTTCTACCCTTATGAAATGCACCAAGATTTGATGGAAAGATACCATCAAAGTGCACGACAAGAGAGGTACGAAGTCATCTGCTCCATGATAACAACCATGATGAAGGACGGAGAGTCTGTCACGAGCCACATGAAGAAAATGCAAAGGTATGTGGATCGTTTGCTGAAGCTCAATGTGAACTTCCCTGAGGAGCTTGCAATAGATATCATTTTGCACTCCTTACCATCGTGCTATGATCAATTCCGCATGACATATCACATGAACAAGGAAGAGGTCACCCTCAGCAAACTTCAGGGACTTCTCAAGACCGCAGAAACAGGTCTTAAGGGGAAGTCGGTTGCTATCACTCCTACTCCAGGCTCAACTCCGGTCTTGGCAATCGGGCAAAGTCGAGGGAGGAAGAGAAAGAGATCTTCAAAGGGTACCAAGGCTCGGACCCTTGATGGCTCTTCTTCAAGTGGAACCAAGAAAGGTTTCATTACTCCTTCTTCTGACCCAAAAGAGGCTGAATGCTTCTATTGCCATGAAAAAGCTCATTGGAAGCGGAACTGCCCAAAGTACCAGCAGGATGTGAAGGATGGGAAAGTCAAACCCAACCATGCAGGTATTTACACTATCATTTCTAATAACTCACCCCATTCGAAATCTTGGGTCCTTGATACCGGTTGCGGTATTCATATTTGTTGTGACTTGCAGGGACTAGGAAGAAGTGAGAATGTGGAGCAAGGAAGAATAAACTTAATCATGGGGAATAGGAAAGTTACACCTATCACCAAGATTGGAGTTTATACTTTATCGCTAAGTAGTGGGTTAAATTTAGATTTGAATAAATGTTGTTATTCGCCAGAAATGGCAAGAAATATTATTTCCTTTCATGCATTGTACAAACAAGGTTTCACCTTTTCGTTTGATAATGAAGTTGGTTCGATTAATGCTTTCTTTAATAATGTACTTTATTTTAAAGCATTACCTTGTGATGGTGTGTACGAAGCTGTATCTGTTGTAGATAACTTAGGAAATAATGTTTTGTGTATTGATTCTACTAATAATAATAACTTGGATAAAGCATCATTATGGCATTGTCGTCTTGGACATATAAGCAAGAAACGCATAGGCCAACTCCAAAAGGATGGAGTCTTGGAGTCATTTGACCTAAAGTCAAATGATAGTTGCGAATCATGCTTACTTGGAAAAATGACAAAGTCACCCTTCACAGGCTCGTGTGAAAGGGGTGAAGGTTTGTTGGACCTTATACACACGGATGTGTGTGGACCATTCAAACATGCCACAAGGGATGCTAATCGTTATTATTTGACTTTTACTGATGATTACAGTAGATATGGATATGTCTACTTAATCAAGCATAAGTCAGAGACTTTCGAGAAGTTTAAGGAATTTAAACAGGAAGTCAAGAATTAATTGGGCAGGAACATTAAGATGCTTCGATCCGATTGGGGTGGTGAGTATCTTAGTTCAGAGTTCCTCGACTATCTAAGGGAATGTGGGATTGTCTCACAATTGACACCTCCCAGGACACCGCAATAGAATGGTGTGGCTGAGAGGCGTAATCGAACCTTGTTGGACATGGTTCGTTCCATGATGAGTCGAGCTTCGCTACCAATCTCATTCTGGGGGTATGCCTTAGAGACTGCCACCCATATCCTTAATCTAGTCCCTACAAAGAAAGTTGCCAAAACTCCTCACGAGATGTGGACTGGTAAAGTACCTAAACTAGACCACATCAAGATTTGGGGTTGCGAGGCTTTCGTGAGACGCGAGACTCATGATAAGCTCGAACCCCGAAGCGAGAGGTGTATTTTCATCGGCTATCCACAGCAATCCTTTGGTTACCTCTTCTACAGACCTAGTGACAATGTGGTTTTTGTAGCAAGAAGAGGAGTCTTTCGAGAAAGAGAGTTTATAAGCCAAGGAGACAGTGGGAGGCAAGTTGATCTTGAAGAAATTCAAGAGTCAAGTGGTGAAGGAACTTCAAACTCTAGCCCTCAACTTGAGGAGGAAACTCCTGTTGAGCCAATTGACGAATCTGTACCTCTGAGGCGTTCCACAAGAGTTAGGAGTGCACCTGAGCATTACTATGGATTCCATATTACTGCAGAAGGTGAGACACTTATTAGTGATGGGACACTAGTAAGTCAAGATGACCCTAACAGCTACGAGGAAGCCATGGCAGGCCCCAAGTCTGCTAAATGGAAAGAGGCTATGGATAGCGAGATACAATCCATGTATGACAATCAAGTTTGGAACTTGGTTGAGAATGTACCAGGTCGAAAGATTGTAGGGTGCAAATGGGTCTTCAAGAAGAAGACCGACATGGATGGTAAAGTACACACTTATAAGGCTAGACTGGTTGCAAAGGGCTTCTCTCAAATTCCTGGAGTGGATTATGATGAGACCTTTTCTCCGGTAGCCAAGATTAAGTCTATTCGGGTTCTGTTAGTCATAGCCGCATTTCATGACTATGAAATTTGGCAAATGGATGTCAAAACCGCTTTCCTTAATGGAAAGTTGGATGAAGATGTTTACATGAGTCAGCCAGAGGGTTTTGTCAGCAACAAGTACCCTAATAGAGTGTGTAAGCTTGAGAAATCCATTTATGGATTAAAGCAAGCACCTCGCAGATGGAATCTTTGCTTTGATGAAAAGGTCAAGGAATTTGGCTTTTCTAGGAGTGAAGATGAATCTTGTGTATATGTCAAGGCTAGTGGGAGTATAGTTAGCTTTTTGGTATTGTATGTGGATGACATACTACTCATAGGAAACGACATTCCAACCCTGTAGGAAGTAAAGTCCTGGCTTGGAAAGTGTTTCGCTATGAAGGACCTTGGTGAAGCTGCCTATATTTTGGGGATAAGGATCTTGAGAGATCGGAGTAAAAGACTAATTGGACTTAGTCAAAGTACCTACTTGGAGAAGGTTCTGAAGAGATTCAGAATGCAAGACTCCAAGAAAGGAGAGTTGCCCATCCAGAGTAACGCCAAACTGAGTAAGACACAAAGCCCTAGCACTGAGGCTGAGATAGCACAAATGAGTCGAGTACCTTATGCTTCGGCTGTAGGATCGATCATGTATGCTATGACGTGTACTCGACCTGATGTAGCTTTTGCCCTGAGCATGGTTAGCAGGTTTCAGGGGAACCCTGGCAAGGCACACTGGACTACGGTAAAGAATATTCTCAAGTACCTACGAAGGACTAAGGACTGGGTCCTTACCCTCGGTGGGAGTGATGACTTGAGAGTTGTAGGGTATAGTGATGCTAGCTTCTAGACTGATAGGGATAACTTCCGCTCTCATTCGGGCTGGGGCTTTACCCTAAATGGAGGAGCAATTTCTTGGAAGAGTTCCAAGCAAGAGACAGTGGCAGATTCTACTTCTGAATCAGAGTATATTGCAGCTAGCGAGGCAGCAAAGGAGGCATTATGGCTGAGGAACTTCATTGGAGACCTTGGAGTTGTACCAGCTATTAAAGAGCCAATGGAAATTTTCTGTGATAGTGAAAGTGCTGTTGCCTTAGCCAAGGAACCAAGGGATCACGGGAGATCCAGACACATCGATAGAAAATACCATTTCATCAGACATCGGATCGAAGAAGGACTCCTCGTGGCAAAGAGGGTATCATCAGATGAGAATCCGGCAGATCCCCTCACGAAGGGACTGACTCGGGTTAAGCATCTCCAACATGCTCGGAGCATAGGGCTGAAGGATGATATTAGATTTAGTAGTTAGATAACCTCGAAATTTGTAAAGTGTAATTGACATTTGATGATGAATAAAAGTGTTTTATTTATGAGTAAAGTGTTACTATCTCTTGTCGATCATTTACTATATTTCTTTTGCATGTTTTGACTTCCAGAATAATTTTGTTTGGTATAATATATTATTCAAACCTCCACAGTCGGTCATATGTCGGAAGTAGGTATGAATCAAGACTGTCATGTTTGGTTGTAGAGGTCTGGGACAAGGCTACAACAATCATGAGTGCTCATAAGTTCTGAGCATTGGACTCAACCCACGCTCACTGGAATCACTTCATGGAATTCTATCTCGAGTGATCGTGAGACGGTAATATCATATAAGTCTTTAAACCTAGAGATATGATTTGTTACTTACAAGTTGGTTATGCATTGATTGTACGAAAAACGCATTGGTAACTCAATGTTATAAAATCTTGCTCTTGTGTGTAATTCAATGAGTAGTAGAACAAACATATGAGTCGAAGTTTATCTGTTCCTTCTTGGATTAGAAGCTGATATCTGGGCCCCTCGATGATTTTGTTTTGACCTATGTACCGGGCCCGGTCAGAACTAAATTGATGTGTTCAATGAAGTTCTTTGTCAAACAAATCGGAAATCGGGAAACAAATTGTTGGACAATAAGTAAGACATTGTTCCATGTATTTGTCCGACTGATATCTAGAACAGAGGATTATATGATCACTTATCTTAAATGGCGTACCATCATCTTCTCAGTTTCGAGAAACCTTGAAAAGAGCTACGATTGCCGATCGGTTCCTGAAGTCATACTTGCAGTAATAGTTATTAGACTTATCCAAGTAGGAGACTGTTGGATAAGGTGTCTAAGTCCATAACTATTTCTGGTATGTACTTGACCCGACCCGGCATGGTCCATTTGGGTTGCATGGCACCATGCAATTGGATAGACTAAATGAGAGAAATAACACTTGGAGATTATTAATATATTATAAGTTCTAATATATTAATAATATTATTTGATTAGTTTGATCAAGAATTAATTTAGAATTAATTAAGTGATCAAAAGATAACTAATTAAATATATGGGTTGATTATGTAAATCATCTATATCTTATATAGTGGGCTAAAAGGCTCCATGGACTATCAAGTTGGGTTCCACCCATAGGATGCTCCATGGATGCTCCATGGGAGTTACAAACCCATGGGTCATGGAAATGAAGAGTCATGACACATTAGGGTTTAACCCTAGATGTGTCAACACTATATAAGTAACATGTTCTCCACCCAAAATCGGCTACACTAAGAAATAAGAGGGCTTGGCCGATTTTGAAGAGTGTGTGTTCTCTCATAAGTTCTTCCAAGAGCATTTGGTGTTGTGTGAAGCATTTGAGGCATCACACTTGGGGTGCTAGGCTCACAAGGTTTCAAGGAACACAAACAACAACAAGGTAAGTTATTCTATCTATACTTTATGTTAAAATTGTTCCCCATGTATGCTAGATAGGAATATAACCTTGGAATTCAACTTTGCATGACAATTAGACAAACATAGATCCAAGGTTATTAGGGTTGCATGTACACTTAGGAAGTGTTAGAATGCTCAAAACCCATCACTTGTGACAACCCGGAAATTTCTAGCTTACATTCTTCATTCTTATCAAAGTTAAACTCGTATTTAGCACTTTTTGGAGTCAAATAAAGTGTTTAAAGCTTAGTATAAGCAGGGTAGGAGTTGTTGGTTAAGCATTGTGGGTGTATCACCTTACATTTGAGCCAATCACACCAACACAAGGTGTGTGCGGCGACACACCCATCCCAACCGCACACTCCCTCCTATATATTCAACACTTAGCCATTTGGAACACTTTTCTACAGTTGTTCAAAACTAGGACCTGAAATCCTCTCAAGTATCATCCAAATCTCCTTGAGGATCTTCGTAAAAGGTAGCATCTTTAGCCAAGGACACCAAGAACACCAAGAACACTAGGAACACCAAGAACACTATGTGTGTACGGCCACACACACATGCTGTCCGCACACACTGGCCACACACGTCTGCTGGCCGCACACACTGGCCGCACACGTCTCCTGGTCGCACACCCTGGCCGCACACACACTTATAGTGTGTATTGACCGTACACTCCATTGTGTAGCCAAATACCCCTTATATGCAATCAATTGTGGTTGTAACACTTCAATATAAGTGTTTACTAGTCCCTAAGGGGGGTCCCAATTCAATAATTAGTTGTTTTAAACACTAATTGTATTCATATATGTGTCATATATGTTAAATATGATCCGTGTGAGTGTTCAAGCCTTCACTTCACACCTATCATCTTGTACCATCTGTTCATTCAAACCACTCATTACAGGTGATTTCATACCCCTTAATCAATGGTTTAAATGTTTTTAAATGCTTTTATGGGGGGGGGGGGGGGAGGAATACAAGTTGAACAACTATAGTTATTATATCAATCACATGTGATTAATAACTACCAAACAAGTGGTATTATTACTTTTAAACTGCTTACCAAACTGTTTTACTTCAAACTGAACTGTTTTACAAACTCTTTTACTTGTCAAACACTTTTACTTAAACTCTTTTATACATATATATTGCCAAATGCCTGCCTATATATGTATAATTATATAAGAAATGTTTAAAGGACTTAGGAAGGCTAGCTCGTTTTAATTCCTTTTCATTGTTTGGATGTGGCTTTAAGGCATCGGTTATCCGTCCAAAGGTGATTTAAATATTAATTGTATATCCTGTATACATATATAGTCATAAAAGTTCTTTCATTCAGATGCATACCTTTGGGTAGCAAAGGTATTCAATCATGATCATACATTGCTAGTAAACTACTATAGGAGTAGTTTAGGAAGATACTAATACTAGTACTAGAACAATGAAACATAAAATGAGTCAGTTCATACATGAGTCAAGAGATACAATGCCCTTGGGTAGCAAGGGTATACAAACATGTTAACACTATGATGAGAAACAAACATACAGGCTAGATAGAGAAAGAACACACAATACAACTAGCACACATATACATTACATATACATTAACACAGTTATGTAAGCCATTAAACAGGGCATGAAACTACCTGCCATGACTGTTTTTGTATAAGAATCTCCTTAATTGGGGAGCGAATGAGTTTGCGTATAGATCTATATTGGATTGACTATCCTACACCTTGTTGCTCGCTACAATGGAACTTGCAAGTCTACGGGTGCCAAACATCATCTTTACGACATCTTACATTGTCGTTTTACTATTGAGTCGGTAGAAAGATACAGGCCGATCACATGTTACCTTAAAATTTTACAATTTTCTTAAGGTAGTTAGTACAACAGTAGTTACTTAATACAACACTACAGTACTATAATATTTTTCCCATTACATTCACTTCGTGAACATGCACACGATGCACGGTAATGTAATAACTATATTTTTGGTTAATGATAGTCGGAATTTGGAAAATACACACTCTTACACGAGAAACACACACATATACTAGATGCCTTGGTAGAATGCTACCGTTAGTAGAAAACATAGGGTTTTCTAGGGGAGTTCAAACAAATGCAAAACTTAACAAAACTTATACATTATAAAACATCTTACAAACATCTTACTAATGCTTTCATACAAACTCAGACACTAATATACTTATGATCTCACTAGCTTTAAAGCTGATACTCGCTTTCAAAATAACTTGTATTCTCAAGTCACCAGTAGACAGGTACAGGTGCCAGGTTTTGGGAAGTTGGAGCTCGTTCAAGACTCCTCTCTTATTTTTTATGTATATTTTTGGTGTCTACATAACTTTACAGAACAAACTTGTATGAAATTATTTTATTAATGCAATGGATGATGTTGTTGTTTGTTTACTACTTTGCATTGTTGTGATACTGTACATGACGTCCTCCACCCCAGAACGTTTCCTCCATTCATCGGTTTTGGGGGTGTGATAGAACCGCATCCTAGAATAGGACTAAGGATCTAGGAAGATGCCTTATGTGCCTTCTATATGTGTTCCAACTTTATGAGAATTGCATGCTAGTATTGAGTAGACAGCAGTAGGATAGCCTGTTAGGTTATGCCTGATAGTATGAGCTTAGCATAGTATGCTAGTACAGATTCTCGTTATGAGAACAGTTTGCATGAGTATGTTTCCTTTATCTGAATGCTGCTTGCTTTGTGCTTTATGGGACTCTATGTGATGGGAGTTAGCCATTAGGTGAATACATCACGTCACATGTGGTCAGGATTGAATAATCTCAGAGTGCTGGATTTGACCCTATTGTGCAGCTCTCATTTGAGTCTAACCATTGTAGGGACGAGTCTTTTACTCGAAGGATTATCTGAGCCTCATTGCATGTGATGGTATTTAGGTGGTGGCTAATTGGCATTACAAGGAGGCCTTCAGCAGCTGAGGACTGGTTTGGGTGGAGTCAAAGGTTTCCCTAGGGCAAGCCTAGGATGTGAGTAGTTGAAGTCAGTAGCAGTAGAGTGGTTTGCTGGAGTCAAGGTAGTTCCTGAGGAAAGTACAGATAGATGTGGAAGGTAGTATGGGCCCATAATACTGAAAGAAGAGGATCCGTGCTTGAATCAAGGAAGGCTGAGATGAGACTGGGAAGCTTGTAGTAGCCGTGATCCCTTGATATATTTCAGTGTACTAGCGTTTGCCATGATATGTTTTCAGAATGGTGGTTTTGCAACCTTGGCCAGCAGCCGGCAGTTCAGGTGCCAGAGAGGGATCAGGATCAGGCTTGGGAGCCGAGCATCTAGATGAGCAGACCAGGGAGTTTCTCTCTTTAGAGATTACTCGTATCATACTTGAGCAGACTCCTGTGATTTTCGGTTCGATCAAGGAGGGTATCCTAGAGCTGATGGATGAGAGGTTGGAAACTTTACGTGCCGAGGTGGTGGCCATGATGGGGTCGCGCACGCTTACATTTAGGGAGTTTCGGGCATGTGGAGCTCCAGATTATCACGGGGCGCAGGACCCCATAGCGAGTACTAGATGGTTGGCAGATGTGGCCAATGCTTTCCGCACGAGCAGGTGTCCCTAGGGGGACAAGGTCAGATTGGCATCCTGTCTTCTAAATGACAGGGCACGGGATTGGTGGGAGGAGGTCGGACATGTCATTGGAGATGACATAGCTTTGGATGCTATGACCTGGGCTGACTTTACTACCAGGTTCAGAGCTGAGTTCACATCGGTTATTAAGGTGCAACAGTTAGCCAGGGAGTTTCAGGACCTCACCCAAACTATAAAGATAGTGACGGAGATTACCGCCAAGTTAAGGGAGAGGGCACTTCTCCTTCCTTAGTATGCAGTTGTTGAGGAAATGAAGAAGGCCCGTTATCATGAGATGCTGCAGAGTGATATCCATCAGTTTGTGAGACGGTCCAGCTGTAAAACGCTGGATAACATGATTGCTAGGGATTGGGAGAGAGAGATTGACCTTGAGATGGAGAAGAAGAGGATGCCAAAGGCGACTTCGGGCACAGGGAGTTCGGGAAAAAAGCCCAAGGGTTCAGATCACAGATCCAGGAGTCAGCAGATCCATGGTCGGTGTGGCAAGTGTGGCAGACTGCATGATGGGGGTGCAAGGTAGGGAGTGCCGGCGGCTACAAGTGCGGTCGGATTGGGCATATGAGCAGAGATTGTAAAGCCACTACTAGCGCCATTGCGACATCAGATCTGATTTGCTTCCAGTGCAATCAAAGGGGACATAAAAAGTCCCAGTGTCTGAGTTTAGCTACTGCAGGGAAGGTGTCAGCACCTTCTCTTGCTACTTTGAGGATTACAGATGGCCGTCAGGGCCAAGTTGAGACGCCGGTGGCGAAGAGTAGGGCTTTTCAGCTGACAGCAGAGGAGGTGTGAGCGACTCTTGACGTGGTTATGGGTAGGTATTTCCCTTATCTCTGCATTTATTATTGATTTTTTCTTATGGTTATATGTATTGTATAGGGTCGTTCTCAGTGAATGACATTTAAGCCAGATTATTGTTTGATTCGGGGGCTACCCGATCATTAATCTCTCTTACGCTTAGCAAGAGGTTTAACAGAGCTCCATGGGAGCTAGATTGTCCACTTGAGGTTGAGATAGCAGCTGATAGGACCGTTAGGGTGGCGAGAGTACACATAGGATGTTCTCTGTAGTTATTCGATGAGCCGTTTCCGGTGGACTTAGTCCCTATTCCCCTGCGAGGGAATAAGGTCATAGTAGGCATGGATTGGCTGAGCCCCAATGAGGCGGTGATAGATTGTGAGCTGCAGTTAGTGAGGGTTCGCACTCCCAGTGGGGGAGAGTTAGTGATTCAGGGCGAGAGGCCACAGTGCGGACCAGTTCTGTGTTCAGCCGCGAGAACGAGGCACTATTTTCAGTAGGGTTGCGCCGGTTATATTGCCTATGTTTTAGACGCCCGAGGGAAAGGCAAGACGATAGTTGATGATGTTCCGGTAGTGCGAGACTACCCGGATGTATTTCCAGAGGATTTTCCTGTAATACCTCCCGAGAGACAGGTCGAGTTTAGGATTGACCTGATCCCTAGTGTGGCTCTGATAGCTAAGGCACCATATCGATTGGCTCCCCCAGAGATGCAGGAGTTGTCTACGAAGCTGCATTAGCTTCTAGACAAGGGTTTTATCAGGCCGAGCAATTCGCCCTGGGGAGCACCGATTTTGTTCATGAAGAAGAAGGAAGGCTCTCACCTTATGTGTATAGATTATCGGGACTCCCAAGGAGAGATGATTTGTTTGATCAGCTACAGGGAGCGTCTTGGTTTTCCAAGATTGATTTACGCTCCGGGTATCATCAAATGCGAGTCAGAGATGAGGATGTGTAGAAGACTGCTTTCAGGACCCGGTATGGTCATTATGAGTTTGTGGTGATGCCGTTTGGGCTCACCAATGCTCCAGGCGCGTTTATGGATCTCATGAACCGCGTATGTAGGCCGTTGTTGGATCGGTAAGTGATAGTATTCATTGATGACATCTTCGTTTATTCCAAGACTCAGGAGCAACACGAGGAGCACCTGAGAGAGGTGCTAGAGATTTTGAGGAGGGAAAGACTTTTCGCAAAGTTCTCAAAGTGCGACTTCTGGTTGCGCGAGGTGCAGTTCCTTGGACACCTTGTCAAATAGAAGGGTAGTTTGGTAGATCCGGCCAAGATAGAGGTCGTGATGCAGTGGGAGGTCCCGAGATCTCCATTTAAGATTAAGAGCTTCCTAGGTTTAATAGTGTACTATAGGAGATTCATCAAGGATTTCTCCAAGATAGCAGTACCTCTCACCCGACTGACTAAGAAGTTGGTGGTGTTTCGCTGGGGGCCTGAGCAGTAGTCAACATTTGAGAACCTCAGGCAGAGATTTTGAGAGACACCGATCAACCGAATCTGAACATGAGGCAGAGGCGATGGTTAGATGTGTTGAAGGATTATGATTGTGAGATCCTTTATCACCCAGGGAAGGTGAACGTAGTAGCCGACACCCTGAGCCGCAAGGCGGCAGCGGCCCCGATCAGGGAAATACGTTTGAGGGTGACATTAATTACTCTATTATTGGAGCAGATCAAAGAGGCTTAGGTCGAGGGCCTCAAGGAGGAGAGGCAGAAGTGTGAGAGGATTGTGGGCCGACTAGCTTCCTTCTACTATGACAGTCGAGGATTGTTGACCCTTCATGGGAGAGTTTGGGTACCGTACTGGGGCGGAGTACGGCAAGTGTTGATGGACGAGGCTCATAAGTCTCAATTTTCCATCCACCCAGGGGCAGCAAAGATGTATAGAGATCTTCGACCCGACTATTGGTGGCCCTGCATGAAATGGGATGTCGCCTGGTATGTGGAGAGGTGCCTGACCTGCCGGAAGGTTATGGCGGAGCACCAGAGGCCTCACGACAAGATGCAGCCGTTATACATTATAGTGTGGAAATGGGAGGATATCACTATGGATTTTATCACTAAGCTCCGCAGGATCGCACTTGGAGTGGATTCGATTTGGGTTATAGTGGATCGGTTGATGAAGTGCTCATTTTATACCAACCCAAGAGAGCATATCGACTGAGAAGCTAGCCGATTTTTATGTGTGAGAGGTTGTGGCACGGCATGGAGTGCTTGTTTGAGTGGTGTCAGACTGAGATGTCCGTTTTACTTCCAGATTCTGGAAGCGGTTTCATGATGAGATGGGTACTCGTCTCCATTTCAGCACCGCTTTCCACCCTCAGACAGGCGGGCAGAGCGAGAGGAAGATTTGGACTTTTGAGGACATGCTCTGGGCATGTAACCTAGATTTCGGTGGCAGTTAGGATATATATCTTCTGTTAGCAAAATTTTCGTATAACAATAGTTATCATGCGAGTATTGACCGCCTTCCCTTTGAGATGCTCTATAGGAGGAAGTGCAGAACCCCGATTTGTTAGGGCGAGGTCGGTCCGCGTGTCATTGGGAGCACCGAAGTGGTGCTCAAGAAGACATAATTTATCCAGCACGGTCGTAGTAGACTGCAGACTGCGCAGAGTCGGCAAAAGAGTTACGCCGACAGGAGGTGATCAGACTTGGAGTTTCGGGTAGGCGACATGGTCCTCCTGAAGGTATCACCCTGGAAGGGTGTCATCAGGTTTCGGAAGAGGGGCAAGTTGGGACCCAGGTTTATCGGTCCTTTTAGGGTTTTGGCCCGGGTGGGTTGGGTCGCTTATCGGTTGGATCTTCCGACAGAGTTCAGTCAGATCCACAACACCTTCCATGCTTCTCAGTTACGGAAGTATTTAGTGGACGATTCAGCGGTTGTACCCTTAGAGGACATTCAGGTTGATAGCAGCCTGAATTATATTGAGAGACCGATCGTGATTTTTTAGCGGAAGACAAAGACCTTGAGGAACAAGGTAGTTCAGCTTGTGAAGGTGCAGTGGAGTGGGAATCAGAGGAGGAGATGCAGGAGCATTATCCGGAATTGTTTTTAGATTCAGTAGCAGCGGACTTCGAGGACGAAGTCTGATTCAAGTGGGGGAGATTTGTAACGATCGTCTTCCGAGGTATAAATTTATTTAACTTCTCAAGTTTTATTTTGGGCTATAATAGAATTGTATTTTTTGGATTAGGCCTCTTTGCTTTGGGCCGAGGCATAGGCTGCCTATAAGCTGTACGCGGGGCGTAGCGCCTACATGAAATGTGGAGATGAGAAGCGTACGCGCAGTGTACCATATGGAAAGCCCAACATACGCGGTCGGAGGAAAAACCCTAATTTTTGGGGTTTAAGGCTATATAAACCCCATTATAGCCTCCTTCCATGTTTCCCCATCAGCCTCCTTACTCTCAAGAAAACCTTAATTCGTTCTTATCCTCTCTTTGTGTGTGAAGAAGCTTTTGTGAGTGTTTCAAGGAAAGGAAGTAGTGAAGATGGAAGGGAAGAAGTTGGAGAAGAAGCTTGAGCTCAGAGATTTGGACTTAGCACCCTCTTGGTTATCAAAGGAAGGCATAAAGTCATGAAATTTCTTCATCTTTCCTTCTAGATCTAGGTTATGGAAGTTTGGACCTTTTTAGGTCCAAAGGTTGAGTCTTGATCTTGTAAGTCGGTTTTGGAGCTTAGTTTGCCATCCTTAAGGCTCATAAACATCTTCCTAGTAATAAAGTTTCAATCTTTGTGGCTTATATGGAACCATGCATGAGATCTTCTTAGCTACATGGAAGTAGAATGCTACTTATGGAAGTTTGAGCCTTTATGAGACTTGTAAGATATAAAGTAAGGAACTTTATGGATTAAGATATGGAACAAGCTTAGGATCTGGATTTGTAGCTTCTGGATCGGATTATTAAGCACATAATGAGATTTTGGCTTAACAGGGTTGTACGCTGGACGTACAAGGAGGTACGCGCCTCGTACAAGCCAACAGTCAGTATGCTCAGCGTACCTTGGAGTACGCCTCATGAACGCTGCTAGTTTGGGCTTCGAGTGTTTTGGGCCTTGGTGTTGGCTGAGTTTCAGGCTTAGGGTCCTTGGGCCTTAATGGCCCATTAGAACTCAGTTGCTAAGGACAAAGGATTTAGTATTGGGCTTGAGTAAGGCTCAATAAAGGGTTTTGGGCCTAATACAGCAAATTAGGCCATTAATGGGCCAATAGTAAGCTTGGAAAGCCTATCTTGTTATTAGACCTCTAGAAGTTAGATTTTGGGCCAAGTTTATTGTGGGCTTAAGTAGGGCCCAAATGAGGAGATAGGTCCAATTTAGAAACTTGGGCCATTAGTGGGCCTATAGTGGGGCCATGGATGGACTTAGAAGGAATTGAGGGTTTTGGGCCATGTTGTGACCCATGCCGTAGCAGGGGTAAAATGGTCATTTTACGTATAGGAGAATCCCTATTCTGATTTAGTATTTTATTGCCCATGATAGCTCGGAAGCAGCCGGAGCAGCAGTCAGGGATTTCTCATTCACGAGGTGAGTTTCCTTTCAGTAGGAACAGGTCTACGGCCACAATGCCGGCTCGTTTCGTTAGCAGTAGTTTCGGACCTCGGTCTGATGCAGTAGTTAGATTGCTTGATGTCTTTGTGATTCAAGTGTATTTTGTGTTATGTGTTCCGGACCCTGGTCCGATGCAGTATGGAGTATCAGTGTTTATGCTATTTGCTATGTTATGGTATGCTATGTTCAGTCAGTTAGTTATGGACTTCGGTCCGGTGCAGTTTCCGGAACTCGGTCCGATGCAGGGGGCAAGGCCCCAGATAGTTTCGGACTTCGGTCCGATGCAGTTAGTTCCGGACTTCGGTCCGATGTAGTTTCCGGACTTCGGTCCGATGCAGAGGGCAAGGCCCTGGTTAGTTTCGAACTTCGGTCCGATGCAGTTTCCGGACTCCGGTCCGATGTAGTGGGCAAGGCCTAGTAGTTGTTATCTGTTTTTATAGTATGTGGTAGTTTGGGGTAGCTCACTAAGCTTCATGCTTACGATTTTCCGTTTTAGTTTTAAGTACTTCCGCAAATAAAGTGAAGAGCTTGGGATGATGGCATCGCACACACCACAACTTCAGCTTTTAATCCTGAGCGTTTATTAAGTTTTTCCTTAGATGTGATTTGATACAGTTTGATATAGTTTTTATCGTGATACTTATTTATGGCTTGAGATATTGACGTATGGTTTTTTATGAGATCACATTCAGTATATGATTATTTTTAATATTGTTAAAACGAAAAAAAAATAGGGTCATAATTTGGGGTGTTTCCCAGCGAGTCCGACTTCTAACTCGCCGAGTCAGCCACTTGACTCCCAGGTCCAATTCGCTTCCACTCGACGAGTTGGGCCACCAACTCGCCGAGTCCCAGGCCAAAATGAAAAATGTTTAATTTAAATTACGTACCATGAACCAGGTGTTATATATATATATATATATATATATATATATATATATATATATATATATATATATATATATAGTAGGTCTAAAATTCATGCATTACACGGGTTGATTAAAAAGAAGATTAAATATTTCAGTGTAAACAATAAATATTTTTTAAAATAAAACTTTGAAATAAAAAATAACGAAACGTATTAATTGCAATTTAGTATCATATCTATGACATTTAATACTTTAGATATATTAATATATAAATATTATGTGACTTTTTAATTTTAAAATTTGAAAAACCCTAAGAATTGACATGTGAATATTAGTTATTTCAAAAATATTACAAAATAACAAGTATCGAAAATCATTAGAGATATATTGACATGTGGCAAAATGGATCTTTACTTATTATAGTTAATATATATATATATATATATATATATATATATATATATATAGAAGAGAGAGAGAGAGAGAGAGAGAGAGAGAGAGAGAGAGAGAGAGAGAGAGAGAGAGAGAGAGAGAGACGGTTCAGTTGAGAAAAAAAGGTGGAGAATAACGGAATTATTCTTAGACAATCATTTAATGAGCTTAAAAAACATAAAGACATAGTGTTCATTCTTCCTATTAGGTTGTTCACTTCAAATTTTGTCTTCCTCGTTCATTTTCGTAATCCTCTTTCATTATTAGATGATTTACTTGAAGTTATTGTAATAATCGTCCATTATATAAATGATTTTACATGTTCTCTTCAAATTTTGTATTCACACTGTTCATTCTTCCCATTAGGTTGTTTACTGTTCACGTCGTTCATTATTAGTTGATTTATAACTAAAAATTTTGTATTCACACTGTTCATTCTTCATATTAGGTTGTTTACTTCAAATTTTGTCTTCCTCGTTCATTGTCGTAATCCTCTTTCATTATTAGCTGATTTACTTGAGGTTTTTGTAATAATCGTCCATTATATAAATGATTTACATCTTCTCTTCATTTTTCATACTTATTCACAACTTTTCTATTAAAATATAAATGTTGCTTTACATTTCGCTTATGTTATCCTAATATTAACTACTTATCCTTATAGAAACAATACCAAGAGTCAAACATATATATATATATATATATATATATATATATATATATATATATATATATATATATAACGAATGAAAAAGGTAAATAAAATTGGTATTCTATTCAGATCTGATTATCTTTATTCTTATGTGATTGCCAGCATTAAGATGCACTTTTACTCATAAATACAACAGAAAATGAGCATATTGAAGATAATTTGGTTTTGATATGTTTGGTTTACTTGTGAACACAAACAAAACTAAGTTATACATGTTATATTCATATATGAATCGAACATAATTTTGTGTGATATACATTATTCAAATATAAATAGAACAATATTGAGTTATATATGTTATATTCACATATGAATATAACATATATATTCATATTTGAATAGAAAATATGAATATATATGTTCTATTCAATTATTCATTTATGAATATAAATATTTTCTTTGTAAAATGTATATCAAATTCATTTATCTTCTACTCACTAATGAATGAAACTAAGAAGATTGACATTTCTGATAAAGACCCACCAACAATGAGAGAAACACGTTCCATGCAGAAAAATGAAAATGGTATAAAACTCCTATAATATCTGTTATATATTCATTTATAAATAACTTGTATATCATTGCTATAATTTTCTTCTATTAACATATAATACTTCAATCTGGATATGTTTTATATTAAAAAAACTATTGAATTCCTATATTCATATATGAATAAATATATATGACTTAGTTTTGTTTGTATTCACAAGTAAACAAAACATATAAAAAAGCTGATCGTAGTTGAATGGGAACGTTTATTCATATGTTTATCTTGTTTTGTTTTGGAGCATTTTTCTTCTGAAATTGATGATTGATCTTCAGTATCTTCACATATGAATATATATGATATATTCATATGTTAATAAAAAATATAAGTATATATTTTTTATTCAATTATTGATTTATGAATATAAAATAGTTTCTTTGTGAAATGTATTTCAAATACATTTATATTCTACTCACTAATGAATAAAGGTAAGAAGATTGGAGTTTCTGATAAAGAGCCAACAACAATGACAAAAACACATTTGAAGAGGAAAAAGATCAAAGTTATAAAATTCCTATTTTATATATATATATATATATATATATATATATATGCAGTCAATAGCGGTGGGATAGTGGTGAGATAGCGGTGGGATAGCGGTTATCGGTAGTTGGTAAAATAGCGGTACCGCAAATAGCGGCGATAGTGACCGATATTTGACCGCAATTTGACTCATATTTGACAAATATCAGTAGGATAGCGGTGAAATAGCGTTTATAGCTAAATGTTTTATTAAGTCACTTCATTTATTATTAAAATGTAGATATATGGTGGGGGTTTTATGAGATTGTTAAACATTTGCTTCAAACATTTTCTAATTTACTATATGTTTTACTTAATGACCATGTATTCGTCTAATAAAACACAAGGTTACAAAGGCCCTACATAACATAAAAATACCGATATCCCACCGCGATAACCTATATATCGAATATTGGTCCTTGACTGATATTTGATTTTGAACCGCTATAACTACATATATATATATATATATATATATATATATATATATATATATATATATATATATATATATATATATATTGCTTTATAAAGCATCTTTGGTCAAATACTGAAATTTAAGTCGTGCAAACCATACTGCAATAGGTAAAAACATTTTATGCATTAAAACATATAGAGTCAAACATTGAATTTCAGTCGTACGAAATGATTTAGCACGGAGTACAATTATTCAATGCACAAATATCCTTAAATATTGCAAACGTTTGACTCAACCGTGATATATCTAACTCTTATCCCATATATCTTATCTCAAACTAACAAACTCATCTTCTAAGCTCACATAGAATTCGTTTGACATGGTTGAGTATGTTGAAGTTGAATCCGAGATCTTGGCAAAAATACGTGGATTTTGGTCAGTCTCCATTATATTTGGCGTGTTTCTATTCCATTTCCTTCATCTCCACACTCTTTCATGTTTGTACGACTACCGCAAACCTCTCTCTCTCTCTCTCTCTCAAAGAAATGCAGGTAACACTCAATGAGAATTTTTGGGCTGCTATCTTACAAACACTCGATCCAAGGGAAAATCATTCATAGAGTACTGAAACGATCCTCAAGGCACCATCGTCGCAGCGCCTCTCTCTCACTCTCTTTCCTGTTACAAATGAAGCGATCATGAAGACGCAAAAAGTACACCCTTTCTTCCTCTCTCTCTCTCTCTCTTCACACACACGTACCACTTATAAAACCAATAAAACTGTAATTCTAAAAGCCACAAAACCCTAGATCTTGAAAAGGTCAGTTACATTCCAATATGCACTATCTAAAATGTATTTTTGAATCCGTTAGTTACTATATTTTAGTCTACCCATAACTTTTTTCTAGGATATGCTATTTGATTGTTTCTAATTTGACCTCTGGAATATTGAATGTTTCTAAAAATATTACTTTACTATTATGTTTATTTTTATATGATGTGTACGCTTCCTATCATAATCTTTATATATCGTTTTTTTTCAACTATCAGAAATGGCTAAAAGATTCACTTTTAATGGCTATTTGTTTCATTTAGAAGAAAATAAAGCTGATGGTAGGGAATATATGCTTAAATAAGAATCGGATTGCGGGATATGCTCTTAATTTTGGATGTGGGGTAGTATATAGTCTCTACAATAGGTAAGAAAAATCTTGACTATTCAAACTCTTTTGTACAATTTTATAATTTGTATGTGTCTGTGGCAGGTGGCAGGGACATGTATGTGTGAGATCTGATTTCTTGGGGTATGTTGTGACAACCCGGAATTTATTCCGTCACTATAACCCACTTGTGTTAATAAACATTTATTTTTATTAAAATTTTTCCGTTAACTTCTTGAGTTAAGTAAATCAATTAGGGTTATTGTCAAATTTTCATACGTGACGGAAAACGAAAAATCATGCGAAAAACCCGTTTACTGTTAGTGTTTGGTGGACCCCTACCCTGACCATAAACTCAACCCTATATAAGGGTTGAGTGGTCTTCATTTCCACCTTTTTCACACTCTAGAAACTTTCTCTCTCTACTCTCTCTCTATAAATTCGGGTTTTGATCAAAAGACACTCCTTCAAGCTTCACATAATTAAGTAAACCCCTCTTAGCTAGTTGTTTGCTTAGCATACTTGCAAATCCATGGATTAAACACCAAAAAACCTCAAGAACATGGGTTTACGGTTTTGGAACCTCCCAAAATCGTAAACACCGCAAAGAGGGGTTTTGATGCCTCAAACTCCTTCCAATGCTTCGCTAATGAACTAGGAACTTGCATGAATGATCTAAGAACCCCAAAACACAAAATGAAAGGAGTAAACTTGAGTTTATGGTTGGGGAATCTCCCAAAACTGTAAAAACCTTCTAAGGGTGTTAAAATGCCCTTAACACCTTCTATGACTTGTATAAGTAGCTAGAACTTCGGATGCTTAACCTAGATGTACCAAATCACATAAGGAAGGGAAAAACATGAGTTTACGACCGTAAACTCATGTGTTTACGATAGTAAACTCCCCAAGGAGGGACTCAAAAACCGTAAACTCCACAAAGGGGTCCATTTCAAGCCCCCAATCACTTCCATAGCCCTTGATTCGAGTCTAGCATAATTCCTTGAGTAGTTAAAGACCTTTGAGCACCCAATGACACCATTACCATGTGTTTACGGCCGTAAACTCATGGGGGAAATGGTCTTGGAACCGCAAAACACCCCTAAGGGCTACCAATTGAAGAGTAAACTGCAAAGTGAGGCCATACTCCCCTTAGATGCAACTCCTAACACTCCTAGCACTTGAATCAAAGTGTTTTCAGACATCAAAGTGTCCTTACTTACTAATTAGTGATTAAATAACTAATTAGATGCCATTATGTATTACATCATCTTACGTTGGATCTGTGGGTGTGTTCAAGTCCTCACTTAACGCCTAGCATCCTACCCGACACTTCCATCCATTCCACTCACTGCAGGTGAGTTCATACCCCTACACCTTTTTCCGACTTTTTCACGATTTCAGGGGGGAATAGTGTTGGATTAATGTCTAAGTCAGTAACCATATTTGGTATATACTTGACCCGAGTGTACATGGTCCTTTTGGGTTGCCTTCACCAAAGCAACTTGACAAGGTAATTTGATATGAGAGAGGAGATATTATGATTTATTAATATATTATAAGAATAATATATTAAAAGAGAAATCATATTTATTTAATTAGTATTAGTCATAAATTAATTAGGAATTAATTTGGTGACTAAAAGAGATTAATTAAATAAAGGGGTATAAACTGTCAAATGTGTGATAGTTGAGTTTTGGGCTAGAAAACCTAATGGACTAAGGGGGAACGAAATTATGATGAAGGATCATCATATTTTCGTCCAAGGCCTCATTCCATAAGGTTTCTTGGGCTGCTTGGTGGCTAAGCTGTCCATTAGGGTTTAGACTAAAACCCTAGCACCCTATAGTATAAATACATGCCCTATGCTTCAATTTGAGGCCACTTGATTCCAAGGGAACCCTAGGGACGAAATTAGCATCATTCCCTTCTCTCTCTTAGTTGCCTTCTTGCTTCAAGGTGTTTGTGAGCCATTAGAGGCACTACAATTGTGGTGCTTGCTTTCAAGAGTTCAAGAGAGTTCAAGAGATCAAGGAAACTAGTTGTTATTGCTATATAACAACAAAGGTATGTCTACTACACTTCTATGTAATTTTCGAAAATTATAGAAGCATGCCAGGGTTTATTTTGTGTTCATAAAGTTGTATGTCTTATAGTGAAAACACAGATCCAACTAGGGTTGCATGCACACATAGGATTGTTTGTATTAAACCTATCAGTGGTATTAGAGCCATTGGTTTTTTGTTTTCAATTGGATTTGATACATATTATGAATTTGACAAATTAGGGTTTATGGCAAGTAAACCCTAAGGCTTGATGATTTTTGCAAATTAGGGTTGCAAAACCCTAGTTGGCGATTTTTTGATAGGGTTCTTAAAACCTTTTTGCCTAGCCTCCAAATTTCGAAATTAGGGTTAAGAAACCCTAGGGATTTCGAAAATCCCTTGCCCCCAAGATAAGATCCCAAGATTTTAGGGATTTGGATATTGCTATCTTTGTGATTATCAATTTAATTGTTTAAACTAGATAATTGAAGATCTTGTATTATCCTTTCCATATATTTAAAAAATCTAGGGGATGATAAACCTTAAAGATTTAATAGTTCAAATTAATTGCTTGATTTTGATAATTATTAAATCAAAGTATTTTTGGTGTTTAAAATTTTAAATTAAATAGCCTTAATTTTCGAAAATTTTAATACACATTAAGATACTAGTATTTTGAAATGCTTTAAAATACACCCTTATACAATTATGATATTATAAGATTAATTATTATATATGTATAAGAATAAGCTAGTCTTATCGCTAGTAGGCCTCATTCACGAAGCCGGTCTATAAGGTGGGTATAAGGTTGCTGCCTATAAAATGGCGCTTAGTGGATGTACACTCACATCTACCGCTTGCTTGACTGGTGGAGGGTCGTTAGCCGAACGGATAGGATAGGGCACTTAATTCCTCATTAAAAGTATAATGAAAATATTAAAGTAACTACATTGTTTTACAAATTCCCACTCTTAGTTACTTTAGGGTAAAATGTGAAAATGATGCTAATCCATGGAATTACACTTCGTACCCATGTCAAACATTGATGGAGCGCGTGTGGTTAACCGGCACATCAATTTGGGGATGACATTGGTAGCGAAGGGTGACTCGATGTTTGTCATAGATCAATGGAGCGTGTGTGGTTCACCGGCACATTGATTAGGTGATAAAGACATTGAGTGCACCGCGTTGATTCGCATGGTTATTCACAAATTTGTTTGCGATCCTCGGCATCCCAGTCGCAAATTTGAAATGCATATCGAGATTTAAACATGCCATTGAAAAGTTCAATGAATCTCAAAGATCTAGGAGTTTTCAATACATTTAAAACCTAAATTACCGTTTCGTTTTTCATGATGAGAATTAGTGAATCGTCATTCACTTACCTTCAAATTATTTACTTTTAGAGTACGGCATCCCTTTCTAAGTTGTAAATAATGTTGTTGGATCCTAGCCCTAATTACTCATTTGGGTGTTTAATTAGGGATTCATTTCTAATCAAACTTTGTTCCTTTTCAGATGTCTACAAACAACAACAACAACGCTTCTGGGTCACTCTCGTTGATGAACTTGTGTCAGAAAGTAACATTTGATGGTTCAAACTTCAACGAGTGGATGAGGTATATCCGCATGATCACATGCTATGAGGACAAAGAATATGTCCTCGATGAAAAGCTTGAGAAGGTCATCCCAGATGTTGCTACTCCTGAGGAATTGGCCGCCTTTGAGGCCCACGAGCGTGATGCCACGAAAGTTCACTGCATCATGCTGGCCACCATGAACCCCGAACTCCAAAAGTCCTATGAGGACATGTATCCATATGAAATGCATCAGGATTTGCTGGAAATGTATCACCAGAGCGCGAGGCAAGAGCGCTATGAGATCATTACTACCATGATCACCGCTAAGATGGGGAGTGGAGAATCCCTAACCTCTCATTTGCAGAAAATGCAGAGGTATGTTGATCGTCTTCTCAAACTTAATGTTAAGTTTGATGAGGATTTGGCTATAGACATAATCCTCCACTCCTTGCCCTCCTGCTACAATTAGTTTAGGATGACCTACCATATGAACAAAGAGGATGTCTCCTTGAGCAAGCTCCAAGGACTCTTGAGGACTGCTGAGAGCAACCTCAAAGACAAATCCGTTGCACCGTCCCCTGCTGTGGCCGCTCCTGTGATGGCGATAGGTCAAGGAAAGGGTAAAAAGAGGAAGGCTCCATGTAAGAGCCACCATAAGGGGAAACCCCGTGATGGTTCGTCCTCAAGTGGGACCAAAGTAGGCCCCGCTAAACCCTCTTCCGATCCTAAAGAAGCAGAGTGCTTCTATTGCCACCAAAAGGGCCACTGGAAGCGAAGCTGCCCACAATATCTGCAGGACATAAGAGATGGGAAGATCAAGCTCACATTTGCAGGTATGTATTCTATTAAATCTAATAACTCATCATTTGCTACTTCATGGGTTCTTGATACAGGATGTGGTTACCACATTTGTTCTGATTTGTAGGGCCTAAAAAGAAGTAGGGAAATGGAGCATGGGAAGATGAACCTGATTATGGGAAACAGAAGATCGTCGCCTGTGACCAAAGTCGGTGCTTATTCTTTAGTGTTAAGTAATGGTTTAGGAATAGATTTAGAGAATTGCTGTTATTCGCCAGATATGGCAAGAAACATTATTTCTTTTCACGGTTTGTTTAGACAAGGTTTCATATATTCTTTTGATAATAGTAATGGTTCTATTAATGTTTATTTGAATGGTTTCTTTTATTTCAATGCATTACCTTGTAATGGGATTTATGAATTTGTGATGATTGTTGATAATTTCGGAAATAATGTTTTGAATATTGATTCGTCTACTAGTCTAGACAAAGCATGCTTGTGGCACTGTCGCCTTGGCCATGTCAACAAGAAACGCATAGCCCAACTCCAAAAGGATGGAGTGTTGGAGTCATTCGACCTTAGGGATGTTGATACGTGTGAATCTTGTTTACTTGGGAAGATGACCAAGTCACCCTTTACTGGCACTTGTGAAAGGGGTGAGGGTTTATTGGATCTCATACACACTGATGTGTGTGGGCCCTTTAGATCCACCACAAGGGATGCTTGCCGCTTCTACGTGACTTTTACAGATGATTATAGCAGATATGGATATATCTACTTGATCAAGCAAAAGTCGAAAACCTTTGAAAAGTTCAAAGAGTTTAAGAGTGAAGTGGAGAATCAGCTGGGCAGGAAAATCAAGATGCTTCGGTCAGACCGAGGAGGAGAGTACCTAAGTCTTGAGTTTCATGACTTTCTAAAAGAATGTGGAATCGTTTCGCAATTGACGCTTCCGAGGACGCCACAATTGAATGGTGTGGCTGAGAGACGTAATCGGACCTTGTTGGACATGGTTCGTTCTATGATGAGTCGGACTTCGTTACCAATAGCTTTCTGGGGGTATGCCTTAGAGACTGCCGCCTATATACTTAACTTAGTTCCCACTAAGAAGGTTTCCAAGACTCCTCACGAGATGTGGACAGGGAAGGCTCCCTCGTTGGCACATATCAAGGTTTGGGGTTGTGATGCTTTCGTAAGACGAGAGACTCACGACAAACTAGAACCTCGTAGTGAGAAGTGTTATTTCATCGGCTATCCACAGAAGTCTTTTGGCTACCTTTTCTATAGACCGAGTGACAATGTTGTCTTCGTTGCTAGAAGAGGAGTTTTCCGAGAAAAGGAATTGATAGGCCAAGAAGACAGTGGGAGGCAAATTGAACTTGAAGAAATTCAAGATCAAAGCGATGAAGGAACCTCTGACACTGGCACTCAACTTGAGGAGGAAACTCCTATTGAACCTGTTGATGTGTCCTTACCTCTTCGACGTTCCTCTAGGGCTAGTGTTCCACCCCAGTTTTATGGTTTTCATATTACTACTGAAGGGGGTACATTTATTAGTGATAGTACACTAGTAAGTTTGGATGAACCTAGCAGCTATAAGGAAGCCATGGCAGGCCCAGAGTCTGCAAAATGGAAAGAGGCTATGGACAGCGAGATTCAGTCCATGTACGACAACCAAGTTTGGAATTTGGTTGATAATGTACCGGGTCGTAAGACAGTCGGATGCAAGTGGATCTTCAAGAAGAAGACGCACATGGATGGGAAAGTGCATACTTATAAAGCGCGATTGGTTGCGAACGGTTTTACTCAAACTCCCGGAGTTGACTATGATGAGACCTTCTCACCAGTTGCGAAGATAAAGTCTATTAGGGTGATGCTTGCTATAGCTGCGTTTCATGATTATGAATTATGGCAGATGGACGTGAAGACTGCTTTCCTTAATGGAAAGTTGGCTGAGGATGTCTACATGAATCAGCCAGAGGGTTTTTTCGATGTGATGCATCCGAATAGAGTATGCAAGCTTAAGAAATCTATTTATGGATTGAAACAAGCATCTCGCAGATGGAATCTTTGTTTTGATGAGAAGGTTAAAGAGTTTGGCTTTCTGCGAAGCGAAGATGAATCTTGTGTGTATGTCAAAGCCAGTGGGAGTATAATAAGCTTCCTCGTATTGTATGTCGACGACATATTACTCATAGGAAACGATGTCCCAACCTTGCAGGAGGTCAAGTCCTGGCTTGGGAAATGTTTTGCTATGAAGGACCTCGGAGAAGCTGCTTATATTCTGGGAATAAGAATAGTAAGAAACAGGGAAAACAGACTGATAGGACTCAGTCAGGATACATACTTGGAAAAGGTGCTAAAGCGTTTTAGTATGGAAAATTCCAAGAAAGGGGAGTTGCCAATCCAAAGCAATACCAAGCTGAGTAAGACTCAAAGCCCGAGTACAGAGACAGAGATAGCTGATATGAGCCGAGTACCTTACGCTTCCGCAGTAGGCTCTATCATGTACGCTATGACTTGTACTCGCCCTGATGTGGCCTTCGCTTTAAGCATGGTCAGCAGATATCAGGGGAATCCTGGTAGAGCACATTGGATTGCAGTTAAGAATATTCTTAAGTACCTTCGGAGGACCAAGGAATGGTTTCTAGTCCTCGGTGGGAGTGATGACTTAAGGGTACGAGGGTACAGTGATGCTAGTTTTCAGACGGATCGGGATAACTTCCGATCGCAGTCGGGCTGGGTCTTTACCCTAAATGGAGGAGCAGTGACTTGGAAAAGTTCCAAGCAAGAGACCGTAGCTGATTCAACGTGCGAATCAGAGTATATTGCGGCGAGCGAAGCGTCAAAGGAGGCTATATGGTTGAAGAACTTCATTGGAGACCTTGGAGTTGTGCCATCCATAAAGGAGCCCATGGAAATTTTCTGTGATAATGAAGGAGCGGTTGCCTTAACCAAGGAACCAAGGGATCATGGCAGATCTCGACATATCGACAGGAAATACCATTTTATTAGACATCGGGTAGAAGAGGGACTCCTCGTTGTGAAGAGGGTATCGTCAGAAGACAACCCAGCAGATCCCCTTACGAAGGGACTGAGTAGGGTCAAGCATTTTCAGCACGCTAGGAGTGTAGGGCTGAAGGACGATATTAGTTTAGATTAGATAGGTATGAAACTTGTAATAGATAATGTCATATTCAACAATTGATGATTAAATAAAAGTGTGTTATTTATAAGAAAGTTTCTATCTTGTGTTGATTATTTATCTATTTTTCCGATTTTTGCATGTTTTGACTTCCTGAATAATGAGATTATTCGAACAGTCCACAATCGCTCATATGTTGGAAGTAGATATGAAGAAAGATTGTCATAAATTTGTTTGTAGATTGTCTGAAAAGTTTTAGACATAGCAAAGGTTTGCTGCAAAGTTTATGAGTGCTTATGAAATTAGTATTGAGCATTGGAACAGACCCACACTTGCTGGTATTACTTCATGAATGTCATCACAAGTGATCGCAAGATGATAATATCATATAATCTTTAAACCTAGAGATATGGTTATTGTTTGCTAGTTGATTATACATTGATAATGCGAAAACGCATCAGTAACTTGATGTTATAAAACGTATTATTGTGTATGGTTTAACTAGTAAATGATAAAGGCATATTAGTCGATGTTTTTCTGTTCCTTTTATTCTGTGAATAAAAGCGATATCTTGGCCACTTGATGATTTGTTTTGACTTATGTGCCGGGCCTGGTCAAGATGAAGTTGATGTGTTCAACTGAGTTCTATGTCGAACGAATCAGAGATCAAGAAACAAAATGCTATACGATAAGTATTGTTAGCATGATATCTAGAACAGAGGATTATACGATCCGTTATCTAAAGGACAGGTTATTGGTCAGAGTTGACAGCGGCTATTGAAAGCTACGATTGCTATCGGGTACGGAAGTAATACGTGAGATATAGTTACTAGACTTATCCAAGTGGGAGACTGTTGGATTAATGTCTAAGTCAGTAACCATATTTGGTATATACTTGATCCGACTGTGCATGGTCCTTTTGGGTTGCCTTCACTAAAGCAACTTGACAAGGTAATTTGATATGAGATAGGAGATATTATGATTTATTAATATATTATAAGAATAATATATTAAAGGAGAAATCATATTTATTTATTTAGTATTAGTCATAAATTAATTAGGAATTAATTTGGTGACTAAAAGAGATTAATTAAATAAAGGGGTATAAACTGTCAAATGTGTGATAGTTGAGTTTTGGGCTAGGAAACCTAATGGACTAAGGGGGAACGAAATTATGATGAAGGATCATCATATTTTCGTCCAAGGCCTCATTCCATAAGGTTTCTTGGGCTGCTTGGTGGCTAAGCTGTCCATTAGGGTTTAGACTAAAACCCTAGCACCCTATAGTATAAATACATGCCCTATGCTTCAATTTGAGGCCACTTGATTCCAAGGGAACCCTAGGGCCGAAATTAGCATCATTCCCTTCTCTCTCTTAGTTGCCTTCTTGCTTCAAGGTGTTTGTGAGCCATTAGAGGCACTACAATTGTGGTGCTTGCTTTCAAGAGTTCAAGAGAGTTCAAGAGATCAAGGAAACTAGTTGTTATTGCTATATAACAACAAAGGTATGTCTACTACACTTCTATGTAATTTTCGAAAATTATAGAAGCATGCCAGGGTTTATTTTGTGTTCATAAAGTTGTATGTCTTATAGTGAAAACATAGATCCAACTAGGGTTGCATGCACACATAGGATTGTTTGTATTAAACCTATCAAATAGAAGCAAAAGTACAAGGGAACTTGTACTCAAAACCTATTATTTCGTGTGAAATACTTACATGTTCAGCATGATTTTAACACAGAAAACCGTTTTACCAACCTATTAAGAAGTCAACTTGTAGAGATAGTTTTCAAAACTAAAGCAAGGAAACTCGTGAATCTCATCATAAAATGTTATATTTTATATTTTACAAAGGATTCATGCCAATCATAAAACAAGATTTTCTATATTATTACTTGTAAATTCATTATTCTTAAGATTGGAGACACGTCCTTGGTAAAACTCCACCAGAATACGCGAGTGTAGGACTGTAACGACCCAAAAATCACGACTAAAATTTTCTTTTAAAACGTTACTAAAACCATATTTATAAAACCATATCGTAAGTCATAACATAATTTTCGAGTATTAATTCAAAACATAATCTCATTATAAGAGTAAATCATTCCCAGGATAACTGACTATGGTGTGTGCACTGCAACCTCTCCGAGCTCCTCTTTTCAAAACTGAGTACCTGAAACCAAAACTGAAAACCGTAAGCACGAAGCTTAGTGAGCTCCCCCAAACTACCACATACCATACAATAACATATAAATCACATATTGGGCCTTGCCCACTGCATCGGACCGAGGTCCGAACTAACTGGGGCATTGCCCCCTACATTAGACCGAAGTCCGGAAACTGACTGGGACCTTGTCCCTTGCATCGAACCAAAGTCCGGTGTATCTGGGGCTTTGCTCCCTGCATCGGACCGAAGTCCAGAAACTGACTGGGACCTTGTCCCCTACATCGGACCGAAGTCCAGACTAACTGGGGCCTTGCCCCCAGCATCAGACTGAAGTCCGGAAACTGACTAAACAAAGCATAACATAACATATCAACTAGTTTGAACACACATATACTGCATACTGCATCGGGCTGTAACCCGGAACACGTAACACGTAAATCCTCTCTGAGCCACAAAGGCATCAAACATACTAACTACTGCATCGGACCGAAGTCCGGAAACTACTGCTAGCTAAACGGGCCGACATTGTGGCCTTAGACCTGTTCCTACTGGAAGAAAACTCACCTGAACTGTTGAGCTCTACTGATACCCTGTGGCTGCTAACCGACAACCTTCTGAGCTGCTGCTCCTCTAGCTCTCTGAACTACAAATATCAAAATGATACTTAGTCTGACAGCCCTTCAAAAGTCAACTAAGTCAACTCTGGTCAAAGTCAAAGTCCTGGTCACTATCAACCTTCCAAGTTGAACCTACTCGCCGAGTTAGCCTACTGACTCGCCGAGTTCATAAGCTCAGAAACCCCCCTTTCATTCGCGACTCAACTCGCCGAGTTAGACCATGACTCGTCGATTCTACTGATTTCCGAGTCCTGACCTCTCCAACTCACTGGGTCCCCATTCAACTCACTGATCCGAGTCTTAACTCGAAGGGTTTGCGGTTTCGCGACTTGACTCGCCGAGTCCAAGAACAGACTCGTCGAGTCCAAGGCAATATTCAACAGACTCGCCGAGTTGTTCTTCCAACTCATCGAGTTGCTGCCTAACTTCATCCAACTCGCCGAGTACACCCATGTGACTCGTCTATTCTCTTCGGTTCTAAATCCATACAGTGGCTTTTCGAGCTATGCAGGGGCTCAAATCCACAGATCCATTCCTCTAGAGCCTAACCCCCACGTAAAGTGGGAAACTTTACGTGTAACCAAGGAGTTATAGGCTTAGAACTCTCTATTGGCTAAAACTTTACGTGTAATCTAGGGATAGGGTTTGTAGCAAAGGGGCTTCACCAACAACTTATTGGCCTAAACTTTATGACTTTATGGGTTATTGCCACCCTAGATCTGAGGTAGCAACCTCAGATCTACTCCAAACTCAAAATATATCTCATCCATACTAAAAATGCCCAAAACTCAAACATAAGATAGATCTAGATGCACATAAGCCCAAACAACAGACTATTACCTCAAATGAAAGCTCCAACTGAAGTAAATCCTGGATCTACACAACTCCTTTGCAGTAAAGCCCTTGATCTTCAAGCCCCTCTCCAAGATTCTCTCCTCAAAGGCTCTATTCTCTCAAATAATGAAGGCTCACTCAATTCTAGGGTTTCTGGAACTTAAAAGGGGAGCAAAGAGGCTGAGGGTGGGTTATAATGTGCTTTATATAAGGCACAACCTCTGGGATTAGGGTTTTTCTCGCCCAGACCAGACTCGCCGAGTCGGTCACTTACTCAATGACCCGGATACCGCTCCGACTCGTCGATTTCCTCCCTGGACTCGACAAGCTGAATCTTGATTTAGAGCTTAACCTTTCTTTTCTTGGTCTTCCTGATTCTGGGTGTTACAACTCTCTCCCACTTAAACTAGACTTCATCCTTGAAGTCCACCACGGCCAACTATTTCACAACCCACTTACTGCTTACCACTAACTATCCACTGGACACTTTTTGCTACTATAACTTAGTATTGAGTACCCATCAATCAACTAAGCAAATTCTACCATAGTCTGCTTTCCATTACTGCCGCTGACTGAAAATTTCTGTTGTCCCTTATCCGCCTTCCGGATAAACCGAGCCCATCCTGGTCCCTAGTGATGTCCCCATATCTGGGTTACCGGACTCCTACCGGTTACTACACCCCGTCGCAATCTCCTAGTCGCTTTCAGCGACTTCTGAAGATACCTCGACTATCTATAACTGTTCTATCCACTCTGCTACTCATACTGAATCAATGCTGCTAGAACCAGCCTGCTCATCTCTCATCTAACTACTCAGCTTCCAATAACTCGAGCCTTCCATCTAGAAAGAAAGGCTACCTGCCTAATTACCCTTGCAGATCACTTATACTTGGGAGAAGACTCAACTGATCCTGCTGAGAGGGACTTGCCATTTCAAATCAACCAACTATACTGTTAACACTTGCATTCCAACACAAAATACTAATACTGGCCATCATACTGAAACTATCTGAAACATTGAACTGCCTGCAATACTAAACTGCTTGAAACAATGAACTACCTGAAACATTGAACTGGCTGAAGCACTGAACTGGCTAAAACACTGAACTGGTTGAAGCATTGAACTAGCTGAAGCACTGAACTGGCTGAATCAGTGAACTGGCTATATGGCTGCTTCCCACAACATCTCAAGACCTTCCTGGTCTCGAATCATTCATCGGTTATCTGCAACACTGAGTTCCAACTCAACTGTGGAGCCCAAGGACTCCTTATTTAGTCGCTCCCACAACTTCTGAACGAAATCTTTCTCTGGAACTAGTTTCCATTAGTCATCCTGACACTGTGATTCTAACAACCTTCCGATCCAACCGACCAGGTCCATACGTCGAATCCTGACATCATCAAATCCAAGACAAAAAATGGTGGCTCCCAGACTAACGGTAGCCCTTAACATACACGAACCCAAGTGGTCCACTGCTACCCTGATCTCATAATTATGGTGACGATCCACTGACAAACCGCCAATTTAACCAAAACTGAACCATTTAGGAAATCCGAAATCTAACCTGTGGATTCCCATATTCTCACTGTTGCACCCGAACTGGTGGGTATTACTGTTTTCCCCGCGTCCAAACAACACGCTCATGCTGCCTACCAACCTGGTAAATGCTATAGTTACACCTGCAGACTTACAACTCTCTAATACTATCTTGCTCCTAGTGAATGCTACGGCTACCCCCGCAGACTTACAATACTCTACTACTATCTGACTACTAGTGAATGCTATGGCTACCCCCACAGACTTACAACACTCTACTACTATCTGACTGCTAGTGAATGCTATGGCTACCCCCGCAGACTTACAACACTCTACTATTATCTGACTGCTATTGAATGCTACGTCTACCCCCGTAAACTTACAACACTCTACTACTATCTGACTGCTAGTGAATGCTACGGCTACCCCCGCAGACTTACAACACTATTACTATCCCGAGGACATCCTTACTATCCCTAGTCCTGGTAGTGATTTCTCATCCTGATTTCTCAAAATCAGCCCTCAATCATCGAATGCTGCATCAACCTCGACATCTTATATCATTGATACACTTAGCGGTCCGTCGAGGAATTCTTCGACTTGGTTCCCAAATCGACCGTCCTGAATCTACACAACTCTGCATGTTGTCTCTGCCACTGACTACTAACACGAAAGCATCACTTGCTAACCGTTCTCAAGATCCTCATTCCGACTCACTAGAGTCCTACAGGCGGTCCTCCAAACCTGAATTCCCAACTAGCTACTAACCATCTCGATCACATGAACTCATTGTTGGGAAGTTCCTCAAACTCCCAACTCTGAACTCCTCAATCCATCAATCACTGCACTACTATCTTTTCTTCTCAGAGGTCGTGTACTCATTTTGGAACTGTGTGCTCTTACCCTTGTATACTCAAAGGGTTCTCCCCCACTTGGATCCGGATAACTCCTTACTGCTCACTGGTCGAAAGGATTCCCTAACCTTCCTTTCATTAAAAGGGCGATCCGCTGTCCGCCAACGTTTACCTCTGTCGGCACTCCAAGTAACTTTTACCAGATCTGAACCATTCTTGCTATCTAACTGAGCACCCTTCAATCCTTAACTATATTTGCTTTAGGGACTGCATCCTGGGAACCTGCGTTTGGGGTGCAAATTCCCAACCCACTTCCTTACTGTCCGTTGGCTACCTCACTAGAAGCTCTAAACTGTCACTACTAAGGATTTAACTGATCTATCCCGAATGATACCTTTCGAAAGTAGTGAGGCATTACTGATTCTTACACATACATGCTAGAGTCATCGCATCTGAAGTAACCTGATCTAGAGGGAATGACCTCCAATTTACCATTCTAATTCAAAGGTATGCAGATGGCATAAAACTCAATCACAAGCAGGTAATATAATACCCCAACACTTATGCTTATTGATAACAATGCAGCAACATAAAAATAATATCATGAATAATAATTGATAGGAAGGTAAAAGATACGTACCCCCATCATTCAGTGCTGCTCAAATCCTTATTGAAATCAACCGGAAAACTCGGCTACGAGCCTTGGGCACCCTTGCCCGACTCTGATGTCTGCTGGTGGTTCTCGAAGTCCCAGGGGCAGGAGCTGGCACCTGCCTTGCTGTATACAAACTCAGACTGTGGGCCTTTTTGTGGCCCCTCTGACTATAATGGAAACATATCGGATCAAACCCCTGAGCGATGGTAACAATACAATCTCTGCTAAAATGGCCAATCCGGCAGCACTTAAAACATCCAACATCACCACCACTTCTACGCCTGCACGCACCCTCGTGCATCCTACCACACTCCCCGCATTGACTGCGACTCTGATAGTCCCTCGATCTCAAATTCTACCCCTTAGGCCTCTTGCCCGAACTTATGGCTACCTAAGTCTCATATGTTTTCCTCTTCCTTTCCGACTCTCTGCCCGACTCACGCTCATGCGTTACCTCATCAACCCCATCCATCATCTGAACAACTGCTGTGTGATCCTGGAGCTTCGCATTCAACCTATCAGTGATCCGTCCAATGATGTTGGGCAGCTCCTCGCAAATGGCTCTCGCAACCTACTTGACTATCCAATCATGCGGTGGTCTCTCCTGCAGACAGGGTGCCCCACTCACTCCCATCCCTTGATGGAAAGAGCTAAAAATGGGATCTCCCTCCCTGATGGATCCCTGAACTCCATAAGAATCGGGCTTTAGATGAGCCCCAAACTGCGCTGAAACTATCTCGGCCCTAAAGGCCTTAAGACGACTGTCCAAAAGCTCAATAATGGCCTCCCTAACTGAACCAAATATCACGGGAGTCTGATCAATGATGTTGCGCATAATCTTTTCATAAATAACATCTCTCATCTGATCGTCAAACTATCTGACTCTAGAGCCTAAGCCAGATCCTTCCCCGACACCTGAACTGCCAACTGATATCTCACTCAACGTCACCACGCTGGAAACACATCACAAATCCGATCAATATACATACTGCTGCTGAGGGATCTTTCGCACACTTTACTAGTTCCCTGGTTTTGCCTTGGCCCCTCTTGAATTGAGTACAGATCCTCTGCTTTCAGTAGTACGGGCCCATACTACCTACCACATCTATCCGTACTTTCCTAAAGAGTTACCTCAACTCCACCAAGTCCCTTTTCTCTACTACTAATCTTCGCTACTCTCATCCTAGGCTTGCCCTAGGGAACCTCTGACTCCCCCCAAACCAGTCCTCAGCTGTTGAAGGCCTCCTTGCAATGCCAATTAGCCACCACCTGAATACCATCACATGCAATGAGGCTCGGATAATCCTTCGAGTACAAGACTCATCCTTACAACGGTTAGACTCAAACGAGAGCTGCACAATAGGGTCAAATCCAGCACTCTGAGTTTATCCAATGCTGACCACATGTGACGTGATGTATTCACCTAATGGCTAACTGCCATCACTCGGAGTCCCACTAAGCACAAAACAAGCAACATTCGGATAAAGGAAACATACTCATGCAAACTATTCTCAAGAAATTGTACTAGCATACAATGTTGAACTCATACTATCAGGCATAACCTAAACATGCTATCCTACTGCTGTCTACTCAATACTAGCATGCAATTCTCATAAGGCTGAAACACACAAGCAGGCACATAAGGCATCCTCCTAGATCCTTAGTCCTATACTAGCATGCTATTCTACTAAAACTGAAACTGAGACTGAAACTGGAACTCAAACTAAAACTAAAACTGATAATCATAAACTTGTATAAGTAATTTGGGAGTACTTACTTGAGCTCGGCTGATTGCATGCACCACACCCTTTTTCTCTTTTCAATTTATTTTCTTTCTAAATATTCTTTTCGCTTTTTCTAAAACTCTTTTCTTTTCTCAAACCCCTTTTTACCAAAAATTCATTTCGAAAAAATGTTTTTCTTTTGAAAACCTTTTACCGCTTCCTTAGTTTAAGTCTAGACACACTCTCAAGTATGTCTGAATTCTTCAAACCAAGGCTCTGATAACAACTTGTGACGACCCAAAAATCACAACTAAAAATTTCTTTTAAAATGTTACTAAAACCATATTTATATAATCGTATCATACGTCATAACATAATTTTCGAGTATTAATTCAAAACATAATTTCATTATCAGAGTAAATCATTCCCAGGCTAACTGACTATGGTGTGTGCACTGCAACCTCTTCGAGCTCCTCTTTTGAAAACTGAGTACCTGAAACCAAAACTGAAAACCGTAAGCATGAAGCTTAGTGAGCTCCCCCAAGCTACCACATACCATACAATAACATATAAAGCACATACTGGGCCTTGCCCACTGCATCGGACCGAGGACCGAACTAACTGGGGCCTTTCCCCCTGCATCGGATCGAAGTCCGGAAACTGACTGGGACCTTGTCCCCTACATCGGACAATGTCTGGACTATCTGGGGATTTTCCCCCTGCATCGGACTGAAGTCCGGAAACTGACTCTGACCTTGTCCCCTGCATCGGACCGAAGTCCGAACTAACTGGGGCCTTGCCCCCACCACCAGACTGAAGTCTGGAAACTAACTGAACAAAGCATAACATAACATATCAACTAGCATAAACACACATATACTACATATTGCATCAGGCTGTAGCCCGGAACACATAACACATAAATCTTGTCTGAGCCACAAAGGCATCAAACATACTAACTACTGCATCGGACCGAAGTCCAGAAACTACTGCTAGCTAAACGGGCTAGCATTGTGGCCTTTGACCCATTCCTACTGGAAGAAAACTCACCTGAACTGCTGAGCTCTGCTGATACCCTCTGGTTGCTAACCGACAACCTTATGAGCCGCTGCTCCTCTAGCTCTCTGAACTAGCAATATCAAAATGATACTTAGTCTGACAGCCCTTCAAAAGTCAACTAAGTCAACTCTAGTCAAAGTCAAAGTCTTGGTCACAGTCAACCTTCCAGGTTGACCCTACTCGCCGAGTCAGCCTACTGACTCGCCGAGTTCATAAGCTCAGAAACTTCCCTTTCATTCGCGACTCGACTCGCTGAGTCAGACCATGACTCGCTGAGTCAACTGATTTCCGAGTCCTGACCTGTCCAACTCACTGGGTCCCTAATCAACTCACTGATCTAAGTCTTAACTCGAAGGGTTTGGGGTTTCGCAACTTGACTCGCCGAGTCCAAGAACAGACTCGCCGTGTCCAAGGCAATCTTCAACAGACTCGCCGAGTTATTCTGCCAACTCATCGAGTTGCTGCCTAACTTCATCCAACTCGCCGAGTACACCCATGTGACTCACCGAGTGTCTTCGGTTCTTAATCCATATAGTGGATTTTCGAGCTATGCAGGGGCTCAAATCCATGGATCCATTCCTCTAGAGCTTAGCCCCCACGTAAAGTGGCAAACTTTACGTGTAACCAAGGAGTTATAGGCTTAGAACAATCTAGGGATAGGGTTTGTAACAAAGGGGCTTCACCAACAACTTATTGGCCTAAACTTTATGACTTTCTGGGTTATTACCACCCTAGATCGGAGGTAGCAACCTCAGATCTACTCCAAACACGAAATAGATCTCATCCATACTCAAAATGCCCAAAACTCAAACATAAGATAGATCTAGATGCACATAAGCCCAAACAACATACTATTACCTCAAATGAAAGCTCCAACTGAAGTAAATCCCGGATCTACACCACTCCTTTGAAGCAAAGCCCTTGATCTTCAAGCCCCTCTCCAAGATTCTCTCCTCCATACTATTGTGTATATATCTATACGGGACTGACTACCCCACACCTTGCTGCTAGCTACAGTGGGACCGATAGGTCTACGGGTGACAAAGTCATAAAAGATACTCGCCCCCATTACACGCCATATCCAATTTATTGTATGGTTATAGAACTCACAACTTAGATAATAGAGATTTACTTTTGGTAATAATGAACTTACTGAACTAACCTCAAAGTAATAATTGTTTTTATTACTAGAGGGTAATCAACAATACCCTTAGTAATTAGTTCGCTACCTACTTATTAGTTTTATGTGTGTATTAAAACTAATGTATCTCAATGAGAATAACAGAGTTTTCAAGTAAACTTCACCTAACGATACAAGTATGGTAGATCCTTGTACACTTCATTTTCGGATCGATAACCAACTACTAACCTTTAAGGAAAATATAGTTTTTTCCTGGGATAACTTAACTTTTCATAAACAGGCTTTTTAACAAATGGATAATCAAACTTCTTTTATAAGAAAATATGGGATTTTCTTGGGAAACAACTTTTCATAAAATCAAAGAAACATTTTCTTTCACCAGTATTGAAGAGTTGAGTAGAACTTTTGCAACTGGAAACTTAAACTCAAGTAAAGAGTTTGTTTGGATTGAAAGACTACAAATTTTGTTTGTAAGTGTTCGTTTTTTTTAAGTTTGGTTGACAGATTAAGCTGGTGAACTATCCAACTTCAAACTTTGATCATCATTTTTTTTAATTTCATCTTTGATTTCAAATAGAAGTGATGGCTTAAGACCAAAGATTATGATTACTGAATATGAGATTTTATTACATTATAGTTTTTACATGAAATTGATTTTAAAATTATTTATCGTCCTATTGGTTGACTGATTTTCATGGGAAATCATCGGATTTTGATCTTCCTTCATTTATATTTCATTTTTTTTTTATTTCAAGCATGAGATGGCTTTACCTAGCTTTAATCTGCTATACTTAAAAAGCAAGTAGATGTTGGTCTAAATTCACCAAAATAAGAAAACCAATAGATTGTTTTAGCATTTTAAATGTTGCATGAATCATTTTTGTTGTGTGTTTGTATAGAGAGAGAGAGTCGGGAGTAGATAGTAGATACCAAACCAATACTATATGCTTGATTGGTTTATGTCTTAAGAACATTGTCAAATCAGCCTCCCAGAGATAACTACCATACCCATGTGGATTTATTTTAATGTATGTTGATTGTGATGTCTCCTTTGTTGAATTTAGACATATTGTTGATATTTTGATTATCATACAAATATTGACATGGTTGCTTTGTTTACATTTATTTAACACTTAAATGAATTCTTAATCTTTTGATTGTATATACTCAGATGCGTAATTGTCGACTTATTATTAACCCGATCAATGTTGCTGGTGGTACCTCATCCAAATTTGATTTCACAATGTAGGTAAATATATTTTGACCATTTGACGTTTTTATGAGTTAGATGGTTTTTACATGCCACACGTTCACCAAATTTCTATAGAAATTGCAGGTCAATCAAAATACACGATTATTGGTATATACCAACTTTTGTGGAAAATTTTAAAAATTATCATGAGTTTGTATATATATAGGTGCCAATTATATATAATTTAAGAAGTTTTGTGTGAATCCTTCTAAATTTTGTGGGAAACTTAAATTTGAGTAAAAGGATTTTCAAAAAAAAAAAAGTCAAAGCATGTGATCTTGGTTTAATCTTTATGTGTTTACAGATAGACAACATGTTTTGAGAGGAAACTGTTTGTTAAGATGAAGTGTTTATTAGAACTCAGAAGACTCAATAATAATGTTGAAGGTCAAGTGTTGGTGTGAATGAAATTGTATTGATATTCGTTCAGATAGAACCAAATAATATAAATCAATTATTTTCAAAAGGTACAAAATTGATTGGTTGGGGTGAAAAGTATACAGTCACTACTTTTAAGTAAACATTGACAACAAGTGTATGGGTATAGCATTTTAGGATTTTAAAAACTATATGGTTAGTATTCTACTTTCATTTCTTATACCAAAAACAATAAACTATCGTATCCTTTTCTTTCTTATTAGGGCATTGTACATTGAATTTGATTGTGATTACACCCCTTTTGTGCATGTCGTTGTCTACATGTGTAGCCTTTTACGGAATGTATGTTTGATTGAATTCATATATTTTAGTATTGATATTTACGAATATTTATGTTTCTGAAGATACTATTTCAATGGTTGATAAACTTAAGTTTCATTTTAGGATTTTGTCTTTTTTATCAAGTATGACCTTATTAGGAAAAAGATAGAGATATTTACTTTCTCATTAATTTATCAAACAGATAAAACAATTGAAAATAATATATAATTTTATAGAAATTAATGTCCAAATTTATACATATAGGATAGATTCCATAAACTAATATAATAAATTTGAAATAACTACTGATGTTAGAAACAAATTTTCAACATGAAAGTTTTAAAATTAATATAATATAATAGAAAAGTTGAATGCACACAAACTTAATGAGAAGTTTATATACAATTAAAAAATATAGTATTTTATAATAAGTCGGTTTTTCAGACATGTGTTCCTTAAAACAAAACAAGTTTCTGAGTGAAACTAATTTCTAAAAAATTATTCTTACCCGTTGTTTGGCACGAGTAAACAGCTAATATATATATATATATATATATATATATATATATATATATATATATATATAAATATATATATATATATATATATATATATATATATATATATATATATATATATATAGATAACTTGTATATCCCTGTTATATATTTGCACTACTAATATATGAATGCTTCCACCCTTTTAAAGTATTATATGTATTCATTTACCAGAAAATAAAGAAATGATAACAGCAAAGAAAACAAAGCATCAAAGCAAAAAAGTCCAACAAAGACAAAATCTACTGAAAAACTACAACTACATGATTCAGACTCTGATTTTGAAAGTAGTCGTCCATCAAAGAAGGAAAAGAAAAAGGAGTCACTAATTAAGAAAGAGAAGAAAAAGCCTGTGGTAAAGGAATTTTACTCCATGAAAAACAAGTGTTCACTAGAGTCATTACTCTCTATAATCCTTGGGTTAAGCAAACAGCAAAAAGAATGTGTAAGATCTATGGGTTTTGGAAGTCTGTTAAAAATGAAAATGATAGATATACCACTAAAGCTGAGATTTTATATTCTTAAAAAATTTGATTATGAAAAAATTCTGATAGATGTTGAAGGAAAAGAAGTGAAAGCAACACCACAGTCTATTCATGACATATTGGGCATTCTGACTTGTAGAACAATATTTATGCAATTGGATCTATGGCCTAAAGATGATACTAGTTATAATGAATGAAAGGAACAGTTTCAAGAAGGAGCAATCATGCGACTGAATGCAATGAAAAAAAGTTTTGGTTCATACCACAGAAGCTGATTTTAATTTTAAATTGAACTTCATAGTTCTTTTTGTCAACACATTTTATGAGTCAACATTAATGGGAGATGTAACCTGTTCCCTTTAAAAAAAAAAACAAATATCAGCAACATAGACTAGTGCAACTATCTTTTGGACTATCTCGTTAGAACAAAGAACTCTTTACATACCATACTCGGATAACAGCTACTTTGTTGGACCATCATCTTTTTTGGTGGTAAGTTATTCATAACTGAATAAGACATATTCAAATATGAATAATTCACATGTAATGCTTTGCATTATTTATTCATATATATATATATATATATATATTGATACTATATTTTGTAAAAATCATTTATGAATATTAACTAATTATCATTTATCTGAAGTTGTTCTATGCTGATAAAATCCACTCAGAAGTTTTAGCGGTAACACATGAACGTCCAACGATTTGTTATTGGACTTCAGAGAATATTAGATATCGAGAGACATTTGAACAAGAAATAGGCAAATTTGTCCTTGGAGAATTAAATGAAGAATTTGTTAATGATCAAGATGAAGGTGATACAAATTTAGAAAACAAGACAGTGATTTTGAGATGAAAATGATTCTGTTGAGGTAATTATTCTGAATTTGTTAATCATATATGATTATACTAATTTATTATATTAATTTCTAATCATACTTGTTTTTATTACAGAGGCATATGAATCAAATTATCTAAAATGCTTAATAGTTTTGAGAAGATGAAGGAAAAGCTGAATGATGCAATAAGAAAGTTCTCTGAAAAGGAAGGTTTTAGTATTTTCAAAGAAAAGATTACAAATATAATTGCTGAGTAAAAAACTAAAAGAACAAATTTTTTTTGAATTTCCAAGTAATGAAACTGGTCTTGAAGGTATAAATTTGACACCAGTAGTGGGTCAAAAAACAAATGATGAAAAAGAGAATGAAGATAAAGAGGGAAATGGTGAAGAAGATGATGATAATGATGGAAGTTAACCAGAAGTATATTATTTGCTTGATGGAAATGAAGCATAGAATGAAGGAATAAAGAATGATGGTGATAACAATAAAAAGACGGTGAAACTGAAGTAAAAGAGAAAAGTATGGAGATCAATGAAAAATGAGAATTGTAACGTCCCAAATTTAGAATAAAAAAATTTCATTTTTAATTAGGTAAATTATAAATGAGATAGTTTGAAAACTTCATTAGTGTCATCCACATCATACTCAAACCGAAGTGTGAAAAACCATAACATGTCATATTAAAAACAATATCACAGTACAATCCAAAAGATCTCATAGTGCTAAAAATAATTATGTGATGCATTGTGATCATGTCGTCTCATTTCCTTTTGAAAAAGAAGTACTTGAAACCAAAACTGTAAAACATAAGCACGAAGCTTACTGAGTTCCCCCATCATACCACATAATCACATACTAAAAAGCATATCTAAGTGCCTGACCTACCCTATCATACATATCTGGGTCCGCGACCTACCCTCTCAAGCATATCTGGGTGCTCGACCTACCCTGCTAGGCATATCTGGGTGCCCGACCAACCCTCCAGTTTATTTCAACCGGTTACGGGGAGTATTTCACCCCTACCACTACCACATAATAACATACCATAAACATACTATCTGGCATGTCTGGGTGCCCGACCTACCCTGTTAAGCATATCTGGGTGCTCGACCTACCCTGCCAGGTATATCTGGTTGCCCAACCTAGGGTCTGGTTTATTTCAATCGGTTACAGGGACTATTTCACCCATACCACTACCACATAATAACACAGCATAAAAATACTTTCAGGCATATCTGGGTGCCCAACCTACCCTCCGGTGTATTCCAACCGGTTACAGGGACTATTTCACCCCCTACCACTACCATATAATTACATAACAATAAGCACGTAAATCGCAACAGATAATGGCCCACCAGATAATTATCAAAAAGACAATCATCTCTACTATAAACAACTACTAGTGGCCCGACATTAGTGCCTTCGAACCACTCATATAGGAAGTAAGTCACCTCCCACAACTGAATTCCACTGCAAGAAATCCTTAACTGTTGTCTTGGCAAGTCCTCAAGCTATCGGTACCACAATATCACCCAATTAGCAATTGGGTTCTAAACCATGTTTCATAATCCATACTTGGGGTAAAATGACCAATTTCCCCTGGTCCAATAAGACACATGACTAAGGCCCAAACACAAAACTATAAGATCCAGAAATGTCCACTAATGGCCCGATTTTCCAAATTGGGCCCAAACTCCTTATTGGGCCTTATTCTAAGGTCCAATCCTTCAATTAGTCTAGAACAAAACCATTCTGATAGTCTATTAGGGACCAAGGATCTAAGCAGAACCAGATGGCCCAAACCCAAAGCCCAAAGTCCGAAACTCCAATTAGAGGCGTGCGTAGGGCGTACCCTCAGCTCGCATTGACCGTCTATGGGGTCGTTTACTCGGTACGCAGGGCGTACATCAACCTACATGGGGCATACCTGCAGGCCCACCAAACTCCTTTTTGTGACTTAACTAGTGAAGCACTTTGCGTCTAAACTCCAGGAAACCTCCAAATGAAGCTCATAATGCAAAAACTTGGCAACTATATTAATTTGCATTACTCAAAGAGACTCAATGACCATCTTAACCCAATAATACCTATCTAGAACATGCATGAATGGTTTATAGCCTCAAAGATGGCAACTTTATGGACTTATAACCTCTGAAATGCTAAGAGTATCAACTTAGAGCCCATGTAGTGGTGTCTAACCACTTGATGTCACTTAGGTGGTTAAAATTGGACCAAAAACCTACATACTCTTAAATATTAACTTATAATGATCAATCTCAAAACTTTTGACCTTCAATGAGCTGAAAATGCAGCAAGAAGTCCAGATCCACAAGTCCTTCCTTTAACCAGCACCTTGTACTAAGCTTCCACTTCTTAAAATGCAGCAAGACCCACCAAAAATGCACCCACAAGATTCACAACACTCTTGGATGAAGCTACCACCCGAAATTAGGGTTTAAGTCACTGGGGAATGAAAGAGAGGCGCAAAACTTAGACTTAAGGTGCTTTAAATAGTGAGCCAACCCTTGAAATTAGGGTTTAGGTATCCTGCACACTACATTGAGTATAGTTCCAGTATGCTAGGCGTACTGCTCAAACCCTCCCATGTCCACCTTTCCATATCTATGCTAGGCGTACCCCAGCTTACACTGGGCGTACCCTCGTGCATGTCACCTCGCATGCATTCCACTTATCTCCATTAGGGGCCAAAACTACCAAAACCTTCAAACTAACATAACTCACCCATCCTAGGTCCGTTTCCAATGAACCTTATGTCCACAAAAAGGTGCAAGAAGCCCTACACTCCTAACAACCCAAGCCTTAAGACCTTCCGAATAAGACCCAAAACGTGCGATATCAATTTATAGCCATACCCTTGGCTCCCGAAGACACAATCGAATACATGGATCACTTGAATCATAAAAACTACATTCGAAATGGATAAATCCTTCCTTTCCCAAAGCTCTAATCCCCATGACAGCTGGTGATTGGGCCGCAACCCTAATTAATTAATCAAATCTTAAACCGGATATTACAACTCTCCCCCACTTAAATTAGATTTCATCCTAGAAATCGCTCCTCACTAACATCCATCTCAAAAAAACCATATGAGGAATACAACCGAAGCCACAAACCCAAAATTTCATCTCGAAGAAAATTGAACCCTAAGCCTTCGAAGGAAATCACTCCTAGCTCTCTGAAACCAGAATCCGCATTGGTCTGTCTTCCTGACAGACAACTTGCACTGAACATAACCATGCTTAGTCCTCACCGAATGACCGACCAAACACACACTTCAACCTGATTATCCCGATGCTACTATCAGAGCCAAGTCACTGACCGAAACCAACTACAGAACACCTATACTTGACAGAAGGCTTAGATAATCATTTGAGTATAAGATTCATCCTGCAACGTTTAGACTCGGATGAGAGCTGCGCAACAAGGTCAAATCAACTACTATGAGATTATTTAATCTAACTGTAAGTGACGTAGAACTTTTGATTAACAAGCTACACCACACACTAGAATCCTTAAATCACCACTTTTGGCCGAAATACCGAACTTCCTGAAGCACTGAACTGCCTGAAGCACTGATATGCCTGAAACACCGATCTGCTTGAAATAGCAGGTTGCATCCTGGCTGCTTTCCCAAACTCGATCAAGACCTCCTTGGTCTCAATTTATACGCCAGTCATCTAAAATACCAAGTTTCAATCCGGTCGCTGAGTCAAAAGACTCCCACATAGTCGCCCCATGAGATTTTCGAACAAAATCTTCATCTGTCAATAGAGGCCATCAGTTATCCTGCCACAATGGCTCTAACGAACTCCTGATCCAACTGATCTTGTCCATACGTCGAATCCTTACATCTCCAAATCCAAGTCTAAGAGTGAATGCTACATGACCAAAGGTAGCCTTATATCACAATGACCGTACACGGTCCATCGCTTCCTTGATTCCATGAGTGCAATGGGGTTCCTGTGGTATTATCACTCGCTCAACCAGGTCTAATTCATCTAGGGAAATCCTCAAACCAATCCATGGATTTGCCATGCCCTCACTGCTACACCCGAACTGGTGGGTACTATTGGATAAGGTGTTTAATTCCATAACTATAATTGGTATGTACTTGACCCAAGAGTAGCATGGTCCATTTTGGGTTGCATTCACCAAAACAATCTGATAGGATGAACATTTGAGAAAGAGGAATCATAATATTTAATTAGTATTGGTCAAGAATTAATTTGGATGTAATTTACTGACCAAAAGAGATTAATTAAATATACAAGGGGTGATTATGTAAATCAATAATATATATATATATATATATATATATATATATATATATATATATATACACACACACACACAAGTGTTAGGCTAATAATCCATGGTTTTGAGTGCTAAGTAATCTCTCTCAAGTTACCCTTGTGTTCCTAGAGTTCATAGACCTGATTTTGAGTGCTAAGTAATCTCTCTCAAGTTCTCCAAATTATTGGTGGTGTTTTGTGAACCATTTGAGGCATCACACTTGGGGTGCTAAGTTCTTAAAGGCCAAACACATGAAGATACAACAAGAGGTAATTATATACCTAGTTTTTATGATTCATATATGTAACGACCCAATTTTCACATCCAAAAAATTCGTTTTAAAACATTACTTTAGAAAACGTTAATAAATAAAAAACATTGTTGACCAAACTACATCACAACATAGACCATGTTCAAAAGTCAAGTCATACAACCAATCGAAACATCAGAGTATAAATCCCAGGGAAATCTAGTAAATGCGGAAACCAATGTGTGTGCATGATGTGCCACTACCGAGCCAGCTCCTTCCCCTTCGATGAAGAGGTACCTGAAACCAAAACTGTAAACTGTAAGCACAAAGCTTAGTGAGTTCCCCCATCGTACCACGTATCATACATACTGCCAGGCTATTCTGGGGTGCCTGACTACCCAGTACGGCCATTCTGGAGTGCCGACTACTCGTGTCAAGCCATTATGGGGTGCTGACCTACCCATGTCGAGCTATTCTGGGGTGCTGACTACCCTTCGGTCCTAACAACCGAACCTCGGGGACTATTTCACCCCTACTACTACCATCACATATATCATATCACAAACGTAATATTAGACATATATGGGGTGTCTGACCACCCTTCGGTCCTAGCAGCCGAACTCTACTACTATCACATACAACATATCATGCCAACATATAACATATCAGTTAGTATCAAACCTACATGATATCACAAAGACAATCATCTAACATACAACTCCTACTGGTGGGCCAACATTGTGGCCTTAGACCCACCGCTACTGGAAGGCAACTCACCTCGGAGTAGCTGCTGATCTTCGTGGGAATAGTTTGACTGCTGCTGCTGCTGTTCCGGAAATCCTCTGACTGTATTCCCACCAAACACTTAGTCAAAAACTGCTAACTGACCTTTGGTTAAAATGACCATTTTACCCCTGATCATGCCCTAAGTCAAAGTCAGAGTCAACTTACAGTTGACCCGACTCGCCGAGTTGGCTCGCCAACTCGCCGAGTCCATGTCCAAACGATTGTCCTGAATTTTGTTTCTACTCGTCGAGTTAGGCGTCGACTCAACGAGTTCTCTTTCCAAACTGATGTTCAAGTCCTTCATCCTACTCGCCGAGTTCATTTTCATCCGATGAACAAGTTATACTGTGACTCGCCGAGTTGTATGAACAACTTGCCTAGTCTGATCTTGATCTAAGGAGATTGCCTTGAACTCTCCGAGTCTAGGCATCGACTCGCTGAGTTCCACTATGGGTGAGTTTTGGCTTCCAACTCACCGAGTCCCTCCTGGACTCACCACACGACTCGACATAACAAAAACGGGACAAACCCGGAGACTCGCGACTAGACTTGCCGAGTCAGATGAGCGACTCGCCGAGTCCGCTCCATACAAGAGCTAAAAATGCGATTTTACTCAAATCTAGTCCATGTCATTCGTAGATCTGGGCTCCTAGAGCATGAATAACATGTAAAGTTTCCAACTTTACGTGTAAATATCCATCTATGGGGTTTTTAGGGTTTAAAATGCACCAAAAGAGTAGATCTAAGGTTTATATGGTATATGGGCTCATAAAGGTAGTGGATCTGAGCTCCTGGAGCTCAACTATGCTTGGATCTAGAGACCAATCAACTTATTTCAAAGTATGATGCACATACAAGCCTGGAAATGAGCCATGATGGACTTTAATAGGGCCATAAGCATGGAGACAAGGGGGAAAACGAGCCATACCTTAGATATCACTCTGAAATTGCTCACAAGTGCTTGATCTCCACTTCTTCTTCTTGATCTCCTTCCCTACTCACTCCAATCTCCAAGAGAACACACCAAATGGCTTCAAATCCACAAAACAAGGCTTAGAACGATGTATATGGCTCTTAGGGTGAATGGGGGCTGGCTTGGGGGCGGAAAGGGGGATTCAATAGGGTGCAAACCCCTGAAACTTAGGGTTTCATCCAACCGTGGTGACTCACCGAGTCCAGGATATGGACTTGCCGAGTCGCCAACTTAAACGTGTCCTGGGTCCCGTCCCTACTTGGCGAGTCGGACCTATGACTCGCCGAGTCCAAGGCTTAAAAAGGAAAAAAAAATACTCAATTAAGATTTACATACCAGGAACCAGGTGCTACAATATGTCATGTTGTATGATAGATTAGGTTCCATGCTTTAGAAGAATAATATTTCATGTATATGTAGAGAAAACTTTGATCCAAAGCATCTAGGGTTGTATGTGCACCATAAGAGTGTTATAGTGCTCAAAACCCATGAGTGGTATCACAGACTATGACATTTTCTCTAATATTGATGCATTGGTCATTGTTCAAAGCAAGAAAATTGTTTTCATTGGAATCTGAATAATGACCACGACGTTGTAACTGTTCCTTGAACGTTTTTCTTTTTGTTTTTGTCTTTTTTTTGGCTAAAATGGAGATTGATCTTCAGTGTCTTCACATATGAATATAACATATATATTCATATGTGAATAAAAAATATGAGTATATATATATATATATATATATATATATATATATATATGTTTTATTCAATTATTCATTTATGAATATAAAATAGTTTCTTAGTGAAATGTATTTCAAATTCATTTATATTCTACTCACTAATGAATAAAGGTAAGGAGATTGAAGTTTCTGATAAAGAGCCAACAACAATGACAAAAACACATTTGAAGAGGAAAAAGATCAAAGGTATAAAATTCCTATCATATATATATATATATATTCATATATGAATAACTTGAATATCCCCACTATATTTTTGTTCTATTTATACATGAATAACTATATATATATATATATATATATATATATATATATCAATAACTTGTATATCCTTGTTATATATTTGCACTACTCATATATGAATGCTTCCACCCTTTTAAAGTATTATATGTTTTCATTTACCACAAAATAAAGAGATGATAACAACAAAGAAAACAAAGCATCAAAGAAAAAAAGTCCAACAAACACAAAAACTACTGAATAACTATAACTACATGATTCGGACTCTGATTTTGAAAGCAGTCGTCCATCAAAGAAGGCAAATAAAAAGGAGTCACCAATTAAGAAAGGGAAGAAAAATCCTGTTGTAAAGGAATTTTACTCCATGAAAAATAGGTGTTCACTAGAGTCATTACTCTCTATAATCCTTGGGTTGAGCAAACAACAAAAAGAATGTGTAAGATCTATGGGTTTAGGAAGTCTGTTAAAAATGAATATGATAGATATACCACTAAAGCTGGGATTTTATATTCTTCAAAAATTTGATTATGAAAAAATTCCGATAGATGTTGAAGGAAAAGAAGTGAACGCAACATCACAGTATGTTCATGGCATGTTGGGCATTCCGACTGGTAGAACAATATTTATGCAATTGGATCTACAGCCTAAAGATGATACTAGTTATGATGAATGAAAGCAACAGTTTCAAGAAGGAGCAATCATGTGACTGAATGCAATCAAAAAAGTTATGGTTCGCACCGTAGAAGCTGAATTTAATTTTAAATTGAACTTCATAGTTCTTTTTGTCAACACATTTGTTGAGTCAACATCAATGGGAAGATGCAACCTATTCCCTTTGAAAAAAAAAAACAAATATCAGCAACATAGACTGGTGCAAATATCTTTTGGACTATCTCATTTGAACAAAAAACTCATTACAGACCATACTTGGTTAACAACTACTTTGTTGGATCTTCATCTTTTTTGGTGGTAAGTTAATTATAACTGAATAAGACATATTCAAATATGAATAATTCACATGCAATACTTTGCAATAATTATTCATATATATATATATATATATATATATATATATATATATATATATATATATATATATATATATATATATATAATAATAATACTATATTTTGTAAAAATCATTTATGAATATTAATTAATTATCATTTATCTGCAGTTGTTCTATGCTGATAAAATCCACTCAGAAGCTCTAATGGTAACACATAAACGTCCAACAATTTATTATTGGAGTTCAGACAAGATTAGATATCGAGAGACATTTGAACAAGAAATATGCAGATTTGGCCTTGGAGAATTAAAGGAAGAATTCGTTAATGAACAAGATGAAGGAGATACAAATTTAAAAGACAAGACAGTGATTTTGAGATGAAGATGATTTTGTTGAGGTAATTATTCTGAATATGTTAATCATATATGATTACATTGATTTATTATATTAATTTCTAATCATACTTCTTTTTATTACATAGGCATATCAATCAAATTATATAAAATGCTTAATAGTTTTGAGAAGATGAAGGAAAAGCTGAATTCAAAGCTCAATGATGAAATAACAAAGTTTCCTGAAAAGGAAAGTTTTAGTATTTTCAAAGAAAAGATGACAAGTATAATTGTTGAATAAAAAACTAAAAGAACACTTTTTTTTTGAATTTCCAAGTAATAAAACTGGTCTTGAAGGTATAAATTTGACACCCGTAATGGGTCAAAAAAAATGATGAAAAAAAGAATGAAGATAAAGGGGGAAATGGTGAAGAAGACGATGATAATGATGTAAGTTAACCAGAAGTAGATTATTTGCTTGATGGAAATGAAGCATAGAATGAAGGAATAAAGAATGATGGTGATAACAATAAAAAAGACGGTGAAGCTGAAGTAAAAGAGAAAAGTGTTGAATATTTTAAGTGTTGCGTCTTGGATTATTTGTTTTGTAAACGAATTGGGCTTATCCATCCATAGTTATCTAGAATAGTTTCCTTTATCTAGATAAGTTGTTAGGGTTTTATTATAAATATATGCATGCATGTATGCGTATATAAGAGATTATTCGTTCACGTTGATAGTTGTAACCCTAGTTTTTACCTCTACAGATTGAAGTTCTTAATTGAGCTCTTGTGGGGTATTTTGCATTAATCATTCGACATCTTCATCGCAATACTTGTGTTCTTATTTACGTTCTTATTAATATTTTTCTTAGAATCATACGATCCTGAAAGAACTTTTTTCTAACAATAGGTATCAGAGCAGGGGATTGTGTTCGTCGATACACTTCTCTTCTGTATTCACAAATAGTTAGGGTTTCTGCTTTTATCGAAGTCGTCGTCTTCTTAACGACAATTACTCCGCTTTTGATAAAACCCTAATCTTAAGTTTACAGGTAAGATTCTAGCAGCTCACCATGTCTCATGAAGATACGCATTCAAACCCTATTAATATCTCAAACAACATCGGTTCTACAACCAGAGTACCCATACTCTACACTCAAGACTACGAAGTATGGGCTCATCACTTTGAAGATTACGTGGTTGGATCTGAGGATAATGGCTATCTCATCTGGGAAGCTATTGTTCTTGGACCATTCGTGCACTCAAAAACAAACACCATAGTCAAGACACAGAAAGATTACAACAAGTTGGTAACAGATGTTCAAAAGATGTCGCAAGATGAGAAGGACAAGATTCTGTGTAATCTCAAAGCCATGCGAATGATAAGATTTGCCTTACAATTTGACACCTTTCGGCTTGTAGGCTCTTGCACAACTGCTAAGGAAATCTGGGATAGATTGAAGGAACTCTACTCAACTGATGAGGATCTGGAACATTCCATTCAAACTCTGTTGCTTTCAGAATTCGGAGCATTTGAACAGAAACCTGAAGAGAAGCTCATTCAGACCTTTGATCAGTTCAGTCATCTTTTAAGTAAGATGATCAAGCATGGAATTGAAAGGAAGGTGATCGAATAGAAAGTTACATTCATGAACGGGCTCAGACCAGAATGGATGGCTGTGGTTTCCACAGTGAAGGCGCATGAACAGTTCAAATCCTACTCTCTAGCGAAACTAGTTGGCATAATGAAGTCACATGAAAGTGTTGTAACTAAGGAGGCAAAAGTGGTCTCTAGCATGGGATCACTGGCTCTTGTCTCTATAGGAAAAAGTACTGTTGAAGAAGAAGAAGAGTCAGACATGTCAGAATGTGATCTCACAAGTGAGGAGTATGCTCTGATGATAACAAATCCAAAGAAATTTGCTAGAAGAAAATTTCCTACCAATAAGAACCGAAATTGGCAAGGAAGTTACAGTTCCGAGAAAGTAAAAGAAGAACCGAAAGGCTCATCCCAAAAGCTGGAAGAAAACAAACTTGTGGGAGACTCTGGATACAACTGCAATTACTGTTACGGCAAGAACCACTTTGCCAAAGATTGCATGTTAAGAAAGATGGCTGAGAAGAAAGAGGGTGAAGACGATGAAGCGTATTATATGAGAAAACTTGAAGAAGTCAAAAAGAAGAAGGCTTCCAACAGTTCCATGAATGCTCTAATTGTACAAGAAGATGCAGGGGAAGACGAGTTTGGCGGCGTAGAAGTCTGGTCAACTGATTCTGAAGACGAAGAGGTTAGAAGACCCACGCACGGAAAGGCTTTTTTGGCAAAGAATGGAGGTTCTGGTGGAAAATGCCTGATAGTCACTGCCAGACCTTCAACCGAAAGTGCAGACACAGAACCGAACATGATTGAGAACAAGCGTTTTGCAGCCAAGCCAGTGAGTGAGAAGATCAACGACTGCGATCGATTGATCAAGAAGGTACATTCTCTCCTTAAATCTCTTAAAATTTCCAAAACTGAATATCTAGAAGAATTAAATGAACTAAACTTTAAATTTAACAACCTTAGTAGCCGCCTCATGCAAACCCGCTTAGCAAACTCTAACCTAACTGACCAACTCGGCAGGGTGTCTTCAAAAAGTGAGGAGAGAAGGATCTGGATTGAGCAGAAGGAAGCGGAGTTAGTTAGGGCTAAGGATGAGAGTATTTATTTGCAAAGAGACAATTTAAAATTATTAAAACAAAGAAATGTTTTCTGTTTAATTGCTAAGCGTCTTTATACTAATATTACTCAATTACATCTTAATTGTGAAATTGGAAAGAAAATACATAAAATGATTTTGCCCTTTCTTGAATTTAAGGAAGATGATGTTATAGCAGAATGTGAATAAGAAGTTTCCTCTGAAGAAACATCCATGTCATATAGGCTAGGTTTAGATAAGATAGAAACTTTCATCGATTCTAAGGAACATAAAAGTATGTTAAGAGATATCTTAGATGAAAATGATAGGATGAATATTAAAACTGAAACTATATAAACATTCGATGAATCAAATGCCAAAATCGTCAAGGAAAATAAAATTATAATATATAATACTTCTGAATTTGAAACAGAGAGTGAGAGGAGTGAAATCTCAGTAGAGGATATTGTTGATTGTTATGAGTTTGTGAAAGATGAAGCCAAGAGTGAAAAACCTCTTATTTCAGAAAACTCAGTTGAGTTTGCTTGTCTGTCAAAGGAACAGAAACCGAAACTCAAAGAAAAGGCTGTGGTTTATCAGAAGGTACAGACCGTACCAAACCAAGTTTATGTTGTGACTGGAGTCACTCACAGACAAACAACTGAATTAAGGATGATAGTTGAAGAGGATAATGCTGAAGGATGCGAAGACTATTTTCTGGTCTGCTCCCATTGACAATGCAGATGAGACTGTGGGTCTGTCTGAGAGAACCACATGGAGAGTCAAAGGGCGATACATACCAGAACCCAATAATAAACCTTCAAGTTTCGATATTCCCAGCACAAGCGGAACGAAAGATATTCTTGAAGAACCATCAATGCAACCTGACGCTCCAATCGAAATAAAAGAACTGAAAGGTCCACTCAAGAGACAAGAAGCATCGGCAGTTCAAACTAAGGAACGCACTGAAACCAGAGTGGAAGACAAGAGAATGAAGGAGAAATCAGAGTCAAGTTTCAATGTTCAAAAATCTCAGAAGGAGCTAGCTGAACAGAAAAGACTCAGAAATCAGCAATATGCCTCGAATCTAAATGAACGGAAAAGGCATTGGAATTCTCAAAATCCTAACTATGAATCTCCTAGGAAAGAATCCAAGGATAAAGGGAAACAAAAGTTAAAGGAAGATTTTGATTCTAACTCCTATTATTCCAAATCCCAAAACCAAAAGCCGAGTGTCGGTTCTAAACCAAGATTCAGTTCTCAACCGAGTGTCGGTTCTAAACCAAGATTCGGTTCTCAACCGAGTGTCGCTTCTAAACCAAGATTCGGTTCTCAACCGAGGTTCGGTCCTAAACCAGGTTTTCGGCATCAACCCAAGTTCAGTCTATACACCAGATTCAGTTCTAACACCGAGTTCGGTCCCAATACTATATATGGATCCTCCACGTTCCAATATAAACATAAGTGATCCTCCCCTAACCCTAAGAGTCAAACGAAAAACACTAAACTAACTAATAAAGATACCTTAAACTTTAAAGAAGATAAAACAAAAATCAAGGTATTTACTATCAAAAGAAAAGATCAAACAACTCTCGTCAAAAGAACTTATTTTGTTGATGCTTCTATTGTAATTCCTTTCTCTGTGAAAAACTCACCAGGACCCAAGAAACTTTGGGTTCCTAAATTTGCTTGAAATTGCAGGTAATCAGTGACGAGCCGTTCGACGACGAATGGTATATAGATAGTGGCTGCTCGTGTCACATAACAGGAAGAAAGGAGGAATTAAGGGAGTTTCGGTCTCTAAAGGATGGCGGTTCAGTGAAATTTGGAAACAACTCCTATGGAACAATCAAAGGATACGGAATGATAACTAATGGAGACTTTTCCATCAGAAAGGTGGCTTATGTGGAGGGATTGCAGCACAATCTCATAAGTGTCTCGCAATTAGATGTGGGCACAGGCTTGAAGGTATCATTCGATGATACAGGATATGAGATTATCGAAAAACAAACTAAGAAAGTTCTGCTAAAATCGGCAAGAAAAGGAGAAATGTATCCTTTGAATCATATTCCGATTCGAGCGACACCAACTATCTGTCTGCTATCAAAGGCAAACACTGATGAAAGTTGGCTTTGGCATCGACGTCTATCTCACCTGAACTTCAAAGATATCAACAAACTGGTAATTGGTGATCACGCTCGAGGTCTTCCTCTTCTAAAGTTCGAAAAGGAGCATTTGTGTGCAGCATGTGAAATGGGAAAGCAAAGAAGAAAAAGCCACCCAACACGCATTAATACCAAGATAGTAGAAGCACTTGAATTGTTACATATCGATTTATGTGGACCATCTGCTATAGAGAGTATCGGAGGAAGTAAGTATATTCTAGTAATTGTAGATGATTTTTCACGTTTCACGTGGGTTTTCTTTCTTAGACAGAAATCAGATGCAACTCCCAAGCTGAAGATGTTCATCAAGCAAGTGGAAGTTCAACTAAAGAAGACGGTGAGAAACATCAGAAGTGACAATGGGCTGGAATTCAAAAACAAGGATTTCGAAGACTTTCTGGCCGATAAGGGGATCACTCACAATTTTTCTGCTCCTTATACTCCACAGCAAAACGGAATCGTTGAAAGACGAAACCGATCGTTGTGTGAAGCAGCCAGGACCATGCTCAGTTATGCCTCTCTACTTCTATACTTCAGGGCTGATGCCATTGCTGCGGCCTGCTATACTTAGAATCGGTTACTCCTCAACAAGCGATTCTCATTAACTCCTTATGAGATTTTAAACAATCGGAAACCAAACGTCAAGTTTTTCCACATATTCGGTTCCAGGTGCTTTATCCTTAACTCTAAAGAAAATCGAAATAAATTTGACGTTAAAGCCGATGAGGGAATCTTTCTGGGTTATTCTCTGTCATCAAAAGCATACCGAGTATTGAACAAGCATTCCAAAAGAATAGAAGAGACCTACTATGTCACCTTTGACGATAATTACATGAAGAAGGTTCAACGGTCAGAAGATGCCTCGTGAGACATCTTTCCCGCATCTGGACAGGTCTCGGTTCCAATATCAAATCTGTTTGATGAATACATTCGGTTGTTCGATGAACCGGAAAAGGCAATCCATTCGGAAGTAACAGCAGCAGACAACAAGGTGGATAATATGAAGAAAGTCATAGACGAAGCTACCAAATCATTGGACACCGAAACACCTACTCCTAAACCATCACCTAGTACTTCAAACTCTGATTCAACGTTCCAGGGGGAGGACGATAACACTTTCCAACCATCTGGAGTTTCTGTCGAGGGGGAGAATTACCATTCTGCCACATCTGATACTCAAACAACAGAACCAAAATTAACAAGCGTAACTCCAATCAAGGGGAAGACTCCTACTGCTGATTCTGTTGAAGACATAGGCTACACTTCGCCAGTCGAGGGGGAGAAGGTAAGAACAAGTAATTGTTCAACTGACGAAGGTGAAGCGGATAAGTCAGATGTTGAAAATGAAGTTTAAGCAGAATTAAATCCAGAATATGATCCAAGCTATCCTCCGCTAGTAAAATGGACAAAAAACCATCCCAAAGAGCAAATAATTGGTGAATCGTCTGAAAGTGTTCTTACTAGATCTCAACTGAAGGCAAAACAAACAGCATTATTCTCCAAAGAGGGATTTTGTATGTTTAACTCTTTTATCTCCAAAATAGAGCCGAAAACAGTAAATGCTGCACTCGATCATTCTGATTGGGTTCAAGCAATGCCGGATGAGCTCAATGAATTTGAAAGAAACAGAGTTTGGAGATTGATTCCCACACCGAAAGATGCCTCTGTTGTTGGATTGAAATGGGTATTTAGAAATAAGCTGGATACAGAATGAAATGTCATTCGTAACAAGGCTCGGTTGGTTGTAAAAGGCTACTATCAAGATGAAGGGATTGATTATGAAGAAACGTTTGCTCCTGTGGCACGGTTAGAGTCTGTTCGAATTTTCCTAGCATATGCTGCCCACAAGAACTTCGAAGTTTTCCAAATGGATGTCAATTGTGCAATCTTGAATAGAGAATTAGAGGAAACTATCTATGTTGAGCAACCACCCGGTTTTGTGAATGAAAGGTACCCGGATCATTGCTACATACTGGATAAAGCTGTCTATGGGCTAAAACAAGCACCAAGAGCCTGGTATGAAACTCTTACTCGCTTTCTAAAAATGTCAAAGTTTAAACAAGGTTCGGTTGACCCAACCTTCTTTCGAAAGAAGGAAGGCGAACATCTAATGATTGTTCAAATTTATGTTGATGATATCATCTTCGGCTCTATGAATCTTAGCTTAACCGCTGAATTCAGAAAGTTGATGGAGACTAAATTTGAAATGAGCACAATGGGTCCGATTAACTTTTTCCTTGGTTTGAATATTAGACAGGGACCAAAGGGCATCTTTATAAATCAGGAAGCATACACCAAAAATTTGTTGACTAAGTTTGGAATGAAGGGTGATTCAAAAGTAAAGGTTCCAATGACATTCGGTACCAAGCTGACCCCATCTCTGGAGAAACTGGCTGTACACATAACTCTTTATCGACAAATGATAGGATCCCTTATGTATCTAACAGCTAGTAGACCAGATATCATGTTCTCTATCTATTATTGTGCCAGGTTTCAAGCTAATCCAAGAGAACCCCACATGACTGTTGTAAAGAATATTTTCCGATATCTGAAGAAGACATCAACTCTCGGTCTCTGGTATCCCGCAAGATCTGGATTCTTCATACAAGCCTTTTCAAATGCTGATCTTGGAGGATGTGGATTGGACAGGAAAATCACTACCGGAGGATGTCAATTCCTTGATGGAAATCTTGTCAGTTGGCAATCAAAGAAGCAAACCTGTGTTTCCTTGTCCACAGCAGAAGCAGAGTACATCGCTGCCGCATCTTGTACCTCTCAGGTTGTTTGGATTCAAAGTCAGTTGAAAGATTATGGACTGAGTATGAAAAAGATCCCTCTCTACTGTGACTTTGAAAGTGCAATCAGGATTTGTCATAATCCAATGCAACATTCGAAAACTAAACACATAGCACTAAGGTATCATTTCATCAAGGATCATGTAGAAGATGGGAACGTTGAAGTACATTTTGTTCGTTCTGCTGATCAACTGGACGACATTTTTACTAAAGCCTTACCAGAAACAACCTTCAATAAAATCTTACAAGGCTTGGGTATGATGGAAGGAGAGTTGGTACCGAATCTTCAATTTTCTCCTTAAAATAAGGACGACAGAGATAGACAGAGCGCTCGGTCTATCTCTGCTCTAGTCTTTTTGAATTAAACAGAACACTTTGTATATCTCATCTCCGTGAATCTCGGCTTCGCTATGTCTGCTCTCACTAATCGTCTGAAATCTCTGTTTTTAATTTTTATTTTATTTTTAATTTTTTTTTATTTTTTTATTTTTTTTTTTTGAAAATATCCAAAAATCAAAAAATATTTTATCTTTCTGTTTTTATTTTTTAGAAAATATTCAAAAATCCAAAAACACTTTTTTTTTCTTTTTGTTGCTTGTTTGTTTTGTTATTAATAGGTACGACACAAGAATAACCATTGAAAATTCTCAAAGCAGGTATGATTTAACTTTTATACAAACTAGTTAAGTGTCCCTAGAAGCATGCTGTTGTATGTTGTCATAAAGCCTCTATGATCTCGAGTAAGCCTTAATGATTCGATTGATACCCATTGTTTCTTCCAAATCAGGCTATTTTAACCCATTCGGTCTAGAGCTACCTTACTCTTCTCATTGGAGTAAAGAGTTTCTCTGCTCTGTCACGCTTATCTAGCAGAAGGTACATTCGGTTCCTTAACCACCTACTTATATTCTCCATCTACCTTCGGTTCACTAATGTAACCCTTGAGACTCTCTGTCTTTACCACTGAGGTTTATGGTTACACAAAATCGGTGTTAATGATCTTAGATACGATTACCACGTTCTAAGTGAAACCCAAAATTCAACACCAATAATGAATTGACGGTGAGTGAAATACTCAAGCTTTAACTGGTTACCTAAGGAAATCTTTTTTATTTTGCGTGATCTTTTACGAAATCGTCTACAGCTAAGACATTTCTTCCCAAAGAGATCCGTTTTTTTTTTTTTTTTTATTTCTGCTTCCTATAAGTCATAAACATTATATATCCCACCTACATGTTCAATAGATCACATCGGTCTCACAGGTACCTTTACCAACGATCGGTTTTATGTTAAAACTCGATGTTTGGTTGGAGGAAAGCCACCCAATACATATGATTAAAAGAAGCCTTTCATTGTTTATAGACAAACAGTTGATCGTATTTTCGAGAAACCGCACAAGCACTTCAAGTCTCTCTTGACTTTGAAGGAAGTGATTCTTGCCCGGAATCCTTTGCTTTCTGTTCTCTAAAAGGACATCACTCACACCCAATGAATACTTGATTTATTTCTTTATCTTTCACACTCTTATGCATGAAAATTAATATTTTCCAACATTCTAATTACTGATTGGTATAAGTTTTGGTTATCCGTTGTAACCAAACACGGAGTAATAGGGAATTTCAAACGGTTTGAAGATAAGATTTGGGCGCGTGAATTTGATCCGTTTCAAACCCACGCGTGCTTACGTTTTCCTGGGATTAACCACCCTGTCAAATCGCGCTTTTTCAGGCGACGTTTTAGTAACCTCATCATCATGGTTTCTCTCTCCAGGCAACTGTATAAATAAGGGTGATCGTTTTCTTTGTCATTTACCAAGTCACAGCTTATCTCTCTCACACAAAGATTAAACTGTTCATCTTCTTCTTTGTTCAACAATGGCGACCTCATCCTCCGCGCATGATCAAACCGCTACATCCTCCTTGCTTACAATATGACCCAATCAAAATATGATAATCGAACTGAGTCCATTCACATATGACTCATACATGTTGCATGTGGTGGAGTGTCTGAAGTATTCCCCACTGGTAATGGCTTTAACCCTAGTCAAAGCAGTTCCGATGTCGCTACTTTCTCAAGTATACTCATCAACGACGTATGACAAGAACAAGGATCGCATCTACTTCAGTATTCACGATAAGCAATCCTCAATTTCAAAGACGAAGTTTTGTTCCCTTTTAGGGCTTGCAGTTGATTCCTCCATCATCTCTCCAGACTTCATCACTATAACCCAAATTTTCACAATGTTGTACGAAATGGGGTACACCGACGTTCTTACAACGGTGGGGAGGGTCAAGAAGTCATGCTTACCATCGCAGTGGAATGGGTTGCTGACCCTGCTCATCAAGGGTTTAGCGGAAAGAAGTGGTGGTTCTAATACCACTAGCAAAGGCTTTCTCACCATGCTTTATGGTCTATATAACGGGATAAATCTGGATTATGGCACAATAATTTGGTCCCAAGTGGTGCAGAGTTTGAATCATTCTGAAATCTCATGTGGTTGATTCTGGACTGTGATTACAAGGAAAGCTATGGATACTTTGGAGATTCCGGTTATGACAGACGCTCTTCTTGCTTCCATCGCTACATATCACACCACGAAGATTATACTCTTTGATCCACGTAAGTTTCTTCATTATGGATCAATTCTTGAATCGATGTACAGGTGTGTCACAGCACAAAGCACGGTGATGGACGATTACCGAAAATTGACTCCATTTGGTCCAAGGGTCTTGTCTGCAGAACAACAAGCTGCCCTAGATGCTTTGGAACAACCTGCACCCAGAGGCAAGCGGGTGGTTAAAACAGAGAAAGAGGAGGCAAAGGAGAAAAAGGAGAAAGTTTCTAAGTGAAAGGCTGGTGAGGAATCTTCTTCTCAAACAAAACAGAAGAAGATTAAAAAGATGGCTAAAAGGCCTAAGAGAAATTTGTCTCCTGAACCTGACACCGTTGAAGATCAAGTAGCAGAAGCTGAGAATTCTCCAGTGTTCACCAGAGAGCCTACACCACCGAGATCTCAAACCCCACCCTCATCTCCTAATGATACTCACGTTCCATCTCCTCAACCCACAAAAATTTCCACCCCAACCCAATCACCAAAACAGAAAGCTCCACTTTCTGTTCCCACAGATATACCAACCCTTCCGGTTGAAACTTCTTCTATACCAACTTCAACTATCTATACCTCTGTTTCTGTCTCCACTACACCTATCACAACTTCTCTTGCAACAGAATCCGTCACCACTACCATTCCCCAAATCCCAGTTGAAGTCAATGTATCTGATACAGAGGCTACTTCTGTGGTTGATCCACCTGTTTCTAAACCACCATCTCCCACCCCATCTTCTAACTCTGGTGCCACTTTGGGAGGTGATCACGAAGAGTATGATTCATTATACTTTAGTCCTTACCAGATTCCAACTGATACAGATGCTGATGCTCCTGCCAACAATCAACAGCTTCAAGACATCAATGAAAAGCTTGACTGCCTGCTTGCAGACAGCAAAGCTTATAGTGGGGTTGTCATGAAAGCTTTTGTGGAAACGGCTGTTCAGCAATATACTTAAGCCATTGATCAATCTACTACTGCTGTAAACAAGTCCACAACTTCATGTTCCGAGGCCACAGAGAAGGTTACTGAGGTTGTTCATACAACTCAGATTTTCCTTGACTCACTTAAAGCTCATGCTGAAACTAATGCAGCAAAGTACCAAGCTTCTGTTGACTCCTTCTCTCAAACTCTTCAAGAAGAGACTACTAAGTTTGATGCCCTTCGTTCTGATCTCAAAACAGAATCCACATCTTTTCTCCAATCCTTGGATTCTCGTTTTGCTACTTTAACTGCAGAAAGCACCTTGAAGGAAGACTTGATAAAACACCAGGCAACCATTGATCTACAGAAAGTACAACTGGCCCAGAATGAAAAGGAGATCTCTCTGATCAAAACTCAAAGGGATGTTTTTCAAAGTTGTGCCGGTGATGTGAAGAATATGTTGACTGCTCTTCTCGAAGCCCATGATCCGATTCTGACTTTAACTATTCGGAAGCATCTCCAAACTAAACTTCTTCCTGCCATTTCTCTACTCAGTGAAATGAAGGGTGTCTCAGAGAAAGTCTTTCTTCTGAAACAAGGGGGAGAGGAGAGCAAAGTCAAAACAGAACCGAAGGTTAATGTAGCTTCGGTTTCTGGAAAGCAAATTATAGACGATAGTGACTCTGATCCTGAAGAGACGATTGTCGAAGCTCTCAAGCGAAAGAAACGAGACAGAGAGCTTGATGAGACTATGAAGGTGGCAAGAGAGGCTGAAGAGAAGGAGAAAAAGACTAAAGAGGTAGAGGATATTTTACAGTGCAAGAAGACTCAGTTTCCCGAGTGGGACAGAGATACTCTTATCACTCAAGCGATTGAGTTTCCTTCCATGTATTGGTTGGAACCGATTGCTTCTTTTGAATGTGAAAACTCAAAGGACTCGCAGTTTGACATGCCAATCACCAAAAGAGCATTCACTTATCATTGCTTTGAGGTCACTGCTGAGGTTCCTTTTCCCAACTTGAAGGTTGACAGGGAGCTAGTTGATTTTTACTTGAAGAACGGTCAACCGCAGTACTTGACTTGGAGTGCACAAAAGATTACAAGAGTCAAGGTACTGAACTCATCACTTGCTGGGAGATTTATGAATGTTCATTTCAAGATTAACCGTGGTACTGCAAACACGGAATATTTCATATCTCTGGCAGATCTTCCCAATCTTAATCCTCATGATTGGATCTTGCTATACAACATTCTGCTCTCAAATCAACGAGAGTATGAGCCGATTTTGAAACATCTTAAAAGGATGTTGGCCTCCTATATCCATGAGCTTGCCACAATGGATCAGGAGATAGCAAGGGTGATGAATAAGAAGTTGACAGTCAAGCCAACATCTAACCCTGGTGATGTAAATAAAATGAAGTTGGGGCAGATTGATTCAACTAACTTGATTGTCATGTTCACTAAGGGTGATAGGCTTAAGTTTCTGTTTGCATTGGTAGACAAGCATCTGTTTTCAACAGATTGTTTGGAGCATATTATCAACATCATTCATCGATGCAAGCAGAACTCAGCATCAAACAAGAAAATTTTTACAGATATGCTTCGGTGGTATATAACATTTAGACAACATGTTCTGGCCATTATACCGAGGATATTTGAAACGGTGAAGAAGACCACTGGTGTGAAAAGAGAGTAGAGATTCTGCTCCAAAGACGCAAAGGGGGAGATTGTTGAATATTTTAAGTGTTGCATCTTGGATTATTTGTTTTGTAAACGGATTGGGCTTATCCATCCGTAGTTATCTAGAATAGTTTCCTTTATCTAGATAAGTTTTTAGGGTTTTATTATAAATATATGCATGCATGTATGCGTATATAAGAGATTATTCGTTCACGTTGATAGTTGTAACCCTAGTTTTTACCTCTACAGATTGAAGTTCTTAATCGAGCTCTTCTGGAGTATTTTGCATTAATCATTCGACATCTTCATCGCAATACTTGTGTTCTTATATACGTTCTTATTAATATTTTGCTTAGAATCATACGATCCTGAAAGAACTTTGTTTTAACAAAAAGTATGGAGATCAATGAAAATGAGAATTGTAACGTCGCAAAATTTAGAATAAAAAATTTCATTTTTAATTAGGGAAATTATAAAAGAGACTTTGAAAACATCATTAGTCTCATCCGAATCATACACAAACCGAATTGTGAAAAACCATAACATGTCATCGTAAATACAATATCACAGTACAATCCCAAAGATCTCATAATGCCGAAAATCATAATGTGATGCACTACGATCATGTCGTCTCCTTTCCTTTTGAGGAAGAAGTACTTGAAACCAAAACTGTAAAACGTAAGCACAATGCTTACTGAGGTCCCCCATCATACCATGTAATCACATACTAACATGCATATCTGAGTGCCTGATCTACCCTGTCAGGCATATATGGGTCCGCGACCTACCCTGTCAAGCATATATAGGTGCTCGACCTACGTTGTCAGGCATATGTGGGTGCCCGACCAACCCTCCAGTTTATTTCAACCGGTTACATGGATTAATTCACCCCTACCACTACCACATAATAACATAGCATAAACATACTGTATGGCATTTCTAGGTGGCCGACCTACCCTGTCAAGCATATCTAGGTGCTCGACCTACCCTGCCAGGTATATCTTGTCACCCGACCTACCTTCTGGTTTATTTCAACCGGTTATAGGGACTATTTCACCCCTACCACTACCACATAATAGCATAGTATAAACATACTTTCAGGCATATATGGGTGCCCGACCTACCCTTCGGTGTATTCCAACCGGTTACAGGGACTATTTCACCCCTAACACTACCATATAATTACATAACAATAAGCACGCAAATCGTAACAGATAGTGGCCTACCAGACAATTATCACAAAGACAATCATCTCTACTATAAACAACTACTAGTGGCCCGACATTGGTGCCTTTGACCCACTCAGATAGGAAGGTAACTCACCTCGCACTGTTGAAGTCCACTACAAGAAATCCTTAACTGATGTCCTGGCAAGTCCTCAAGCTATCGGTAGCACAATATCACCCAATTAGAAATTGGGTTCTAAACCATGTTTCATAATCCATACTTGGGGTAAAATGACCAACTTCCCCTGGTCCAATAAGACACATGACTAAGGCCCAAACACAAAACTATAAGATCCATAAATGTCCACTAATGGCCCGATTTTCCTAATTGGGTGCAAACTCCTTATTGGGCCTTATTCTAACGTCCAATCCTTCAATTAGTCTTCAAGAAAACCATTCTGATAGTCTATTAGGGACCAAGGATCTAAGCGGAACCAAATGGCCCAAACCCAAAGCCCAAAGTCCGAAACTCCAATCAGAGGCGTGCATGGGGCGTACCCTCGCCTCGCATTGACCGTCTACGAGGTCGTTGAATCGATACGCGGGGCGTACATCAGCCTACACGGGACATACCTGCAGACCCACCAAACTCCTTTTTGTGATTTAACCAGTTAAGCAATTTGCATCTAAACTCCAGGAAACCTCCAAATGAAGCTCATAATGCATAAACTCGGCAACTTGATAGGATGATTTATGGAGAAAGAGGATTAATTATGATTTATTAATATATTATATGAATAATATTTAAAGGAGAAATCATATTGTTTAATTAATATTAGTCAAGAATTAATTGATAGTTAGTTTTGTGACTAAAAGACATTAATTAAACTTAGGGGACTGGAATTGTAATTATAAGATAAATACAATTGGGCTATGGATCACCTTGGAACATAGGTTGGACGAATTCTATAGGAAGCCCATAAGGAATTAATCGAAAGGGTGTTCTAAAGGGAGTCCATGGGCTGCTTAGGGTTTAAGCAGTCAGATTAGGGTTTCCTAGTCGAAAACCCTAATGGCCTCACTATGTAAAGACCCCTATAGCCCCAAAAACGTGGTGAACTCTCTTGGAAGAACCCTAGGTCGATTTTGGTGCTCCTCATCCTTCTCATAAGTCATTCTCTTGTTTGTGGTGTTTGTAAGCCATTAGAGGAATGACACTTGTGACTCTAAGCTCCAAAGACAAGAATATTTAAGCCATTGAAGAAGAGGTAATCATCTAGATATGCTCTTATGTGGTAATTTAAAAATGCATATGCTAGATTAAGGTTCTTGAGTCTTGGATGAATTGAATGTACAATAGAGAAACCTAGATCCAAGCATTAGGGTTTGCATGAGCACATAGGATGTTCTTTTAGCTCAAAGCCATCAGTGGTATCAGAGCCATGATTGGTTTCTATTGTATTGATGCTTAGTGTTTCATTCTTTATTGCAAAGTCGAGTTTTTGGCCATCTACCTGACAAACTCGTCGAGTCCCAATGTGGACTCGTCTAGTAGGATGAACTCGGCGAGTCCATATGGTGACTCGGCGAGTCTGGCTGTCAGACAGACGGATTTTCGGGATTTCTACCTATTTTGACTTAGGATAATTGCCATAATTGTTTCAAAATAAAAAATATGAATTTTATTGATTCCTTATGATTATCCTTGTCAAAAATAAAAGATTTTTTGTCATCTAATTAGATAATTGTTACCTTATTTGATAAATATTAAATTATTCGAATTATTTGGTCAATTATCTTGCATGAAATTGGATTAGGTCAAAACTAGATAATCACCGATTAATTGTTTAATTGCCTTATTTGTTTTTTGATCTAGATAGTTTTGAAAGGTTTCAAACCTTTCCCTGAAGTTTTGGAATTTAAATTTGAATTAAAGTTAATTTTGAAATATTTAAATTCTAAACCTTATTCTTTTAAATTCTAAAACCCTAGTTTTGAAAAGTTCAAATTTCACCCTTATGGTTTTATTAAGTTAATTAAAAGTATAATTAAAAGAGAGTTAATAAATCCATAATGATATGGTTTACATTTAATTAAATTAAAAGTGTAATTTGTTAAATTAGACCATAGTAATTTAAAAGTGTAAAATACACCCTTATACTATATATAACATTAAAAGTCTAATATTATATATGTATAATTTAAACTGCTAGTCTTACCATTAGTAGGCCTCATTCACGAAGCCGATCTATAAGGGGGTATAAGGTGATGGCCTATAAAATGGCTGTTTAATGGGTGTCCTCTCTCACCCACCGCTTCCTTGATTGGTGGAGGATCATTAGCCGAACAGGTAGGATAGCGCAAACCCTCTCCTCATTAAAAGTATAATGAATGGTAAAGTAACTAAATGTTTTACAAAAAAAATCCCAATCTTAGTTACTTTAGGAAAAAGTGAATTTGATGCAATTCCATTAATTACACTTTGTACCCTTGCTAAGAGGTTAGTGGAGCGTGTGTGGTTAACCGACACACTAAATGGGTTCTAAGTAAAGGTAAAGAAGGGTGACTCAATGTTTTTCATAGTTCGGTGGAGCCTGTGTGGTTAACCAGCACATCGAATAGGTGTCTGTAACATTGGGGGCACCATGTAAGTTTACATGGTTATTAACACCCTGTTTTGTGATCCTCGGCATCCCAATCACAAATCGAGGGGCATATCGAGATTTAAACATGCCATTGAAAAGTTCAATAAATCTCAAAGGATCGAGGAGTTTTCAAAACATTTAAAACTTAATCAGTTTTTCGTTTTTCATGGTGGAAAATTAGTGAATCGTCATTCACTTACCTTCACATGTTTTGCAATTTGGGTTACGACATCCTTCTCCCAAGTTGTAGTGCATTGTGTTGGTTCCTAGCCTTTATATATCATTTGGGTGTTCTGTTAAGGACTCAATCAATCAATCATCTCACTTAAATTTTTCTCCCGTTTTGTAGATGTCAAAGTATGACAACTATGGTCTTCCTAAATCCCGTGGAACAAGCTTTCCACATGAAGATGATATTCCACAATTCGATCGAGGAACACGAGATCATGCTTCACTTCCTCCACCTCCTCCTATTGTTCTCCCTAACCCACAAGTTCAAAGGCTTGAAAAGTTCAAGCTCACTCAAGCCCTTTTGGCAAGTAAACATGAGGAAGGAAACTCAGTGTGTGCACACGTCTTAGAGATGAAATCACACATTTATAGGTTAAGAATGTTGGGAGCCGTTGTCTGTGAGAAGCTGGCTGTTGAAGTTCTTCAATCGCTTCCTGGCTCATATAGTGAGTTCGTGAGAGAGTAATATATGATAGACCATGACGTGACCCTTATAGATCTCACCTATTTTCTTGTTGTTGCTGAATCAACAATGACTTGGCGTACTGGAGAAGCAAAGTTGTTTGGTGAATCTACCTTGCAAACCTGTCACACCCCGAAATTAGACGACGGAAATGTCCAGGGGCTTGTGCGTGACTTCATCTTGAAATATCATTACAACGAATATAAACGAAACATAACATCATCATTACCATGCCTAATATATTACAACTGCCATTGTTTACATCAAGTACAATCTTTTAAATAACATGATGAAAACAGTCAATGTATGATGTTTAACATACACAAAACAAAATCCCCTATTCTTGTTGATTCTTCTACTGAACGAGTCCTTGAGAATACAAGTTATTTTGAAAACATCAATATATATAATCTTGGTGTGTTCATAAGTATATTTGAAAAAACCATTTGTATAACTTTGTAGTCACAAGAAAATCCTATATTTTCTTTAGATAGTTTGGTATGTTTATGTCTGATCTTGTATTAATGCATGTGTGTTATTGTTTAATAGAACGTCAAAAGTGATTGAAGAGAAAGTAAATAGAATGTCCGCGGACAACCCGACGTTGCCCGTAAAAGAAGCATAGTTAATGTTGTCGTACCAACACCGAGGCTGAGTACTAGTGTGAGTAAGTTTCCGAGTAATCCAATCATAAAAGAGAATATATAATGTTTCCGGACCAACACCGAGGTGGGGGTACCAGTGTGAGTAAGTTTCCGAGTAATCCAATCATAAAAGAAAATAGATAATGCTGTCGTACCAACACTGAGGTAGGGGTACCAGTATGAGTAAGTATCCGAGTAATCCAACATTACAGAAAAATAGTCTTCCGCAAACTTCCTAACATTAATTCCTCTAAGTGAGCTGCCATAACCATACTAAATAATGACAATATCGCCTGTCTTGGCGTTTGTGAATGCCGACTGAAAAATAGAATAAGGTTATAGTCACCCTAGACCGATGTAGTCTAACTGTAGCGAACAGCTCAAGTGTGGGGTCTCATCCCCATATAGATCTATACACAAAACCCCGCTCTCCTTCCAAGAGAATCTGATTATAACTATAGGCTACGATCGAACACTTAATAGGTGTCAACCGAAAAAAACTCACTAGATCCTTAATCAAATTTACGCGAAGATAAACGAATAAAACTCGTTTCAGGCCCAACGAACCATGTAATCGAGCCACTAGGGCATCGCTAAACATGTGGGTCATTTCAAAACCTAATATGAATGAGATTATATAACATGGGTTCAAAATATACGTAAAATGACAACTATGGCCCATTTCACATGTAAGGTATTTATAGGCCCAAATAACACACAAATAGTATATAAAACCTATCAAACATATAAATGGGCCACTAAGGCCCAATAACCTAGAAATGATCAAAATTAATCCGTTTGTTAGTTTATTGTTGGTTTTGGTTCAAGTATTCACTAAAATAACATAAATGGCCTACTTTTTGTAAAAAATGACGTTCTTGGCCCAATAAGCCAAAAAATTACAATTAAGGCCCAATTTTTGTAAAAATAACACTTTAGTCCCCAATTTGTTCAAAACTTGTGTTTATTTTGTGGTAAAAATAACATTTTTAACCCATTTTTGTCAAAAATATCATTTTTTGCTTGATTTTTGTCAAAACACACATTTTTTTGGTTTTTGGCTTTTCTGACCTAGTTGTTGGAAAATTTTTAGAAAAATCATTGTAAGTCGAAATTTGGATCCGTAAATTCTAGAAGTTTGTAAATTTTGTCTACATTGTTGAAAAATTTTCTAATAATTTTTAATGGCCTCAAACAAGTGTGAAATTTCTCACCTTCCCAGGTTGGTCCGAAATTATTTCAAATCTGATAGACAGTTTTGTAAAATTCGCCACAAATTATAGAAAAATCATATGAAAACATTAGAGTAGTCATTTTAAAGGTATAAACCTGATCGTTTTGCATGTAAAACAGGTTTGGAAAATATTGTCATTAAGGTGGTCAAAACAGTTCAAGATTGGACCAAAACATTTCTTTCAAGGGCTGAATTTTGAGTTTAGTTTATAGATCTTTGAACACAACACTCCTTTTATCTATTTTAAGTGTATAAATCCCATATCTACAAGTTTACATGTATTATATGTGATAACACATACTTTTCTCAAGGTTTTCATGTAGATCCAAATGATAAACTTAATATTTTTAACATATTTTTAGATTTATGAAGTAAACAACACATAATCAACAAATAAGTCATGAAAAACACACATATTCATGCATATACACATAAATCTACATAAAGAAACTTGTATTTTCCCCCAAAACCAAGGAAAAATAAAAAATAGGGGGTATGAACTCACCTTGTTTGAAGATTTCGGTTTTTGATGAAGAAATGAAGAGATCTCGGCCCTAGATGTGTTTTTGAGATAATTTTCGGGCTCTAAGGTGTTCTAAGAGCATGATTCACGAAAACATGAGTGTAAGAGGAATATATAAGTTTAAAGATGAAGTATATCACTTGGGTTTGTAATATCTTGCCACAAATATGAAACTTGAAGTGATTCTTTGAAGATCTCCCTTAATCCACGATTTATTTGGGCGATGAAAGATGGAGAAGACTTGAGAGAATATGGGTTGAATTTGAAATGAGGGAGAGGTTGGAGAGTGTGACATAGGCCGAGAGATAAAGGGAGGGAGAGAGGATGTGAGTTTTTCTTGTGAAGAGTGTTGGTAAGATGCTTGCCTAAATACATGCAAATTATGCATGGATATCCACTAGACTAAAGTGAGGTGTCAAACTCTTAAGCACCCTTTGTTGATTTCTTTTCCTTTTTTTTATATATAGTTCGGCGAGAGTTGGGCTAGGAAAAAGGGAAATGGAATAGTTTGGTCCCATTCTTAGTTTTGCTCGATTTTTATGAAGCTTAATAATATTTTCGGCCCATTGGCCCCCTTATTAAGGTTCTCACTAGAAGTCCAATAGGTAATTTATGGTCTATTAGGACTAATGGAAACATTTATGGCCCAACAAGTCCCAGTTGGGATAAAAGAGCCCTTTTAGGTCCACATGGCTAAAAATGATAAATTTTTATGAATATGGTCCATTTAGAGCCCAATTGGGGTTCCTAGGACCAAGATGGTGAGGTTGGAGATTTATTGGTCCATTAGACCCAATAAGAGAATCGTGGTCCATAATGAACTTGAGCCAGTATTTATAGGGTTTACAGTCCTTAGTTGAACATGTAAGATGTATTTGAACTAGAATAGAGTATAGTATTCACTTAGAGTACAAGTTATTACACTAGGTGAATAATTGCATGACAATAGAATTTCCTAGCAAAAATGCTAGTTGTGACAAAACCTCTATCGACATAGGTAATGGAAACGAATGGCATGCCATGGTCGAAATGTTTGATCATAAGAGAAAGGCAAAGTCTGAAGTAGTTCTGTGTGCTGTTCCAAAAGAATCAATTTTCTTTTATTGCCAAGAGAAGGGGCATCGGAGATGACACTGTCCTGTCTACCCGAGAGACCTAAGAGATGGGAGAGTCAAGACGTATGGCTCTGCTTCAGTTCAAATCCATTAACTAACTCTATAAGTTCCCATTTTTTGATTCTTGATACATTATGTGATAAGATTACATTTTTGATATTTTGTAGAATCGAAGAAAAGAGAGGAAGCTTAAAGGAAAAAGTAAGCTGAGTCTGATTGCGAAGAAATGGATTTCGATCGCATGATTCGATGATTGGATTTTGGGAGCTGCTACTTTTAGAGTTAGGATAGATTGCTAAGAATTGTAATAGCATAGTTTCTCATTTGAGTTGCGTTGTAAGGGAAAAAATTTCCGCAATAAAATAAAATTTGATTTTGTCTTATTTGTTTATCCTTGCAATAACATGTATGAAAAATTGAAGTTTGTGTATTTCTATTATTAGCAATGTTTAAATGGATGTAATTCTTAGTCATGCTATTTATGGTAGTGTCATAATTTTCTAAGTAAGGAAAGATTACCATTGCCTAAGTTTCAAGTGGACAGAGACTTGGAATCATACAACTTGTATTGTGTGATGTATGGAAATCTTGTTACTTAAGTAATTAAGACTAATTCCTTATTCACATAAGTATGTGAGTCAAGTGAAGGACTAAAGGAACTAGTACACAATGTTGTGCACTAGTCAAGTCCACCATAAATAATAATAACATTATTCATCATGATTTACTAAAGATCTAGTAAATGTGGTTATACTTAAAAGATTAAGTGTAATTCTGAATCATTGAAAAGTTTCAATGAATGGCAGAATGAATAAGTAGAATCAATGAAGGCAGAAAGAGAAAAAGTTTGTCCAATCTAAGAAGAAGGGATAGTTATTTTGTATCATGTTTTGTGATCATCTTGGTAATCGTATGAACCATATTACAATTCATCCTCTAAGGATACCTTAGTGCATTGGTTTAGCTAAGAAGAGGAATGTAGAGTTGTTGAAATGGTTAAGTCAATAAGATGTATCGCACTTCATTCCAAAATCAAGTCTTAGAGTCATACTCCAAGATTGTAACTTGAGTGAGATAATCTTAAGTAGGAATGTTGTTACACTTGCACATTTTGGTAAGTTGTGATGTATTGATTAAGAAAAAAACCAACTAGCACCAAATTACGCGTAGTTTTGTCTTGATATAGACACACACTAACTCTTAGATATTTGTTTATGTCAAGAAATGTTTCTTGATAAGAGAATCTAATATGTCAAGAGGTCAGTGGGAGTATAAAGATCTTGAAAAGTTTCAAGAACAAACCAAGAAGTAAACCTATTAAACACTAGCACACGACTTGAGGATTGTAACCTATCGTGTTGACAAAATTTTATTTATGTGCCAATCCAGTTGAGTGATTATGCATATGAATTCTATGAGTTCTCAATTGAATGCATAAGGGCAAACACCTTGTTCAATGAAAGTACATTGACTAGCATAGGTGAGCTGCTAAATAACTTGGAAGCAATGGTAGGACCCTTGATGGCAAGAAACTAAGAATGAACAAGTTCTGTCCATAAGAGTTTGGATTTGTCACAAACTTTATCTTATGATTATGGTTATGACAAATTCACATGGATAGGAACACATGCACCATGAAATCTAAGCGTCACATGGTTTCTCTCCTTCATGAAAATGATTGTGAGGAAACACTTTCACTAAGAGAGATTTTAAGGATATAGCGATTATGTAAATTGCATTCTCAAATTCGATTATGTGTGAGTTGGAGAAGCTTAGATAAAAGGGTTATCGAAGCACATCGTATTGGAAATATAAACATTGGAAGTCAATAAGTATTGTCTTCTAGAAGTCTAACTGTTTTCTGAATACGTGTCAAAGCTAGTGGGAGTATAAATGTTATGCTGGAATGGATATAATCATCATGTTAATGGGAGCATAATTATTATTATTTTAAGTATTTCAAGTTGGCAAATTTAATTATAAAAAACAAAAGTTTCACTTTGCAAAGTTGCAGGGGTTGAAAAGTTGTTTTTGCTATAATTAAGGGAGAGAATGTTATACTTCGTTTCTAATCTACAAGCATAGATTGAGAAAATTTTATTAAATTTAGTCAAGGATATATTTCTTATTTGAATTCTCAAGGTTTGATTATGATTACGACATCCCTCTTCGTAGTTTGAATTTTGAGAACACGACAAATAGAAATATTATGGCAATATTATAGCAAGAAACTGGTAAAGTATCTCGTTTTTCATTATGAATTGTATCCCACAAGTTTCGGGTATAGGATCGATTGCATATGCTGTAATATTCGACCATTCTAAAATTTTCCAAATGCCTAGGGCATTTATAGGGAAAAAGGGAATAGAACCGTATTTGACTAAAAGAATTAAACAACTGTCAAGGACAATCCAAGGTTCGCCAAGGATTGGTCGCTTGTGGACAGTTGGAAGTATAGTTATGGATGGACCATATTGACATTATTATGAATAGATAATACTCTATTTAGAATGAGTTTTCATATGGAAAATATGGAAATGTTTCCTTGTTGGGATTTGGACGTTGAGAACCTATGTCTTGATTAGAAACTTCTATGCAAGAAGGATGTTCAAAGGAGTGTACTTTGAATGTGAGACTTCATGTCAATGGAATTGTCTTTTATCAATCTCTAATAGAGCAATTTGTAATTTAATCGGCAAAGTCTTGGTGACTTTGGCGCTATGATATTACAAAAGGAGCGTTGCATAAAATGTTAGAATCTAACATATTCTATAAGTGGCAAGAATTTGGTATTCTCACACTTGTGGTGAGGATTGGGAATTGTGAAATGAGTGTGATTGATAATGTTATTCAATTATACTATTTCTGAAAGTAAGGACCATAGGTAAACATAGTGTGCATACTAAGAGCATGGGACAATTGTTTTTATAATTCAAGTAAGAAGTTGATTACCCGAAACAACAAATAATGAGTAATCAATATGGTGATTAAATAAAAGGTGTTTTATTTATACTCAAAAGTTTGGGGCCATATAGGATTAGTATTATTCTTGTGTTTCACTTTGCATGTTTTGACTTCCCGAATAATAAGATTATTCAAACCCTCCACGGTCGCTCATTCTTTGGAAGTAGGAATGAATGAAGACTATCATGAATCCGTCTGTAGATTGTCTAAAGTGTTTAGCCATAGCAAAAGTTTGCTATAGAGTTCATGAGTGTTTCTATAAGATTAGAGTATTGGATTAAACCCACGCTCACTTAAATTGCTTCATGGATTTTTATCATGAGTGATTGGTGAGACGATAATATCTGATATTCTTGAAATCGAGATGTGTGAGTTGTACCTTACGAGTCGGTTACACATTGATAATATGTAAACGCACTAGTAACTTGGTATTATAAAACATATTGTTGTGTGTGATTCGGTGAGTGAGTACAAGCGAGCATTAAGGCGAAGTTTATCCGTTCCTTTTTCCCAAAGTGGGATAAAAGCGATATCTGTGGGCCCCTCGATGATTTAGTGATGACACCTTAAGCGTTTGGCGAAGCCGGGACTGAGTTGATGTGTTCAATTGTAGTCTGTTGTCATTCATCATAAATCTGAAATCGGGAAACTACATATAGATAGAGAGAATGATTAAAATCCATGTCTTAGTCTATACGATATCTAGAATGGAGGAATATATGATCCCATATCTAAAGGACAGGTTACTGAGAAGATCATATTTCGACAGCATCTTTAAGAGCTATGATTTCTAATCGGATTGTACTTACATTATAGTTACTAGACTTATCCAAGTGGTAGACTGTTGGATTAGTGTCTAAGCCCGTAACTATATTTGGTATGCATTTGACCCGGTTGTGCATGGCCCTTTTGGGTTGCCTTCACCAAAACAACTTGATAGGATGATTTATGGATAAAGAGGATTAATTATGATTTATTAAATATTATATGAATAATATATTAAAGGAGAAATCATATTGTTTAATTAATATTAGTCAAGAATTAATTGATAGTTAGTTTTGTGACTAAAAGACATTAATTAAACTTAGGGGGACTGGAATTGTAATTATAAGACAATTGCAATTGGGCAATGGATCACCTTGAAACATAGGTTGGATGAATTCTATGGGAAGCCCATAAGGAATTCGTCCAAGGGGTGTTCTAAAGGGAGTATATGGGCTGCTTAGGGCCTAAGCAGTCAGATTAGGGTTTCCTAGTTGAAAACCCTAATGGCCTCACTATATAAAGACCCCTATAGCCCCAAAAACGTGGTGAACTCTCTTGGAAGAACCCTAGGTCGTTTTTGATGTTCCTCGTCCTTCTCATAAGTCATTCTCTTGCTTGTGGTGTTTGTAAGCCATTAGAGGAGTGACACTTGTGACTCTAATCTCCAAAGATAAGATGATTCAAGCCATTGAAGAAGAGGTAATCATCTAGATCTGTTCTTATGTGATAATTTCGAAATGCATATGCTAGATTAGGGTTCTTGAGTCTTGGATGGATTGCATGTACAATAGAGAAACCTAGATCCAAGCATTAGGGTTTGCATGAGCACATAGGATGATCTTTTGGCTCAAACCCATCAAAATCCGGCTAACTGTACTTTTGGAGTCGAGGAAGGGCAATTCCTTGGCTATCAGGTGATCGTGGAAGGGATTCTACCCAATCCCACCAAAATACAAGAGTTCCTTGAGTCGAAAACTCCCCACAACCTTAAGAGAGTACAAGAGACTAACGGTAGGTTAACGAATCTTTGAAGGTTCATTGTTGAATCCGTAGAGAAGGTGCTTCCTCTGCACCAAACACTCAAAGGATGCTTAGACAACAAGCAATTCAAATGGACAGAGGAAGCGGATATGGCCTTTTAAAAATTGAAAGACGCATTGTAGCAACTCCTAACTCTCGCCTACCTACTTCCAGGGGTGACTCTACATATGTACTTAGCAGCGTTTGAGGAGGCTATCTCCTCTGTGTTAGCGGTGGAAAGGGAAGGCAAGCGAATCCCTATTCACTTTGTTAGTAGGGCCCTACAAGGGCTGGAAGTAAATTATTCGGATTTGGAAAAACTGGTCCTTGCCTTGGTCTATGCAGTGAGACGTTTACGGAGCAATTTCTAAGCCCATAAAGTGGAGGTTATGACCAGTTACCTAATAAAACAAGTGTTGCTAAGGCCGGGAAATTTTGGACGCCTAGCCAAGTGGGCCATAGAGTTGGGTGAATACGACATCCAATACCACCCTAGAACCAGCATCAAATCCCAGGCCCTTGTTGTCTTCCTAGTTGAAATCCCAGATACCATCAAGGGAGTACCGATGACAATCTCTGTTGACCTATTAGAGCCTAAGGTCAGCAAGGAACTTTGGAAGTTGTATACTGATGGCACAGAAAGCAAAGAAGGCTCAGGCATATGCCTGATCCACTAAATCCCCAAAGGCGAAGAGATCACTTATGAACTAAGGTTCGACTTCCAAGTGTCCAACAACAAAGTAGATTATGAGGCGCTCCTAGCACGACTATGGTTAGCCAAGGAGGTTGCGCAAAACAACTAACAGCTCTTAGTCATTTTTTGCTCATCACAAACCAAATTAATGGAGTAAATAAGGTAAAAGATCCTAGGATGCAGAAATATCTATACGCGGTCCGTAATTTAGCCAGCACGTTCAAAAGTTTTTCAATAAAGAAAATATCCCTAGGGAAAAATGCAAGGGCAGATGCCCTCAGCAAACTGGCCTCCACCTCGTATGATCATCTCACAAACAAAGTGTTGGTCAAATAACTCCCGGAAACTACTATTGATAAACTACAAGTCAATACCATATCAGCCCCCCAGAATGGAAAAAGCCATATGTTGATTACTTGCGCCATGGCGTGCTTCTGGACGATCCACAGGAGGCAAGGAAAGTCAAAGTCAGGGCGTCGCATTTTGCATTAAGGGACAATCAGTTGTACCGAAGATGATATTTAAGCCCATGGCTCAGGTGCATTTCTAGGACAGAGGGGCAGAATTTTCTCAAAGAAAGCCATTTAGGGGACACAACGACCAATGAAGGTGCTCGTGCACTCACAGACAAGATACTTCGCCTAGGAGTATACTGGCCGAACATATACAACGACGCTGCTACCTTAACTAAGAAATGTAAGGAATGCCAAGCATTCTCCCCTTTCCCAAATCAATCGGCCATGCCACTGACAAGCATCACTAGCCCCTGTCTTTTCCACCAATGAGGGGTCGATATAGTGGGACCATTTCCAACAGCGCCAGGAGGCATAAAGTTTTTGTTGGTAGCCATGGACTATTTCACCAAGTAGACAGAGGTGGAACCACAGGCAGCTGTCACTGGAAAGCAGAAGATAAAGTTCATGACAAAGAACATCTTGGCCCACTTTAGAACTCCTAGGATAACAACACTCAGTTTGAAGGAATTCCCTTCAAGGAATGGTGTGAAGATAAGAAAATCCACCACCAGTTCACATCAGTAACGCATCCTCAGGCTAACGGACATACATATATCCAAACAAAAACCATAGTCAATGGTTTGAAGAAGCGGCTACTCAGATCCAAGTCTGCCTAGGTGGATGAGCTCCTGACAGTTCTATGGTTCTATCTCACCACAACAAGGTCAAGCACGGGAGAAACGCCCTTCAGTCTAACCTATGGGACGGAGGCGGCCCTCCCATTGGAAATAGTAGTTGGCTCCTTACGAACATAGAGTTTCGAGGAGGTGGCCAACGAAGAAGGGCGACACCAAGACTTGGACATGCTCGACGAGAAACGTGAAGCAGCATAGGTGCGCCAAGCACTATACAAATCATAGACTAAGAACTATTACAACCACCATGTTCGGGCCAAGAACTTCAATGTCGGAGAATAGGTACTAAGAAAGAACGAGTCTAGCCACGCTGAACCATTAGGAACACTCAGTGTCACGTGGGAAGAACTATACAAAATCGTAGAAGCACACAAGAATGGTGCCTATGTCCTAGAAGCTCAAGACAGGCTTCCAAGAACGTGGAATGTGCAGAGCCTGCGCCACTTTTACTCTTAAAACAAGTGTTAAAGGTAGAACTAGTGCTAGCTAACACATTGTGTGTTAATTTCAATACGTAAATGTAGTCAACATAAATTACTTTACTATTTTCAGTCATATTATGCTCTAAACAAATCTAGAGTAAATAGAAAGGGCAATTCAGATGCTCCTTATATTCAAATCTAAGAAACAAATGTGTACATTTACCATGTGGCAACAAGGACTGATCATCCAACGTCACACAAATGAAATCGTTACAAGAAGGAAGCCAGGGAGTTTACATTAGAAAGGCTCATAACCTTCCTCCCAAAACATGCTCATCAATTAAAGAACATGTGACATGAGTGTAGAAGGATCATAACCTTCCATGAATACCAAAAACAAACAAAACAAATATAGGTGAGCCTCAAGATGACGATCTTGGCTACAGCCAGGGTCTTTAAGCAATAGATTAGAACAAATCTCTCAAAGATCAACTTCAGTAAAGCACAAAGAGGTTACTAGAAAGGGAACTCTGACTAGGGGTGTAAACAAACGTTGTGTAAATATCATGTGATGGCCAACATAAACCATATAGAGAGTAATCAGGCGAAAGAGAGTGTAAGATAAAGAGAAACATTCACAACCATAAAAAGAAAACATTGTTAAAACTGTCGGACTCCTGGTCTTAAAAGATGGCCACAAACGGTAGCAAATTCAACAAACAAATAAGGAAAATATTGTTAAATAGGGTTACATCAAAACCAGCCAAACACAAAACTACTTATCAACATGAGTGTTATAATCACCAGAAGGAAAACTTGAATGGGGGCCGATTCCTCGCTCTGAGACTCCTGACAGAGATTACAAAGCCCAACTATGTCTAGGGCACCCAAGCGAAAATGGCTAGCAAAGTCCGCCTCTGTGAAGGTTACCAGGGCATCTTCCATCTCTTGAGTCCTAGACTCCACATCCTCCTCAAACTTTGGGTCTACCTCTCTGGCGGATACCTACTCCCAAACAATCCTTTTACCCTGTTCCACACCAGTAGTGACACAAGCTTCTTTCACAAGAACCAATCCTTGGAGGAATTGTGGACTTTCAATCATCCTATCCACAACCCGACCAAGCCCGTCGCTAAGGATCCAAAAAATATCCCTTTCCAGCGCTCCCCTTGCGGCGTTCTCGGTCACAAAATTAACCTCCAGCTCCGTCGTACGCTTTCTCAGACTAGTGTTCTCCAATGTCAGGACCCCCACACGAGTGTTGAGGCCCTCCACCTCTTTGACCGGCTTTTCCGCTTGATCCGCCAAGCTTTCCCTCTCAAGTAACACTGCCTCCCTCTTATCCTCAAAGATGCACTTATCGGCTTCTAACTTCGCCACTTGGGCCTTCAGTTCTTCGAATTCAATGCTCCTCCTGTCCGACTCGGACTGTAGGGTATCCATCTAGGAGATTTGTTCGGCGGACGCAACTAAATAAGACGACACTTGAGCGACAACGTAATGGAATCCATCATCCATATGCTCGTCGTACAAGACATTTAGGGACTCATTCGTGGCAGGAGGAAATGTGTACTAACACCACTCGAGAGCGGCGTCATGATCAGAGACAAGATCCTGAGCAATTAGCCTCCAAGTTGGCTTATAAGCATCTGGATGAGAACCCATCAGTAGAGGGGTGGTTGTGTTTTTACCAAAAGAGGTGGAGGCAAGACCATGAGGAGGCGTATACCCATTCTTTATCCCGACTCATTCGATTGTTGGAACGAGACTGGTTTTCTCGATGCTTCTTTCTCCCGTATGACAGGGCAGTTCAGTTAACCCAGTTTGTTCCGCTACCAGTAGTTTCAGAGGACCTTCATCTGGGGCACGGTTGGATTGGAACCCCCCCAGTAAGAGACTCAAATTATGTTTCTTATGTAGAAGGGGCCTGGTGACCACCGGAAGAGGCTTCCAAGAGTGCAAAACGCCTCTTAACTCGACAAAGACTCCTCGGGGACCCGGACGGTGTAGGATCATTCTAAGAAGCACCTGTAACAACAACGTCGTGTAGGTCCGGATCCTCACCAGTATCGGTAACACTGTTATAACCGGTAGTCGACATGAGTCCTTGGTCAGAAAAAGGAGGTGGAAGAGCCTCCACTAGGTCAACGTTGCGAACCTAAAGCCCACCATCAAACAGACCCTGAAGAGCTTTCTCCAAATAAATAGTCTCCTCCACACCTGGTAAAAACAAAAAATAATGTCGGTTCAGCCAAAGCACCGCTTTAAAAATAACTTTCCAATCTTTTCATATAAAAGAGGGGGGGAGAGGAAAAACAAAAGAGATACCCTCTTTCTCAACAAAGAATTCAGGCATCTTCCCACGAGCCCTCCAAGAAGCACTCATCCCACCGGCGGCCAAGAAACAATCAAGCCAATCTTCACCGGTGATGCTGGTCTTCTCAGTGGCATCAGTTAGTTCCTTGTTAGCGCCGAGCAACACGAGGGCACGATCGACGTACACCTTATTCCTCAGGTAACTGAGTACCATGAGATAGTTGTTCAACCATAAGAATTTCTCTTTCCATTTCTTCTTAGACTTCTTATCGTGGATAAGAGTAAGGACTCCCCGATGACGAGAAAGGGTCCGATTCCCCGACTGAGTGGATGCGTTAAAGAAGTGCTTCAAAGCAAGAACGGTCGGCAAGCAACCTAGGGCACGACAAAGGATTTCAAAGCCGACTATATTGTTTATAGCGATATAAGTCAACTCCCTTACTGAAAACCCGTATTCCCGGATTATTAAGTTGAAGAAATTGGTGGTAGGCAAGCGTAGACCTACCTCAAACAAGGGGATTGGGAACCTGATTTTTCCCTCAGGAGGACTGTACAAAGAGGCATTAGGCAAGGGAATTTGTACTCAGTGTTCGAGAACGAACCCGAATCGGAACTCGAAAGGCTCCCATCCCTCAATGGTAAGATCTCTTCCTAAAAAGCGAGCAGTAGCCATGGAAAATACGAAAGAAAGGTTTTAAGGGTTTTTCTCAAGAACAAGTAGAAGGCGATGAGGAAAATGCCAGGAGAAACTGGGGTTTTAATGCGATTAATGAGGCAACAAATTGTCCTCATGATGAAACCGCCAAACAACGGCGATTTCGCCCTGCCAACTACACAAGTTGTCAATAGCAGTTCGCCACATATCTATGAGTAGACCAGAACAACTCCGCTACGCCACAAAAGCAGAAGCCTACTATCCTAAGGGACTTGTTAACATTACCTAACAGCCATGTTAAATGTAATAAAGACGTTACTGCCTTGGTTGAGACCCGGTCTTGGCCTCTGAGAGCCAAAGCCAGAGCGACAACCTATTTCTCATCACAAGGGAAGAACATCCCATGTGATCTCCCCATTCACCCACAACCAATGAGAAAGCTATAAATAGCACGGGTGACGCCTATAACTGATGTCACCTAGTGGTTAGTTAGCGTGAATAGCTCTCCCAGTAAGAGGAGGCCACGTATCATGCTCACGAGAGGTAGTCCCCATGATCCGTTAGTAATAGGTATAAAAGGATCTCTTCCGTCTCAAGGGAGGGATCCATCTTCTTTCTCACGAAGATTACCCTAAGATTTCTCTCTCACTCTAGACTAACTTGATCGTTGGAGTGATGTCCCGGGAGAACACCCAATCGCCCTCTAACGGTTGTTCTGTGATTGTCTTCTCAGGAAAGCACCGAAGTTAGATCCATCCTTCAGCATCCAGAACATCTGTGAACATGTCACAATAGACTGCTTATGTGAGTGTGAAGTGTTTCCGCTTCAGAAAGCTTAGGCTAGGTTTTTAGACACTCATGAACGGATTGGACCCATGGATGTAATAGTGTCAGGTATGAAACATTAGATATTGTGTTTAACCTATATGTATAGTATCTTCAGTTACTTAAATAAGTTGAAGGGTTCAATCCTTAGGACATCATGATTCTCGAATATTTGACATGTATATTGTACTAATACGAAAATTCAATCTTCAAGATATTTTCATTTATGCATAAGTTTGATTTTATGTCTACTTTTAGTTAATTAACGATTACACTAAAATGTGGGATGAATGTTGGTGTCTTTAATGTTATGAACATATTTTGTGGTAATTATAACTAATAATGAGATAGGCTCATCTCCGTTTACTAACCAAGGTTGGAGGTACGTGGTGCACACTCGGAGTGATTAATGTGAGCTCGGGAATACATGGGTCTGGGAGCAACACACCTGGGTGTAGTGTTCCAAGGGGTTGTAGCCCCTTGGAGGGGTCTAGGGGAAGAGCCCCTAGTAGGATCCAAGCTACAGAGCCCCTCGCGGTTACAAAACTCTCCTGGTGACATCTTGATGATGCAAGCATTAGTTATGTCTCATAACTATCAGTTTTAGCACCAAATTTAGGGGCAACCGCCATAACCATTTTCCCTATGGTATAAGAACATTCTTTATGTTCTAGAAAACGGGTAACAAAGTATATACACTCAAAATCTGATTTTAAGATTTGTTCTATCTCACAAGAACACATTAGTAGGTATTTTGTGTTTCACAATGTGAATTATGTCTGTAATTTAGATTGGTTCGTTCTTCGATTATCTCGTTTTTGAATTCGTGTACCCAAAGAAAAAAGGACGAATTATAGAATTCGGAAAGTGTTTGTTAAACACGATTCTTGAATCTATCCAATTAAGTCTATATTAATTTTTATTTTGATCCCTTAATTTTCTAACATAATATCGCGTCAGACAAGAAATTGATGATGATGCAGGGAATGAAGTAAATGACGAAGGTCTAGAGGATTTTTCCAACAAAAGGAAAAGGAAAACACCTGGGATAATCAAAATGAAATTGAAGAAGTCTATTTATAACAAAATTGGTCGTTGTTCATCTTCCACCAATCCCTTTACTTTAGAGTAGTAAGTAGATGGTTAACATAGGCATATGTATAGTCGGTATTATTTTTGTTTATATTTTTGATATCCCAATAACTATAACACACATCTAATTGTCATTTGTTACCATATGTTTTGCCGTTTTGGATACTTTTTAAGGCTTTTGGTGCAATTGGATGGTTAATGCTTATCCCGACTAATGATATAATGAAGGATTAGTAGTGCACTTCCTTTTCCATGATTACAACATTACAATGTTTATTAAATTAGAATACTACCATTTCCTTTATATTCTAACCAATTTCACCATTTCAGCATTCCACCATGTTTATTACATTATCATTTCACCATTTCACCATGTTTACTACATTACAATGTTTGTTACATTACAATTTCACCTATGTTATACTCATTTAATTTATGCGAGTTAGAGAGCAAGTACAATACATCTGAGACAATTTCATTACCATTTGAGAACAATTACAACATCATTTGAGAACAATTACAATAGCATCTCAAAATTCGATTTTACAACATAAAATTTCCACAATTTAACCTAACTTCCTACATTAAAATTTCATAAGTGCTATAAGGGTGAGTGTAAAATCCAGACTAACAATCCTACAACAATCTTCATCAAAGCTACTAACTCAACTTGGTGCCTATTTGGTGTGTTCCCATCATCATATTCACCAATCTCGGTTGTGAGATCACTGCATTTAAAAAAATGAAAACATTATGTAGGGTCAGGATCCTAGAAAAGAAAGGGAAGTATAAAATTAGGGTAAACCCAAACAGGAAAAACCACATTTTACTTAGTTTTACTTGAAAATTAAGGCGACCCCAAAACCTTCTATCGGTGTAGTCCAGTGTTCTTGAAACATAAATTGGACACACATCCCCACATTTGCATCGAAGTGCAAGCTTGTAATTGCAACGTGAAGCTCCACTAAATCTTGATTATGCTCAAAAAGTTGCCATCGTAACAAGAAAAAATGTGAAGCTTGATTTAGTTGGGGGAGGGGGGAGCATTTTATTCAAGGCGTGGGGCTGATAGCTTGCATTGCATTTGATTTGTCTTGCACATGCGACACTGGCTTCCAAGATGGTGTGGGTAGCCTGATGAAAACGATTTATGACTAAAGCCTCTAAATTATTAGGCATAAAAGAACAAGAAATCTTAGTTGGGTAATTCCGTTCAAAAAATAACAAACTTAAGAGCTTTCATGTCTAAAGCCCTTTATTTAGGAATACAATGAGATTAAGATTTCATGTTTGTTATCAGCAAAACAAACAAAATTAACATTTAGTGCAAGTAATATACACGAAATGCACCAACAATTCCGGATTCCAAAATTTGAACTTAGGTACAACATGCACGTTCATTGACATGATTCATGGTCAGTTTATGGTACAAAATGGAGAATGAATGTTGTTGGAAATCCCCCACAACAATGACCTATGAGGTTATTAGCATAAAAAAAAAAAAGTTGTTACTGTTTTATTAACTTTCTCTATTAATAACTTGATTGTTGGAGTGTATTTGCAGGAACAAATCTAAAATACGACTAACCCCTTTTACAAAGAGTGATATCAGGCATTTCTCCTGCTCACACAAACAACTCCAATCCCGTGAAGTTTCCCTTTATCATATAAGTTGCATAATTATTTACAACAATCCTTTATATTTACAAATAAGTAATAAATTAGATTATGGGTAATAAACAATTATTTTAAAATACAAATAGTATAGATGTAATATCTACATGTTTTTTGTGCCTTTTAAACTAAACACGTTTATCTGAACAATATAACTAAATGATCATTTCTTAATCTTATTCATAAACAACTGTAACATATTCTCTAAAAAGGAAAAATATTTGATGCTTAAAACGTTATCATGTTACCCTTTTAGGCTTTTTCGGAAGACGACTAAGGACTAACGCTTCGACCACTTGTCGTATCAAAAACGCACTCAAATCTGCGCATCACCTCGTAGCGACAAGCAAGTCATAGGTTGTTCAATTCCTCACGTATCTAATCAACACCTTCTTAAAGTATTGGAAAGAACATAGGATATACGCAAATCTTCATTAACAGATGTCTCAAAACATCATTCGGGAATAATTACATGTGTATATATCGACAATACACGTCCACACCTCTAGGAGAGGCCAAAAGCCAAGGTCATGCCATTTTTTCTTTTAGTGATCAATGCTTATCTATCATAACCGATAAGTCAATACAAAGATCATAATATTTTTTACTTTTATTTTAGCCGACGACCCATTTAAGACAGGGAATAATCTTTAATTATATTAATATATGACTCAGAATTATTCTAATATAAGTTTTATTTATGTACTTAAATAAATCAATGGCACACAAAACTTGGAGCCCCATCTATATTCTTATGCTTCAGAAAGTGTCACACCTACCACTCTTACCTCAAATAATAAATTGGAGCATGTGTCAAAAAGCAAGAAGTAGACTACTTTGGGGGTTAAAGTTTGTAATTATTGGGGTCAAAATATTATTTTTTACAAAGAGTCTGAAATACTCATTCAAAGAATTTCTCCTTTGCTCAATGGAATGTCGAAAATTGTCTAAGTGTGTTTCTTTTGAAGGCAAGCATGCAAAGTTTGCATTATGTAATAAAGATATTATTGCTTTTAAAACTAACAGGTGAAAAAAACAATTCACTTTTAGACCCAGCTAGAGGGAGAAGGAAATTGCTTCAAACTTTTTTACTATAAAATGTTTTTTTATGTAAAATAAATGTCATATTTTGAAATATATGGTATCAATTATAAGTAAAGAGGCGTGGTTTTTATGATAAAATCACTAATTGAAATATTTATATATATATATATATATATATATATATATATATATATATATATATATATATATATATATATATATTTTAATAATAGAGTGATTGGTTAAAGGGAATAAGAATGAGCCTTGATATGATTCCTGTTTTTATATATAAGAATAACATAAGTTCTGTTATTTTATTTTGAAATGTTGCCATTCTAGCTTGTGGTTATTATTATTTCTAAAATAATATATTAGTAAAATTATAAATAGAGTTATTATTATTACTTTTATTGCTAATATCATTTACTCACAGTAAATTTAACCTAAATATTCTTATTACTAGTTATGAGACCCGTATGTTATATGAGTAGGATAATATATATATATATATATATATATATATATATATATATATATATATATATATATATATATATATATATATATATATATATATATATATATATATATATATGTTTTATCCTACTCATATAACATACGGGTCTCATAACTAGTAATAAGAATATTTAGGTTAAATTTATATATGGTTTAATTTATTTAAATTTGAATTTAAAAGGAAACATATTAAATACTATATGAGTCATAATAGTGTAATTTATTGGTTATTTTTAATTAAGATAATTATTAATTAAGATGTAAATATGATGTGTTAATTACGAAAGATAAAAAAAATGACAAATTAAAAAAACATTTATTCAAAAATACCACAAAATGACAAGTATCAAAACTAATGAGAGATTGACATATGGTAAAAAAAATTATTTATTAAGGAGGATATATGTAACGCTAGTAGTAGTATTACTTTAAGAACAAAAATAGAACTAGTGTAAGGTTTTGGTAATCTCTACTAATTAATTTTAAAATATCATTTGTTTTTCATATACAAACATAATAATCATATATCTATCTATAGTTGAAACTCAAACAACCATATATTAGATGGTGTTTCGAAAAAAAAAAAAAAAAAAAAAAAAAAAAAAAAAAAAAAAAACTTACTTCTTGTAAGCGTATAACTTATTAGCTTATTACTAGCTTATAAGCAAATAAGTTAGAGTAGATTAACTTATGATAAAATAACTTATTAAATCTTTTCACCATATTAAATTATTTTTGTCCAAATATATTTTTTATCTTGTGAGTTTCTATCTATAGACTAATATATGATTGTTATGTTTGTATATAAAACTATGTGTAAGACCGGTGTATTATACGTATTAATTAAATAAAAATAAATATTAAAATGTGAACATTAAGTATTTTTTAAATAGAAATTTGAAATAAGGAACGAAGAAACCTATTAATTACAATTACCATCATATTTATTAGATTTAATACTTTACATATATAAATATATAAGTATTATATCGCTTTTTAATTTAAAAATTAAAAAAACCTAGAAATTGATATATGAATATTATTTATTTCAAAAATTCAAAATTATAATAAAATGACAAGTGTCAAAACAAATGAGAGATTGACACTTGGCAAAATTAAATCTTCATTTATTATAGTTGATAGATAGAAACTCAAACAACTATATATTAGACGGTCTTTGAAAAAAAACCTCATTTCTTGTAAGCTTATAACTTATTAGTTTATAAGCAAATAAGTTAGAGTGGATTAACTTATCAAAAAAATGACTTATTAGAGGTTTTCACAACATTAAATTATTTTTTGTCCAAATTTTTTTTTTATCTTATATTAATAAGCTAACAAGCTTAGCCAAAAACTCCCTTAGTCAAAACATAATGCATTAACCAACAAAGGAGGTTCCTCCAAGTCAAAACCCTAGTCGTCATTTGGTTATGATTTTTCAAAATTGATGCAACATTGATTTTGAATTTCACATAATCATGGTGGGTTGGGATTTGGGTTGTTGGGTATATCTATCATCCCTAAGACAAATTCCTTTGATTGTTGGAGGAACCGACTAAGTAGATTCAAGTTAGAGAACTGAAGTTACGATAATAATTACTGAGAATACCTACACATGATTTGATGTGAACTACCTTCTGATAAATAAAGACGATATTGATTGGTACTGAGAATCAACTATAATAAATGAAGATTCATTTTGTCACGTGTCAATCACTCATGAGTTTTGACATTTGTCATTTTGTGATATTTTTAAAATAGATAATATCCACATGTTAATTCATATGTTTTTCAAAATTTAAAATTAAAAACCTCATAATATTTATATATTTATATACGTAAAGTATTAAATGTCATAAATATCATATTAAATTGCAATTAATACATTTCTTCATTTCTTATTTCAAAATTTTATTTTAAAAAATATTCATTGTTTATACTTTAATATTTAGTTTCTTTTTTAATCAACCCGTGTAATACACAGGTTTTATATCTAGTTCAAGAATAAAAGGAAGGGATCAGAGAGTTTGAATGTTATATATGAGAAGGTTGCAAACAAAGAAAGAATGAATAGTACTAGACAAGAGTGTTAAAAATGTAATAACTTAAACAAAAATATGAATGGTATACATTATAAATAACTGAATACTTGAGTTTTCAGAAATATAATTTAGTGTAATTCGGTATAATTAGGAACATAATGAGGCTTAACCTTAAAAACTGTCAACTTCAATGGAGAAGTAAATTCAAATAAATCATAAGTTGTTATCACTCACAATCTTAGGCATTATATAGTGCTTAAGAAATCATGATGAAACCTCACATAAATTACGAAAAAATATGAAAAAATGATTGGGAAATTAGAGCTAGAAGATTTTGTAATTTTCGGAGTTATTTTTAGAAATTCAAGTACGTCTCTCCAATTTAAATTTGAATTGTTCATTTGAGTACTACTTTCATGTTTTATATGCTTTTGTTTTACCTATTGACTATGTTCTGTCCAAAGTCGTAAAACTACTAGAAAATTTTAAAGAGTTTATATTAAAAATAAAAAGGTTTGAAATTGTCTTATTTTGGGTATGTTTTTAATAATGGTTTATGAGTATAAGAGGTGAAAATCATTAATGGTGAATTTATAGATTTATTGTCAAAGTACAACATCATTAAAAATGGCATTAATTTCCAGACAAAGTTGATATTCGAGTCTTCTTTTTTTACGGGTTAAGAAAAAAATGTTCTAAAAGAAATTACTCCATCCGTCCTAAAATTATAGTCTATATTTTCTTTTTGGTTTGTCTCAAAATAAAAGTCAACTTTTAAAAATAAATAACATTTTTACCAAAATACTCTTCATTATTACTTAACCAACTAAACATTTAATAGAACATTAAATGCAAAGTAAGCACAAAAGTATCATTTTATTATATAAAGTTACTGATAATTAATACTTTCTTAATCTGTGTGTTTTTTGTTTGTGAACAATAATATTAGGATGGAGGAGTATATTTTTTTTTTTTAAAGAAAAAAGATCCATGTATAAATGTAAGCGGTGGCTCTTTGGATTGCAATTTAGTATCCATTGGCCATCGGTTACAAATCGGTTTTCTGATACCTGTTGCATACATTTTCAAATTGAAATTGACATTTCATAAATGGTCCCCGAAAGGTTAATAATTTGACTTTTTTGTTTTTTCAAAAATACTTGTAGGTTAAACTGTAAAAGTAGTGTTTGTGGTATATTGAACATTACTATTTTAGTCAGAAAAATGTTTGAATTAATATTATCGGTATAAAATTTTGATTTTGTTGTAAGTTTGGACCAATTTGTTTTGCATTTTAAAGACGAATTTGTCATTTGTATATTTTTTAATATTATTAAGTTTATAGTTTCCTTATATATATATATATATATATATATATATATATATATATATATATATATATATATATATATAGAGAGAGAGAGAGAGAGAGAGAGAAAGAGAGAGAGTGGTTCAAATGAGAACCATAAAAGATTAAGAACCCTAAGAACCCCAATTAATTAGTAAATATTTACACGATACTCTTATTAAACATGTTAAAATCCTAATTTTTTGTGTTTTTTGTATGAAAATAACAAACATATAATTTTTACAGTCTAATATTTTCATTTGTATATATTCTCATATTTTAACACAAAACTTATATAAAATATATATTTACACAGTCCATTTACATTCTAATGCAAAAAATTCACAACTTAATACAAACTGTTTTACAATAATTCACTAATTCAAAGAAGTCAAAAACTCAAACTCTACCACCATATGCTGCCACCAACCACCTGTATCAACATAGTAGCCATCATTTTTCTAAATTAGATCTGTAAATAAAGTCATGTATTAACAACTTAAATATTACATTCATAGTCTAATAAAGCCTATTAATTCACTCATTTTAAATATAATGCAAAACAATTATAAAAACTAGTGGATTTTTACAAATTTATACAACAAAAAAATAAATATATTCATAAGAAAATTAACACAAAATTTTATACATAAATCATTCATATTTTAACACAAATTATAAAAAATTCACACCAAAATGCATTCAATTCACAGTTTAAACAGAAAATTCATAGTTTAATGCAATCAATTCACATTTTTAAACACAAAAATCAAAGTTTAATATAAAAAATTCACAGTTTAATATAATCAATTTCACAATTTAAATAAATATTCACAGCTTAATGCAATTAATTCAAAGTTTAAAATACAAAAAACATAGCTTAATACGTAAATTTCACCGTTTATTACAATAAATTTACAGTTTAATACAAAAAATATAAATTCACAACAATAATATCAATTTAAAACTCTTAATACAAACAATTCACAGTTTAATATACAAAATTCACATCTTAATATAATAAATCCACAATTCACGTCGAATATAATTAGTTTAGGATAACGTTATTCACGCATACGCTTACCTGTGGATCGTCTCTACAACTCGCTTATTCCAGCTAATGCACATTTGAGGTGAGTTCATACCTCCATATTTTTCCAAGCTTTTTTTTCAATGTTTTTTTCTTTGGGGGGGGGGGGGGGGGGGGATACAAGTACAACACAAGTAATCTTGTGTTTACAAGTATAATTTTGCTTATTATATTTTCTAACCGTTAACATGCAATTGAACGCAAAACCTATTAAACACGGCAAACATTATGACTACTAGACTTACAAACAACTTACAAAACATGTTAAGACCAACTATTATACAAGCACATACTTTAACACGGAAACAAACTTATAAACTATATTAATTACAATTTATGGAACGAACGAACTACTTTTACAAGGTTACACGTTGTTTACAAAAAGGTTTTCATTGTATTATTCGTGTATTCATTGAGGGATCAAATTTGTGAGACATGTCTTCGAGTGCTTACCTAAGTCCCAAGGGAAGTCTAACTTTATGAACTAGAGTCACCTGGAGGGAGAGCGTGAGTTTGTGTATAGGTCTATACGAGACTGACAATCTCGTGTCTTGACTATTAGCTACAATCGTTCTGGGTGACAAACATCATTAACGTTTTTGACGTCCGAAGTACGTCGTAGGGTTTAACGTCCATCAGTATGGTTATAACAACTCACATAGATAAAACAACGACTCGTTCACATAATAATATACATAACAAACAGTCTCCAGGGTTAATAACTATATGATACCTTAGTATATACACAAGGGTGATATGAAATAAACATCCGACATGCATTGCGATGTGTGACTTCCGCTCCATTTCATGTTCCTTGTTTGGTTGTGGGCTTAGGGAAAAATCACCCAATCGATTGTCTGTTCGATCTACGCTTCCATAAATCGTATGTACTAAGCGATCATAGGAGGGTATTAACATCACTTCCAGTTTACAGAACAAACACATTTTCGGCTAGTTTAATTTAAGAATAGAGTTACACTCTAACTACTTAAGTATGGATAAATACTTGTACCTTTTAGTTTTGGAACATTTAAGACAACAACTCACTTTTATGGAAAATATACGATTTTCCAAGGCAATCATCAGTATTTTACAAGCAAACGGTTTACCATTCAACTAACAAACAACCATTGTTAATTCTATAATTCCTTAGTTTATACATCAAGGTTATGTATGAATAATATCCGACAGGCAGTGGAATATGTGGTTTCCGCCTCATTTCCTATTCCTTGTTTGTTTGTGGGCTTAGGGCAGATCCACACAATAAACTGACCATTCGATCTTGGTTTATATATATAGCCAATATAAACTAAGTGGTCATAGAAGGAACTGGTATTATCATATTCTTATTAAGAAAATACAAGATTTTCTTAAGGAACACTTTCCTCATATCCCAAAGGACTATTATAGTTAACTCTGTTTGTACCTAGTGAATACGTCAGGGTTATATACATGAGGATCCGACAGACAGTGGGATGTTTGGCTTTCACGTCATTTCCTATTCTTTGTTTGGTTGTAGGCTTGGGGCAGAACCACACAATCGATATTCTATTCGATCAGGATTGTATATGACTTGTATACACTAAGTACTCGTAGAAGGAACTATTACGAATCATCTTGCTTATCGATCATTACATCAGGAAATATAGGATTTTCTGGAGAAACACATCATGTTTTACAAGAACAAAGAACCTGCTTTCTAAAACAAAATGCTTATGAACTCACCAACTTTAATGTAGACATTATTTCAAAAACAATTGTATTCTCAGGACACTAGTGGACAGGTACACACATAGGTTCCTAGAAGATGGAGCATAGTAACTTCAAGTCCGTACTTTGCTATTTACCTTTGGATTCGATCATATATGATTTGAATACAATGTAAACATTTTATATCAATACAATGGTTGTTGTTGCTTTGATTACTATTATACAATTGTTGTGATACTGTACATGACGTCCTCTACCCTCGAAAGTTTTCGTCGTTCCGGTTTGGGGGTGTGACAGATTGTGTCACACCCCGGCCGTCGGCAGAAACACCGGGTAGTGTAGCGTCATTTCTCGTATCATAGTTATCAACTTCCTGAAAACACATGCATTTAAAAATACGTCAACATAAAGTTGGTGAGCTCACAGGTTTTGACTCCATATAAAAATAATACATTTTCCAAGTTCAAAAGTATATTTTTGAAAGTATCATTTTTGAAAGTATCATTTTGAGAAACAGGAGTAAGAAACTGTATCAGGACACAAGAAACTGTAATTGGACTTAGTCAAAGCACCTATGTGGATAAGGTGTTGAAAAGATTCAACATGTATAACTCCAAGAAAGGTGAGTTACCCATTCAGAGTAACGCCAGATTGAGTAAGACACAAAGCCCTAGTATTGAGGCTGAGATAGCAGAAATGAGTCGACTACCTTACGCTTCAGCTGTAGGATCGATCATGTATGCTATGAAGTGTACTCGACCTGATGTAGCCTTTGCTTTGAGCATGGTTAGCAGGTATCAGGGGAACCATGGCAAGGAACACTGGACTGCGGTAAAGAATATCCTCAAGTACCTGCGAAGAACTAAGGACTGGATCCTTACCTTCGGTGGGAGTGATGACTTGAGAGTTGTAGGGTATAGTGATGCTAGCTTCCAGACTGATAGGGATAATTTCCGCTCTCAGTCAAGCTGGGTCTTTACCTTAAATGGAGGAGCAATCACTTGGAAGAGTTCCAAGCAGGAGATAGTGGCTGATTCCACTTGTGAATCAGAGTATATAGCAGCAAGCGAGGCAGCAAAGGAGGCTATATGGCTAGAGAACTTTATCGGAGACCTTGGAGTTGTACCAGCTATAAAAGAGCCAATGGAGATTTTCTGTGACAGCAATAGTGTGGTTGCCTTAGCCAAGGAACCAAGAGATCATGGGAGATCCAGACACATTGACAGAAAATATCACTTCATCAGACATCGAATAGAAGAAGGAATCCTCGTGGCAAAGAGGGTATCATCGGATGAGAACCCAGCAGATCCCCTCACGAAGGGCCTGAGTAGGGTTAAGCATCTGCAGCATGCTCGGAGCATAGGGCTGAAGGATGATATAAGTTTTAGTAGTTAGATAAATTATCAAATTTGTAAAGTGTAATTGACATTAGATGATGAATAAAAGGTGTTTTATTAATGAGTAAAGTGTTGCTATCTCTTGTCGATCGTTTACTATATTTCTTTTGCATGTTTTGACTTCCAGAGTAATTATGTTTGGTATATCATATTATTCAAACCTCCACAGTCGGTCATATGTCGGAAGTAGGTATGAATCAAGACTGTCATGATTGGTTGCAGAGGTCTAAGGTGTTGGACATGGCTATAATAATCATGAGTGTTCATAAGTTCTGAGCATTAGACTCAACCCACACTCACTGGAATCACTTCATGAAATTTTATCTCGAGTGATCGTGAGACGGTAATATCATATAAGTCTTCAAACCTAGAGATATGATTTGTTACTTACGAGTTGATTATGCATTGATTGTACGAAATCGCATTGGTAACTCGATGTTATAAAACGTTCCTTTGTGTATAATTCAATGAGTGGTAGACCAAACATATGAGTCAAAGTTTATCTGGTCCTTCTAGGATTAGAAGCTGATATCTGGGCCCCTCGATGATTGTGTTTTGACCTATGTACCGGGCCCGGTCAGAACTAAATTGATGTGTTCAGTTAAGTTCTATGACAAACAAATCGAAAATCGGGAAACAAATGTTGGACAATAAGTAATACCATGTTCCATGTATTTGTCCGGCTGATATATTGAGCAGAGGATTATATGATCACTTATCTAAAATGGCGCGTTCTAGTTCAACAAAGTTTAAAGAGCTACGATTGTTGATCGGTTCCTGAAGTCATACTTGCAACTATAGTTAATAGACTTATCCAAGTAGGAGACTGTTGGATATAGTGTCTAAGTCCATAACTATATTTGGTATGTACTTGACCAGACCCAGCATGGTCCATTTGGGTTGCACTTCACCCGAACAATTTATGGATAATATTTGAGAATAGTACAAGTTATGATTTATTAATATATTATAAGTTCTAATATATTAATATAAGATCATATTATTTAATTAGTATTGATCTATAATTAATCTAGGATTAATTTAGAGATCAAAGATATTACTAATTAAATATGGGCTTCTATATTTATATAGTGTGGGCTAATGCTTATTTGGAATGGGCTAGACTTGCATGGAAAAGTCCATGGATACTCCATGGACCTTTAACCCATGGATCTCATGGAAATGAAGAGACATGGGTATTAGGGTTTACATGGATGTAACCCTAATCCACCATACTATATAAAGGAGGCTTTGGTTCTTGAAATCACACTAGTTGACACTTGTTGAGGTGAGGGCCGATTTCAAGATAGTAGTGACTATTCTCTCAAAGTTCTAAGTATGTGGTGATTTGCGATTTCCATTTGAGGCATTCACACTATTGGTGCTAGGCTCTAAAACCCCAAGCAATCAACTACTACTACAAGGTAAGTATTTCTACTAGCTTTATTTGATTCATGTTCTACATGTCATGCTAGTTAGGATATGAACCTTGGAAAAATAATTATTTGCATGTATCTTAGACAAACATATATCCAAGGTTTATTAGGGTTGCATGTACACTTAGGAAGTGTTAGAATGCTTAAAACCCAACATGTATATCCTACGTATAAAAGTTTACTTAGCAAATAAGTAGTTTACCTATAAGTCTCATATACTATGAATATAAGTGTTTGTAATTTCATACAAACGAAATTTGCTACGTATAAATCTTATTTCAATTCCATACAAGTAAAACTGCTACATACAAATCTATTTCAATTCTATACGAGTATGTGTGTTAGGTATAATTATCTACTTAATATACAAGTAGTATACATACGAGTTTCTTGTACCTAGAGTATAAGTGTTTTGGAAACTTATACTTAACATTAATACTTGTATAACGACAAAGTATAATGCATCTAACAATTTGCTACCATGAGTCCGTAACCGCAGCTATATGACTAGTTTCAAACCTCTGCTTGATGCTACAAGTTTCGCATCTTGAGATAAGTTCCACACGCTTCATCAACGTCGGAACAATAAACAAACAAATGGACAGTTCGTCACTTGCACACGGTTTTGTTGTATCTAGCAACCGCGAGTGGGGTTGTCAACCCGTATCTTATTCATACACGACTTCCTCGCCCATACGAGATTAACGGTTATAGGTCAGAGGATTTTCCTTATGATTTCCAGTCTTAGTTGATGAAAATAATAGCTCATGTAGACTTGTTGAATTCTGTTAGTTCTAGTAGTAAAATCATATTCGTGTCTAAAACTCTAAGTTATTAGACTATGCTTTTAACATTACTCCTAATATTTATAATATTTAGGTAGTACAACAACTATAATTACAATTAAAACCAGGTTTTATCTTGACATAAAATCAATAATTGCAACATATAACGTTCCTAGTTTTATCTTGACAAAAAACTATCAATAACAATATATAACATACTAAGTTTTATCTCGACATAAAACTAACAACAACAACATATAACATACCAAGTCTTATCTTGACATAAAACCAATAATAGCAACATACTTTATAACTTAACATATTGAACTTCCAAATATAACTTCAGAACTATATCGCACACAACATATATAGAATCTTAAGTATAACTCAAGATCTACATTAGTATACTACTATAACAATAAAATGCTAAGAAGTTGATAATAGTTGTATATATTCAAAATATTATTTTTAGAACAGCTATATCTCGGTTATTATAACTATCTACGTTGATACTGATATACTATCATATAGACATAATAATAATGTATATATAATATTTAGCATGCGTTTTCCCTCGAAAATATTAGAAAGTGGGGTCATGAAACTCATCTGAATATCGTGTTTCGATAGAATCTAACTGAAAATAGTCAGCAGTTCGCGATCACCGGGCTTGTGAAGTGAAACAGCTTCAGCAAACGAGAGAGAAAGAAAGTAGAAATGGTGTAATGAGCCTTGGGGTCGAAATGGCTATTTATAGGCTGATTTCTGGCCTCTCACGACGTGATAATGATATATTCACATCGTAAGCTATGGCAAGAGTCGTCCCGTAGCTTTAACGCGTGTTTTCTAGCCTCGAATATTGTCCTGCAACGTCCTCACGTCGTGAGAAAACCTTGCTCACGTTGTGAGCATTTGGGTTATCGTTCCGTAGACTTGTAGCTTCAAAATGAGGCGGTTTGACTCCTCACGTCGTGAGTCCAATCAGATTATGGTTTTTGACACGTGTCCTACTCTCATACAACTGTAATTTCAGAAGGTCGTAACTTTTGCATACGAACTCCGTTTTTAACGCTCTTTATATCCACGCATAGGTGATTTCGAGTACTACAACTTTATTTTAGACCCCAATAGATAATTCTAAGTTTATTTTAAATTCCTCTTATGGTAGAGATTTATAGTGTTAGGGTTTATCATAACTTCTTCACGCGAAGATAAATTCAGACATTCTCTATAACTTTGGAATAGTATGGACGTATACTTTGAGTTGTATCATAAATTATGTATGAAAGCTCATACTTTAACATTAATTACATAGTAATTTTATCACATTACTAGTTCACCGAAATCACATTACATGATTGGCATAATCACATGTGATTGTTATTGACCTAATTTTAACGGGTGTTACATTCTCCCCCCGTTAAAGAAATTTCATCCTGAAATTTATTTTATGGATGGGGTTTTGTTAAATAGTTGGGGAAAAAATTGTGGATATTGCTTTGCTCTTGATGTAACTTAAGTTGATATGCGACAGAACCAATTGTTGGTAGAATTTCAAAAGGTTCTATGTATCGCGGTTTAGCTTTCCTTCTTTCTTGAATCGAATCATGCCTTTCCAAGGAGAGACCTTTAACATTACTCCATCTCGAACTTGGAATTCCAAAGGCTTACGTCTTATGTCAGCATAGCTCTTCTGACGATCACGTGCTTCCGTTAATCGATCCTTTATATGCACGATCTTTTAAGTTGTCTCGTGGGTTATTTTTGGCTCGGCACATAAGGTATATATGTTCTCTGGCCAATTGTGTGGCTCCAACTTCTCAGTGCACAAACTACAGCTCCCAATTCAAGGTCATGGGTAGTGTAATTATTCCCATGCACCTTAAGTTTTCGTGATGTGTAGGCGATAACTTTTCCTCTTTGCATCAACACACGTCCCAATCCTTGATTTGATGTGTCGCAGTATTCGACGAAATATTCTGTCCTAACTGGAAGGGATAGGATTGGTGCACTACACAACATTTGCTTTAGTTTCTGAAAAGAAGCTTCTTGTTTGTCTTCCCAGTTGAACTTTATATCTTTCTTGGTTAGTGTTGTAAGTGGCTTGGCTATTTTGGAAAAATTCTCTATGAATCTACGGTAATAGCCTGCAAGTCGTAAGAATTCACACACTTCTGTTAGTGTCTTCAGTACTTCCCAACTCTTAATTACTTCAATCTTGGAGGTTTGGACATGAATCCCTTTGTTGCTAACTACATGTTCTAAAAATTTGTACTTCTTTAATCTAAAATTCACATTCGGAGAATTTGGCGTACAACTTTTATTTTCTTAGTAGTTACAAGATTATTTGCAAGTGTTGATCGTGTTCTTCCTTGGTTTGTGAATATATCAATATATCATCAATAATACTATTACAAATTTATCCAACTACGGTTTGCAAGAACTATTCATGAGGTCCTTGAACATTGGTAGAGCGTTGGTCAATCCCAAAAGGCATAACTAAGAACTCATAATGACCATACCGAGTCCTAAATGTTGTTTTCAGAACATCGTCTTCTCGTACTCCGAGTTGATGGTATCCTGATCTGAGATCTATCTTTAAACTTCTAGAATCTTCAGGTGTTTTAGTCTATCAAACACCGTATCCAATTTTAGTTGTGCATCAGTCTAACCATAATTAAACATAGGTGATCAGTCTACGTTTAGTTGTGGTTCATCCCATGTACAATAAAACTCGACTAAGTAGTTTGACCTAAAATCAAGCATTGATGTCTTATCGAGGGTTTGGGTTTTCTATATTTTTGGGTTATACATGTGTTCTCATCGTGGGATTAAGTTTATACATAACTCTATATCTTTGTGTTTGTTGTATTCACGGGTATTATTAATTATTGTTTGTTACTTCAGGTCTAGCTGATAAGTGTTGGAATAGTGTCTAAGGCTATAACTATATTCGGTGGTGCATGGTCCTTTTGGGTTGCCTTCACCATAGCAACTTGAAGGATGATTTATTAAGAGAGAGTGAATATTATAAGGAATAATATTTAGCTATTTGATTAATATAAGTCATAAATTAATTGATATTAATTTGGTGACTTAAAGAGATTAATTAAATAAGAGGGTATAAACTGTCAATTGTTTGATAGTTAGACTTTAGACTATAAATCCATTAGGATACACCTTGGACGGATTCTAAGAGCTTTAGGATAGCTCAAAATCGTCCATAGGGTTATCTATCGAATGGATTTGGATAGCCTTAAGAGAAGATTATCCAATTAGGGTTTAGGGTGAAGCCCTTAAGGAGTCTAATAGTATAAATAGCCCCTATGGGTGAGGGAATTCAACACACAACCTAAAGCAAGGAACCTCTGGTCGAATTCCTCCCCTCTCCTCTCTCCTAAATCATCTTGCTTGCTATTGGTGTTTGTAAGCGATTAGAGGAGTGATAATTGTGACTCTAGAAGCTGCAAGACAAACAAGATCAACAAGGGATTCAAAGGTATGATTCTAGATCTGTTTTAATATTGTTGTTTAACCTAATTAGCCATTAGAAGTCTTGGATTCAAAAGCATGTTTATTAAAAAGCCTAGATCCAAGCAATAGGGTTTTGCATGCGCACATAGGAAAGTTCTTATGGCTAAAACCCAACAGTGGTATCAGAGCCTAGATTGGTTTTCTTTAAATTGTTGCTTAATTAACTGAAACAAACCTGCAAAATTCAATTTTTTGGGTTTTGAGTCACTGACTCGTCGAGTTCCAAGGTGGACTCGTCGAGTAGGCCTGACTCGGCGAGTCCCCTTGTGCACTCGGCGAGTCTAGGCGTCAGGAATGGCCAGATTCGGGATTTTTTTCATAATTATCTTATGGAAACTTACCTTAATCATATTAGATCAATGTAAATCCGATTTTTTGATAAATATGACTATTATCTTGATCTAATTAAAGATATTTATCATCCAATAAAATATTTAATTTCCTTATATGATAATGATTAATTATTTTGGTAATTATCTTCAAAGAAATCAAGATAAATCAAATAAAGATAATTAGAATATTAATTGTTAATTGGAATTATTTGTTATTTGATCCTTCATGTTTTAAATGTTTAAAACCTACCCTAAAGTTTTGAAATTTATATTTGTGATTAAAAGTTTTAATTTAGACATCTTAAATTTCAAACCCTAAATTATGAAAAGGTTAAAATGTAACCCTATACTTATATGATATTACTAGATTAATATATATATATATATATATATATATATATATATATATATATATATATATATATATATATATATAACTAAATGCTAGTCTTACCGCTAGTAGGCCTCATTCACGAAGCCGATCTATAAGGTGGGAATAAGGTTGCGGCCTATAAAATGGCGCTTAATGGGTGTACACTCACACCCACCGCTTGCTTGATTGGTGGAGGGTCGTTAGCCGAACGGGTAGGATAGGGCAACCTCATCCTCTCATTAAAAGTATGATAAGAAATACGAAGTAACTAAATTTTTTTTAAATTTCCCAATCTTAGTTACTTTAGGAAAAGTGAATTGATGCAATCCCATGAAATTACACTTTGCACCTTGCTAAGATGTTAGTGGAGCGTGTGTGGTTTACCGGCACACTAATTGGTTCTAAGCGAAGGTGGCAAAGGGTGATTCATTGTTCATCATAGTTCGATGGAGCGTGTGTGGTTTACCGGCACATCGAATAGGTGATCGTTACAATGAAGGCACCATGTGAATTTGCATGGTAATTCACACCCGCTTTGTGATCCTCGGCATCCCAGTCACAAACAAGAGGGGCATATCGAGATTTAAACATGCCATTGAATAGTTCAATGAATCTCATCTGAATCTAGGAATTCTCAAAAACACTTAGGACTAAAAGTTTAAGTTTTGTGATGGAGAATTAGTGAATCGTCATTCACTTACCTTCAATTTATTTGCATGATAGATTACGGCATCCCTTTTCTAGTATGTAAATGTTATTATTGGATCCTAGCCCTAATTTTTCTTATTGGGTGATAATTAGGGATTCTTATTCTAATCAATCTTTATCCTTTCTATAGATGTCAAACGCAAACAACGCTGCTGCTAGTTCTTTCACGTTGATGAGCCTTTGCCAAAAGGTCACCTTCGATGGAACGAACTTTGGCGAATGGATAAGATACATTCGCACCATTGCTCGCTATGAGGATAAAGAGTATGTCCTCGATGAGAAGCTCGAGAAAATCAACCCCGAAGTTGCTACTCCCGCCGAAATCACCGCCTTTGAAACTCATAAGCGAGATGCAACGAAGGTACATTGCATCATGATCGCCACCATGAACTCCGAATTCCAAAAGTCCTACGAGGACATGTATCCATACGAAATGCATCAAGACTTGTTGGAGAGGTACCACCAAAACGCGAGACAAGAGCGTTACGAGATCTTCACTAACATGATTTCCGCCAAGATGGGTCATGGAGAATCTCTTACCGTGCACTTGCAAAAGATGCAAAGGTATGTCGACCGCCTTCGCAAGTTAAATGTTGACTTCGGCGAAGACTTGGCGATCGACATGGTGCTTCACTCTTTGCCTCCGATGTACAATCAATTTAGGATGACCTACCACATGAACAAAGAGGAGGTCACTCTTAGTAAACTCCAAGGTCTCTTGAGGGTTGCTAAGAGCAATTTCAAGGACAAGTCTGTTGCACCAACTCCCAATCCATCTGCTGCTCCTGTCTTGGCTATTGGTCAAGGAAAGGGAAAGAAGAGGAAAGCTTCTTCAAATAACTATCGAAAGGTGAAAGCCCGAGATGGTTCCTCTTCTAGTGGGACCAAAGTTGATCCCTCTAAGCCCTGCTCTAACCCGAAGGAGGCAGAGTGCCACCACTGCCACAAGATAGGACATTGGAAGAGAAGCTGCTTGGATTACCTGCAAGCCATCAAGAAAGGAAAGATCAAGCCATCTTTCGCAGGTATATATGCAATCAAATCTAACGATTCTAATCATGCTATTTCTTGGGTTCTTGACACCGGTTGTGGTTATCACATTTGTTCTAATGTGCAGGGACTAAGAAGAAGTAGGGATGTGGAGCAAGGAAGGATCAATCTAATCATGGGGAACAGAAGATCGTCGCCTGTGACCAAGATTGGAGTGTATTCTTTAGTGCTTAAGAATAGTTTAGTTTTAGATTTGAACAATTGTTGCTATTCGCTAGAAATGGCTAGAAACATCATTTCATTTCATGGTTTATATAGACAAGGATTCAGATTTTCTTTTAATAATGAGAATGGTTCTATTTTGGCTTATCTAAATGGTGTCTTTTACTTTGAAGCTATACCATGTAATGGAATATATGAAACTGTTATGATTGTTGATAACTTAGGAAATGATGTTTTGAATATTGATTCTTCCACTAGTATGGATAAAGCATCCTTGTGGCATTGTCGTCTTCGACATGTCAACAAGAAACGCAATAGCCCAACTCCAAAAGGATGGAGTGTTGGAGTCATTCGACCTTAGGGAAGATGACACATGCGAGTCTTGTTTACTTGGAAAGATGACTAAGTCACCCTTCACGAGTACTTGTGAAAGGGGTGAGGGACTATTAGACCTAATACATACCGATGTATGTGGACCTTTTAGATCAACCACGAAGGATGGGAACCGCTTCTATGTGACTTTTACCGATGATTATAGTAGATATGGGTATATCTATTTAATCAAGCAAAAGTCAGAAACCTTTGAAAAGTTCAAAGAGTTCAAGAATGAAGTGGAGAATCAATTGGGCAGGAAAATCAAGATGCTTCGATCCGATCGAGGAGGAGAGTACCTAAGTCTTGAATTCCACGATTATCTCAAGGAGTGTGGAATAGTTTTGCAATTAACGCCTCCTAGGACACCGCAGTTAAATGGTGTGGCAGAAAGGCGTAATCGAACCTTATTGGATATGGTTCGCTCTATGATGAGTCGTGCTTCACTACCTATCTTCTTTTGGGGGTATGCCTTAGAGACTTCCGCCCATATCCTTAACCGAGTCCCTACTAAGAAGGTTGCCAAAACACCTCACGAGATGTGGACGGGGAAAGCTCCCTCATTGGCACATATCAAGGTTTGGGGTTGCGAGGCTTTCGTAAGACGAGATACTCACGACAACCTTGAACCTCGAAGTGAGCGATGTATTTTCATCGGCTACCCGCAAACTTCCTTTGGATATCTCTTCTATAGACCAAAAGATAATGTTATCTTTATTGCGAGGAGAGGAGTTTTCCGAGAGCGAGAACTCATAAGCCAAGGAGACAGTGGGAGGCAAATCGAACTTGAAGAGATTCAAGAATCGATAGATGAAGGAACCTCTACCGCTGGCATTCAACCCGAGGAGGAAACTCCGGTTGAACCGATTGACGAATCCTTACCTCTTAGACGTTCCGATAGAGTTAGAGTTCATCCCCAGTTTTATGGTTTTCATATTACTACCGAAGGGGACATGTATATTAGTGATGGTACACTAGTAAATCTTGATGAACCTAATAGCTATGAGGAAGCCATGGCAGGCCCGGAGTCTGCGAAATGGAAAGAGGCGATGGATAGCGAGATCCAATCCATGTACGATAACCAAGTTTGGAATTTGGTTGATTACGTGCCCGAACGTAAGACCGTAGGGTGCAAGTGGATCTTCAAGAAGAAGACCGACGTGGATGGGAATGTACACACATATAAGGCGCGATTGGTTGCAAAGGGCTTTACTCAAACTCCCGGAGTTGACTATGATGAGACCTTCTCACCAGTTGCGAAGATTAAATCTATTAGAGTGATGCTAGCAATTGCCGCATTTCATGATTATGAGATTTGGCAAATGGATGTCAAGACCGCTTTCCTTAACGGAAAGTTGGATGAGGATGTTTACATGGCTCAGCCAGAGGGGTTTGTGGATCCGAAGCATCCGAATAGAGTGTGTAAGCTTGAGAAGTCCATTTATGGACTTAAGCAAGCGTCTCGCAGATGGAATCTTTGCTTCGATGAGAAAGTCAAAGAGTTTGGATTTGTACGAAGCGAAGACGAATCTTGTGTATATGTCAAAGCCAGTGGGAGTATAGTAAGCTTCCTCGTTCTATATGTTGATGACATATTACTCATAGGAAACGACATCCCGACTCTGCAGGAGGTTAAGTCCTGGCTCGGGAAGTGCTTCGCTATGAAGGACCTCGGAGAGGCTTCTTACATTTTGGGAATAAGGATAGTAAGAGAAAGAAGTAAGAGACTAATTGGACTTAGTCAGAATACTTACTTGGAGAAGGTACTAAAACGTTTTAGTATGGAAAACTCAAAGAAGGGAGAACAACCGATACAAGGAAATGCCAAGTTGAGTAAGACTCAAAGTCCGAGTACCGAAGCTGAGATAGCAGAAATGAGCCAAGTACCATACGCTTCCGCAGTTGGCTCAATCATGTACGCTATGACTTGTACTCGCCCTGATGTAGCCTTCGCTTTGAGCATGGTTAGCAGATATCAAGGGAACCCTAGCAAAGCACATTGGATTGCGGTGAAGAACATCCTTAAGTACCTTCGGAGGACGAAAGAATGGTTCTTAGTCCTTGGAGGGAGTGATGACTTGAAGGTGCGAGGGTATAGTGACGCCAGCTTTCAGACCGACAGGGACAACTATCGTTCGCAGTCGGGCTGGGTTTTTACCCTAAATGGAGGAGCAGTGACATGGAAAAGTTCCAAGCAGGAAACCGTAGCTGATTCAACGTGCGAATCAGAGTACATCGCAGCGAGCGAAGCGTCGAAGGAGGCAATATGGCTGAAGAACTTCATCGGTGATCTTGGAGTTGTGCCGGCCATAAAGGAGCCCATGGAGATTTTCTGTGATAACGAAGGTGCGGTTGCCTTGACCAAGGAACCGAGGGATCATGGTAGATCTCGACATATCGACAGAAAATATCACTTCATTAGACATCGTGTAGAAGAAGGACAACTCGTAGTGAAGAGGATATCATCAGAAGATAACCCAGCAGACCCGCTTACGAAGGGACTGAGTAGGGTTAAGCACTTGCAGCATGCTAGGAGTATTGGGCTGAAGGATGATATTAGTATAGATTAGATAGTATTAGAAACGTATAATAGATAAATGTAATTAACATTTGATGATTAAATAAAGGAGTTTTATTTATGAGTAAAGTTACTGTCACATGTTAGTTGTTTAACTATTGTTTCACTTTGCATGTTTTGACTTCCAGAATAATTGAGTTTATTAGGAATAATCGAATTATTCAAATGGTCCACAATCGTTCATATGTTGGGAGTAGATATGAATGAAGATTGTCATGAATTGGTGTGTAGAATGTCTAAATGGTGTTAGACATGGCAAGGGTTGCTGCAACGTTCATGAGTGCTTATGAACTGGTTTTGAGCATTGGAATAAACCCGCGCTTGCTGGAATCACCTTATGGAATACGATATAAAAGGTGATCGCAAGACGATAATATCATATGGTCTTAAAACCTAGATATATGGTTTATTATTTGTTAATTGATTGTGCATTGATAATGCGAAAACGCATCAGTAACTTGATGTTATAAAACGCATTGTTGTGTATAGTTGGTTAATGAATAAGTAAATGCATATAAGTCGAAGTTTATCTGTAAATTTTATCCTAAGAGGATAGAAGAGATATCTTGGCCACTCGATGATTTGATTTGACTTATGTGCCAGGCCCGGTCAGAACTGAATTGATGTGTTCGATTAAGTTCTATGTCAAATAAATCGAAGATCGAGAAATCTAAATGCTAGACTAACCATTCCATAGGATTGTCAGCATGATATCTAACAGAGGACTGTACGATCCCTTATCTAAAGGACAAGATTGATTAGATCAAAGTTGACAGCGTCTTTGAGAGCTACGATTGCAAACCGTATTGTACTTGTATAGTTACTAGACTTATCCAAGTGGGAGACTGTTGGAATAGTGTCTAAGGCTATAACTATATTCGGTGGTGCATGGTCCTTTTGGGTTGCCTTCACCATAGCAACTTGAAGGATGATTTATTAAGAGAGAGTGAATATTATAAGGAATAATATTTAGCTATTTGATTAATATAAGTCATAAATTAATTGATATTAATTTGGTGACTTAAAGAGATTAATTAAATAAGAGGGTATAAACTATCAATTGTTTGATAGTTAGACTTTAGACTATAAATCCATTAGGATACACCTTGGACGGATTCTAAGAGCTTTAGGATAGCTCAAAATCGTCCATAGGGTTATCTATGGAATGGATTTGGATAGCCTTAAGAGAAGATTATCCAATTAGGGTTTAGGGTGAAGCCCTTAAGGAGTCTAATAGTATAAATAGCCCCTATGGGTGAGGGAATTCAACACACAACCTAAAGCAAGGAACCTCTGGTCGAATTCCTCCCCTCTCCTCTCTCCTAAATCATCTTGCTTGCTATTGGTGTTTGTAAGCGATTAGAGGAGTGACAATTGTGACTCTAGAAGCTCCAAGACAAACAAGATCAACAAGGGATTCAAAGGTATGATTCTAGATCTGTTTTAATATTGTTGTTTAACCTAATTAGCCATTAGAAGTCTTGGATTCAAAAGCATGTTTATTAGAAAGCCTAGATCCAAGCAATAGGGTTTTGCATGCGCACATAGGAAAGTTCTTATGGCTAAAACCCAACAATAAGGCACCGACCAGTCAGGACAGTCAGAGGGCATGATTATTTTAGCATATAGTCGTTCAGAAATCCAACAACCCAAGCAACGTGTCTATCCTGTCACCGCTCCTGTAAGTACTCCTTCAATACTATAATTACTAATACTTTTCATTTGTAGGTTAAGGGATATACCTAAACCTAACAGAGTAAGCCCTAAACTATAATCGTGCTTTCCTAAGAAAGTACTAATTCACTATAGTTAATAGCTCTGATACCAATTTGTCACACCCCGGCCGTCGATAGAAACACCGGGCAGTGTAACATCATTTCTCGTATCATAGTTATCAACTTCCTGAAAACACATGCATTTAAAAATACGTTAACATAAAGTTGGTGAGTTCACAGGTTTTGACTCCATATAAAAATAATACATTTTCCAAGTTCAAAAGTATAGTTTTGAAAGTATCACTTTGACTCTCCATTGTTTAGTATATATATCCTAGGTATAAAAGTTTACTTACCAAATAAGTAGTTTACCTATAAGTGTCATATACTATGAATATAAGTGTTTGTAATTCCATACAAACGAAAGTTGCTACGTATAAATCTTATTTCAATTCCATACGAGTAAAACCCCTACGTATAAATCTATTTCAATTCTATATGAGTATGTGTGTTAGGTATAATTGTCTACTTAATATACAAGTAGTATACCTACCAGTTTCTTGTACCTAGAGTATAAGTGCTTTGGAAACTTATACTTAACATTAATACTTGTATAACAACAAGGTATAATGCATCTAGCAATTTGCTATCATGAGTCCGTAACCGCGGCTATATGACTAGTTTCAAACGTTTGCTTGATGCTACAAGTTTCGCATCTTTAGATAAGTTCCACACGCTTCATCAACGTCGGAACAATAAACAAACAAATGGACAGTTCGTCACTTGCACACAGTATTGTTGTATCTAGCAACCGCGAGTGGGGTTCTCAACCCGTATCTTATTCATACACGACTTCCTCACCTATACGAGATTAACGGTTATAGGTCAGAGGATTTTCCCTATGATTTCCAATCTTAGTTGATGAAAACAATAGCTCATGTAGACTTGTCGAATTCCGTTAATTCTAGTAGTAAAATCATATTCGTGTCTAAAACTCTAAGTTATTAGACTATGCTTTTAACATTACTCCTAATATTTATAATATTTAGGTAGTACAACAACTATAATTAGAATTAAAACCAGGTTTTATCTTGACATAAAATCAATAATAGCAACATATAACGTTCCTAGTTTTATCTTGACATAAAACTATCAATAACAATATATAACATACTAAGTTTTATCTTGACATAAAACTAACAACAACAACATATAACATACCAAGTTTTATCTTGACATAAAACCAATAATGGCAACATACTTTATAACTTAACATATAGAACTTCCGAATATAACTTCGGAACTATATCGCACACAACATATATAGAATCTTAAGTATAACTCAAGATCTACATTAGTATACTACTATAACAATAACATACTAAGAAGTTGATAATAGTTGTATATATTCAAAATATTATTTTTAGAACAACTATATCTCGGTTATTATAACTATCTACGTTGATACTGATATACTATCATATAGACGTAGTAATAACGTATATATAATATGTGGCATGATTTTCCCCCCGAAAATATTAGAAAGTGGGGTCGTGAAACTCATCTTAATATCGTGTTTCGATAGTGTTGGGTCAAAATATGGTTCATACTTTGCTTTTCTGGGAAATTATATTTTTCTGTAATATTTCTGGAGTTTACGGCCCATGTTTACGTTTGAGTTTACGGTCCATGTTATACGGCCCATATTCTCCATGTATATATATATATATATATATATATATATATATATATATATATATATATATATATATATATATATATATATAGGTGTTAGGGTGAGGAGTATAGATAGATGAACACTAGAGAGTTTACGGCCAGAGAGAAATAGGAGCTTTTATGGATCTGACTGATACACGGGCAAATTAGGGACTTACAATTGGTATCAGAGCCAAGTTGTATCAGTCAATTTTGTCAGATTTGGGGCAATATTTGATCTTAATTTTAAAATATTCTTGCATTTTTTGATAGATCTCTGAAAAATATAGGGGGTTTGTTCTTCGTGTTTTTCATAAAAAAAAGTTTTTGATCGAGTTTTGGAGCTTCAAAGTCAAAAAATTGGTGTTTTGATCGGAGTTTACAGCCGGCGGCTAGGGTTTCGGAGTTCACGGCCGGAGCTTACTGCCGGAAACTATTCACGGTCGCCAGAGGTTTGCGGCCTCATCTCGGCTCGGATCCCGGCTCGGAATTTGCGGTCGGCTAAGCAGCAGCTTGCATCAGCTTCAATAAAAAAAGGGGGGAGTGAATTTGGTGGTGCCAAGAATCGAACTCAAGACCTCCCATTAATCTTTCAACGCCTTTTGGGTTGGAAGTTTCGTAAAATTGTCATTTTTAGCCCAAAAATTAAATTTCTTTTATTTTTAAATTCATTTTTCATCAAATAATAATAATAATAATAATAATAATAATAATAAAATAATAATAAAAAATTTATTTATTTTTGACTTTTATTTTTTAACTTTTGACCTTAAATTTTGACTTTGACTTTCAAGTTTGACCTTTGACTTTAAACTTTGACTTTTTCGTTTAACTTTTAAATTTTCAAATCTAGCTTTTCGGTTTTACTTTTAAGTTTAACTTTTTAAATTTGACTTTTAAGGTTGACTTTTATAATGAAAGGGTTTGCTTTTAAGTTTGATTTTGTCTTCTAGTTGTGCTTTTTAATTGATTTTAAGGTCTACGAGGGAGTTGAAACATGAAAGAGAGTCGTCAGGATATGTTAAGACAAAATTTCAACATTTTCGATTATATCCCTGGAGAAACCCTCGAAACTCAGTTGCAGTGATTTACTACACTTATTACCGAGATGATTATAACTGGGATCTTCTTGTCTAAATCTGAGATAAACAAAAGGCTACTGAATTCACTTCCAAAATCGTGGGATATGAGCGTGGCTATCGTCAAGAAGACAAAAGATCTCAATAATCTTAGTCTTGCTGATGTAATTCAAGAACTTGATGCTTTGAAGTGTAGAGAAACAATGAGTTCTGAAAACATTCCGGTCACTGAAGTTACATGTACTCCAGCTTGTGAAGCCACGATTAAATTTCTTCAGGAACAAATTGATTTATTTAAAAGGGAAGTCGAGGACCTAAAATACGAAGGATATCAACTTAGGAAACGACAAAAACCCCTGAAGGCTGAATTAGAAGCAAAAACCAAAGAATTTAGGAAGCTTCAGGAAGAGTATAGCAACAAGTGTGAAAATTATGACTATATTAAGAGACAACTTGCTGTTGTAACTGAAGAACTTGACGCATTGAAAATTAAGTGTGGAAAAACAGACGTTAGTTTCAAAAATTATACTGCGTCAAGTCAGACAGTCGAGTCCTTATATGAAACCCAATTAAAATTCAAAGAAAATCAAAACAAGGGTCTAGGGTATGATAGTGTACCTCCTCCTTATAATCATAACTACACATCCATCCCTATGGCACAGGACAAAATTGACAGGGAGCCACATCTTCAATATGGCAAACAAGTTGGATTTGCGTCAGGAGGAGTTATTAATATTGAAAATACTAATGTTTATACTTCATGTGCAGTAAAAGTAGCAGAAGATGAGAACAAGGAGAAAACCATTGAACAAACCAATATCTCCTTGAACTCTGAATCTGTTGCTTCGAACTCAACTGCTTCTGATCAACCTGCCGTTGAGAAATACAGGCCACCAATTCCAACGCAACAGAGTTCTTATGGCAAGTGTGCATGTGGGAACAACAAGAGACAAGGCAAGGCTATGCCACCAGGGGCAGGAAGAAACAATTTCCCAGTGAAGAAAAAGACTTGTTTTCACTGTGGAACACCTGGTCACATTGCCCGAAACTGTCCTAATCGCGCGTATATTCCCTACTATGCACAAGGCTGATAGAACGCTCCAAGAGGGAGATACTCCAAAAGATACCCCTCGAGATCACGATCAAACATTGACGATTGGAATGCCAACAAGGCCAAGAATTCAACTCCTAAGGCCAAGAATCAAACTCCAAAGGACAAGAATCAGAATCCTAAGGGCAAGAAGGGAATGTTGGCCAAGAAGTCCAATCCAAGAGATGCTTCCGTAAAGCCAAGGTCAAAGTCATCTCAACGGCCGACATCAAGATCAAAAGCAAGTACTGAGCCACCCATCAGATCGAACAAGAAATGGGTCAAACTAAACTACAAATGGGTTCCAAAGGCTCACTCTCCCAAATCTCCTAATGCTTCTAACGTTTCTACGTCTTCTGTTTGTGATAAGCAGGATATGTCCTGGGAGAGAGTATCGTGCGTTGATAACAAAGGTCAACCCAGTTTCAAAATGGACTGGGTTCCAAAGACCAACTAATCCCGCTCTGGGTCGGAGCAGCTATGGAGGCATATCATCAAACTTCGGTTTGTTGGTAGTGGCTGCTCCAGGCACATGATTGGGGTCATCTCTCGACTGTACAACACTCAGAACATTATTTGAGAGTATGTGTCCTTTGCGGGAAGGCAAGAAAGGAAGAGATCACTCATGGGGTTAGTGCTTAATGATGTGAAGAATTTTTGGATCTGTTCTGAGATTACGCATGCTGTTCTCAGACCTTCTGGATGCAAATTCAATCGGTGACTTACGGTTTGAATTTTCTTCTCTATATTCCTGAGTTTTTCTTAAGCTGATTCGCTTTAAAGACCAATTTTTGTTTTAGGATAGTTTAAATTTGCGCATTTACTTTTGTTTCTCTCCTATGCACAAATTTAGGGGGAGAAATAAAAAAAACAAACAAAAATTAGAAAATTTTAAAAAATCCAAAAATATTAGAAAATCAGAAAATCCAAAAAAAAATGGTGTAAATGAAAAGAAAACTTGAGGGAGATGTTTTGGTAAATGAAATTAGCAAGTGATAACGGGAAATCTGAATCTACGTACCGTACCTAAGTTAAATTGTCTACGCTTTGTGCTCGATGCGTTGGTAGGCACGAAAGATTTTAAATGGACTTGACTAGGGAGAGTTGAACCTAATGAATTTAAGGACTTGACAGATTTTGACCTAGTTAGATCCGTTTAACCTGATTTCACGATGCTCGGATAGGTTGAGCAGGGAGATATACATGAGAATCTACCGGTTACATTAAATAACTCGTATCTAGAACTGTGTATTCACTTTTCCTCGATGTGCGAATTATGTCCTTAATTCCGGTTGGATGGGCGATTGGTAAATTCCGATAAATTAGGTCTGTAGAAAATTGTTTTCTTTCTTTCTATCTGTTAGTCATATGTTGTCTCCTTTGCGTGATCTCAAATCCGACCTGGTACACAACATATGCAAATCTATTTCTCTGCAAGTTGTATATATATATATATATATATATATATATATATATATATATATATATATATATATATATATATATATGAAACTCCTCTTATCTGTTGGACATATGTTGTCTCCTTTGCGTGACTTCTAATCCGACCTGGTACACAGCATATGCAACCTTCTTTTTCTCAACCCCTCTGAAGTAACAAGTAATAGAATTATGAATCTATCCTCTCTCTGAATGGTTGTCTGCTCACCAGATGTAAGGAGTATTCTGGAAGTTCTTGATGGCTGGGGCATATCAGGAAGCAGGAAACACGTTCTAGTACACTTAAAATTGAACACATACAGATTGTCTATAGATCCCGCTGCTCAATTTAGGTGGACCACAATATCCTTGGTGGTCGTCAGATGAATGGTCATTAAGATATAGTATCTAAGAAATTAGGATCAAATATAATATCTAGGAACTTAAGTTCACCTTGTCTTGAAACAAATAGTATCTCCTAAATTTGTCACAATTTTTCGTGTTTAAGTGGACAACAATACCGACGATCGACCAGACAAAGACATGAAGATTGAAGGTACCGACAAGCGGATAAAGGCTGTCTAAAAACTTTGATCCCTAATCACTCTTAAAGTTAGCTATTATTTTTGTTTTTGTTAAGTTTGTTCATAGTGTTCTTCTAATTTAAATATTAGGGGAGAATTAAAAATTAAAATAATGAAAAGAAAAAGAAAAATCAGAAATATTAAAAAAAAAAATAGTGTTATTTCTGTTTTGCTTTTTGTTCTAAGTTTTCTTTTAGTTTTGTTTTGTCTTGAAAAGTGATTTCAGGTATAGATAAGACTCATGGAGTTTTTGTTGAATATTTCTGAGCCAAAGGCTTCGTCCATGAGCATCGAAGAATTCTCAATTGAAGGAGCAAGAAATGAAGATTATTCTTTCAACATTCAATCCTTCAACCCAGATGCAAGGTGAAGCTGAAATTGAAGATTATGTGACGGATTGCATTGAAGCCTCCTCAATCAGTCTGTTGCTATCTTAAATCTGCTGAAGCGATCCAGAAGATTATTTCTCTCTGATGTTCTCTCTGAAGATTCTCAAGCTGAAAGCGCTATTTTTCAAGAATCAGTACGTCAAGCCTCCTCACCCAACGTGCGTTCAATGTCAAATTCTGAAGAAACTCCCAACTGCTCAAGACGAAGTCATTTATTGAAGATTCATCATGTTCATCTTGAAGCTGTGAAGTCATCGAAGATGAAAGCTGAAGCCAAAGCTCCCATTGAAGATTAACAAGAAAAGTCAGCTACTTTTTAGGGGGAGCTTGTTGGGTCAATTAAGAAAAGAAAGCTATAAACCAAGGGGGGATTATTGGGTCAAAATATGGTTTATACTTTGCTTTTCTGGGAAATTATATTTTTATGTAATATTTATGGAGTTTATGGCCATAAACCCATTTACCGCCCATGTTATACAACCCATATTCTCCATGTATATATATAGGTGTTAGGGTGAGGAGTATAGATAGATGAACCCTAGAGAGTTTACGGCCAGAGAGAAACAAGAGCTTTTATGTGTGTGTGAATCTTTTGTATTCAGATCTTCATTTGATCTGACATCATCCGTTTGATTGGGATTCCGCACCATCAAACGAATCTGACTGATACACGGGCAAATTAGGGACTTACAGATAGAATCTAATTGAAAACAGTCAGCAGTTCGTGATCATCGAGCTCGTGAATCGAAAGGGCTTCAGCAAACAAGAGAGAAAGAAAGTAGAAATGGTGTAATGAGCCTTGGGGTCAAAATGGCTATTTATAGACTGATTTTTGGCCTCTCACGATGTGAGAATGATATATTCACTTCGTGAGCTATGGCAAGAGTCATCCCGTAGCCTTAACGCGAGTTTTCTAGCATCGAATAGTATCCTACAACGTCCTCACGTCGTGAGAAAACCTTGCTCACATCGTGAGCTTTTGGGTTATCGTTCTGTAGACTTCTAGCTTCAAAATGAGGCGGTTTGACTCCTCACGTCGTGAGTTTTTATGCTCACTTCGTGAGTCCAGTCAAATTAGGGTTTTTGACATGTGTCCCGCTCTCAGACAGCTGTAACTTCGGAATGTCGTAATTTTTGCATACGAACTCCGTTTTTGACGTTCTTTATATGCACGCGTAGGTAATTCTGAGTACTACAACTTTCTTTTAGACCCCAATAGCTAATTCTAAGTCTATTTTAAATTCCTCTTATTATAGAGATTTATAGTGTTAGGGTTTATCATAACATCTTCACGCGAAGTTAAATTTAGACATTCTCTATAACTTTGGAATCGTATGGATGTATACTTTGAGTTGTATCATAAATTATGTATGAAAGTTCATACTTTAACATTAATTACATAGTAAGTTTATCACATTACTAGTTTAGCAAAATCACATTACATGATTGGGATAATCACATGTGATTGTTATTGACCTAATTTTAACGGGTGTTACATAGGTATCAGAGAATTGTTTATAGCGAACTAAGTAAATCAACCTCTAAATGATATACAAGTAAAATGGGATCGAAGTGTTGTGACTAAAAGTATACTTTTAAAATATAAGTATTTTATGAGAAGTATACGAACGAGCATACCTACTAAGAACAAGTATCACAAGCATACATACTAAGAAAAAAACAAAAGTATTTAAATTTTGGACACTACAGTCAAACCTAGGGAGTTATGTAATCATATATGGGATAAATATAGCCTAACCAACTATTTTTATTTGAGATACGACCAACATGTGTTTGGGAGTGATATCGGTGTTGCAATGACTCTAAAACTTACCAACCCTATACACAAAGGATCTCTAGAACACAACATAAAGTTAAAACACTATAGGAGTATTTCATGTTACTATAATATAACAAGTCTGAAAACTTACCAAGTCCATATACCAATAACATTCAATAATAATCATACAATTAAAATATTGTAGGAGTATTTTAGGCATTATAACTAAATTATGTGAAAACTAAAAGACCCTTACTGGAAGGTCTATAATTGTGAAGTGTATGCTTCCAGGGTTATATATAATTGTGATCTTATAGACTTAGAATTTTTGATCTTCGTTCTACTACATGTTCCTTGTTTGGTTGTGGTTTTGGAGTAGAATCACTTATTCGAAGGTCTATTTGATCTTGGTTATATTCAACTTGCATGTACTGCGTGGTTATAGGAGGACCCAGTTTGGATCACCAAAACTTCAAAAGAAATGTTTTACTTAACCTCATAAGATCCTTTAGACATTCCCATTCTCGCAAGAACAACCTAGATAGATATAGCCACTCCACTACAACAGTCAACGGAAGAAACAAGGAAGAATTCAAAAGGAGGATTTCGAGAAGGAATCATTCGCAGATCATGCGAGGAAGAAGAGAACCTTATGCGTCATACTAAGAACTAACAAACTAATTATAACCTAGTGAGTTAGTGATTACACTACTCACACTATGTGTTAGGCTTACTGCTTCTTTCATAACAACTAGTAACAGTAAACCAAGTCACAGAACTTCACTAAGAAGGTGGTCACTATAAAAAATTCATAAGTCTATTTTACATAGACCTCTATTATGAATTGCTTTCAAAAGTCAGAACGGGATACACTCAGAACTAAGATAATTTCGATTCAAATAGCACTTGACTTGTAACCACCATTAAGGCTTACCCTCGTTTCATATTTTAAACCTCATGGAAGAAAGATGCCACCAAAGAAGTCGAACAGACACAAAAGCAATGCACCGCCGCCACCACCTCCACATTATGATTTGGTTGCCTTTCAGGCTATAGTAACAGCCGCAGTGACAACTGTCATGACTCAAATCCACGCAAGTGGTGCTAGCGGACCGAATAGTGGTACTAACAACTCTAACCATGGGGAAAGCCACAGACACATAAGAGAGTGTCTGTATGAAGACTTCATGAATTGTGGACCCAAATCATTCGATGGAAGTTGCGGAGTCATCACCTTAATGTGATGGTTCGAGAAAATGAAGTCAATTTTTTTAGATATGCACATGCCCAGAAAGGAGCAAAGTGAAGTTCACTGCCTACACCCTCTCTGAAAGAACCCTAACATGGTGGAATAGCCATCTCAAGTCACTGACCCTACCAGTGGCAAACAAGATGGGATGGGAGAATCTAAAAGAGATTATGCGAGAAGAGTACTGCCCGAGGGGTAAGAACTTTACCATGATAGGCTCGGATATAGTAGCCTACAACGATAGATTTAGTGATTTAGCCGCGCTATGCCATGGGATGGTTACCCTGGAGAGTAGGAAGGTAGAGAGATACATTTGGGGACTACCTCCTCCAATCCAAGGAAATGTGATAGCATCGAAACCCCCTACGTTCGACAGTGCCAAGCGTCTAGCTCAAACACTGGTGGACCATAGAGTCCCCAAGACATACTGTGACATCCCCAAAATCACGGCCAGAAAAGACCGATTTTGTTTATGCTTTATAAAAATCAGAGTACTTCATTTTATAAAAAGGTTGCGGAATTTGTTCCCAGAAAAACATGGTAAATACGTTATTAAAACATTTTCGAAGAAACGTATTTATTTCATTTTAAAACATTTGGGATGTCATCGTTAATACAGGAACATAAGCATAAACATAACTTACAATTATTCACACTAGTGGTCTACATCTCTTTAAATCTCTCAGTGTAATGTCACTTCATATCAACACCTGTGGTATAAATAAACTGAGTGGGTCAGGTTGGGAAACCTGGTGAGCACATAGGGATTTCAATCCCACAATGTTATACCATATATATAGTTTAAAATTCACAAAATATACAATTTTACCATACATATATATAAACAACTCTTATCCCACCCCATCGATCCTCGCAACGAGGCTATCCATACTCTCGGACCTAAGATTAGTCGTTTTACCTACTCCATACTCTCGGATCAGAAATGAATGAATTTACCAAATCCATACTCTCGGACTAGGGACGAATGACTAATCCATGCTCTCGGATTAAAGATGAATGATTATGCCTAATCCATACTCTCGGACTAGGGACAATAGCTAATCCATACTCTCGGATTAACGACGAATGATTATGCCTAATCCATATTCTCGGACTAGGGACAATGACTATGTCTAATCCATACTCTCGGATAAGTGACATATACTAACTTCTATTCTCTGAGTTTAACTCACTTGTACTCGTAAGAATATACTACCCAATATTCCTCATATTTAATTTAGGTCTACTCTTTATCCTAAATTATCAAATATAATCAGGTATGTTCTTTAACACGAATTTCAAGCAACATCAATTAACTCGCACATAAACATATAATTAATACTTCAATCAATACTTGTATTAAAATCATGTTCATGAAAGGGACTATGCACTCACCTGAGAAGGTGGTGACTCGGTACTCGGACAGCGCTTCGTTTACTTTAAAATAATTTCCTTTGACGAAACCTAGTATTATCACCAATAGATTTTAGTTTATTATTCGCCGAGACTAATTAATAGTCTAGCTATTATTACTATTATATAAGCGTTAAAAAAAATAATTATATAACCCATAATAATAGCCCAAGTATTTATTATATGTTCTTAATAACGTTCATATAATTAAATAAAAACTATATTAAAAATAGCGTAGACGTAGGTCACTTACAGCGGGTTTTATAGAAAACCAGGCTTTGCTTGGAGCAGCGTTTCCGAGCTGAAAAGCTCTTCTTCTCGAAGCCGTCGAGCACTCCGGGGCTTCCGCCTCGTGCTAGGGAGGTTCCCTAGGCTTTTCGGGGGATTTCGGGGCTAGAGAGAGGTTCTAGAGAGAGAGTAAAGAGAAGAAAGAATGGGAAAGGTGTGAAGAAAATGAGGGTGGGAGAGGTGGTATTTATAGGGTGAAAATGGCTGAACTTGGTGCCACATGTCACCATCTAGTGGCAAGACTTGGGGAGAAAGCAATGGCCAAGATTGTGTCACATCACCCATTTTCGCACAACACACTTCCGACTTCTAAAATCCGTAACTTTCACATACGACCTCCTTTTTTGACGTTCTTTATATCCACGTGTAGGTAAAAAATAATATCTACAACTTTCATTTTGACTCCGTCGGCTAATTCTCGACCGATCTTAAATTTAACAGTACGAGGCGTTTAGACTGTTAAATGACCGCGAAGAATTCGTAACTCCTTCATACGGACTCCGTTTTCGTCTGTCTTTTTACCGTTGAGTTCCTATTAATGAGATCTTCAACTCTCATTTATTTCATGTAAGCCAAAAACCGCTCGAACTAAAATTCGAGTTTCGGGCTGTACACTGCTAAGTCGAATCTTAGAAAAATCATAACTTCCTCATACGAAGTCAGATTTGGGCGTTCTTTTTATCAACGCTCTTAGTTTAACATATTCTACGACTTTTGTTTAGATTGCTAAGGCTAAAAAGTCTTCTATCGTAAATTCACTATTTACGTCTTCCGGTGTTGTGCCGGTTTTGCCGTAAAACTTCGGCGGGCCATAACTTCTTCGTTATAACTCGGATTTCGGCGTTCTTTATATGTACGGAAACCTTGTGACATATTCTAAAACTTGGTTAAGACTATTCATTCTAAATAATATTTTGTCAAAAAGTCATTTTTGACCCCTATTGCCTCTAAATTGACTAGCCCGGATCTGCGGGCGTTACAATTATCTCCCCCTTAGGATGATTACGTCCCGGAATCATCAACGAAACAAGGATCGTATATTGACTCCATACGTCATCTCTTCATCCTAGGTAATAATTATAACTTCTTTATTCCTTCAAGTCTATCTCTTAGACTTATTGACTGTAAGCAGTACTTGATCGTGCACCTGCTCTCTACCTCATATTAGACTCCAAATGATGACCTATCATCATGTGATGTACGTTTAGACTCAGGTATCTTAAATTCTAAAACAGACTAAGCCTTCCTTCATGTTCTAATGTGATATAATCATACTTTAACATGTAGCATTTCTAGCTACCAACGAGCGCGATACTTTTATTGATCGCTTTGATTTTTTTAATCGTTTGGTTTAAGTCGGACGCTATATCAAACTTGGTTCTCTGAACCACGTAACTTACTCATCGTAGTCGGACTCAAGGTGATATGACCACTAGGGTCGGGATAACAACAATCTTCTTAGTCATTACCGAAACAATGGTAACAGCATACTTGAATAAAACGAAATCAATTACTGGCTTCTTGGTAACCTTGTGACTTTCCCTGATCCAAGTGTGAGTCCTGTGCTTCCGGTAGTATAGGCCTCTACTACCATTCACACCTACTCATACTCGTCCCAAGTATTGTCCCGTAGTTTTTTCCAAGTCACCATACAAGAAAACCATACAACAACTTAACACATCAGATAACAAAACAAAGGTTTTATATTATTTCTTGAAACTATTACATAGGTGTTCAAGTTCACCCTAGACTATGCCTCTAACGGGCTACATCGTGAGGTACTATCTACACGATTACTCCATAACTCGATCCTCGGATGTCAAGCCTTCACTCTTGAATCCTTGCATTGTCATCTGCTTCGTCAAGGATCATTTGAAATGCTCTCGCCTTTGGCTTTGGTGGCACATTTGGCTTTGTAGCCCCTTCTCTATTTGGGCAGTCTTGTTTGAAGTGTCCTTCTTCTCCACACTTAAAGCAGACTTCTCTCTTGGTTGTGCATTCGCTGGCGTAATGACCAGTCTTCCCGCATTTAAAGCATGTCGTATATTTAGAGCATTTCCCGATGTGCTTCTTTCTACACTTGTCACAACATTGCGTTCCTTCTTCAAACTTCGAGAATTTTCTCTTCTCGCTGGACCTTGAAGATCCTTCAAACTTTCTCTTCTCGCCAACCTCCATCTTGCTGGAGGCTCTTCCCTTGATCATATCTTCGATAGACTTAGCAGCCCAGATAGCTGCCTCTAGAGTAGGTGCTTGACGCACTGGCACCGCGTACTCCCATGGAAGTCCTTTTGCGTACTTGTCGATTTTCGTCAGCTCATCCGGAACAAGATGCAAGGCGAACTCCATCTTCTCTGTGAAGTTGTTGGTGTATTCATCGATTGACATGCTTCCCTTCTTCAAGGTTAGAAACTGGTTCTCTAGCTCAAGCAGGTTTTGAGCTGAGCAGTACTTTCGTTTGAATTGCACCAGAAATTCTGCCCATGTCAGTTGCAGAGGCTCATTAGGGCTCAGAGTCTTCCCCAAGGTATTCCACCAACGTACAGCGCCTCCTCGAAACTGACGCACTGCAAATATGGTCTGTAGCTTCCCTCTACAACCGCATGTCATGAAGGCTAACTCCATCTCCGAGATCCAATCCATGACCTCAATCGGATCCTCCTTTCCAGTGAAAGTCGATGGCTTGCAAGTCAGAAAATCCTTGTACTTGCATCCATTCCTCTCGACCTAGTCATCTTGGTTGTTTTGTCGAACTATTGGTGGGTTGACTTGACCAACAGTCCCACTGTAGTTTCCTTCCTCAGTCTACCCTTCGTTCAACTCGGGCTGTTCGATCTGAATAGTGGCTTCCTCACGATTTTGCTGGAGCAAACGTCTAGTTTCCTCCATTTGATGATCCAACATCGCTTGGATCATCTCTTGCATTCCGGCCATTGTGACTGGCTCAGCGGCGGCTTCCATCACCGGTATTTGCTCAATCACTGGGGGTTCGTTTCTGTTCCCATTTGCATTCACGTTTCAGCTACGGGTTCTTGCCATCTTGATCTATACACCGAATAAGGTGAATCTAGATCTTTACTTAGGATTGACGGTTAAATCATCCTTATCACTCCGAAACGTTTATATGCTAGTTCTAATATCGTAGTCGTACGTTTAGAATCCTAAACACATAAGGTTTCCAGATCCGGTCGTCAACAGACCATAGATCCGAACAACTAACAGCATATCAGGCACAAGTATTTAGCACATAAAAGCATTTTAGGTATAATTCCTAAAATAAGCTAGTGCTCACACCTCACAATCATCGCTTAGCATTCTAAGTTTAAGTCTAGAAATAAATCCATATTCCTAGTTCGCTTAAACTAATGCTCTGATACCAACTGTGACATCCCCAAAATCATGGCCAGAAAAGACCGATTTTGTTTATGCTTTATAAAAATCAGAGTACTTCATTTTATAAAAAGGTTGCGGAATTTGTTCCCAGAAAAACATGGTAAATACGTTATTAAAACATTTTCGAAGAAACGTATTTATTTCATTTTAAAACATTTGGGATGTCATCGTTAATACAGGAACATAAGCATAAACATAACTTACAATTATTCACACTAGTGGTCTACATCTCTTTAAATCTCTCAGTGTAATGTCACTTCATATCAACACCTGTGGTATAAATAAACTGAGTGGGTCAGGTTGGGAAACCTGGTGAGCACATAGGGATTTCAATCCCACAATGTTATACCATATATATAGTTTAAAATTCACAAAATATACAATTTCAGCATACATATATATAAACAACTCTTATCCCACCCCGTCGATCCTCGCAACGAGGCTATCCATACTCTCGGACCTAAGATTAGTCGTTTTACCTACTCCATACTCTCGGATCAGAAATGAACGAATTTACCAAATCCATACTCTCGGACTAGGGACGAATGACTAATCCATACTCTCGGATTAAAGATGAATGATTATGCCTAATCCATACTCTCGGACTAGGGACAATAGCTAATCCATACTCTCGGATTAACGACGAATGATTATGCCTAATCCATATTCTCGGACTAGGGACAATGACTATGTCTAATCCATACTCTCGGATAAGTGACATATACTAACTTCTATTCTCTAAGTTTAACTCACTTGTACTCGTAAGAATATACTACCCAATATTCCTCATATTTAATTTAGGTCTACTCTTTATCCTAAATTATCAAATATAATCAGGTATGTTCTTTAACACGAATTTCAAGCAACATCAATTAACTCGCACATAAACATATAATTAATACTTCAATCAATACTTGTATTAAAATCATGTTCATGAAAGGGACTATGCACTCACCTGAGAAGGTGGTGACTCGGTACTCGGACAGCGCTTCGTTTACTTTAAAATAATTTCCTTCGACGAAACCTAGTATTATCACCAATAGATTTTAGTTTATTATTCGCCGAGACTAATTAATAGTCTAGCTATTATTACTATTATATAAGCGTTAAAAAAAATAATTATATAACCCATAATAATAGCCCAAGTATTTTTTATATGTTCTTAATAACGTTCATATAATTAAATAAAAACTATATTAAAAATAGCGTAGACGTAGGTCACTTACAGCGGGTTTTATAGAAAACCAGGCTTTGCTTGGAGCAGCGTTTCCGAGCTGAAAAGCTCTTCTTCTCGAAGCCGTCGAGCACTCCGGGGCTTCCGCCTCGTGCTAGGGAGGTTCCCTAGGCTTTTCGGGGGATTTCGGGGCTAGAGAGAGGTTCTAGAGAGAGAGTAAAGAGAAGAAAGAATGGGAAAGGTGTGAAGAAAATGAGGGTGGGAGAGGTGGTATTTATAGGGTGAAAATGGCTGAACTTGGTGCCACATGTCACCATCTAGTGGCAAGACTTGGGGAGAAAGCAATGGCCAAGATTGTGCCACATCACCCATTTTCGCACAACACACTTCCGACTTCTAAAATCCGTAACTTTCACATACGACCTCCGTTTTTGACGTTCTTTATATCCACGCGTAGGTAAAAATAATATCTACAACTTTCATTTTGACTCCATCGGCTAATTCTCGACCGATCTTAAATTTAACAGTACGAGGCGTTTAGACTGTTAAATGACCGCGAAGAATTCGTAACTCCTTCATACGGACTCCGTTTTCGTCTGTCTTTTTACCGTTGAATTCCTATTAATGAGATCTTCAACTCTCATTTATTTCACGTAAGCCAAAAACCGCTCGAACTAAAATTCGAGTTTCGGGCCGTACACTGCTAAGTCGAATCTTAGAAAAATCATAACTTCCTCATACGAAGTCAGATTTGGGCGTTCTTTTTATCGACGCTCTTAGTTTAACATATTCTACGACTATTGTTTAGATTGCTAAGGCTAAAAAGTCTTCTATCGTAAATTCACTATTTACGTCTTCCGGTGCTGTGCCGGTTTTGCCGTAAAACTTCGGCGGGCCATAACTTCTTCGTTATAACTCGGATTTTGGCGTTCTTTATATGTACGGAAACCTTGTGACATATTCTAAAATTTGGTTAAGACTATTCATTCTAAATAATATTTTGTCAAAAAGTCATTTTTGACCCCTATTGCCTCTAAATTGACTAGCCCGGATCTGCGGGCGTTACACATAATGACCCCCGTTCCTAAGTCAACCAAAGGGTGTGATGATAAACAAAAATCCAGGAGGAAGAAGAAAAGACAGCCAACACAAGATCCCTCAAATGGACAACAGACAGTTGCGGTTCATGCTTCCACGAAACCAGCCACTCCAGCAGCGGACATTCAGTATGCTAGAACCCTCTCGAAATGTAATAAGTGCAACCTCCATCATACTAGAGTGTGCCGGAAGATGTATTGCAAGAACTGCCTCATGAGGGGACACACTATCCGTTTCTGCAGGGCACCGACACAACCTGTATCTCAGGTCCCTTACGATGGAGTAAGCCAGACGTGTTACATGTGTAGTGAAACGAGACACTACAGGAGAGATTGTCCATTGACCAGAAAACCAACGAAGATGGAAGAGTGCTGATGATCACCGCATGAGAGAATATCCCGGAACCACGTGAGCACATCGATACGTTTTCCAAATAATATATATATATATATATATATATATATATATATATATTTAAGAACTTAAACTTTTTTGCAAAAACTATTACCAACTAAATCCTAACCATAAACTGCTTCCTCGTCCAAACAAAGCACATTGTTCATATAGAATTAAGTATCCTTACAAGTAAGCTATAATGGCTTAGTGTAAACATTAGGGTCATATATAATTAAGAACCTATAGACTTAGAGTGCGCGATTCTGCCTTATTTCCTGTTCATTGTCTGGTTGTAGATTTAGGGCAGAGTCACTCAGTCTACTGTCTTCTCAACCTTAATTATATATGACTTGTAGACAACAAGCGATTATAGATGGACCTGGAGGGGATCATAATATTAAGTATTTATACCATCCATCAGAACACTTCTACTATTAGTACTTGCTTAGAGCGGTACAAAATGATTACAAAAGTAATAACAAGGTTAAAAATGAAAGCACTGGAAACGTACACATAGGATGCACTATCATTCTAACAAACACTCCTTCCGAACCAACTTAACACGTGTGTCAATAAGAAGTTCTGACATCATCCGACCTGGATTAGCTTGGTCCTCACCATACGAATCACACGTACTACCGAACGACCCTTCACTCTAACTGACCGACCAACGAAACTCTTGTCACTCTTAACGACAAACCCGACACCGACCGCAGAATCATCTCTCGTTTTCAACCCCCAAAGTACTCATGCGAGGAATATTATATCATTCTGTAACTTTCCCGAAGTATTCCCAGCAGACCTTTCGGGAATACCACATATGCAGCAAGTCAAGTTCAAGCACAAAGGCTAGGGACAAATAAGGTTAACCTATCACTGTTAACGGTATACGCGAGGGTGGTATACAATTAAGATTCTACGGACTTAGGATGCATGTTTCCGGCCTATCTCCTGTTTCTTGTTTGATTGTGGACTTGGGGCAGAGTCACCCATCCGACCGTCTGATCAATCTTAATTATATACGACTTGTATACACGAGGCGGTGATAGATGACCAAGTATGAATCCTACCATGAACTTCAGGACAAAAACTACCCAGAACTATGAGTAGACACCCTACCAGTTGGATAAACATAGACAAGTAAGCCGAACCCAGACACCCTCCATCAATCAGAACAGCAAACCCAATAGTGAAGATCCACTGGAATGTCAAACCTGGATCATAATTCACTTGCGAACAAGAAGATCATATGGAACATAAGTACCCACCTCTCTCCCGTGTTCTGAGTAACCATTCATAATTTGAATTGCGGGACGAAATTCCCTCTAACGGGGGGATGATGTCACAACTCGAAATTTTGGACTAAGCCAAGCTTGAACCCTAACCTACACATGTGAAAAACAACATTTGTAAACCTTGTTGCATTGTGTCCTTTATAACATTAGGGCTTGTTTATATGGCTAGAAATGAAGTATGGATTGTAAACCAAGTTAAATTAAGTTGTTATAATTGACCATAAGTTGATTTATATTAGTATAAGTGAATATATTAATGATTTAATCAATGAAACACACCCCATAAAGGGTTCACGGCCAAAGATACACTCCAAAAGATTGTTCATGGTCCAAAAAATAAACTCCCATGGAGTACACGGTCCAAAAGTAACCCAAGGAAGGAGTTTACGGCCTAATCTAAATGAAAACAAGTGTTCACGGTTTCTTTATGGCCGTGAACACCCTCTTATTGGACTGAAAACCCCAATTCAAGTTCATTTATGAAACATAAACACTAAAGACCAATACCATTTCAACTGTAAACACCCCCTATATATGTGTTTACACCCTGAATCAATTCATTTGATGGGTTTTATACAAACAATCATATGTGTGCATGCAATCCTAGATTTGGATCTATGTTTTCACTATTAGATACACAACATTATGAACACATGAATAAAACCCTAAAGTAGATTGCTATTTTCGAAATTCATATATAAGGTTAGATCACATACCTCTTGTTGTTATATTGCAATAACAACTTAAATCTTCAAACCTTAAGTCTTGAAAGCAAGCACCACAAGTGTAGTGCCTCTAATGGCTCACAAACACCACAAGTAATTGGAGAGGCAATAGAGAGAGAAGAGAGGAGGTAGAAATCAGTCTATGGATCTCTTAGAAGCAAGTGGGAGGATAACCCTTATCTCTTGGACCATATGGACGATTTCAAGGATATCCAATCCCCTGAATTCGTCCACCCTCCTCCAAGGATAACCATTGCCCTATTTGCAACTATCACATAATTACAATTCAGCCCCTCTAGTTTAATTAATTGCACTTGATCACAAAATTAATTCCTAATTAATTATTGACCAATATTAATTAAACAAATATGATTTATCCTTTAATATTTTATTCGTATAACATATTAATAAATCATAATAACCTATTTCTCTATTTATTTCTCTAGTCAAGTTGCTTTGGTGAAGGCAACCCAAAAGGACCATGCACAACCGGGTCAAGTGTTTACCAAATATGGTTACGAGATTAGACACTAATCCAACAGTCTCCCACTTGGATAAGTCTAGTAACCACAAATGTAACATACAACTCGATTAGCAATCATAGCTCTCAAAGACGATGTCGAACTCTGATCTTATCAGTAACCTGTCCTTTAGATAAGGGATCGTACAGTCCTCTGTTTAGATATTGTGCAGACAATTTCATGGAACTAATTTTCCAGCAGTTTGTTTCTTGATCTTAGATTCATTTGAAATAGAACTTAATTGAACACATCAATGGACTCCTGACCGGGCCCGACACATAAGACAAATCAAATCATCGAGCGGCCGTGATATCGCTTTTACCTTCTTAGGATAGAAGTAACACATAAACTTCGACTTATATGCATTTACTATTTATTAATCAACTATACACAATAATGCGTTTTATGACATCAATTTACTGATACGGTTTCACATTATCAATGTACAACCAATTAGTAAGAAATAAACCATATATCTTGGTTTAAAGACCATATGATATTATCGTCTTGCGATCACTTTTGTGACATTCCATAAAATGATTCCAACAAGTGCAGATGTATTCCAATACTTAAAACTTGTTCATAAGCACTCATGAACGTTGCAACAAACCTTTGCTATGTCTAATACCTTTTAGACACTCTACATACCAATTCATGACAATCTTCATTCATATCTACTTCCAACATATGAACGATTGTGGACCATTCGAATAATTCGATTATTCTTAATAACTCAATTATTCAGGAAGTCAAAACATGCAAATTGAAACAATAGTTAAACAATTAACATAAGACAGTAACCTTACTTATAAACAATACTCCTTTATTTAATCATCAAATGGCAATTACATTTATCCATTATATGTTTCTAAAACTATCTAATCTAAACTAATATAATCCTGCAACCCAATGCTCCTAGTGTGATGCAAGTGCTTAACCCTACTTAGTCCCTTCGTAAGCAGATCTACTGGGTTATCTTTTGATGATATCCTCTTAACCACGAGGTGTCCTTCTTCTACTTGATGTCTAATAAAATGATACTTTCTGTCGATATGCCGAGATCTGCCATGATGCCTTGGTTCCTTGGTCAAGGTAACTGCTCCTTCATTATCACAAAAAATTTCCATAGGCTCCTTTATGGCAGGCATAACTCCAAGGTCACCAATGAAGTTCTTCAACCATATCGCCTCCTTTGACACTCGCTCGCTGCAATGTACTCTGATTCGAACGTTGAATCAGCTACAGTTTCCTGTTTGGAACTTTTCCAAGTCACCGCTCCTCCATTTAGGGTAAAGACCCAGCCCGAATGCGAACGGTAGTTGTGTCTATCGGTCTGGAAACTGGTGTCACTATACCCTCGCACCTTCAAATCATCACTCCCTCCGAGGACTAAAAACCATTCCTTGGTCCTCCGAAGGTACTTAAGGATATTCTTAACCGCAATCCAATGAGCTTTCCCTAGGTTCCCCTGATATCTACTGACCATGCTTAAGGTAAAGGCCACATCAGGGCGAGTACAAGTCATAGCATACATGATCGAGCCAACTGTGGAAGCGTAGGGTACTCGGCTCATCTCTGCTATCTCGGCTTCAGTACTCGGACTTTGAGTCTTACTCAACTTGGCATTACTCTGTATCAGTAGTTCTCCCTTCTTTGAGTTTTCCATACTTAAACGTTTTAGTACTTTATCCAAGTAAGTATTCTGACTAAGTCCTATTAGTCTCTTACTTCGTTCTCTCACTATCCTTATTACCAAAATACAGGAAGCCTCTCCGAGGTCCTTCATAGCGAAGCACTTCCCGAGCCAGGACTTAACCTCCTACATAGTCGAGATGTCGTTTCCTATGAGGAGTATGTCATCAACATACAAAACGAGGAAACTAACTATACTCCCACTGGCCTTGACATATACACATGATTCATATTCGCTTCGTACAAATCCAAAATCTTTCACTTTCTCATCGAAGCAAAGATTCCATCTATGAGATGCTTGCTTAAGTCCATAAATGGACTTCTCAAGCTTGCACACTCTATTGGGATGCTTCGTGTCGATAAAACCCTCTGGCTGAGCCATGTTAACATCCTCAGTCAACTTCCCATTAAGGAAAGCGGTCTTGACATCCATCTGCCAAATCTCATAATCATGAAATGCAACAATGGCTAGCATTACCCTAATAGATTTTATCTTGGCAACTGATGAGAATGTCTCATCATAGTCAACTCCGGGAGTTTGAGTAAAGCCCTTCACCACCAATCGCGCCTTATATGTTTGGACATTCGCATCCACGTCGGTCTTCTTCTTGGAGATCCATTTGGACCCAACCATCTTACGTCCGGGCACATTGTCAACCAAATTCTAAACTTGGTTGTCATACATGGACTGAATCTCTCTGTCCATCACATCTTTCCATTTAGCAGACTCCGGGGCTGCCATGGCTTCCTTATAGCTGTTAGGTCATCTTGATTTACTAGTGTACTGTCACTAATATACGTGTCCCCTTCGGTAGTAATATGAAAACCATAAAATTGGGGTTAAATTATAACTCTTTCGGAATGTCTAAGAGGTAAGGATTGGTCAATTGGTTCAACCGGAGTTTCCTCCTCGGGTTGAGTGTCAGTGTTAGAGGTTCCTTCATCGCTCGATTCTTGAATCTCTTCAAGATCGATTTGCCTCCCACTATCTACTTGGCTTATGAGTTCCTGCTCTCGGAAAACCCCTCTTCTCGCAACGAAGACAACATTGTCACTCGGTCTATAGAAGAGATATCCAAAGGATATATGCGGGTAGTCGATGAAAATACATCGCTCACTACAAGGTTCGAGCTTGTCGTGAGTATCTCGTCTTACGAAAACTTCACAACCCCAAACCTTGATATGTGCCAGTGAAGGAGCTTTCCCTATCCACATCTCGTGAGGTGTTTTGGCAACCTTCTTTGTACGGACTCGGTAAAGGATATGGGTGGCAGTCTCTAAGGCATACCTCCTGAATGAGATAGGTAATGAAGCACGACTCATCATAGAACGAACATGTCTAACAGGGTTCGATTATGCCTTTCTACCACACCATTCAATTGCGGTGTCCTAGGTGGCATCTATTGCGAAACTATTCTGCATTCCTTGAGATAGTCGTGGAATTCAAGACTTAGGTACTCTCCTCCTCGATCGGATCGAAGCATATTTATTTTCCTGCCCAATTGATTCTCCACTTCATGCTTGAATTCTTTGAACTTTTCAAATGTTTCTAACTTGTTCTTGATTACGTAAATATACCCATATCTACTATAATCATTGGTGAAAGTCACATAGAAGCGGTTTCGATCCTTTGTGGTTGATCTAAAGGGTCCACATACATCGGTATGTATGAGATCCAATAAACCCTCACCCCTCTCACAAGTGCCAGTGAAGGGTGACTTGGTCATCTTTCCAAGTAAACAAGATTCATACGTGTCATTTTCCCTAAGGTTAAATAACTCCAACACTCCATCCTTTTGGAGTTGGGCTATGGGCTTCTTGTTGACATGTCCAAGACAACAATGCCACAAAGATGCTTTATCCATACTATTGGAAGAATCCATACACAACACATCATTTCCTAGGTTATCTACAACCATAACAGTTACTCTTTGGACGTTCCCACTTCATTACAGCCTCGATCTTTGCGGGGTCAACCATTATCCCTTCCTGGTTAACCACGTGACCCAAGAACTGGACCTCTCGTATCCAAAAGTCGCATTTGGAGAGCTTAGCGTAAAGCTTCTCATTCTTCAATACTTCCAACACTTCTCGTAGATGCTTGTCATGCTCCTCCTGGATTTTCGAGTAGATGAGAATGTCGTCGATGAACACTATCACGGATTTATCGAGGAATGGTCTACAAACCCTATTCATCAAATCCATGAATGCTGCTGGAGCATTGGTTAGTCCAAACGACATAACCAAGAACTCGTAGTGTCCATATCTTGTTTTGAATACAGTCTTCTCGATATCCTGATCTCTCACTTGTAGTTGATGATATCCCGACCTAAGATCGATCTTTGATAAGTAGCTCGAACCTTGCAGCTGATCGAATAGGTCGTCAATCCTCGGCAATGGATACTTGTTCTTCACCGTTGCCTTGTTTAGCTCTTAGTAGTCTATACGAATTCTCATGCTTCCTTCATTCTTCTTCACGAATAACATCAGAGCTCCCCAGGGTGATGAACTAGGTCGAATGAAACCGTTGTCCAACAGCTCCTGAAGTTGCATCATAAGCTCCTTCATCTCCATTGGTGCTAATCGGTAAGGTGATTTTGCTATCAGTGTTGTACCTGGTAACAAATCTATCCGAAACACCACTTGCCTATCAGGTGGTAATCCGGGAAGATCTTCGGGAAAGACTTTTGGATAATCACATACAACCGGTATATTCTGCACCTCTTTCTTTTCTTTCTTAGCATCGATTATGAATGCCAAGTATGATGCACATCCTTTGGACAAACATTTCCTAGCTTTCATCAGGGAGATGATTCCAGAATTTACTCTACGTTTGTCCCCGTACACCATAAATGATTCCTTTCCGGGTGGGTTTACCCTTACTATCTTCTTTCGTCATTGAATCTCAGCATCGTTGGCGCTAAGCCAATCCATATCCAAAACGATGTCGAAACCATTTAACTCTATGGGTAATAGCTCCTCATGGAATTCGTTTCCATTTAGGTCGATGGCTACATTCTTAATGCAATTACTAACAAGTACGAATTTGCCACTGACAACTTCTACAATCAGGGCATTATCAAGTTTTTCTACATGCAATGCTAATTTCCCACCAAATTTATGCGACACAAAAGAGTAGTTGGCTCTGGAATCAAATAGTATATTTGTAGGAAAACCATTTACAAGAAAGGTACATGAAGCGACATCTATTGCCTCCTTTACAGCCTCGAGCGTCATTTGGAAGGCTCTCGCCTTCGGCTTCGGTGGTATGTTGGGCCTTCCCGCATCTTTCTTCTTTGGGCAATCCTTAGCAATATGCCCTTCTTCACGGCACTCTTAGCACACCCTCTTGTTGGTGGTGCACTCATTGGCATAGTGCCCCATTTTCCCACACTTGTAGCAGGTTACTTCCTCGCCACATTTTCCTGAGTGCTTCTTCTTGCACTTCTTGCACCATTTAAATTCATTTCCTCCCCCGAACTTCTTTGAACCGAACTTGCTCTTCTTTTTGTCGGGTTTAGCAGACCCTTCAAATTTCCTTTTCTCGCCAACCTCGACTTTGCTGGCAGCTCTTCCCTTAATCATATCTTCCATATACTTGGCAACCCAGATAGTTGCCTCTAAAGTAGGTGCCTGACGCACTGGCACCGCGTACTCCCATGAAATTCCCTTTACGTACTTATCAATTTTCATCATCTCATCCGGACTAAGACGCAAGGAAAACTCCATCTTTTCTGAGAAGTTGTTCGTGTATTCATCGATTGACATGCTTCCCTTCTTCAGGGTTAGAAACTGGTTGTCTAACTCGAGCAGGTTTTGAACTGAGCAGTACTTTCGTTTGAATTGCACCAGAAATTCTGCCCATGTCAGTTGCAGGGGCTTGTTGGGGCTTAAAGTCTTCCCCAAGGTATTCAACCAACGTACAGCGCCTCCTTGAAACTGATGCACTACAAACGTGGTATGTAGCTTTCCTCTGCAACCGCACGTCATGAAAGCTAACTCCATCTCCGAGATCCAATCCATGACCCCTATTGGATCTTCCTTTCCCGTGAAAGTCAATGGCTTGCAAGTCAGAAAATCCTTGTACTTGCATCCATTCCTCTCGACTTCGTCACCTTGGTTGTTTTGTTGAACTATTGCTGGGTTGGCTTGACCAACAGTCCCACTGTAGTTTCCCTCCTCAGTCTGCCCTTCGTTCAACTTGGGCTGTTCGATCTGAATAGTTGCTTCCTCTCGATTTTGTTGGAGCAAAAGTCTGGTTTCCTCCATTTGACGATCCAACATCGCCTGGATCATCTCTTGCACTCCGATAATCGTTATTGGCTCAGCAGCGGCTTCCACAACCGGTATTTGCTCAATCACTGGGGGTTGGTTTCTGTTCCCATTTGCATTCACGTTTCCGTTACCGGTCCTTGCCATCTTGATATATACACTGAATAAGGTGAATTTAGATCTTTATTTAGGACTGATGTTCAAATCATCCTTATCTCTCCGAAACGTTTACATGCTAGTTATAATATCGTAGTCGTACGTTTAGAATCCTAAACACATAAGGTTTCTAGATCCGGTCGGCAACAAACCATAGATCTGAACAATTAACAACATATCAGACATAAAGCATTTAGCACATAAAAGCATTTTAGGCATAATTCCTAAAATAAGCTAGTGCTCACACCTCACAATCATCGCTTAGCATTCTAAGTTTAAATCTAAAAATCCTAAAAATTCCTAATTCGCTTAAACTAATTCTCTGATACCAACTGTGACATCCCCAAAATCATGGCTAGAAAAGACCAGTTTTGTTTATACTTTATTTCAAAATCAGAGTAACCTTTTAATAAAAGAGTTGCGGAATTCGTTCCAAAACAAAATATGATAAAGATTTATCAAAAGCATTTCCATAGAAATGTATTTCATTAAAAAGTCTCGGGATGTCATGTTCGATACAGTACATAAGTATAAACAATACAACATGGGCCTTACTACATTATTCCGTATTTACAGGCCTAAAATCCATTAATCTCTCATCCCAAGACATCACATCTATGCTCATGCGCCACTACCTGTAATACAAGAAACTGAGTGGGTCATGCTTGGGAGCCTGGTGAGCACATAGGGTTTTCAACCCATAATAAATAAGTTTATTAACTTTACCAAACCAAACAAACCCGATTACACGTTCCCGTTATCCACACTTTACGTCCCTAAGACATCTAACATAAGGGACCTAGTCTAAGGACTATCATCGGGATGGACACTACTGCTAAGGGGATTCCTCAGCAATAAATGTCCTTAAGCCAACCATGTGGGGGATGGAGTACATCTGGTGAGCACACAGTTCAAATAAACACCTACAGGTTGCGAGCCTGCTAGTGTTCCACTAGACTGTCTAGAATAGTTTGTGGTCTTCATCTATACTCCGCTAGATAACTGGATCATCAATAACATCTATAACAAGGCCTCTTATTATTTTATTTTGTCACACATCAACTATTACATCTACCCATGTTTTACCCAACACATTTTGTAGATATAAAATACATATACAATTTAAATCATTGAAAACATGTATAAAACGTTCATCCAACATAGATAGCAAGTATTCAGATAATATGCACACATAGCAGGTAATTTATATAAAATACTTCATATCTATGTGTAAGCTGAAAGTAACTATGCATTCACCTGAAAGGTGGTGACTCAGCACTCGGACAACGCTTCGATACACTCAAAACAATTTTCCTTCGATAAAACCTAGTATCAATACCACTAGGGTTTAGTCTAACGTCAACCGTTACTAATTAATAGTCTAGCTAACAACACTCTATATAACTCATAATAATAGCCCAAATAATTATTTTAAGTTCCTAATAATGTTACTATATTAAAACATAAGCTATACTAAAGATAGGTTAGGTGTAGCTCACTTACAGCGGGTTTTTCTCAAAACTGGGCTTCACTGGAGCAGCGTTTCCAAGCTGAAAGACTCTTTTCTCGGGACTATGGGAGCCTCGGGGATTCCTTCAAGTGCTAGGGGGTTCACCTAGGCTTTAGGGGGGGGGGGGTTGGGAGGCTAGAGAGAGAAACTATAGAGAGAAAGTGGGTTTGGGAGGTGTGAAGAGAAGTGAATGCCCGACACCTCTATTTATAGTGAAAATATCTAATGGACTCTCCGATTAGGGGGACCTACTCGCCGATTTGGTGCATGTGGTGGCCTTCTGGTGGCGCCACGTGTCCAATTCTGGTGGTGCCACGTCACCCCCTATCGCGTATCAGCCTTCAAACTTACAAAAATCATAATGCTCGCATACGAGCTCCGTTTTCAACGTTCTTTTTTTTCAAAGCGTAGGTAAAATCAAGATCTACAACTTTCATTTAGACTCTGTCGGCTAATTCTCGACCGATCTCAAATTTAACAGTAGGAGACGTTTAGGCTGTTAAATGACCGCGAAGAATTCGTAACTCCTTCATACGGACTCTGTTTTCGTCTGTCTTTTTACCGTTAAGTTCCTATTAATGAGATCTTCAACTCTTATTTAGGTCGCATAAGCCAAAAACCACCCGAACTAAAATTCGAGTTTCGGGCTGTGCACTGCTAAGCCGAACCTTAGAAAAATCATAACTTCTTCATACGAAGTCAGATTTGGGCGTTCTTTTTATGGATTTTCTCGGTTTAACATATTATACGACTTTCATTTAGATCACTAAGGCTAAAAGTTCCTCCATCGTAAATTCACTATTTACATCTCCCGGTGTCGTGCTGGTTTTGCCGTAAAACTTCGGAGAGCCATAACTTCTTCGTTATAACTCGGATTTTGGCGTTCTTTATATCCCCAGAATCCTTGTTTCGACCACTATGACTTTATGTAGAGATATCAGACTTATTTCACACTTTAATTTTGATGCTTATTTTTATTCTTTATTAAATATATATTTATAATAAAGTAATAAGCACACAAATACACATAGTTCACATAGAATTAAAATATTTCATCTTTATTACATCAAAAAGAGTTACAATAGTTGACCTAGACTATTACATCATCTAAAAATGCTTAGCCTCGAAACTCGGGCGTTACATATAGAGTTATAGCCTCGAGTGGAAAATGTTTTGTATGTGGTATTTTGGGGAACTCACTAAGCTTTATGCATACTATTTTATGTGTTATGTGTTTTAGGTAGTTCCGAGGATCGCGGCAAGGAACTGACATGATTGTACACACTGGCGGGAGATTGTTTTTATGATTCTGGGATTGTGTTTTATTGGATGACATTTGAGACATATGTGATTTTGAGAATTATGAAATGAGTTTTATTATGTTTGTAAATGAAAAAATTTGTTTGGAAATTTACATTGTTACACCCCGTCGCCACTCGTCACCATGTGAGGTGGTTATGGGTGAGTATATGGGTGTATGCTCTAGTGTTTTCCCTGTTTTTGGTATTTTGAAGGTTGTATACATTTTTATGTGGCCGGAAAACCCACCACCACCACCGTGAGGTGGTGCCCACCGTTGTGAGCCGCCACTGACCACCACTACCTGAGGTGGTAGTGGGTGGCGCTTGGCATAGTGGACCTTAATCGGCCCAAATGCTTGATCTGGGCTAGTTTGATGGTTATTGGGCTAGAAACCCTAATTAGTGTTTAGAAAACCCTAATTTTGGGATTGCTAGTTTGGATTATACCAGGATCCGCAGTTGGACTATTAAGTTGATATTTTGAATTATGTCCGAGTTCACTGTGTGAATGGCCTAGTGGAGTGATGGACTTAATGGGTTAAGTGAGAAACATTTAACCCTAATCATCATTTTATGTGAATAACCTAATTTTTATTGGGCCTTGAGTTGGGCCTTTCTTTTGGGTTTTGGTGATTGGGCTATTAATGGGCCGTCCAAGAAAAATCTGGAAAATTGGACCATAGTGGGGCCATTAGTGGACCTTTGGGGACCCATTTGGTTTAGGCCTTAGTGGGCCCAATGGGCTTGAGTTATTTATGGGCCGGATTGGTGGATCATATTTAGACCTATTATGTGGAGGTTTGGTATTAGATCCTAATGGGGTTAATTGTGGGTTTGGCTCAGTGTTAGAAGCCATAGTACAACAGCAGCATTTACAGGATCTATCCGCCATCCGAGGTGAGTCTTTTCACTATACTTACTTGCGTGGTAATTTATGTGTGACTGGAGGGTATTATTCGTGTTATTGACCAGAGGGTCTTATTGGTGTTACTAGCCGGAGGGTCTTAGTGTATTGTTGACCGGAGGGTCTTAGTACATTATTGACCGGAGGGTCTTGTTTATGTATATTGTGAGATGTGTTACCGTGCATACTATCTTTGTGACTTATGATGTTATATTATTCTGTGTATATGTTGATCCTATGTGTTTATATTGGATACTCTGATATTCTGCTTTATGATATGTGAATTATACTGTGTATTATTCTGAGCTTGTTGAGTTAGGACTAGAGGGTCCACCCGAGTTCTGGGACCGGAGGGTCCTACTGAGACACATTGACCGGAGGGTCTTATCTGAGTACAGCCATGAGAGGCTAATGAGATATGTGTGGTATTTTGGGGAACTCACTAAGCTTAGTACTTACCGTGTTATGTGTTATGTGTATCAGGTACCTCTCAGGATCACGGGAAGGCACCGACTTGATTGTACACATCGATATGAGATTTTGTGGATGATTCTGCGATAGTGACATTTTTATGTGGATTGTGTTAAACACTCGAGAAAATTATTTTTTTGAGAAATATTATTAGTTTTTGCGTGGTAACAAGCGCATTACACACATATGATTTCCGCATTATGAGATTCTTGGGATTGTACTATGACATTTTTACTGTTTTATGATATGGTTTTGAGACATGTGAACTATGGTTTTTATGAAATGAATTAATTGGACGATGTTTTATTATAAATTGTTTTAAAACGCCATATCAAAAATGAATTTTTTGGTCTTGAATTTTGGGATGTTATAGTTCCAGGTGGGAGATATGCTTCTCCTGAAGGTGTCACCTTTGAAAGGTGTCATCCGGTTTAAGAAACGGAGCAAGCTGGGCCCCATGTATATTGGTCCTTTCAAGGTTTTGGCTCGGGTGGGTCGGGTTGCTTATCGCTTGGATCTTCCAGATGAGCTCAGTCAGATTCATAGCACGTTCCATGTATCTCAGTTGCAAAATTGCTTAGTGCATGATTCCATAGTGGTACCATTGGAGGATATTCAGGTGGATGACCACCTGAATTATATTGAGAGACCGGTGGCAATTTTGGATCAGAAGACGAAAACCTTGATGAAGAAGGTTGTCGAGTTGGTGAAGGTGCAATGGCAGCAATGCAAGGGTTCTAAGTGGACTTGGGAGCCCAAGGATGAAATGAGGGAGAACTATAAGAAGTTGTTCGGGGCAGCGGACTTCGAGTACAAAGTCTGATTCAAAAGTGGGGGAGATTTGTAAAACTTGGATCTTGGTATGTTTCATTATTTCCCTTTATTATTTAAGAGTTTCACTTTTGGTCCTTAGCCAATACATGGGGCATACCACATGGTATGCTTAGCATACTGATGCGAGGCTTGATCGAGACTCCAGGCTCGTACGTGGGGCATACACTTATGTAAGTGGGGCGTACGTGCGACTTAGTAAAACCCTAATTTAGGGTGTTGGATCCTATATAAGCATCTTAAGTCATTAGGGCTAGCCACTTTACCTGTCTCTAAGCCTCTAGAAATCGACCCTTAGAAAGCGACCCTTAGTCTCTTTTGTGGTGTTTTTGTCACAACTAGAAATTTTGTGCCTTGTAACTACAACAATGTAGTGAAATTATGAATCAAACTCTTAAAAGCATGCATGATACATACTCTATAACATCAAGTTTTCCATCAAACACTTCATACAAGCATTACAAAATACTCAACAAGCAATTGGGAACCCTAGAAGTTCTTGTTTAGGTCCATTTTGGTCTAGGACTTCCTTATTGGGCCCGATGGACCAATAAACTTCCAATTTGACCATCTTGGACTTAGAACTCTTAAATAGGCTCTAATTGGACCCACTTTCATTTATTTCAACATTTTGGGCCATAATGGGCCTAGAATGAAATGAATTAAATATTATGAACTATTATGGACAATAATTAACCTAATCTAGCTTAATAAAGCATAAAAAAAAAATCACACTTATATTTTATAAGGGCTAAAAATCACCCAACCTAACTATAACATGGGCTTAAGGACAAAAAGCCCAAAAATCCCCTCTCTCCCCTCTCCATTCTCGGCCCAAGCCCACAAAGAAGGAGGGTTGACTTTGTTGGGTGACACCTCACTTTTGTACATAGGATTTCCATGCAACTATCTTGTCAAACCTCTCTCTCTCCCCTCTCTTCTTGTTCTCGGCCGATTTCAAGCACACACACACACACATTTCACTCAATTTTTCTCTCAAGAAACTCTCTCATTTCTCCTCTAAAATTTCGAGACCTAAGGAGCTTTCAAGAAGATATCTCCACAAATGCTTCACCTAAGGTAAGATCAAGTTTGGATCTATGATTTAGGTACTTTGTTTTATCAAAATCTCCTCCTAATCCATGTAAAAATCTTGATCACTCTCCTAGAAACTCTTTAAGTTCAAGATCTTCCAAGGAGAGGTACTAAGGCCAAATTTCTTCTCACTTTCTTCCAAAAGCCGAAACCACACCCAAAGGTGAGCTTCATACCCCCTATTTTTCAGTTTTTTATAAGTTTTGTGGGGGAAGAATACAAGCAAATGTGTAGATCTATGAGTATATGTATGCTTTATGTGATTTCTATGCTTATATATATGTTCTTATGTGATTGTGATGTTGGATCTAGTCAAAAAGAGCTTAGAAATCGAGATCTACAATGTGTTGAATGAAATAAGTATAACTTATGTTATTTTACACAAATCATTTCTAGAAAAGTAACCAAGTTGGTTAATATGAACCTCTTTGGGCTTAAAACCCATTTTTGGTCTCAAAATGCTAAAAATATAAAACTAAAGGGCCCGAAATGACAAAATACAAATTCTGAGGGTTGAGATGAGTCAAAACAGTTTCAAAAATGGATTTTCTGAAAATTTACTCTTTTGAAGGATTAAAATGTGAATTTTTAAACCTAATGGGCCAAAAATGAACTTTTCGGCCCAATAAAGCCCAAATTGCGAGATTTTTAATTTAGAGGGGCTGAAACTGCCCTTTTCTATAAAACAGGGGACTACTAGTGTACCAAGTCCATTTCAAAGGTTAAAATTACTTTTCAAATTTAAAAAGGACCAAAATTGCAAATATTTTCCATTTTGGGTCAAAAGTGTAAAAATTGCGAAAATAGAGGTTTCAGCCGAGAAAACTTCATTTTTAGGGACTAAAACTGTTTTCCAAACAAATTTGAGCTGAAAAATACCTTTTCAACAAGTTTTGATACTAAAGTGTCAAGAAAAATGGTCTAAGGACTAAAATGGAAATTCTTTTATACAAAGGGTCAAAAGTGTAAACTGTCCATAAGAAAGGGGCTGTAAAAAGTAAAATTCTAATGTGTTAAACAATAAATCCGTTATGCTAAAATACTAGTACCACGACTACCGACGAAACATAATACACCTTTAACACTAAAAATCGTTACCAAACGAATTGATTCGGTCTCGAATCAATAACGAATCAGAAATCTATACACGACGATACTACAATACACACGCTGAAATTACGGGAAGTCAATACACACGTGGGAATTCACCAGATGTCGATACACCATCTTTGGGCCCGAAAGTTTCAAATCGTGCTTGTTGGGCCTAGCTAGCCCAATGACATGATCTTTAGGCCCGAAGGAAACTCGCTTACATGTTGTTGGGTCTTTTATGACCTAATTCCGTGTAAAAGGACTTTCAATGGCTTTTGTGCTGTTGGGCCCCAAGGGTCCTTTGGTACTGCCAATAAAGTCAAGAATTCACCAATTCGGGCCGGGCCAAGGGCCCTTCGCATTCACGGTAGCCTTGAACGACTTATGGAATTATCGAGGGCTTCGTGCTCTTTTTTCTCCTCGGTTGTGGGGCTATGAGAAGTTAGGGTGATTGGATTAAGTGAATAGTACAGACGACGCCTAAGGGATCGTTTGTATAGTTGTAAACTAGTCGTTTTCATTAATGCGTGTTTACAACAATTCACAACCCATAATTAATCCAACGTCACCTAGAATTATTGAATACACACGTCACAACGGTATAACAAAATAGAAAACGCATAATTCAAAGTATTAGGAAAACATCGGTTTTTCCTAGGGTTTTTTTTTCAGGTCATACACCGACAAGATGCATACCAAGTCTAACAATGTTTTTTTTTTTTTTTGAAACAAACAAGCATACTTACGGATCTTCACACTTTTTTTTATTACGATACTCTTTTAAGAAAATATCGGATTTTCTGGTGGTTTTCAAAACAATACAAAACATTATATTTCAAACATTACTTATGAACTCACCAACATTTCATATGTTGACGTTTTTCAAAATACTTGTATTATTAGGTAACAGGTAAATCGAAGGGAAAGATGTACTCAGTGATGTCTTGTTGTTTGTTTATCCAGTATCGAACAATTTACTTTTTGGGAATGTAATGTTATGAAATAATGTACTAAATGTAAACACTACCAGTTGTACTATTTCAATGCATGGTGATGAATGATGTTATGTTTCATGTATATTCACTGTGATGGTATTCAATTGAGTCACAACAGCCCTCGGACGTTTCCGCCGTCTGGTTCGGGGGTGTGACAGTTTTTGATTCCTTAAGAAGAATTCAGTGGTTGTTTTGCTCTTTATGAAGGATGTAAAGAAGATTGATGGTGCTTTGCTTGGTGAGAAGGTTATAGATCCAAAATCATCACCCTTGGTGCAAGCTTATTGAGGTATCAAATTCAAACCTTATCTTCTCCATGTTTAGATCTTTTCATATCTTAGTTTTTATGATTTTGGTCCCTTTTTGGGTTGGTTTGAGGAGTTGGGACGTTTAAGGACTTATTCTATTAGATCTGAGTTTGTTATGGACTCTTTAAGCATAAAGGTGCTAGCTAGGGATGAGCAACGGAACCGACCCGACTAGAATTAGCCTGAACCGACCTGGTTCGGGAACCGATGTTGGTCGAAATTTAGAACCGAAACGGACCGCCGGTTCAACCGATTCTGGTTTTTACCGGGTCTTCAATGTTGGAATCGATCCTCGAGAAATAGCAACATATTTTGAGAAATATTTAGGTTATGGTTTTGGTTTTTTTCTGGTTCTTATCGAGTCTTGAAACCTTGTTAATTTAACAAACTAAATCACTACATGAAATTTTTGTCGCTATTTGCATATTAAACCTTAGGAGCCATAATACAAAAAAATTAAGTTGTCTTTTTACCTCAAAACTATATAAAAAAACAATTATTGATAAAATTGAAAGCAAAGATGAAAATAGTTGTGTATACAACATGAAAAACTAAGTTTTTTGGTCCCTCACAGTTAAGATGATTAATTAGGAAATGGATTACTAATCGAAATCAATGGTTTTCATCCGTTGCAAAGCAATATTTACTGTTTGAGTTTATTTTCTTTAAACAACTTAATAGTATATATAATCGGACTAATGTCATAAAACCCTCAAGTTTTCATGGTTTTTTCGTTTTTGCTCAAAGTTAAATTTTATATCCGTTTTTACCCTAACATTTTCCAAAAAATATTCGGTTTTACCCTTTTACCGGTGTTAACAGATTACCATTATCTTAACATCGCAAAAAAACCTCAAGTTTACAGTTTTTTTTTTTTTTTTTTAATTTTTTTTAATTTTTATCTTTTTACCTTTAAGTTTATAATTTTTTTTACACTTTTATTCTTTTTTTTTTTTCATATTATATATATTCAAACAGCAAAATCATATTTATATACGAAAAAATTTTAATTGAATATTGTATTTACATTTTTTTTAATGTTATTTCTTTTTATATATATATATATATATATATATATATATATATATATATATATATATATATATATATATATATGTGTGTGTGTGTGTGTGTGTGTGTATGTATGTGTGTATGGGTTTTTTTCTTCGATAAACCATTTGAGATGTAAAAAAACAAATTAATATGTTTTTAGAACTACAAATACGTATTTTTATGTATTTAAAAATATACATATCAATCAAAAAAACTTGTTTGTTCATAAATATATATATATATATATATATATATATATATATATATATATATATATATATATATATATATATATATATATATAACTGTAAATATGTATTTTGATATATGTTTTTTTTAAGCATAAATATATTTTTAGAAGTATAGATATGTATTAATATATAAAAATGTAAAAATATTATTTATCTTTTTAAATGTTATAACTATGCAAACACACACACACAAACAAACAATATATATATATATATATATATATATATATATATATATATATATATATATATATATATATATATAACATTGAGAAAAATATAAATACAATACTTAATGAAATATTTTTTCGTATGTAAATCCGATTTTTTTGCATTAATATGTATATTATGAAAAAAAATATACTTAGGGTAAAAGTGTAAAAAAAAATATTATAAACTTAAGGGTAAAGACGCAAAAAAATAGTAAACTTAAGGTTTTTTTTTTTTTTTTGAATTTAATATAATGGTAATCTAGAAAACCTGCTATCACCTGTAAAAGGGTAAAACTGAATATTTTTTTGAAAATGTTTGGATAAAAACGGACATAAATTTCAACTTTGGCAATACCGACAAAAACCTAAAAACTTGATGATTTTTATGACATTAACCCCATATAATCTTACTTGATCTTCATGAGCATCCATATTTAGAATTATTAAAGATGATTATTGAGAAATTGATGGTTGTAGATTATTTTTTCCATCTTTTGATATTGCTTATTGATAGTTGAGATTTGAGAAGATGATCAATGATAGTGGATTGGTGGATAATAGATGATGATTTAAGATGAAGACTAGATGAGGATGGAATCAAGATGTGGACTTGTCGACTTGAGATGACGATGAATTGATGATCAAACATTCAAGTTGTTGTTAAGGTTCACTTAATGATCAAACATTCAAGTTAGTTGCCGCATCAACATACCAAATGGTTTCGTAATATGCTGCATCGTTTTCTTGAGGCCTCCAAGAAACATTAGAAGTCTAACGGACGTGGGTTATTTTTGGTCTTGTTCAGTTCTAGCTTTTGGGCCAGTCCCAACGATCGGTTCTCAGTTACAAAAATAGACAATAATAGAGTATCCATCCCTTCCCGACCGATTCCATCGGGTTTCGGTTCCGGTACCATTTCCAGCCGGTTCCCTCGTCCATATGCTCCTCCTTATTCCTTAAACTCGTCTTCATGAAGCCAAATACTCACATGATACTATATACACGATAGAGATATGTCACTATACGCCTATTTTACATAACATCGGATCATATATTTTCTCTCCTTATTCTTTCCATTTTTCATTTGTCTTTTTAGGTGGGATCAGATCACTTTCGATCATACGATTTTATCTTTGATTTTATGATCTCACCAAAAAACGGTTATATAAGATCGTGATTGATATCAAATTCCCGATTTTGATAACTTTGGTTGGATCTATACTAGTTGCACATTTTTTTGTAGTAAATGCACAGTAACATCCAAAAAAATCAAAAATTTTAAATTGTGAGACGAAATCGAATAGTAGCCCGAGACGCCAAACAGATCCGCCCACGATTTAACCATCAACAACATAATAGTCTATATGCATTATATATATGGATAGTCTATTGTTAAAACATAAGAAAACTTGTTTACATTAATTAACTTTAATTAATTCACTATCTATATTAAAATAAAAAACTAGGTTAATAATAATATTACAGAGGTCATTTATTAGTTGTGTTAAAATCAAACTTTTTAGTTTTTTTCTATTATTATTTTTGTCACCGGTTATCAACAAGTTTCTAGATTATCAATAAATAAAATTAAAAAGCCATTATATTTTAAATTCTTTTATGTTTTTTAACTAAGTTTGCTTTTATTTTTTCGTAGTATATGTATTTATCATGATTCAAAAAAGCTCGCATAGTTTCGTCATGACGCGCCATAGCTCTAAGGCTTTTGTTTGTAGTCAAGTTTTAATAAAATGTCACTTAAAGTCCTATATTTATGTATAAAAAAAATTAGTACTAGTAAAAAGTAGTTCTTTTGTCATTTGTCACCCTATTAAGCATCTTTGTTAATGTCATACTACTTGTCAACCTATTATTTCTTCTTTTCAAATTTCAAAATTAAAATTTTTATTTTAATTACATTAAATTAATAACATTAGACTAAAAAATAAAATAAAATTAATATAGATAATAAGGCGATATAATTTCACATATTTATTTGAATTGATGATTATAAAATTATATATAACTAAAAAATATCTATTAACTAATAATTTATTTAAAATAATTACTTAATAATTTTGAGTTTTTACTATGTAAGTTTAATTAATTTTGTAAGTACGGTTCCCATGATTTATAATATATATATATATATATATATATATATATATATATAGAGAGAGAGAGAGAGAGAGAGAGAGAATTATTAATTATATACAACATAACCATATTAAGTCATGTCTTACAAACGATATGACTCATCACGAATTTAAAAAGTTTGAGACTTGGCAATGAGACTAAATAACGTTTAATGTTATTTACAATATATATATATATATATATATATATATATATATATATATATATATATATATATATATATATATATATATATATATATATATATACTCTAAAAATATATTTAACTAAACATCTTATTAATGTATATTTTAAAATACTATTTTTTATATACGGTCTTTTTCTATTTATAAGGTTTAAACATATAAATACATATTTATATTTTTTTAGAGTATTGAAAATTTAACATTCTTAAAAAAATTATTTTTTTAGAAGTATAAATATATTTTTACTTATTTTTTTATTTTTAGAAATGTAAATATATTTTTAGAAGTGTATATATATATATATATATATATATATATATATATATATATATATATATATATATATATATATATATATATATATATATATATATATATATATATATATATATATATATATATATATAACTTTACACCTTTAAATTATAAATATGTAATTATATGATTTGTAGAAGTAGAAATTCATTTTATAGAATATGGATAAGTGTCTTTATGCCTTTAGAAATATAAATACACTTTTTAGAAATACAAATATATATTTTAGGTTTTTTCGAAGTTAAAGTATATGTTCTACATCTAAGAACGTTTTTTATTTTTACAAACAAAAAATATACATAATTTTAATTCTAAAAATAAAAAAATATGTATTTGCATTTCTAAAAGCATATTTATACTTTTAAAGAAAGAAGAATATATAATTATATTTCTAACAATGTTAAAAATACGTAAAAATGTATTTATATTTCTAAAAACGTCAAATTATAATTTTACGAATGTTAGTTTTTAACCATTTTATAAGAACGTAAATGCGTATTTTTATGCTTTTTATTAAGTAAAGAGATATTTTTTACATCTTGAAAAGTATAAATGTGTGTATTAATATTTAAGCAGGAACATAAATGTATACAAAGATATAATTCTTTTTATAAAAAACGTACATACAATGTTTAGTTAGAAAAAGAATTATTATGTGAATACATAAAAATTAGTATTTCTTCTTGAATATATATATATATATATATATATATATATATATATATATATATATATATATATATATATATATATATATATATATATATATCCTTCTTAATAAATGAAGGTTTTTTTGACACTTGTCAATCTCTCATGAGTTTTGACACTTGTCATTTTGTGGTAATTTTGAAATAAATATTATCCACTTGTATATTTTTTATTTGTTTTAATTTTTAATTAAAGTCATATATTTATATATGTAAGTATTAAATATCATATATATGATATTAAATTGTAATAAATACGTTTCTTTATTTCTTTTTTTAAAGTTGTACACTAAAAAATATTTCCTTTTTATATTAATAATTTTTTAAATCAACCCGTATAATATACGGGTCTTACACCTACTGTGTGTGTGTATATATATATATATATATATATATATATATATATATATATATATATATATATATATATATATATATATAAAACAATTACAAAGAAACAGGACTGATCCTGAAAAATGAAATATTCTTAAAGGCCCAGGACGAACAAGAAAAAATGGGTCTTATCTTTATTATAATTTTATATTTCTAAATAAAAATATATAATGAAAAAAAATTGGGTCATGTACAGCTGCCCACTTTACCCCCTCTAAGCCCCATGGAAAGAAACTTATGGATTGTTTTGCGGATTTTATTTTTTAGTAACCATGAAACCTATGATAATAAGTGACAATTATAATAGTTAGTTGGAAAAAAAAAACTAAAAAGATTCTGGTTTTAACGCAACTAAAAATAATTATATAACAAAAACCATATTTACATGTACAAACTTCGAGCATCTTTAATCAGATACCTAATTGAAACGACTTTTAATGATTATTACATGTAATTTTGACTTTTGACATTATTTTCATTTTGATGAAAAAAATTTGGCGTTGCTTTTGTTGATCTCTTTGAGAGTATGCGTCTTCACAATTTGAATTTCATATATATATCGTAGAAACATGAATTTAAAAATACAGTGAAACCAACAATAAGGTTACAAAATTTTCTAATTCCTATGGTTAGTTATGCATTTGACTATTGATTCGTGACGAAAATATATAATAATGATACATAATAGAAAACTTGATCAAACAAAACGGCTACAGGGTCTATCGCTTTTTTTTTTTTTTTTTTTGCATCCCTTTGTTATGATTGCGGGTTTTGCTTTTTAACACTAGTTGAATGGTGGGCGCGGGCGCTATTGACCAAAGTCATGCTAGCCATGTGCATCTAATCGAAAGCCAAATTGACTCGTGCATTATAATACAAACCGAAAACGATGTCCACTTCCCTATGAAATGAAATATATAGTAATTAGTAAGTGAATGCCGTACTTCGTATAGAGTATAGACGTTATATTTTATAGTTAAAGTATTTATAGCTGTTATATTGGATTAATAGCGTGAAAGCCCAATACTTTTAGCCTAAAAATGGCCAAATCTAAATCTTTTGTAATCAGGCGTCAAAGAGAGGAGCGAGGAGCTGCTAGCCAAGTGCAAACACGCCATCGTCATCAACCATCTGATCATGATCTGAATATCTGGTTTCTTTCAATTCTAAAAACTCTAATTCGATTTAAAACAAAGTAAGTTTATTTCTGATTCTCTAGTTCTTATTTTCTCTTTCTGATTTCTGAAATTTCACTTATTTTTTAATGACTAATCTTAATATCTTGATTGCTTTCTTTTTTATTGTTTGTAGGGATGAAATAGTGGCTCTGACCTACGAGTGCATTACTTATTCTTGATGAATTTCAGTGAACATTACACTGTCTTAGTCTTACCACCTTGAAGATAATGAATAAGTTCTTTTTGAATGTTCAGAGATCTGTGAATAAGTTTTTTTAAAAAATAGGCTCTATTATTTCAATTGAACAATAAAATAGAATGAAGAAGCTGATAATGGAGAGACGAGTGTAAAAAATGACTACTCTACTCAAAACAAGTTAATAGAGTATATTGTTTAAACCCAACAATTAGAAAAATAAAATTTCTTTAGTTCTTATTCTCTATTTATGTATTTTGTTTCATAGCATGTATTGGCCTTTTTATTTTTTGTTTCCTGAAGTAGCTCTTATTTGCTAAAAAAACTTATTATCAACGGCCTCATTTTTTTAGTTATGCCCCTTGCCTCAAATCATCTTAGACCAATCCTGCTTGGAGGTACATAAATGAACTTTTTTCTAACTGCAAAGTGAAAAAAATATGAAGCATCTGAGTTTAAGTCTCTTTTATTTTCTTGGATTAAGAATAGATTATAAAATAGGAAAAATGAGTAATTTAACCCTTATACACTACATTTTTGACAAAAATGATTTTTTTTTGTGGTAAACTAACAATATTCTCCGGAATTCCGGCATACGATTCTTGGTCATGGTGGTGGAATACATTTGACTTAATATTATTATTATTAATAAAATGTACATGATTTCGGAATACATTCGTAATACATGGTTCCAGAGAATAATGTATAATTTTTGCTTTCATAAAATGTGTAACTTTTGGTTTTATAAAATATAAAATTCAATGAAAATGAACAGACAACTAATATATACATAAAATAAATAAAAGATTTGTAGGTCATATTACAAATACGATATTCAAATTATCTTTTTCATTGTACCCCAAAAATTTTCCGCTTATTGTTTTTTATAACCCATAGTGTAACACCTGATTCAAGGTACTTTTCATTTTGACCTTTAGTGTGTAAATAGTTCGCAAATTTGGTCCCTAAGGGGCATTGTTCCCATTTTTGGAAAATTAGGAGTACGATAGGCATACGCAATCAAGGGATAAACCCTAATTTTAGGGTTTGGATCCTATTTAAGCAACATTATGACCCATGATTCTCTCATTTCCCAGCCTCCATTACCCTTTGAGCCTCATTTTGAAACCATGACCCATCTAGAGAAGAATTAACCTCTTTATGTGTGTTTTAGTGTGTGTTAGTGAACCTTGAGGAAGAAGAAACTTGAATAAGGAGCTTTTATAAAGGAAGAGCTTGTAGATATAGATTCCACTTATCATTACCAACTTCCTTGAGGTATATAGCTTGGAACTTTCTCATTGTATGCTTAGATCTAGTTATTATGGAGTTTTGTTCACTTTTTAGATCCATGAATGAGATCTAGTGGGATTCTTCCACTCCAGAAGTTAGGAGTTGCTTCTCTTTTTTTTTTTTTTTTTTTTTTTTCTAAGGTCCTTAGCCATAAAGTTAGCATCTTGATGGTTGAGGATCAACCATGCATGTGTTTATGTCCATTAAGTGCTTAATGAGAAATAATGATTAATGGTGTGTACGCAAGCATACGTGTTTGAGTCCCCAATTAAGCAAGCCACCCAGTACGTTGGGTGTACTTCTAGTACGCGTACCGTACTAGGCCTGGTAATGGGCTTTTATGGTTTGATCCATATTTTGACTATTAGGGTTTCGGGATTTGTTGGGTCGCTAGCCTTTCCGAGTTTGGGCCATTGTGACATCCTCAATTTGACGGCCAAAAAAGACCGATTTGTTTATACATTATTTTAAAAAAAATCAGAGTATTCTTTTTGAAAAATAATATTACGGAATTTGTTCATAGAAAAACATGATAAAGATGTTATAAAAGCCTTTCCGAAGAAATGTATTTAATTTATATTATAACATTGAGATGTCATTGTCAATACAGAAACATAAGCATAAAGAGACATTACATTCATTTACACTAATGATTTACATCTCCTTTAATCTCTCAGTGTAATGTGTCTTCATATCGATACATGTGATACAAATAAACAGAGTATGTCAGGTTGGGAAACCTAGTTTGTAACACCCAAAATCTTGAAGAGAAATTGTTGATAATAAACCTATTTTAAGGTGAACTCGGCAAGTTGGAGGGACCAACTCGACGTGTTCAAGGTGGAAGAATCACGAGGGTTTAATGAACCAACATGACAAATTGAGATGCCTAGTTGTCAGTACAACTCGTCGAGTTCGCACAATATCCAGAAGATTAAGGAAATACCGAGCTAACTCGCCGAGTTGTCAAGACAACTCGCCGAGTTTTCCTAGTCTTAACACGTTCAACCACTTTTTATCGAATGTAAATATTAGAAATGTAGATCTGACGCCCAAGGGTTGGAAACCCACGTAAAGTTGCTAACTTTACATCCATGCATGCCGCATATGGCTCCAAAACTGTAACGCCTGTGTTTCTGGACTTGCCATTTTTAGCAATGTAATAGTCTAAGTTAACCTTTGTAACCCGTTTTGAAATAATAGAAGTGTATTATTTGAGTATTATGTGTTTTGTGCTTAATTGCTTAATTATGGGGTTTGATTAATTAAGAATAAAAATAAGCGTCAAAATTTAAGTAAAAAATAAACTTGATATCTTTAGATAATGTTGTAGTAGTTGAAACAAGGTTTCCAAAGATATAAAGAATGTCGAAATCCGAGTTATAACGAAGAAGTTATGACCTGTCGAAGTTTCGCGACAGAACCGGCAACGCTGAATGATGTAAAAAGTGCAATTTACGTTAGAGCGATATTTAGCCTTAGTGATCTAAATGAGATTCGAAGATCTCGTTGTTAGTATCAAAGCGATAAAAAGTTAGGTGAGAACAGACGTCAAACGAAGAAGTTATGAATTTATAACGAAATTTTTTGTCCCGACCTATGAAAAATAAATAATAAAAATAAAGTCAAAATTAGCCAACGGAGTCTAAACGAAAGTTGTAGAGCGTGGTCTCACCTTCGCGTGGATATAAAGAACGTTGAAAACGGAGTTCGTATGAGGAAGATATGAATTTTCGAATTTTATTAAATAATTAATAATTAAATTTAATTATTAAACCTCCGTATTATCCGGAGGCGAGTCACCGGACTCATCCGGAGTATGCCCCGCGTACTCATGTACGCCCCACGTACAGCGAAGAGTGTCGACACTTCAGATGACGCATGCAGTGACGATTTCGGACGCATGTACGCCCTGCGTAAATGAGGCTCCCGGCCTCCTATAAATAGGATGCGAGTGCAGCCGGCTCTTTTGCCATTTTTCTCACTTCTCTCTCTCTCTCTCTCTCGTTTTGCATCGTTTTGCGTGCCAGAAGTACCCTGAAGCCCCGGTCATATTCCCGAGTCCCGAAGCAAGTCCCGAGATCCCGAAGATCCCGAGAAGTGCGGTTTCCGAGCCGGAGCTCTGCCCGCGAGAAGTTTGATTTTTGTAGAGATCTTCCAGATCTGCTAAGGATTACTACTTTTGTAAGTCGTATTCTAAACGCATAATTATGAAGTATTTTATACGAGATACGTGTTATGTGTATATTTTATTGTTATGTGTGTGAATGTATATTCACTTTCTTCTATCTTACAGATCTTATTATTTCTATATGAAATACGTGTTATGTGTGTGTGCCTCATTTGTTATGTGGAAATGTATTGATTTAGCATGCTATACAGGTTTTGAAACTATGTATAAAAATGTATGTTTTATCTACTAATATGTTGGGTAGAACATGGGTAGATAGTTGGTGTGTAATAAACAGATGAGAGGCCTCGATGTTGTTTTGATCAAGTCATCTAGCGGAATTTAGATGATGACCACGGACTTTTCTCGACAGTCCAATGGAACGCTAGCAGGCTCATAACCTGTAGGTGTTAATGAACTTGGGTGTTCATTCGCTGTATTCCATCCCCCTCATGGTTGCGTTATTTGACTTATATTGCTGAGGAACCCCCGAAGCATGTGTTGTCACCCCGATGAAATATTCTTAGACTAGGTCCCTTGTGTTAATTATTTTAGGGACATAAAGTGAGAATAACGGGAATGTGTAATTGGGTTATTGTTGGTTGATAATAATTAATTTAATTATTTATTGTGGGTTGAAAACCCTATATGCTCACCAGGCTCCCAAGCCTGACCCACTCAGTTTTATTTGTATTACAGGAAGTGGCGCAAGGGCGTAAGATGGATGAACCATCAAGTTGTTTTGTTTACAAGTCTGTATATGTATATATTTGTTGAATGACTTTTAATGTTATCGTTTATGCTTATTGGTCTGTATTGGAACATGACACCCCGAGTTTTGATTATATAACGAAAATACATTTCTTTTATGAAATGCTTTGGTAAACATTGTTTTATCATGTTTTGTTTTTGGGAACGAATTCCGTAACTCTTTCAAATCAAAAGGATTTACTCTGAAATTATTTTAAAAGCATAAATGAAAATCGGTCTTTTCTGTCCGAGATTTTGGGGATGTCACAAAAACTCCAAGAAGGCTTCAATAAGGGACTTAGAACATGGAGGAAGCCTAGATCTAGATAAAGCTTGAAACTTTAAGCCCAAGGAGGCAAAAAATGTCTAGATCTGAAGTTATAACTTCATGACATGCTCAAACCAAGAACAAACCCAAAAATGAGCCAATATGACAATAAACTTTCATGGAATGAGATCTAAGTTATATATAAGCAAGGTGTCGACTTTATAACTCCAAATTACCGCAACAAGAGAGTAGATTCTGGATCTATAGACTCTATCCCACACAAACCACTTCAACCTTCAAGCTTCTTCAAGAGAACACCAAGAAATCACTCTTCAAGCTCATACACGCACACAAATATGGAAGAGAATGCATGGGCTAGGGTTTTCTAGAAAGAAGGAACTTATAAGGAGGCCACCTAACGGGTTTGAGGCCTATAAATAGGGTGCAACACTCTAAAAATTAGGGTTTCTAAATCAGCAACCAACTCTTCGAGTTTTCCTCACCAACTCGTCGAGTTGATCTAAAAATATGTGCGACCAAAGGACTTCCAACATGTCAAGTTAAGGCCATAAACTCGACGAGTTCAAAGGAATTTTCCTTTTAATTTAATTTAATTTATTAAATCTCATACCTGGGGGCGGGACCGGCGGCGATAGTGGTACCTATAAACCAGGCGACCCCGATACCGTACGGGACTAAATCAGGATGTCAAAAACCTCCGTGGCACCCCGCTTCTGCGGGACCCCAATACCGTACGGGACTAAATTTAAAAAAAAAAACTAGGAGTGGGAGCGGGGGCGGGGACAGAGTTAAACCACGTTTATTTATGGGACTGGGGTCGGGAGTTGGTATTTTCATCCCGTACTCCTGCGGGGGCCTCGGTTGTACATTTATGTAATATATATATATATATATATATATATATATATATATATATATATATATATATATATATAATTTAAAATACATATACAAAATACAATTTCTAATTTTAGGTTTAGTGTAGGTTTCACTTTCCCGTTTCCAATTAATGGATGTTGAAGATGTAGCAAATTGATCATGTGTTTTTGGACATGTAAGTATTTTATATTTCTAATGTTGGATTTGTCGTGTTTTATATTTGTAACATTGTTAGAATTGTCGTTTTGTAATGTTGGATTCATAATGTTGGATTTTTAACTTTTTAGTTTCTAAAAGATTAGGTTTTAAGCTTTTAAAGTTATTAAAAATAGTTTTTTTAGCCTAAAACAAAGTAGTTTTTTAGCAAAAAAAATCGAATTTTAAGCCTATAAACCGGGGGAATCGGGGGACCGGGGGCGATAGTGGTAACCGGGGGCGGGATCGGGGGCTATGTAAATGGGAGATCCAGGGGCGGGGGCAACAACTGATTTCGGGAGCGGGGGAGGGGGCAGCTATTTCCGCTCCTGTTTGGTCTCGTTGACATCGACTGTGTAGTCAACAATATCTGTCTGATCTGCTGGATCATCTCAGTAGTCTGCAGAACCACTTCGGTCCGACCCATGACCCTGTGGCAACCCTCGCCCAACATACTGGGGTATGACACTTCCGCCCATACAAGAGCTCAAAAAGTGGGGCATTGATGCTAGAGTGAAAACTGTTGTTATAACGTCCACAAAATTCATAATTTTTTTTTAACTTTTTAAGATATAAAAAACCACCATTTATTACAAATTGTTTTCAAAATAGTTTAACATCAGAGAAATCCAAGAAATCATAAAATAAAATGTGAGGAGGTTCACGATCAAGCCTTCGCCTTCCCGCGATCATCAGAGGTACCTGAAACATAATCCAAAACTATAAGCCTAAAGCTTAGTGGGTTCCACCAAAGTACCAACACCATACAAACCAAAACAATCTCATAAACAAAGAATATGCATACCGAGTCTTCAGCATGACTAGATCGCTTCACTGGGCCTTTAGGCTATCTGGACCACTCTAAGAACCTTCAGCATGTCTGGACCGCCTCACCGGGCCTTCAGCCTATCTGGATCGTTCTGTGGGCCTTCGGCCTGACTGGTCCGCCCTGTTGAGCCTTCAGTCTATCCGGACCACCCTGGGTATGTTCGCCTGCAACATACAGCAGGACCGCCTCAACCCACCTGTCATCACATAATATCACATAAATATAAAACACTAGCTTGCACATATAGTAGTCACACAGGCCTAACAGGTCATCAATCATAACATCATCCTATATACTAGGATATAGATCTAACATATCACTAGACATAACATCATACAATAAACCAAGATACAATCCAAAAGGGCCAACCTTGGTGTCTTCGACCCTGTTAGTATAGTGAGGAGAATTCACCTCACAATGCCAAAATCTGCTGAAACCTCCGACTGCTAACCCACGGAAAATCCCGAACTATCATAGAAACAAACATCCAATTAACAATTGGGATATCATTTTTGACTAGGACCCAAACATAGGGTAAATGTCTATTTTAACCTTTCCCTACTTGGACCAAGGCCCAAATTACTTTAAGGCCCATACTTGGGCTAATTTTCCAAATTGGGACCAACTCCTTACTGGGACTTATCCAAAGGTACGATCCTCTAATTAGCCCAAAACACACTTATTCAGATAGTCCATTAGGTCCCAAGCATCCAAGCCCAACAGATGGCCCAAAACGCGCAGCCCAAAGTCCGAGATCTAATAGAAGGCGTACGCCTTTGGTACGCTTGACGTACTTCGCCTCGCATTGACCACCATCATGGTGGTTGACTCAGTACGTGGGGCGTACATCAACTTATGTGGGTCATACCCTCACAAAGCTCTTATCTTTCTTAAGTGCTTAATAGCTTAAGCACTTAAGCCGAGACTTCAGATCCATGGCTCAAAAGCACCAAAGAACCATAAAGTCTCAAACTTTAAGACTTTGGATGTCCAAAAAGGGCTTAATACATGGTCTTAATGTTGGAATACTATCTAAGGCTGCAACTATATTAGGAAAGTATTTGACCCGATTGTGCATGGTCCTTTTGGGTTGCCTTCACCATAGCAACTTGACAGAATGATTTATTATGAGAGAATAGATATTATTAATATATTATGAGAATAATCTAAGGAATAATAATATTGTTATTTGATTAATATAAGTCATAGATTAATTAGTATTAATTTGGTGACTTAAAGAGATTAATTAAATAAGAGGGTATAAACTGTCGATTGTTTGATAGTTACACTTTGGGCTGTAAATCCTTATAGGATAGAGGGTGGATGATTTCTAGGGCTAAGGATAGCCTCAAAATCATCCAAGGCATATCTAAGGAAAGGATTAGGATTACTTAGAGTCTAAGTTATCCAATTACGGTTTAAGGGTGAAACCCTAGGAGCCTTACAAGTATAAATAGACCCATTGGGATAGGGAAATCGGCACCTCCTCTACAGCAAGGAAACCCTGACCGATTTCCTCCTCTCTCAAATCATTCTCTTTGCTAGTTGGTGTTTGTAAGCCATTAGAGGAGTGACAATTGTGACTCTAGATCTCCAAGAACAAGAAGATCAAACAAGTGTTTCAAGGCATGCTTCTAACTCTGGTTTTGTATTGTTCTTATACCTAATTAGCCATTAGAAGTCTTGGATTCAATGCATGTTTAATTAGAGAAACCTAGATCCAAGCATTAGGGTTTGTATGTGCACATAGGAATGTTCATATGATCAAAACCCATCAGTGGTATCAGAGCCTAGATTGGTTTCTATTAAATTGTTGTTTGATTGTTTGAATCTTACCTGCAAAATTCGATTTTTGTGTTTCTGAGTCATGGACTCGGCGAGTCCCATAGTGGACTCGGTGAGTTGGCCTGACTTGGCGAGTCCAGATTGGGTACTTGGCGAGTCCGAGCGTTAGGAAGAGCCAAAATCGGGATTTTTTCATATTTATCTTATGGAAACTTACCTTTATCATATTAGATCAACCCAAATCCGATTTTATGATATATATATATATATATATATATATATATATATATATATATATATATATATATATATATATATATGACTATATTTTCGATCTAATTGAAGATATTTATCAATTAATAAAATATTTAATTTCCTTATATGATAATTATTAATTATTTTGATTGAATTGGTAAATTGTTTTTCAAGAAATCATAAATAAATCAAATATGGATAATTATGTGATTAATTGTTAATTTGAATTATTTGTTATTTGATCCTTTATGTTTTAAATGTTTAAAAACTTGCCCTCAAGTTTTGAAATTTACGTTTTGTGATTAAAAGTTTAATTTAGACAATTTAAATTTCAAACCCTAGAATTTTACAAGTTTAAAATCCAACCCTATACTAATATAATATTACAAGATTAATATCTATATATGTATAACTTAAAGGCTAGTCTTACCGTTAGTAGGCCTCATTCATGAAGCCGATCTATAAGGTGGGTATAAGGTTGCGACCTATAAAATGGCGCTTAATGGGTGTACACTCACACCCACCGCTTGCTTGATCGGTGGGGGATCGTTAGCCGAACGGGTATGATAGGGAAACCTCATCCTCTCATTAAAAGTATAATATGAAATACAAGTAACTACATGTTTTCTTAAAATTTCCCAATCTTAGTTACTTTAGGAAAAGTGAATTGATGCAATCCCATGAAATTACACTTTGCACCTTGCTAAGAAGTTAGTGGAGCGTGTGTGGTTTACCGGCACACTAAAGGGTTCTAAGCGAAGGTGGCAAAGGGTGATTCATTGTTTATCATAGTTCGATGGAGCGTGTGTGGTTTACCAACACATCGAATAGGTGATCGTTACAATGAAGGCACCATGTGAATTTGCATGGTAATTCACACCCGCTTTGTGATCCTCTGTATCCCAGTCACAAACGAGAGGGGCATATCGAGATTTAAACATGCCATTGAAAAGTTTCAATGAATCTCATCCAAACCTAGGAATTCTCAATACATTTAGGACTTAAAGTTATGTTTTTCATGGTGGAGAATTAGTGAATCGTCATTCACTTACCTTCAAATTGTTTGCATATTAGATTACGGCATCCCTTTTCTAATGTGTAAATATTGTTGTTGGATCCTAGCCCTAATTTTTCTTATTGGGTGATAATTAGGGATTCATATTCTAATCTATCTTTGTCCTTTGTATTTGTAGATGTGAACACAAACAACGTTGCTGCAAGTTCATTCACTTTGATGAGCCTTTGTCAACAGGTCACCTTTGATGGAACTAACTTTAGCGAATGGATAAGATACATTCGCACGATTTCTTGCTATGAGGATAAGGAGTATGTCCTCGATGAGAAGGTCGAGAAAATCAACCCTGAAATCACTACTCCGGCCGATATGACCGCTTTTGAAACTCACGAGCGTGATGCAACGAAGGTACATTGCATCATGATCGCCACTATGAACTCCGAATTCCAAAAGTCCTACGAGGACATGTATCCGTACGAAATGCACCAAGACTTGTTGGAGAGATACCAGCAAAATGCGAGACAAGAGCGTTATGAGATTTTCACTAACATGATTTCCGCTAAGATGGGTCATGGAGAGTCTCTTACCATGCACCTGCAAAAGATGCAAAGGTATGTCGACCGTCTTCGCAAGTTAAATGTTGACTTTGGGGAAGACTCGGCGATCGGCATGGTGCTTCACTCTTTGCCTCCAAGTTATAATCAATTTAGGATGACCGATCAGATGAACAAAGAAGAGGTCACCCTAAGCAAACTCCAAGGTCTCTTGAGGGTCACTGAGAGCAACTTCAAGGACAAGTTTGTTGCACCAACTCCCAATCCGCCTGCTGCTCCTGTCTTGCCAATTGGACAATGAAAGGGAAAGAAGAGGAAGGCTTCGTCTAAGAACTATCGCAAGGTTAAAGCCCGAGATGGTACCTCTTCTAGTGGGACCAAAGTTGATCCCGCTAAGCCTGTCCTAACCCAAAGGAGGTAGAGTGCCACCACTGCCACAATATAGGACATTGGAAAAGAAGCTGCCCAGAGTACCTGCAAGCCATCAAGGAAGGAAAGATCAAGCCGTCTTTCGCAGGTATATACACAATTAAATCTAACAATTCATCTCATGATATTTATTGGGTTCTTGATACCGGTTGTGGTTACCACATTTGTTCTAATGTGTAGGGACTAAGAAGAAATAGAGACGTAGAGCATGGAAGAATAAATCTAATCATGGGGAACAGAAGATCGTCGCCTGTGACCAAGATTGGAGTGTATTCTTTAGTGCTTAGGAATGGTTTATCTTAAGATTTATACAATTGTTGCTATTCGCCAGAAATGGCTAGCAAACATCATTTCATTTCATGGTTTGTTTAGACAAGGTTTTAGATTTTCTTTTAATAATGAGAATGGTTCTATTTTAGCTTATCTGAATGGTGTCTTTTATTTTGAAGTTATACCATGTAATGGAATTTATGAAACTGTTATGATTGTTGATAACTTAGGAAATGATGTTTTATGCATGGATTCTTCCAATAGTATGGATAAGGCATCCTTATGGCATTGTCGTCTTGGACATGTCAACAAGAAACGCATAGCCCAACTCCAAAAGGATGGAGTGTTGGAGTCATTCGACCTTAGGGAGGATGACACATGCGAGTCTTGTTTACTTGGAAAGATGACTAAGTCACCCTTCGCTGGTACGTGCGAAAGGGGTGAGGGTCTATTGGACCTCATACATACTGATGTGTGTGGACCGTTTAGATCGACCACGAAGGATGGAAACCGCTTCTACGTAACTTTTACCGATGACTATAGTAGATATGGGTATATCTACTTAATCAAGCAAAAGTCAGAAACTTTTAAAAAGTTCAAAGAGTTCAAGAATGAAGTGGAGAATCAATTGGGCAGGAAAATCAAGATGCTTCGATCCAATCGAGGAGGAGAGTACCTAAGTCTTGAATTCCATGATTATCTCAAGGAGTGTGGAATAGTTTCACAACTGACGCCACCTAGGACACCACAATTGAATGGTGTGGCAGAAAGGTGTAATCAAACCTTGTTGGACATGGTTTGCTCTATGATGAGTCGTGCTTCGCTATCTATCTCTTTTTGGGGGTATGCCTTAGAGACTGCCGCCCATATCCTTAACCGAGTCCCTACCAAGAAGGTTGCCAAAATACCTCACGAGAAGTGGACGAGGAAAGCTCCTTTGTTAGCACATATCAAGGTTTGGGGTTGCGAGGCTTTTTTAAGACGAGATACTCACGACAAGCTCGAACCTCGTAGTGAGCGATGTATTTTCATCGGCTACCCGCAGAAATCCTTTGGATATCTCTTCTATAGACCGAAGGACAATGTTGTATTTGTTGCGAGGAGAGGAGTTTTCCGAGAGCGAGAACTCATAGGCCAAAGAGATAGTGGGAGGCAAATCGAGCTTGAAGAGATTCAAGAGTCGATAGATGAAGGCACCTCTACCGCTGGCACTCAACCCGAGGAGGAAACTCCGGTTGAACCGATTGACATATCATTACCTCTTAGACATTTTGAAAGAGTTAAAGTTCAACCCCAGTTGTATGGTTGTCATATTACTACCGAGGGGGATACGTATATTAGTGATAGTACACTAATAAACCTTGATGAACCTAATAGCTATAAGGAAGCCATGGCAGGCCCGGAGTCTGCAAAATGGAAAGAGGCAATGGATAGCGAGATCCAATCCATGTACGATAACCAAGTTTGGAATTTGGTTGATTACGTGCCCGAACGTAAGACCGTAGGGTGCAAGTGGATCTTCAAGAAGAAGACCGACGTGGATGGGAATGTACACACATATAAGGCGCGATTGGTTGCAAAGGGCTTTACTCAAACTCCCGGAGTTGACTATGATGAGACCTTCTCACCAGTTGCGAAGATAAAGTCTATTAGAGTGATGCTAGCAATTGCTGCATTTCATGATTATGAGATTTGGCAAATGGATGTCAACACCGCTTTCCTTAACGGGAAGTTGGCTGAGGATGTTTACATGGCTCAGCCAGAGAGGTTTGTGGATCCGAAGCATCCGAATAGAGTGTGTAAGCTTGAGAATTCCATTTATGGACTAAAGCAAGCGTCTCGCAGATGGACTCTTTGCTTCGATGAGAAAGTCAAAGAGTTTGGATTTGTACGAAGTGAAGATGAATCGTGTGTATATGTCAAAGCCAGTGGGAGTATAGTAAGCTTTCTCGTTCTATATGTCGATGACATATTACTCATAGGAAACGATGTCCCGACTCTGCAGGAGATTAAGTCCTAGCTTGGGAAGTGCTTTGCTATGAAGGACCTCGAAGAAGGGAGAATTAAGTCCCTATATTTTGGGAATAAGTCCTATATTACTCATAGGAAACGATGTCCCGACTCTGCAGGAGATTAAGTCCTATATTTTGGGAATAAGGATAGTAAGAGAAAGAAGTAAGAGACTAATAGGACTTAGTCAGAACACTTACTTAGAGAAGGTACTAAAACGTTTTAGTATGGAAAACTCGAAGAAGGGAGAATTACCGATACAAAGTAATGCCAAGTTGAGTAAGACTCAAAGTCCGAGTACCGAAGCTGAGATAGCTAAAATGAGCCGAGTTCCATATGCTTCTGCAGTTGGCTCAATCATGTATGCTATGACTTGTACTCGCCCTGATGTAGCCTTTGCTTTGAGCATGGTTGGTAGATATCAAGGGAACCCTGGCAGTACCCATTGGATTGCGGTGAAGAATATCCTTAAGTACCTTCGGAGGACGAAGGAATGGTTCTTAGTCCTCGGAGGGAGTGATGACTTGAAGGTGCGAGGGTATAGTGACGCCAGCTTTCAAACTGACAGGGACAACTACCGTTCGCAATCAGGTTGGGTCTTTACCCTAAATGGAGGAGCAGTAACTTGGAAAAGTTCCAAGCAAGAAACCGTAGCTGATTCAACGTACGAATCAGAGTACATTGCAGCGAGCGAAGCGTTGAAGGAGGCAATATGGCTGAAGAACTTCATTGGTGATCTTGGAGTTGTACCTTCCATAAAGGATCCCATGTAGATTTTCTGTGATAATGAAGGAGCGGTTGCCTTGACCAAGGAACCGAGAGATCATGGTAGATCACGGCATATCGACAGAAAATATCACTTTATTAGACATTGTGTAGAAGAAGGAAAACTCGTTGTGAAGAGGATATCATCGGAAGATAACCCAGTAGATCCGCTTACGAAGGGACTGAGTAGGGTTAAGCACTTGCATCATGCTAGGAGTATTGGGCTGAAGGATGATATTAGCATAGATTAGATGGTATTAGAAACGTGTAATAGATAAATGTAATTAACATTTGATAATTAAATAAAGGAGTTTTATTTATAAGTAATGTTACTGTCTTATGTTAATTGTTTAACTATTCTTTCACTTTGCATGTTTTGAATTCCAGAATAATTGAGTTTATTAAGAATAATCGAATTATTCAAATTGTCCACAATCGTTCGTATGTCGGAAGTAGATATGAATGAAGATTGACATGAATAGGTGTGTAGATTGTCTAAATGGTTTTAGACATAGCAAAAGATTGTTGCAATGTTCATGAGTGCTTATGAACTAGTTTTGAGCATTGGAACAAACCCGTGCTTGCTGGAATCACCTTATGGAATGTGATAAAAAGGGTGATCGCAAGACGATAATATCATATAGTCTTAAAACCTAGATATATGGTTTGTTATTTGTTAATTCATTGTAGATTGATAATGTGAAAACGCATTGGTAACTCGATGTTATAAAACGCATTGTTGTGTATAGTTGATTAATGAATAAGTAAATGCATATAAGTCGAAGTTTATCTGTAACTTTTAACCTAAGAAGGAAAAAGCGATATCTCGGCCGCTCGATGATTTGATTTAAATTATGTGACGGGCCCGGTCAGAACTGGATTGATGTGTTGGATTAAGTTCTATGTCAAATAAATCGGAGATTGAGAAACCAAATGCTAGACTAATTATTCCATAGAATTGTCAGCATGATATCTAACAGAGGACTATACGATCCCTTATCTAAAGGACAAGATTGATCAGATCAGAGTTTGACAGCGTCTTTGAGAGCTACTATTGCAAATAGGATTGTACTTGTGCATATAGTTACTAGACTTATCCAAGTGGGAGACTGTTGGAATAGTGTCTAAGTCTGCAACTATATTAGGCAAGTATTTGACCCGATTGTGCATGGTCCTTTTGGGTTGCCTACCATAGCAACTTGACAGAATGATTTATTATGAGAGAATAGATATTATTAATATATTATGAGAATAATATAATGAATAATAATATTATTATTTGATTAATATAAGTCATAGATTAATTAGTATTAATTTGGTGACTTAAAGAGATTAATTAAATAGGAGGGTATAAACTGTCAATTGTTTGATAGTTACACTTTGGGCTGTAATCCTTATAGGATAGAGGGTGGACAATTTCTAGGGCTAAGAATAGCCTCAAAATCATCCAAGGCATATCTAAGGAAAGGATTAGGATTACTTAGAGTCTACGTTATCCAATTAGGGTTTAAGGGTGAAACCCTAGGAGCCTTACAAGTATAAATAGACCCCTTGGGATAGGGAAATCGGCACCTCCTCTACAGCAAGGAAACCCTGGCCGATTTCCTCCTCTCTCCTCTCTCTCAAATCATTCTCTTTGCTAGTTGGTGTTTGTAAGCCATTAGAGGAGTGACAATTGTGACTCTAGATCTCCAAGAACAAGAAGATCAAACAAGTGTTTCAAGGTATGCTTCTAACTCTGGTTTTGTATTGTTCTTATACCTAATTAGCCATTAGAAGTCTTGGATTCAATGCATGTTTAATTAGAGAAACCTAGATCCAAGCATTAGGGTTTGTATGTGCACATAGGAATGTTCATATGCTCAAAACCCTCACTTAATCCATTAATACCTCCTACAAAGAACAAGGGACCAAACTAGCTCAAAGGATCTCATTTTTATGCCTTAGAACCCATGCTAGGGTCTCAAAGGATAGCCCAACACGACCAAACACAGAGCATGCACAATATTGGGACTTTTGGGACAAGAAGAACACCAAAAGCTAGCAAAACAAGATCTAAACATGCCAAGCTTAAAGGTAGAATCTTTATACCTCCTAAAGCTTCCCAAGGAGATGATAATCCCAGATATACAAGATTGCTTCCTTCCTTCACTCCTTTGATGCGCTAACTTCTCCTTCAACCATACAAGAAACACACTATTAACTCATACACACACACACACACTAGAGGAGTTAGGGTTTGCCAAAAACGATCCTAGAACTTGGAGGCTGAAAAGATGGGGGCAAAGGGTCCGTAATGATGCTTAAATACTCCACAAAACCTAAAAGTTTGGGTTTCCACCTGAACACACGTACCCCTACGTACATATGCGTACGCCCAACGTACTAGCCGCGCCCCAGTATGCTTAGCATACTCACATGTACGCCTAACGTATAACTTATGCTCTAATATTTACCAATTTTCCACTAGGGTTTCCCATGAACACTTCAATCAAAACCAATGGCGAAAAGGTGACATAATTAAAACCCAAGGGATGGGTTTGAAATTACTTGAAAACTGGGGTGTTACAACTCTCCCCCACTAAATTTGATTTCTTCCTCAAAATCATCATTTACCATCCTTGGCAAGCCTGACATCCTGAGGGACACAACCACAACCTTGAACATAGCATGACCTTCCCAAGGCGACCAAACCCAGTAGATAGTTTTCAACCTGAAGAAAACAAATCCATAATCCCACTCAGCAACCTAACCCTAGTTTTCTTGGAAATCTACAATCTGGAATATCGAATCTGGTCTGACTCCATAACAGACTGCCCATACTAACCATTACTGATTCCATTCCGCTTAACCCCTAAACTGGATACTAACCCTGAAAACCTTTTAGTACTGACCGGAAATTCTTCCTTCAACTCCCGAACCAACATCCACATCACTGCTAGCTCATTAATACAAATACCCATGCTTGGCTTGATTGGCCTCAGGCTGGAATGCTAACATGTCAGGTCCAATCAACCATCGGGTTGGAATACCTAGGGTTTGTTGGCCTACTGCCTAATCTCTAATGTTCCTCCAGAGCCTCCGTGCCTACGACTTACTGTCGGCCCGCACCGGTTATCTTGGCCTACCGCAACAAGAGAGAACGCCTCAACCCAACCAAACACAATATGTCATCAAATAGACAATCAGGATCAAGTATGCTCATAATATCGACAAACAACAATCATACCGCTCCCTGTCACCTACTAATTTCTCATAGCATACAATCCTGCAACCGGCTACCACAAAGCAACATGCTAAATACTAGGACAAAGATCTAACTTGGTTCTAAAATCACAACCTGAAATCTAAGGATCTACCATTGCATTTCCCCCAAAATATTCTGATTCATCATAGCCTCTCACTAAACCTGTATGCAAAGATTTTCTCCCCGCCGCTGAGACTACCAATCTCAAACCTGATCCAACCACCAGGTTCCTAGAACTTGGAAGACATGGACATTCTAACACAAAGAACCCTTCGCTTACAACATCATGACGACATTACACATTTTTCCTGGAACTCACGTATCACACCATCAACCAAAAGATCCTCCACTTACTTCACGGTCTCCCAGAATACAAAACTTTCAAGGATACACTTGCGATTCCTAGTGCGAGTTTCCCCTAAGAGCCCCATTGAAAATGCCGTTGCCAATCTTCTCAAAGAACCAACTTTAAAATTGATGAGTATTTAATGAAGGCTACCCATAGTCCTTGCCTAGGGACACTACCATAAACATGCATAAATGATCCTCAAAACATACTCATCGCGAACTTCACCAAAACAAAACCCTATGTTGTACCAAAACCTAATACGCTCGACCCTTGACATGTCATTACCAATTACTGTCTGGAAGACCAAAATGATCAGACCCAAAAAATTATGCCATATTGCCAACTCTTATCGACTCAGGTGTACTCCCACCTGGGCGACCACTCGAGACCGACATAAGGATTTTATGACTAGCATACTTCCCAACCAATTCTCCAACTTGAGATCAAAATCTTAACAACAACTTGCGAACCAACGAAAAATAATGCATACATCTCACAGAGGCTTTCTTCTACCTGACTGATACTCCCTACAACCCTTACTGCTCCCTTTATCTAACGATCAGATTTGTGGGTCTTCCCATCCTCATCAACGAGTCAATACTGGGAGTATCACAACAGAAGAAACAAATAATATTGTCCATTAGGCCCACATCATATGACTGGAATACCCCTATTAGGTCCTCAACATAGGTCTAGCTTGCCTCTGAACCCACATTATGAGTCTGGAATGCCATCCCCGACCCTCAACCCATGACTGGAATGCTCCCTACCTCATACCAAACTTATCGACATTACATTGCTTGCCCAACACCCTAGACTTAAAGATACTCTCCTCCATCCATTGCCTTGAAAGGGGCCTAATCAACGTTCCTCACAACAGTAAACAAGCACAACAACATTGAAACCCTACCACACACGATTCACCTATAGAACAAGTTGCTTCCCAAGAAAAACTTTATGAAACCACGGATGCAGAATGATGGTCAAAATCTTGATCCAAATCGTAGACTATAACCCTAACCTAACCATGCACATAAGTCGAACCAAACCCCAATGCTACCTTGAACAACGCAAAGAATTACCACCGTGCACATACCTAGGGAACCCCTAACCTCATGATTGAATGAAACAAGATCCCGTACTTGACTGAGACTAAACAGATTCTACCAACATGAAGCTAGCTCGAGAAGACTTCCAAGGCGATCCCAAAGGTTTCCAAAACCCGATTCTGATACGAATTCGAATTCCATTCCACTATTGAGGGTAAACATACCCAAAGACTAAGGGAACATAAACACACTGCATGGGAGGGTCGGTGATGCATTCCTTGCTCTTAAATGTCGCCTCTTGAATCCATCGGAGAATTCATGCTGAAAGAAGATCTTAACGGCGAATGGTCTAGAACACCCTTACACCCAAACCAAAGAACCACGAGTCCAAATGGAGCTGAACATTCCCGCTTCTGGAAAGGTTCACTGATCAGCACCTGCCCAACAATTTGAACAACAACTGACAAGACCTTCAATGGCTGACGCTCAACCTGAGAATTCCCAATTCTCCCCTACTTAGAACACTAACCACCACCCACTGGTGGTGAAACAAAAACATAACTTAACTGATGCAACCATGTGCCACCATACTTAACCATGGAATGAATAACATATGCAGAATAATCCTCCAGATACATATCAAACGAACCCCCAAGAGAAACCTGAATTCCAGCTGAAGACCTCTGAATTTTCCAAATTATAACTACTAACAAAGCATAAGCAACTACCGATTTCTGATCCAGACATACCTCCCTTGGTTGCAATCCAATTACAATCCAACACCTAACTTTCCCATCTCCCAAGAATGTGGGCCCTTGTTCGCATCGCTAAGGTACTCATGCCACATCAATCCACCTTCGCACCCTGGCGCTGACATGTTGTCGCTAACCGCCATGACCAAATCCTTAACTCCTTTTCGTGGGGCCCTGAGCAACATGCCACATTTGAGATGCTGACACAGAGATTGTGTGAGGTGCCAATCGTACCCTGCTAGAGGGCATGGATGGTTTTTTGGTGTATTGAGATACATCCATCTCAGGTTTAGGCACGATATTAAGGTAGAGGGTGCATGTTATCTCCTACGATTCGAGGCAGTTGAAGCCTCATGAGGCGAACTATCCGACGCATGACTTGGAGTTGGGAGCACTTATTTTTGCCCATAAGATTTGGCATCATTACCTCTATGGGGTCCGCTGGACCATTTACACAGACCATGAGAGTTTGAGGTATCTTATGGATCAGCCAAATTTGAACATGAGACAGCATCGATGGCTTGACGTGGTGAAGGATTACGAATATGAGATCTTCTACCACCCATGAAAGGCCAATGTCGTGGCCGATCTGCTTAGCCGCAAGGCAACACCGATCAAAGATATTTCCATGAGGATGACCGTGGTGACTCCGCTGTTGGAGCGGATTCGAGAGGCCCAACAGGAGGCCATGAAGGAGGAACATTGCAAGAGTGAGTGTATCGTGGGTCAGGTTCTCACCTTCGATTATGACAGTCGTGGATTGTTGACTCTACACAGTAGGGTGTGGGTCCCATATCATGGAGGTGTGTGCCAGGTGTTGATGGAGGAGGCACACAAATCCAGGTTTTCTATCCATCCCAGAGCAAAGAAGATGTACAGGGATCTTCGTATTGTTTGTTGGTGGCCCTGCATGAAAATGGAAGTAGCTTGGTTTGTTGAGAGATGCCTGACATGCAGAAAGGTCAAGGCCGAGCACCAGAGGCCTCACGGAAAGACTCAACCATTGGATATTTTGTTGTGGAAATGGGAAGATATCACTATGGATTTCATCACGAAGCTTCCTAGGACCACACGAGGAGTTGATTCGATTTGGTTCATCGTGGATCGGTTGACCAAGAGCGCACATTTCATTCCGATTTAGGAGAGCATTTCGGCCAAAAAGTTGGCCGACATCTATATCAGAGAGGTAGTGGCTCGGCACAAGGTACCAGTTTCGGTGATTTCCAACACTGATGTGCGGTTCACTTCCAGATTCCTAAAGAAGTTTCACGACGAGTTAGGTACTCGTCTGGACTTTAGCACCACTTTTCACCCACAGATGGATGGTCAGAGTGAGCGAACCATCTAGACTCTAGAGGATATGCTGTGGGCATGTGTTTTTACAATTCATAGGTAGTTGGGACACTTACCTTCCTTTGGCAGAGTCATCCTATAATAACAGCTATCATGTATGTATCAACTGTCCTCCCTTCGAGATGTGGTATAGTAGGAAGTGCAGGACCCCGATTTGCTAGGGTGAGGTTGGCCAGAGGGTCATAGGGAGTAACCAAGTGGTACTTAAGACTACGGAGAGGATCCAACAGGTGCGGAATAGGCTTTAGACTGCTCAGAGTCGGCAGAAAAGTTATGCCAACAAGTGTCGTTCGGACTTGGAATTTTAAGTCGGGGATATGGTGCTCCTGAAGGTGTCGCCTTGGAAAGGCGTCATTCGGTTCAGGAAGCGGGGTAAGTTGGGCCCCGAGTACATTAGACCTTTCAGGGTTGTAGCCCAGGTGGTCAAGGTGGCATATAGGCTGGATCTCCAAGCCGAAGTTAGTCAGATTCACAGTACCTTTCACGTCTCCCAGTTGTGGAAGTGCCTGGTGGACGACTCGGTAGTGGTTCCTTTGGAGAATATTTTTGGATTAGTGTCTAATTCCAAAACTATAATTGGTATATACTTGACCCGACGCGGCATGATCCATTTAGGTTGCATGGCATCAGAACATTTGGGTAGACCTTTTAATGAGAAGAAGATATTTGTGACATATTAATATATTATAAGTTCTAATATATTAATATGAAATCATATTATTTAATAAGTATTGATCAAGAATTAATTTGGAATTAATTTAGTGATCAAAAGAGACTAATAAAATATATGGGGATTGATTGTGTAAATCATTGATTCTTATATATGTAGGCTTGTGGTCCATGATTCCTTATGTTGGGTTTAACCCATGTGGTGGCCCATGGATACTCCATAGAGGTTAAAACCCATGGAGCATAAGGAATGGGTAAAGACATGGGTTACATGGTGTAACCCTAATGTGCACACTATATAAAGACCCCATTGGTTGGTGAAATTGGCACTAGTGAATAAGATAGAGGGCAAGCTAATTTCTATGAACTCATATCTTCTCTCATGGTTATTCCAAATATTCATGGTGTTGTGTGAACCATTTGAGGTGTCACATTTAGGACACTAGGCTCTTGGGATACTTGGAATCAAGCACCAACAAAGAGGTATGTAATTATACTAGTTTTATATTACTTGTACTTCACAATATGCTAGTTAGGACAATACCTTGGAAAATTGATATTTGCATGTATAATAGAGAAAACATAAATCCAAGGTATTTAGGATTGCATGTACACCATAGGAGTGTTAGAATGCTCAAAACCCAATAGTGGTATCAAAGCCTAGGCTTGCTTTCACTTATACTTTCTTAAACTGCTTAAAAATCGAAGTTTTGTGCTGTCTGGATAGGGGACTCGACGAGTCCATGAAGGGACTCGACGAGTACAAGACAAAATGCATCCAACTCGGCGAGTTGGTTCATGCACTCGACGAGTTGGACCCCCAAACTGTTGGGTTTTAGCCATAAGAACTTTCCTATGTGCGCATGCAAAACCCTATTGCTTGGATCTAGGCTTTCTAATAAACATGCTTTTGAATCCAAGACTTCTAATGGCTAATTAGATTAAACAACAACATTAAAACAGATCTAGAATCATACCTTTGAGTTCCTTGTTGATCTTCTTGTCTTGGAGCTTCTAGAGTCACAATTGTCACTCCTCTAATGGCTTACAAACACCAATAGCAAGCAAGATGATTTAGGAGAGAGGAGAGGGGATGGAATTCGACCAGAGGTTCCTTGCTTTAGGTTCTGAAAGATTGTACACGAATTCCACACCCCAAGGGCCTATTTATACCTTTAGACTCCTTAAGGGTTTCACCCTAAACCCTAATTGGATAATCTTCACTTAAGGCTATCCAAATCCATTCCATAGATATCCTTATGGACTATTATGAGCTATCCTAAAGCTCTTAGAAACCGTCCAAAGTCAACCCTAATGGATTTACAGTCTAAAGCTTAACTATCAAACAATTGACAGTTTATACCCTCTTATTTAATTAATCTCTTTAAGTCACCAAATTAATACCAATTAATTTATGACTTATATTAATCAAATAGCTAAATATTATTCCTTATAATATTTACTCTCTCTTAACAAATCATCCTTCAAGTTGCTATGGTGAAGGCAACCCAAAAGGACCATGCACAACCGAATATAGTTACAGCCTTAGACACTATTCCAACAGTCTCCCACTTGGATAAGTCTAGTAACTATACAAGTACAATACGGTTTGCAATCGTAGCTCTCAAAGACGCTGTCAACTCTGATCTAATCAATCTTGTCCTTTAGATAAGGGATCGTACAGTCCTCTGTTAGATATCATGCTGACAATCCTATGGAATGGTTAGTCTAGCATTTAGATTTCTCGATCTTCGATTTATTTGACATAGAACTTAATCGAACACATCAATTCAGTTCTGACCGGGCCCGGCACATAAGTCAAATCAAATCATCGAGTGGCCAAGATATCTCTTCTACCCTCTTAGGACAAAATTTACAGATAAACTTCGACTTATATGCATTTACTTATTCATTAACCAACTATACACAACAATGCGTTTTATAACATCAAGTTACTGATGCGTTTTCGCATTATCAATGCACAATCAATTAACAAATAATAAACCATATATCTAGGTTTTAAGACCATATGATATTATCGTCTTGCGATCACCTTTTATATCGTATTCCATAAGGTGATTCCAGCAAGCGCGGGTTTATTCCAATGCTCAAAACTAGTTCGTAAGCACTCATGAACGTTGCAGCAACTCTTGCTATGTCTAACACCATTTAGACACTCTACACACCAATTCACGACAATCTTCATTCATATCTACTCCCAACATATGAACGATTGTGGACCATTTGAATAATTCGATTATTCCTAATAAACTCAATTATTCTGGAAGTCAAAACATGCAAAGTGAAACAATAGTTAAACAACTAACATGTGATAGTAACTTTACTCATAAATAAAACTTCTTTATTTAATCATCAAATGTTAATTACATTTATCTATTATACGTTTCTAATACTATCTAATCTATGCTAATATCATCCTTCAGCCCAATACTCCTAGCATGCTGTAAGTGCTTAACCCTACTCAGTCCCTTCGTAAGCGGATCTGCTGGGTTATCTTCTGATGATATCCTCTTCACTACGAGTTGTCCTTCTTCTACACGATGTCTAATGAAGTGATATTTTCTGTCGATATGTCGAGATCTACCATGATCCCTCGGTTCCTTGGTCAAGGCAACCGCACCTTCGTTATCACAGAAAATCTCCATGGGCTCCTTTATGGCCGGCACAACTCCAAGATCACCGATGAAGTTCTTCAGCCATATTGCCTCCTTCGACGCTTCGCTCGCTGCGATGTACTCTGATTCGCACGTTGAATCAGCTACGGTTTCCTGCTTGGAACTTTTCCATGTCACTGCTCCTCCATTTAGGGTAAAGATCCAGCCCGACTGCGAACGATAGTTGTCCCTGTCGGTTTGAAAGCTGGCGTCACTATACCCTCGCACCTTCAAGTCATCACTCCCTCCAAGGACTAAGAACCATTCTTTCGTTCTCCGAAGGTACTTAAGGATGTTCTTCACCGCAATCCAATGTGCTTTGCCAGGATTCCCTTGATATCTGCTAACCATGCTCAAAGCGAAGGCTACATCAGGGCGAGTACAAGTCATAGCATACATGATTGAGCCAACTGCGGAAGCGTATGGTACTCGGCTCATTTCTGCTATTTCGGCTTCGGTACTCGGACTTTGAGTCTTACTCAACTTGGCATTTCCTTGTATCGGTAGTTCTCCCTTCTTTGAGTTTTCCATACTAAAACGTTTTAGTACCTTCTCTAAGTAAGTATTCTGACTAAGTCCAATTAGTCTTTTACTTCTTTCTCTTACTATCCTTATTCCCAAAATGTAAGAAGCCTCTCCGAGGTCCTTCATAGCGAAGCACTTCCCGAGCCAGGACTTAACCTCCTGCAGAGTCGGGATGTCGTTTCCTATGAGTAATATGTCATCGACATATAGAACGAGGAAGCTTACTACACTCCCTCTGGCTTTGACATATACACAAGATTCGTCTTCGCTTCGTACAAATCCAAACTCTTTGACTTTCTCATCGAAGCAAAGATTCCATCTGCGAGACGCTTGCTTAAGTCCATAAATGGACTTCTCAAGCTTACACACTCTATTCGGATGCTTCGGATCCACAAACCCCTCTGGCTGAGCCATGTAAACATCCTCAGCCAACTTTCCGTTAAGGAAAGCGGACTTGACATCCATTTGCCAAATCTCATAATCATGAAATGCGGCAATTGCTAGCATCACTCTAATAGATTTAATCTTCGCAACTGGCGAGAAGGTCTCATCATAGTCAACTCCGGGAGTTTGAGTAAAGCCCTTCGCAACCAATCGCGCTTTGTATGTGTGTACGTTCCCATCCACGTCGGTCTTCTTCTTGAAGATCCACTTGCACCCTACGGTCTTACGTTCGGGCACGTAATCAACCAAATTCCAAACTTGGTTATCGTACATGGATTGGATCTCGCTATCCATCGCCTCTTTCCATTTCGCAGACTCCGGGCCTGCCATGGCTTCCTTATAGCTATTAGGTTCATCAAGATTTACTAGTGTACCATCACTAATATACGTGTCCCCTTCGGTAGTAATATGAAAACCATAAAACTGGGGTTGAACTCTAAATCTATCGGAACGTCTAAGAGGTAAGGATTCGTCAATCGGTTCAACCGGAGTTTCCTCCTCGGGTTGAACGCCAGCGGTGGAGGTTCCTTCATCTATCGATTCTTGAATCTCTTCAAGTTCGATTTGCCTCCCACTGTCTCCTTGGCTTATGAGTTCTCGCTCTCGGAAAACTCCTCTCCTCGCAACAAAGATAACATTATCTTTCGGTCTATAGAAGAGATATCCAAAGGAAGTTTGCGGGTAGCCGATGAAAATACATCGCTCACTTCGAGGTTCAAGCTTGTCGTGAGTATCTCGTCTTACGAAAGCCTCGCAACCCCAAACCTTGATATGTGCCAACGAGGGAGCTTTCCCCGTCCACATCTCGTGAGGTGTTTTGGCAACCTTCTTAGTAGGGACTCGGTTAAGGATATGGGCGGCAGTCTCTAAGGCATACCCCCAAAAGAAGATAGGTAGTAAAGCACGACTCATCATAGAGCGAACCATATCCAATAAGGTTCGATTACGCCTTTCTGCTACACCATTCAACTGCGGTGTCCTAGGAGGCGTCAATTGCGAAACTATTCCACACTCCTTGAGATAATCGTGGAATTCAAGACTTAGGTACTCTCCTCCTCGATCGGATCGAAGCATCTTGATTTTCCTGCCCAATTGATTCTCCACTTCACTCTTGAACTCTTTGAACTTTTCAAAGGTTTCTGACTTTTGCTTGATTAAATAGATATACCCATATCTACTATAATCATCGGTAAAGGTCACATAGAAGCGGTTCCCATCCTTCGTGGTTGATCTAAAAGGTCCACATACATCGGTATGTATTAGGTCTAATAGTCCCTCACCCCTTTCACAAGTACTCGTGAAGGGTGATTTAGTCATCTTTCCAAGTAAACAAGATTCGCATGTGTCATCTTCCCTAAGGTCGAATGACTCCAACACTCCATCCTTTTGGAGTTGGGCTATGCGTTTCTTGTTGACATGTCCAAGACGACAATGCCACAAGGATGCTTTATCCATACTAGTGGAAGAATCAATATTCAAAACATCATTTCCTAAGTTATCAACAATCATAACAGTTTCATATATTCCATTACATGGTATAGCTTCAAAATAAAAGACACCATTCAGATAAGCCAAAATAGAACCATTCTCATTATTAAAAGAAAATCTAAAACCTTGTCTATATAAACCATGAAATGAAATGATGTTTCTAGCCATTTCTGGCGAATAGCAACAATTGTTCAAATCTAAAACTAAACTATTCTTAAGCACCAAAGAATACACTCCAATCTTGGTCACAGGCGACGATCTTCTGTTCCCCATGATTAGTTTGATCCTTCCTTGCTCCACATCCCTACTTCTTCTTAGTCCCTGCACATTAGAACAAATGTGATAACCACAACCGGTGTCAAGAACCCAAGAAATAGCATGATTAGAATTGTTAGATTTGATTGCATATATACCTGCGAAATATGGCTTGATCTTTCCTTCCTTGATGGCTTGCAGGTAGTCCGGGCAGCTTCGCTTCCAATGTCCTATCTTGTGGCAGTGGTGGCACTCTGCCTCCTTCGGGTTAGAGCAGGGCTTAGAGGGATCAACTTTTGTCCCACTAGAAGAGGAACCATCTCGGGCTTTCACCTTTCGATAGTTATTTGAAGAAGCTTTCCTCTTCTTTCCCTTCCCTTTACCAATAGCCAAGACAGGAGCAGCAGACGGATTGGGAGTTGGTGCAACAGACTTGTCCTTGAAATTGCTCTCAGCAACCCTCAAGAGACCTTGGAGCTTACTTAGAGTGACCTCCTCTTTGTTCATGTGGTAGGTCATCCTAAATTGATTATACATCGGAGGCAAAGAGTGAAGCACCATGTCGATCGCCAAGTCTTCGCCGAAGTCAACGTTTAACTTGCGAGGGCGGTCGACATACCTTTGCATCTTTTGCAAGTGCACGGTAAGAGATTCTCCATGACCCATATTAGCGGAAATCATGTTGGTGAAGATCTCGTAACGCTCTTGTCTCGCGTTTTGGTGGTACCTCTCCAACAAGTCTTGATGCATCTCGTATGGATACATGTCCTCGTAGGACTTTTGGAACTCGGAGTTCATGGTGGCGATCATGATGCAATGTACTTTCGTCGCATCTCGCTCATGGGTTTCAAAGGCGGTGATTTCAGCGGGAGTAGCAACTTCGGGGTTGATTTTCTCGAGCTTCTCGTCGAGGACATACTCTTTATCCTCATAGCGAGCAATGGTGCGAATGTATCTTATCCATTCGCCAAAGTTCGTTCCATCGAAGGTGACCTTTTGGCAAAGGCTCATCAACGTGAAAGAACTAGCAGCAGCGTTGTTTGCGTTTGACATCTGTAGAAAGGACAAAGATAGATTAGAACAAGAATCCCTAATTATCACCCAATAAGAAAAATTAGGGCTAGGATCCAACAATAACATTTACATACTAGAAAAGGGATGTCGTAATCTAACATGCAAATAAATTGAAGGTAAGTGAATGACGATTCACTAATTCTCCATCACAAAACTTAAACTTTTAGTCCTAAGTGTTTTTGAGAATTCCTAGGTTCGGATGAGATTCATTGAACTATTCAATGGCATGTTTAAATCTCGATATGCCCCTCTTGTTTGTGACTGGGATGCCGAGGATCACAAAGCGGGTGTGAATTACCATGCAAATTTACATGGTGCCTTCATTGTTACGATCACCTATTCGATGTGCCGGTAAACCACACACGCTCCATCGAACTATGATAAACAATGAATCACCCTTTGCCACCTTCGCTTAGAACCAATTAGTGTGCCGGTAAACCACACACGCTCCACTAACATCTTAGCAAGGTGCAAAGTGTAATTTCATGGGATTGCATCAATTCACCTTTCCTAAAGTAACTAAGATTGGGAAATTTGAAAAAGATTTAGTTACTTCGTATTTCTTATTATACTTTTAATGAGAGGATGAGGTTGCCCTATCCTACCCGTTCGGCTAACGACCCTCCACCAATCAAGCAAGCGGTGGGTGTGAGTGTACACCCATTAAGCGCCATTTTATAGGCCGCAACCTTATACCCACCTTATAGATCGGCTTCGTGAATGAGGCCTACTAGCGGTAAGACTAGCATTTAGTTATACATATATATATTATTCTAATAACATCATATAAGTATAGGGTTGTATTTTAAACTTTTTTCAAAATCTAGGGTTTGAAATTTAAGTTGTCTAAATTAAAGCTTCTAATCACAAATTTTAAATTTCAAAACTATAGGGTAGGTTTTAAACATTTAAAAACATTGAGGATCAAATAACAAATAATTTCAATTAACAATTAATATCTTAATTATCTTTATTTGATTTATCTTTGATTTCTTTGAGGATAATTACCAAAAAATAATTAAAACAATTAATTAATTATCATATAAAGAAACTAAATATTTAATTAGTTGATAATTACCTTTAACTAGATCAAGATAACACTTATATTTATCAAAAAAAACGGATTCATATTGATCTAATTAGTTTATGGAAAGTTTGGATAAGATAAACATAAAGAAATCCCGAATCTGGCCCTTCCTGACGCTTGGACTCGCCGAGTGCACAAGGGGACTCGCCGAGTCAGGCCTACTCGACGAGTCCACCTTGGAACTCGACGAGTCAGTGACTCAAAACCCAAAAAATCGAATTTTGCAGGTTTGTTTCAGTTATTCAAGCAACAATTTAAAGAAAACCAATCTAGGCTCTGATACCACTGTTGGGTTTTAGCCATAAGAACTTTCCTATGTGCGCATGCAAAACCCTATTGCTTGGATCTAGGCTTTCTAATAAACATGCTTTTGAATCCAAGACTTCTAATGGCTAATTAGATTAAACAACAACATTAAAACAGATCTAGAATCATACCTTTGAGTTCCTTGTTGATCTTCTTGTCTTGGAGCTTCTAGAGTCACAATTGTCACTCCTCTAATGGCTTACAAACACCAATAGCAAGCAAGATGATTTAGGAGAGAGGAGAAGGGATGGAATTCGACCAGAGGTTCCTTGCTTTAGGTTCTGAAAGATTGTACACGAATTCCACACCCCAAGGGCCTATTTATACCTTTAGACTCCTTAAGGGTTTCACCCTAAACCCTAATTGGATAATCTTCACTTAAGGCTATCCAAATCCATTCCATAGATATCCTTATGGACTATTATGAGCTATCCTAAAGCTCTTAGAAACCGTCCAAAGTCAACCCTAATGGATTTACAGTCTAAAGCTTAACTATCAAACAATTGACAGTTTATACCCTCTTATTTAATTAATCTCTTTAAGTCACCAAATTAATACCAATTAATTTATGACTTATATTAATCAAATAGCTAAATATTATTCCTTATAATATTTACTCTCTCTTAACAAATCATCCTTCAAGTTGCTATGGTGAAGGCAACCCAAAAGGACCATGCACAACCGAATATAGTTACAGCCTTAGACACTATTCCAACACAAACAACATATCTTCGAGTTTTGGTGCTGGAATTGGTCTAGAATCATTACCTTTGACTGTTTTGGACTTATAAAACCTGTTTTTAATGTGGTAATGATCATGTTAAACCAATTTCAATGCTATAATCAAAGTTTCAAGTTTATATATGTTTTTGTAATTCTTGAAAAATTGTTGATTATGAATGTTCATGCTTGCGAGTTTTAGTTAGATCATAGGAATTATGTGCAAATTGTTTTGTTAGTATAATTCTTGATATTAATGAAATTGTATGGGCTCCATAACTAGTCCTCAAGTTATGGATTACCAAAAGTTTTTGTGTTACCTTTTTTATGAGTTGATTTAAATTAATGAAAAAAATTATGTGTTAGTTGTTTTCAATCCATATTGATGTAAAAGAAGTTCATAAAATATGTTTTTGTAACATGTCCTCAATTTATATGAAAAGTCATATTTATGAATCTAAAAACTCGTAAAAGTGCCATAGGTTACACAAAAATGAAGAGTCTTTTTCATTAAATTATTTTATGACTCCATAACTTGTCCTCAAGTTATGGATGTTTAAGAGTCGCTTCTTTAAAAGTGTTATTAAAGAATAACGAGTTACATAAAATGAAGAGTCTTCATTTTAATGTACATTAAACTCATAAGTTATGAATATGCTAGGTTTTGAATAGTTTCAAAATTGCCCTAAAGTTTTGGAATTTGTAAAGTCTTACACTCTAATACCTTAATTCCAAATTAAAACCTTAGAATTTTAAGAGTTTAAAATTCAAACCTTATACTTCTATACTATTAAAAGTTTAATTATTATTATTATTATTATTATTATTATTATTATTATTATTATTATTATTATTATTATTATTATTATATATATATGTATAAGAATAAGTCAGTCTTACCATTAGTAGGCCTCATTCACGAAGCTGGTCTATAAGGGTGTATAAGGTTACTGCCTATAAAATGGCGGTTTAATGGGTGTCCACTCTCACCCACCGCTTCCTTGATTGGTGGAGGGATGTTAGCCGAACGGGTAGGATAGGACTATAATTCTCCCTTCATTAAAAGTATAATGATAAATACTAAGTAACTAAACACTTATAAATTCCCAATCTAAGTTACTTAGGAAAATGTGAAAAGGTGCTAACCCATGAAATTGCACTTTTCACCTTGTTAAGTCATTAGTGGAGCGTGTGTGGTTAACCGGCACACTAACCTAGGATTGACCAAGTGTGGCAAAGGGTAACTTAAATTTATCATAGATCGGTGGAGTGTGTGTGGTTAACCGGCACATCGATTAGGTGATAAATATTAAGGGTACCAAGTATATTTTCATGGTTATTCACACCTTCTTTATGATCCTCGGCATCCCAGTCACAAACATGAGAGGACACAATCGAGATTCAAACATGCCATTGAAATTTCAATGTATCCCAAAAGATCTAGGAGTTTCAAATCCAATTAAAACTTAATTAGATTTCGTTTTCATGGTGAAAATTGGTAAATTGTCATTTGCCTACCTTCAACTATTTTATAGCTTGGATTACGGCATCCTTCTTCCGGTTATAAATAGGTTGTTGGATCCTAGCCTTAATATTTCATATTAGGTGTTATATTAAGGACTTTATATCAACTAAACTTGAATTTATCCCATTATAGATGTCTTGTTAAGACAACTATGGTCTTCCCAAATCTTTAGGAACAAGCTTCCTAATGAAGATGATATCCCAAATTGTAACCCAGGTGAAAGATCAATCCCTTTGTTGTGAATTAGTGGGACTGGAAATCATACTTCACTTCCTCCACCTCCTCCAAGCCGATAGAGTCAGGTGTCAAAGTCTCGAGGTAGCTGGCTGTTGACTTGGTTCTTCAGTCACTCCCTGATGACAAATCACAACATGACCCTTAATGATCTTACCTATTTGCTTGATGATGCTGAATTAGCAATGATTTGGAGCATTGGTAAAGCAACTTAGATTGGATGATCTACTTTCCAAACCTATTTGGACATTGACAATGATAACACTAGAAGTCTAGAAAAACTTTCTCTTCCCAATGGAAAGGGATCGGCCATGGTCAAGTCGTTTGACCTAATGGTAAAGAGAAAGGCTAGGTCAATGGTAGTCTCGTGTACCATTTCTAAAGAGTCCATATGTTTCTTTTGCCAAACGAAGGGGCATTAGTTGCGAAGTTGCCAAATTTACCTAAGAGTCCATAAGGATAGTAAAGTCAAATGTTTGACTCTACTCTAGGTAAAGCCCATTATCTAACTCTATTCAGATCCTGTTTGGAGATTCTTAATACATAATGCAATGCAATTGCATTTTGATGTTTTGGAAGAATCAAAGGAAGCTTAAAGAAAGAGTGTGTTGATTCTGATCGCATGGTTCGATGACCAGAATTTTGAGCCGATGCATAAGAGTTATGAAATATTTCTTAGGAATAAATAACAACAAGTTTTCATATGTATTTGCATTGTAAGGATAAGTTTTTCCGCAAGTTTTAAAATAAAAGAAAATTTTTGTTTTTATTTATTTTTAAGTATCCTTACAATGAAATTTGTGAAAAATTGTTGTTTATATGTTTCCATTGATAAGCAATACTGGTAAATGGATTTGATTCTTTCATTTATTAGACTATCATAATTTACCAAATAAGGAAAGATTCTCATCACCCAAGTTTCAGCTGGATAGAAACTTGGAATCATGAAACTTGTTTTGTATGATGAATGAGAATTTTTCATATTTGGGAAATTAATACTAATTCTTTGTTCACATGTACATGTGATTCAAGTGAAGGACTAAATGATTGGGTACACTTGGTTATGTGCTAATCGGGTCCACCACAAAGGTTGATAAGATTATTCGTTCTGATTTACGAAAGTTTAGTAAATATGGTTATGCTTACAAGTTTAAGAGTAATTTTGAAACATTGGAAAGGTTTCAATGTATTTCAAAACGGATAAGAAATTGTATCCAATCTGAAGAGATGGGAGAGTACTTGAGCATCTTGTTTTATGATTATCATAGTGATTATGGAACCATATCACAATTGATCCTATAAGGACACCTTAGTTAATTTGTTTGGCTAAGGAGAGGAATCATGAATTGTTGAAATGGTTAAATCAAAAATCATACTTCATTCCAAAATCAAATCTTAGATTCATACTCCAAGATTGAGTCTTGAGTGACATAATCTTAAGAAAGGTTTAAAACACTTGTCAAATGTAGAGTAAAATGTTTTCATACTCTTGTACATTTGAAATTGGTAAGTTGTAATGTTTTGGATAAGACAAAGACCAACTAAGACCAATTGTGAGAAGTGTTTTTCCTTGATAAGAATCCTCACTAACTCTTAAATATTTGTTTTGTCGAGGTTTGGTTCTTGACAAAGAGAATCTTATATGTCAAGAGGACAATGGGAGTCTTGAGATAGTTTCGAGAACTGATCAAGAGTACTGTTAATCACTCGCCCACGACTTAAGGTTTATAACCTATCGTGTTGACTTATTCTTGTTTTGGTGCTATTCAAGTTAAAGTTGGCTATGCTTGTGAGTTCTACGACTTCTCAATTGGTTGCATAACAACCTTGAAGCAATGGTAGGCCCTTATGCTACGGGTGGCAAGAAAATGAGATTGAACAAGTTCAGTCCATTTGAATTTGGATTTTTCACTAACCTTGTCTTTTGATTATGGTTTTGACAAATTCACATGGATAGGAACACATACACCATAACATCTAAGTGTCATAAGGTTTCTCTTTGATTCATGAAAATGGTGGTGATGAAACGCTTTCACTAAGAAGATTTTAAATAGATAGCAGTTGTGATATTTGCATTCTCATATAGTTAGTGGAGCGTGTGTGGTTAACTGCCACACTAACTAGTGAGAATTGAAAAAGGTCTAGACAAACATGTGAGCTATATAAGGAAAGGTGTATGATTTTGATAAAGTCTTATCAAAGCATCTCGTATCAGAAATCTGAACTTTGGTAAGAAAGTCAATAAAGTATTGATTTCAAGAAGTCCAGCTGATTTCTGGATATATGTTAGAGCTAGTGGGAGCATGAGTGTTATGTTAATAATCATCATCTTAGTGGGAGCATGATTATTATGTTAAGTGGTGAAAGTTACCAATGTTAATTATAGAAAACAAAAGTTTGAATTCGGGTTTGAAAAGTTGTTTTGCTATAACTAAGGGAGAGGATTTTATACTTCATTCCAATTCTACAAGCTTAGATTGAGATTTTAGTCAACTTTAGTTAAAGATATATATGAATGTTATGTTGGAATGGTTCAACATAAGGAAATTCTATATATGTTGCGTTCTCAAAATTTGATTATGATTACGTCATCTCTCTTCATAGTTCGAATTGTGAGAACATGGCAAATAAAAAGGAATAGAACCAGACATGACTAAAATGATTAAACAATTGTCAAGGACAATCTAAGGTTTACCAAAGATTGGTTGATCGTGGACAATTGGAAGTATAATGTAAACTTTGGAAAGGACCATATTGACATATTCTGAAAAGAGGCAGCTCTTGTTCAGAAGTGATAGACAAAATGGTAACATGGAATTGTTTCTGTAGGTGGAAGTTATTCTCTGAATCTGTGCAAGATTAAAGAACTTAATGCAAAGAAGGATGTTCAAAGGAATGTACTTTAAATTTGAGACTTCATTTCCATGGAATTGCTTTCCATTGGAATACTCTGTAATGTCTGTTGCCAAGTCTTTGTGACTTCCGTGCATAGTCATTACAAGGGGATCATTGCATATAAGTTTAGAATCTAACAGATTATAGTAGATGGCAAGAGTTTGGTATTCTTACATTTACAATAAGGATTGGAATTATGAAACAAATATCATTGAAATATTGTCAATTGATCTATTTCACAAAGAGAATACCATATGTAAACATAGTGTGCATACTTGGAGTATGACATAGCTATTGTTTGGACGGACATAGTACGCATGCTTGGTGCATGGCATGACTATTGTTTCAATTCAAGTATTAAGTTGATAAATTGAAACAATGAATAATGAGTAATCAATATGGTGCTTAGATAAAAAGGTTTTTATTTACACTCAAGAGTTTAGGACCATATAGGATTAAGTATTATTCTTGTGTTTCACTTTGCATGTTTTGACTTCCAGAATAACTAGGTCATTCTTCCCGAAAGACAAAGTTATTCAAACTCTCTACAACCAGTTATACTTTGGAAGTAGGTATTGATTTAAGACTGTCATGAATTTGGCTTGTATGATTTGTCTAATGTGCATTAGACATAGAAATGGTTGCTACAACATTCATGAGTACTTATAAGGCTTGAGTATTGGATTCAAACCACGCTCATTTGAATCACTTCATGGATTTTATCCCGAGTGATCATGAGATAATAATATCTTATATTCTTGAAACCTAGTGATATGATTCGTTGACTATGAGTTGGTTATACATTGATAGCACGAAAACGCATTTGGTAACTTGGTGTTATAAAACGTGCCTTTGTGTATGATTCAACAAGTAGTCAGTGCAAGCATATGAGTCAAAGTTGATCCATTCCTTTTACCCTTAAAGGGATAAAAGGGATATATGTGGGCCTCTCGATGATTTAGTGATGGCACCCCTAAGTGCTTGGCTAAGCCTTGACTGATTTGATTTGTTCAATTAGTCAGTCGTCATAAATTGGAAATCAGGAAACAACAAATGAACATAGAGAATGATTATAATCCATGTCTTAGTCCATATGATATCTAGAATGGAGGAATATATGATGACTTATCTAATGGATGCGTCATTGATTTATTCAGAGTTCGGCAGCAGCTTTTAAGAGCTACGATTATTAGTCAGGTTGTGAAGTTATACTTGCAATAATAGTTATTAGACTTATCCAAGTAAGAGACTGTTGGATTAGTGTCTAAGTCCATAACTATAATTGGTATATACTTGACCCGACCCGGCATGGTCCATTTGGGTTGCATGACATCGGAACATTTGGGTAGACCTTTTAATGAGAAGAAGATATTTATGACATATTAATATATTATAAGTTCTAATATATTAATATGAAAACATATTATTTAATTAGTATTGATCCAGAATTAATTCGGAATTAATTTGGTGATCAAAAGAGACTAATTAAATATATGGGGATTGATTGTGTAAATCATTGATTATTATATATGTAGGCTTGTGATCCATGATTCCTTATGTTGGGTTTAACCCATGTGGTGGCCCATGGATACTCCATGGAGGTTAAAACCCATGGAGCATAAGGAATGGGTAAAGACATGGGTTACATGGTGTAACCCTAATGTGCACACTATATAAAGACCCCATTAGTTGGTGAAATTGGCACTAGTGAATAAGATAGATGGCAAGCCAATTTCTATGAACTCATATCTTCTCTCATGGTTATTCCAAAGGTTCATGGTGTTGTGTGAACCATTTGATGTGTCACATTTAGGGCACCAGGCTCTTGAGCTCCATGGAATCAAGCACCAACGAAGAGGTATGTAATTCTACTAGTTTTATATTACTTGTACTTCATAATATGCTAGTTAGGACAATACCTTGGAAAATTGATATTTTCATGTATAATATAGAAAATATAGATCGAAGGTATTTAGGGTTGCATGTACACCATAGGAGTGTTAGAATGCTCAAAGCCCAACAGATATTCAGGTGGATGATAACCTGAAATACATCGAGCGACCAGTAGCTATCCTTGACAGGAAGTCGAGGGATCTGAGGAACAAGAGAGTGGAGCTGGTGAAGGTGCAATGGTAGCACCGTAAGGGCTTGGAATAGACTTGGGAGCCGGAGGACGAGATGAAGGAGCGCTACCCCGATCTTTTTCCGTATTTAGCAGCAGACTTCGAGGACGAAGTCTAAAATAAGTGGGGGAGATTTGTAACACCCAGTTCCTGGTTCGTATTTTAATTCAATTAAGTTCATGTTTTGCTCTGGGACACGGCGAGTTAGAGGCCCAACTCGTCGAGTAGACTTGATATTGACTGGGAAGTTTAATGATCTACTCAACGAGTAGAAGCTATTTGGAGCAAACCCTAATATTTAGGGTTTGCACCCTCTTTAAACGACTTATTCCGCCCCAACCCAGTTGATATGTGCATATTTGACTATATATTTAGTATAAATTTTCATTATTTGTTAGCTAATTATTTACATATTATGGACAAAAGGTACTTAATAGTGTTCAAATTGTATTTTCAGTCCAAAAGAGAAGCTCGGATGCAAAAGAAAGCAGGAGAAGCTGTTGGAAGCTCGGGAGTTGAAACAAAGAAGAAAAATGCCAAAAACAAGAGGGGATCGGCGAGTCAAAGCCTGACTCTACAAGTTGGATCGAAGATTCGCGAAGCTCTAAAAGTCCTTGCCATACATAGAGTTTTAATGAGGGACTCGACGAGTTGGACCTTGACTCGACGAGTCACCTCTGTTTCCAGAAAAATATAAACAGGGGCTTTGAGATCGAGATGAAAAACTTTGGAGGAATCCTAGGAGGCTCATATTGCGATTGAAGGAACTTCTAGACCGAAAGAAGCTGAGCAATCAACCCCAAGTTCGATTTTGAAGAGGATTAAGGCAAATTCTATTTTACTCTTAGTTAAGCTTTTGATTGAATCATGTTTAAACTAATTGAATTCGTTTTTTAGTTTGTTTTTACTGCAATTATGAACTAAAACCCTTATCTTCTGTTTAGGGTAGATGATTTTGTGAATATGAATTGACTTTATGGTTAGGATTAATTTTAATTGGTGATATTGTTTTGTTAAGCTTGTTAAAGAACCTCATATATTAACAACAAAAAATTTATGCTAATAAATCAGTAATTAGGTTGTATGAACATCTTTTAGTTATCAATTTCATATGGTTTATGTTACCACATAGTTATATATCTAGGAATAATGAATGTGAAACTAGAATTAACTAGAAGATAGGTAAATTAATATGTGGGTTTGTGTGATACACCATCAACAAGAGGTTAATTGAATCACCAATTCAATTAACCATTACAAGTCTTACTTAACCTGAATTAATTAACTAGGGAACATATTAATTTAGACAACTGGCCACTGCTTGAATTAATCTGTTTTCTAAGGATTAGCATTAACGAACGTGAACCTAATCATCTCAATCGGTAGCCAATGAAAAGTTAATCCGATATATTTACCATAAAATCAACCATAGGATCAATTGATTCGAACCTAAACAGAAGTCCATTTTATCATTGAATTTAGTTGCAATTTAATTGTTTAGCTATTAGTTTCTTAGTTAAGTGTTAGTTAAGTTAAGTTTCTAGTCTTGTAAAGCTAGAGAAACCCCTTCTACTTTAGTATTTGTTTTAGATCATTTTAGTAATTAGTTTAATTTTTGTTCCTTGTGTTCGATATCCTACTTATTTAACTATACCACAATTGATAGGTCCACTTCCTTTGTGTGTTAGATTTACAATTGAAAAGTAGGATTAAAACTAGTTGGTTTCACAGACATCACCAGCCTCCATCATCCCTACCAACCCAGAGAAACCCTAACTCAAAACCCTAATCCTTATTTGAGTGTTCTTGAGCTTTTTGGTGCCCTTTGTGTGTATTTGAAGTTGGAAAAGAAGAAGGAATATTGGGAGATCAAGGGAGAGCAAGTAGATCCAGAAGTCTTGGAACATTTCCTACTCATTTGAGGTATAAAGCTGATACCTTGGCTATTCATTACTTAGATCTTGATTTGGGGCTATTTTCTACCTTTTCTAAGATTTAGTGAAGCTATAATCGGATTTGTGTGTATATTTGGGGTTGTACTTCAGATTTGGAACCATTGAGGGTTCTCATGGCATAAAGGTGCCAACTTTATGGCCATGGGAGGCCCATGCAACATATAAACCCATTTTACGGCTGATTGAGCCAAGAACCTCATGCATGGACATCAAGTTTTTGACTTTACGTATAATATGGACCCTAGGAGGTCAGATCTATGATTTGGATATGTTAAAACCGATTGAGATCGACTATATAGTTTTGGAAAAAGAGGGACTCGGCGAGTCGCTTAGGTGACTCGTCTAGTTGGGTCATAGTTTCCCCCAAAACCACTTCTGGAAGTGGTCTTTGGTTGAGTTGAAGGAAAACTCATCCTGTTGGGGTTAGCTATGGACTTGAAGATCAAAGGAATCAACAAGTTCAAGGAGGAACTCGGCGAGTTCAAGGCAATGTCCCAACCACAAGAAGACAAACTCGACGAGTTCAGGGAGAACTCGACAAGTCATAGACTAAATACTATGGATGAAGATGAACTCGACAAGTTCAAGGTTGAACTCAACGAGTTAGTTGAAGAAGGTCTCGATGTTCGTTGAAGGAGAACTCGTCGAGCTCTTGCTATACTCGATGAGTAGGGACGCGATTGTAGCATTTTGTGGAGGTGGGGACTCGACGAGTTGGTGGACCAACTCAACGAGTCGAGTCAACCAGATGTTGACTTTGACCAAGGTTTTGATCTTGAATATGACTTCGACTTGAGTTGACCCTTGTAAGGGTTATGAGTTCGAAATGGTAATTTAGAAAGGATGTTGTGTAGGGATCGAGGAGTCGAGAAGAGTTGATTTCCATACCAAGGACAATGTAGACACTACATGACATTGAGGTAAGTTACCTTCCAGTAGAAGTGGGTCTAAGACACCAAGGCCGATCCACTAGTAGTTGATTACATTTAAGATGATTGTCTTTGTGATAATTGTCTGGTTTGCTATTACTTGATGTGTTCTATGTGCCAGTATGATATGTTCTATGTGATAGTGGAATTAAGGGCAAATAGTCCCTCAATTCGGCCGTTAGGACTGAAGGGTAGGTCGGACACGCCAGATATGTCTGATAGGATGATTATGATATGTTATTATGTGATAGTAGTAGGGGTGAAATAGTCCCCATGACCGGGTGAGATAGACCGGAGGGTAGGCAGGCACCCCGGAATGGCCTGACATGGGCAGGTCAGCTCCCCGGAATGGCTTGACATGGGTAGGTTAGCACCCCAAAATGGCTTGACATGGGTAGGTCGGGCACCCCAGAATTGCCCGACAGCATGTATGTTGAATGGTATGTGGTATGATGGGGGAACTCACTAAGCTTCGTGCTTACATATTTTTAGGTTTGGATTCAGGTATCTCTTCATCTAAGGGGAAGGAGCCAGCAGAGTAGTAGCACCATCGTACACACATGATTTCCGCTTTGAGAACCCTGGGATTGTACTCTAACATTTTATTATTTGATGTTATGGTTTTCGAGACTTGTGATTTATGACTTGTTGTTTTGAAATGATAGTAACGATGTTTTCCGTAAACTATTTTTTAAAGAAATATAATTAAATAAAAAATTTTGGGTCTTGATTTTGGGATGTTACATGTAGACTGCTCAGAGTCGGTATAAGAGCTATGCTTAACGGTGTCGATCCGAGTTGGAGTTTCAAGTCGGTGACATGGTGTTACTGAAGGTCTCTCCTTGGAAAGGTGTGATTCGCTTCAGGAAGAGGGCGAAGATGGGCCTACGATATATTGGGTCATTTCGGATTATTTCCAAGATCGGCAAGGTCGTCTACAGATTGGATCTTCCTAACGAGCTTAGTTGGATTCATAAGTCATAGCACTTTCCATGCTTCGTACCCGTGAAAGTTGGTATTGGATGAGGATGTAGTAGTGTCTTTGGATGATATTTAGGTTGATGAGCGCCTAAATTATGTTGAGAGAACAGTAGCTATTCTGGAGAGGAAAGTAAAGGTTTTGCAGAGCAAGGAGGTACATTTGGTAAAGGTACAATGGTGGCATCAGAAGGGCTCCGAGTGGACCTGGGAAATGCAGGCTGAGATGCGAGAGCATTAGCCGGATTTATTCGTTGCATCAGACTTTAAGGAAAAAGTTTAGTTCAAGTAGGGGAGAGTTGTAACATCCTGGGTTTCAGGTATTTTCAAATCTCTCCTTTGGTTTTAAATTAAGTCGTTTTGGACCTTGGATTGTGAGAAGATAGCCCTTAAGAAGCCCTAGTGGCAAAATGTTAATTTTGGGAAAGGAAGGTGTATGCTAAGCGTACATGTGGGTACGCTGGGCATACTAATGTCCAAGTGAAACCTTATATTTTAGAGTTTGTGGGGGTATTTATGAACCTTTATGGATCATTCAGCATCATCCTTTCAGCCTCCAATCCTTTGAGTCATTTTTGGCAAACCCTAACCCCACAAGAGAGTGTGTTGTTTGTGTGCTTAAGGAAGAAGGAGTTGCATCAAGGAGGCTAGAAGTTGAAGCAAGCTTGTGGATCTTGGATCATCACCTTCTTGGGAAGCTCCAAAGGTAAAAATTTGATACCTTTATGCTTTTTTTTCTTGGATCTCATTGTGATAGCTTTATGATGTTCTTTGTGTCCCAAAAGTCCCATTGTTATGCATGCTTGGTTTTGGACTGTACTTTCAAACCCTAGGAAGGGTTCTAAGCCATAAAAATGAGGTCCCTTTAGCTAGTTTGGCTCCATGCTTTTTTGTAGAAGGTCTTGACTGATTAAGACCATGTATTAATGATTTTTTTGGATGTTTAAAGTGATAAAGTTGGAGACTTTATGACTCTGTGGTGCATTTGGACAATGGATCTGAAGTTTGTGCTTAAGTGCTTAAGCCATTAAGCACTTAATGATGTTTTGGGCTCTACGGGGGTATACCCCGCGTAGAAGGGAGTATGCCCCACATACTCGATCAACGTCCCTATAATTCAATCATTGCGAGGCTTACGTACTCCGAGCATACCTATGGCGTACGCCCCCGTGTACTCGTATCGTTCAGCCATTTTCGAGTTAACTCGGCTAGGTTGACTTAACTGGGTTGACTCGGTGGGTTTATGGACTTTGGACAGTTGATTTTGAGTTGACCAATGTTGACCATGTTATACCAATTTTAACTTTTAATGGGTATTTTGGGTATTATTGGTTTTTGATGGAATTGGTCATTTGGTGGTTGTATGCATTTGAGTTGAGAGCTGAAATTCAGAGTCGGGTCTTATCAATTCAGTGTTGCTTGTGAGGTGAGTGTTCTTTACTGTACTTTTGGGTCAAAGGCACCAAGGCCGGCCCTTTTTGGATGGTTATTTTGATTATTACATGATTGACTATTGTAGTGATCTGTTAGATTTGTATCCTAGTAGAGAGGATGATGCTATGCTTAGTGATCTATGAGATTTGTTTGTTTGTTATTAGCTGGTTAATTGTATGATTATCTGTTATATATATATATATATATACACACACACATATATATACACACACACACACACACACACATATATATATATATATATATATATATGTGTGTGTGTGTGTGTGTGTGTGTGTGTCGACACGGTTTATGAGTTGTTGGGTTGAGGCGGGCTTGCTTTGTGCTTAAGGCCAACAGACCCAGGGCATCCCAAATAGAGTGAAGGCCAGTAGGGCGTACTAGTTAGCCCGAAGGTTTGGAGAACGGTCCAGATGAGCGAAAGGCCCGATGTGGCGTTTCAGTCATGTTGAAGGTTCTGTGAGCATACTAGGTGGATTGTAGGCCGGTGGGGTGTTCCATTCAGACTGAGGGCTCTGTATGCATGTTGTTTGTCGTTATTTTTCTGATTTTGTGATGTGTTGGTACTTTGGCGGAAATTCACTAAGCTTTGGGCTTACGGTTTTGGGTTATATTTCACATACCTCAGATGATCATGGGAAGGTAAAGGCTTGATCGTGCACCTCCTCATGTTCTGTTTGTGATTTTAGGAAAAACTTTGATAATTGACATGTTTTGGAAAACTATCTTTGTAAACAAGTGATGATTTGGGATTGTTTTATAAGTTTAAAATGTTTGTGAAATTTTGGATGTTACAACCATGTTACAGTTCGCTTGGCAGAATCAAAACTTCATTAAGGTCTTAATCTATTAAGAGCATTCCTAATACTTTCGAAAAAGATTCATGGCACCATAATTGTTCATAAAAACATAACTTTATGGATATTCATGTCTAATGTATGTCCTTAACCAATCTAGGTCAAAATGGTAAGAAATGGTTGTAGAAACCTCATGCATGATATCAAATGAAGATGCGAGTCTAGATCTATAACATATAATACTCTTGGGACCTCAGGGAGCAATAAAGTTGAAAACTTTACTATAGTTATTCTCTCTAAATTTCGTAAAGTGGACAAAACTAGCTAAAACCTCAAGATGTAAGATGATTAAACCACAAGGCTGATCCTTGTAAGACTTACACAAGTCCATGAGATGCTCAAAAAGGATTGTAATGTGCTTTCTTGCTGCTTCCTTGCTCTACAAAGCTCTCCTCCTTCCTTTAAAAGCAAAATCCACCAAATGAGCTCAAAAGATCAAGAGCGGGCTTGGGTATGATGCAATCTCTCTGAAGACAATTGAGGATGGGGGTTGGGAAAACCTAGCCCTCATATTCTTTAAATAAGGCTCAAGGCCCGAAACTTAAGGTTTTGTGTCCAAAACGGCACCATGTCACGACAATAAATGACCACCACGTCGTGGTAGTCAATTCACCACGTCGCGTGGAGGCAAAATCACAAAACCAAATCTTAAAACTTAACCTTGCAATGCATTAAACCATACATGAATTGGTTGTTAAAATTCTCCCCCACTTATTTGAAGTTTGTCCACAAAATCCGCATTGCTGAATAACTCTGGATACTGCTTCGGCAAGCACATTTACATAGCTTGTATTTTCTATTAATACATGGAGGAATAGAGAGGAACATAAAAGGAAATATGATTTTTTTTTTTGTACTTTTTTTAAAGAAAGATCACTCGATAATAAGTTGTGTACTAGACTTAGGAATTCGTTGCCACCGGTTAAAAGAAGAAATTAGGAGTTGACAAAAATAGATGTTGATTTAGTTGTTGGTTGCGATGACCATTTTACAAATTTTGTGATACGATTTATTAGAGATAGGCAATCTCCTAGACAAAATAAGGAAGAATACACAAATGACACAAGAAGTCGGAGCAATTTCTGATGTATTTTTCCCAAACCAAATTACAACTTAAATAACAAAAGAAAACTAAACAGTGCTAACCTATAATTAAGGAACAAGCAAAACAACTACGTACTGGGAAATAAGGAAGCTAGTCAAAGTAGTGGTCTTCATTTCTTGCATGAATAAAATGGCTTCATGTGTGCATTGCAACTCCTCGTGGACCTCATCTTGATGATATTAAATTTGAATCTTTTAATTGGATAAGTACTAGATGTAGTATTCGAAAAAAAGTTGATTGGTTGATTTGGCTAGTTAACTTCTATTTATACTTATGCCGTTTCTTTAAATAAAATTAAAAAATAATAATAATAATGATAGAACGAGCTTGTACCAACTTTTCAACCTTCTTTCCACATATCCTGATTATGACAAAAATGGGTGTCCATTTGAGTGGAACCAATCGGCAATGCGGGCCTGAAGAGCCGAGGTATGTTAACCTTCAACTGTCCGAAGAGAGGAGTTCTTGCAGAGCTCTGTGAAGCCGTCCTCCTTCTCAGTCGGATAATGCAACAGCAGACCCACCGAAGTAAACCAAATCAAAGTCCGACCCACTTTAATACCCCCACTTGGGTTACAGGCAAGCACTACCAAGCCCGGTGAACAATTACACTACAAGGTAACGTTATAATACAATCTCACAACCTTTCATGAAACGATGTGGGAATACTGATATACAAAAGCTATGTTTTTTGATTTACAACGAAATGAAACTATAATGCTTCTATGAAATGATTTTATGATAGAATAATGCTGAGATGATTTTTTCTTATGTCAATTACATTGTAACGATTAGAATTTTTTTCGGCATGTTAACATCTACTGATGAAAAACAGTGTGACTTACAACATCAAGAGGGTTAAGTGGGTTCTGTGAAATGATTTTATGTTAAAATAATGCCGAGATTATTACTTATTTTCATGTCATCTAATATGAACATTATGAACCCTGTGCAACTAAAACTATATGGCATGTTGACTAAATTATAAATCATTGAACTCAAAAGAACGTGCAGGTGGCAATGCCAATATCACTTCCAGCAAGCACATTCACTTAGCATTTGTCTTCTATTAATGCATGCATATGGGGGAATGAAGAGGTACATCGACACTTAGTTTTGTACTAGGCTACTACTTGTATTTGCTTTACATATATATAGTAAGTTTATAATTAATATATGTATGTAAATATAATTTCTTTAACACTCCATTCATTCGGAGTGGGTTTCCGTTTTTCTCAATTTTTAATATTTTGTAAAACCAAAACCGAACCCAATATTTTGGTTTTTAAAGAAACTCAAACCCAAACTGGCGGTTTCTACTTCGATTTTTTGGTTTTCGGGTTCGGTTGTAATAAGCATTTAACCCCTTGCCTTTAATCATATTTCATTTTACTCTTAATTATATTAAGTTTTAAATATTTCTTATTTTTTTACTAACTATATATTGTTAAATATTTAATGAAATTTTAATTATTAAATACAACTTTTATAACAATACCAGTATTTTCTATTTTTATAGTTATCATGTTAATATATTTTTTTTAAACAATGTACTTTAATCTTTTTATTTATTTAAATATGCATGTCCGGAGATGATATTTATTTAAATATAACATTTGCTTAAAAAAAGACTAATTATAAAAAGAATGTGTTATACAGCATTTTAGATAAGTGAGACTAATTAAATTTGGTTAAATGGTTAATGTATATATTAAAAAAAAAACTTTTAATAATAATCATTACGGAAATCATTTAATTAGAGTATAAGTTACTGAAATGATGAGTTCTTTCAATTATATATATATATATATATATATATATATATATATATATATATATATATATATATATATATATATATATATATATATATATATATATATATATATATATATACACACACACACACAGGAATGATCATTTAAAAACTCAAAGTTTCCCGAGAACCCGAGAACCGATTGTGAGCCGTTAGATCAAAATAATAAAATGTTAGGATGTTCGGTGGCATTTTTGTAAATAAATAGGAAAATTAAACACGGGGGGTATGGTTCTGAAATTAATCAAAGGGCATTTATGGTACTGAAGAGATTATCCCCCAAATCAATAGATGTGGCTCTCAAATCCCTCATCGTCTTTGTCCGTCATCCCTCTTTCTCTTACAACTTCATCGTCGATCCTTCCTTAATCCAGAACCATCGCCTGACATCTATGGTTTCCTCCGTCAAATGTCTCTGCTATTCATTGAATCAGGTAAGGTGAAGACTACTAATCCATGGTCCTTATCCTCCGTATCATCGATGGTGAATCCACGAGTTAAGAGATCGATGTCATTAGTTTTCATCTTCAATTGCGACAGTAGATTGCCAAATACCTAAATATTCTATGATGGATCTTTGATAGCTGAAGTATGTGTAATCACGTCGTACAGAAAGAGATCCCCAGTGAAGATCAGACTCACACACATGCGTTGAAGATAGATGAAGGACCACAATTATTGTCAATTTTCAACAAAATCATCGCCGATTTCAATGAAATCACCATCAATTTCTAGCATAGGTGATCAAAATCACACACATAAAGTTGATTATTGCTCATCGCAACTCAGGTAAGTTCAATTAGTATTCCTAGTTTTATGAATTTGAACTTTTGATTTTGCAGTTCTTGGTTGCGATTATGAACGACACACCAATTTGCCTCACCGTGTCGGAGCAATTACTCTGCATCACAAGCAACACCTTTTTCAATCCATTGTTCCTCATTTCAGATTCCTGAGCCATTCGATCTCTTGACATGTAACACGAGCTCCAGATCATTCCGATTCCGTTTTCTGTCACCGCCGGTGATACTTTCATCAACCGGTGTACGACCGTTGTTACACAGTTCTCGTCTTCAGAAATCGTCGTTCGTCCTTCGATACATGTCGACACCATCTATAGTATCTTCTTCACTTTTTCAATCACTAAAACTGTATTTTTGGACCGGAGAGGATTTTACCGGTGGTTCTCACGGTCCCCTGACAGACGGGTTCCTTTTTCGATTGGTGAGATGTGTTAATCTAGACTCAAATTAGTCTTCTAAGGTACATCTTATGTTTTCTATGTATATATTCAATAAAATTTTGTTCATCATTAAGCCCAATGCCAAAGTGATAGGTTTTAGTTAGTCCGTTTGATTTGAACTATTGTGTTTCTATGCCTCTGTAAATTGCTGATTAAGATACTTATTCATTCGATTTCAAGAACAGAAAGTGGTGATTACCTCAAGTGATTTTCATACTTAAAAAAAAACTTCATTACCTCAAGTGCTTCATCCAACTTCATCAAGTACTCCTCTGTTGATAGCATAATAAAAATGTGTAAATCCCATAATAAGCACAAATAACAAAATTTATAGAACAAATAATCAACTTACAGGAACTTCAACTGGCTGATCGATGTATTTCCTGGCCTCATAATCCTAATAAAGAAATGAAATGGAAATATAATTAATTTAAGTTCAAACTTGAAGTTTAAGTTATATGATTTAGAAGAAGGCAGCTCACAAGTTCCTGTAAACATCAACATGGATTTGCTCAATTTAGGTCTTGTTGTCTCTTTTGCAAAAGAACAAGATCAAATTCTTTCAAGGTATTCTTTAAAATTGTTTTAATAGAACTTATTATATATGGTGCTTACTATTGTTTTGGTTTATTTGCTTTGAATGTAGCAACATAGTTGGCTTTATTTCGATCACTAATATTGATATTCCAAGGTTTGATTGAGAGCTCTGAACTTATTAAATATTATATATAGAATACAAATAAATTTTGTGTTGTATTTACAACTTCAGGAAGAAAATCACGTATCTAACTCCATCAAGAGGAAAACTTCCGAGCAAGTTCTTGTTAATGGGAAGCTTAACCTGGATTGAAACCTAAACTGCAAGTCTTCATTGCCAAAAAATTTTTGTTAATGTAAGTCGTTTGTTTTTTAATCCATGTAGCATTGAGGGGCCCAACAAGCAAACTTGGGTATTTAATTTGTAGTATATGTAGCAAAATTCTGAATGGGTGAATGTGCACATCAGCAATTTGAACCCATCAAATGATGACTGGATTGGAGTTTTCTCCCCTACCAATTTCAGGTTCTTATCATTTGTATTTTCAACTTTTGTCAAATTGTTTATTATATTTATAGCATCCTACTTCCATTTCTTAATTAATTAATAAAAAATGCATTGCTATAATTACATATATTTCTTAAAGTATAATAATTTTGAGAACATATTTTTTTCCCACCTTTTTAGATGGGACAAAAAGCTGTAATTTTTATCCATCTTGGAATAAAAAATAGACTTTATAGTCTATTGTTTTCAACATTGAACCTGCTTCCCTGAAAACTGAAGAGTCTGCCCTCCGTATTTATGCACTACACCTATTAAGGTTTGTTCTTTTATTTATGACATGGGTCCTAAATAGTTTATTGATGTGAATTTTAAAAATGAGTAATCATTTGCTAAAAGATAAGGATAGTTAGGAAATTTTACATCTATCTCAATAATTAGTTATCTTGCAAGAACTCGTTACATTATTATCCAAATTTAATTATTTTGTCGTATATAATATCCATTGTATTAAATTTGGATGTGATTCATATATTTACATGTGAATTATATGTGATTAACTTGTAGATCATATGTGATTCACATGTAAATCTCATGTGATTCACATATTAATATGAATGATATGTGATTCACATGTAAATCACAAGTGAATCACATAGGAATTACATGTGAATTACATGTAATTCACATATGAATCACATGTAGATCACGAGTGAAACACATGAATTACATGTGATTCACATGTAAATAACATATAATTCACATATGAATTACATGCGATTCACATGTAAATAACATGTAATTCACATATGAATCACTTGTGATTCACATGTAGATCACGAGTGAAACACATATGCATTACATGTGATTCACATGTAATTCACGTATGAATTACATGTGATTCACATGTAATTTACATATAAATCAGATGTGATTCACATGTAAATCATGAGTGAAACAAATATGAATTAAATGTGACTAACATGTAAATAACATGTAATTCACATATAAATTACATATGATTCACATGTAAATCACGAGTGATAAACATATGAATTACATGTGATTCATATGTAAATAACATGTAATTCATAATTCACATATTATTACATGTAATTCACATTTAAATCACATGTAATTCACATAAGAATCACATATGAATATCACATTATATAATCACATTATATAATCATATTATATAATCTTATGTGAATCTTACATGATATATACATGTACATTTTTGTGAGTGTTCTTGCATTAATCATTTTTTTTAATTTTCTTGTAAAATTTGAAGAATTTGTGGAAAAAATTGAAGAGGTGAAAAGTAATAAATTGAAGAAAATATGAAAATATTGATATGAAGAAATGATAGTATTGTGAATTGTTGTAGTTTTTTTATATTTTATTTTGTATTCAATAAAATATTTGTAGTATTATATTTATAGATTGATTAATAAAATTAAGATTTTTTATGACTTACTTACGAATATGATTCCATAAGAAAATATTCATATATGCATTTGAAAAAATATGCATATATGCACCTAAAACGTTGATTTTTTTGCTAAAAAATATGCATATATGCATTTAAAATTTCACTTTTTAATAAAAAAAAAATGCAGTTTTTTTTTTGTACAAAATTGCAGTTTTTATAAAAAAAAATTGCAGTTTTTTCTTAAAAATTGGAGACTTTTTTTGAAAAAGGACGCAGTTTTTTTTTTCGAAAAATTATTGTTATTTTAAGTTGCAGTTTTTTTGAAAAAAAAATACAGTTTTTATAAAAAAAAATATCATTTTTTTGAAAATTCATTTTTCAGAAAAAATTAAAAAAATCTACATTGAAAAAAAATGATTTTTTTTTTAAATACGAAATTTGATTTTTTATGTTAGATTTTAAAACTTTTATTAATCTTTCAAATAACAAAAAAAATAAAACATTAAATAAGATTGGTAAGATAACGGTCATGTTCTTAATGAATTAAATTCGATGCAACACTCCACTTTTAGTTTTCGGATTTTCGGGAAACTTTAAGTTCTCAACCGATCTCAACCCTATATATATATATATATATATATATATATATATATATATATATATATATATATATATATATATATATATATATATATATATATATATACACACTGAACATCATGAAAGATACACTTATAAAAAAATTGGCAGTTTGCGTTACTAAACTTGAAAATATTGTATTTGCACACCTAAACTCTTAATATCGTATTTTCGCTTCTTAATGTTTTTTAATATTATATATACTCAAATCAAAATTTTTATGATAGTTTTTAATGATTTATAATTACTTTTCATAATCATGAATGCCATAATAATAATAATAATAATAATAATAACAATAATAATAATAATAATAATAATAATAACAACAACAATAATAATAATAACAATAATAATAACAATAATAATAATAATAATAACAATAATAATAACAATAATAATAATAATAATAATAATAATCTTGAATAAGGTAAGGATTATCTTATTATTATTATTATTATTATTATTATTATTATTATTATTATCATTATTATTATTATCATTATTATCATCATCATTATTTTTATTATTATTATTATTATTATTATTATTATTATTATTATTATTATTATTATTATTTATTATTATTATTATTATTATTATTATTATTATCATTATTATTATTATTATTATTATTATAGCATTCAAGATTATGAAAAGTAATTATAAATCATTAAAAACTATTATTATTATTATTATTATTATTATTATTATTATTATTATTATTATTTTGGTATGTACTTGACCCGATGGTGCATGGTCCTTTTTGGGTTGCCTTCACCAAAGCAACTTGATTGGAGAAATATATAGAGAGAGAGGATAATATGATTTATTAATATGTTATAAGAATAATATATTAAAGGAGAAATCATATTTGTTTAATTAATATTGGTCAATAATTAATTAGGAATTAATTTTGTGATCAAGTGTAATTAATTAAACTAGAGGGGCTGATTTGTAATTATGTGATAGTTACAAAATAAGGTAAGGATTATCTTATTATTAGGATGGATGAATTTAAGGTGATAAGGCCTTAGAATTCGACTATGATAAGGATTCAAGGATTATCTTATGGGTTGCTTTGTGGATAAGCAACTAGATAAGGATAATGACTGAAACCCTATCTCTACACCTATATAAAGACCCTAAGGCCTTAGAATTCGTGTACTTGTTCCCAAGAAGTCCTAAGGATGAATTGTAACCTCTCTCCTCTCTCTTTATACCTTCTCCATTTGCTCTTGGTGTTTGTAAGCCATTAGAGGAGTGACACTTGTGACTCTAAGCATTCCAAAGTCAATTCAAGGTGGAATTGGGATTGTTATTTGTATATAACAATCAAGGTAATATCTTAAACCTAATTATATGTTAATATCGATTTCCATATGCTAGAATTAGGATTTATAGTCTTGGATTCAAAGCATGTACAATAGAGAAACCTAGATCCAAGCTTTAGAGTTTGTATTAGCACATAGGATGTCTTATGACTAAAACCCATCAGTGGTATAAGAGCCATTGGTTTGGTTTCAATTGTATGAACTTGATATATTAGGGTTTATTGCCAATAAACCCTATGAGGCTAGGGTTTTTTCGAGATTAGGGTTTGCAAACCCTAATTTGCAAGAGTTTGAATAAGATCTTCAAATCCTTTCCTTGAACCCTTGAATTTCGAAATCTAGGGTTTGTTATAATCCCTTGATTTTCGAAATTTGCCTCCTCCCAAGATAAGATCCTAATTTTTAGGGATTTGGATTATCCCATATCTTGTAATTATCCTCTAATTGTTATATATGGTAATTCAAGATCTTGCATTATCCATCCATATTTTCGAAATCTATATAGATATTTAAGGGATTAGGATAACTTAAATGTATAAATGGTAATTATCCTCATTATTTAGATAATCCCTTATGATTTAATAATTAAATTAATAGTGTAATTCAAGATAATTATTAAATCAAGAGTTTTATTATTTAAAATTTTAATTTAAATGTCATAAATTCGAAATTTTAAGATAGATTAAAACTAAATTGTTTTGAAATGTTTCAAAACTTGCCCTCAAGTTTTGGAATTTAAAATTTGATTAAAAGTTTAATTAGGAATGTTAAATTCTAAAACCCTAGAAATGTTTTAAAAAGTTCAAATACACCCTTATGGTTTTATTAATTAATTAACGAGTATAATTAAAAGAGATTTAATAAATCCATAAAAGTTTAGGTTAACCATTTAATTGAATTAAAAGTGTAATTGTTAAAGTTAACCAAATAGTATTTTAAAAGTGTAAAATGCACCCTATACTATATATATAACATTAAAAGTCTAACATTATATATATGTATGAGTAAAAGTCAGTCTTACCGTTAGTAGGCCTCATCCACTCTTACCCACCGCACTCTTGACTAGTGTAGGGTCGTTAGCCGAACGGGTAGGATAGGACGCAACCTTCCATTATAAGTATAATGAATTAATAAAGTAACTAAATGTTTTTCAAAATTCCCAATCTTAGTTACTTAGGAAAAGTGAATTGATGCAATTCCATGAAATTACACTTTGAGCCCTTGCGAAGACGTTAGTGGAGCATGTGTGGTTAACCGGCACACTAAATGGTTCTAAGCAAAGGTAGCAAAGGGTGACTCAATGTTTGTCATAGTTCGGTGGAGCGTGTGTGGTTTACCGGCACATCGAATAGTTGACTATAACATGTAAGGGCACCATGTAGTTTGCATGGTTATTCACACCCGCTTTGTGATCCTCGGCATCCGAGTCACAAACTAGAGGGGCATATCGAGATTTAAACATGCCATTGAAACTTCAATGAATCTCAAAGGATCTAGGAGTTTTCATAGATTTAAAACTTAAATTTCTTTTTCGTTTTTCATGGTGGAAATTAGTGAATCGTCATTCACTTACCTTCAAATATTCTGCAATTAGGGTTACGGCATCCCTCTCCTGAGTTGTAGAATATTGTGTTGGTTCCTAGCCTTAGTATTTCATTTGGGTGATTTACTAAGGACTCAATCTATCAACTAACTTGAATTTGTTTTCCTCCCGTTTTGTAGATGTCAAAGTTCGACAACTATGGTCTTCTCAAATCCCGTGGAACAAGCATTCCACATGAAGATGATATTCCACGATTCGATCGAGGAACAAGAAATCATACTTCACTTCCTCCTCCTCCTCCAATTATTCTCCCTAACCCACAAGATTGTAAAATTGAAATGTTCAATATTACTCAAGCCCTACTGGCAAGTAAACATAAAGAAGGAAAGTCGGTGTGTGCACACGTCTTAGGGATGAAGTCACACATTGATAGGTTAAGAATGATGGGATCCGTTGTCGGTGAAGAGATGGCTGTTGATTGGGTTCTTCAGTCACTTCCTAACTCGTATAGTGAGTTCGTAAGAGAGTACTATATGATGAACCACGACGTAACCCTTATTGATCTCACCTATATGCTTATTGCTGCTGAATCAGCAATGGTTTGGCGCAATAGAAAAGAAAAGTTGATTGGTGAATCTGCCTTCAAGACCTCTATGGATATAGACAATGGCAATGAAAGACATGCAATGATCGAAAAGTTTGATCATAAGAGAAAGGCGATGTCTGAAGTAGTTCCATGTGTTGTTCCAAAAGAGTCAATTTGCTTTTATTGCCAAGAAAAGGGGCATTGATGATGAAGTTGCCCTATTTACCTAAGAGATCTAAGAGATAGGAGAGTCAAAAGTATGACTACGCTTCAAGTAAAATCCACTATCTAACTCTGTTAAGTTCCTATTCATTGATTCTTAATACATGATGTGATAAGATTGCATTTGAATGTTTTGCATTATCGGTGAAAAGAAAGGAAGCTTGATAAGAGAGCAAGGTGAATCTAATCACAAGAGATGGATCTCGATCGCATGGACTTGAAGATTGGATTTTGAGCTTAGATAGTTATGATAGAGTTGTTAGAAAATTTCCTTTTACATAGTTTTCAATAGATTTTGCATTGTAAGGACAAATGTTTTTCCGCTGCTTTTATAAATGAAATAAATTTTGTTTGACTTATTTATTTATTTTTTTACTTCCTTGCAATGAAATCGTTATGAAAAATTGATGTTTGCATATTTCTACAACGAATGGATATGATTCTTAGTTATGTTATTTATGGAAATGTCGAAAATTTACCAAATAGGGAGAGTTTCTCATCGCCCAAAGTTTCAATTGGACTGAAATTTGGAATCACGCAACTTGGTTGCATGATGAATGAGAAATTTAATATTTGGAAATTAGACAAATTCGTTGACAAAGTGTCAAGTGAAGGACTAGGAGATCGAGTACACAAAGTTGTGTGTTGATCAAGTTCACCATAAGAGTAACAAAGACATTCGTCATGATTTACTAAAGGTTTAGTAAATATGATTAAGTGTAATTCTGAATTGATTGAAAATGTTTAGATCAATAGTAGAATGAATAAGAAGAATCAAGTAGGCAGAAAGATAAAAGTTTATCCATTCTAAGAAGAAGGGAGAGTAGCTTTTATGCTTTATGATAGGTCTTAATGATTAAGAACCATATCTCAATTGATCCTCTAAGTGAGTCTTAGTACAATTGTATGTTTAAGAAGAGGAATCAAGGATTGAAGAAATGGTTAAATCAAGAAGTCTATCATACTTCGTTCCAATAACAAGTCTTAAAGTTAAGATTGTGACAATGAGTGAAAAGTATTAAAGGTTTATAACATTCATCAAATGTGGAAAGTTGTGATGTCTTGGATAAGACAAAGGCCAACTAGGACCAATTTATGAAGTGTTTTGATAAAAACTACACTAACTCTTGAATATTTGTTTGTCAACAAATGTTTATTGACAAGAGAATCTTATATGTCAAGGAGTTAGTGGGAGTCTTAATGGTCTTGAAAGGTTTCAAGAACAAATCAAATAAACCTTATCGATCATCACTAGCACACGAGTTGAGGTTTACAACCTATCGTGTTGACAACATTTTGATTCTGTGCTGTTCCAATTGAGTTAATTATGCACATGAGTCATATGAACGCATAAAAGGCAAAGCACCTTGATCAATGAAAGGTACATTGATAGGAAAAGGGTGAGATGCTTAACTACTTGGAAGACGTGGTGGGCAGCTGTGCTACCATAAGGCAAGAAATCAAGATTAAAAAAAAGGCTCGGTCCATATGAGTTTGAATTTGTCGTAAACGTTGGTTTTAAAAAATTCACATGGATAGGAACAAATACACCATTTAAATCTAAGTGTCATAAGATTTCCTCCTTCATGAAAATGATTGTGAGGAAATGCTTTCACTAAGAAAGATTTTAAGAAGATAATGATTGTAAAATTTCATTCTCGAATTTGATTATGGTTACGGTATCCCTTTCCATAATTTGAATTGTGAGGTTTGGCAATTAGTATTAATAGTTTAGACACACATATGAACTATCTAAAGCAAAGGTGTATAAGCTTAAGAGGCCTTGATAAAAGATTATCAAAGCATTAAGTATTAGAAACATGGACTTAAGAAATTCAATAGGTATTGTTTTCTGAAAGTTAAGATGTTTGTGAATACATGTCGAAGCTAGTGGGAGCATAAGTGTTATGTTTTATAATAATCATCATGATAGTGGGAGCATAAATGTTATGATTGTATGATTATTAAGGTACGTATTGCAAGTTGGCAATATTAATTATAGAAAACAAGAGTCATTCCTTGCAAAGTCATAAGGGTTGTAAAGTTGTTTTGCTATAATTAAGGGAGAGAATATTATGCTTCATTTCAAATCTAAAGGCTTAGGTTGAGAAATGTTAATAAATTTAGTCAAGGGTACATAGTGTGTTCTTAAAATTTCGATTATGATTACGGCATTCCTTTTCACAATTCAAATTTTGAGAACATAGAAAATAAAACATTGTGCGTCGTGTCCCATACGCTTCGGGTATAGGATCGATTGCAAATGCTTTAATGTTTGACCATTCTAAAATTTTCCAAATGTCCAGCGCATTTAGAGGAAAAGGGACTAGAATTGGTTTTGACTAAAATAATTAAACAACTATCAAAGAACAATCCAAAGTTCGACGAGGATTGGTTGCTTGTGAGTAGTTGGAAGCATGGTATTAATGGACCATATTGACATTATGATGAATAGAAAAGATTCTATTAAGAAATGAGTTGTCATATGGAAAGTATGGAAATGTATCTATATTGGGAAGTAAATATTGAAAATCTATGACTAGATTAGAAACTTTTATGCAAAAGGATGTTCAAAGGAATGTACTTTGAGTGAGTGACATAATATCTAAGGAATTGTCTTGTAACAATTTCTGATAGAAGGTTTTGTAATATCATTGGCAATAGTCTTTGTGACTTTGGTGCAGTGACATTACGAAAGAATCATTGCATAAAATGTTAGAATCTAGCATATTCTATACGTAGCAAGAATTTGATATTATTTCACTTATGGAAATGGATTTGGAGTTGTGAAATGAGAATGATTGGAAATGTGTGCAATTTGTCTATTCCACAAAAGTAAGAACCATAGGTAAACATTGTGTGCATGCTAGGAGCATGGGACAAGTGTAATAATTCAAATAAGAAGTTGATTACCCGAAACGACAAATAATGAGTAATCGGTATGGTGATAAATAAAAGGAGTTTTATTTATACTCAAAGGTTTGAGGCCATATGGGATTAGTATTATTCTTGTGTTTCACCTTGCATGTTTTGACTTCCAGAATAATTGAGTTTATTAAGAATAATCGAATTATTCGAACGGGCCACAGTCGTTCATATGTTGGAAGTAGATATGAATGAAGATTGTCGTGAATTGGTGTGTGGATTGTCTAAAGAGCATTAGACATAAGCAAATGTTTGCTGCAACGTTCATGAGTGCTTATGAATATGATTTGAGCATTGGATTAAACCCACGCTCACTTGGATCACTATCTCGAGTGATTAGTGAGACGATAACATCTTATATTCTTGAAACCGAGATGTGTGAGTTGTATCTTGCTAATCGGTTGCACATTGATAATATGTAAACACACTAGTAACTTGGTGTTATAAAACATATTGTTGTGTGTGATTTGGTTAGTGAGTGCAAGCAAGCATTGTATCAAAGTTTATCCGTTCCTTTTATTCAAGTAGGATAAAAGTGATATCTTTTGGGCCCCTCGATGGTTTAGTGCTGACAAACGTAAATGCTCGGCCGGGCTAGGGCTAATTTGATTTGTTCAATTAGTCTGTCGTCATAAATCGGAAATCGAGAAGTAGTATAAAGAGAATGATTTGAAATCATATCTCATACGATATCTAGAATGGAGGAATATATGATCCCTTATCTAAGGACACGCGTATCTGATAGGATCAGAGTTGACAGTGGCTTTGGAAAGCTATGATTGGAGATCAGGATTTGAAGTCATACGCAGAATAGTTATTAGACTTATCCAAGTGGGAGACTGTTGGATTAGTGTCTAAGTCCATAACTATTTTGGTATGTACTTGACCTGATGGTGCATGGTCCTTTTGGGTTGCCTTCACCAAAGCAACTTGATTGGAGAAATATATAGAGAGAGAGGATAATATGATTTATTAATATGTTATAAGAATAATATATTAAAGGAGAAATCATATTTGTTTAATTAATATTGGTCAATAATTAATTAGGAATTAATTTTGTGATCAAGTGTAATTAATTAAACTAGAGGGGCTGATTTGTAATTATGTGATAGTTACAAAATAAGGTAAGGATTATCTTATTATTAGGATGGACGAATTTAAGGTGATAAGGCCTTAGAATTCGACTATGATAAGGATTCAAGGATTATCTTATGGGTTGCTTTGTGGATAAGTAACTAGATAAGGATAATGACTGAAACCCTATCTCTACACCTATATAAAGACCCTAAGGCCTTAGAATTCGTGTACTTGTTCCCAAGAAGTCCTAAGGACGAATTGTAACCTCTCTCCTCTCTCTTTATACCTTCTCCATTTGCTCTTGGTGTTTGTAAGCCATTAGAGGAGTGACACTTGTGACTCTAAGCATTCCAAAGTCAATTCAAGGTGGAATTGGGATTGTTATTGCTATATAACAATCAAGGTAATATCTTAAACCTAATTATATGTTAATATCGATTTCCATATGCTAGAATTAGGGTTTATAGTCTTGGATTCAAAGCATGTACAATAGAGAAACCTAGATCCAAGCTTTAGGGTTTGTATTAGCACATACGATGTCTTATGACTAAAACCCATCAGTATCCACATAGACACATTTATATACAAGTTAAGTCAACTACATGAAGAAGTGATAAAACGTTATTCAGAAAAGAACAATCCAATATTTTCTATTTTTTATGTAGACAAGTATACAACAGAAAAATCCTTTATTGAACTTGATTCTAATGAAAAGTTCATGGCTATGTTTAGCATGTATGGAAACGAGAAAGAATTAATTATTTATGTAACAACAGATAAGGATAAATAAATGAATAGTAGTCCTACAGTCCATAACATTAATCAGGGTGTTGGATTCTGGGAGTCAAATGACATGATTTGGAGTTTCGAGTTAAAATGTAATTCCCGGATTAGTTTGTAAAGAATTTTGAAGGTTGAGGGTTGTTTGGTAAATTCTGGATTTAAATTGAAAGGATTTTTAGAAGTTGTGGGCTGAATGGTAAATATTGGATTAAAGTTGAAAAGATTTTATGAAGGCAATGGCTAAAGGGTAAGTTTTGGGCTTAATTTGAAAAGATTTTGTGAGGAGGGGTTGATTTTGGAAATATGGACACAATTTTGAAATGAGACACGGGTTTAACCCCGTATCCCATTTCCCTCTCATTCGGAAGATGACAAACCCTAACCCTAAATCTCATCTTCATCAGCCACCACCGTAGGAGCTTTCTCAGTCACCGCCATGTCGATGTGTAGTCCGTCGCTCGCTACCGTGTTGTTGAAGTGTCGTCACCACCACCTACTACCAGTAACGCCACAAACCACCGAGAGATGCATCGAAGACCGAAGTAGGTGATGTGTTCGTCATGTGAGGGTCGGGAGCCACCAGAAACGCATGGTAAGTCCACCTGCACCTCATGTTTTCTCGTTCTCTCGTTCTTTTCAGTATATACAACTTTGGAGACGTCGTTACAGCCGTTGGTAGCCATTGGTCCGTTGTTCTCATCTTTTCCGACGATGCTTGTCACCAAGGCGCCGACAGCTCTCTAGGTGTATGTTCGAGTGTATAGGTTGGTTGCTGTATTCATGGGGTCGTAGGTGCGATTTTGGCCGGAAAACCCACTGCCACCACCATGAGGTGGTGGCTGCCACTGTTTGCCGTTGTTTTCTTCCGCCCATTGCCTCCACCAGCCACTTGTTGAAAATACCCGATACCCGATTACCCGACCCGACCTGTTTTGAATTCGGGTAGATCGGGTTTCAGGTTTGAGCATTCAAGTAATCGGGTAACCCGATATTTAAATAGGTTGGGTATTGGGTAGGTTTAAAAAAATTCGGGTATACCCGAATACCCGATTAAAATAAAATTAAAAAAAAATTAAAAAAAAAAAAAACTAATTAATACACAAGTATAATAACTATTAAAGTTGTATCATTATTTTATATAATTATTCTTCCTTATAATTTAAACCAAATGTTATATGACTTCATTATTTGAATGGTATATAGTAAATACAAAAGAAATTGTTGAAAATGAAATGAAGTTTTGAACAAAATATTACAACAAATATAAACAAAAATAATGAAAATGAATGAGATGTTAGATTCCGCTTCATTTATTTCGTACACTACGAATCTTTTTCTTTTTTTTTCAACTATGCACATGTTTCTTTTTTGTCAACAAGTCATATGTTTCTTTTTTGTGAATTGAAATATAGCTATATAATTGATCCCTTCAATTTAGATAAAATGTTAAATTTTTTTATTTATAACTTTTATGTACTCACATTTTTCATTAAATCAAGTAACATGTTTGATTAATCCAAATTTGATCAAACACTAATCATGTACTACATATACTGTTCTTTTTTTTTTATCAAAATTTGAAAATTGAATGCAAAAATCACATAACATATTATAGTGACTTGTATTGTTGTCATATATATACTTGTTAATCGTAAGAAATATTTTAATACCGATTTTTTTTTATTAAAGCAATCAGAATGCAAAAAAGAATTTAAAAAAATCAATAAGTGTGTAACGATCATAAAATTCGAGCCAAATTAAAACATTTTAATTCATTTAAAACCATTAAGTTCATACATTTGTTTTCAAAATTGTTTAAACATCAGAGTATTTCCCCAGAACCATATCACATAAATCATAAAACATGAGGAGTGGTACGATCATGCCTTCGCCTTGCCACGATCTCCTGAAGTACCTGAAACAAAACACTAAACTGTAAGCCCGTAAGCTTAGTGAGTTACCCCCAAAATACCAACCAAACATAAGCATACTCATAACATATTACAAATAGAACAACCATGCACATAGGGTCTACTGTAGGACTGGTCCGCCACACCGGGCCTTTAGTCCACCTGGTCCACCCTCCGAGTCTAGCCATGTATATCGAGTCTACAGTGTGATTGGTCCATCCGCAGAGGGCCTTCAATCCACCCGGTCCACTCCCTGAGTCTACAGTATGACTGGTCCGCCACACCGGGCTTTCAGTCGGCTTGGTCTACTCTCCGAGCCTCGGCACGTCTGGTCCGCCCTCTTGGGGACTTCAGCCTATCCGGACCACTCTCTAGGCCTTCGGAATATCCGGTCCACCCTGGGTATGTTGGCCTACAGCACAAAGCAGGACCCGCCTCAACCCAAACCCCCCATCAAACAACCATGTGCACATAAAACAATTTATCACATAACAAATCCTTAACCAGTCAACAGTCTATCATATCACATAGCATATCAGCATCTTAACCAGGTTTCTGACCTAACCGTTCACTAGCATAACATTACCCTATATACCGGATACATATCTAGCAAAGCAATAACATAACAAACAATACCCGTCTTTCCATCTGATAATGGGTCGGCCTTGGTGCCGTAGACCCTGTCGATATAGTGAGGATAACTCACGTTTCAACTGCCGAACCGAATCACAAGAGCACAATCTCGAAGCACCGCCTCAAACTCCAACACCTATTGTTGGAACCCAGATGAATCAATCTCAGATAAACAAGAAATCAGTGAAATATTTCTTCATTCATATGCTCATCAGATCTGATTACAATGGAGAACATTCACATGAAAAAGATGAACTCTCACTTTCTCTGTGAATAAGAAAAACGAAAATTAAAAAGAAAAAGGAGACTCTCTCAAAAATAAAAAACGACCTAAACTATTTATACTCTTAGGGTTTAAAATCTGAAAGACCCTAAAACTAATAGGTCAAAAATAAAAATTCATCTATCAAACATTTTAATATCTAACAATCCCCTAAATGTTTAGACTGATGAATAAAAATAAAATAAAAATTAGACGATTTAAAACACCAGTCTGCCCTCGACATTTGCGTAGGGTCTTCACAAAAATTCAATCTAGATAGAACAAAAATCTTCAATGAAACTAAAATCCACGGGATAATGGTTCGGGTTTATCGAGTAACATGAGAAACCATTGGATAATAGTAAAAAATTTAGTGAAAAAGTCATCCGCTAAAAACAATTAACCGCTGGGTAAAAGCTTTTAACGGAATATTGTGAGGTTCTGTTAGATTTTACAATCTTTTTTTCTTCCACACGTCACCATCAATTTTATCAGTCGGCTTTTTTTGGAAACGGAAAATATTATATATAAAAGTCACATGCTCAGCAAGTAGCTAAGAAACATGGACAAAGTACAAATACAATAACATATAACTTTAACAAAAAGTAAAAGGTGAGATACTCCAATCAACCCAACTACCATATGATTTCGAACTCCTACGTTTAAACCATGAAAAGTATTGGGAAATAATGTCATCTGAAATCATCATGGGAGAACTAATCACCCTATTGAACACCTTGTTATTCCTCACATTCTAGATTTGCCACAACAAACAATAGAAGATTATTGTGACCATCAACCTTTTCTTAGGGAAATTACCCCATGAAGCCCCAAAGTTGAGAAATTCATCCATGTTAAGAAATTGTCTCAATGGTAAATTACACCATCTAAAAATCCACTCACAAGTCTCATCAATCACTTTGCATTTTACTAACAAATGATCCACAGTTTCTTGCTCGTCACCACATAGTACACATAAGTTAGAATGAATAGTAACACCTCTTCTCATAAGTTCCACAGCATCAGGTATCTTTCCTTGCAAAGCATGCCAAACAAAGCATTTAACCTTGAGCGGGATGATCCGTGACCATTCAATGATCAAACCATTGTGAGGTATTCCAGTGGCATCAATACACCTCCTCATCGTGTTAGCCGTATACATACCATCCGAATTAAGATTGAACTTCAATCCGAGGGAAACTGGAGTAAGTCTAATATTATTGAGTATTGAACGAATCTCCATAAATTCTGATAGCACAGCTTCACCACGGAGTGAGGATTTCCAACTCCATGTGAAACCTGCATTGGCAACTCTTTAAGTTACATAACATTTTTTAACAGATTCCAACTCATATAGAAGTGGAAATTTGTTTCTAAAAATGTCCGATCCACACCAATGATCAAGCCAAAACAGAAGTTTTGTATTTGTGCTTGGGACTGGAGAGAATAAGGAACGACAGTTGGTATTGACGTCATGAAGACTCTTGAGTGCCTTGGAAATATTGCACCACACACCTCTAATCGATTATTTTGCCATATAGTTGAATGGTTTTCTGGACAAGTTATGAATGCTCATGATACATTCTTTCCATAGGCTCCTTAGCTCTGTTTCGAGTCTCCAAAACCACTTTGTGAGAAGTGCCAGGTTTTGTGCCATTAAGGACCCAACGCCCAAACCTCCTTCTTTTTTTATCCATTATTATCTTAGGCCATGAGACCTAATGAATTTTTTTTCTCGAGTCATCACCGCCCCACAAGAACTTTCGCCTTAATTTCTCAAGATCTTCAATCACACCATGAGGTGCTCTAAATAGAGAGAAATAATATGTGGGGAGACTGTTTAATACCGACTTCACAAGTGTGAGACGCCCTACAAATGACATTGTTTTGGCCTTCCATAAAGATAATCTTGATTGGAATTTTTCTATTACTGGTCTCCAATTCTTTTTTAAGGACAAATTTTCCCCTACCGAAACACCTAAGTATCAGAAAGGGAACACTCCTTTCAAGCAACCAAGAATCTTTGCTTGCTCTTCAAGTTCATCTTCAGTCACTCCAATTACAAATAATCTTGACTTATGGAAATTAAATTTCAATCCTGAGCTAATATGAAACCATTTCAAAATGCAAGCCGGATTTTTTTACAACCTTTGTCCCATTTGCCAATGAAAATGGCATCATCCGCATATAACAAGTGTGTGAGACATGGTCCATTGTTAGGCAGTTGTATACCTTTAAACATAGATTGTTGATGGGCACTTTTGACCACTATACTTAAACCTTCCATGGCTATAATAAATAGAAAAGAGGACAGTGGATCACCTTGCCTCACACCTTTCGTAATAGAGAACTCTTTGGTGGGTGTATTGATGCTTTAGAGGACGATAAACATCCATGAATCCATTTCCTCCAATTGTCGTTGAAGGCCATCTGTTGCATTAATGAGTCAAGAAAGCACCGATTGATATAGTCGAAGGCTTTCTCAAAGTCCACTTTGAACAAGAAGATTTTCTCTTTTGATTGCTTCGCCCGAGAACATACTTCATTGATTACAAGTGGCCCATCCAGAACGCCTTTGATATAAGAAGATTGTACCTCATCAATTACAGTTCCAACCACCAGTTTGAGACGCGAAGCCATCAACTTAGCGATAATTTTATATAAACAACCAATAATTGGTCTGTAATCACCAAGGTGTAGGGGAACTTTTACTTTCGGAATGAGTGATATGAATGAAGAGTTACATTCGCGTGCTAGGCTTCCAGGGATTCAAAATGTTTTACAAAACGAAAAACATCAGATTTGATAAGGTCCCATTTATTCCTGAGTATCTTGAAGGTATAACCATCAGGTCCGGAGCTTTTTCACCACCACAACTCTAGACAGCACATTTTACCTCCTCACAAGTGAATGATGCATCAAGTAATCTAACATGCTCAGAAGAAAGAGATTTGAATAGGTTGCTAATGAGCTTCAGACGATTTGGCCATTCTTCATGTAATTTGGAAGCAAAGAAGTCGTGTACTTCTTTCTTAATTTCTATTGGATCTGAACACCATACACCATTAATATACATGCCATGTATTCGATTTTTCCAATTTTTGCTTTTAACAGAGCCATGGAAGAATGCAGTGTTTTCGTCTCCGTCAGTTAGCCACTTAACATTTGCCTTTTGCTACATATCCAATAGTATCGTGTACAGCCAAAGATAAATGAAAGTGTCGGACCTGACTGGTGATGTGGCAGAGTCTGGTTGGCTGAAGAGAGGTATGTGATAGGTTTGACTTTCCTTCTCGGTAGAAACACTAAAAGGAGACAAATATTGATTCTCTATTATCATAAAGGATAAGTGTTGGATAGAGCTCATTTGTGCTTGAGTGTCACGCATGCACACAGAAGAGTATTCCAACCCATTCAAACTGTTCCTTGTCTTGCTTTTCTCAACATCACAAGGAACATTTAATAATGCCTTGAATAAAATAAGAGTTCATATTCCATGCATTAAAACGTAATTGGATTAAAATCCATAACTGCCACATATGCATTAATTTTCATTTAGATCCACTCTTCAAACTCACGACAAGCTTCTACAATGCCCATTAATGCATCAATTTTGACAAACATCAAGAAAATCTCGATTCCATGCTTTCCATTTTCATATTTCACATATTCTTTCTTCAATTTATTTTCTTTAACAAATAATGACCTGTTTCTTTAAGAGAAATTTTAATATAACATGAAGCTTTTTCTCTCTCAGATCTTCTTGGCATTTAGCAAGACACTTTGGGAACCCAAAATTGCTTGAAAGATGGAGAGTTGGTTTGGAAAACTTTTGATCTTTTGAAAACATCTTCTCACCAAAATGATTACTCCAAACTATGTTATCTTCAAAGATTATATGAACCACTGGAGTCTTTGAACTTCTGGAAAATGAGTTAAGAAACTTTATCATATCATTCAACCAAAACTGAGTTTGTTGAGTACTCTTCTTTTTCAGATATCTTCTTTCATGAAACTTTTCATGAGACTTTTTTCTAAGTTTTGTGTTTTTCTTGACTTCATGTTCAGGGGATCTATTCTTTGGAACCCATATTTGATTAGCTTTACCCTTCTTCTTTTTCTTGAACTTCTTGTATCTTGGTTTAAAATATGAGTTTCCAGTCCATGAAGACATATATGGCTTTCTGAAGTGATTCTCACTTCTTCTAGATACCCATGATTTTCGATTTTGGTACACCTTGTCTTCATTAATCACTGGCTTTCTGTAAGGTTTCATCCCTTCAAAACAACTACTTGATCTGGGTGAAATATTTTGAGGCTTTCTGTTTGTTGTATCACCAATATGAAGAACTTTAACAATATCTTCTTTCTTTTCAGGTATAACATGATGAACTTTGGTTCATGGATCTTCAACAACATTTGGAGAACAAGATTTATCAGCAACATCTTTCTCTTTCTCTGTTTTTGGGGATTTTTCAACCATTTTTACTTGGACATCTTCATCTGAAGTTGGGGCAACATTAACAACTTCTTATTTCTCTTTTTCTTCAATATCTTTGATTTCAGTTAGATTAGACATCAACAACTCATCAGTATGTATAGGATGATAATTCAATTGTAACGACGAGATTTTTAAAACAAAATTTTCATTTTTGAACAACCAAAATTAAGCAAAAACATTCTCAAAAGTATTCAATAATAGTTATCAAAATATAACATTTCCCAGGATCACATGAAATCAAATCCTTTCTCTAATGTCTACGGGTCACGTCGGCGCCTTCCCACAGTCCTCGCTAGTACCTGAGACACAAAACACAACAGTTGTAAGCATAAAGCTTAGTGTGTTCCCCAAAATACCACATACAACACATACGCCACTTGAGGCTACTGTACGACCCTCCGGTTGATGTGTCTCGGCGGAACCCTCCAGTCCCGTAGTTTGTTGGGCCCTCCGGCCCGGTCTAAATCGTTGGACCCTCTGGTCCGGTCTGTATCGTTGGACCTTCCGGTCCGGTCTACACAATCATATAGCATACAAATATCACATAGCACATAGATTCACATAATCTCATACATAACACATAAGACCCTCCGGTCCACATAAATACCACTATAGGTAACGTATAGTGAGAAGACTCACCTCGTGTAGCTCGGTAACTCGTAAATCTCGGAAATCTTGGACTCTGTGGGATAAGACCTAGCCTCCGCCTAATCATATGAAATAAGTACTCGATATCAACACATTTCCCAAGGCTAGACCATCCCTTCTCTTAATACTCTCATGAGGGTAAAAGACCATTTTACCCCTAACATGGCTCAAATACCCTAAAGTCAACAAAAGTCAACCTTCGGGTTACACTGCGCTTACCAAACATGTACGCTCGGTGTAACTGATAACTTCAGAGGATCAGGGTGCGCCACCCCCTACGCTACGCATACTGGAATTACGCCCAACGTAATACCCAGTTTCAGTCCTTCAGCTCTTGGGGTCTTAAACAGTTAAGACCTGCATCCAACTTTTAGATCTGACCATTTCTAAGCCTCCAAAACCATAAATTCGATGACTTTAAGCCCTTGCATGGCTGAATAAGTCACTAGCACCAAAAACATTTCATTCTCTAACCCTAGAAAGCATAGAACTCAAGCATGACCTCATATCAATGACCAAGATGGGGACTTTATGGATCTAGACCACAAATACTACTGAAAAGGGACAGATCTCGGACCATGGAGCACCTTACACTCATAAAGTCTCCAGCTTTGGGGTTTTTAACCCTAGAAATCGCACATGCAACAACAACCAAAAAGAAGAGGAATGTTTTGAACTTTATACCTCTAAATGCAACTCCTTTCTCTGTAGATCTCAGATCCAAACTTACACTTCAAGCTTTTAGTCTCCACAAGCTCCTTTCTTCCTTCTTCAATAACACACCAAGGCACTATTAGCGCCAAGAACACACACACTCACTAAGGATGATGGGAGGCTCTCTCTTAGGGTTTTACTCACTAATATGGAGGCTGAGAAATGAGCCTTAGCATCCTTTAAATGGTGCACAGGTCTTATTAGGTTTTTGCATCTAGGCTGGGTACACCCGATGTAACTATGGGTACGCCCAGCGTACCTAGTGACTCCGCGTCCAAAATAAGTGCATGAGTACGCGCAGCGTACCCCTCTGGTACGCCCAGCGTACTCACTTGCAAGGCTTCCTCCACTCAAGGACCAATCATGACCAATTGACAAAGAATAAGGGTGAAATAAATGTACCTGAATCTCGGGGTGTTATAATTCTCCCCCACTAGAACCAGACTCCTCCCTCGAAGTCTCCTTCCATGAACAAATATGGATGTTGCCCTCGCATCTCTGACTCTGAATCCCAAGTCATCTCGGACCCACCAGAGGTATCTCCTTGTTTCTCAGAATCTTGATCTTCCGATCCAAGATTGCGATTGGCTTCTCAGCATAATTTAGACTCGCGTCCACCTGGATATCCTCCAATGGTACCATTGCCGACTCGTCGGCTATACACTTCCTCAACTGCGACACGTGGAAGGTATCATGAATCTGGTCCAACTCCGTGGGTAGGTCCAAGCGATACGCTACCCTGCCTACCCTCACGATCACTCTAAACGGCCCAATATACTGGGGTCCCAACTTGCCCCTCTTCCTGAATCGGATCACTCGTTTCCAAGGAGATACCTTCAGGAGCACGAAGTCACTGACCTGGAACTCGATTTCGGATCATCGCCTATCTGCATAACTCTTCTGGCGACTCTGTGCCGTTAATAACCTCTGTATGACCTGATGTATCTGCTCTGTCTTCTGAAGCACTGTCTCTTTACTACCCATCACACGTTACCCTACCTTGCCCCAGTAAATGGGGGTTCGACACCTCCTTCCATACAACAGCTCAAAGGGTGGCATACCAATGCTCGAGTGATGGCTGTTGTTATAGGAAAACTCAGCCAAGGGCAAATACGTCTCCCAACTCCCGCCGAAATCCAGTACACATGCCTGAAGCATGTCCTCGAGCATCTGAATCATCCGCTCACTCTACCCGTCGGTCTGCGGGTGGTATGCGGTACTAAAATGCAGCCTCATACCCAATTCCTCATGAAATTTCTTCCAAAATCTGGAAGTCAAACGCACATCTCGATCTGAGACAATCGAGATCGGTACTCCATGCCGCGATACCACCTCCTTCACGTACAACTCTGCCAGCCTCTCCGCAGAAGAGCTCTCACTGATGGCAAGGAAATGAGCGCTCTGCGTCAACCTGTCCACAATTACCCAAATTGCATCAACACCCCTAGCAGTCCTTGGCAATTTGGTGATAAAATCCATGGTAATCTGTTCCCACCTCCACTCGGAAATCTCTAACGACTGTAACTTACCATGCGGACGCTGGTGCTCGGCCTTAACCTAGCGATAGGTCAAGCACCTCTCTACGAACCATGTAACATCCCTCTTCATACAGGGCCACCAATACTCCTTCTTCAGGTCTAAATACATCTCAGTGGCCCTGGGATGGATCAAGAACTTCGATCTATGCGCCGCCTCCATCAAGATGGTACGCGTTCCACCTACAAACGGTACCCAAACCCGACCCTGGAAGGTCATAAGTCCTCGACTATCGGTAACGAAATCCGATACTTTTCTGATCACTCGCTCCCTTTTTCGGTTCTCCAGTCTTACGGCCTCTGCCTGGGCCCCACGAATGGTGTCCCACACCGGAGTCATCACTGTCAATCTCATGCAAACATCTCGTATTGGGGATCCCTCCTCCCTACGGCTCAAGGCATCAGCTACAACATTAGCCTTGCCCGAGTGGAACATGATCTCACAATCGTAATCCTTTACTACGTCCAACCATCTCCTCTGGCGCATATTCAGGTTGGTCTGATCCATCAAATACTTCAAACACTTGTGGTCCGTGTATATCGTACATCGAACCCCATACAAAATAGTGACGCCAAATCTTGAGGGCGAACACTACTGCCCCTAATTCCAGATCATGAGTGGGATACCTCGACTCATGAGGCTTTAGCTGTCTCGATGTATACGCTATCACATGCCCCCTCTGCATAAGTACCGCTCCCAACCCCGATATTGATGCATCACAATATACCACGAAATCCTCCACCCCTTCCGGAAGGGCCAACACCGGTGCTTCGCATAATCTTTGGCGAAGTGTCTCGAACGAGGTCTGCTGCTCCGGACCCCAAGAAAAAGCAACACCCTTCTGGGTCAACTTGGTGAGTGGCACGACAATCTTGGAGAAATCCCTGATAAATCTCCGATAATAGCCTGCCAACCCTAAGAAACTCCTGATCTCAGTAGGTGACCGCAGCACCTCCCAACTCATCACGGCCTCGATCTTGGCCGGATCAACCAAAATCCCCTGCTGGTTAACGAGATGCCCAAGGAACTGGACCTCCCGTAACCAAAAATCACACTTGGAGAATTTAGCGTAAAGCCTCTCCGATCTCAGAACTCCGAGGATTTCCCTCAAATGCACCTCATGTTGCTCTCTGGATTTCGAATATACCAAGATATCATCAATGAAAACAATCACCGAACGATCCAACATCAGCTTGCACACCCGGTTCATGAGATCCATGAACGCTGCTGGAGCATTGGTGAGCCCGAATGGCATCACCACAAACTCGTAATGCCCATAACGAGTTCTGAACACTGTCTTCTGGATGTCCTCATCCCGAACCCTCATCTGGTGATATCCCGACCTCAAGTCTATCATGGAGAACCAAGACACCCCATGCAACTGATCGAACAGATCATCGATCCTCGGTAACGGATAGCGGTTCTTGACCGTCAACTTGTTCAACTCCTGGTAACCGATGCACATCTGGTGTGAACCATCCTTCTTCTTGACAAAAAGAATCGGCACCCCCAAGGTGAGCTACTCGGTCTGATAAACCCCTTTCCTAGCAGCTCCTGAAGCTACGAGGATAACTCTTGCATCTCGGGCGGCGCAAGGCGATAGGGTGCCTTGGCAATAGGTGCCGCCCCTGGCACCAAGTCGATACGAAACTCCACCTACCTCTCAGGAGGCATACCCGACAAATCCTCGCGGAAAACATCAGGGAGCTCCCGCACAATTAGGACCTCATCAATCAAACTTGGCCTCCCAGCGGCCACTCGCGTATCCATCACATAGGACACAAATCCCCTACAGCCCTGCTGTAAACTATGTCTCGCTCTAGCAGCCGAACAAAATGCTGACTCAGGACAAGTATCCTCACCGTACACTGTAAGTACTCCCCCACAAGGGTCTCGAATCGTCACCAGATGACGCTCGCAGTCTATAATAGCTCCAAATTGGCTCAACCAATCAATGCCCACTATGACACATACGTCCCCCATTGCAATTGGGACTAGATCGATCGGAAACCCCACACCGAAGATCTCAAGTCTACATCCTCAAATCACCTCCATGGCATACACTACTCGCTCGTTAGCTATAGAAACTCGCAGAGGTCAACTCAAAGCCTCTCGACAAATATTGATATGATGACTAAAGGCTAACAACACAAAAGATCGCTCCCGAGTCAAATAGCACTTGGGCAGGTACGGAATTCACAAGAAAAGTACTTACGCATAACATGATATAAGCATAATATCTCAGACTCAAATATATAGAGAGAAGAATACATACCGGCCACAACGTCGGGTGCCGCGCGGACCTCCTCTGCTGTCAACTGAAAGTCCCTCCCACAAGCCTTTGGCGCCTCGGCCTTCACTGGCCGAACCTCGGTAGTCCTGGTCGTAGGAACAGATCCCTGCTGAAGCTGAGGGCATTCGTCCTTCCAATGGCCGGTCTGGTTGCAATGGAAGCAAACCGAAAATCCCTTGGGGCAAACCCTCGCGATGTGCCCCTCCTTCCCGCACTTGTAGCATACTCCTGCCCGGCACGACCCCTCGTGACTCTTGTCGCACTTCCCACAAGTGCGGGCCTTCGCACCCCCAGATCTCAAATCACCGGGCTTAGCCCGCTTGGCTGTCGGCTGAGACTGAGATGGATGCCGATCCATCCTCTGTGACTCGGCCTCCTCCCTGGCCTGAGTCTCCAATTCGATCTCCCTCTTCTGGGCATTTTCCTGGAGCTCAGCAAATGTCTGGTACACTACTAGAAAAACAGCCTTTTACGACGCTCATTGCTCGTCGTAAAAGGCTCAGACGACGCGCAAATGCGCGTCAAGGAAGGCACTGTCATAAAGAGAGACGATGCGCTTTTGTGCGTCTTCTATAGACGATGCGCATTTACGACGTGCAATTACGACACGCGTTTACGACACGTAATGCGTATCAGGGAAGGCGCTGTTATAAAGGAAGATGACACGCATTCGCGTGTTGGAACCTTACGATGCGCGTGTTGATGACACACAATGCGTATCAAGAAAGCCCCAATCAAGAAAGGCCATGTCATAAATGAAGATGACACACATTTTTGCGTATCATAATTTTAAATGTTTAAAAAAAATTATTTATGGATTTACTAATTTTCAAATTAAATTTGTATTTAATGTCTCATAATAGAAAATAAATATCATATACAAAAAATACAATCCATTGCATAAAATTTAATGTCATACAAATAAAATACCATAAATAAGAGGTTTCCCCTAACTATATAACCTAATGCTACAATGCTATAAAGGGGCACCTTATTGTTTCAGTAACTCATCATCAAGCGATCTAAAGAAGCTCTGAAACCCTGTCATGTATCCAACCAATCATCATGTCTCTTAGCTTTAATATCAATCCCAACTCTTGATCAAAAACAACACGGAAATCCTACACAATAAACATATATGTCAGTTGTACAATATCAATATCAAATAATTAATAATACACATGGTATGTATGAGAGTGGAATCAAAATGATCTACCAATAAGTCATGTTTCCTTTAAAGGTATCTTTAGCAACTGCAAGTTTCTAGTGATCAAGAATATACAAAATGTCAAGGAAGTATGATTGATTGTAAGACAACTTTGCAGTAATTATATTTGTACTTGAAACACCAAGCAAGGAAATTAGGAAACAACATAGCTAAGAAGCTTTACCAGTTCAACTTGACTAGTGATGCGATTCTCAAACTCTTCCATGACCTTACTTAGCACAGATTCTACAAGATGCATAAGAAGAATAGTATCATAGCAAACATGAGAAATCAGTTGTTGTGGTGACACAAACTTGCAAAACACCAAATTACACTCACCATGGGAACCTCATCAAGTTTCTTATCCAATAGAACTACATGGACAAGTATGTTTAATGAGAACAACGTTTTTGTGATGATTTTTCAACACATACATTTTTGTGATGATTTTAATATTTTAATAAATAGAAAATCACACAGATTAACATTTTAATAAATAGTTCCTGTAAAGAGACCACACAGATTAACATTTTAATAAATAAAAAATCACATCTAAAATACTTAGCCTTTCTTTTTCATTGCTTACTAGTTGAATGAAAAGTATTTCGATTTACACGAGCAACAAAACAAACATAACATTCTATAAACAAATACTTGAATAGATAATCTCGTGCTACTTTTCAATAGACAATCTTGCCTGCTGACATGGCATCCACATAATAGTCAGAGAGAGGAGAGAAAGAGAGAGAAATACCTGATCATGGGCATTATAGCAACAACAATTTACATACTCATAGTGTCCTTGAAGTGTCATACTACCCTTCTCTGACCAAACATCAAATGCCTATAAAAGCATCCAGACAGAAAACATATTTACAAATGAAAAAATATACTCAAATTGACTACTCTTCAAGAAACTTAAGGTTGCGTTTGTTACATGGGAAGCTTTATAATTATAGGGATATTTCTGATGACAAGGATAAGGAGGGCATTTACATATCAATGCTATTCTTGCATTTAACCAATTTTGAAAAGAAAAAACCTGCACTTAGAAGATACATGCTATCTTCTATGGATTTGAGGCCCATAACAACAAAAAAAATAGATTTTAGATGAAAGTGCTGGCAAAACAACATTCATATCAATGTACTCTGATAACATCATCAACAGGATTAACCCACTAAAGAAACACACAACAACAAAATATATATATATATATATATATATATATATATATATATATATATATATATATATATATATATATATCAATTATTATAATTATATTTTACACCAAATACATAAATAAATTAGCATTCTTGAAAAACATTAGTTTACATGATTACTAACCAGTTTACCATGTGGTACCCAACACCTCTAAATGAGATCAAATGAGTACCAAATTTTCCATGCTCATTCTTTGCTTTAACATTATTAACCTAAAACACATAAATTAAACCATTCTTCAAATAAATAAAAAGTTATAATCAACTTCATTCTATTAATAAATTCCAGCTGTCCAGTGGTATCCATAATTCCATCAACAACATGTTCATTGTAGCTTTTATCATCGGAATCACCAACTCCTAAAGATTCCAAGCTAAAAAGGGAATCCACAGTTCCCTGGAATTCATTAGGCACATCTACTTCAACCCATGTTTCTTGATTCCTTAGTGCATACATCAGGGATTTATATTGATCAGGTCCGATTGACAGTAGAGTGTGTTTTTTCCGCTTCATTTCCTGTTCTTTGTTTGGTTGTGGACTTGGAGCAGATGCACCTACTCTCCTATCTTTCTGACTTCAGTTATATATATATATATATATATATATATATATATATATATATATATATATATATATATATATATATATTCTGTATACACCAAGTAATCATGAGGATTACCAGGTATGGGTCATGTCGTAGTATACATATTTAATACACTGTTTTCTAGTACAAAGCATACTTTTCAGATAGAACATGAAGTAGACTAAACTAGAAACTTATCAGAAAAAGGGTTTAATCCTTTTTGTTGAACCAGTATAACTTAAAGTATCTTTAATGGTTAACTCTATAATACCTTAGTTTATACATCAGGGTTATACATAATTAATATCTGATAGGGAGTTAGATGTGTGTGTTCCAACTTACTTCCTGGTCGTTGTTGGGTTGTGGGCTTAGGGCAGATTCACACAATTAACTATTTGTTCGATATTAGATCATATATATCTGTTATAAACTAAGTTATTATAGAAGGACCCATTACGGTTACCATTTTTACTAAAAGATATAAGGCTTTTTTTAAAGAATGTTTTCATCAAATATAAATGAACTATTACAATTAACTTCGTGAGTACCAGATGAATACGCCAGGGTTATATACATCGAAGATCTAATAAACTATGGGATGTGTGACTTTTGCCTCATTTGTTGTTTCTTGTTTGGTTGTGGGCTAGGCCAAATTTACACAACTGATTTTTTCTTTACTCTGGGATTTATATAACTTGTATCCATTAGTACTCATAGAAAGGATTGTAGAGTCATTTTTACTAAACTTTCATCATATCAGAAGATATAGGATCTTCTGTAGGAATCTGCAAACTTTTCTAAAAGAACTTTTAACTTACTTTACATCATTAAAATATTATGAACTCATCAGCTTAAATGCTTATCTACTCTTTCAAAATAACTTGTATTCTTAGGAAACTAGTAGACAGGTACGCTTGCTGGGATTCGGAGGATGAAGTATAGTAGTTTCATGTCTCATTTTGTTATTTACTTTTGGATTCAGTATTTTTTGAATCACTACTTGTAAACACTTTACTATTAATACAATGGTTGTTTGTTACTATGATTGCTATGATACATGTGTTGTGATACCAAACATGACGTCCTCCGCCCCGGAACGTTTCCGTCGTTCCGGTTTGGGGGTGTGACACATATGCCCTACAATACTCTAATAGGGTATATCCTTGTCCTTGACCATCTTAGTTTTCACTGATGACCCTCCCATGCAATAATATTACCTTGCGGAAGACATACTGCCTCGATACTCTGGTGAAAGATCGCAACCAACACTACCCCACAGGGTTTACCTGCAAGCTTAGAAACTAGAAGCTCAATATCGCTTCTGCTTCTCACCAAATATAGCACAACCCTGGTCATAGAAAGTGACATCTCCTCTATCAGTCGATCACTCAACTCAGACTACAATCCTCCATAAGGCAGCATCTCTACTCCTCCTTGAGTCTTGCAACTCCAACTGGCATCTCACCAAAAATCTCTCGGAAACTAACTCGATTTCCCTCTCAAGGTATGCTCCATTGAAACTCATTCCATATGGCCCTCTGGCCCCACACTCTGTTACATTTGATCTTAGTTTAATCAATCTCAATAGAATAAATGGTAAAACCAAAAACACTAACCGCCACGAATCATGGTACTCGAACCATGTGATCACCTCTTGATCTGCCATGAATCATGGTACCCGAACAATGTTATCTCCTCTCAATCTTCTACTTAGAACCTTTGGAACTCTCCCTGTTTTGAGTATGGGTCCTCTGCTTTCAGTAGTGCGGGCCCATACTACCTACCACATCTACCCATACTTTCCACACTGATCGTCCCAGATTTCCTAAGTAGCTACTCAACCATTCTTGATCACCAATCTCGATAATACTTCGTCGCTTCCCAGCAAATAATCTCATCTATCATCATATTCTTCTGACTACAGACACTCCTTAGGCTCTTCCTAGGTTCTCACACTTTTCTGCCATCAACTTCTGAAGAAGTCCTTATAATGTCAGCCATTTACCTCCTGAATATCGTCAAATTCACTCGGTAGCTGAATTCCATTATGAAGAGTTTCACAAATCACAAAGCAAGCAGCATTCGGGATAACCTCCACCAATATTAACACATCACTCGAGCACACAACTCCACTTGCTCTGCTCACAACTCAAAGGCATCACTGAACTCAGGTTGTCTCACCTCTCATGGTATCTAATTACTCCTCTCAGTAGACTCCTCAAATGTTCATCTAGGCTAAGGCATCACAAATCAGACATCTCTAGCCCTAACATGAAGTACCTAGCCTATCCTCTAGCATGCATAAATAATATCTCATAAAGTAAACAATTTTAGGTATTTTGGGAAATCACCGTTCGGGCTCTGGCTAATTGTGCACACTACTCTTTCTTGTTTTTCTCTTAGAAACTGTTACTCGTTATAGAAAAATCTTTTCTTTTTGAAAACTTTTCTCAAATCCTTAGTTTGAGTCCAGACTTACCTGAAGGTGCATTTGAATCCCTCAAACCAAGGCTCTGATACCAACTTGTAACACCATAAATATTCAACAAAAGGAATGCAATTTATATATTTTATTTTCTTTACTGCAAAGTGTAAATGGTAGAAACCAAATAAAAAAATGGCAATTTTTTTTTTCCGACAACTTTCATAATATAAAAATGGCAAATGGTGATGTTGGTCAATAAGTAGCACATACCTAATGAGTCCATCACATGGAATTGGATCGTACGAATTGATGTGCTAATGTGTTGAACTGTTGTAACATCCTGATAGATCTTTTATGAATTTTGAGTTTTATTCGTGTAACTTTGAGGCTGTGATGTGTTGCTAGAAGTGTAGGGCTTCTCACCACCTTTCTGGGTGTATCAGCTTCGTTAGAAACAGACTTTTAACGAAGAAGCTATAATAGATTGAAGTTTTGGCAAGTTAAGTCCTCATTATAAAATGTGTGACAATTGAGTACGCGGGGCGTAATTATGTGTACGCTCGGCATACTCATGTGCATGGAAGGATCGCGGAGGCCACCTAGTACATTGGGCTTTATGAGTTGACTGGGGGACTCAACGAGTTAGTGCCTCAACTCGTCGAGTAGAGTTGAATTGGCCACTTGGGTTTAATAACCAACTCGATGAGTCAGAGAGCCGACTTGCCAAGTTGGTGTTGTGAGATGAAACCCTAAATCTTTGGGGTTGGGCATATATAAAGGAACTTATGTCCTCATTCCCGCCTCACCGACTACCTAACTCCCCTGTGTGAAACCATAATCGATTGTAGTGAGCTAAGTGAGATATAGAGCTAATCCTTGAGTATCTTAGTACATAATTTGAAGAGAATAGAAGAATAATCAAGCAAGGAACTGTTGGATTAGTGTCTATGTCCATAACTATATTGGTATGTAGTTGACCTGATGGTGCAAGGTCCTTTTAGGTTGCCTTCACCAAAGCAACTTGATAGGATGAATTATGGAGAGAAAGGATTAAATATGATTTATTAATATATTATGTGAATAATATATTAAAGGAGAAATCAGATTGTTTAATTAATATTAGTCAAGAATTAATAAGAATTAAGTTTGTGGCTAAAAGAGATTAATTAAACTTAAGGGACTAGAACTGTCAATTGTATGATAGTTTAATATTGAGCTAGTGGACTTCATATTAAAGGGGTGGATGAATTCTATGGGGAAACCCATTAGAAATCGTCCTAAGGCCTTTAAGGAAGGAGTCCATGGGTTGCTTAGGGCTTAAGCATCCAAATTAGGGTTTCCTTGTTTGATAACCCTAATAGCTTCATTATTTAAAGAACCCTTATGCCCCAAAAACGTGGTGAACTTGTTCTCTAGGGTTTCCACACGTTTAGGGCAGCCTACTTCTCTTCTCCTCTTCATCCTCTTGCTCTTGGTGTTTGTGAACCATTAGAGGAGTGACATTTGTGACTCTAAGCTTTCTAAAGTCATTACAAGAAGGATTTGGGATTGTTATTGCTACATAACAATCAAGGTAATATCTTAAACCCATTATTATGTTAATATCGATTATCATATGCTAGAATTAGGGTTTATAGTCTTGGATAAATTGCATGTACAATAGAGAAACCTAGATCCAAGCATTAGGGTTTGTATGAGCACATATGATGTTCTTATGGCTAAAATCCATCATTGGTATCAGAGCCTTGATTGGTTTCTATTGTATTGATGCCTTGTATGTTTGTTCAAGTTTCAAAATTGAGTTTTGAGCTCCCTGCCTGATGAACTCGACGAGTACCACAGTGTACTCGGCGAGTACAGTGTGGTACTCGGCAAGTTCGAGCGTCAGAAAGAGGGGATTTCGGGATTTCTTGTTGTTTTAGTAATAAATACTTTCCTTATCTTTTTTAGCTCTTTAAAATCCAATTTTTATCATATTTGTGAGTATATCCTTGATTAAACAAAAGATAATTACCAATTGATTAGATAATAGCTTCCTTATTTGATAAAGTTTGATTATTTGTATTAATTGGGTAACTTATTTTGCAAGAAATTAAAATTAGGTCAAATATAGATAATGATGAAATTAATTGTTTAATTTATATTATTTGTTATTTGATCCTTGTATTATGAAAGAGTTTCAATTATGCCCATGTAAGTTTTATAGTTTAAATTAGAACTTAAAAGTTTTGGTTTTGAAATTTAAATAGTTAAAACCCTAATGTTTTGAAATGTTTCAAAACTTACCCTCAAGTTTTGGACTTTAAAAGTTGATTAAAAGTTTAATTTAGAAATGTTAAATTATAGAACTCTAGTAATTGTTTTGAAAAGTTCAAATCACACCCTTATGGTTTTATTAATTAATTAAGATGTATAATTAAAAGAGGTTTAATAAATCCATTAAGTTTTGGTTTACAATTTAATTGAATTAAAAGTATAATTATTAAATTTGACCACCTAGTATTTTAAAAGTGTAAAATACACCATATACTATATATAACATTAAAAGTCTAACATTATATATGTATGAGTAAAAGTCAGTCTTACCGTTAGTAGGCCTCATTCACGAAGCTGGTCTATAAGGGGTGTTTAAGGAAATTGCCTATAAAATGGCGATTGAATAGGTATCCACTTTTACCCACCGCACTCTTGACTAGTGGAGGGTTGTTAGCCGAACAGGTAGGATAGGACAAAAACCTTCCATTATAAGCATAATGAAGTACAAAAGTAACTAAATGTTTTTCTACAAATCCCCAATCTTAGTTACTTTAGGCAAAAGTGAATTGATGCAATTCCATGAAATTACACTTTGTGCCCTTGCGAAGACGTTAGTGGAGCGTGTGTGGTTTACCGGCACACTAAATGGTTCTAAGCAAAGGTAGCAAAGGGTGACTCAATGTTTGTCATAGTTCGGTGGAGCGTGTGTAGTTTACCGACACATCGAATAGGTGACCGTAACATGTGAGGGCACCATGTAAGTTTGCATGGTTATTCACACCCGTTTTGTGATCATCGGTATCCCAGTCACAAACTAGAGGGGCATATCGAGATTTAAACATGCCATTGAAAAATTCAATGAATCTCAAAGGATCTAGGAGTTTTCATAGATTTAATACTTAAATTTCGTTTTCGTTTTTCATGGTGGAAAATTAGTGAATCGTCATTCACTTACCTTCAAATATTCTGCAACTAGATTACGACATCCCTTTTCTAGGTTGTAGCGTATTGTGTTGGGTTCTAGCCTTAATATCTCATTTGGGTGATTTCTTAACGACTCTATCTATCAACTAACTTGAATTTATGTTTTCTCCCATTTTGTAGATGTCAAAGTTCGACAACTATGGTCTTCCCAAATCCTGTGGAACAAGCTTTCCACATGAAGATGATATTCCACGATTCGATCGAGGAACAAGAAATCATGCTTCACTTCCCCCTCCTCCTCCCGTTGTTCTCCCTACCCACAAGATCGAAGAATTGAGAGGTTCAATGTCACTAAAGCCCTATTGGAAATGAAACATAAAGATGGTAACCCCGTGTGTGCCCACATTCTAGGAATGAAATCACACATTGATAGGTTGAAAATGTTGGGTGCATCATTCCCTGATGAGTTGGCTATAGGCTGGGTTCTACAGTCACTCCCTGAATCATATAATGAGTTCAAAAGAAAGCATTATATAATGGATCATGACGCAAACCTCATTGACCTAACTTACGTGCTCATTGCTGCTAAATCAGAAATGGTTTGGCAAAGCAATGGAACATATTTGTTGGGAGAGTCAACCAACCATGCTTCCGAGGACATTCTAGGAGAACCAACCTGCGTTTGCTTCCAAGAGAAAGGGCGTTGGATACAAGTCTGCCCTAAGAGCCTGAAGAGTCCAGAAGATGGGAGAGTCAAAGAGTATGGCTGTACTTCAGGTAAAATCCACTATCTAACTCCATTAAGTACCTATTCGTTGATTCTTAATACATAATGCGATAAGATTGCATGTTTTGCAGGATCAGTGAAAAGAGAGGAAGCTTGATGAAAGAGCAAGATAAATCTAATAATGAAGAAATGGATCTCGATCGCATGGATTTGAATATTAGATTTTGAGCTTAGAGAGTTATAATAGAGTTATTAGGAATATTTGACTACATAGTTTTTCAGTTGGTTTTTCATTGTAAGGACAAACGTTTTCCGCTGCTTTTATGAATAAAATAAATTTGTGGTTTGAGTCATTTATTTATTTATTTCCTTGCAATGAAATCGTTATGAAAAATTGGTGTTTGCATATTTCTACAACAAATGGATGCGATTCTTAATGTCGAGAATTTACCAAATAGGGAAAGTTTTTCATCGCCCAAGTTTCAATTGGATAGAGATTTGGAATCATGCAACAAGTATTGTATGATGAATGAATAAACTTTCACATTTGGGAAAACTAGATTAATTTGTTGACAAAGTGTCAAGTGAAGAACTAGGAGATCGAGTACACAAGTTATGTGTTGATCAAGTCCACCACAAGAGTAATGAAGATATTCGTCATGATTTACTAAGGTTAAGTAAATGTGATTACTCTTATGAGATAAGTGTAATTCTTAATTGATAAAGTGTCATATTTTTATGTAAGACATTATGAATCGTGTCCTATACGCTTCGGGTAAAGGATCGATTGCAAGTGCTATAGTATTTGACCATTCGAAAATTTTCCAAATGTCTACTGATGTGCACAAAAGTACCCATTAATTTTAATATTTATAACCTAACAAACTTAGACTAACTATGCCCTTATAGGCAGTGTACCTAGTCAGATTACAGTATAGCTTAGGTAAGTCAGGTGTCAATCACATGGAACGGTAGATTAATTTAATATATTTGATTATAGGTTACAGGCCACACGAAAAGAATAAAAGAAATAGTTTAATAAATCTCAAACTAATAATTAATTAACCAATCTCGATAAACTAACAGGGAAACAAATCTCTTCAGGTACTTTGGTTTAGACAAATTCCACCTTAAAAACATAGACGATTGCATACACAAATTCATTTATTCATGTTCACCGATTCCTAAAATGATTAGATTCGCGTTCACTATAACTAATCCTTTAGCAAACAAGTCAATTCAAATAGTGATCAATTGGTTAAACTAACATGCTTCCTAGTGTTCAGTTCGTATCAAGCAAGACTTGCAAATATAGTTAATCAAATTAGGCATTCAATTAACCTCTTATTGATGGTCATCAAACAAGGCTCACACATTAACTTACTTATTCCCAAGTTAATCCTAGTTTCACATTCGTTATTCCTAGACTTATAATCTCGATGGTCACCAAAATCATAAGAGACAAGCAATCAAGCATATGTTCATACAACTCAATTCACTTAACAATTAACAACATATAATTATCATTAATACGTAAGGATCTTTTAACAAGCTTGGCAAGATAAATTAAACACAAACAAACTATTCAATATAGCAATTAGTCTAATAATCAAAGCTTCATTCAATCATAAACACAAAGTAAAAGGTTTTTACACCCAAGTCAGAAACTAAATACAGAATAGTAACACAAGGGAATGCTAAACATGGTCACGTTAACAGCCCATATGATTATCGACACGTATCCGCTCTCCAACCCTTCCGATCTCCGCTCCCGTTAGCTTAACGGCCTTCTGGCCACCTCCTAGACCCTCAAAACGGCAACTATGAAGTTTTCTTGTTGCACAAGCCGAAGTGGAATATCATAGATTATTAAAATTGGTGGAATGATATGGGGTATTTATAGTTGATGGAGATGGAATTTATATGGAATATTAGAGTTGGATTGGAATAAGGAAACTAATGGTGGCTTAGGGATTAAGCAAATAAAAATAAGATAAGTGGAGCTTGGGGAATAAGTAACTTGGAGGGAATTTCCGTCCAGATTTTATGCTTCTTCTTCAAGGCCGATTTTGGATAAGATAAGTGTCGAATTAGCCAAAAGTCCCTGTCACATAAGTCGTAGGAAATTTCATCTAGTTTTCAGAACAGTTTGAACCTCATCAATTGGACTTATGAGTCATCAGATTAACCCGAAACACTGAAGAGGGGTCAATCTGCCAGCAATATCCTTTTTGCATCTTTTCAGCTCCATTCTCTTTCTTTTGCATTCCATCTCCCATTTTAACTGTAATTAAATATTTCAAAGCATATTAAGGTTATTTTAGTTCTAAATAATAGTAATAATAAATGCTAAAATATTAAGATATGTTATACATAAATATATATATATATATATATATAAATACACATATCATCTAGCACATTTAGAGGGAAAAGGACAAGAATCGGTTTTGACTAAGACAATTAAACAACTATCAAAGGACAATCCAAAGTTCGCCGAGAATTGGTCGCTTGTGAGTAGTTGGAAGTATAGTATTGGATGAAGCCTATCGACATTATTATGAATAGATAAGATTCTATTAAGAATGAGTTGTCATATGGAAAATATGGAAACGTTTCCATATTGGGAGTTAGATATTGAAAATCTATGTCTAGATTAGAAATTTTATGCAAAAGGATGTTCAAAGAAATGTACTTTGAGTGAGAGACATCACGTCTATGGAATTGTATTGCAACACCAATGATAATATCTACTTATCGTCTAGCTCCATCGGAAATGCAAGAATTATCTAGTAACTCCAAGAACTTCTTGACAAAAGCTTTATCCAACCAAGCTTCTCTCCATGAGGAGCTCCTGTATTGTTATCAAATAGAAGGATGGATAGTTCAAGATATGCATCAACTGTCGAGAGTTGAACAAACTCTCCATCAAGAACCAATATCCACTCACGAGGATCGATGGGCTATTCAACCAACTACAAGGATCTCGTTACTATGCAAAGATCGATCTAGGACTCGACTATCATCAACTTAGAGTACAAGAAGCAGACATTCCAAAGACACCAATCAGGACTCGGTACGGTCACTACGAGTTTCTAGTTATGCCATTTGGAGTGACCAACGTTGCCAACTGAGGTACACCAATTCCTAGGGTTTGCAGACTATTAGCAAAGATTCATCGATAATTTCTCCAAGATATCCAAGACTCTTACCGCACTAACCCAAAAAGACAAAAAGTTCGATTGGGGACACATACAAGAGTTTGCCTTCCAGAAATTGAATAAATATTGTGCAATGCACCAGTTTGTCTCTTCCATAAGAAACAAAAAACATTGTAGTATTCTGTAGAGCCTCACACCAAGGGTTAGAATGTGCACTGATGAAAAGAAACAAAGTCATTGTATAGGCATCCAGGCAACTCAAGTCAAACTAAACCAACTACATTACCAACGACATAGAATTAGGAGTTGTAGTGTTGCTTTAAATATTTTGAGGCGCTACCTATACCGGACAAAGTGTGTTGTGTTCATCGACCATAAAAGCCTTCAACACATCATTGACTAGGAAAAGCTTAACACGAGACGACAGAAGCGTGTCAAATTACTAAATGATTATAATTATGTAATTCGTATTCATCCTAGTAAAGCAAACATCGTAGCAGAAGCTTTAACCAGGAAAGAGAAAGCAAAGCCACTTTGTAAGAAAGCATTAACCTTAACCACCCACTCTAATCTCACCACCCAAATTCAAGATGCTCAGCTAGAAGCACTCAAACCCGAGAATATCGTGGGGGAAAACCTGTGAGGCATGATGTAATGCTTGGATCCTGGTATGTATTGAAACTTCTAATTTATTCATTTTTATAGAGCAACTCGACGAGTTAGAGGCCCCAGACTCTTCAAGTAGAGATGTTTTGGACCGCGCATTTTGGTGACCAACTCGACCAGTTGGGAGGTGTCAACTCGATGCGTTGGTTGGGTAAAATGAAACCACAATCCCAGGGTTTTACACCCTATTTAAACACCTTAACCCCCATAAGACGGGGCTTTGGGTTAGAGGAATAAGAGCTTAATGTATTAATTGAGGAACTCGTCGAGTTCATATGGAAACTCGACGAGTTGAGTGGAGTGTCCCGATTTTGTTAAAAAGGGAAAACTCGACAAGCTGATTCAAAATATCATAACTCTGAGATTTATGGGATTCAGCGAGTCAAATGATGACTCGACAAGTTGAGTCAACCCGGAGCATCAACTTTGACTTTAACTTGGACCAAAGTTGACCTTTTAAGGGGTTATGAGTATGAAAAGGGTAATTAAGGAAATCTTTCATGTTCAAGGGATTGAATTGGGTTGATATTTGGAGTTGGGGATGTTTCGACTACTTCCAGATTTCGAGGTGAGTTACCTTCCTGTAGAAGTGGGTCTAAGGCACCAATGTCGGCCCACTAGTAGTTATATAGCGTAGAGATGATTGTCTTTGTGATAATTGTCTAGTAGGCCACTATCTGTTGTGAGTTATATGTTTATATGATATGATATTATGTGATAGTGGTAGGGTTGAGATAGACCCCAGTTGCCGGTTGAAAAGGACCGAATGGGTAAGCCAACACCCAGATATGCTAGGCAGTATGTGAGTTATATGCTTTTATGCTAGGATATTATGTGGTAGAGGTAGGAGTGAAATAGACCCCGGTTACCGGTTGAAAGAGACCGAAGGGGTAGACGGCACCCATATATGCTTGGTGGTTACCAACTGAAAGAGACCGATGGAGTAGACCGGCACCCAGATATGCTCGGTGCTTACCGGTTAAAAGAGACCGAAGGGGTAGGCCAACACCCGGATATGCTAGGCAGTATGTTTATTGTATGGTATGTGGTATGATGGTGGAACTCACTAAGATTCATGCATACGGTTTAAAGTTTTTGTTTCAGGTACTTATTCTTCGAAAGGAAAGGAGAGGACACGATCGCAACGAATCAAACTATGCTTTTTCGTACATGAGACTCTTGAGAGTTGTACTATGATATTATTTTTCTATGACATGTTTTGAAATATTCGACACACGGTTTTTTTTATGATATGAGATGAAAAATTATTGTGCAATGCACCAATTTTGTCTCTTTCATAAGGAACAAAAAACTTTGTAGTATTCTATTATGCCTCACACCAAGGGTTAGAATGCGTACTGATGGAAAGAAACAATGTCCTTGCATAGGTATCCAGACAACTCAAGTCAAACTAAACAAACTACATTACCCACGACATAGAATTAGGAGTCGTAGTGTTGCCTAAAATATTTTGAGGCACTATCTATACCAAACAAAGTGTATTGTGTTCATCAAACATAAAAGCCTTCAACACATCATTGACCAGGAAAAGCTTAACACAAGATGAAAAAAGCGTGTTGAATTGCTAAATGATTATGAATATGCAATTCGTATTCATCCTAGTAAAGCAAACATCGTAGCAGACACTTTAACCAGGAAAGAGCAAGCAAACCCACTTTGTAAGAAAGCATTAACCTTTACCACCCACTCTAATCTCACCACCCAAATTCAAGATGCTCAGCTAGAAGCACTCAAACCCAAGAATATCGTGGGGGGAAAACCTATGAGGCATGATGTAACGCCTGGATCCTGGTATGTATTTAATCTTATAATTTATTCATTTTTATAGAGAAACTCGACGAGTTGGAGGCACCAGACTCTTCGACTGGAGATGTTTTGGACCGCGCGTTTTGGTGACCAACTCGACCAGTTGGGAGGTCTCAACTCGACAAGTTGGTTGGGTAAAATAAAACCCTAATCCCAGGGTTTTACACCCTATTTAAACACCTTAACGCCCATAAGTTGGCCTCATTTCCAGCCTCCACTGTCCAAAACCCTAATCTCAAAATTCTAAATAATTTTTGGTGACTATGAGCTAATCTTGTGCATTCTTGGTGGGTTTGAAGAAGAAGAAGCTTGAAGAAGGAGCAAGAACGTGTGGGAAGAGAGTAGATCCAGAAGTTGTACTTCATTTTGTATCGTCTAAGGTATAAAGCTTCAACCTTGTCCATGGCATGCTTAGACCTAGTTTTAGGATGCTTTCTTTTAACTTTTGGTCCAAGTATGATGGTTATTGGGATTTGGACGTCCCATGTGAGCAAACCCTTCAGATCTAGGGTCATAAGGGGACTTCATGGCATAAAGGTGCCAACTTTATGGCCATGGAAGTCCCATGAAACCTTTGGACCATTATTTAGGCTTTCTAAGCCCCATTAAGTCATGCATGTGAACAAGATGGGAACTTTACGTGGTCAAATCGTCCATTGAGTCTAGATCTATGACCTTATGGTCCATTTGGAAGGTTTGATGGCTTTTGGTGTTGGATCCAAGCCATTTTGCGTTAGGGTTTGAGTATTATGCTTAGGGAGAGGTTTTTAATGGCTAAAGTTGGAAACTTTATCCTTTTAGACGTATTTCCAGCTTAGATCCAGAAGATGGGGCTCTGGGTTGGAGGAATAAGAGCTTAATGCATTAACTGAGGAACTCGTCGACTTCATAAGGAAACTCGACGAGTTGAGTTGGATTTGATTCTGTTAAAAAGGGAAAACTCGACAAGTTCATTCGAAATATCATGACTCTGACATTTTTTGGGAACTCAACGAGTCATATGATGACTCGACGAGTTGAGTCAACCTAGAGCGTTGACTTTGACTTTAACTTGGACTTGGACTTGGACCAAAGTTCACCTTGTAAGGGGTTATGAGTATGAAAAGGGTAATTAAGGAAATCTTTTATGTTCAGCGGATTGAGTTGGGTTGATATTTGGAGTTGGGGATGTTTCGACTACTTCCAGATTTCGAGGTGAGTTACCTTCCTGTAGAAGTGGGTCTAAGGCACCAATGCCGGCCCACTAGTAGTTGTATAGCGTAGAGATGATTATCTTTGTGAAAATTGTCTGGTAGGCTACTATCTTTTGGTGAATTATATGGTTATATGATATGATATCATGTGATAGTGGTAGGGGTGAGATAGACCCCAGTTACCAGTTGAAAAGGACAGAAGGGGTAGGCCATCACCCAGATATGCTAGGCAGTATACGAGTTATATGCTTTTGTGCTAGGCTATTATATGGTAGAGGTAAGGGTGAAATAGACCTTGGTTACCGGTTGAAAGAGACCGAAGGGGTAGATAGCACCCAGATATGCTTGGTGGTTACTGATTGAAAGAGACCGAGGGGGTAGACCGGCACCCAGATATGCTCAGTGTTTATCAGTTGAAAGAGACCAAAGGGGTAGGCCAACACCCGGATATGATAGACAGTATGTTTATTGTATGGTATGTGGTATAATGGTGGAACTCACTAAGCCTCATGCTTACGGTTTAAAGTTTTGGTTTCATGTACTTCTTCTTCTAAAGGAAAGGAGTCGGCATGATCGCAGCGCATCACACTATGCTTTTTCGCACATGAGATTCTTGAGAGTTGTACTCTGATACTATTTTTCTATGACATGTTTTGAGATATTTGACACACGGGTTTTTTTTATAAGAGATGACATTTTCGATGTTTTTTGTTGATCGTTATTATAAATTACTTAATTAAAAATGAAATTTTTGGTTCTAAATTTTGGAATGTTACAAGTTGGTATCATAGCCTTGGTTTGAAGGATTCGGACACACCTTCGGGGGTGTCTGAACTTAAATCGAGGGTTTGAAAGAATTTTCCAAGAAAAATAAATTTTCTAAAATCTACAATCAAGGGTTTTTATAAAGAGAAAGGATTGTGATGTATGCGATCGGCCGAGCTCATGTAAGTTTTCCCCAAGACACCCATATATGTTATATTTTGATATGAATTATGAATATGTAAACTGTATATTAGATTAGGGCTAAGGATCTAGGAAGGATGCCTTATATGCGTATTGTACGTACTTATTGAACTGCATGCTAGTACTAATTAGTCAATGATATGATGGCCTGATTACGATATGCCTAATTGTATGAGCCTTAGAGTTGCATGATAGTACAGATTCTTGATAACTGGATAGAATGGATTTGTTAGTGTTATGGTTAGATTTTCTGTTGCCTGAATGTTGCTTGCTTTGTGCTTTGTGGGACTCTAAGGTGATGGGAGTTAGCTACTAAGTGAATACGTCAAGTCACATGTGACAAGGATTGAATAATCTCAAAGTGATGGATTTGAACCTATTGTTCAACTCTCGCTTGAGTCTTAACCGTTGTAGGGATGATTCCTTCACTCGAAGGATTATCCGAGCCTCGTTACATGTGATGGTATTCATGAAGTGGCTAATTGGCATTACGAGGAGTCCTTCAGTAGTTGAGGGTTGGGTTGGGTCAGAGGTTGCCCCAGGGAAAGCCTAGGATGAGAACTGTAACATCTGACTCCCAGGTATATTATTTAATTAATTTTTATTCATAATTGTCCAAGCAACTCGACGTGTTAGAGGCCCCAACTCGCCGAGTAGAGAGTTAAATGACCGCGCGATTTTTAGAGTCTACTCGACGAGTTGGAGGACCCTAACTCGACGAGTAGGAGTTTGGGTGTGAAAACCCTAATTTTCAGGGTTTGTGTCCTATTTAGAAGTCTTTAAGCCTTTATATCTGCCTCCCTTACCACCCTAACACTCTAAGAGAAACCCTAATCAAGCAACATTCGTTTGTGAGAAAGAGAGATAGAGAGAGGGGGGAGAGAGAGAGAGAGAGAGAGAGAGATAAAGAGAGAGAGAGAGAGAGGCTAATTTTGGGTATTCTAGTGCAGTTTTGGAAGGAGATTGAAGAGCAACAAGGATTAGAATGAGACGGGACCTTTGGATCCAGTGTTCTTCAGTTCTAGCTTCTGTTTGGAGGTAAAAAGCTACCACCTTTATCATTTCTTTTGTTAGATCTATTTTCTAGGGAGTTTATGGCCTTTTTCTATCCTTCTTTTGGTACATGAGTTGTTTAAGCTTGCCATGGAGTTGAGACTTATGATCTGGACAATATGAGGTCCCTTGAGCCCAAAGATCAAAGCTTTATCAAGCTAATGGAAAGCTTCCATGCTAAAAATCCTCTATAGAGCTTGTTTTTGAATTTGGAGCCCTAGATGCCATGCATGGACGTAAATCTTGCAGCTTTACATGATACTTCAACTTTAGAAGGCTAGATCTAGAGTATGAGGCCTTAATTCTACTTAAAATCATCTGAATGAGGAAATGGATTGAAGGGACTCGTCGAGTTGCTGAGCCGACTCGACGAGTTAGCTAGGGTTATCCCCGATAGTTTGGATACGTTCTAGCTCGGCGAGTTGGTGAGACAACTCGACGAGTTGACTTGGATTTTCCCAATACTTCAGAAAAAATGAAGGAACTCGATGAGTCGCATAGATGCACTCGAAGAGTTGGGTCAACATGGACTGTTGACTTCTGTTGACTTTTAGGGTTTTGTCAAGACATGGATTATGGAGACCATACAAGGGTAAAATGGTCTTTCACCCTTTCCAAGAGTTAGAGAAGGGGTTAGCCTAACTTTTTAGAGTTGTGGTTATAAAGTGTTAATTAGAGATGATTATGACATGTAGGCAGAGTCTAGACCATTTGAGGGGTACGAGGCTTACTTGCTTACTTTCAAGGTGAGTCGTCTCACTATACTTACCTGAGTGATAATATTGTGTGACCGAATGGTCTTATTTGAGTTATTGACCGGAGGGTCCTATGTGTTTATACTGAGTTATGTGATATTATGCATTTTGTCTATGTGATTTATGTTATATATTATTATGTGCCTACTGAGTGGGACCGAAGGGTTCAAACCGAGTTGTGAGACCGGAGGGTCTCACTGAGATACAAGACTGGAGGGTCTTCACTAAGACACATGACCGGAGGTTCCACACCGAGTTGTAAGACTGGAGGGTCCTCACTGAGACGTATGACCGGAAGGTCTATGCCGAGCTATAGCCATGAGTGGCTTATGATTTGTGTATGTGGTATTTTGGGGAACTCACTAAGCTTCATGCTTATAGTGTTGTGTGATATGTGTTTCAGGTACTTCTCAGGATCGCGGGAAGGCGTCGGCTTGATTGTACACACCAGTTAGAGATCATGTCTTTTTGAGGATTCTGAGATATTTTCAAACATTTGTTGATCTGTGTTTTGGAAATTTATACATTTTATGGTTTTGAGAAATGTGATATTGGGTTTTATGAGATTTTGAAAATGAAAAATTTTATTTGAAAATTTACGGTGTTACAAGAATAGTGTCAGAGATTATTTGATTGAGAATCGTATACATGGATAGGAAGAGGCTTTAGTAAACCAAGGAAAACCAAGGGGATAGTACGGATAGATGAGGAAGGTAGTATGGGCACGTACTACTGAAAGCATAGGATACGTACTTGACTCTTGGGGAGTTGGGGGGAGCCAATAGTGGCAGAGTTTGAGACCTCTCAAAGTTAAGTATAACCCTAACGATTATCTGTTTTGTTTCAGAATGGTAGTGACACATCACGAAGCAGGAGGTTCAGGGTCTGGGTCAAGTTCGGGTATAGGTTCCGAGCCAGTTGATGATGGATTGTGTGAGTTTATTGCATCCGAGATTACGAGAGGCATCCTTGAGGCGACCCTGCTGATTTTTGGGTTGATCAAAGAGGGTATCATTGAGTTGATGGAGGATCGTCGTAGGGCATTCAAGAGTGACAAGGCATCTGGCCAGTTAGGGACATGTATGCTCTCCTTCAATGATTTTAGGGGATGCGGAGCACCAGACTTCTGCGGGGTGAAAGACCCCACTGTGGCTAGGCGATGGATCGCGTACATTGTGTCTACACAGATGACGAGCTTCTGCCCTGAGGGGTCGAATGTTAGATTTGTTGCGGGGTGTTTGAGGGAGCGAGCTAGAGAATGGTGAACGGTCAGGTTCTGGAATAGCATACTATTAGAACAAACTGATTGTGGAACAAAATATTCTAGAACAAAATAATTCTGGGACAAAATTCTCTTAAAGGGGAGGTAAAGTGACATGCCGCAATTTAAGTCAAAGATGGTGAACGGTCAAGTTCACAGTAAGTCTCTTGATAATTTGACTCAATGAGTTTTAGTGAGTAATGTAAAATAAATGAGTTATTTTTAAAAATTATAAGATACCAGATGGGATCTTACTTCCAAATATATAATCTAACAAACAAATCAAACAGCTCAAACTATACCCTTGGTTAGCGCGGTTGAAAAACTGAAATTTTGTATTAAACAGTTTTCAACAATACAAAACGGATTTCGTATGTAAAAAATATGACCGTTTTAACAATCCAAAACCAATATAATACTAATTTCTTAAAAATTGTCAAAACCAATTTTAACGATTGAGGGACATGCACACCTCAAATAAAAATTTCGAAAACATTTTTGGGATTAGGCTATAGCTAATATTTAAATTCATATTTAAAATGTATTTAGTAAAATCAGACGTTTTCAAGTTTATCAATCGTGAAACATTGAAACTATTTATTTAGACATGATTTTATTTTGGTTATGTATTTCAGAATAATATATAAATCCAAATCCGGGCAATGTGAATTTCAATGATAGAAATAGTTCAACATTCAGTAATTTTGTGAACGACTATATGTGTATGTATATTTGGGTATGGATGTGTGTCACAATCAATTACATATGATTGGTTAAATTTTTATAAATATACAGTATACATGTTTGTATTTTTTAACCAGCCAAGGTTTAACAAACTAATAAACTATTTCAAATATATATATATATATATATATATATATATATATATATATATATATATATATATATATATATATATATATATATATATATATATATATATAATTCATTACAAATGTAAATAGATTATAATACTTTAGGAATGATTGGTAAAAGTTTTAAGAATACATATATACGTATACAAATACATGTCAATACACACATATTGAAACATATATGTTATATTAATTCATATATAAATACATCCATTTATTCTACCAAATACAAATAAATAAATAAAAATATATAAATAACTAAACAAATAACTATAACAGCCAAGTTCCTTCTAAGAATTGTTTTGCACAATTGAATACTCAAAATTAACCCTTATGCCATATTCTCGAGTTCTGTTTAAGGAGGAAAATGTGAAGATACGGAGGAAAAATGAGGGATGTCGAAGAAAAATCGTGTCCCAAGTTTCCTAAATACGAGGAAAGTGAGGAGAGGGAAATGATTTTGAAGCCATATTTTCCTTTCCAATTTTTCTTTCAAATCGGACGGATTTGGAAAGAAATTGAGAGGAAAAAAAAAATTAAGTGGGGGAAAACACCGTGTGATATTGCTAAATTGGACGGATTTGAGAAGAAATTGAGAGGAAGAATTATTTTAAGTGATTTATCAGATTCAAAAAAAGTATGGAACTCTTCATGTTACCTTTCGTTTTTGTCCCCATTTTCACCTCCTGCTGCACCCTCCTCCACCAAGAACCATCCCTTGTGGCCGTTAACCACAGGGAACCACCAAAGTCTACCCCCCCCCCCCCCCCCCCCCCCCCCCCCCCCCCCGGGTTCGCAAAATGGTTCCAATCGACCCCATATCTCCACCTGCTCACAGATTTCACAGCTCAAACCCAAACCTATTGATAACTATCAAAAACGATAAAAAAATTAAAAAAAAATGAAATGAAGAAGAACACGGGTGGCTGCCGGAGAAGACCCCCCATCCATTACCTGCAATAGCCGGAGGAAAGCTGTCCCTCTCCCTTTTTGCTCGTCGACCACCACCGAGACCTCCTTTGCCCTTGCTTCTCACTCCCTTTCGCCAACCCCACAGCAGCGTCGCTGCTTACGCACATGTCCTTCTTCGGTCTAGACGACCACCGGAGCACCCCATTCGGGTGCGATGGGCCTGCAATCTTCGGACATCGCTCGCACCTCGCCACCGGAGTTGCCTCTCCCTTCGATATCACTGCTGTTCACATGCGTTCTCCCTTTCTCAATCGAAAACCTCACCTCTCACAGGATTTCGTTCATAATCCTTCCCCGATCAGGAGAGAATCGAAACCCCAAACAGAAGACGCCTTCGATTTCGTTTTTGCCTGGCGACTGCTTCGTCATTCTTTTCAGTCGACTTGCCCCTGCCTTTTTGTTCATCCTTCGATTTCCCGATCAAACTAAGAAACGGGATGCGATTAAAACCCCCAAGTCATTTTATGACCAAAATGCCCTCATTATCAAATCCTTTATTCAAAATCAGTCCAAACCTAAATCCTTGAACCCAATCATTCAAAACAAACCCTCCTCTGACAAAATATTTAAAAATCAGTCCCATTTTGTCAAAAAGTTACATACCAGCCCCTATAGTTTGTTCAAGTTACAAAATCAGTCCCTCCTTTAATTATTTTAACCAAAATAATCCTATGTTGGTTAAAATAAATTACCAACCAAGCCCCAATAGTTGATATTTATTATTAAATGGACCCGGAGTATTTTAAAGTTCAAGAATTGTGGATTTATGGTTTCTCACATCAAGCTTCTCAAACCGATTTTTAACAAATGAAACTCACGCTTCAAGGGTGAGTGCTATCAAGGTTCGTTAAGGACCATTTCTTCAACCAAACTACAAGGTTTGTTTCTACATATCTTCTTTTTATGTTTATTGAACTGTTATATATTAATAAATGTTACTCTTTAAATATTTTATTTATATATTAATAAATATTGTTTTATTAGATTATTAATTTCTTTGAAATATTTTTAATTTCTTAGTTATCGAATATTTTAGATGGCTAGTTATATATGAATAAATATTACTTTTAATATATAATATTTGTATATTAATACATATTATTATATTGGATTATTAATTTATTTTATTAATTTTTTTATTGAGGCAATTCTATTTAATTAGATTATTATAATAATGATTTTTTTAATTTATATTATTTAGTAGATTTTTTAGTTAATTTTTATAATTTCTTTTTTTTAGATTAATTCTTTTTTACTAGAATATTACTTTTAATTTATTATTTTTTTTTATATAAGAAGCATCATTTATTATATTATTAAATTATTTCAATTGTATATTATTAATTCTTTTTAATTTTATTAGTTCCATCATAAAGTTGTTGAGATACACAAAAACACTGTCTGATCATCAACTAAAATCGTCGAGATCACCGTCAAAAACCTTCATCGGAGGTCTGACGTAAACCCTACTAACTTTTTCCTCCCAACATCCCCGGTAGGCACTTGCAACAACTTTTTCACAATCCGCTGGAATCCTCCATATCTCATACAATGCGCAACAAACTCTTATAAACATTAAAAGTGGTGGTGGTGATTGGGTGATGGTAGTGGTGTTATCGCAAGTGACTACTATCATCATTGGTTGGAAAACGTTAGTGGGTTTCTGTTCGACCTCCGATAAAAATGCGTTGTGATGATCCTAAAAATTTTCCATGATAAGAGGAATCGTTTTCGTATATTCTAACGATTTTGTGGTGGAACTAATAAAACTAAAAAAACTTAATAGCATACATTAAACATAAACTAATAAACAAATAATCCAACAAAATAGTATTTATTACATAAAAAAAATTAAAAGTAACATTCCAACAAAAAAAATCAATCCAATAAAAGAAATTAAAAATATTAACTAAAAGAAACTAATAATCCTATAATGTAATATTTATTAGGATATAAATATTTTAAATTAAAAATAATATTTATTAATATATAATAATCCAATAAAAAATAATCACTCTAATAAAAAATAATTACTCCAATAAAAAAATTAACTAAAATATATTAATAATCCAATATAACAATATATATATATATATATATATATATATATATATATATATATATATATATATGTATATATATATATATATATATTAAAAATAATATTTATTCATATATAATTATGCAATTAAAATATCTCATATCAAAATAAAATTTAAAATAATTAAAATAAATTAATAATCTAATAAAGTAATATTTAGTAATATATAAATAATATATATTAAAATAGCATTTATTGATATATAATAATTCAATAAAAATAAAATGAAGATATGTAGAAATGGTCCTTGTAGTTTGGTTGCAGAAATGGTCTTAGAGATTAAAATAGTAATTTTAAAAAAGTTAACAGCCAAATTGTAAAAGTTAACTGAAGAAGGACCAAAACTACAATAAAACTTTTTGAAAATGAACAAATCTATTACTTTTCTAAGATTTGGACCTTAACTACATAGAATGAGAAACCGTAGGGATCATTTTTTGCAGTTTTGTCTAATAAAGTAATTATTTAAAAATTTAACATACTGTTACAAATAACTAAGATAAAATTTTCATATACATATTATTGATTTTTTATCATGAAATAACTAGTCCATACGAAAAATGTTACATGATACAAAGATATATGATCTTTATGTGACATTGTATATTGTGACAATCACATTATAATACTTTGTAGTATTTCAATGATTCAAGTTATTACTACTCATGTATATTTATGTGTTTATATGCATAGAGGTTATACATGAACATATATTCATTAATTTGAAACATTCAATTTTATATAAAAGTGAGCACATTACACTTTTACATATATGTCAAACATACTCGAATTTTATAAACTTTATACAATGATATTCATTACGCCTAGAACTTACCCACAAGTGAGTTAGGGTTGAGAGTTATTCACATTTTAGTTAAGGGTTTTTTAGTGATACGCTACGTTATTCATTAGCTGAGTCTAAACACTTAGGATATCGAAACTGCTATAACTGTTAATCTTCGAAGCGAAATACACATGTATAGATCTATACGTGGTTGACATCCCCACCTACAGCTGCTAGCTACATTTATTACTACAACATCCAATAAAGCGTTGTAGGGGATGCATTTAGTCAACCAGCTCAGTTATAGGACTCAGTAAAAACATTAACTAGAATATATATATATATATATATATATATATATATATATATATATATATATATATATATATATATACCACTAACGACCATGGACTTTGTTGCTTTAAAAACTATTTACAAGTATGGAATTACTTACGCAACATAAAAGTTTGGTTTTCAAGGATATTTAAAGGTTCATTACTAACACGGTTTTTAAAGTATAGATTTACATATACAAAAGATACATTTTGGTTTTCAAGGATTTATTACAAACACAGTTATGGTATGGATTTACTTATACAAAAATACATTTTGGTTATTTAAAGAATCAATGCAAACACTATTTTATCTATTGTTATACATACAAAGATAATAGTTTTTAGACTTATTAAAAATATTACTACGTTAGCAGAAAACCTGTAACACTCACCAACCTTGTGTTGACCCTAAAAACTACATCTATGCTCATGAAACCACTAAGCATACATTCAAGACGGATTGGCTTACAGATGACCTAATTTATTTGTTGTTGTATTATATGCCTACCTGTTATGTCAATTCATATATTATTATTATTTGTAAAAGGCTTGTATTCAAATATCAAGATGGAACATGAATGCTATTTTATTTATTGTTCTACTTGTGCTATATATTAAATTTTCATGTGATCCATGAACTTAGTCACACAGCTCGACGTGTTCCGCCGCTTCGGCCAAGGGTGTGACAGATTGGTATCAAAGCTAAATTGGCTATAGAGAACTTGTCTCCTTGAAAGAGGAATACAACTATAGCAACTAGCTTCTAATAAAAGTATTATTAATATTAATTACACTACTTCTTGACTACTTATGGTACGGGGAATTTGGTTTGAAATGCTGCTTGGGATGTTGGATTTCAAAACAACTTAATTGCTAAAATGGTCCTACCCTTCGGTATTTCCTGTTTGGCCCTCGTTTGTGCTTGTATTCTTAGAGTACAAAACAAAATTTAAAAATATTCTTCAAACACCACCAACAATAATATATAAGAGTTATATATACACTTACATGCGATGAGAACACTTAATAAAATTCAAACATTCCTCCAACTAAAACTACAAACTTAACCCTTTAGGTCAAACACCTCAATTATGGTTAGTACCGTACATAAGCAATATGATAAATAAATCTGGAATGTACGCGTATGTTATTTATGGTCGAGCCGGTGAACAACAAACCTTGAGCAAGGAGTTTGACAGACTACAATGGTTGAAAGTTTTAGAGATTAAAGGATGTTCTCAAGATTCACTGCAGAAACCTAGTACTTTACAAACCTGATATCAACCAATGACAACGTATGTATTTTTAAAATATTTAAAAATATGGAATAACGTTCAGATTTTCCTAGTTTAACTAAATCCGAAGACGAACAAAGAACCACTATCTTCGCTACCATCATAGCAGAGAAACCCATAGTTCCTAACGACCATTCAGTAGTCTCCAAAATTCTCTCTCTATCATTTGAAATCAATAGGATTTTAATTCTCTCTCTATACTTTGGAACCTTACCATAAAATAACCAGAGGTCACTGCTTACACCTCCTGATTTAATGACCTCGCAAACCTTTTCCCGAGAGTGGTGAACCTGGAATAAAAAGAGACCGAAATGTACATTCGTGAATTAGCCTCACTAGTTCAAGGTCTAGTTACTATATCTAGACCCACTACCTTTGACAGTGCTAAGCAATTAACCTATCAATGGACTGAGCAGTGTATCTGTTAGGGTACCATTACGCCACAAACTGAAAAGAAACTGGCTAGGAGTACAAAAAGGAAGTTCCATGGTAAGTGAAAAGGGATCTTCAAGCACCACAAACCCAATGCAAAACCTATGGTTTTGTACACTATAATCACAAACACTCCCACTCAATCAAAGCCTTACTCTAGGACTTTACTCCACTATACCAAGTGCATTTTTCACCGTGTCAGAAATTGTAGGGTTTGAAACATCTGTAATTTGAGAGGTCACACATCTAAGTTTTGCAGAAAGGTGTAAACCTAATACCTATGACCTTTGGAAGTTTCAATGTTATCATTGGAATGGACTGATTATCACTTCATCAAGCAGAAATTTTATGTCATAAAAAAGTCGTCCGAATAGATTTACCCAACAATGAAACCCTCGTGATTTATAAAGACAAACCAGGAAAGAATCTAAGAACCAACTCTTGCATGAAGGCAAGAAGGTGTTTATAGAATAGATGCTCTAATTTCTTGGCCCACGTGGTAGATATGCAAGACAAGTGTAAGGAAATCAAAGACATCCTGCAAGTGTACGATTACCTGGACGTATTTCCAGAATATCTATCTAGAGCATCTATAGTCAAACATGTCAAATTTCGAATCGGCCTAATCATGGGTGCAACACCAATGACAAGATCTCGTTATTGTCTGGCTCCATCGGAAATGCAAGAATTATCTAGTAACTCCAATAACTTCTTGAAAAAAGCTTTATCTGACCAAGCTTCAATCCATGAGGAGCTCCGTTGTTGTTGTCAAATAGAAGGATAGATCGTTCAGGATATGCATCGACTATCGAGAGTTTAACAAAATCACCATCAAGAACCGATATCCACTCTCGAGGATCGATAACCTGTTCGACCAACTACACGGATCTTGTTCTATGAAAAGATCGATCTACAAATCGACTATAATCAACTCAGAGTCCAAGGAGCAGACATTCCAAAGAAAACAATCATGACTCGGTACAGTTACTACAAGTTTCTAGTTATACCATTTGGACTTAGCAAGGACGCCAACTAAGGTATCCCAACTCCTAGGGTTTGTAGACTATTAGCGGAGATTCATCGAGAATTTCTCCAAGATAGCCAAGCCTCTCAGCGCAATAACCCAGAAAGACAAAAAGTTCGATGGGGGACGCATACAAGAGTTTGCCTTCCAGAAATTGAACAATTGTGGTGCAATGCACCAATTTTTGTCTCTTCCATAAGGAACAAAAGACTTTGTATTATTCTGTGATGGTCACACCAAGGGTTAGAATGCGTACTGATGCAAAGAAATAAAGCCATTGCTTAGGCATCCAGAAAACTCAAGTCAAACAAAACCAACTACATTACCTACGACATAGAATTAGGAGTTGTAGTGTTTCCTTAAATATTTTGAGCCGTTACCTATACCGGACAAAGTGTGTCGTGTTCATCGACCATAAAATCCTTCAACACATCTTTGACAAGGAAAAGCTCAACACGAGACAACGAAAGTGTATCAAATTGCTAAATGATTGTGAATATGAAATTAGTAAATGTGACATCTCCATTTTTACGGCCAGAAAAGACCGATTTCGTTTATGTTTTTTTAATAAAAATCAGAGTAACTTCTAAAAAAAGTATTGCGGAATTTGGTCCCAAGACAAAATATGATATAAATTTATCAAATCATTTCTTAAAGAAATGTATTTTCATTTCATTACAAAAACTCGGGATGTCAATCATCGATACAGACCATAAGCATAAATCAAAAAGAAATAAACATCTTAGGCCACAAAACATAATTTGCCCTCAAATCCATAATCTCTCGTCAAAGTCATCCAACTATGCTTTTGCCACTACCTGTAATACAAGAAATTGAGTGGGTCAGGCTGGGGAGTCTGGTGCGCATATAGGGTTTTCAACCCACAATAAATAAGTTTCTTATTTTCAACAATCGTTAAACCCGATTACCCGTTCCTGTTATCCTCACCTTACGTCCCTAAAGCATATCTTATCAGGGATCTATCCTAAGGAATTTCATTGGGATGGACACTACTGATAAGGGGATTTTTCAACCCACCAAATATTTCATCTACCCATGTTCTACCCAACATATTTATAGATATAAAATACATACATGGTCCAGATCTGTAAAACAAAGCTTACATCTTTTATCCAGCATAACTTTCAAAGCATAAAATACATATACAGTCTAGATCTGAAGAAAAAGTTCAGATATGAAGGAAGGAAGTTTAGATCTTTCATCCAACATAGATCTCAAAGTACACAGTTTAGATCTGAAGGAAAAAGTCTAGATCTGAGATGAAAAAGTGTAGATCTGAAGGAAAAAGTTTCAGATTTGAAAGAAAGAAGTATAAATCTTTCATCCAGCAAGCATCTCAAGTAAACAAATAACATATATTTACAAATAGCACATAATTTATATAAAATGTTTCATATCTATGTGTAAGATGAAAGTGAAAATATGCTCGACTGATACGGAGTGATTTGGACAAGACCTCACTTCTACAAATAACCTTCTTTGACAAAACCGGAAAGTTTGCTTGAAAACCGGGCTCCGTGCGGGCAGAGTTTCAAACCGAAAAACTCTTTTCTCGGAGACTCCAGGCTCTCCGAGGCTTTCTTCTAGTGCTAGGAGCTTTACCTAGACTTAGGAGGGGGTTAGGGAGGTAGTGAGAGAAAATAGAGAGAGAAAGTAGTGAGAAAGTGAGCAAAAATCTCGGTTGCCCTTGGTCCCCTTTTATAGGCGAGACCTTGGATGTCTGTTGGGCGTACCATGGCTTCTACGCGGGGCGTACTCCTCACTCCGTACACAGGTGTCTGACTCTTGATGGTGGTGCGTGGCTTATCTCGGACTGCAGAAAAAGTCAATACGTGGGGCATAGGGTCCTTGTACGCATGGTGTTCTTGGTACGCGTGGCGTCCGAAGTCTACGTTGGGCGAAGCCTCGCATCTAGCTTCGCAAATTGCAACTCCAACTTCTAAAATTCATATCTTTCGCATACGAGCTCCGTTTTAGACGTTCTTTATATCCATGCATAGGCGAGACCGTACTCTACGACTTTTTCTTAGACTTCATCGGCTAATTCTTGGCCAATTCTAAATTTAATAGTATGAGAAGATTACATTGTTTAACGATCGTTTAAAACTCATAACTTCTACATATGGACTCCGTTTTCGTCTGTCCGTTGACCTCCTTTTGACGAGATCTTCGATTCTCATTTAGGTTGCGTCGCCTAAAAATCGTTCGATCTACAATTCGAACTTTGGTCTGTGCACTGCCGATCCGAAGCTTAGAAAAACCATAACTTCCTCATACGAAGTCAGATTTGGGCATTCTTTTTGTGCACGCTATCCGTTTAATGAACGCTACGGCTTTCGTGTAGATCACCAAGGCTAAAAAGTCCTCTATCATAAATTCACTCTTTACGTCACGCAATGTCGTACCGGTTCTATCATGAAACTTCGACAGACCATAACTTTTTTGTTATAACTCGGATTTCGACGTTCTTTATATCTCTGGAATCCTTGTTTCGACCGCTACAACTTTATGTAAAGATATTGTGTTTATCTCACACTTTAATTTTGACGCTTATTTTTATTCTTTATTAATTATACCTTTATAATTAAGTATAAAACACATAATTCACAAAATACTCAAATATTACATCTTTGTTACTTCAAAAAGAGTTACAATAGTTTACCTAGACTATTACATCATCTACCAATGCTTATTCCTGAAACACGGGCATTACAGTAAATGTCTGATGAAAATCATATATAAACTCGAAGTTTTACTTGGAAACGTGAGAATCGAATAGAACAAAAGTATATGTAATTTTTCAGCGATGTTCCCTCCACTACAAGAATGACATACTAGTAGAACAAAATGATAGTGGAACAAAATATTTTAGAAAAAATAATTTCATGATGAAATTCCCTTAACGGGGAGGTAATTTGACATCCTGCAATATCTAAAAAAACAATTTCAATGAATTTAATAAAAAACCTGCGATTTTTTTATAAAAAACTTTAAAAAAAAAGTTTTGTAATCTCTAAGTATTTTTTTATGTATTTTTATGATTTTTAGAGTTTTTTTAGGGATTATAGAATTTATATAACAAATGACAAATGAAAATAGATTATAATTGTTAAGGAATGATTGGTAAAAGTTTCAAAAATACATATATATACGTATTACGTATACAAATACATGTCGATACACACATATTAAACAAATCTTCTCTTCTAATAAAAGTCTCCTAAAATTGTCACTTGTCATATTTTTAAAAGTCATCTATGCCATGTATCCTTTTTTTTGTTAACCTGCTCATTTGTTTTCCCGCTCAAGTAATCATTCTAATCGCAAGAAATCATGATTTTTTTTCATATCTCTTCCAAATTTCTCTCATAATTTAGGGTTTTTATTTGTTTATAAGTGTGTCACGTGCGACAATAGAATGAATGAACTTAGGGCAGTTTTGATCAACATTGGCTACACAAATCAGTGCATGTAGTTCTCTCTCGATTTCTAGCAAATGAGTTCTATTTCTATCCCTTTATTTTGTTCTCACTCTCGATGTCTCCACCATGATATCACTCACTTCCCCTATATTTACCCTAATAATCACTTTCTTTAATGTTTTTTTTTTCAATCGGGTCCTGCTAACTCATCTCCCCTTGCCTCTACACTTGATTCATCAAACCAATACCAAGTGAAATGAATTTTGGGATTTGAGGTTTTTGGAAGATGTACGTAGATTGATTTTCTCCAACAACACACTCAATTGAAAGTTATTGCAGGTATATAATCAATCCTTTCCTTATCTTCGTCTTCTCTTTGTTGAATTCGAAACATTCAATTCATTACTTCATCTGCTTCTTTTCTCTGGCAAAGTGCTTAAACATCCATGCTGTTTGCAATTTGTTTCCCATCAGAAGCAGGATTGTAGTGTGTCTACCAGGTGTTTGTTATAATGTTTTGTTTATATAAAAGATTTTAAACTAGAGGTATGTAGTGATTTATTTTTACTAATTAGATTTTTAATGGTGGTGTGTTTTTTTTTATGAAGGAGCTGACAAAGAACTTCAAATTTGAGTTTTTTGGTTTTGTTTTTGAGATCTAAGTTGTATGTCTCCCCGAAATAATGGTATGTACTCCTTGAAACAACCTTAAAAATAGTTATTTATATTTTTTTAATGATATTTGATGTTTATAGTTCTTACTTCTACCATCCAAGAGTTCTACATGCTAAATTCTTTATAGTTTTTTTTTTCTTAAATATGTTGGATTGATACTTTTTAATGTTGGTTCTACGGTTAATATCATGAAATATTTTGTTTTCTCCCTTTTTTATGCTTGGGTACCGCTAACTCCACCTACATATATTATTTAACGTTAAATCCAATATTGTTTCTCAAAGATAACGGTAACAAGATAATTGAAGGGCTAAAAGAAAATAATCAAAATTTCAAAGATCATATAAACCACGTTGAAATCAGGTGATTGTTGGTCAAAAAGATGATAAGTAGCAACTAACGTTTGAAGTCCAATGATCTCATTGATGATTAATATAGCAAAGTTTATTTGTTTTCAACAATCATTAAAATCTAATTTCATTCATATTTTCTATATGCTTCCATGAGATTATTAGCCAATTTTGTTATATAATCTGATTATTTGTTGGGATTGTTTCAGGTACAAGAGCAAAATGGTGGAAACATGAGTGCATGGGAGAAAACCAACTCATACCATTTACAACCCTTTTTTTGTCTTTTGATTTTTACCTCAATGCTTGCAAGATGGTATATCATTAAGTGAAAAAAAACATTAAATATGGCCAACTTTGTTTTTATTTCTCTAATAATAATCATTATAATTGTATTTCGTATTTACTCTAATAAACATGTCTAAGTGCAAGAATAACAACACACTTTCATTTATTTGTCTAATATAACGTCATAATTCCATTTCTCATTCTTACAACATTGTATTTTTAAAATATTCTTTTTAAGATGATGAATTTGAAAAACCTATCAATTATAACATTTTACTTTCATCCTTGTGTAATGCTACTTCTCAATTTTTGTTACTATTTATGGGCCCTATATGCATCTCTTGTTTATATTATTTCATACTATTATCTGAATTTTTTTTCATACTTTCATGATTATGTTTCATTTTGGGCTTCTTGAAAGACACATATAAAACTATGTCAAAATAGTTATTTTGCCCTCAAATAATGGTCAAGTTGGTAAGTCTAATGATTCATGGATAAAATCTCATAAATTCATTATTAAGTCATTATGCTTTGAAATATCTAGCCAGTTATATTAGTGTATTGAAACATCTACTTCAATCTTTGATTGCTTGAACAAGTGTAAAATAAATTATATGATATATGAATATAACAGAATTTCTTTGGCCTTTGATTTGCTTGAAGTTGTGTAATGTCTCCTAATTACGTAACATTAAATGCATGTACCATGTTATAATATTGTTAGATATCCATAACGACCCTTATGATTGTCTATAGTGTTCCATGAAATCGTTTAGCAATCTAACTTTAAGTTGTTAAAGATATTGACATTATCTATTCTATCTGTATACCAAGATTTAAAAATAATTAAACAACCAATATAAACATTATTTTTTTAAATAATGTCATTTCTTCCCTTTTTTACCCTTTTTTTTAAACATGGACATATTCTGTAAATTGTATTTAGGATATGCATGTTACACATTGTGTTTTTAACCATCCGTGTAATATTTTTTGACATGAACTATTCATGTAATATACTAATTTCATGTTTTTTTCATTTTCAATATTATTGTTGTACCTTTTTAATTGTTTGGTAATTTATAAATTAATGATTATGAATTTTATAGTGGCTATTTTATTTTACTTTGTCAACCGTAGTTTTCACGGGTTATAACTGTTATATAAACTCATATACAAATACATCCAATTATTCTACCAAATACAAATAAATAAATAAAAATAAACAAATAACTATGGTAGCCAAGTTCCTTCAAAGAATTGTTTTGCACAATTGAACACTCAAAAGTAACCCTTACACTTCATTTTGTGTTTCTTCCCACGTTTTATTTCTTCTGTAGTTACAGCTCACAGACACAGCTAAAACACTGTGTGATATTGCTTCAACTCATCGACAACTGGTTCATAAACATTAAAAAACAATTAAACTCTTGAATTAAAAATTGATCAGATTCAAAAAAATATGGAACTCTTCACGTTACCTTTCGTTTTTGTCCCCATCGCCGGTGGCCCATGACCAACCCCACAGCAGCGACGCTTCTTATGCACATGTCCTTCTTCGGTCTAGACGACCACCGGAGCTCGCCATTCGGGTGCAATACGTCTGCAATCTTCGGACATCGCTCGCACGTCGCCACCGGAGTTGCCTCTCCCTTCAATCTCACTGCTGTTCACATGCGTCCTCCCTTCCTTTCTCAATCGAAAACCTCACCTCTCACAGGATTTCGTTCATAATCCTACGCCGATCAGGCGAGAATCAAAACCCCGCCTTCACAGGTCAAACCCAAACCTATTGATAACTATCAAAAACGATAAAAAAAAAATGAAGAAGAAGAACAGGGGTGGCCGCCGTAGCAGAACCCCCATCTATTACCTGCAATAGCCGGAGGAAGGCTGTCCCTCTCCCTTTTCACTCGTCGACCAACACCGAGACCTCTTTTGCCCTCGCTTCTCACTCCCTTTCGCCAACCCCACAGCAGCGTCGCTGCTTACCCACACGTCCTTCTTCGGTCTAGACGACCACCGAAGCACCCCATTCGGGTGCGATGGACCTGCAATCTTCGGAAATCACTCGCACCTCGCTACGGGAGTTGCCTCTCCCTTCGATCTCACTGCTGTTCACGTGCGTCCTCCCTTCCTTTCTCAATCGAAAATCTCACCTCTCACAGGATTTCGTTCATAATCCGTCCCCGATCAGGCGAGAATCGAAACCTCGCCTTCGATTTCGTTTTTGCCTCGCGACTGCTTCGTGATTCTTTTTAATCGATTTGCCCCTGCCTTTTGTTCAACCTTCGATTTCCCGATCAAACTAAAGAAACGGGATGCGATTAAAAGCCCTAAGTCATTTTATGACCAAAATTCCCTCAGTAATAAACCCTTTATTCAAAATAAGTCCAAACCAAAATCCTTGAATGCAATTATTCAAAACAAACCCTCCTTTGACAAAATATTTAGAAATCAGTCCCTTTTTGTCAACAAATTGCATACCAGCCCCTATAATTTGTTCAAGTTTCAAAATCAATCCCTCCTTGAATTATTTTAACCAAACAATCCTATGTTAGTTAAAATAAATTACCAAACAAGCCCCAATATTTTATATTTATTATGAAATGGACCTGGAGTATTTTTAAAGTTTAGGAATTGTGGATTTACGTTTTCTCACGTCAAGCTTCTCAAATCGATTTCGAACAAATGGAACTTACGCTTCAAGGGTGAGTGCTTACAGCTCCATTTCAATATTTTAATTATTTCTGGGGGTGGGGGTGGGGGGATACATGTATCTATATGTTTTGTTTATATAAATATATTATCCTTTATGCAAAAATAAGACAAACCCATTACCGTCTTTAACAGATTTTGAGGAAACAATATCCCAATCAACACAAACCTCGATTGCCAAATCAACCCACCTCCAATCCATTTTCAATTAGACTAATAGATCCAAAACCAATTTGATTCTAACAAATGTCGGTGAGCATTACCTATTGAGAGAACAAAAGAGAAAGTAAGGAAAATAAAAACTAAACCAGAAATCGATGAAGATGACGAAAATAAGTGCAAATGTCAAGCTGATCTAAATCCAAATTGCATAATAAGATCAGTTCTTTTTGTTGTTAATCCAACCACTTGATTCAAGTTGCAAGTCCAATTTGGAGGATAATCGAAAGATTTCGTGTTTTTGGGGTTATCGATGAATATAAGAGATGATTGTGATCAAGACAATCTACACTTGGAAGTCGTGATGGTTTTAACTGTTGGTCCGGCGGGTGGATGGTGATGATGGCATTGATGTTTAATTGTGGAGATCCGTGAAACTCCGAAAATTTCAAACAACTTTTTCAATTTTTATAAAACATAATTCCATCGATATTCATAAAAACAACCATTTTGATTATCCAACAAAATAGTACAAAATCCCAAGATCATAATATCAAGCTCCGAACGTGTGTGTATACGGATCAAGCCGGCGCCTTCCCGCGGTCGTCACTATTACCTGGAACAAATAACATCAACACGGTAATCACAAGGCTTAGTGAGTTCCCCAAAATACCACATATAACACATATTAGCCACTCTAGGCTATAACTATGTGGGTCCGTGCACCCAAACTCTGTGAACCCTCAGGTTCTAGCTCTGATAAACATGCACCACATAAATCACTTAGAAATCATGCAGTACAACACACAACATACATAGCATACAAATACTCTATCACATAACTCTGGTTACCTACTCAAGGTAAAGTATAGTGAGAAGACTCACCTCGCATGTCTCGGTAAATCGTAAACCTGAAATCGCTAATCGCTCGATCTGCCGAGCTGTAGTCCCCCTATAGCACAATACATCTCTAATTAACACTTTCCTAACTAGGATTGACCATACTATAACAAGTCAATCCAGGTCAACGCTGGTCAACGGTCAACGGTCAACTTTGACCGGACTCGGCGAGTGCGCTATAGCGACTCAGCGAGTCTGAGCGTATACCCCAATTTCCCTGGAATCCTCCCCTGACACGTCGAGCATTCACTCAACTCGACGAGTTCCACCTGGCACGAGTTGTGGGGCCACCACGACTCAACTCGCCGAGTCTCAAGAATAACTCGACGAGTCCAGTTTGACTCAGTCCACCTATCCATTCTGGCTCCCCTTTGACTCACTGAGTCCACCCTCCCCAACTCGGCGAGGTCACTCACTGTGTGGTCGGGCAACATTCATGCTACTCGCCGAGTCTGTTCTTCGGACTCGGCGAGTCCGTGCCATGCACTGACTCAATCTTGCTCTAAAGGTTAGATCCAGTCCATTAATCCATAGATCCAGTCCCTCCAAGCTCATTTAGCACGTAAAGTTACAATCTTGATGCACATACAACCTCTATATGACCATATATGATGTTTTTGACTCATTTACTACAACACAAGGTCATGGACTCCATTTTCATACATAAAGCTTGATGAGTGAGGCTCTCTGGACCTCTATGGGTCCAGATCCATAACCTCAACTCAAGGAGGGAACCAATGGGCACCAAATCATCCCATAAATGACCATCATAAGCCCTAAATTGCATAATGCTTCACCAAACAGAAAATAGTCCGAGATCATACCTCTAGAGTGATGATCTAAGCTCTAAATCCACGAAATAGCAACCTCCTTTGCTTCCTCTTTCCTAGAGTCTCCTTCTTCTTGCTAAATAACACACACAAGGTCAAGAAATGCTCCTTTCTCTTCACAAATCGCTCAAGAACACAAGGGTCTCTCACTGAGGGTTGGGTGAGCACAAATGACGGCCATAAGGCCCTTTAAATAGGCCTCAAACCCGGAAATTTAGGGTTTCATTGCACAGCGCAGACTCGCCGAGTCCAGGCGCGCTCCATTGTCCAAATCCGCGTCCCTACTCGGCGAGTCTGAGCTCCAACTCGCCGAGTCCCCCTCACAATACCACAAAATTAAATTTACAAGATACCTGGTAAAAATACGGATGTTACAACTCTCCCCCACTAGAACTAGACTTCGCCCTCGAAGTCTCGCTCTAAAACAGCTCCGGATGCTGCTCCCGCATCATACCCTCCGACTCCCAGGTCATTTCTGATCCCCTCCGATGTTGCCACTGAACCAATACCAGAGGTACCTCCTTGTTCCTCAAAATCTTGATCTTCCGATCCCTAATAGCCACTGGTCTCTCAGCATAATTCAGGCTTGCATCCACCTGAATATCCTCTAATGGAACCACTGCCGACTCATCGGCTATACATTTCCTCAACTGCGATACGTGAAAAGTGTTGTGAATCTGCCCCAACTCTGCTGGTAACTCCAGCCGATAGGCTACCCGGCCTACCCTTGCAATCACACGAAACGGACCTATAAACCGGGGCCCCAATTTGCCCCTCTTCCTGAACCGGATCACTCCTTTCCAAGGAGAAACCTTCAGGAGAACAAAGTCGCCGACCTGAAATTCCAGCTCGGACCGGCGCCTATCCGCATAACTCTTTTATCAGCTCTGAGCGGCCAATAACCTCTATCTGACCAGCTGTATCTGCTCTGTCGTCTGATTCACAATCTCTGTACTACCCATTACCCTTTGCCCAACCTCTCCCCAACATATGGGAGTCCGACACCTCCTACCATACAACAGCTCAAAGGGCGGCATACCGATGCTCGAATGATGGCTGTTATTGTAGGAAAACTCTGCCAAGGGCAAATACGTGTCCCAACTACCCCCAAAGTCCAATACACATGCTCGAAGCATGTCCTCAAGTGTTGAATCGTCCGCTCACTCTGGCCGTCGGTCTGGGGGTGGTATGCGGTACTAAAATGCAGCTTAGTACCCAACTCCTCATGAAATTTCTTCCAGAAACGGGAAGTGAAACGCACATCGCGATCTGAAACAATCGAGATCGGCACCCCATGCCGAGATACAACCTCCCTCACATAAATCTCCGCCAACTTCTCCGCCGAAGAACTCTCACTGATGGCAAGAAAGTGAGCGCTTTTTGTCAACCTATCCACAATCACCCAAATTGCATCGATTCCTCTGGCAGTCCTCGGCAATTTGGTGATGAAATCCATAGTGATCTGTTCCCACTTCCACTCGGGAACCTCCAATGGCTGCAACTTGCCATGCGGTCTCTGGTGTTCGGCCTTTACCCTTCGACAGGTCAAACACCTCTCGACAAACCATGCGACATCCCTCTTCATACAAGGCCACCAATACTCCTTCCTTAAGTCCAAATACATCTTTGTAGCCCCGGGATGGATCGAAAATTTCGATCTATGAGCCTCCTCCATCAATGTAGTACGCGTACCGCCCACAAACGGTACCCAGATCCGGCCCTAATAAGTCATAAGACCCCGACTATCCGATATAAACTCAGAAACCAACCCAACGACCCGCTCTCGCTTCTGCATCTCCGGACGCACAGCCTCGGCCTGAGCCCCACGAATGGCGTCCAGAACTGGAGCTATCACGGTCAATCTCAAACATACAGCTTTCAGTGGAGTACTTTCCGCCCTGCGACTCAATGCGTCGGCTACCACATTAGCCTTGCCCGGGTGGTACAAGATCTCGCAATCATAATCCTTGACCACATCTAACCATCTTCTCTGCCGCATATTTAGGTTAGGCTGATCCATCAAGTACTTCAAGCTCTTATGGTCCGTGTAAATCGTACAACGAACCCCATACAAGTAGTGCCGCCAAATCTTGAGGGCGAACACCACTGCCCCCAACTCCAAATCATGTGTGGGGTACCTCGTCTCGTGAGGCTTCAACTGCCTCGATGCATATGCTATCACATGTCCCTTCTGCATCAGTACCGCTCCCAGTCCTAAAATCGATGCATCACAGAATACCACAAAACCTTCCATCCCTTCCGGAAGAGCTAATACCGGAGCTTCACACAACCTCTGGCGAAGCGTCTCAAAGGAGGTCTGCTGCTCGGGACCCCATAAAAATGTAACACCCTTCCGGGTCAATCTGGTGAGTGGAACCGCAATCTTGGAGAAATCCTTAGTAAACCTCCGATAATACCCTGCCAACCCAAGGAAACTCCGGATCTCAGAAGGTGACCTTGGCACCTCCCACCTCATCACTGCGTCAACCTTGGCCGGATCGACCAATATCCCCTTCTGGTTAACAAGATGTCCCAGAAACTAGACCTTCCGCAACCAGAAATCGCACTTGGAAAACTTTGCATAAAGTTTCTCCGATCTCAAAACTCCAAGAACCTCCCTCAAATGCTCCTCGTGCTGCTCTCTAGATCTCGAATATACCAGAATATCATCAATGAACACAATCACCGACCGATCCAACATCGGCCGACATACCCTGTTCATGAGGTCCATGAACACAGCCGGGGCATTGGTGAGCCCAAAAGGCATCACCACAAACTCATAATACCCATAACGCGTCCTGAATGCTGTCTTCTGGACGTCCTCGTCCCGCACTCTCACCTGATGATAGCCCGACCTCAAATCAATCTTGGAGAACCAAGATGCTCCCTGTAACTGATCGAATAAATCATCGATCCTCGGCAACGGGTAACGGTTCTTGACCGTCAGCTTATTCAATTCCCGGTAATCAATACACATGTGATGCGAGCCATCTTTCTTCTTCACAAACAGGATGGGTGCTCCCCACGGCGAGCTACTCGGCCGAATAAACCCCTTCCCCAGCAACTCCTGAAGTTGCGAGGATAACTCTTGCATCTCTGGAGGCGCAAGGCGATACGGAACCTTAGCGATAGGCCCGGCTCCCGGAACCAAATCGATACCAAACTCTACTTGCCTCACGGGAGGCACACCTGGTAACTCTTCGGGAAAGACATCTGGAAACTCACGCACCACCGGAACTTCATCCACCAAACTCGGTCTCTCGGAGATCACTCGCGTATCCATCACATACGCCACAAAACCCTTACAACCCTGCTGTAAACACTGCCTCGCCCTAGCAGCCGAACAAAAGGCTGATCCAGAATGTGTACCCTCGCCGTAAACCGAAAGAACTCCCCCACTAGGATCTCGTATAGTCACCAGCTGACGCTCGCAATCGATAACCGCACCGAATCGGCTCAACCAGTCCATGCCCACTATAACACAGACATCACCCATCGCAATAGGAATCAGGTCGATCGGGAACTCAACCCCAAAAATCTCCAATACAAATCCCCGGAGGACCTCTGTGGCACAAATCACTCTGTCGGCGGCTATGGAAACCCGCAGGGGCCGACTCAGTGCCCCACGACTAACACTGATATGTTGACTAAATGTCAAAGATACAAAAGATCGACTCGCACCCGAGTCAAAATAACACTAAAGCAGGTACATAATTCACAAGGAAGGTACCTATGCATAGCATAATATAGGCATAATATCTCAACACCATAAATAAATAATAAAAAGGAAGCGTACCAGCCACAACGTCAGGTGCAGCGCGGACCTCTTCCGCAGTCAGCTGAAAGGCTCTCCCCCGAGCCCTCGGTGCCTCGGCCTTCACGGGCCGACTCTCTGTAGCAGTAGCTCTGATGGCGGCGGGAGCAGACCCCTGAGATGCTCCGCGCAGCAGCGGACACTCTGCCTTCCGGTGTCCGGTCTGGTTGCAGTGGAAGCACACTGCAAATCCCTTGGGGCAGTCCTTGGCCATATGCCCCTCCTTACCACATTTGTAGCAAGACCCTGCTCGACAGACTCCATCGTGACCCTTGCCGCACTTTCCACAAGTGCGGCCCTTCTGGCTCCCGGGTCTAGGATCAGCGGGCTTGGCCCGCTTGGCTGCCGGCTGGGACTGTGCCGGCCGCCGATCCCTCCCCAGAGACTCCGCCTCCTCCCTGGCCTGAGTCTCAAGCTCAATCTCCCTCTTCCGAGCATTTGCCTGAAGCTCGGCAAATGTCCGATACGAGGAGTTCGCAGCGAACTCCCGAATATCTCATCTCAGAATGCTCAGGTAACGGCTCATACGTGCCTGCTCGGTGGACACGTGCTCAGGGCAGAACATCGCCCTCTCAAGAAACTTCCTCGTAATCGCTGTAACTGACTCGGTACCCTGCTTGAGGGTCAGAAACTCCTGTTCCAGACGCTCCCTCTCCACCTGAGGGACGTACTCATCTCGGAACATGGTAGTGAACCTCTCCCAGGTCACTGCCGAAAGCTCAGTCGGTGTGAAGTGCGCTGTCACAAACTTCCACCAGTCCTTCGCTCCCAAGCAAAGCTGGTTCAGCGCGAACCGAACCTTCAAATGCTCAGGGGACGAGCAAGTGAAGAAGCATCCCTCCATATCAGATATCCACCTCATAGCTCCCTCCATCGCTGCGGTAGCCGCTGCAACCGCAGCCTCAGAAAGAGCGGCATAGCGCTCGTCAAATGTCTCAATCAATGCGGTCTTAATAGACCCGAACATCTCTGGTATCTCAGCTCTGATGACCGCAGCCACCTCCTCATGAATGATCTGTCGAATCTCCTCATCACTAGCTCCGGCATCCTCTGGCACATGACGTGTCCTCACCATGATCAACCTCTGAAATACAACATGCGATAATTAGAATTCACTCGAACACTCTTACATTCGACAATCCGCCCCTCCTTGATTCTTGGCATCCCAAGATTCTTATTTGGACTGTGTACCGCACCGGTGCTTTCAGTAGTACGGGCCCAATACTATTGTCTGCACCGTCTCAGTACACGCCCCAAATCTTCCTCTTCGGATCCCGATCCCCAAGTACTCTATTATACTTAAATCACTTTGAAATAGATCTCACACAAAGCCCTAGCTGCTACCTAATTACTCTCAGCATCTCATAGCAGCTCACCCCTCCCTAGGCTAAGGCATCACAAAACAGGCCACTCTAGTCCTATTAGCAATACCTATCCTACTTTAGCATGCAACACATCACATTAATAATAATTATCACATAATATAAAGGTCTTTTGGGAATTCACCGTTCGGGCGCTGGCTGATCGTACACACGTTTCTTCCTGGAAAATCTTTTACTCTTAGAAAATCTTGGTTTTATTTTGAAATATCTCTTCAATTCCTCAGTTTGAGTTCAAATACCCCCGAAGGTGTACCCGAATCCCTCAAACCAAGGCTCTGATACCAATTTGAAACACCGAAAATTTCAAACAAAATTTTCAATTTTTATAAAACATAATTCCATCGATATTCATAAAAACAACCATTTTAATTATCCAACAAAACAGTACAAAATCCCAAGATCATAATATCAAGCTCCGAACGTGTGTGTATACGGATCAAGCCGGCGCCTTCCCGCGGTCGTCACTAGTACCTGGAACAAATAACATCAACACGGTAAGCACAAGGCTTAGTGAGTTCCCCAAAATACCACATATAACACATATTAGCCACTCTAGGCTATAACTCTGTGGGTCCGTGCACCCAAACTCTGTGAACCCTCAGGTTCTAGCTCTGATAAACATGCACCACATAAATCACTTAGAAATCATGCAGTACAACACACAACATACATAGCATACAAATACTCTATCACATAACTCTGGTTACCTACTCAAGGTAAAGTATAGTGAGAAGACTCACCTCGTGTGTCTCGGTAAATCGTAAACCTGAAATCGCTAATCGATCGATCTGCCGAGCTGTAGTCCCCCTATAGCACAATACATCTCTAATTAACACTTTCCCAACTAGGATTGACCATACTATAACAAGTCAATCCAGGTCAACGGTCAACGGTCAACTTTGACCGGACTTGGCGAGTGCGCTATAGCGACTCGGCAAGTCTGAGCGTATACCCCAATTTCCCTGGAATCCTCCCCTGACACGTCGAGCATTCACTCAACTCGACGAGTTCCACCTGGCACGAGTTGTGGGGCCACCACGACTCAACTCGCCGAGTCTCAAGAACAACTCGACGAGTCCAGTTTGACTCAGTCCACCTATCCATTCTGGCTCCCCTTTGACTCACTGAGTCCACCCTCCCCAACTCGGCGAGGCCACTCACTGTGTGGTCGGGCAACATTCATGCTACTCGCCGAGTCTGTTCTTCGGACTCGGCGAGTCCGTGCCATGCACTGACTCAATCTTGCTCTAAAGGTCAGATCCAGTCCATTAATCCATAGATCCAGTCCCTCCAAGCTCATTTAGCACGTAAAGTTACAATCTTGATGCACATACAACCTCTATATGACCATATATGATGTTTTTGACTCATTTACTACAACACAAGGTCATGGACTCCATTGTCATACATAAAGCTTGATGAGTGAGGCTCTCTGGACCTCTATGGGTCCAGATCCATAACCTCAACTCAAGGAGGGAACCAATGGGCACCAAATCATCCCATAAATGACCATCATAAGCCCTAAATTGCATAATGCTTCACCAAACAGAAAATAGTCCGAGATCATACCTCTAGAGTGATGATCTAAGCTCCAAATCCACGAAATAGCAACCTCCTTTGCTTCCTCTTGCCTAGAGTCTCCTTCTTCTTGCTAAATAACACACACAAGGTCAAGAAATGCTCCTTTCTCTTCACAAATCGCTCAAGAACACAAGGGTCTCTCACTGAGGGTTGGGTGAGCACAAATGATGGCCATAAGGCCCTTTAAATAGGCCTCAAACCCGGAAATTTAGGGTTTCATTGCACAGCGCAGACTCGCCGAGTCCATATCCTGGACTCGCCGAGTCCAGGCGCGCTCCATTGTCCAAATCCGCGTCCCTACTCGGCGAGTCTGAGCTCCAACTCGCCGAGTCCCCCTCACAATACCACAAAATTAAATTTACAATATACCTGGTAAAAATCCGGATGTTACAATCCGAGTCTTCTAGGATTTTAATTTTGCTAGAAATGCATGTATAATACATTTATTTGTATGTATATATGTTGAGAAATGGGTAGAACGCTGTGAGATTGGATCAATCGGAGAAGGATAGAGATGAAGCTTGAGGTCATCGGAGCCACAACAAACCCTAACTCCGATTAGGGTTTCGCCATTGTTACTATGAAGATCCGATTAGGGTTACCGCTGAATCGGAGTGAATGGAGACGACAAGTCTTGTCGCTATCTCTGACTTCCGACGTTCCCCTGCAATCATTATTACACCTCCTTCCATATAAGTGAATCGCAAATGACGTTCTGTAGGCATTTCCTTCTTCATATGAAAATATAGATGAGTGTTTATATGAGAAATAGACTCTGAAAACTCCATCTGTTCATATGATTTAGAAGTGTATATCATTAAGTGAAAAAAAAAACATTAAATATGGCCAACTTTGTTTTTATTTCTCTAATAATAATCATTATAATTGTATTTCGTATTTACTCTAATAAACAAGTCTAAGTGCAAGAATAACAACACACTTTCATTTATTTGTCTAATATAACGTCATAATTCCATTTCTTATTCTTACAACATTGTATTTTTAAAATATTCTTTTATAGATGATGAATTTGAAAAACCTATCAATTATAACATTTTACTTTCATCATTGTGTAATGCTACTTCTCAATTTTTGTTACTATTTATGGGTCCTATATGCATCTCTTGTTTATATTATTTCATACTATTATCTGAATTTTTTTTTCATACTTTAATGATTATGTTTCATTTTGGGCTTCTTGAAAGACACATATAAAACTATGTCAAAATAGTTATTTTGCCCTCAAATAATGGTCAAATTGGTAAGTCTAATGATTCACGGATAAAATCTCATAAATTCATTATTAAGTCATTATGGTTTGAAATATCTAGCCAGTTATATTAGTTTATTGAAACATCTACTTCAATCTTTGATTGCTTGAACATGTGTAAAATAAATTATATGATATATGAATATAACATAATTTCTATGGCTTTAATTTTCTTGAAGTTGTGTAATGTCTCCTAATTACGTAACATTAAATGCAAGTACCATGTTATAATATTGTTAGATATCCATAACGACCCTTATGATTGTCTATAGTGTTCCATGAAATCGTTTAGCAATTTAACTTTAAGTTGTTAAAGATATTGACATTAACTATTCTATGTGTATACCAAGATTTAAAAATAATTAAACAACCAACATAAACATTATTTTTTTAAATAATGTCATTTCTTCCCTTTTTTGCTCTTTTTTAAACATGGATATATTCTATAAATTGTATTTAGGATATGCATGTTACACATTGGGATTTTAACCATCCGTGTAATATTTTTTGACATGCACTATTCATGTAATATACTAATTTCATGTTTTTTCAATTTCAATATTATTGTTGTACCTTTTTAATTGTTTGGTAATTTATAAATTAATGATTATGAATTTTATAGTGGATATTTTATTTTACTTTGTCAACCGTGGTTTTCACGGGTTATAACTATTATATAAACTCATATACAAATACATCCAATTATTCTACCAAATACAAATAAAATAAAAATAAACAAATAACTATGGTAGCCAAGTTCCTTCAAAGAATTGTTTTGCACAATTGAACACTCAAAAGTAACCCTTACACTTCATTTTGTGTTTCTTCCCACGTTTTATTTCTTCTGTAGTTACAGCTCACAGACACAGCTAAAACATTGTGTGATATTGCTTCAACTCATCGACAACTGGTTCATAAACATTAAAAAACAATTAAACTCTTGAATTAAAAATTGATCAGATTCAAAAAAATATGGAACTCTTCACGTTACCTTTCGTTTTTGTCCCCATCGCCGGTGGCCCATGACCAACCCCACAGCAGCGACGCTTCTTATGCACATGTCCTTCTTCGGTCTAGACGACCACCGGAGCTCGCCATTCGGGTGCAATACGTCTGCAATCTTCGGACATCGCTCGCACGTCGCCACCGGAGTTGCCTCTCCCTTCAATCTCACTGCTGTTCACATGCGTCCTCCCTTCCTTTCTCAATCGAAAACCTCACCTCTCACAGGATTTCGTTCATAATCCTACGCCGATCAGGCGAGAATCAAAACCCCGCCTTCACAGGTCAAACCCAATCCTATTGATAACTATCAAAAACGATAAAAAAAATGAAGAAGAAGAACAGGGGTGGCCACCGTAGCAGAACCCCCATCTATTACCTGCAATAGCCGGAGGAAGGCTGTCCCTCTCCCTTTTCACTCGTCGACCAACACCGAGACCTCTTTTTCCCTCGCTTCTCACTCCCTTTCGCAAACCCCACAGCAGCGTCGCTGCTTACCCACACGTCCTTCTTCGGTCTAGACGACCACCGGAGCACCCCATTCGGGTGCGATGGACCTGCAATCTTCGGACATCACTCGCACCTCGCTACGGGAGTTGCCTCTCCCTTCGATCTCACTGCTGTTCACGTGCGTCCTCCCTTCCTTTCTCAATCGAAAATCTCACCTCTCACAGGATTTCGTTCATAATCCTTCCCCGATCAGGTGAGAATCGAAACCCCGCCTTTGATTTCGTTTTTGCCTCGCGACTGCTTCGTGATTCTTTTAATCGACTTGCCCCTGCCATTTGCTCATCCTTCGATTTCTCGATCAAACTAAAGAAACCGGATGCGATTAAAAGACCTAAGTCATTTTATCACCAAAATGCCCTTAGTAATAAACCCTTTATTCAAAATAAGTCCAAACCAAAATCCTTGAATGCAATTATTCAAAACAAACCCTCCTTTGACAAAATATTTAGAAATCAGTCCCTTTTTGTCAACAAGTTGCATACCAGCCCCTATAATTTGTTCAAGTTACAAAATCAATCCCTCCTTGAATTATTTTAACCAAACAATGCTATGTTAGTTAAAATAAATTACCAAACAAGCCCCAATATTTTATATTTATTATGAAATGGACCTGGAGTATTTTTAAAGTTTAGGAATTGTGGATTTACGTTTTCTCACGTCAAGCTTCTCAAATCGATTTCGAACAAATGGAACTTACGCTTCAAGGGTGAGTGCTTACAGCTCCATTTCAATATTTTAATTATTTCTAGGGGTGGGGGTGGGGGGATACATGTATCTATACGTTTTGTTTATATAAATATATTATCCTTTATGCAAAAATAAGACAAACCCATTACCGTCTTTAACAGATTTTGAGGAAACAATATCCCAATCAACACAAACCTCGATTCCCAAATCAACCCACCTCCAATCCATTTTCAATTAGACTAATAGATCCAAAACCAATTTGAGTCTAACAAATGTCGGTGAGCATTACCTATTGAGAGAACAAAAGAGAAAGTAAGGAAAATAAAAACTAAACCAGAAATCGATGAAGATGACGAAAATAAGTGCAAATGTCAATCTGATCTAAATCCAAATTGCATAATAAGATCAGTTCTTTTGGTTGTTAATCCAACCACTTGATTCAAGTTGCAAGTCCAATTTGGAGGATAATCGAAAGATTTTGTGTTTTTGGGGTTATCGATGAACATAAGAGATGATTGTGATCAAGACAATCTACACTTGGAAGTCGTGATGGTTTTAACTGCTGGTCCGGCGGGTGGATGGTGATGATGGCATTGATGTTTAATTATGGAGATTCGAGTCTGCTAGGATTTTAATTTTGCTAGCAATGCATGTATAATACATTTATTTGTATGTATATATGTTGAGAAATGAGTAGAACGCTGTGAGATTGAATCAATCGGAGAAGGATAGAGATGAAGCTTGAGGTCATCGGAGCCACAACAAACCCTAACTCCGATTAGGGTTTCGCCATTGTTACTATGAAGATTCGATTAGGGTTACTGCTGAATCGGAGTGAATGGAGACGACAAGTCTTGTCGCTATCTCTGACTTCCGACGTTCCCCTACAATCATTATTACACCTGCTTCCATATATGTGAATCGCAAACGACGTTCTGTAGACATTTCCTTCTTCATATGAAAATATAGATGAGTGTTTATATGAGAAATAGAGTCTGAAAACTCCATCTGTTCATATGATTTAGAAATGTATATCATTAAGTGAAAAAAAAAACATTAAATATGGCCAACTTTGTTTTTATTTCTCAAATAATAATCATTATAATTGTATTTCGTATTTACTCTAATAAACATGTCTAAGTGCAAGAATAACAACACACTTTCATTTATTTGTCTAATATAACGTCATAATTCCATTTCTTATTCTTACAACATTGTATTTTTAAAATATTCTTTTTAAGATGATGAATTTGAAAAACCTATCAATTATAACATTTTACTTTCATCATTGTGTAATGCTCCTTCTCAATTTTTGTTACTATTTATGGGCCCTATATGCATCTCTTGTTTATATTATTTCATACTATTATCTGAATTTTTTTTTTCATACTTTCATGATTATGTTTCATTTTGGGCTTTTTGAAAGACACATATAAAACTATGTCAAAATAGTTATTTTTGCCTCAAATAATTGTCAAGTTGGTAAGTCTAATGATTCATGGATAAAATCTCACAAATTCATTATTAAGTCATTATGCTTTGAAATATCTAACCAGTTATATTTGTGTATTGAAACATCTACTTCAATCTTTGATTGCTTGAACAAGTGTAAAATAAATTATATGATATATGAATATAACAGAATTTCTTTGGCCTTTGATTTGCTTGAAGTTGTGTAATGTCTCCTAATTACGTAACATTAAATGCATGTACCATGTTATAATATTGTTAGATATCCATAACGACCCTTATGATTGTCTATAGTGTTCCATGAAATCGTTTAGCAATCTAACTTTAAGTTGTTAAAGATATTGACATTAACTATTCTATGTGTATACCAAGATTTAAAAATAATTAAACAACCAATATAAACATTATTTTTTTAAATAATATCATTTCTTCCCTTTTTTTTACCCTTTTTTTTAAACATGGACATATTCTGTAAATTGTATTTAGGATATGCATGTTACACATTGTGTTTTTAACCATCCTGTAATATTTTTTGACATGAACTATTCATGTAATATACTAATTTCATGTTTTTTTTCATTTTCAATATTATTGTTGTACCTTTTTAATTGTTTGGTAATTTATAAATTAATGATTATGAATTTTATAGTGGCTATTTTATTTTACTTTGTCAACCGTAGTTTTCACGGGTTATAACTGTTATATAAACTCATATACAAATACATCCAATTATTCTACCAAATACAAATAAATAAATAAAAATAAACAAATAACTATGGTAGCCAAGTTCCTTCAAAGAATTGTTTTGCACAATTGAACACTCAAAAGTAACCCTTACACTTCATTTTGTGTTTCTTCCCACGTTTTATTTCTTCTGTAGTTACAGCTCACAGACACAGCTAAAACACTGTGTGATATTGCTTCAACTCATCGACAACTGGTTCATAAACATTAAAAAACAATTAAACTCTTGAATTAAAAATTGATCAGATTCAAAAAAATATGGAACTCTTCACGTTACCTTTCGTTTTTGTCCCCATCGCCGGTGGCCCATGACCAACCCCACAGCAGCGACGCTTCTTATGCACATGTCCTTCTTCGGTCTAGACGACCACCGGAGCTCGCCATTCGGGTGCAATACGTCTGCAATCTTCGGACATCGCTCGCACGTCGCCACCGGAGTTGCCTCTCCCTTCAATCTCACTGCTGTTCACATGCGTCCTCCCTTCCTTTCTCAATCGAAAACCTCACCTCTCACAGGATTTCGTTCATAATCCTACGCCGATCAGGCGAGAATCAAAACCCCGCCTTCACAGGTCAAACCCAAACCTATTGATAACTATCAAAAACGATAAAAAAAAAAATGAAGAAGAAGAACAGGGGTGGCCGCCGTAGCAGAACCCCCATCTATTACCTGCAATAGCCGGAGGAAGGCTGTCCCTCTCCCTTTTCACTCGTCGACCAACACCGAGACCTCTTTTGCCCTCGCTTCTCACTCCCTTTCGCCAACCCCACAGCAGCGTCGCTGCTTACCCACACGTCCTTCTTCGGTCTAGACGACCACCGGAGCACCCCATTCGGGTGCGATGGACCTGCAATCTTCGGAAATCACTCGCACCTCGCTACGGGAGTTGCCTCTCCCTTCGATCTCACTGCTGTTCACGTGCGTCCTCCCTTCCTTTCTCAATCGAAAATCTCACCTCTCACAGGATTTCGTTCATAATCCTTCTCCGATCAGGCGAGAATCGAAACCCCGCCTTTGATTTCGTTTTTGCCTCGCGACTGCTTCGTGATTCTTTTAATCGACTTGCCCCTGCCTTTTGCTCATCCTTCGATTTCCCGATCAAACTAAAGAAACGGGATGCGATTAAAAGCCCTAAGTCATTTTATGACCAAAATGCCCTCAGTAATAAACCCTCTATTCAAAATAAGTCCAAACCAAAATCTTTGAATGCAATTATTCAAAACAAACCCTCCTTTGACAAAATATTTAGAAATCAGTCCCTTTTTGTCAACAAGTTTCATACCAGCCCCTATAATTTGTTCAAGTTACAAAATCAATCCCTCCTTGAATTATTTTAACCAAAACAATCCTATGTTAGTTAAAATAAATTACCAAACAAGCCCCAATAGTTTATATTTATTATGAAATGGACCTGGAGTATTTTTAAAGTTTAGGAATTGTGGATTTAGATTTTCTCACGTCAAGCTTCTCGAATCGATTTCGAACAAATGGAACTTATGCTTCAAGGGTGAGTGCTTACAGCTCCATTTCAATATTTTAATTATTTCTGGGGGTGGGGTGGGGGGATACATGTGTCTATATGTTTTATTATACAAATATATTATCCTTTATGCAAAAATAAGACAAACCCATTACCGTCTTTAACAGATTTTGAGGAAACAATATCCCAATCAACACAAACCTCGATTCCCAAATCAACCCACCTCCAATCCATTTTCAATTAAACTAATAGATCCAAAACCAATTTGATTCTAACAAATGTCGATGAGCATTACCTGTTGAGAGAACAAAAGAGAAAGTAAGAAAAATGAAAACTAAACCAGAAATCGATGAAGATGACGAAAATAAGTGCAAATGTTAATCTAATCTAAATCCAAATTGCATAATAAGATCAATTCTTTTTGTTGTTAATCCAACCACTTGATTCAAGTTGCAAGTCCAATTTGGAGGATAATCGAAAGATTTCGTGTTTTTGGGGTTATCGATGAACATAAGAGATGATTGTGATCAAGACAATCTACACTTGGAAGTCGTGATGGTTTTAACTGCTGGTCCGGCGGGTGGATGGTGATGATGGCATTGATGTTTAATTATGGAGATCCGAGTCTTCTAGGATTTTAATTTTGCTAGCAATGCATGTATAATACATTTATTTGTATGTATATATGTTGAGAAATAGGTAGAACGTTGTGAGATTGGATCAATCGGAGAAGGATAGAGATGAAGCTTGAGGTCATCGGAGCCACAACAAACCCTAACTCCGATTAGGGTTTCACCATTGTTACTATGAAGATCCGATTAGGGTTACCGCTGAATCGGAGTGAATGGAGACGACAAGTCTTGTCGCTATCTCTGACTTCCGATGTTCCCCTGCAATCATTATTACACCTCCTTCCATATATGTGAATCGCAAACGATGCTCTGTAGACATTTCCTTCTTCATATGAAAATATAGATGAGTGTTTATATGAGAAATAGAGTCTGAAAACTCCATCTGTTCATATGATTTAGAGGTGTATATCATTAAGTGAAAAAAAAAACATTAAATATGGCCAACTTTGTTTTTATTTCTCTAATAATAATCATTATAATTGTATTTCGTATTTACTCTAATAAACATGTCTAAGTGCAAGAATAACAACACACTTTCATTTATTTGTCTAATATAACGTCATAATTCCATTTGTTAATCTTACAACATTGTATTTTTAAAATATTCTTTTTAAGATGATGAATTTGAAAAACCTATCAATTATAACATTTTACTTTCATCATTGTGTAATGCTACTTCTCAATTTTTGTTACTATTTATGGGCCCTATATGCATCTCTTGTTTATATTATTTCATACTATTATCTTAATTTTTTTTTCATACTTTCATGATTATGTTTCATTTTGGGCTTTTTGAAAGACACATATAAAACTATGTCAAAATAGTTATTTTGCCCTCAAATAATGGTCAAGTTGGTAAGTCTAATGATTCATGGATAAAATCTCATAAATTCATTATTAAGTCATTATGCTTTGAAATATCTAGCCAGTTATATTAGTGTATTGAAACATCTACTTCAATCTTTGATTGCTTGAACATGTGTAAAATAAATTATATGATATATGAATATAACAGAATTTCTTTGGCCTTTGATTTGCTTGAAGTTGTGTAATGTCTCCTAATTACGTAACATTAAATGCAAGTACCATGTTATAATATTGTTAGATATCCATAACGACCCTCATGATTGTCTATAGTGTTCCATGAAATCGTTTAGCAATCTAACTTTAAGTTGTTAAAGATATTGACATTAACTATTCTATCTGTATACCAAGATTTAAAAATAATTAAACAACCAATATAATCATTATTTTTTTAAATAATGTCATTTCTTCCCTTTTTTAAAATGGCGGGTTGTTTAGTAATTACACAATGTAAACCCTAATACACAATGGCTAATTGAGTCGTCCGGTTTGACTTGTTGATTTTGTTTGGCTTTGACTTGACCCAAAATTGACTATTGTCACATTTATTCACTTGGCAAGCTTTACAATTATCATGAACATTGGAATGAAAAGAAACAAGAGATGACAATAACCTCTGATGCAATGTAGTAGAATCAGTTTGTTGCATGGTGAAGGAAGCCGGTGAGGATGGAAAATTTCGTGAGCGAAGCTCATACATGCCTTTGGTTGCCATTCTTTTGAGGATTTTGGTTGCTCGATTCTTAAGAACAAAAATAGAAGAATAGAACTTTATGAGAAATTTTTTGTCAAGACACATACGTGATATGGAAAAATATGTTTTTAGATAATGATGGAACACATAATATGTTTTTAAGAAGGATTGGTGTGTATGAAGTGTGGAGTAAAAAGGAACCAATATGAGTAATGTGAAGATAAGAACCGTCACCTATTACGAGCTCTCCTATCCCATCATACGGTGCATGAAGGGATAGGTTATTCAGATCGGTGGTAACATGGTGTCATGCTCCACTATCAAAAATCCAAGTGGTGTGCTCCGAGTTAGTGTTAAGGTTCATGGTGTTGACCTGTGCGCCCTTTTCCTGCATATTGTGAGTGAATGGTGGAGTAGTAATATTTGGATGTACCTTTTTAAAGGTTGGGCAGTTTGTAAGAGAATGACCATGTTGATAGCACCATTGGTACTTTCCAAGAAAGGGTTTGTTTCTTGCAGGTGTGTTGGGTGTGGGAAGAATACCCGGATTATGCACGGCTTGCCGATAAGCACTCATATTGTTTCTTGTTGAAGAATTGTGTTGTTTTTGGGTCCACATTTTGATCCCATGTCCATTGCGATTAGACTGTTGAACGTGAAAGACTGATGTCAGTTGATGGATTCCTATGACAGTAGCTTGTTGGGCAATTGATAACTCGTGATTAATCAATTTCTCATGTAACTCATCGAAAGAAATTAGGGTGTCTCCTACGTAGAGCGCATCAAGAATCGGTTTATAAGTTGTTTAATCGAGACCATTCAGGATGATGTCGACGACATCTTCATCATCCATTTTCTTTCCGAGTATTGCAAGCTCATCAGTAACTGTTTTGATTTGCTGCATGTACTCCGTTATTAATTAAGTAAGAGTTTTTATGTTTATTTCAACTGATGTTTCAATTGCTTAATGTGTCCTTGGCTTGGAGAGGCATAAGTTTTGGCAAGAATCTGCCAAGCTTCATGCGAAGATGTTGCTCCAGTAATGAGAGGCACAATTTAAGGAGAGAGGCTACCTACCAGTGCACCGAATAATAGCCTGTCTTGCCTGAACCATTGGGAATATCCAGGGTGTGGAGTTTTCAAACCATCTTCAGTAGTGATGGGTTTTGGGGGTGGATGAGATCCGTCTATGAACTTGAATAAGTCTAATCCATAGAGCAGTGTTTTTACTTGTGTTTTCCAGGCTAAATAATTCAGAGATGTGAGTTTTAGGGTAGCAGGGAAAGTGACGATTGCTAAGTCTTTCATAGATGGGTTGATCAAGAAAGATGATGTTTCAGACATGTTTTTGGTTGAAGCGGATTGTGAAGGAGATGATGATTGGGTGAATTTTGTAATGAGGTGTTTGAGCCTTGTTTGGATACCGTATGAAGATTTTAGGTATTGCAAAGAAGAAGTATGAACTGGTAATTTCATTCACAAACAAACCGTATACATATACAATTTACAAGGAGAAAAATCAGGAGAGAAAAAAACGATCTAATAATGTCTATGACAAAAATAACCCCTACAATTAAGCTATGGAATATATGCTTGAAATTTGAAAAATATATACAACAATATTTGAGGCGGTGATATATCACTTAACAATACTAACGATTTTTCAGAGAAGAATTCTTGAAGAAAATGGAAAATAAAAAGGGTTGAAGAGTTGAACAAGAAGGTTTGAATATGGTAAAGAATGAAAAATGATAATGGTATTTATAGAAGATCGAGAGTTTAAAATTTGAAATTTTGAAAGAAAGAAAAAAAAAGCGGTTATATTTTGAAAAGGATGTAGATTTTTTTTGAAAATAATGTATTTTTTTAAAATGAAAAAAATTAATTAAATGGTTAAAAACAAAAATTGCACTCTCTCTCTCTCTCATCAGCAGCCTTCTACCGAGTTAATCCACCGAACTCAGCATACCGAACTGGTGGCACGGTGTGTTTGTCGAGGTCAACTCGGACATGCCGAGTCTTGCAACTCCTCACTCCTCCCAGCCTAAGGAATTCAAGACCAATGTTTTAAAACCCGAGTTGATCCGGCCGGTTTAATCGGTTGGACCATGACCCGAGGTAGAAGGCGGGTCAATTGAGATTGGTTTTTTGTAAAAATACCGACCGGATTGAACCGGCCGGGTTTCCCCTAAACCGCGGTTCAACCGCTTATGTTGAACCGGTTAAAACCAGATTGATCCGTTTTAATATGGTTTGGATAGTTGGATACAAGTAGCAAACGTCAAAACAATAAGTTGTTTGAGGTTTCTTCAATGTTTTTCAATGTTTAAACTTTGTGGACATCAAATTATTGGTTTTATATGTTTATGCATTATGCTGCAGGAAAGTAAAAATATATAAAATTAGAAAATGACCATAAATCGGGTTAACCCGACGGTTCAACCGGTTGACCCGTGAACCGGTTATCACATCGGGCCAACTAAAAACCCGGGTTTTAAAACATTATTCAAGACACACCATAATTCCTAAGTTATAGTTTGCCAATACATAGAGCCTAAAATAAAGATGCAGTTTATTTAAAATGCGAATAAAAATGATATGTATACAAAATTGGATTCATTTGAAAATGTTTCCTAAGTTCCTAACGTGATTACAAAAACAGAGTAAAAGAAAAACTTTTAGTACATAGTATAAAATAAATGGACCACTCACTGGGACTACATGATGTTGTCATACTTCTTTTTTAATGTTATTAGTTGTGGAATATAGTGGCTTGCAATAATGGCCCGTCATCTACTCCAGGTCTACAACAAAATAATCTGCAACGAATCAATTGTTTTGGTCCATCTTAAGCTACTACAAGCCCGTTTCAGTAAGCCTTTGTAAGTTCCCAGCAGGATAATGAGGCTCAATGGCCAATTTTTTCGGGTCCTTTTAATTCTAGAAAGCAACAACGACTACAACAAATATTTAATGCTATGTTTCTAAGGCAGCGTTTGGTGGATGGAACTTGATAAAACAAAACAGAACAAAAAATTTTCAATAGGTGTTTGGCATAAATGAGACTAGAACAAGAGGAGTTGTTGATCAAGTTCAATGGACTAATTCTCCTAAATTTAGTCACACCCAAAAGGGTGGAACACAAGAGAAAACAAAATAAACAAAATGACCATAAACTCCTTATCCCACTCTCTTCTAGACGTCTACCATCCACATAGCCCTTTCATCTTCCTCGTTGGAAGTGCTATTATCACCCTTCCTCATCTAGTCTCTAGAAAAAAACAAAAAAAAAAGAGATGATTGCAAGAAATATGACTCTATGGACTTTTTTTCAACAAACATTTAACTTTTCTACAACAAAAGTTTATCTCTATACACTACACACAAAGACCAAAAACTTCAATCTAACTTCAATTGAGTCAAACATGTATAGGTTGTTGATTTTTTTTCTTACTTCCCCTAGTTCTTAATCGGTTCATATAAAACCTAATTGGCAAATAATTCGATCATCTTGATGAAACAATTGTACTCTAATTATCAATATTTGCTATGATATACACTACACACACAAAGACCAAAAACTTCAGTCTAACTTCAATTGAGTCAATCATGTATAGGTTGTTGATTTTTTTTCTTACTTCCCCTTGTTCTTAATCAGTTCATATAAACCCTAATCGGAAAATAATTCAATCATCTTGATGAAACAATTGTACTCTAATGATCAATCGAGTATTCTGATGTGCCAATATGATAGTAATTATCAACATTTGCTATGAAATTGACATACGAAGTAGCATTTTGCGATTTTTTAGGTGTGGATGTGACATTTAAAAATGTAATCGATAGTCCAAAAATTTATCTGCTGCTTTGCCACGACCAATGAAAATAGCAACACTGCAAGAGAGGGGGTTTGGAAAAAGTGTCGTTGATAATGACGACCATTGTTATGGATATGAAGGAGAAGAAGAACTTGATAAACTCAATCAACGAATGAAGCCCTGTAGGTGGTCTAATTAAATTAAAAGCTTTTACACCTTTCTTTTTTATAATGTATTAAATAATAGACGAGATATTGTAACATCCGAAATCTAGAAGGTCAATTATGGAAATAAATTCTTTTTTGGGGCCAACTCGTCGAGATTATGGAATAAACTTGACGTGTTGGAAGCTTTTGGGGTGCGTGTTTTTAAGGATCAACTTGTCGAGTTGGTAAAGGGAACTAACCGAGTTCGACGTTGTTTGAGAAACCCTAATTTTTAGGGTGTTGTACCCTATTTAAGGACCTTAAGTCCCTTGGCTGGCCTCTTTATCAGCCTCCTCTGTCTAGAAACCGTAAATTTCGAGCTTGACCTTCCATATTTGAGTGTGTGAGCTTAGAGAGTGGCTTAAGTGCCTATTTTTGGTGTATTTTGAAGAAGCTAAGAAGTGGGAGTTGCTTGGATCGGAGAAGAAGCTTTGGATCCAGAATCTATAGCTCATTTGCCAAGTTTTTGACGTATCAAGTTCTCTCATTGCTTAGTAGTTGCTTAAATGTAACGACCCAAAAATCAGAAGTAAAAAAAATTTATTTTTAGTATAGTCAAAACATATATATGTTTTAAATCCAAGCATTCCAAAAACATTTATCAGAGTTCATCCCAAAATCACATATTACGGAAAACATGGGTGTGTGCGCTACGATCAAGCTGGGCCCTTCCTTTCCAAACCGATTATACCTTAAACCATAAACAAAACTGTAAGCACAAAGCTTAGTGAGCTCCATAGAGCATACCCCACATAATCACATAAACCATATTAATCACATAAGTCATGCATATAAACATATAAGGAAGTCGTGGAAACCCTCCAAGGTCTTACTCTGGGTGCCATAGGAATCCCTCTCATGGTCTTAGCTCACTATCATGGGTACCCCCACATGGTCTCACAAACATATAAGGATGCCATGGAAACCCTCCAATGTCTTACATCGGGTGCCATAGGAACCCCTTCATGGTATTAGTCCATTGACATAGGAACCCCCACATGGTCTTAGCCTGGAATGCCATGGGAACCCCCACATGGTCTGATATCCAACTGCCTCGGGAACCCCCCCCCCCTCCCCCGGGGGGTCTTCCATGCAGGTATCACAGAGACCACTAGCATATCACATCACATAAACAGCTAGTATAACATATATCACATAATGAGCCATGGGAACCCCCACATGGTCTTAACTAACTGCCATGGGAACCCCCACATGGTCTTCGTATAAATACATAACATATTGTCAGCACATTCTCAAGTAACCACTACATGCAAGAGTCACGAAGATATCTTGTGTTATGAATACTTAGTAAAATACTCCTATAGAATTTTAAGCTGTAGGTTTTGTTCTATTGATGTCTTGTGGTATGAATACTTGGTAAGTTTTAGGTCTGTTGCAACACCACCGTCACTCCCAATCACATGTTGGTCATGTCTCGAATAAATATAGTTGATTAGGATATATTGACCCTAGATATGATTACATAATTGTCCAGGTTTAACCGCAGTGTTCAACCTCCAAATACTTTTGTTTTGTTCTACTCATGATATTGTCTCTGGTATGTAGGTATACTTGTATGCTTTTTGTAAAATACTTGTATTTTAAAGTATACTTCTAGTTTAGAGCGCTTCGGCCCCTTAGTGTTTATAGTTGTATACCATGTAAGGTTCGGTATACTTATTTCACTATAAACAATAGCTCTGATACCAATTAGTCACACCCCCGAACCGTAAAAAAACAAATGGCGGAAACGTCTGGGGGTGGATGACGTCATACGTAGTATCACAACAATTAGATCATAGTAATCAGAGTAAACACAACCATTACACTATAATATGAATATTTACATCTGTTGGAAACATAGTTAGTATACATCAAAATGAGACAAAAGTAAAAGATGAGACTCCCAAAATGCTTCATCTTTCTGAAAGCTGGTAAAGGTACTTGTCTATTGTCCTGAGAATACAAGCAGTTTTGAAAACGTATCAGCATAAAGCTGGTGAGTTCATAAGAATGTTTTTATAATGAAAACTAGTCACTGAATTTGTATAATTAATTTACTTTCATTATATGTAAAATATCGTTTGTATCGAAAACCTGGTTATTATCAGTATAAATAATGTATTTCGTTTGAAAACCCTGGCTACCACTAGTAGGTAAAGTACGTTCGGTTTGTCTGGGAAAATCCCTTATTTTCCCTGGTATGCATGTATTAGTTGTTTTCATGGTTTCAAAATCATAAGGCATAAGTAACATACTTATGTAATTAAAGCAATTGTTTATGAGAGGTATATTATTACGTAAACAAGTCGTATAATTGTCGAATTTTATGACCATACTTAAACTTTACTCAACGTGAAACGGACGTCGAAATCCTTTATAACATTTGTCACCCGTAGACCTGTCGGTCCGACTATAGCTAGCAGCCAGGTGTGGGATAGTCAGCCCCGTATAAATCTATATACAAAAGCCACGCTTTCCCTCCAGGAAATTCTGGTTCATAAGGGTAGTCCTCCACTTAGGTTATGTTGTAAGCGCCCAAGGACGTGTCTCCCAATTAAGTTGACGATGTTACAAGTAATAATATATAAGTACATTTTCCATTTGTATGAAAATCCGATGTATGTTTGGTAGAGTAAAACTAATAATGAAATCCCCAAACTATACCCTTTATAGTTTGATAGTTAGGTTAAGTTCGTGAAGTGTTCAGAAATTATGCAATTATATTTAGAAAACATCCCTTATGCTCTGCATAATACAAAGGGATCAGGTATCTAAATCTTTTATGAAAACCGTTGACTTGTATAAATTGCATAGGGTTGACTTGTTGAAAACCTTTGTGTTTCGCTTGTATCCCCTAAAAACGTTTAAAAATAGTAAAAACAGAGGGGTATGAACTCACTGTGTGATGTGGGATTCGAATGTAAGATCAGTATGGATGTAGAGTGTCAACTAATGTTTCGTACGCAAGTGGATCCTATTGAACATATAATAGCACATATATGTATTAGATTAGGGTATTTCATGACTAAACATGATAGGAAACCATTCTAAGGGTCTGGAAACACTTGAACTAAGTTTCGAAACCATATATGGTCAAATGAGGGAGGTGTAAGGCTACCCTAAAGGTGTGTACGGTCATGGGTGTACGGCCCATGAGTGTGTGTGCACCCGTACAGAGGGATGTGCAGCCGTACACTCTTCCCATTTATGCTCAAAATGTCGATTTTTAGGTGCATCACGGCTAACGCCATGTTCAACTTGAATTATAGGAGCCAAACTCACACATTGGAGGGTCTTTAAGGTGTGTACGACCAACATTATGAAGGTGTGTGGTCGTACACCTTCAAGGGGATGAAGAACATCAGTAAAACATGAAAAATCAAGAGGTCCTTCTAGTATAACAAGTTAGGGGATGATCTACTTACATTTTTGAAGCCTTTTGAGGGTTCTTGGATGAAGATTCTAGAGAGAGAAAGTAGTAGTGTGCAACCAAAAGAAGAAAAGAGTGAAAGAAGGGGATATCCTCATATATATAGGGATGGATGACCCCCACCCCGAGTGTGTGGTCATGGGGTGGGTGTGCGGCCGCACACCGTGTGTACGGCCGTACACTCCTCCTAGAGGGGTGTTTCGCTTGAATGTCATGCTATGACTTGGAATAACTCGGCCTAGAACCCAAATTTTGATTTTACTAGGCTTAGAACACTTGAACAAACCCTTAAACGATGTTAAAAGGTGATAGAATCGAGTTTAACATTGATAGAATTGACCAATTGAACAAGACAGAAGTTCCGGGTTGTCACAATGTTGACCTGTGACATCCCCAAAATCTCGGCCAGAAAAGACCGATTTTCATTTATGCTTTTAAAATAATTTCAGAGTAAATCCTTTTGATTTGAAAGAGTTGCGGAATTTGTTCCCAAAAACAAAATGTGATAAAATAATATTTACCAAAGCATTTCATAAAAGAAATGTATTTTCATTATATAATCAAAACTCGGGATGTCATGTTCCGATACAGACCATAAAGCATAAACGATAAAATTACAAGTCATTCAACAAATATATACATATACATACTTGTAAACAAAACAACTTGATGGTTCATCCATCTTATGCCCTTGCGCCACTTCCTGTAATACAAATAAAAGTGAGTGGGTCAGGCTTGGGAGCCTGGTGAGCATATAGGGTTTTCAACCCACAATAAATAATTATATTTAATTCCACCAATCAACAATAACCCAATTACCCATTCCCGTTATTCTCACTTTATGTCCCTAAAACAACTAACACAAGGGACCTAGTCTTAGAATATTTCATCGGGGCGACAACACATGCATTCGGGGGTTTCCCGACAATATATGTCAAATAAGGCAACCATGAGGGGGATGGAGTACAGCGAATGAACACCCAAGTTCATTAACACCTACAGATGGCAAACCTGCTAGCGTTCCACAGGACTGTCTAGAAAAGTCTGTGGTCGTCATCTAAACTCCGCTAGATGGCTGAATCAAAAACAACTTCGAGGCCTCTCATCTGTTTATCACACGTCAACTATCTACCCATGTTCTACCCGACATATTAGTAGATAAAAATATATATTTTTATACATAGTTTAAAACCTGTATAGCATTCTCATTCAATACATATTCCAAAACAACAGATGAGACACATACACATAACACATATTTCATAGAGAATAAATCGTATCTATGAGATAGAATAAAGTGAATATACATTCACGTAAATAACACAAAATATACACATAACACGTATTTCGTATAAAATACTTCATAATTATGAGTTAAAAGAAAGTAACCACACACTCACTTGATCAGAAGATGATCGGACAACACTACGGCTTATAGAAGTAGTATTCTTCGGCAGAGCTGGAAGATCTTCACAATAAATGGGCTCCTCGCGGGCAGAGCTTCGGCTCGGGAATCACACTTCTCGGGATCTTCGGGGTTCGGGACTTGCTTCGGGGCTCGGGAATGATACCGGGGCTTTGGGATAATTCTTGCACGAAAAACGATGCAAAAATGTGAGAAAAAGAAAAGAAATGAGCAAAGGAATAAGGCAGCCTCGACCTCCTTTTATAGGGGGCTGGAAGCCCGAATTATGCTGGGCGTAATGGGGATAAGAACGCTGACTCCCCCCTTCCGGATAATATCGAATTTATATTTAAATTAAATATCGAAAATATTTAATAAACTTCAAAAACTCATATCTTCCTCATATGAACTCCGTTTTCGACGTTCTTTATATCCCCGCGTAGGTGACACTACGCTCTACAACTTTCGTTTAGACTCCGTCGGCTAATTTTGAATTTATTTTTGTTATTTATTTTTAGTAGGCTGGGACAAGAAAACTCCGTTATAAATTCATAACTTCTTCATCCGACGTCCGTTTTCGCCTATCTTTTTATCGTTTTACTACTATTAATGAGACCTTCGATTCTCATTTAGATTGTTTCGGCTAAAAACCGCTCGATCTCAAATCGAGTACTCGGGCTGCATACTACTAAGTCGAAACGTCGAAAAATCATAACTTCCTCATACGAAGTCAGATTTTGGCGTTCTTTTTATGCACGCTCTCGGTTTAACGAACTCTACGACTTTCGTTTAGATCACTAAGGCTAAATATTGGTCTAACCTAAATTTCACTTTTTACGTCATTCAACGTTTGTCGGTTCTGTCGCGAAACTTCGACAGGTCATAACTTCTTCGTTATAACTCAGATTTCGGCATTCTTTATATCTTCGAAATCCTTGTTTCGACCACTACATCTTTATGCAAAGATATTGGGATTATCCCACACTTCAAATTTGATGCTTATTTTATTCTTAATTCATTAAATTATAATAATTAAGAAAATAAACACATAATTCACATAATACTCAAATATTTCATCATTAATACTTCAAAAAGAGTTACAAGGGTTAACCTAGACTATTACATCAATGATAATGCCTAGCCTGGAAACACGGGCGTTACATGACCCAACTCATCAAGTGTACCTGTCGACTCGTCGAGTTCCTTTAGTTCTCAGAAAATGGGGAAAACCCTAGTCAACTCGCTGAGTTATCTTAACAACTCGTCAAGTTCAAATAATATCCATAAGATTGGGGAAACCCCGGGCCAACTTGCCGAATTAGAAAGGCAACTCGTCGAGTTTACCTAGTCTTAAATTATTCATCCACTTCTAAGCGAGTCTAAAGCTCCAAATTATAGATCTGGTCCCTTAGGGATGAGATACCACGTAAAGTTGCTATCTTTACATCTATGCATGGTATTAAGGGGGCTAAAACACTCAATCATAGCTTATTAAGGGATTTAGGGCATGAAGGAGGGCCAAGACTTAATAAAGATGGCAACTTTAATTCAAAAGAGGCCATGAGATGTCCAGATATGAAGTCATAGCTTCATGACATGCTCAAATCCAAGAATGATCCCAAAATAAGTTAATAGTAACCATAAACTCCCAAATGAAGAGATCTAGCAATTAAATGACCAATGTATCAACTTTATACCTCAATATGGCTGCCACAACAGAGTAGACACCAAATCTACAACCTCTCCCTTTAACTACGCACCTCCTACTTCAAGCTTCCTCAAACAAACACCAAAAAGGCACTCTTTAAGCTCTCACACACTCCAAATGATGGAAAGAGCACAAACTATGGTTTCTATGGACAAAGTGGGCGATAAGGGAGGATAATAATAAGGATTAAGGACTTTAAATCGGGTGCAAACCCTAAAAATTAGGGTTTTCCTTTCCAGCATCTACTCATCGAGTTGGGGCTCTCCAACTCATCAAGTAGGTTCTCTAAGACGCGCGTGACAAAAATTCCAACACGTAGAGTTTCCCTCCATGGACTCGACGAGTTAGCCTTAAGAAAGGAGTTTTATTTTCCATAATTAACCTTCTAGGTTCCAGGTGTTACATTAGAACTCTTCTTAGGTTTAAGGGTGTGCTTTTAGCCATGTTTAGGTGTATATGGAGGTGTGGGGCGTCCCAAGTGTTTATCCTTTCAGATCTATGATCTACATGAGTTCTTTTGGCATAAAGTTGCCAACTTTATGGTCTTAAGAACTTCATGCATCTAGTAAGCCCTTCTTTTGGTCTCTTTTGAGCTTTTGAGCTTCTCCTAGTCATGAATGAGTGTAAGTAAAGTTGGAAACTTTACAAGGCCATCTAGCCTCATATGGTCAGATCTGCATTTTGGAGTTGTGTCCTTGTTAAATAAGTGATTAATGATTAAATCCTTACCCTTTTAAGTTTAGGGTTTGGGTTTAGAACCCATTTTGGTGGTTTTTAAGGGTAAAGTTGGAAATGTTACCCTTCTTGAGGCCATTTCTGTTAAGATCTGGGTTGAGAAGTCCTTAGTTTCTAAAAGGTCAACTTAATAAATTAAGAGGTTGGATTTATGGCGAACTTGGCGAGTTCATGGGTGAACTCGGCGAGTTGATGGGGTTTTACCCAATAATTGCAGACTAATGAGGAAACTCGACTAGTTGAAGGACAACACAGCGAGTTGGGTCAACTTGGACCGTTGACTTTGACTTTTGATATATTCCTTTGAGAAAGTTGTCCAAGGGGTTCTTGAGGTAATATGGATTGTAATCGATAGAACTAAGGGCTTAGGCTAAGGCCCATATGAGATTAGACCTAATTTGGAAAATTAGGCCATTAGTGGGCTTTTGTGGATCTTTTGGTTAATGGTATTAGGCTCCAGTTTTGGTTCATGTTGGTCGAGGGTAAAATGGTCATTTACCCCAAGTTTGGATTAGGAGTATAGCATGGGATCCAATTGCTAATTAGATGTTATTTTGATCTGATAGTCGGAGGTGTCGTCAGGGTAGCAACTAGAGATTTCTTTCAGGGAGCTTCTGCATTCGAGGTGAATCTCTTCACTGTTTATATGGGTCGAAGGCACCAATGCCAACCCATTTGGTTTACATATTGTAGGAAGACCTAGGGGTTTGCCCTTGGCATTATGTATAAAAGACTAGGAGGTGGCTCCTGGCACACTATATGCAAGACCAAGGTCTGATCCCTGGCAGTTACTTAGGTAAGTAGTGTAGATTGTATGCTAGTTGTATTTATGATGCTTTCATGGAAGACCCGAAGGTGGATCCTAACACTTGTCTGTAAGACCCGGGGTTGTGGCCCCCATCTAGGCAAGGAACACCACGAGGCGGCTCGTGGCATAATGGCAAGACTATGTGCCTCACATAACACTGTAACGCCCTGTTTATTTAAATAAATTAATAAATATAAGTCCTAGACTAAATTGTGAAGAATTATAGAAGCCGGAGATTAAAATTGTCAGTCTCGGATTAGTCTTATAAGTATTTATGAAGGTAAGGACCACGTGGTAAATTATCGAGACCTAAGATGGATAGATTATGAGAAGCAAGGGTTAAATGGTAATTTTGGACTTCATTGTAAAGAGTTTTGAAAGTCAGGGTTTAAAAGGTAAACAAATAAGGGTGGAGGGGCTGAAGTTGAATAATCCTATCACATGTTTGAATTGAGATACGAGATATACCCGTATCCATTCCCCACGTCATTTCCTTCAACCCTAAACCTAAGAGACCATTTCTTTATTCCAGCCGCCATCACCATGCGATTTTCCTTCAGCCACCATTAATGAAGAAGTGCTCGTCGTTACCTGCTTGGTTGAGTTCGGCCACCGCAGCATCTTAGCCCCCCGATGAGAGCCGTTGTGACGCTGCTGTTGGAGACGTTACAGGCAACGGAGGATCGCCGTGGATCGATGGAAGCACTGTGTTCGCATGCTTGGGCCGCGAACTACCGAGGAACTCCTGGTATGACCCTCTACCGCCCTTCTATATCCTTTCCTCCGTTCCTTTTATGTGTGTGAGGTGTCAGACGCGTCCCTGCTGCGCTGGTGACCTTTTAGCCACCGTTCTTGCCTTTTTCCGACGACGACAGCCAGCCGAGAGGTGGCTGAATATGAGTATAATTGTGTATGCAGGTCGTTCTCAGTATTTGATGGTTGTTTGCGAAACAGTTAGCCAAAAACCCCCCGCTGCCACCACCACAAGGTTGTGGTTCCCACCGTTTTCTACTCTTTTGCCACCACCAGCCACCGTGGGAGGGTGGCTGTGTGCGTGATTTAGTGTGTGTGCATGCCTAGTTCATGATTTAATATTGTATTGATATTCTTGGGCAGGAAAAAATGAAGAAAACTCATCACCACCGCCTTATGCCGCCATTCCGCCGCCTTTAGCTACCATCTCCGGCGGTAGTGGGCTTTCGGGTGCGTTTAGATTGATGATTGAAGTGCTTTTGGTGTTGCGTTGGCCCAAGATCATAACCACCACCACCGTGAGGTGGTGGTTGCCACCGCGAGCCACCGCCGGCCACCATGGTGTGGCTGTGTGTGTGTATATTTAGATTAGTTTAGTGTGGGCGTGTGTGTGGTTATTGAGATTTAGCCTTGTAAAATGTAATTTGAATTTGGAATAATGAAAATGAACTAAACCACCACCGTAAGGTGGTAGCCGCCGCCATAGACCACCACTACCCGAGGTGGTAGTGGGTGGTGCCCCACTAGAAAACCCTAATTGGCTTAGAGATTGGTTTTGGGCCTATTGGGCCACGTTTGGATGAGGAACCCTAATTAGGGTTTAGAAAACCCTAATTATAAGTATTGGGCCTTAGACCTATTGGACCCACTTTTGGGCCATTGGGATTGGTTTGTGAATTAAGCCAAACTATTCCATGCCATTTATCTAGTAGAGTAAAGAACTTAATGGGCTAAGTCCTTAATGAGCTAATTGAGAAAATATTAATATTTGGGAATTTATCAGGACACACGAGAAATATCTAATAAGTGAAATATTAAATAATAATCATTGGCAGAAATTAATCTAAGCAATAATGGACTTAATGGATTAAGTCCTTAACGGATTAAGTCCCTAGTGGGTTAAGTAAGAAACACTTAACCCTAGTTATCATTTGATGTGAAACCCTAATTTCACTTGGGCTTTGTATTGGGCCATCCGAGAATAATCAAATGGACTAGAGTAATTAGTTGGGCTTTAGGGTAAGGCCCATATGAAGGATTGGGCCCAATTTGGAAAATTAGGCCATAGATGGGGCCTAGATGGTTGTATGATATTGGGCCCTAAAATGATACATGTTGGACTGGATTGATCAATTGGGTCATATGTTGGACTTTGATCCCTAGTTGACTTTGGGCCTATGGATTGGGCCTTGGACTTGGGTAAGCCAAGCTAGGGGTAATGTAGTAATTATCCAAAGCATGTATTTTTAGTTATGTGTTAGAACCCAATTATTAATTGGGTGTTATTTGATGTTGACAGTTCGGGAATCTGTCAGCCAGCAGCTGGGGTGGAGTTTGTGGGACTTCAGCAGTGTGGGATTGTGTCTGCGGGACATCAGCAGTGTGAGATGAGTTTCCTTCCAGTAGGAACGGGTCTAAGGCCACAATGCCGGCCCGTTTAGTAGCAGTAGTTTCCGGACTTTGGTCCGATGCAGTTGTTAGTTTGTTTGATGCCTTCGTGGCTCAGACAGGATTTATGTGTTAAGTGTTATGGGCTACGGCCTGACGTAGTATGCAGTATATGAGTTTATGATCATGTGTGTTATGCTATTTGATATGTGTTTTTGCTATGCTATGCTATGCCCAGCCAGTTCCGGATTTCGGTCCGATGCAGTTAGTTCCGGACTTCGGTCCGATGCAGGGGACAAGGTCCTAGTCAGTTCCGGACTTCGGTCCGATGCAGTTAGTTCCGGACTTCGGTCCGATGCAGGGGACAAGGTCCTAGTCAGTTCCGGACTTCGGTCCGATGCAGGGGATAAGGTCCCAGTCAGTTCCGGACTTTGGTCCGATGCAGTGGGCAAGGTCCAATATGTGTTTATATGTTATTGTATAGTATGTGGTAGTTTGGGGGAGCTCACTAAGCTTCGTGCTTACAGTTTCAGTTTTGGTTTCAGGTACTCAGTTTTCAAAAGAGGAGCTCGGGAAGATTGCAGTGCACACACCATTTTTTTCAGCCTGGGATGTTTTTACTCTGATATAATTGACAGTTGTTATAATATTTTGAGATACATTGCTTATGATTTCTATATGAGGTTTATTGACTATGGTTTTATCATTAAATTAAACGAAATTTTCAGACTGTGTTTTTGGGATGTTACAAACACCTTTATTGATTATGATATATGAATGATATGTATGTCACACGATTATGTATAACATGTATGGATCGTTGATATGTATGGTATGTGGTATTTGGGGAACTCACTAAGCTTTGTGCTTACGGTTTTCAGTTTTTGTTTCAGGTACTCCAGTTTCAAATGAAAGTGCTCGGGACGATCACAACGCATACACTCGTGTTTTCCGAAATATGTGATCTTTGGGATTGGACTCTTATAATTATTTTATTTGAAGGGTTATCGTCACTATAGCCCAACAAGCTTTAGCATAATGGTTTAAATGATCCCTCGTGATTTTTTTTTGCCTTTAAATGGTAGGAGCTTTTGTTTTTATGTGTTAAAAGGTCATTATGGAAATTTTGAAGTAGTCACCTGGTGACCCCCCCCCCCCCCAATCCTAATCATCATTTTTCATATGCCACGTTGGTTTCCCATATCCTAATTATCGGTTTCCCTTAAAAGTCAAAGGTCTTTGTCTATTCCCTCAAATACACCATCACAGCTGTAACACCGTAAATTTTCAAATAAAACTTTCATATAAAATTGCATAATTCTCATAACATATTTCACAAAAATCTCATTTATTTAATTTACAAAGCACAATACCATAATTGTTTGATTAAAATCGAGGATATTCAAAACATAACTCTTTCATTGGTGTGTACAATCAAGCCGGTGCCTTCCCGATATCCTGAGAAAAACCTGAAACACATAACACATAACATGGTAAGCACGAAGCTTAGTGAGTTCCCCAAAATACCACATACAACAGATTAGCCACTCGAGGATGTAACTCTATATGACCCTCCGGTCTATGTGTCTCAGTGGGACCCTCCAGTCCCATGGCTCGTTGGACCCTCCGGTCCGGTCTTAGTAACACATAACATAGCATATATATATCACACAGACAAATGTATAACTTAAGTAAGCACATAATACCCTCTGGTCACACATAAATACCACTATAGGTAAAGTATAGTGAGAAGACTCGCCTCGCAAGCTAGCATGTAATAGTCTCGTACTCGGAAATCTCGACTAGCCTCCACCTAACTCATATGATAACATCTATAGTTAATACTCTTATTCATACTCAAATACACCAAAGGCTATTCTTGTTCTTTGACTAACTGTTTAAATGGATAAAATACCATTTTATCCCTCCATGGTCTCCATTACTCATGATTGACCCAACCCTAAACTCAACAGAAGTCAAACTCGAGTCAACAGTCCATGTTTGACCTGACTCGTCGAATGCACTCTTGCGACTAATCAAGTCCCCTTGTTTCCTCAGAAGTCTCGAGAAATTCCAGCTCAACTCGTCGAGTTGACCCCCAACTCGCCGAGTTATCGCACGATCAAGCTCATCGGGACAAACCCTCACCGATTCATCAAGCCAGGCCATGGACTTGGCGAGTCCCTTTGATCTGATTGCTCATCCAGACGTCCAAGGTCAGATCTACCACACTAGACTCTAGATCTAGTCCTTAAAGGCACAAAAGTCGTGTAAAGTCTCGACCTTTACACTCATGCATGGCATATATGCCCAAAAATGCCATTACTAAGTCTTACAAAGGGTTAGGTTCTCAAAGTCCAATCTCTAGCTCAATAAAGTTCAGGTGTTTGGGCTCTCAAGACCCTCCACACTTTAGATATGGGGTTTCAACCTCAAATCATACACAAAAGGCTTAATGACTCTAAGAAATGGAAGAAAACCCTAGAAAACCCCCATATTAAGATCTCCCTAGAAGATGAGCAAGTCAGCAAATTTACCTCAAGCAAACACTGCTGAATTTGAGGATCCAAAGCTTCCTCTTTTCCCAACCTCAATACTCTTCATTTCTCCTTCAAGGAATGCACCAACAACCACCAACTTAGCTCCTCACTCACATTCTAGCTCTAATGGCGATTAGGGCTTTCTCTCAAGAGTGTTAGGTAACTGGTGAGGCGGAAATGGGGAATAAGTTCCCGTATATAGGCCACAACCTTGGGAAATTAGGGTTTCTCTGCCCAGCACCTACTCAGCGAGTTAGCTCTCTGACTCGTCGAGTCCACTCATTAATTCCACACGGGCAACTCGACCCTACTCAGCGAGTTGGACTCACAACTCGTCGAGTCACTCCATAAATTCCAAAATTTAAACACACAATAATATACCTGAAAAGTCCAGATGTTACAATTCTCCCCCACTTGAAGTAGATTTTGCCCTCGAAATCCCTTCTCAATGTCACATAGATTGAACCCCAAAACCCGAAAAGTACCACCGAAAGGATATCATACCACACAACTAACTTCCTCCATGGACACCTGAAACCTAATCAAGAACTCCTAAACCTGGAACAAGACATACCCTTCTACCGCTACGATACCTCTTCTGACTCTCCAGAATCTAGAAACTCTAGTGGTCTGTCTCACTGCCAAACCGCCCTCTCAAGATATCATCATGTTATTTGCTCCTCAAATAACAGATTCTGATAACTCACTGCCCCTCTGATTCTCTCGTTGCAACTTGATAGAAAGAGTCAAAGCCTAAAAATTGGCTACCGATCACTCATACCAGACATACTAAACGATCCATAACATACTCCAAGGAACGAAAGGGTCACATTACACCAGAAACCCATCCACTGTACTGCAATAGAAACCCATCTGAACAAAGAACTCTTAACGCCCTGTCCTCAGACACAAGAAAATGATCATGTTTGCTCAGAATTATCCCCTGACATCAAACAATCATAAGCACCAGCTCCCTCTCAGATATCCCTCTCAACATTGAGCACCAGGTCAATCCCCGACCCCTCAGTTGAACCTCCAAAGGTTACCCTTTGCATACCCCAAAACGAACCACTAACTTCCTTCTCACAACAACTATCTCGACCTATTGTGACACACAAAGCATGAAGTTCTCTTTACCCCAAGCGAATACTACAATCCCAACTGAAATCGTCTCACCCTCGACCTCTGTCATCTACTACTCATTAGATCCATGCGTCTTGCGGTCCTTCCCATACCAACGAACTGACCCACTCAGGTTTAAGACATCAGATGGCACAGAATAACCTTCAAAATGAAACCCATCTTTGAATCAAGAATCTCATTTGCCTTCTCAATACACCAACAAAGCCAAACTCAAAATCGAGAGTTTGGTCCGACACATAATTGGAACCACTCGTCCCAATGAAGCAATCAAATCATGACCCATGACCCGCAACCCACTTGTACATCACTCCTCCAACTCCTCTCGATCGCAATAACCACAATTTAACTCAGAATATAACGATCCCCGATAGAAATGGAGACCCCAGTCACACCCCTAGTCCGACCACTAGGTTCCTGAAACTCGAAGAATAAGGCTACCCAAGCCTAAAAACTCTTCTGTATCATGCTCTGACTAGCGGATAATACAGTTCCCCGTAGCATCATAACATTCCCTCACACTAACCCGTGAAGGCTACGGCTCCCTGCAGGCCTATGACACTCTCTCACTGACTCATGAATACTACGGCTCCCCATAGTATCATAACACTCTCTCTTGCGGACTGGTGAACACTACGGCTCCCCGTAGCATCACAACACGCTCTTTTACATATTGGTGAACACTACGGCTCCCTGTAGCATCACAACACGCTCTCTCACTGACTTTCCATGGGCTCACTCCATGGTTTTCCCTAGATAATCCAAAGTAATTACTCCCACTCGGATCCACTCACCCTCTTATCCCCCTTAATCTCCTCCTCAAGTCATCACCACGTTGAGTTCACTATCGAATACTCCACGGCCCAACATAGATAGGTACACACACTCATCCAGGTTAAGCATCACCACTCTTGACGACAACCATCATGACCAACACTTTTCTCGCTGCAATTCACATTCTTGGATACTCCCGTTTGATGACAATTAGCTGGAGGGCTCAAGCTGGAACCATAGTCGCTTGATACTCCACTTACCATTTCATAACATAAGTCTCAAAATAATCTAAAATTTAGGGCATTCTACTCGGATACCTCGGTACACCATCGCAGAACCTTATGATGTCTTGTCTCAACCACTGATCTCCTACTTACAACATCATACTCAGATACAACAATGCATCCTTCTACAATCTCATAACTGATCTTCCTTTCACACAACTCGATATTTCGGAATATTCCAATTCTCAATTGAAACACGGAGGAATCGTCATTGACTCAAAACACGTTGACGACCATCCGAAAATCCCTCCTCTATTGCTCACAACCCATGCAAGAATATACATACTGACCCTGAAGTTGGTTTCCCAATCAACTTCTACCCTTCCCAGAGTGCATATAATGATCCATACATTGAACCAGAAATTCTCAACCGCTGAAACTATCCTCATGAGCCACCCACCTAGTATTTACCATTACAACCTCGAATAATTTCAAACCACCACAAGGTCTCTGCCCAATGGCCGCTTGCCATGGAGATACTCATCCTTTCCTAAACACGTACAACATGCATTATCTCGCTCTGCACCTAACCTCGACCACCAATAACCCTGGTCTCATGTATCCGAATCATAGGTCACTATATCCAGTCCTCTAACCGCTCTTTAACAAATCTCTAATACTCTCAATAAAATACTCGGTTCTCCCCCACTCAAGGCTCGAACCGTCACCATTTAGCACATCAACAATCTATTCCACATACTGTTCCACCAGGTACATCACACTTAATCTTGAAAAGTACCACATAACACTCGATGGTCTTCCCAATAGAGACCAAGCAACTCCAAATATCCTGAATCTCAGATAAAATCCTTGAAAACTTCCCAACGTGTCATCCAAAATATCACACTGATACACTACTGGACATCTCAACTGTCCCATAGTAGCCATGACTCTCAGTCTGAAAATAGTGAACTATCACACTCCTCATCTTCGACTCCTTAACCAATCGTCCCATCATGAGGATTATCATGCGAGCAGAGACCTCACCTCCACACTTGATATCCATCATAGATAATGAGTGCCACTAACCCAATATACTCCTCTTGATCACCCGACACTGCTGCTAACATATGCCTTACTATCCTCAAATAGGGTATATCATTGTCCTTGACCATCTCAGTCCCTAATGATGACCCTCTCATGCTATAATATTACCTTGCGGCAGACATACTGCCCAGATGCTCAGGTGAAAGATCGCAACCAGCGCTACCCGACAGGTTTTACCTCCAATCTCAGAAACTGGAATTTTCTCATAGAAAATAGCACAACTCTGGTCACAGAAAGTGGCATCTCCGCTACCGACCAATTGCTCAACTCAGATCGAAATCCTCCGTAAATCACCATCTCTACTCGTCCCTGAGTCTTGCGAATCCAGTTGTCACCTTACCACAAATCTCTCGGAAACTAGCTTAATTTCCCTTTCAAGGTATGCTCCATTGAAACTCGTTCAACATGGCCCTCTGGCCCCACACTCTATCACATTTGATCTCAATCAAATCAATCTCAACGGGATAACTGGTAAAACTAGAAGCACTAACCGCCACGAATCATGGTACTCAAACCATGTGACCACCTCTTGATTTGCTATGAATCATGGTACCCGAACCATGTTATCTCCCACTCAATATGTTACTTAAAACATCTAGAATTCTCCCTGTTTCGAGTATGGGTCCTCTACTTTCAACAGTACGGGCCCATACTACCTTCCACATCTACCCATACTTTCCACATGAAACGTTCTAGATTTTCTAATAGTTGCTCAATCACCAATCCCGTCACGCATGTTCTCTCCCCAATGAAGCACTCTCCTTTATTAGCGTACTTATCTGACTAAGCTCACTCCCTAGGCTCTTCCTAGGTCATCACACTTCTCTGTCATCAGCTGTTGAAGAACTCCTTATGATGCCATCCATCTACCTCCTGAATTATAACATCCCAAAATCTAGACCCTAATTTTTTTTTGTTTAAAGTATATTACTTGTAAAACAATTAACAAAAATCAACATTTAAAATCCTTTCAAACATAAAGTCACAGATCACAAGTTTCAAAACCATATTTTTAAGTGGTATAATATCATAATACAATCCTAGGTTTCTCAAATGTGGGACATCATGTGTGAGTGTGTGATGTGCTGCTACCCCGCTGGCTCCTTCCTCTTCGATGAAGAGGTGCCTGAAACCAAAACCAAAATCTGTAAGCACAAAGCTTAGTGAGCTCTCCATCATACTCATACCAAATAATACCTAATCTTCGGTATCTTTCAACCAGTATCTGTTGAGCATAGCCAGGAGCTGGGCTCCTCCTCGGTATCTTTCAACCGGTAACTGGGAACTAACCTCCCCTTTGGTATCTTTCAACTGGTAACTGGGAACTAACCTCCCATTCGGTATCTTTCAACCGGTAACTAGGGACTATTTCACCCCCTATTATTGCTAACACATATCAAGCATAGTAAACATATCAAGTATAATAATCATATCATGCATAATAATCATATCTCATATCCACGCTAGATAATTATCACAAAGACAATCATTTATCCAACACTCTTACTTGTGGGCCGACATTGTGGCCATAGACCCACTCCTACTGGGAGAAAACTCACCTCAAAGTCGTGTAGTGTCTGCACTGATCTCGGTATGAAAACCAACTCTCCTCAAATCCTCAAGCCCTACACAACAACTTTTCTAACTTATCAATTCATATGTGTAACCCTTACAAGGGTCAACTCAAGTCCCAGACAAAGTCAAGTTCAACACCTTGGTCAATGGTCAATCATCCGGTCAGAGTCAATATCTGGTTGACTCGACTCGCCGAGTTGGTCCACCAACTCGCCGAGTCCCTATATACATATAATACCATAACCCGTCCCTACTCTTCGAGTCTAGCGAGAATTCGACGAGTTCGCCTTCAACAACACATTAGACTATCTTCAACCGACTCGCCGAGTTCATCCTTGAACTCGTCGAGTCGATCATCATCCATAAGAAGGTGTTCGGTCTATGACTCACCAAGTTCCCCTTGAACTCGCCGAGTCCGTCTTCATGTGGTTGGGATATTGCATTGAACTCACCGAGTCTGTTCATACACTCGCCGAATTCTATGATTTTCAGGTCCCTAATGTGTAATAACGAGAATTTCTAAACCAATTTTTCATTTTTAATGCATAACATTTCTCATAAAGAAATTTCAAAACTCAAATGTATCAATTGTTATCACAGTAAAAACATATCCCAGAATATCAAATACATAATACATAACACTCCAACAGTGTGCACAGATCATGCCGGTGCCTTCCCGCGATCCTCGCTGGTACCTGAAACACATATCACATAACACAGTAAGCATAAATGTTTAGTGAGTTCCCCAAAATACCACATACAACACAAAAGCCACTCGAGGCTATAAATCGGTATGACCCTCCGTTCAATGTGTCTCAGTGGGACCCTCCAGTCTCATAGCTCGTTGGACCCTCTAGTCTGGTCTAAATCGTTGGACCCTCAGGTCCGGTCTGATCGAGGACCCTCTGGCCTCATGAGTCTTTGGACCCTCTAGTCCTGTCTATATAACACATAGCATACATATAACACAATGCACATAAATCTCAAACACACACATACACATAAGACCCTCTAGTCTGCACATAGATACCACTCTAGATAATGTATAGTGAGAAGACTCACCTCATAAGATGTCTAGAAAACTTTCGTGCTTGAATCCCCGATCTAGCCTCGGCCTATCAAAATGATAACATCTCTAATCAATAAACTCTTTACATCCTCCTCTATAATAATGAGTAGAAGGCTATTCTACCCCTCCTTGACCTCTCTTTAAATCAGTTTGACCCACCCTAAGGTCAACTGAAGCCAACTCAATCAACGGTCCAACTTTGACCAGACTCGCCAAGTGCACTTGGGTGACTCGGCGAGTCCATGCGTGTCCTCTGACCCTCTTAAGGCCTCACTCGACTCGTCGAGTTAACCTCTCCACTCAACGGGTTACCACTGGTCACGAATCACGGGGCAACCCGGTCTGACTCGTCGAGTCCTCTAATAGACTCGGCGAGTTTCCTCCATGACATTACCCATTTGACCTTCTAAGGTCAGATCTGTTTCTCTAACTTATAGATCTGGCCTTCTAACACCCAAAAATCATGTAAAGGTCTGAACTTGGTGTCCATGCATGGTGTATCTTGCATTATATACCACAAAACCCCCATTATAGCTTCCTAACTCCCAACCCTAAGGTTTACACTACTAAAGCTTCATACTTTTGGGCTTTCTGGACCTAGAAGGGTCCAGATCTATAACACAAACTTGCAAGAGGGGTTTAAGGCATTCCAAACCCCAAAAATGAAATGATTTAAGCCTTAATCCCAAAAATGGAATCCATACAATAGGGAAGAAAAGGTGTTCGATTTGGTACCTCATAATGAAGCTCCTTGCTTGAATAACTCATAACAACAACCTCCTTTGGTCCTTCTTGCTGGAACTCTTCTCCTCTCTTGAAAAATCACACAAAATAGCTCAAGATAGCTCTTTCTCTCACTCTACACACTCAAGCTCGCTAGGGTTCTCTCTTCTAGAAAGGTAGCCACAAATGAAGGCCATAAGTTCCTTTAAATAGGGCTTAGGCCCGAATATTTAGGGTTTCTGCCAACAGCGCGGACTCGCCGAGTTGACTCACCAACTCGTCGTGTCCATTCATTAATCTGAGTCACCAGTCGCGATCCTACTCGACGAGTTTGGGCGTCAACTCGTCGAGTCCCTCTTCTTAAATCAAAAGTAAATACTTAAATTATGATACCTGGAAATCTGGATGTTACATAATAAGCCTAAACAATAGAGGAACCTTCAATCTTAACTTCTAGTCCATAACAAAAAGGATTTGGTGGAAAATACACCTCGAATCGCTGAGTCCCATGAACGACTCACCGAGTCCATCATTGTCCAAAACTATACAGTCGATTGTAATGGTTCTTAAGGCATTCAAATCATAGATCTGGCCTCCTAGGTCCCCTTTTACATGTAACGTTGCAAACTTTACGTTCATGCATGGGCCATTTAGCTTAAAATTCCCTAAAATGGGGTCTTCAAGATGCATGGGATCTTATGAAAGTACAGTTTGGCATATTTATGCCATGAGAGCCTCCCTATGATCCTGATCTAAAGCTATTTCTTCATATAATTCCGCAAACCCAAAGGTGACTTAAATTTTTCCCAAAATGACAAGATTCAAGCCATAAGGAGGATCTATCAAATGGAAAACCAACGTTGATGCTTTTTACCTTAAATGAACTGGAAATGGAATACAACCTCTGGATCTACTAGCTTCAACTCGATCTATCAAGCTCCTTCCTTCTTATCAACCTGCATAACCACTAAGAATGCACAAAAATGGCTTAATAACACTCAAACAATGTTAGGGTTTCGGTTTAGGGCCTTCTGGAAGTAAGAGGGACGATGGAGGCTGGTTGGGGAAAAGATAATTTGTTTAAATATGGTGCAAACCCTAAATTTTAGGGTTTCATCTGGACAACTCCTACTCGTCGATTCGGTTCCCCAACTCATCGAGTAAGTCACTTAAACTCCCGATGAATGTCGAGTCTACTCGACGAGTTGGACCTCCAACTCGCTGAGTCCCAGGGCAAAACATGAAATTACTAGAATTTAAATATGTACCAGGAACCGGGTGTTACAAATACCCCCACTTATTTTATACTTCACCCTCGAACTCTGCTGAAATATCCAGACAAAGCTCAGGGTAGTGCTCCCTCATTTCGTCCTTCGGCTCCGAAGTCAATTCTGAGCCCTTTCGGTGCTGCCATTTCACCTTCACCAGCTCAACCCTCTTGTTCCTCATATTCTTCGACTTCCGGCCAAGGATCGCCACAGGCCGCTCGATGTTGTCCAGACTGTCATCTACCTAAATATCCTCCAAAAGGGCACCACTGCCGAGTCGTCCACCAGGCACTTCCGTAACTGGGAGACATGGAATGTACTATGAATCTGACTGAGTTCGGCCGGTAGGTCCAACCGATATGCCATCTTGCCCACCCGGGCTACAATGTTGAAAGGTCCAATGTATTTGGGGCCCAACTTGCCCCGCTTCCTGAACCGGGTGATGCCTTTCCATGGCGACACCTTCAGGAGCACCATGTCCCCGACCTGGAATTCCATGTCCGATCGTCACTTGTCGGCATAACTTTTTTGCCGACTCTGAGCAGTCTGAAGCCTGCTCTAAACCTGCTGGATCCTCTCTATAGTCTTTAGTACCACCTCGGTACTCACCATGATCCTCTGGCCAACCTCACCCCAGCATATCGGGGTCCTACACTTCCGCTCGTACAACATCTCGAAGGGAGAACGGTCAATACTCGCATGATAAACTATTATTATAGGAGAACTCAGCCAAAGGAAGGTAAGTATCTCAACTACCTCCACAGTCCAAAACACACGCCCGCAGCGTGTCCTCCAGAGTCTGGATGGTCTACTTACTCTGACTATCCATCTGCGGGTGAAAAGCATTGCTGAAGTGCAGACGAGTACCCAACTCGTCATGAAACTTCTTCCAAAATCTGGAAGTAAATCGCACGTCTCGGTCTGAAATCACTAAGATTGGCACTCCAGTCCTAGCTACTACCTCTCGGATGTAGATATCGACCAACTTCTTTATCGAGATGCTCTCCTGGATCGGTATGAAATGGGCAGTCTTGGTTAACCGATCCACAATGACCCAAATCGAATCCACTCCCCAAGCAGTACTGGGAAGCTTTGTGATGAAATCCATAGTAATATCTTCCCATTTCCACATGGGGATGTCCAACAACTACATCTTTCCGTGAGGCCTCTGGTGCTCGGCCTTGACCTTTCTGCAAATCAAGCACCTCTCAACATACTGAGTGATGTCCCGCTTCATGCAGGTCCACTAGTAGTCGGGTCGAAGATCTATATACATCTTCATCGCCCCCGGATGGATGGAGAACCTGGACTAGTGGGCCTCATCCATCAAGATCTGTCGTACCCCGCCCCGGTACGGTACCCAGACCCTCCCATGCACGGTCAAAAATCTATGACTATCATAGTCAAACGAGGCCACCTGGTCTATGATCTGCTCACACTTCAGGTTCTCCTCCTTCTGGCCCTCGATGATGCCTCGTGGATCTGCTCCAACAGTGGAGTCACTACCGTCATCCTTAGGCAAACATCTCTGATTGGTTCTGCCTTGAGGCTAAGCGCATCGGACACAACATTGGCCTTCCTCGGGTGGTAAAGGATCTCACAATCATAATCCTTCACCACATCTAGCCATCGACACTGTCTCATGTTCAGATTGGGCGGATCCATAAGATACCTCATACTCTTATGGTTAGTGTAAATGGTACAGCGGACCCCATAAAGATAATGACGCCAAACATTAAGGGCAAAAACAATTGCCCCAACTCCAAATCAAGCATTGTATAGTTCGCCTCATGAGGCTTCAGGTGCCTCGAAGCGTAGGCGATAACATGCCCCCTTTGCATCAATATCGCACCCAAACCTGAGATGGACGCATCACATTATACCACAAAATCATACATGCCCTCTGGAAGGGCTAATATTGGCGCCTCGTATAATCTCTATCTCAGAATCTCGAATGCAGTCTGCTACTCTGGCCCCCAACGAAAGACCACGGCTTTCCTTGTCAACCGGGTCAGGGGCACAACTATCTTGGAGAAGTCCTAAATAAATTTCCGATAGTAACCTGCCAATCCCAGGAAGCTCCGAATCTCAGATGGAGACTTCGGGACCTCCCACCTCATCACAGCCTCCACTTTGGTCGGGTCGACTGAAATTTCGTCCTGATTGACAAGGTGCCCAAGAAACTGCACCTCACACAACTAGAACTCACACTTGGAGAACATGGCATACAAGCTCTCCCTCCTAATAGTATCCAATACCTCCCGCAAGTGCTCCTCATGCTGCTCCCGAGTCTTGGAATAGACCAAGATGTCATCGATGAAAACTATCACAGACCGATCCAACATCGGTCTACACATGCAGTTCATGAGATCCATGAACACAGCAGGAGCATTGGTGAGCCTAAAAGGCATCACCACAAACTCATAATGACCATATCGCATCAGAAAAGCAGTCTTCTGCACATCCTCCTCTTGGACCCTTATTTGATGATAACCCGAACGCAGATCAATCTTGGAGAACCAAGATGCTCCCTGCAGCTGGTCAAAGAGGTCATCAATCCTCGGGAGTGGGTAGTGGTTCTTCACCGTTACCTTATTCTGTTGGATAAGGTGTCTAAGTCCATAACTTATTTGGTATATACTTGACCCGACCCGACATGGTCCATTTGGGTTGCATCTCATCCAAACTATTTATGGATAATTTTATGAGAGTTATACACATATGATTATTAATATATTATAAGTTATAATATATTAATATGAAGTCATGTTATTTAATTAGTCTTAGTCTTAAATTAATTATGAATTAATTTAGAAATTAAAAGGAAGACTAATTAGATTGTGGGCTATTGGTTTTATATGGTGTGGGCTAACACTCATTTGTTAATGGGCTAGGCTTGTATGGAAGTCCATGGATGATCCATGGAGCTTTTAACCCATGGATCCTTGGAAAGGAAAGGTCATGGGTTATTAGGGTTTCACCCTAACCATGCACACTATATAAGCATGCTTATGGAGCATGAAATGGTACCTAAGTGTAACTAGTGAACTAGTGTGTGTGAGCTTGTGTGTGGCCAAAATATACAAGTGTATATACTCTCTCAAAGTTTTCCAAGAGTTTGTGGTGTTTTGTGATTCCATTTGAGGCATTCACACTATTGGTGCTTGGCCCTCAAACTCCTCAAGAACCAAACTCATCAAAAGGTATGTAATCTCTTCTAACTCTTTATGTTGAAATGTTCCCCATGCCATGTTAGATAGGTTATAAACCTTGGAAAATTATTATTTTGCATGTATTTAGACAAACATAGATCCAAGGTTTATTAGGGTTGCATGCACACTTAGGAAGTGTTAGATTGCTCAAAACCCAACAGTGGTATCAAAGCCTAGGCTTGCTTATTTGAATACTTGATACAAATTGATGAAAATCGAAGTTTATGTGCTGTCTGCACAGTAGACTCGCCGAGTCCATGAAGGGACTCGACGAGTCCAAGGCAAAACTCATCCAACTCGGCGAGTTGGTTCATGCACTCGACGAGTTGGACCCCCAGACAGCATATCTTCGAGTTTTGGTGCTGGAATTGGTCTAGAATCATTACCTTAAACTGTTTTGGACTCATAAAACCTGTTTTTGATGTGGTAATGATGATGGTGGACCAATTTCAAAGTTATACTCAAAATTTCAAGTTTATATGTGTTCATATGATTCTTGAAATTGTTGATGTGGATGTTCATGTTCATATGAGTTTTGTTAGATCATAGGAATTATTTGCAAATTGTTTGTTAGTTAATTCTTGATCTTAATGTGTTTTAATGGAATTCTTAATTTGTCCTTAAGTTATGGAATTCCAAGAGTTTTCTTTTAAATGTTTTTTTAAGAAGTTGTAGGTTACATTTTCTTGAAGAGTTTTTCCCATAAATGTTTTATGGACTTCATAACTTGTCCTCAAGTTATGGATTTCCAAGAGACTCTGCATTAAAAGTATTAAACACTTAATTAAAACTCATAAGTTATGAATATCCAAAAGTTTATGAATTGTTCAAAACTTTCCCTCAAGTTTTGGAATTTGGAAAAGTTTCACACACTTTAATAAACTTTAATTCCAACACTTAGAATTTTAAAAGTTAAAATTCAACACTTATACTATTTATAACATTAATGGTTAATTTTATATATATATATATATATATATATATATGTATGTATGTATAAGAACAAGTCGTTTTACCGTTAGTAGGCCTCATTCACGAAGCCGGTCTATAAGGTGGGTATAAGGTTGTTGCCTATAAAATGGCGACTTAATGGGTGTTCACTCTCACCCACCGCTTGCTTGATCGGTGGAGGGTCGTTAGCCGAACGGGTAGGACAATAACTTTAAATTATCATTAAAAGTATAATGATTATTATAAAGTAACTAAATATTTTTTTATTTAATTCCCAATCTTAGTTACTTTAGGAAAAATGTGAATTTGGTGCTAGCCCATGGAATTCACACTTTGTACCTTACCAAGTTGTTGGTGGAGCGTGTGTGGGTAATCGGCACGCTAACTTGGACTAGTAAGGATCACGAAGGTGACTTAATGTTTGTCATAGATCAATGGAGCGTGTGTGGGTAACCGGCACATTGATTAGGTGATAATATTAAGGGTGCCAAGTGAATTGGTGTGGTTATTCACACCTTGTTTTGTGATCCTCGGCATCCCAGTCACAAAATTTGAGAGGGCGCACTCGAGATTGAAACATGCCATTGAAAAGTTCAATGAATCTCAAAAGATCTAGGAATTTCAAATCCAATTAAAACCCAATAAATCATTTTGTTTTTCATGGTGGAAATGAATCGTCATTATCCTACCTTCAAATATTTTATAGCTTGGATTACGGCATCCCTCTTCTAAGTTATAAAATATTGTGTTGGGTCCTAGCCTTAATATTTCATATTGGGTGTTATATTAAGGATTTTGAATCAACTAACTTGATTTTCTCCTATAATAGATGTCTGGTTCAGACAACTATGATCTTCCCAAATCTCTTGAAGATGGTGTCCCTCAACATCATGCTTCACTTCCTCCACCTCCTCCAATTATTCTCCCTCACCCACAAGTTCTTGAAAAGTTTAACGTCACTCAATCCCTATTGGCAAGCATAGTCTATGTGTGCTCACATCTTGAAGATAAAGTCACATATTGACAAGCCGGGAGAGTTGGGTGTCAAAGTCTCTTGAAAGTTGGATGTTCAATCACTTTCTTAGTAACATAGTGAGTCTCTTTGGGACTACTATGAGACAGACTATGACACGAGCCTTAATGATCTTATCTATTTGCTTTGTGCTGTGGAATCAGCAATGACTTGGAACACCAGTAAAGCAAATTTTATTAGAAGATCAACTTCCCAAACCTTAAATGGACATTGGCAATGGTAGCATTGGATATCTAGAAAAGCATTTCTCTTCCTAATGGAAAGGGATCGGCCATAATCAACTCGGTTGACCAAATGGTAAAGAGAAAGGCTGAGTCTGAGATGGTCTCATGTGCCATTACCAAAGGGTCTATATGTTTTATTGCCAAAGGAAGGGGCATTGCTTGCGAAGCTGCCATATTCACCTGAAAGGTCATAAGGTTGATCAAGTCAAGAGGTTTGACTCTACTTCGGGTAAAATCCACTGTCTAACTCTATTAAGTTCCTATTTGGAGACTCTTATTACATAATGTGAATGGGTTACATGCTGATGTTTTTAAGAATCAAAGAATGGATAGGAAGCTTAAAGTAAGTATATGTTGATTCTGATTGCGAAGGTGGGTTTCAATCGCATGGTTCGGTAATCAGAATTTTGAGTTGTTGCTTAAGAGTTATAATATATTGCTTATGAATAGATAACAACAAGGTTTTCATGTGGATTGTAAGGATAAGTTTTTCCGCAAAGTTTTAAAATAAAAGAAAAAAAGGGTTTTAATTTTATTTATTTATTTTAAAAATATCCTTACAATGGCATCTGTGGAAAATTGTTGCTTATATGTTTCCAGTAATAGCAATATTGGAAAATGGATTTGATTCTTTCATTCTTGGTAGTATCAGAATTTACCAAATGAAGAAAGTTTTTCATCACCCAAGTTTCAAGTGGACAGAAACTTGGAATCATACAAGTTGTATTGTATGATGAATGAGAATTTTCATCTTTGAAAATTAAGACTAATTCTTTGATCACATGTATATGTGAGTCAATTGAAGGACTAAGGAATTAGGTACACTGGGTGTGCGCTGGTCAAGGTCCACCACAAAGATTGATTTTTCATGATTTACTAAAGATTAGTAAATATGATCATACTTATAAGGTTAGGTATAATTCTATAACATTGGAAAGGTTACAATGTATGACAAAACAAATGAGAAGAATCAAATTAGGCAGAAAGATAAAAGTTTCTCAAATCTGAAAGGATGGGAGAGTACTTTAGTATCATATTTCATGATCATCTTAATGATTATGAAACCATATCACAAATTCATACTCTAAGGACGTCTTAGTGCATTGTTATGGCTAAGAAGAGAGGTCATGAATTGTTGGATTGGTTAAAATCAAGAAGATGAGTCATACTTCGTTCCAAAACAATTCTTAGAGTCATACTCCAAGATTGTAACCTTGAGTGACATAAAGGAAGACTTATTAACACTAGTCAAATGTAAGAGTAAAATGTTTTCTACTCTCGTACATTTGAGATTGGTAAGTTGTGATGTCTTGGATGAGACAAAGACCAACTAAGACCAATTGTGTGAAGTGTTAGTCTTGATAAGAATCCGCACTATCCCTTGAATATTTGTTTTGTCAAGGAATGGTTCTTGACTAGGGAAACTTATATGTTAAGGGGACAGTGGGAGCCTTAAAGATCCTGAAAGAGTTTCAAGATTTAATCAAGAGTAAAACCTGTAATTTATCACTAGCACACGACTTAAGGTTTGCAACCTATCGTGTTGACATAATTCTTATTTCTGTACCTACTTCAAATAAGTTGAATTTGCATGTGAGTTATCAGAGTTCAACTTGGAATCATTGGTGGGCCTTGTGCTACCAAGGTGACAAGAAACTAAGATTGAACAGGTTTAATCCATGTAAGGCTGAATTTGTCACTAACCTTATCTTGTGATTATGGTTTTGACAAATTCACATGGATAGGAACTCATACACTATAAAATCTAAGTGTCATAAGGTTTCTATCCGATTCATGAAAATGATGGTGAGGAAACGCTTTCACTAAGTAGATTTTAAGTAGATAGCAATTGTGTTATTTGCATTTTCAAAAGTCGTTAGTGGAGCGTGTGTGGTTAACCGGCACACTAACATGGACTTGTGAGAAATGGCAAATGCCTAAGCAATTGAGACTATGATTACGGCACCCCTTTTCATAGTTCTGAAAATTGTTTAGACACACATGTGAGTTACCTAAGAAAGGGTGTATGAATCTAAATTTCAGAAGTCCAGCAGATTTCTGGAAATATATCAGAGCTAGTGGGAGCATAAGTGTTATGTTGATAATCATCATGTTAGTGGGAGCATGATTATTACATTTAGTGTTGCAAGTTAGCAATGTTAATTATAGAAAACAAAAGTTTCAATTCGTGAAGTTTCAGGGGTTGAAAAGTTGTTTTGCTATAATTAAGGGAGAGGAAATTATACTTCATTTCAATTCTAGAAGCTTAGATTGAGATTTTAATTATCTTTAGTAAATGACATATATATGAATTTTATGTCTGAATGGTTCGACTTAAGGAAATTCTATATATATTGCATTCTCAAAATTCAATTATGACTACAACATCCCTCTTCATAGTTAAATTTTGAAAACATGGCAAATAAAAAAATATTGTAGCAAAAGAATGGTCTAGTATCATGTCTTTATGTGACACATCATGAATCGTGTCCCATATGCTTCGGATATAGGATCGATTGCATGTGCTATAATATTCATCTTTTCTAAATTTTCCAAATGCTTAAGGCATTCAGAAGGGAAAAGTCTAGAACTGGATATGACTAAAGTGATTAAGCAATTATCGAGGACAATCTGAGGTTTGCCAAAGATTGGTTGCTCAAGGACATTTGGAAGTATAGTGTTAATTTTAGCAGGACCATATTGACATTTTCTGAAAAGAGGTAACTCTTGTTCAGAAGTGATAGTCAAAATGGGACTATGGAAATGTCTCCATAGGTGGAAGTTATTCAATCTATGTAAGATTATAAAACCTTAATGCAAGAAGGATGTTCAAAGCAATGTACTTTGAATATGAGACTTTTGTTCCATAGAAGTTGACCTTCTTTGGAATACTCTGTAATGACTGGTGACAAAGTTTTGGTGACTTTGTGAATAATCATTACAAGAGGAACATTGCATAAAAGTTTAAAATCTAACAATTTTTTGGTAAATGATAGGAATCGGGAATTCTCACATTTACAATAAGGATTTGGGATTGTGAAATGAGTATCATTGGAATCATGTTCAATTGATCTACATCACAATGTAAGGATCATAGACAAACATAGTGTGCATAATTGGAGTATGGCATAACTATTGTTTAGAAAACAAAGTGAACATGCTAGGAGCATGGGACGACTGTTGTTTTATTCAAGTCTTAAGTTGATTGTTTGAAACATTATACAATGAATAATGTGTAATCAATATGGTGATAAATAAAAGGTGGTTCTATTTATATTCAAAAGGGTTCTGAGACCATATTAGATTCGATTATTATTGTGTTTCACTTTTCATGTTTTGACTTCCAAAATAGCTAGGTTATTCTTTCGAATGACTAAGTTATTTAAACACTCCACAGTCGTTCATATGTTGGAAGTAGGTATGAATCAAGACTGTCATGAATCGGGTTTGTAGATGGCTAAATGGGTTTAGTCATAGCAATGGTTGCTACAACATTCATGAGTGCTCATAAGTTATGAGTATTGGAATAAACCCACGCTCACTTGTATCACTTCATGGAATTTATCTCGAATGATCGTGGGACAATAATATCATATAAATCTTCAAACCTATAGATATGAGTTGTTACCTATGAGTTGGTTGTGCATTGATTGCACGTAAACGCATCAGTAACTTGATGTTATAAAACGTGCCTTTGTGTACAATTCAACAAGTAGTAGAACAAGTATATGAGTCGAAGTTTATCTGTTCCTTCTAGAAATAGAAGCGATATCTGGGCCCCTCGATGATTTTGTTGTGACCTATGTACCGGCCGGTCAGAACTAAATTGATGTGTTCGATTAAGTTCTTTGTCAAACAAATCGAAAACCGGGAAACAAACTGCTAGACAATAAGTACGACGTTGTTCCATGTATTTGTCCGGCTGATATCATGAGGACAGAGGATTATATGATCACTTATCTAAAATGGCGCTTCATAGTTCAACAGAGTCTTCATAGTTCAACGGAGTTTTCGAGAGCTACGATTGCTGGTTGGTTCCTGAAGTAACATATGCAAATATAGTTATTAGACTTATCCAAGTGGGAGTCTGTTGGATAAGGTGTCTAAGTCCATAACTTATTTGGTATATACTTGACCCGACCCGGCATGGTCCATTTGGGTTGCATCTCATCCAAACTATTTGTGGATAATTTTATGAGACTTATACACATATGATTATTAATATATTATAAGTTATAATATATTAATATTAAGTCATGTTATTTAATTAGTCTTAGTCTTAAATTAATTTAGAAATTAAAAGGAAGACTAATTAGATTGTGTGCTATTGGTTTTATATGGTGTGGGCTAACACTCATTTGTTAATGGGCTAGGCTTGTATGGAAGTCCATGGATGATCCATGGAGCTTTTAACCCATGGATCCTTGGAAAGGAAAGGTCATGGGTTATTAGGGTTTCACCCTAACCATGCACACTATATAAGCATGCTTATGGAGCATGAAATGGTGCCTAAGTGTAACTAGTGAACTAGTGTGTGTGAGCTTGTGTGTGGCCAAAATATACAAGTGTATATACTCTCTCAAATTTTTCCAAGAGTTTGTGGTGTTTTGTGATTCCATTTGAGGCATTCACACTATTGGTGCTTGGCCCTCAAACTCCTCAAGAACCAAACTCATCAAAAGGTATGTAATCTCTTCTAACTCTTTATGTTGAAATGTTCCCCATGCCATGTTAGATAGGTTATAAACCTTGGAAAATTATTATTTTGCATGTATTTAGACAAACATAGATCCAAGGTTTATTAGGGTTGCATGCACACTTAGGAAGTGTTAGATTGCTCAAAACCCAACATATTCATCTCCTGGTAATCTATACACATCTGATGCGACCCATCCTTCTTCTTCACAAATAGAATCGAGGCTCCCCAAGGTGAACTGCTAGGTCTGATAAATCCCTTGTCTAACAGCCCTTGCAGCTGTGTAGACAACTCCTGCATCTTAGGAGGAGTTAACCGATACAGTGCCTTGGTTATCAGAGTCGCACTAGGGACCAGGTCGATCCTGAACTCTACTTGCCTCTCCGGAGGTATCCCAGGAAGCTCCTATGGAAATACATCCGCATAATCTTGTACCACTGGCACATCACTCACCGTTGCCTGTCCCGCCTCTAAGGTATCCAAAACATAGGCAACATGCCCTGCGCAACCCTACTGAAGGTAACGCCTAGCCCTCGCTGCTGAACATAAAGTTGGTCCATGTTGTGGCCTCTCGCCCTGAATTACCAGCTCTCCCCCGCCTTGGGTCCTGATCCGAACCAACTACTACGCACAGTCGATCACTGCCCCATTAGGGCTCAACTAATTCATCCCTATGATAACCTTGTTCCCCCGCAAAAGGTATGGTGACCAAATCTACCAAGTAGCGCTCCTCGTACAACCTCAGAACACAGTCTTCAAAAATCTATGATGATCGCACTGATTGGTCGTCCGCAATCTCGACCTCTAGGAGGCAATCTAACATACCCGAAGACTCAGGAAACCTCTTGCTAAGTGCAAGAGAGACAAATAATCGGGTAGCAACCGAATCAAACAACACCTGAACTCAGATATTGTTCACATGGAACGATCCCGTCACCACATCGGGTGCGGCGCGTGCCTCTTCGACTATCAACTAGAAAGCTCTGCTCCTCACAACTGGAGCCTCTGACTTGACCTTTCGGCCATCTGTAACCTGTATAGTCGCGGGAGTTGGCGCCACTACTGTTGTTGCTGCTGCTGCTGCTATCAACCTGGGGCAGTTGGCTTTTTTATGGCCCATCTGATTGCAATGAAAGCAAATCAGGTATGACATCTGAATAGTGGGGGCAGGAGTAGTACAATCCCTGCCAAAATGCCTGGTCTTGCCGCACTTATAGCAACCTCATTCCGACCCACTACAGCAAACTCCCTTGTGTGACCTACCGCATTTCCTACAGCGGTCCCGGCCCTGCTGGCCCTTCGACCTAGCGTCAAATACCTTGGGTTTCTTCCTTGAAACCCCAACAGCATGCCCTATCTCCGCTTTCCTCTTCCTGAGGTGCTCTAAATCAAACTCTCTCTCTCTCTCCCTCACTCTGGGAATCATGGAATCCAGAGTCGGGCAAGCAGAGTAGTTGGCATGCTCCTGAATGTCAACCCTCAACATATCATCATAAGGGCTCATCTACATCTCCTCATCCCATGGGTACTGAGGTACCAACAAGGCCCTCTCTTGGAACTTGGCGGTGATCTCCGCCACAGTCTCAGTAGTCTGCCTCATCTCAAGAAACTCCCTGGCCAGCTGCTGAAGCTCCACAGCTGGAGCAAACTTAGCCATGAACCTGGTCACAAAATCCGACCAAGTCATAGCCTCAATGGTTGGGGCCCCCAGTGAATCACCCACTAACTCCCACTAGTCTCTGGATCGATCCCTCAAACAACCCGTAACAAAGCAGACCTTCGACCCCTACGAGCAGAAGCTCATCAACCGTGCAGACTCGATGTCTGCAATCCATCTCATGGGCACAATGGGGTCCTTCACCCCATGAAAGTCTGGTGCGCCACTCCCCCGGAAGTCCTTGAAGGACAGTATGCGTGAACCCGACTGGTTGGACGCCAAGTTGCTCCTGAATGTCCGGAGGTGGTCCTCCATCAGATCAACAATCCCCTCCTTGATCAACCCGAAAATAGCCGGGGTTGCCTCAAGAATACCTCTCGTGATCTTAGACGCGATGAACTTGCGTAGCCTGTCATCAACCTGCTCGGATCCCGCACCCGAGCCTGATCCTGATCCTGGCCCAGATCCTTCTCCATGTCGCGTAATAGCCATACTGAAATAAACACAGAGATGTCATAGTCATACATACTCTCGAGAGGTCTTACACATTCTCCAAGTTTCCTAGTTCTTTCTCAGCCCTCCTTGATTCGAGTACGGATCCTCTGCTTTCAATAGTATGGGTCCATACTACCTTCCACATCTATCCGTACTTTCCTCAAGAATTGTCTCAACTTCACCAAGTCCCTTTTTACTAATACATCTATCCAACTAATCTCATCCTAGGCTTGTCCTAGGGCACTCTCTGACCTACTCTCCACCATCAGCTGCACAAGGAGTCCCTACCATCTTTCCCTAACTAACTTGCGAATACTATTACATATTCGCTTACTAGATAGTTAAAGCTAGTCGGAACCCCTATCAGCACAAAGCAAGCAGCATTCGTGCATTAAGTAACCATTACCAATCATAACCTAATCAGGCTATCATACTGTTGTCTGACTAGCCCTAGCATACAGCTCAATAAACTCATACAACAAGCATATAAGGCAACCTTCCTAGATCCTTAGCCTTAATATAGCATGTCGTTCTCATAATCACATAATAGGCATACAAGGAATCCTCCCTAGATCCTTAGCCCTATTCTAGCATGCAATTCTCATAATCACATCATATAACATAATATAACATGCTTGCGTATCTTGCGGAAAACTTACTTGATCTTAGTCGGTTGCATGCATCACACACCTTGTTCTTTCTCAAAACTCCTTATTTTAAATTTTAGAAAACTATTTTTTTTGTAAGGATCCTTCAAGCCCTCGATCTGAGTTCAGACACCCCCAAAGGTGTGCCCGAATCCCTCAAACCAAGGCTCTGATACCAACTTGTAACATCCCAAAATCTACACCAAGTATATTACATGTAAAACAATTAACGGAAATCAGCATTTAAAATCCTTTCAAACACAAAGTCACAGATCACAAGTTTCAAAACCATATTTGTAAGTAGTATAATATCAGAGTACAATCCCAGGTTTCTCAAATTCGGAACATCACGTGTGAATGTGTGATGCGCTCCTACCCCGCCGGCTCCTTTTACCTTCGATGAATAGGTACCTGAAACCAAAACTAAAATCCGTAAGTACAAATCTTAGTGAGCTCCCCCATCATAATCATACCAAATAATACCTAATATTCGGTATCTTTCAACCGGTATTTGTCGAGCATAACCAGGAGTTGCGCTCCTCCTCGGTATCTTTCAACCGATAACTAGGAACTAACCTCCCATTTGCTATCTTTCAACCAATAACTGGGGACTATTTCACCCCCTATTATTTCTAACACATATCAAGTACAATAATCATATCAGGCATAATAATCATATCTCATATCCACGCTAGATAATTATCACAAAGACAATCATCTATCCAACACTCTTACTTGCGTGCTGGCATTATGGACGTAGACCCACTCCTACTGGGAGAAAACTCACCTCAAAGTCGTATAGGTTCTGCACTGATCTCCGTATGAAAACCAACTCTCCTCGAATCCTCAATCCCTACACAACAACTTTTCTAACTTATTAATTCATACTCGTAACCCTTACAAGCGTCAACTCAAGTCCCAGACAAATTCAAGGTCAACACCTGGGTCAATGGTCAATCATCCGATCAAAGTCAACATATGGTTGACTCGACTCACCGAGTTGGTCCACCAACTCGCTGAGTCCCCATATCCATATAATTCCATAACACCGTCCCTACTCATCGAGTCTAGCAAGAACTCAACGAGTTCGCCTTCAACAACACATCAGACTCTCTTCAACCGATTCACCGAGTTCGTCCTTGAACTCGTTGAGTCCATCATCATCCATAAGTGTAACACCGTGAAATTAAATTTTTTTTTCATTTTAATTTAATAAGAATACTCCAATCACAATTTTATAAAACGTGTATCAATTGTTTTTACATGACACGAGTACAAATCAAAAACCCCAGAATCTCCAAACATCTCCATCATAAGTGTGTACTTATCATGCCGACGCCTTCCCGTGATCATCACTGGTACCTGAAACACATAACACGCAAACGGTAAGCAATAATGCTTAGTGAGTTCCTCAAAATACCACGTACAACACATACGCCTTTCCAGGCCATAGCTCTATGTGATCTTTCGATCCAGGTGTCTCAAGGGATTTCCATCCCATGAATCTGTTGACCTTTCGGTCCATATCATCATACTCATATCATAACATATAACATATACAACATACATCACATTTACATCATACACATAAGACCTTCCGGTCACACATAATCACCCCATCGGGTAAGGCATAGTGAGAAGACTCACCTCAATGAAGTCGGATAACTCTCGTGCTCAACGTCCCGACCTAGCCTCCTCCTATTATTCAAATAACATTCCCGATCAATACTCTCCCATGATCTCATCTCTACAGACTGGGTAGAAGGCCATTCTACCCTTCCCTGAACTCTCCTATATCAGTCTTGACCAGAATCCTAAAGTCAACGAAAGTCAACAGTCAACTTTGACCCGACTCGTCGAGTGCACAAAGGTGACTCGGCGAGTCCATGCATGTCCTCTGAATCCTTTCAGACTCTCTTGGCTCGTCGATTCTTTCTTCTACTTGACAAGTTACACCTGTCACGATTCAAGGGGCAACCCCGACTCGACTTGTCGAGTTCGCTCATGGACTCGGCGAGTTCGTTCCATGCTCACACTCAAATGACCTTTTGAGGTCAGATCTGTTCCTCTAATCCATAGATCTAATCTTCCCAATCTCAATAATCATGTAAAGGTTCGAACTTTATGCTCATGCAACGTCCAAATGACACTACTTGATGATTTAGCCCCAAACACAACATCCCAAGTCCATTTCTTCCATAACTCCTCATAAAGCAAGATGGAATAGGTTGTCTAAACATGATAAGGGACCATATTCCCAACAAATCAACCCAATAAAGGGTATAGAAAACCCTAGATCCATGGATTCTTTAACAAAACAGAAAAGGGATCGATATGCTACCTCAAGTACGATGTCCTTTGCTTGCAATCCACAAATAAGCAACCTCCTTAGCCTCCTCTAAGCTGGAATCAACTTCTTCTTGCAAAACAAACCCACAAAGGTCTAATAATGGCTTCTTCACTCTAACAAACGCTCAAGCACTATAAGGGTTTCTCTCAATGGTCTGGTAGCCGCAAATGGTGGCTATAAGGGTCCTTAAATAGGCCCCAAACCCGAGAAATTAGGGTTTCATTAAACAACGTGGGCTCACCGAGTCCTCCATTAAAACATACCAACATATGCGCGATCCCACTCGGCGAGTCTGAGTGCCTACTCGCCGAGCCCCTCTCTAATATTTAATAAAAATACTTAAAATGAGATACCTGGGAATCCAGACGTTACAATAAGAAGGTGTTCAGTCTATGACACACCGAGTTCCCCTTTAACTCGTCGAGTCCGTCTTCATGTGGTTGGGACATTGCCTTGAACTCGCCGAGTTTGTTCATACACTCGTCGAGCTCTATGATTTCCAGGTCCATAATGAGCCTAAACAACTGAGGGACCTTCAATCTTAACTTCTGGTCCATAACAGAAAGGATTTGGTGGAAAATACACTCCGACTCGTCGAGTCCCATGAACGACTCGTCGAGTCCATCATTGTCCAAAACTATATAGTCAATTATAATGGTTCTTAATGCATTCAAATCATAGATCTGGCCTCCTAGGTCCCCTTTTATACGTAAAGTTGAAAACTTTACGTTCATGCATGGGCTATTTAGCTCAAAAGGCCCTAAAATGGGGTCTTTAAGATGCATGGGCTCTTATAGCAGTAAAGTTTTGCATCTTTATGCCATGAGAGCCCCCCCTATGATCTTGATCTGAAGCTATTTCTCCATATAATGCCCTAAACCCAAAGGTGACTTAAAATTACCCCCAAAATGACAAGATTCAAGCCCTAAGGAGGATCTATCAAATGGAAAACCAAGGTTGAAGCTTTTTACCTTAAATGAACTGGAAATGGAACACAACCTCTGGATCTACTAGCTTCAACTCGACCTCTCAAGCTCCTTCCTTCTTCTTAAGCTTCACAACCACCAAGAATGCACAAAAATGGCTTAATAACACTTAAACAATGTTAAGGTTTCAGTTTAGGGCCTTCTGGAAGTAAGAGGGACGATGGAGGCTGGTTGGGGAGAAGATAAGTTGTTTAAATAAGGTGCAAACCCAAAATTTTAGGGTTTCATCCGTCGAGTCGGTTCCCCTACTCGTCGAGTCGGTTCCCCTACTCGTCGAGTCGGTTCCCCGACTTGTTGAGTAGGTCAGTTAAACTCCTGATGGATGTCGAGTCTACTCGACGAGTTGGTCCTCCAACTCGCTGAGTCCCAGGGCAAAACATGAAATTACTAGAATTTAAATACGTACCAGGAACCGAGTGTTAATATCATCATATTCACTCAGTAGCTGACTCCCATCATCGAGAGTTCCACAAATCACGAAGCAAGCAACATTCGAGCATCGAATAATCTCCATGATCACGTAAAACTACTCTAGGTTACAACTCTATTTTCTCTACTCACACTCAAAAAGTGTCACCGAAGTCAAGCAACTCTACCCCACGTGGGTATCTAACTACTCTCGTAGTAGGCTCCTCCAATGCTCATCTAGTTATCTCTCCTAGATTATCTCATAACTCAAAACTCCCTCTTTAAGTGATTCATTCTAGATACTCTTACCCAACACATACGCAAGGCACATAACATATAACAACAACTCCTAGGCTAAGGCATCACAAATCAGGCGACTATAACACCATAAATTTTCAAACAAAATTTTCATTTTAAAATCACATAATTCTCGTAACACGTTTCACAAAAATCCCATTTATTTCATTTACAAAACACATCTTTATAATTATTTCATAATAATCCAAGATCCTCAAAACATAACTCCTTCTCTAGTGTGTATAATCGAGCCAGTACCTTCCCACGATTCTGAGAAAAACCTGAAACACATATCACATAACACGGTAAGCATGAAGCTTAGTGAGTTCCCCAAAATACCACAAACAAATAATTAGCCACTCGAGGCTAAAGCTCTGTAAGACCCTCCGGTCAATGTGTCTCAGTGGGACCCTCCGGTCCCACAACTCATTGGACCCACTGGTCCGGTCACAGTGAGGACCCTCCGATCTCACTGCTCGTTGGACCCTCCAGTCTCATAGTTTGTTGGACCCTCCGCTCCGGTCTAAGTATCACATAATATAGCACACAATACATATCACATAGAAAATACATAACTCAAGCAAGCACATAAGATCCTCTGGTCACACATAATTACCACTCTAGGTAAAGTATAGTGAGAAGACTCACCTCGCAAGTAGGTGAGCAAATAACCTCGTGCTCGAATCTCGAACTAGCCTCCGCCTACACAAGGATGAATATCTCTAATTAATACTCTTTTCACGAATCAAATAATTGAAGGCTATTCTTTCTCTCTCTAACTCTTTGGAGTGGATAAAAGACCATCTTACCCCTCCATGGTCTCTATTACTCATGTTGACCAAAACTCCAAAGTCCACAGAAGTCAAACTCGAGTCAACAGTCTATGTTTGACCCGAATCGTCGAGTGCACTCTTGCGACTCGTCGATTCCCCTCGTATCCTCATAAGTCTCAAAAAGTCCAGATCAACTCGTCGAGTTGACCCCCAACTCGCTGAGTTATCGCACAATCAACCCATCGGGACAAACCCTCACCGACTCGATGAGTCCATGACTCGTCGAGTCAGACCATGGACTTATCGAGTAAGACCATGGACTCGGCGAGTCCCTTCGATCAGATTCCTCATTCAGACTATTTAAGGCAGATCCATAACTCCAAACACTGGATCTACCATCCTAAGGGTCGATTGTCACGTAAAGCTGCAAGCTTTACGTTTAAACATGACATATAAGACTCATAATGCAAATACATGCTCCCACAAGGGCTAGATGCACAAAAGCTAGACTCTAGCTCAATAAAGCTTGGATCTTTGGTCTCTCAAGTCCTTATATAGTCCATATCTAAGGTTTCAACCTCATGATATGCTCAAATAACTCATTGCCAAGAATGGATGGGAGAAGACCCTCAAAATCTCCCTAAACTAAGATTCTCACAAAGGAAAGGTCAAGATGGGAGCTTTTTACCTTTGCATTGAAGCTGACTACTAAAGAACTCTGGATCTACAGTCCATCCTTATTCAAACACACTAAGCACTCCAAATCTCCTTCAAAGGATGCACAAAACCACTCCAATTAGCTCATCACCCACTCTCTAGCTCTAATGGCAATTAGGGTTTGCTCTTAGGGGTGTAGGGTAACCGGTGAGGCGTAAATGGGGGTATAAATTCCCTTATATAGGCCCCAACCCCAGGAAATTAGGGTTTCTCTACCCATAACCTACTCGGCCAGAGTCCACTCATTAAATCCACGCGAGCAACTCGACTCGACTCGGCGAGTTGGACCATCAACTCGTCGAGTCTCTCCTGAAATCTCAAGATTAACATACACAATAATAACCCTAAAAATCCAAATGTTACAATGAATCTAGCCCTAAAATATGAGATACCTAGCCTATCCTCTAGCATGCATAAATAGTATCTCATAAGTATCTAATAACACAAAAATAAGGGTATTTTGGGAAATCACCGTTCGGGTTTTGGCTGATTGATCAACTTGTGGGTATAGATTTTTAAAGGAGGGTGACACTATGTTTGATTGTAGTTGTTGCAGGTTTTCAACAATTTGGGGATATTATGCTTAGCACTTGACAAAGAGTGTTACCTTCTAATGTGGGTAAAAATACCAAAATGACCGGTAAAATACAAGATGATACCTTTTAAAGGCAAAAAAAAAAAATCATGAGGGACCATTTAAACCATTATACTAAAGATTGTTGGGCTAAAATGACCATAACTCATATTTGAAATGTTTTTCAATGTTTTAAGCAAAGTTACGATAATCTTTTAATTATAATAAAAATAAAATTTTTATCTTGGATTTTTGGGTCGTTACAGATATATTAATTGAAATTATTATATGATATTGATAAAGAAATATTATTAACTAAAATACTTGATAATTTTCAAGGATAATTTTGTAATTTTTAATATTTTCATAATTTGTTTTATAGTTTTACCAAACTTTATACAATAATTTAGTTCGGTTAAATCAAGTACAATCCAATTTAGTCTCCTTCCATCTCATTTATTCCACTACCAAACACTACCTTAAGGGTCTTTGATTCATTTTTTCTAATTTATTTTTAAAATTTTGAATTTATTATGACTTAGACTAAAAAGAATAAGCGAACTTGTAAAAACAAATCAAAAAAATAAGAGAAATTAAATTGCTTCCCACCTTTTATGCCTACAAATGTTCTTACCCAATAAAATTATGATAATTATCATCATTTCATATTTTTTTTAACTAACTCATTAAGGTTATATTAGAAATATATCAATTACAATTAAATTGAATGGTGATTTGTGATAATTTTAATAGGTAGGAATAATTATAAACATAAAAGGTAGAAGATAACTCAAAAAATAAACTTATAAAAAACAAGCTCCAAAAATAAATAAAGTTAACCAAAAACCCCACTTCTAGGGCATCAATTCAGAGGTTTTCAATCTTTGATATCGTTCTTAAAGTAAGTTGCAACCTATAAAACCCTCTCATCTTCTCTGTACAATAGATAAGCCCTTTCCCCTCCCCCACTGCAAAACCATGTCCATGATTCTCCGGGTCTTACCCGACATAGCAATTCGATCCAGACACCTCTCAACTCAATCCCTCTCACTGTTTCGCATCAATCGCATATTTCTCAAACCCCTTGTAACAAAATCCTTCTCTTCCGTTTCTGCTTCTACAATTGAACCAGTTGTCAGTAATCCCCCCACAGCCACCAAGGAGCAACGACGGCAATCTGTACCTGGATCGATTCACGAAACCGCCACTCTTGAATGGGTCACTCGGAACGGACTATGCGGAGAATTATCCGAAAATGATGTGGGTAGACGGGTTAGATTGTGTGGATGGGTCGCACTTCATCGGGGTCATGGTGGGCTCACTTTCGTTAATCTCAGAGACCATTCTGGAATCGTTCAGGTTCACTTTTCATTCATTTGATGCATTTTCTTGATTCGAACTATGAATGGTGCTTACATTTGTTGAAAATCAGGTCACAACACTTCCTAATGAATTCCCGGATGCTCATTCTATCGTTAATGACTTGAGACTTGAGTATGTTGTTGCTATAGAAGGTGTTGTTCGACCCCGACCAATTGAATCGGTTAACAAAAACATGAAAACTGGCATGATTGAGGTTAGATCACTTGCAATTTAGCCTCTTCAATCCCAATAACTTCATATCTCCATGTTGTAAACTCGTAATTACATCTACACTTTAGGTTACTGCTGAGCAAGTCCAAGTCTTGAATGCTGTGAAAGCTAAGTTGCCATTCTTGGTTACTAGTTCAGACGATGCTAAAGATTCTATCAAAGAGGAAATTCGCCTGAGGTAGGTTTTACTCTTCTATCTTTAATAAAGCTAAATATGATGAATTACAATGTAGTTAAAAGAATTAATATCCACTTTGTAGATATCGTTGTCTTGATTTACGTCGACCAGAAATGAGTTCCAACATAATGTTGAGGCATCAAGTGGTGAAGCTCATAACAAGATATCTAGAAGATGAACATGGTTTTGTGAATGTATGTCTTTAAATCAACAACATTTTATTTCTTTACATGTTCTTCATCTTTTTCTTTGTTTTGATCCTTAATTTTTCATGGGTGTAAGGTAGATTGAGACTCCAATACTCTCTAGATCGACTCCTGAAGGTGCTCGTGATTATTTGGTTCCATCAAGAGTTCAGGTATTATATTTCTTTTAACATTCTGCATGCTTTTTAGTTTTTAGTTTACATTACAAAAAAAGAAAAAGATGAAAATTGTTTTCTGATTCACTTTATGAAGCCAGGAACATTCTATGCTTTGCCTCAAAGTCCACAACTCTTCAAACAGATGCTAATGGTGTCTGGTTTTGATAGATACTATCAAATAGCAAGATGTTTTAGGGATGAAGATTTAAGGGCAGATAGACAACCTGAATTCACACAATTAGATATGGAATTGGCTTTCACTCCTCTTGAAAACATGCTAAGCCTCAATGAAGATTTGATTCGAAAGGTTAAAGTTAAACACATTCATACTTTTTACTGTTTTAGCCCTAAACAATTTTCTTTTCTTTTCTTTATAATCTCTTTCCATTTTGCAGGTTTTTCTAGATATCAAAGGTGTGGAGTTGCCAAATCCATTCCCAAGGCTTACATATGCAGAAGCAATGAGTCGATATGGTTCAGATAGGCCAGATACCCGTTTTGCCCTTGAACTCAAAGATGTAAATCTTTCTATTCATATTACAAACTTTCTTTTTTTTTTTTTAAAAAAAAAAAAAAGATTCAACCCTTTTTATTGTTATTGCTGTAATTGCAGGTGTCTGATATTTTCTCAGATTCCTCCTTCAAAGTCTTCTCAGATGTCTTGAGTAATGGAGGAATCATCAAAGTGTTATGTGTACCTTCAGGTGCAAAGTCTTTTTCCAATACTGCCCTCAAAAAAGGTGAAATTTTAAGTGAAGCAATCAAATCTGGGGCAAAGGGTTTGCCTTTTTTGAAGATAATGGAAGATGGTAATAATAACCAACAACACAAAAAATCTTTAAATTTCAATGTTTTGTGCAAATATATTGACAAAGGGTAGAAATTGTAAATCCAGGTAAACTTGAAGGGGTTCCTGCTTTGACATCAAGTTTAGATCCCACAACGAAAGATTTGTTTTTGAAAAGATGCGAGGCGGGACCCGGTGACCTTATTTTGTTTGCAGTGGGTCCCACTTCATCGGTCAACAAAACCCTTGACCGGTTAAGAATGTATGTAGCCAATCTGTTGGGCTTGGTTGACCATGTGAGTTCTTATTCAGAAATGTTTGACTTTCTTTTTTCTTTCATATTTTTTTTGGTTAAATGCTTAAATTTTATTTTTGTATGATGTGCAGACAAAGCATTCGATCTTATGGGTAACGGATTTTCCAATGTTTGAATGGAATGAATCCGAGGAAAGGCTTGAGGTTTGTACTATGTTGACCAAGTGTTGACTTTTTTTATAAAAAATGTTTCCTTTTGACTTATTTGAGTTAATTGACTTAATGATCATTGCTTCCGATATGTGTAATGTGGTTGAATGGGTGATTATGTTTTTTAATGGATAAAGACATAAAGGGATGTTTCTTTTCTAGATTCAGTATACAGTATAAATGAGACAAAATGACCATTTTACCCTTACATTTCAAAAAACAAATTTCACAATATTTGTTAATTTTAATGTATTGTGAGGAAAAAGAAGGCCAAGTAGGTAAAGAGTTGGCATAAACAGTCTTGAATGAGACAAAATGACCATTTTGCCCCTCGACTTTTGCAGGCACTTCATCATCCATTTACTGCCCCAAACCCTGAAGACATGGAGGATCTTGCTTCTGCTCGTGCCTTGGCTTATGACATGGTCTACAATGGTGTTGAGGTTGTATTATTATTATGTTCTTTGAATTGACTTTTTCATAATCCATTTTGACCATAATTTCTTCAAAAAGATTTTCTTTTTGACTTTTTCCATGTGGATCCATTTAGATTGGTGGAGGAAGTTTGAGAATATATAGACGTGATGTCCAACAAAAGGTTTTTGAGATCATTGGCATTTCCCCTGAACAAGTGAGTAGATGCACAAAAAAAAAAAAAAAAAAAAAAAAAATTGAAATTCCCGTTTGTTTTTGCTTCTAAATTCTAATAATACTACTGTGGTTTATGAATTTTTAGGCTGAAGCCAAATTTGGGTATCTTCTTGAGGCTTTGGACATGGGTGCTCCTCCACATGGTAAGAAAATGTTTGACTTTTTTTTTTGTGGGAATTTGGATTGATGAAAGTAGAATGTTATTTTTAGGAGGAATTGCTTATGGATTGGATCGATTGGTGATGTTATTGAGTGGGAGTAGTTCAATTAGGGATGTGATCGCGTTCCCAAAAACCACAACTGCTCAATGTGCTCTTACTCGTTCGCCTTCAGAAGTTGATCCTCAACAACTTAAAGATCTTTCTTATCGCATGCAATAGACATATGCAATTTTTTATATGTTTTTTTAGTTACGTGAATCTAAAATTGAGATCAATATTTATTTAGGAAAAAAAGATTTGATACTTATTTGGTATACAAAGAGAGTGATTCTTTTGGTATGTGTATTGTTTCTTATATCTTTTCAATTTGATTTGATTTTTGATTCATGTTTAAACTTGGTTGACATAAGTAGGATTTTTATATGATAGTGTAACACGAGGAGGATTTAGAGGTAAATGGCTGTCTTCAGTTTGTGTCAAAACTTTTATTATTATTATTATTATTATTTTGCAATTTCAATAGATAAGATGCATAGGTAAGATAAAATGGAGGGCGACCATTGTCTCTTTATACGATAAGATGGTTTGTAATTGAATAGTAGCATTTAGGTTAGTTTTGTTGTATGACTGAATGTTAGCCGATAAAGAAGACATATGAGAGGAAGCTGAAAGTTATACAGAAACGTTGATGCTATGGCGAAAAGAAGATTAAAATGGTTTCATATGTTCAAATGATGCAACCAAGAGGTGCGATAAGGGGAGTAGAGTTTGTTACGTTTGATTTAGCAATGATGAAGTAAGAAAGATAGTTTGAGGTCACATAGGAAAGAATTAACACTTAATCTTAGATATTAATGAGGAAGTAATGAACACTTAAAATTAGGGTACTAATGTAGTATATCTTAATTATTTCTTTTATCATTATGAGCCAGTATATTAGTTATCTGATTATATTTTTTTGAAAAATTAAATTGTTTCTTACCTTTTATCTTTAGGATATTAATCCTACCTATTAATATTATGACACGTATCACCATTCCATATTTATTTAACTATCTCATTAAAAGTATATTAGGAATATATCAAATAAAATTAAATTAAATGTTGGAAGGATGACACATATCGTAATATTAGTGGATAGGAATATTGGTAGGCATAAAAAGTAGGAGACAATTTAATTTCTCTAATTTTTAATGGCGGCTTCACTAAAAACTAACAAGACGCTAGAACAAAAACATAGTACAAAGCTAAAACATTACATCAAACAAGCAACAAAATACACCAATCGTGCTAACAAACATAAGATCTATGCTTGATCTAGTTGACACTAAGTCAACTAGATGTCATCCACTGCCTTTAAAAGATAACATATTTTTCTGTTCAATACTAAAATCATTACGAGCTTTCTAAATAAACCAAATCTTATTATATACAAACACATACATGCACTTTCTGAATCAAAATGATTGAAGCTTGAAGTATTTTTCTTTTGTTTTTGACAGGAATTGAAACTGAAGCCGCATGATTTTTTTTTCTGTGACAGAAGTTACATGAATTATAGGAATGGTATATGCTAGCATTATGATATACATTTAAAAATTGATTTAGCGATGATTAATTTCCGTAAATATTGGATATGGGGGTAATTTTAGTTTTGAAAAAATAATATTTAAATTCCCTAAATTTTAGGATTAAGCTGTTATTTTATAATTCAAATAAAAGATTGAATAAACTTCTGTATATAGAGGGATTTATACCAAAAATATTACATATCAATTCTATCCAAAATTAAACGGATTCATTAAAGTAAAGAAGGAATGAAAAAAGTAAATTTAGTTTAATGAAAAACGAAATGTCGTTATAAGTTATAATTATAACACATAAAGCAAAAGAGTCTTTTATTAATTCATTGCTTTCAAGTAGCATACTTCTTTATTGTAATATTAGGTGTGAGACTCATGTATTACATGAGTTTATTTAAAAAAATTAAATTGAAAATTTTAACAATTTGAGAATTTTGAATTTATAAGAAAATTGAGAATTTTTTTGAATTATTAAAATTAATGAGGCTTTAATGTATTGAATACATTACATATATAAATTGTTTCTAATAAATATCTTACATATACATTACCTTATATATTAAATGTGGAACTTTAATTTAATAAAATGAAAAATACAATAAAATGACAAGTGGAAAATAAAAAAATTAAAAATTTTAGAAAATATCATGTGTCTAAATGAATAAGAAGAAGACATGTGACAAAAAACCTTCATTTATTATAGTAAATTTTAAAACTCGGGTCGATCCGGTTGGTTCAACCGGTTGGACCGTGACCTCGGGTAGAAAGCGGGTCAATCAAAAACGGTTTTTTTGTAAAAATACGGATTAGATTGAAACGACCGAGTTTCCCCTAAACCGCGGTCGAATCGGTGAAAACTGGATTAACCTGTTTTAATAGAGCTTGGATATAAGTAGCAAACGCCAAAACTATGTTTTGTTTTGTTATTTGTACTCTATGTGGTTTATTGTGTTTAGATTGATCTATACCATGGTTTGATATGTTTTTAATGTTTAAATTTTATAGACATCAAATTATTAGTTTTTATATGTCTATGTATTATGCTAGAAAGTAAAAATATATGAAATTAGAAAAAAAACCATAAACCGGGTTGACCCAGCGGTTTAACTGGTTGAACCGGTTGATCTGTAAACCGGTCATCACAGTGGATTAACTAAAAACCTGAGTTTTAAAACATTACTTTATTGACACTTATTTGACGTGTAATTCGTTTTAACTTTTAACTATGGTCTTCTATGGGGATGGGGGTAAGGCCTTCAATAATTATTGTGGAAATATTTATTGTTATAGATAGATAATTAATCCCAAACTTTAAAATATTGCACGTAGGTCCTCAATGACTTTTGATTGCCAAAGAAATAAAAGAAAAACCCATTCTATCTATTATTAGTAATTAGTAATTTTATAAACGCTGGTTTCATAACTACTAACATTTAATGTACAATTCTATAGCTCCACCGGTTAAATTGAGGTCTAACTCCATCAAATCACATATCACTAATGCCCCATTGAAGGGAATTTTTTTTGTTGCTTGAACAGTAATTGTAATTGTGTTTTTTTTTTTTTCTTTAAATTGGAGTGAAAAAGTAAATTGAATTTTGATATTACTTATATTTAGCACCATTTCCCTATATTAATTTGGGTCCACTGTAAAAACTTGGTGTAAATTTATGGATATGGTACTTGTTGTGGTACTTATTGTAGCAGTAACTATTGTGGTACTGAAAAAGTTGATGTGGGGGTATGTCTATATTAGGGCAAGCCCAAACCTAGCCCCAACATTAACCGCAGAAACAAAAGGCATGAACTATTTTAAATGGTTAATTTGTCTATGTAGGAATTATTGTGAATGGAGGTACACAATTTTTTTTTTTTTTTTATTGCTTTGATTTTAGAAAATTGAAAGAAAGAATATGTTTTTATTCACGTTAATGAAAAAAATATATATAAGTATTCGATAATATTAAAAATAAATATAGATCGTTAAGAACTATTATTGCTTACATTATTTTACATAATGTCCATGTGAAATTGAATTTTAGAAAATAATCACGATGTTCGAAAAAAATAAATTTCGTAATGTATCTATTTTTCGAAATACTAAATCAGTAAATCAAATGATTAGTTAAAAAATCTAAAAAGCAGTTAAAAATTATCCAATAATTAGTTTGAAAGTTTTGCAAACAAATAGCTCGAAATCTTACTGTGAACTAGTTCGAAATCTTACCTAAAACATAACTAGTTACGCAAGAGTACAATTTCATATAATACAATGAATAATCCAATAAAATAACTTAGTATGTTATTATTACATTCATTCATTCAAACTGAGCGTATAATAATAGGCTTCGATTTAGGTTTGTGAATTGTTGTCCATGACGTTAGACTTAGCCTTACTCTTATCCTTACTTCCCTTACTTCAGACTCCATGGCTTTGATGATGCAGATCTTCAGATGGTATAAGAAGATGGTATACGAGCTCAACATTATAACCAGTCCTAAAAAATTAAATATTTTCACAGGTTTAAGACGAATAAGAAAAAAATAACCATTATTTTTATTATAATTTTTTATTCTTAAATAAAAATATATAATGAAAAAAATTGGGTCTTGTGTACCTGCCCACTTTGCCCACCCTCAACGCCCCATTTAGAGGAGTAGGGCCCTATTGTTGGCATATATTGTAATCTTTTAGTATTGGACCCTCAGCTTAAAAAGTTGGGAAAATGACATAAGTGCCCTACAAACTTTCTAGGGTTGACCATTTAAGTCCCTAAATTAATCGAACTGATATTTGTCCCATCGATTAAGTCCCTTTTTCAGTTTTGAAGGGGTAAACTGGTAACATTTTTGCCAGTTCACCACATATATGTTGACTGTGGCATTGATCAAGAAACCTTCGTCATTAAAGCACTCCCTCACCCATTATGCGTTGTTAAACAATTTTTTTAGTTTTGACATCACTGTCTCTTCAATGAAAAACCGATTTAGTGGTATATCAGGATGGAGAAGCTTCGTGAACACCACCAAGCCGAGAAGCAGCGTGCTTCTACCTTCTCCGGCAAGTGATTCTTCTCTTCCTGGTTCTTCTTTGAAACCATGGAAGCAATGGAAAACGGGTATGACACCGAACCTGCTAATCTCCAAATCGATTTAGAAATCCACAGCCCTAAGAGTTTGAATCCAGGTTGTGGACTTCGATTTAAGCCTTCCGCAGTTCAGAATCTCATTAGGCACCAGTTCCACCAAAGATAACATGAAATCGAGAGTTTCAAATCGTTACTCTTCATATCCAAACGGTTTAATCAAGAAGACCGAGATACAAGTCTTGTAGAAACCCTAATTGAAGAAACCATTTACAAGGGGCACAAATTCCCTTGTAGAAGCCCCAATTAGAGAAGCAAAAAAACCATAGAAATTGAAGTCTTCAATTGGAGGAGGACCTAGGAACAAACCACCGATCACCCTCAACCAGAATCCGGTTGATCGGGTCTCAGGCCAAGGAAATTCAGCAAGATCGTTGTCCATGATGATGAAGATACTAATAACTATTGAATGTGGGTAAAAGTCCTGAGGAATCCATACATGTTTAGAGGAAGATCTCAAAACGTTTTATGATCAGAAAATAGACAAAGGAGCATCAAAGAATGTGCATGTAGCAAAGTAAACCCTTTAAGTTTGACTATTTGGCTGACTATGTACATGTGGCACACTAAACCTGCTAATGGGGATTAAAAACACAGGTTGCTCCCCACTTTGTGCCCTTATAAAACCATGAAATTAATTTAGGGATTTAAAGGGTCAACCCTAAAAGGTTCGTAGGACATTTGTGTCATTTTCCCTAAAAGTTATACTGTAGTGTTCTTTAGGTTCGTCAACTTGTTGTTTGAATATAAACGATCTTATTACCTCATCAAACTCTTCCCATTTAGAGGGGTGTGGTAAAGTATTAATTGTCTCACCATACACATTATTATACCGCTCTATGGTGAACCGTAATGTAGTCTAAGAGTGACAATGCAAATTATTTAAGGAGATACAAATAATGATCATATGACCACAAGATAAACGAGTGCATTGCAACTGCCTTCATCTACAAGTTTTTTTTTGAAATAGTTGTGTATTTCAAATTTGTATTTTGAGATTGGTAACATTACACCTTCCATGTCAAACTTCCCTCATTTTTTCGGTTAATTTTGTTCTCGGTCCATGGGCTGATTTAATGTTGAATTTTTGCTGCAAAGTTTAAAGAGGATTCAATTATTTTTGCTGAATTAAAATATGTAAACACATTTATGATATTTTCTCCATTATTTGTACGTTGAAATACCATTATTGCACTATTAGCCGAAAAAAATCCCACAAGCATGGTTATTTGTAGTTTACATTCAGTCGTACATAGTGTATTCATTGCTGTTTTAAGTCATAAAACCATATCATCATATCCCTTAGAAGCAAGATATTGCATATTTTTCATGCCAAATATTCAAATATTTTTAGTAAAACACCACATAACCTAACCATAAGATCTTCAAAGTCTTCCTGCCAAAACACTTTACATGCATCCCGATTTCATGTCACTTAATTTTTTTCATGCATTTCAAACATATTCAATAGCAAATTACGACAACATAGTTTGTGATATTCATTTAGGATAACATATCTAACACTATGTTCAATGGGTTTAGATTTATATGATATGATGGTCAAGCCCTCCAAATCATTGATTCCTATGTGGAGTTTTAATAAACAAAACAATTCGATGATTCTACATTCTCTATCTTCCCCGTCTATAGTCCAGTGGCAATATAATTATATGGTGTGTTCCATCCATACTATCATTAGGAACAACAACATTACCATGCAGTTCCCTTTCAAATGGGCAACATCTATAATGAGAACGCATCACAAGCTTGTAACAAGCGTTCGGATCTACAAATGATATGACTTCCATTAAAATTATATGATATGCATATGACGTATACAACGTAATAAATATGAATCTTCCCGTTCGACCGATCATAGCAAAGAATATCTCAAACCTAATTTGTGTGTCTGTCTTAATGTATGTTACAGTGCCTTCATTTTCATTCTTCAAATTATGAAAATACATGCGAAGTTGTATGAACGAATATTATATCACAAATAATACAGCTCACACATAACATTTCAAAAATCACCTTAAAAGGCTTCTAATTTTTTTAGACTTGTTCGAAAATTTCAAACTACTTTATGTCAATAAAAGTGCACAAAACCAATAAAAAAATTTCAAAAATCAGTTTTTTTCGAAACGACAACAAAATTAACTACACGAGAATACTACTTTTTCTTATTTGAAATTGTCAGATTTAAATTAACGTGGTTATTTCTAAGCTTTCAAACTAATGTATCATTGTGTAATACAAGTTCTTATTTTTTTTATTTTTTTATTTTTTTATTATTTATTTTTTTTATGATCATTAAGGTCAATACATCTCTCATATAATAGTAAAGGGGCGGATGTAGCAAAGTTAATTATGAATGATCTTGGCCTTTGAGACATTTGGGAGGTTTCAAGAGTCAAGATTATGAGCCTCAAATAAACATAATCACTTGTAGTCTTCACCATCGTTGTTAGGGTCTTCTCATATTTTTGAAGATCAAGTTTTTCTTTTGATCTATAGATGGTAGACTACATCTGCAAGCACTAATCAACGAATAAGGGACCAAATGGTCTTACTTTTTGTGGTTTGCTTGAAGGTGTAAATGATGCCAATCTACTTGTTAAGAGCATTACTAATATTCATTTTGGGTTTCATATAACTATAAGGTCTCGAATTCTAAGATCCAAATTAGTGATCAAATGGTATTGCAATCAATCAAAGTGTAGAAGGAGTAGAAGAAGAATTAAGCCAAGCATGCACACATTTATATCACATAAATGTCAAATACACCTTGGAAAACACATACTTGCGACACCCCAAGACTGACAAAGACACCTACTATTTATAGCACTCACACTAGTACATGAGTGTACAGCAGCACATACGTGTACAGCCGTACACACATGTCCGGCCGTACACAGCCATACAAAAGTTACAACCACCATAACAAACCCAAAGACCCTACCAAGACCTATACAAGATGGATGCCTAGCCCAAACCACTATATTATGCCTTATCAATCTCCCCCTTAGTTTGAGGCTAGCATAGACTTGGTCTTCAATCTTTTGGTTTCTCGAACAGCCTTAGGTCAGATTTTCCCATAGATCTCATCCAAAGTCTTTCATTGATAATCGTGGCAACCATTCCTTTGAATTCCTTTGTAGCAGCCTCCATGACCTCCCTCCTACATACGATTTAATGATGGGACAAGGTGTGAATGTCTCTCTCTCTCTCTCTCTCTCTCTTTGAATCTCAGAAGATCCTTAGCGCTAACGAGCCTGAGAACCCCTTCTTTGTTTTTGAATTTTATGGCTGCTGTAACATCCAAAAATACGACCCAAAATTTTTTGTTTTAATAATAATAAAAATCATATACTGAACGTCATATCATAAAACCATACGTTAAATATCTCAAATCATAATAAAATGTAATGAAACAACTGTATCAAATCAGACTATGAATCAAAACAAACTCCCAGGACAAAGACTGAAGCTGTAGTGTGTGCGATGCCATCAACCCGAACTCTTCACTTTACTTGTGGAAGTACCTGAAACCAAAACTGAAACTGTAAGCACGAAGCTTAGTGAGCTCCCCCAAACTTCCACACATTATACAATACATATAAATCACATACTGGGCCTTGTCCACTGCATCGGACCGAAGTCTGGAAACTGCATCGGACCGAAGTCCAGAACTGACTGGGACCTTGTCCCCTGCATCAGACCGGTGTCTGGATCTAGCTGCATCGGACCGAAGTCCGGAACTGACTGCATCGGACCGAAGTCCGGAACTAGCATAAACACATATACTGCATACTGCATCAGGTCGTAGCCCGGAACACATAACACATAAATCATGTCTGAGCCTCGAAGGCATCAAACACACTACCTGCTGTATCGGACCGAAGTCCGGAAACTACTGCTAGCTAATCGGGTCGGCATTGTGGTCGTAGACCCGTTCCTACTGGAAGGAAACTCACCTCGTAGTCTGGCTGCTGAATGAACTGCTCGGGAAACTGTCTGTTGCTGCTCCGGTATCTCCCCGGCTACAATTTCCATAAGTACACTTAATCAATCACTGCTAACTATATTGAGGGTAAAATGACTATTTTTCCCCTAGTCAAAGTCAACCTATTGGAAAAAGTCAACATACAGTTGACCTGACTCGTCGAGTTGGGTCACCAACTTGTCGAGTCCTTACTCTCACTTTCTTGCTTATGCTCACTACTACTCGTCGAGTTTGGCATAGACTCGACGAGTTCCTCTTCGATACTAACACTCAGTCAATCTGCATCCGACTCGCCGATTTGTATGAATAACTTGTAGAGCCCCCCTTCAACACATGAACACTCTGGCTGTGACTCGCCGAGTTGTATGAACAACTCGTCGAGTCTGTTCTTGAGGTATGAAGATTGCCTTGGACTCGCCGAGTCAGGGCATTGACTCGCCGAGTCCCTTCATGAATGAGTCTGAACTCCGACTCACTGAGTCCTCCCATAACTCACTGATTCCACTCGACATAACACATAAAAGGGGAAGAACTCGGGGACTCACGACCTGACTCGCCGAGTCTGAAGAACAACTCGCCGAGTTGGTTGCATGCAACATTACTCCCATGATTCTGCTCAAATCTAATGCATACAACTTATATATCTGGGTTCATAAAACTTAGCTACCACGTAAAGTTTCCAACTTTACATGTACAAATGCATGGAAATGGATTTAAAGGCTAAAAAGACACTTAAAGAAATAGATCTAGGGCTTTCAAGCAAAAAGGCTCCATAAAGGTGTTAGATCCATGACTTTGGGACTGAAACATGGCTAGACCCGAAGTCCAATCGCCCCAATGTGATTTCTCTACCATAAATGAGCTAAAGAATGAATAAAATGGTCTAAAAGTGATTCTGTAACGCCCACGTTTCCAGGCTAGGCATTATCATTGATGTAATAGTCTAAGTTAACCCTTGTAACTCTTTTTGAAGTATTAATGATGAAATATTTGAGTGTTATGTGAATTATGTGTTTATTTTCTTAATTATTATAATTTAATGAATTAAGAATACAATAAGCGTCAAAATTGAAGTATGACATAAGCCCGATATCTTTGCATAAAGATGTAGTGGTTGAAACAAGGATTCCGAAGATATAAAGAATGCTGAAATCCGAGTTATAACGAAGAAGTTATGACCTGTCGAAATTTCGCGACAGACTCGGCAACGTTGAATGATGTAAAAAGTGAAATTTACGTTAGAGCGATATTTATCCTTAGTAATCTAAACAAAAGTCGTAGAGTTCGTTAAACCGAGAGCGTGCATAAAAAGAATGCCGAAATCTGATTTCGTATGAGGAAGTTATGATTTTTCGAAGTTTCGACTTAGGAATATGCAGCCCGAATACTCAATTTGAGACCGAGCGGTTTTTAGCCGAAACAATCTTAACGAGAATCGAAGATCTCGTTAATAGTAGTGAAACGATAAAAAGATAGGCGAAAACGGATGTCAGATGAAGAAGTTATGAATTTATAACGAAGTTTTCCTGTCCCGGCCTACTAAAAATAAATAATAAAAATAAATTCAAAGTTAGCCGACGGAGTCTAAACGAAAGTTTTAGAGAGTAGTCTCACCTATGCGGAGATATAAAGAACATCGAAAACGGAGTTCGTATGAGGACGATATGAAATTTTGAAGATTATTAGATATTTTCGATATTTAATTTAAATATAAATTAACCGATATTATCCATGGGGGAAGTCAGCGAGCTGATCCATATTACGCCCAACGTAATGCAATTTACTCCCAGCGTAAATCAGGTTTCAGCCCCCTATAAAAGGATGTTGAGGGCAACCGATTCTTTTGCTCATTTCTTCCCTTTCTCTCGCGTTTTTGCATCGTTTTTCATGCAAGAATTATCCCGAAGCCCCGATATCATTCTCGAGCCCCGAGGCAAGTCCCGAAGCCTCGAAGATCCCGAGAAGTGCAATTCCCAAGCCGAAACTCTGCCCGCGAGGAGTCCGGTTTTTGTGAAGATCTTCCAAATCTGCCGAAGAATACTACTTCTACAAGCCGTAGTGTTGTCCGATCTTCCTCTGATCAAGTGAGTGTGTGGTTACTTTCTTCTAATGGATAATTATGAAATATTTTTTACGAAATACTTGTTATGTGTATATTTTGTTGTTATATGCGTGAATGTATATTCACTTTCTTCTATCTCATAGATATGATTTATTCTCTATGAAATACGTGTTATGTGTATGTGTCTCATCTGTTGTTTGGAATATGTATTGAGTGAGAATGCTATACAGGTTTTAAACTATGTATATATATATATATATATATATATATCTACTAATATGTCGGGTAGATAGTTGTGTGATAAACAGATGAAAGGCCTCGGTGTTGTTTTTGGATTAGTCATCTAGCGGAGTTTAGATGACGACCACATACTTTTCTAGACAGTCCTGTGGAACGCTAGCAGGTTCGCCACCTGTAGGTGTTAATGAACTTGGGTGTTCATTCGCTGTACTCCATCTCCCTCATGGTTGCCTTATTTGACATATATTGTTGGGAAATATTCTAAGACTAGTTCCCTTGTGTTAGTTGTTTTAGGGATGTAAAGTGAGAATAACGGGAATGAGTAATTGGGTTATTGTTGGTTGGTGGAATTAAATATAATTATTTATTGTGGGTTGAAAACTCTATATGCTCACCAGGATCCCAAGCCTGACTCACTCAGTTTATTTGTATTACAGGAAGTGGCGCAAGGGCATAAGATGGATGAATCATCAAGTTGTTTTGTTTACAAGTCTGTATATGTATATATTTGTTGAATGACGCGTAATGTTATCGTTTATGCTTTATGGTCTGTATCGGAACATGGCATCCCGAGTTTTGATTATATAATGAAAATACATTTCTTTATGAAATACTTTGGTAAATATTATTTTATCATACTTTGTTTTTGGAAACAAATTCTGCAACTGTTTTAATCAAAGGATTACTCTGAAATCATTTTAAAAGCATAAATTAAATCGGTCTTTTCTGGCCGTAATTTTGAGGATGTTACAGATTCAACAAAGGAGAATCAATCATAGCAACATAGGGAATCTGGTTTTTACCTCAATAACTCTGCAATAGATGCAAGATCTTGGACCATCTTCTACTCCCTTGGATCTAGCTACTTCTTCTCTTCCAAAACTTCAAGATTTACACAATAAATGCTCAAGGAAAGGTTAGGGTTTGCTAAATGATGCTCTGAGGTTGAAGGGGACGAGGTTGGGGCTCATAACATGGCTTAAATATGGTGCAAAACATGGGGATTTAGGGTTTCATTCAGACTGATGGACTCGCCGAGTCCAGGATATGGACTCACCGAGTCGCCAACTCAAACGTGCTCTAAATCTCATCTCTAGTCGACGAGTCGGGCTACTAACTCGTCGAGTCCCTCTTGAAACTTGAATAAATAATAATATTAAATAACCTACCAGAATCGGGGCATTACAGCTGCAGTTGCTGTTTCATCATCAAAGGCCCAAAATTCCATATTATCAAGATATCCATCATGAAAATGTTGTGGAATTGGAATCTCCTTCAATTGGTTAATAGTTGGCCACAACATTATCTTTATTGGTTGGTTAGTTTCAGGATCAAGAATATCTTTGTCTTTTCTAATCAAAGCTTTTGTTGTCTTCATCGTGGGGAAATTATCCATGACCTGTCTGTCTAAAAACTGTTTGAAGTTGAAAGCACTAGGATCTTGTGAAGAATTGTGGAATGGACCCTTGAGAGTGATGGGTTTTAGCCATAAGAACTTTCCTATGTGCGCATGCAAAACCCTAATGCTCGGATCTAGGCTTTCTAATTAAACATGCTTTGAATCCAAGACTTTTAATGGATAATTAGGTTAAATAACGATATTGAAATAGATCTAGAATCATACCTTTGGATTCCTTGTTGATCTTGTTGTCTTGGAGCTTCTAGAGTCACAAATGTCACTCCTCTAATGGCTTACAAACACCAATAGCAAGTAAGATGATTTAGGAGAGAGGAAAAGGGAGGAATTCGGCCAGAGTATCTCTACTTTTTATGATGTATCGAATTCCCTCACCCCTAGGGTCTATTTATACTTGTAGACTCCTTAAGGATTACAGCTTTAACCCTAATTGGATAACTTAGACTTTAAGTTGATCCATATCCTTTCCTTGATAACCCTATGGACAATTTTGGCTTATCCAAGCCCTAGAAATCGTCCATCCTATCTTGGATAAGGATTTATAGTCTAAAGTGTAACTATCAAACAATTGACAGTTTATACCCTCTTATTTAATTAATCTCTTTAAGTCACCAAATTAATTCCAATTAATCTATGACTTATATTAATCAAATAACCATATATTATTCCTTATAATATTTACTCTCTCTTAACAAATCATCCATCAAGTTGCTATGGTGAAGGCAACCCAAAAGGACCATGCACAACCGAGTCAAATACTTTCCTAATATAGTTGCAGCGTTAGACACTATTCCAACAGTCTCCCACTTGGATAAGTCTAGTAACTATACAAGTACAATTCGGTTTGCAATCGTAGCTCTCAAAGATGCTATCAAACTCTGATCTAATCAATCTTGTCCTTTAGATAAGGGATCGTACAGTCCTCTGTTAGATATCATGCTGACAATCCTATGGAATGGTTAGTCTAGCATTTGATTTCTCGATCTCCGATTTATTCGACATAGAACTTAATCAAACACATCAATTCAGTTCTGACCGGGCCCGGCACATAAGTCAAATCAAATCATCGAGTGGCCAAGATATCTCTTCTACCCTCTTAGGATAAAATTTACAAATAAACTTCGACTTATATGCATTTACTTATTCATTAACCAACTATACACAACAATGCGTTTTATAACACCAAGTTACTGATGCGTTTTCGCATTATCAATGTACAATCAATTAACAAATAATAAACCATATATCTAGGTTTTAAGACTATATGATATTATCGTCTTGCGATCACCTTTTATCTCATATTCCATAAAGTGATTCCAGCAAGCGCGGGTTTGTTCCAATGCTCAAAACCAGTTCATAAGCACTCATGAACGTTGCAGCAACCCTTGCTATGTCTAACACAATTTAGATAATCTACACACCAATTCATGACAATCTTCATTCATATCTACTTCCAACATATGAACGATTGTGGACAATTTGAATAATTCGATTATTCCTAATAAACTCAATTATTCTGGAAGTCAAAACATGCAAAGTGAAACAATAATTAAACAATTAACATATGACAGTAACTTTACTTATAAATAAAACTCCTTTATTTAATCATCAAATGTTAATTACATTTATCTATTATACGTTTCTAAATACTATCTAATCTATACTAATATCATCCTTCAGCCCAATACTCCTAGTATGCTGCAAGTGCTTAACCCTACTCAGTCCCTTCGTAAGCGGATCTGCTGGGTTATCTTCTGATGATATCCTCTTAACTATAAGTTATCCTTCTTCTACACAATGTCTAATGAAGTGATATTTTCTGTCGATATGTCGAGATCTACCATGATCCCTCAGTTCCTTGGTCAAGGCAACCGCACCTTCGTTATCACAGAAAATCTCCATGGGCTCCTTTATGGCCGGCACAAATCCAAGATCACCAATGAAGTTCTTTAGCCATATTGCCTCCTTCGACGCTTCGCTCGCTGCGATGTACTCTGATTCGCACGTTGAATCAGCTACGGTTTCTTGCTTGGAACTCTTCCAAGTTACTGCTCCTCCGTTTAGGGTAAAGACCCAGCCCGACTGCGAATGGTAGTTGTCCCTATCGGTCTGAAAACTGGCATCACTATACCCTCGCACCTTCAAGTCATCACTCCCTCCAAGGACTAAGAACCATTCTTTCGTCCTCCGAAGGTACTTAAGGATGTTCTTCACCGCAATCCAATGTGCTTTGCCAGGGTTCCCTTGATATCTGCTAACCATGCTCAAAGCAAAGGCTACATCAAGGCGAGTACAAGTCATAGCGTACATGATTGAGCCAACTGCGGAAGCGTACGGTATTCGGCTCATTTCTGCTATTTCAGCTTCAGTACTCGGACTTTGGGTCTTACTCAACTTGGCATTTCCTTGTATCGGTAGTTCTCCCTTCTTTGAGTTTTCCATACTAAAACGTTTTAGTACCTTCTCTAAGTAAGTATTCTGACTAAGTCCAATTAGTCTCTTACTTCTTTCTCTTACTATCCTTATTCCCAAAATGTAAGAAGCCTCTCCGAGGTCCTTCATAGCGAAACACTTCCCGAGCCAGGACTTGACTTCCTGCAGAGTCGGGACGTCGTTTCCTATGAGTAATATGTCATCGACATATAGAACGAGGAAGCTTACTATACTCCCACTGGCTTTGACATATACACAAGATTCGTCTTCGCTTCGTACAAATCCAAACTCTTTGACTTTCTCATCGAAGCAAAGATTCCATCTGCGAGACGCTTGCTTAAGTCCATAAATGGACTTCTCAAGCTTACACACTCTATTTGGATGCTTCGGATTCACAAACCCCTCTGGCTAAGCCATGTAAACATCCTCAGCCAACTTTCCGTTAAGGAAGGCGGTCTTGACATCCATTTGCCAAATCTCATAATCATGAAATGTGGCAATTGCTAGCATCACTCTAATAGATTTAATCTTCGCAACGGTCTTACGTCCGGGCACATAATCAACCAAATTCCAAACTTGGTTATCGTACATGGATTGGATCTCGCTATCCATTGCCTCTTTCCATTTCGCAGACTCCGGGCCTGCCATGGCTTCCTTATAGCTATTAGGTTCATCAAGATTTATTAGTGTACCATCACTAATATACGTGTCCCCTTCGGTAGTAATATGAAAACCATAAAACTGGGGATGAACTCTAACTCTATCGGAATGTCTAAGAGGTAAGGATTCATCAATCGGTTCAACCGGATTTTCCTCCTCGGGTTGAATGCCAGCGGTAGAGGTTCCTTCATCTATCGACTCTTGAATCTCTTCAAGTTCGATTTGCCTCCCACTGTCTCCTTGGCTTATGAGTTCTCGCTCTCGGAAAACTCCTCTCCTCGCAACAAAGACAACATTGTCTTTCGGTCTATAGAAGAGATATCCAAAGGATGTCTGCGGGTAGCCGATGAAAATACATCGCTCACTTCGAGGTTCAAGCTTGTCGTGAGTATCTCGTCTTACGAAAGCCTCGAAACCCCAAACCTTGATATGTGCCAACGAGGGAGCTTTCCCTGTCCACATCTCGTGAGGTGTTTTGGCAACCTTCTTAGTAGGGACTCGGTTAAGGATATGGGCGGCAGTCTCTAAGGCATACCCCCAAAAGAAGATAGGTAGTGAAGCACGACTCATCATAGAGCGAACCATATCCAATAAGGTTCGATTACACCTTTCTGCCACACCATTCAACTGCGGTGTCCTAGGAGGCGTCAATTGCGAAACTATTCCACACTCCTTGAGATAATCGTGGAATTCAAGACTTAGGTACTCTCCTCCTCGATCGGATCGAAGCATCTGGATTTTCCTGCCCAATTGATTCTCCATTTCATTCTTGAACTCTTTGAACTTTTCAAAGGTTTCTGACTTTTGCTTGATTAAATAGATATACCCATATCTACTATAATCATCGGTAAAAGTCACATAGAAGCGGTTCCCATCCTTCGTGGTTGATCTAAAGGGTCCACATACATCGGTATGTATTAGATCCAATAGCCCCTCACCCCTTTCACAAGTATTCGTGAAGGGTGACTTAGTCATCTTTCCAAGTAAACAAGACTCACATGTGTCATCTTCCCTAAGGTCGAATGACTCCACCACTCCATCCTTTTGGAGTTGGGCTATACGTTTCTTGTTGACATGTCCAAGACAGCAATGCCACAAGGATGCTTTATCCAAACTAGTGGAAGAATCAATATTCAAAACATCATTTCCTAAGTTATCAACAATCATAACAGTTTCATATATTCCATTACATGGTATAGCTTCAAAGTAAAAGACACTATTTAGATAAGCCAAAATAGAACCATTCTCATTATTAAAAGAAAATCTAAATCCTTGTCTATATAAACCATGAAATGAAATGATGTTTCTAGCCATTTCTGGCGAATAGCAACAATTGTTCAAATCTAAACACAAATTATTCCTAATCACTAAAGAATACACTCCAATCTTGGTAACAGGCGACGATCTTCTGTTCCCCATGATTAGATTGATCCTTCCTTGCTCCACATCCCTACTTCTTCTTAGTCCCTGGACATTTGAACAAATGTGATAACCACAACCGGTGTCAAGAACCCAAGAAATAGCATGATTAGAATCGTTAGATTTAATTGTGTATATACCTGCGAAAGATGGCTTGATCTTTCCTTCTTTGATTGCTTGCAGGTATTCTGAGCAGCTTCTCTTCCAATGTCCTATCTTGAGGCAGTGGTGGCACTCTGCCTCCTTCGGGTTAGGATAGGGCTTAGAGGGATCAACTTTGGTCCCACTAGAAGAGGCACCATCTCGGGCTTTAACCTTGCGATAGTTCTTTGATGAAGCCTTCCTCTTCTTTCCCTTTCCTTGACCAATTGCCAAGACAGGAGCAGCAGACAGATTGGGAGTAGGTGCAACAGACTTGTCTTTGAAGTTGCTCTCAGCGACCCTCAAAAGACCTTGGAGTTTGCTTAGGGTGACCTCCTCTTTGTTCATGTGGTAGGTCATCCTAAATTGGTTGTACATCGGAGGCAAAGAGTGAAGCACCATGTCGATCGCCAAGTCTTCCCCAAGTCAACATTTAACTTGCGAAGGCGATCGACATACCTTTGCATCTTTTGCAGGTGCACGGTAAGAGATTCTCCATGACCCATCTTAGCGGAGATCATGTTAGTGAAAATCTCATAACACTCTTGTCTTGCGTTTTGGTGGTATCTTTCCGATAAGTCTTGATGCATCTCGTATGGATACATGTCCTCGTAGGACTTTTGGAATTCGGAGTTCATGGTGGCAATCATGATGCAATGTACCTTCGTTGCATCTCGCTCATGAGTCTCAAAAGCGGTGATTTCAGTCGGAGTAGCGATTTCGGGGTTGATCTTCTCAAGATTTTCATCGAGGACATACTCCTTATCCTTGTAGCGAGCAATGGTGCGAATGTATCTTATCCATTCGCTAAAGTTCGTTCCATCGAAGGTGACCTTTTGACAAAGGCTCATCAACGTGAAAGAACTTGCAGCAGCGTTGTTTGTGTTTGACATCTATAGAAAGGACAAAGATAGATTAGAATAAGAATCCCTAATTATCACCCAATAAGAAAAATTAGGGTTAGGATCCAACAATAACATTTACATATTAGAAAAGGGATGTCGTAATCTAACATGAAAATAAATTGAAGGTAAGTGAATGACGATTCACTAATTCTCCATTACAAAACCTAGACTATTAGTCCTTAGTGTATTGAGAATTCCTAGGTTCGGATGAGATTCATTGAAACTATTCAATGGCATGTTTAAATCTCGATATGCCCCTCTTGTTTGTGACTGGGATGCCGAGGATCACAAAGCGGGTGTGAATTACCATGCAAATTCACATGGTGCCTTCATTGTAACGATCACCTATTCGATGTGCCGGTAAACCACACACGCTCCATCGAACTATGATAAACAATGAATCACCCTTTGCCACCTTTGCTTAGAACCAATTAGTGTGCCGGTAAACCACACACACTCCACTAACTTCTTAGCAAGGGTGCAATGTGTAATTTCATGGGATTACATCAATTCACTTTTCCTAAAGTAACTAAGATTGAGAAATTTTTAAAACGTGTAGTTACTTTGTATTTCTTATTATACTTTTAATGAGAGGATGAGGTTGCCCTATCCTACCCGTTCGGCTAACGACCCTCCACCAATCAAGCAAGCGGTGGGTGTGAGTGTACACCCATTAAGCGCCATTTTATAGGCCGCAACCATATACCCACCTTATAGATCGGCTTCGTGAATGAGGCCTACTAACGGTAAGACTAGCATTTAGTTATACATATATATATATATATATATATATATATATATATATATATATATATATATATATATATATATATATATATATATTATTCTAGTAATATCATATTAGTATAAGGTTGTGTTTTAAACCTTTTAAAACGTAGGGTTTGAAATTTAAGTTGTCTAAATTAAAACCTTTTAATCACAAATATAAATTTCAAAACTTGAGGGAAAGTTTTAAACATTTTAAAACATGGAGGATCAAATAACAAATAATTCCAATTAACAATTAATATCCTAATTATCTATATTTGATTTATCCAAGATTTCTTTTAAGATAATTATCAAAATAATTAATTAATTATCATATAAGGAAATTAAATATTTTATTAGATGATAAATATCTTTAATTAGATCAAGATTATAATCATATATATCAAAAAATCGGATTAGGGTTGATCTAATATGATTAAGGTAAGTTTCCATAAGATAAACATGAAAAAATCCCGGTTTTGCCTAATCCTGACGCCCGGACTCGCCGAGTACACAAAGGGACTCGCCGAGTCAGGCCTACTCGCCGAGTCCACTTTGGAACTTGTCGAGTCCATGACTCAGAAACCCAAAAAACGAATTTTGCAGGTTTGTTTCAGTTAATCAAGCAACAATTTAAAGAAAACCAAGCTAGGCTCTGATACCACTGATGGGTTTTAGCCATAAGAACTTTCCTATGTGCGCATGCAAAACCCTAATGCTTGGATCTAGGCTTTCTAATTAAACATGCTTTGAATCCAAGACTTCTAATGGCTAATTAGGTTAAATAACAATATTGAAATAGATCTAGAATCATACCTTTGGATTCCTTGTTGATCTTGTTGTCTTGGAGCTTCTAGAGTCACAAATATCACTCCTCTAATGGCTTACAAACACCAATAGCAAGTAAGATGATTTAGGAGAGAGGATAGGGGAGGAATTCGGCCAGAGTATCTCTACTTTTTATGATGTATCGAATTCCCTCACCCCTAGGGTCTATTTATACTTGTAGACTCCTTAAGGATTACAGCTTTAACCCTAATTGGATAACTTAGACTTTAAGTTGATCCATATCCTTTCCTTGATAACCCTATGGACGATTTTGGCTTATCCAAGCCCTAGAAATCGTCCATCCTATCTTGGATAAGGATTTATAGTCTAAAGTGTAACTATCAAACAATTGACAGTTTATACCCTCTTATTTAATTAATCTCTTTAAGTCACCAAATTAATTCCAATTAATCTATGACTTATATTAATCAAATAACCATATATTATTCCTTATAATATTTACTCTCTCTTAACAAATCATCCATCAAGTTGCTATGGTGAAGGCAACCCAAAAGGACCATGCACAACCGAGTCAAATACTTGCCTAATATAGTTGCAGTCTTAGACACTATTCCAACAGAGAGTTCATAGTGATCAACCTTTATCCAGGAGTTGAATTCATGAATGCTATTGTAGTATTCTGGATTTCCAGAATTTCTCTTAACCACCCACAATTTGAGTTGATAATCATAGGCCTATATTTTAATCCCTGTACGATCACCATATTGATCACTAAATTTTCTCTTTCTAAGATCTATCAAGAGTTGAGGATCATTTGCTTTACGATTCTGATTTGAGCTCTCCATGAAGAGCAAACCTTCCTTCTTCTCAGCTGTGATTATTCTTTTGCTATGTTTAATTTTGATCTGGGGATTGGCATTCATAGGCTCTTTCTCAAATCGATTGACAACTATTGTTTTTCTTGGGGGTGGTTGGACAACATGAATTTCGCTTTCAGAAGGCTGGACGGGAGTAGTGGGAGGATCTTCAATACCATAAAGTTGTTGAAACAAGGATTGGAATTTATCATCAAAAGCTTCAAATAGTTTGTTCTTCAAGCTAAAATAGAACACAGTCAAAGATCCAAGATTAGTCTGTAGCTCAAAGATTTGTTTTGACTTCAATGCACTGTCTTCCTAAAGTATAGCGATCCTAACATCATGCTTTCCAATCAAAATGTCCTTCTTAATATTTTGTTGTTTTAGAATGCCAATTTCTTCTTTGAGAGAGGACACAACAAAATCATCATCCCCTGAATGACCTTCCTTGATAGATATTCCTTTTCCACTTGCAAAAGGTTATGGACCATGTTGAACCAAGTGCTTTGCTAGCCTGATTGAGGCTTCATCTAGCAAAGGCCTTGTGGGGGAGTATTCTGGGATAGCAGATGATCCGCCTGTTTCAAACGTGGTGCTTGGGCCTTCTTCGGTAAGTACAGGTGGTGCAATAACTGTTGTGGTGGTGATTGTGGATGAAACTGGTGGTGCTTGATCTTGAATGAACATTCCCTACGTCGGATCTAGACGCCTTCTTTTCACATGAGGAAGAGAGGTCTGTGTCTCTGTCAGATCACTAGAAGATGGAATAGATGTAGGAATAGCTGTATCAAGGGGAGAAATCCCTGAAACTGCATCCCTATGGCTTGAAGTTTCTTCCTTCAATCTAGACGTAGGAGGCATAGTTTCGAGAGTCTTCTTAGCAACCCTAGTCTCAGTTGCTGATTGAGCAACTTCATTAAACTTTGTAAAGAACCTGTCAATGAACTCCGAACTTGGACTCAAATCATCAACTTCAAGACCAATGTTAAGAGGGATTTCCTCATTGTTAAAGCCAGAGAAATCTATGTCTTTGAGACAATCATCATCATAATCATTGTCTTCATCATCACCCTCTACATCAAAATTACTTTGAGCCTCCACATTTCACAATTGGTCATGCTCTTCTGCCACAATTGCAACAGTGGAAACACGACCTTCTTCGTTTTCATGTTCTGAAACCGAGATAACGACATCCTCAGTTCCCATGGGGCTAGAGAGATTATTAGATTCAAATTGGTCACTATATTCAGTAAAAATTCTAAACTTGATCAGCGGATATTTCCCTTCAAAATTAAACTTTCTTGGTCGATTTTGCTTCATCAATCCAAAAGCACTTGAGCCAACAGATTTAAGATCGAGGGTCTCTCCTCCTCTTTCGATTTCAGGGTGCCTGACATTGAAGATTAGTTGAAGGAATCTTGGGTACATGAAGAACTTAACCCTTTTTGTTTCCTTCGATGTTCAAAATCATCTCATGTAAAGTAAACTTTGAGAAATTGAACTTTATTCCAAAAGCTAACGCAACAATTGCACCGGTGTTGACTAGAGATATTTCATTAGCTCTTGATTTCCGACCAGAGATACAACTCACAAATACATGAGCTAAATATTTCCAGCACGGAGGCAATAGCTTCTTGAGAGTGGGGGGGGGGGGGGTCCTTCATAACCCATTTGATCTAGAATCTCTTGAGTCCTATCTAGATTAATCTCCTTCCGGAACTCAGGCTTATCACCGATCTGCAAAGTTTCTCGAATAATCCGCTCGATAACCAAGACTTTCTTTCCATACATAGAAGCCTCAAGATATTGTGTTCCCTTGTTATCCTTTATCACAACTGCGTTGCTCCAGAATTCCTTGAGCAATTGTTGATAAATAACTGGACTGGTGGTGAGAGCAGTGAACAAGCAACATTTTCTTAAGCCATTGACTATGAAATGAAACTCGAAGTAAGCCTTTGGAGGATCAGCAAGGTAAACGACCAAGTTGTGAACATTAGTGAATTCAAGTCCTGCCATATTGAGCTGAGAAAAACATAAAAATTCATCAATAAACATCGAGTGTTTTCCCAATAATCAGTTAGATTAAGTTTTCACTGGTTAAATTTCAATTTTTAATGGAAAATTGGGGTGTACAGCCGTACACAGAAGTCCAGCCGTACACGGGGTGTGTGGTCGTACACGAGTGTGCGGTCGTACCTGAGGGTGTGGCCGCACACGCTCCAACATTGTTGAAACCCGTTTTTCTTTCAATAAACAATGGATTCACAGTCGTTTTAGCTCAAGAACACCATCATGAGCATCGAGTAGATGATACTTACACATATGAGTAGCTAACTTCAAGAAAAATCGAGATTTTTGAAGTTTTTTTAAGAGAGAGGGAGAGAGAGAGAGAGAGAGAGTGTGTGTGTGTGTGTGTGTGTGTTTCGGGTGTGCGGACATATTCAGAAAGTGAAGAAGAAGGGTGAGTCCAACCACACCCACCTTATATACTCCCCCTTACACATGGTTCTGGGCTGCAACCCAACAAACATTGAACTCAAGCCCAACAACGCAATAGAATTTTAAAAATAATATATTTCAAGGACTTAAAAATTAAAATAAAATAAAATTTCTCAAATTTCTCAAATGCACATAACTTTTCTTTGTGAGATTGGGATCAAAGTTATTGGACAACCTTCATCTATTTGTCGGGACCTCCCATTTCATGACTAGATCTGGTCGATTTTGGTCATGCTATGGGTGACAAGACAAATTTTGACCCTATATTTCTTAGATAAAATTTCTAAAAGACCATTCATCTGACGGCGACAAAAGATATTGTTGTCCACCTAAATTGAGCAGCGAGATCTACAGACAACCTATAAATGTTCACTTCTAGTTGTGCTAGAACGTGTTTCCCGCTTTCTGATACACCCCAATAATCAGAGACTTCCAAAATACTCCTTACTTTATATGAGCAAAAAAATATTATGGGAGAAGTCAGATTTAGAATGCATATGTTGTATACCCAGGTCGTATCTCTTCCAATCACGCAGAGGGTGAAACATATAACTGACTAGAGTTTTAGAGGGATTGAGGAGTAGAATGGTGCATATGTTGTGTACCAGGTCGGATTATAAATCATGCAAAAGAGACAACATATGACTAACAAGTAGAAAGAATTTCATAGATAGAAGATGCAGAGAGACATAATTGCATATGTTGCAGTCCAGATCGGATCTCTCGATCACACAGAGGAGGCAACATATGACTGACATATAGAAAGTAAGAAAATAACTTTCTACAAACCTAATTTTATCGGAATTCCCCGGTTGCCCCGTTAATATCGGAATTAAGAACAAAGTTCGTACATCGAGGAAAGGTTAATCCACAGTTCTAGATACAGATCATTTAATGTATCCGCATATTCCCATATAAATCTATCTGCTCAACCTATCCAAGCGTCGTATTGTCTAGCTGAACGGATCTATCCAGGTCAAGAATTGTCAAGTCACTAGATTCATTAAGCTCATCTATGCCTTAGTCAAGTCCATATAAATCTTTCATGCCTACCAGCGCATCGAATACAGAGTCTAGACAATTCAGCTTTGATACCTTACATAGATTCAGATTGCCCGTTGTCACATTTATTATATCACTTCCCTAGTCACAACACTAACAAAAATACACTATATTTTTCGATTTTTTGGTTTTCTATTTTTGTTTGGTTTTTTTGTTTATTTTTCCCCCTAAATTTGTGCATAGGAGAGAATGAAATTAAAATGCGCAAATTTAAACTAACCTAAAGCAAACAAAATTAGTCCTGAAAACATATCATTTTCAAGAATCCCACAAGTACATCGAATCGATCTTTGTTAAATGGTTTGGTGAACAGATCCGCCACATTATTAGTAGTGGGAACTTGTCCCAACCGAATGATTGAATGCTCATAACAATCTCTGATGAAATGCACTTTGATATCGATGTGCTTGGTTTTCGAGTGTTGGACTAGATTTTTGGCAATCTAAATTGCAACCTTATTATAACAAAAGATAAGGGTTTCTAGATAATTCAAACCGCAATCCAACAGCTGATGTTGGATCCAGATAACTTGAGAACAACAAGCAGAGGCAGCAACGTATTCCGCTTCTGCTGTTGAGGTTGAGACAATGTGTTGTGTCTTGCACTACTATGACACCAGCTGGTCTCCGAGAAATTGACGCCCACCAGATGTTGATTTCCTGTCAAACTCACAACCTCCATAATTACTGTCAGCAAAAGTGTATAGATCATTCGGTTGGAACTTGTTCCAACTGGATGATCAAATGCTCATAACAATCTCTGATGAAATGCACTTTGATATCGATGTGCTTGGTTTTCGAGTGTTGGACTAGATTTTTGGCAATCTAAATTGCAGCCTCATTATAACAAAAGATAAGGGTTTCTAAATAATTCAAACCGTAATCCAACAACTGATGTTGGATCCATATAACTTGAGAACAACAAGCAGAGGCAGCAACGTATTCCGCTTCTGCTGTTGAGGTTGAGACAGTGGGTTGTGTCTTGCACTGCTATGACACCAACTGGTCTCCGAGAAATTGACGCCCACCAGATGTTGATTTCCTGTCAAGCTCACAACCTCCATAATTACTGTCAGCAAAAGTGTATAGATCAAATTCAGAATTTTTCGGATACCAAAGACCCAGTTTTGGGCTACCTTTGAGATACCAAAAAATTCTCTTGACAGCAATAAGATGTGAAAGTTTAGGATTAGCCTAACATGTCCGAGTACTGGCCTACCCCTTCGGTCTGTTTCAACCGATAACTTGCCTAGTATATTAGGGTGCTTGCCTAACCTTTTGGTCCTTTCAACCGATACCTTGTCTAGCATATCAGAGTGCTGGCCTACCCCTTCGGTCCTTTCGACCAGTACCGGGGACTATTTCACCCCCTACTTCTACCGCGTAATCACCTAGTACATAAACACATAAGTCACATGCTTCCTAGCATATCAGGGTGCTGGCCTACCACTTCAGTCCTTTCGACCGCACTAGGGCCTATCCTACCCCTCACACTACTTTCACATAATATCATAGCATACTAGCACATAAAGCATAATAGATATTGGCATACTAGATAACTATCACAAAAAAATATGCATATTTAATTTAATTTTTGCACAGGGCCTACAGAATCTGAGGATCGGGCCTGCACCACGATGACACATCACCAAGGTGCCTTAAGGGTACGCACCGATCGGTCTTACTTACGATAATCTAAAAAGAATTTAAAGTCTTATTGCTTAAATTAGAATAAAATTATTTAGATAATTGAACCAAAAAATTCTAAACAACAATTTTTACCAAATTTCACCTAAAGTATGTTATTGTCATTTTTGTTAAAAATCAATATAGAAACAAAGAATCGTAATCTTTAATATATGTTTTCATCATAGACCGTATAAAATATATTATAAAGAACATACGACACTTCTATTTTCATTTTAAATTGTCGTATATGTACGGATTTATGAAATTAGTTCTCGGTGATGTTTATATATAGGGGTGAGTGCGGTGCGGTTCAGCGGAGTTATTTGTCACAACCTCACCACTAACCGCAAGTTCGGTTCATCCATTTTTAAAACTGTTTGGTGCGGTTATTTTTGCGGTGCAATTTTGTTTTTTTGTGGTTCGGTTATTAACCGTATGAATTTGTTGCGATTATTTTGTGTGGTTTTTAACTGCAATTAAGAGTTCAAACATATTACTTGTAATTAAAAAACATAAGATATAAGATAATTAATTTAAATCACAAAAAACTAATATCTTAAAAATGTTTAGTCACTAGTAATTAACAATCAATATGTTTAAATTGTCAAAATTTACTATTTTTCAAAGTTAACAATAATAAAAAGCCAACACTTCTGACTTTTAGAATTTTATCATTTTTTCCTTCATGAAAAGTATCAGTAAAACTCTTTGTGCTTCATATACTACAAATAAACAACCAAAATCATTACTTACTCAAAATTTGAAAACACCGTTAAAACATAAAAGAATATAAGCTAAGATATAACATGTTAGTTACATGGTAGCAAAACAATTCAATCACTCTTTTTGTTGAGCATCATCGTTGCCTCGCCAGTCGGAGTTGGAATAGAAGGCACGAGACAATTTTGCTCACCCTGTTGCAAACATGTTAAACATGCAGGAGGCAGAAGCCTGAGTCGCAAGGGAGGCTAGGGCAAAAAAAAGAAACACAATGGAAATTAGAAAATCAGTCCAAAAGGCCCGCTCAACTCAAAGACTAACTTTTAGTTCTTTTTAATTTTTTTAATATTTAATACATTAATAATAATAAAAAAAATTGTATATAATATATGTGATTTTTTTTTTTTTCTTTTTTTTTTTTTTGCGGTTTATGAAAACTAATAACCGCACCGCATCACAAATTTACGGTTTTTTAAAAAACAGAAAACCTCACCATCGGTTTTCATTGCAGTTTATCGGTTGCCATTTATACCGTTTTTTCAGTTAATTTTAGTTGCTGTGCGGTTTTTGCTCATCTCTATTTATACAAAACCACACAATAAGATTTCCATTCCGATTAATTTAGCGTTAATAATTATTATTTTATTAAAGAATGTATTTTATTTTTTAAAAGAATTTTAAAATAAAATAATAATAATTATTTTATTATTTTATTTTTTTAAAAGAATTTTATAAATTCATTGAAACAATAGTTTAGTTAGCTTTTACAAAAAAATCAAATTATACATTGTAACATATATGTGTAGTTTTACTGTCTAAAATAACTCTTATGGAAAGAGATTGAGTTACAACATATATAGATACATTAAATAACCATGACGTACGAATTATGAATATACTAACATAAATTACTTTTTTTATTTGATAAATATAATAACAAAAAAAAAACATCAAAAAATAAGTTATCTTGTAAGTTTGTAACATTCCAAATATAGGAACTAAGCTAGTCCGTTAAATGTAACTTAGTTGTGAGTGTTATTGTATAACATTTAGCAAATTTATCTAATATAGATATATTTTTTAAATTATTAAAAAAAACATAGATTCTGTTATTTTTTTAAATTATATTTCTAATAACTAATTAACTTAAATGCTTGATTTAGCCTCTTGTTATTTTCCATGTTTAGTGGATTTCCAATCCACTCATATTTTCCATTATTTCTCTAATTTCTTCTTTCATACATTTCCAACCATATTCTATTTATTCCCTAATTTTTGGGGAAATGAAAATGAATAGTATAACACCAAATATGGTGTTATACTATTCATTTCCTTCAAAATAAGGATGAACTTTGAGTTATCGATTTATATCTCTCTTTTTATATATTTATACATTTCAAGTTTTTATATCTACTAATTATAATTTAAATATAATATTTAATACTTATAATATTGTGTTATATATTAAATTATATTAACTAATTATTAATATAAAGTTTGTTTTTGTTTATCAAATTCATATTAAAATTTAAATACATATTGAAATTTTAAAACACGATAACATATTTTACAAAAGATTATAATTAACTGTTATACATTTAATATTATTTATTTAATATTATTGTAATGAAAAAAATATAGATTATATATTTGTTAAAATCAAGTTAATAGAATGGATGTGTTTAACGATTTATATAAATTAGAAGAATGAAATATATTTTTTGGAAGTTAAAATAAAGCAGGGTTGGAGATGAAACACTATTTATCCTATTTTTTACTTTATTTTTGAAAGAAAAATAAAAGTGAGTTAAAGATAATCTTAAGTTGTTTAACTTTAATGATCCAACTTATTAAAAAAAGGAAGAGGGTCCAAATCAAATATTTAAGATAGTTGGTTGTTATAAAACAACAATAATCGTTTTTATGTAAATGTTAAAAAATATTGATTTATTATTCATATGCTTTCACAAATCTATCTTTTAAAAGCTTTTTAAGATTATAAGATATATGATAAGTGACAAGCTTTTGCCCCAATTTTCTATGAATACTTCATTCCCCGAAGGTTCTGATATTAACCATGGCTAGAAATGTAAACTCATTTATTGTGTGTAGAAAATTATTAGGCAACACATAAACGCGATACCCAAACGCACAACTTTCAAATTATCATAGGTTTTAATCATTTTAAACATGCTCAGCCAAAAAAAAAAAAAAGGATATATGCACAGTTAAAAGTGAAATAATACGGTAATCAATCATTTCAAAAATCCCTCATACTATATTCAATATGTATATGGTAAAACACATGTTTTACCTTTATATAATTATAAATGTTGCATAAATTACTTGAGTCGCTTCGGTCCTACCGTATGACATTTATAAAGACAGGGAGGACCCAAAAGATATTACGAAATTCCAACTGTTTCAAAGATAAGATTGATCCTATCAAGGACATGCAAAATTGATGGCATTGTAACAAAAATTTTAATGTATTGACAGTGAATTAGTTATTGGTTTGTTTGTTTTTTATAGTATATGATACAAATAAGAAAACCAATTCTTACAAACAATAAAATAATATATTTCTTATGATAGTAGCCTAGTGATTGAAGAGTGAAATTTCAAACAGAATGTTCATGATTCAAACCATGTCGCACCGAAAATATAGTTACTGTTATGTGATTGACCTACTATGTGAGCTTTGGGGCGGGTTGATGTTGGCTATCAGAAGATGTGGTACTGTGGTTTAACATAAAACAATGAGAAATTGTATCTACGATGAGATTCTAGAAGTTAATGAGTAAAATTCTATATTGAAATTTTGATTATAGCCTAAAAGTATTATTCCATCTTGGAGAAAAAAAAACATTGATTAGTTTTATAAATCTTTACCTCCACATATTATTAAATGGATAAAGCAAGATAAAAGGATATTTGGGCTAGAAATTTGATATTGAGTTATCAAATTAGTCTTAGATTAAGTTTGTCATTAAATATAATTAATTGTCAAAAGATGGACTTGAGCCTTGAGCTCTTCTTAACTAATTAATAAATTTTTATATACACAAATTTCAAAATTGATTTTTTTTTTTAATTACAAAACTTATTAATTGTTAATTAACTGATTGAAAGTTAACTAGGTAGTGAATTTCGGTTTTGGAACATGTATAACGGTTGAGAGTTTTTAACTCTTACTTGATAGGTTACAAATAGATTATCAATTGACATATTAAAGGGAAATGATTTGTATACAACAATTTTTCTTCATATACAATAATTGGTGCTTTAAAATGTTATAGTGTACAACTATATAATGCATAAATTGTTGTGTATGACAACAAATTGTTGTGTACAAATCACTTCCTCATATTAAATGGTTGATCACATACACAATAACACCACTTCTTTCACTCGTTTTTTTTTTGGGAAATTAAGAAAGCATGAAGAATTTCGTTAGGATCAAGATTCAATCATGATCAGATTGTTGTATCTTCTAAACAGATCTCTATCTGGGAAATTCCTGTCTTAAGACACTGCAAAACATACATCAATCTCTACTTATTTTCGTGATTAGTGAAACTATTATAAACATTCAAATACAAGTATGTTCTTTTGATTTAGAAGTCTTTCTATATCAATTTGATTTATTTATATGTTTGTTTGTCCAATTTAATATTTGATTACTTTTATCATAACATTCTATAGAGGAGGTTTATGGTTCAAAAGTTGTCACATCAAAATATTACTAATGTTATGTTATTGATCCCTCATGTGGTCCTTGAGAAATATTGACATGACCCGCTTAGATGGTGTATTATACCATTTTATTTTAAAACAATAAAAAACTAAAATACCAAATTATATTAGAAGTTTTGGCAATGAGCCTGAGGGGAGGTTAAGTATGTCGAGCTAAGGCATAAGTCTCAAGGCAAGTCACCATTTATTAGGTTGGTCTAGGTGTTATTAAGGATCATGGTCATTGTCGGGCTTGAAAAGGTCCAAATGCCAACATCTCGTAGGGTTGGCAACAAAAGAATAAAGTTCAATTCATATAGACATTGAAAAGGATCAAGTTCGTACATTCATGTTTCATTTTTTTAGGTGATAATAGTAGTGACCCAAATTTTCGACTCCTTTTATGCATCTTTTCTTAAAAATTCAATGTTGAACATTACAAGTCCAAGTGTAGCTACTATCAGATGGAGTGTATTACAATGACTAATAACAACAACTGCTACCTCATATTAAAGTCCATGCATATCTCGAGTCCCCTAGCCATGTGATAGTGCCTGAGAAAAGTGATTTATAATATGTTGTTAGGTAATATGTGTCCAACTATAAGGAGGCACTTTAGATTATATGTATCATGTCTATCATAAAATGGGATACACATCATTTCCAATGTGGAGTTATTCGAGATAGAAATTAGAACGACTTATGTGAAATATTTTGTCTGTAGCACTTTGGCAAGGTTCAGAGACTACCTAGAACTAATTAAACCTAACATGTTTTTATCATGCCTATCATATGCTATAGAGAGTAAGATATAAGGGTTGTAAAAAGTATTTTTCAAAACTACAGGGATTGGAATTGCAACTTACCGTTTTGGAGCCTATAGAATTGTATTGGTGATGCGTGTTTGGCATGGCTATAAAACAGGAAAGCAAACCAATGTGAACTACAAAACAAAATATAATAATAATAATAATAATAATAATAATAATAATAATAATAAGTGAATGGTGATTGGTGTGAGGCTACTAAAGCCCATAGTTTATTGATCCTTTCTTTCTGGCTCCCTACATATCTTAATCCAATCTCCAAAACAGCTCTTCACCACCCTGCCATCTCTCTCTCTCTCTCTCTCTCTCTCTCTCTCTATATATATATATATATATATATATATATATATATATATATATATATATATATATATATATATATAACGTTGCTGTACACCAAAATATCTTAATAAAACATACCTGGATCAATATTTTTGTATTTTTCATTAAAATTGTATGTGTATTTTTCTAAGTTTAATATGATTTTAAGCCATTAATTAAAGAAGAAAAGCTTTGGACCCTGATATGAAGCTATGCATGGACGCATGGCTGGATGGAGTGGCCACTCTCTTTATCGATTACCTAAACCTCATTATAATTGTGTGTAAAATTTCTTTTCATGCATTACAACTATACAAGTCCTTCAAATTATGAGGTCCCAAATTATGAGCAATTGAAGAAGTAAAATATAGCAAAATCTATTATCGTTTAATTTAGTGTTAAATGGGTTTCAAGGTGGAATATATAATTAATTATTTATTTCATTTTCATCAAATTTTAATCGTTTGTTTGGTCGTTTTTATTCATATGAATGTGTTTTCACAAATATCATCTAAAATTTCATAAAATAAAAACTTGCACATTCAGTTATACTTTTTGTTTGTATTATGCTTTTACGATGTACAATTTTAAATATTAAGCCATTTTGTGTGATACTATTTTTAAATTTAGACTATTTTTGTACCATAATATCGAAATTTTTTGCACAAACTGTAGAGAGTTGTTCGACTTGGAAGTTCATCGATTCTCAAACCTTGATGATTAGTGATCACAAAACTCGTTAGAAATTTTCATTTTGGGCGATATGAATTTTTCGTAATGAGATTTTGTTTGGAGTGTAAATGCCGAGGAAATAGGTTTTCTTTACAAGATTGCTTCCTAGTAAGTTAGAGCTTAATTAGGTTAGTTGCAAAACTATCATCTTTGCTATTTTCTCTTTATAATATCTATTATATCCAAAACTTTTGCTAGTGTTGGTGATTTTGATCATCAATGTTATTTAAGTGTAATGAGATTACTTTGTGTTGACCAAAAATGATCTTGATAAATATTAAACAAGTAAGGAAGGTGTGGAGTACACACTTGTTTAAGTTTGATCAAGTTTCAAAGTACACTGTCATTTAGGGGCGAAGCCCCTAAACGAACAGGGGTCCGGGGGCAACGCCCCTGGGAGCGGGGTCCCAGGGGCGGCATCCCCTGGCTGGGATCGAGCTGCCAGGTTAGTGCGAATTTTTTTTATATAGGGTATGTTACTATATTAAAAAAATGCATAAGAAAATTGATTTTTCAGATAATTGACCATTGGTTTGACCCTTATCCATATATCCGTTTTATGATAGTTTTTATGGTTTTATGACAGTTTAAAACTGTCATATGACAGTTTTCAGACAAAGTTGTTAAAGTTGGTTTTTGTCTCATTTTTTGGTACATACGAAAATATCATCAAACATTCTTTGTTCTTGTCTCTCTGAGTCTTATCCAATTGAAGATTTGGGAGTACCACCAAATACTTCGATTTGAAAGTGATAATCACAATTCTCAGAATTTTCAAGCCTTTCTACACCCAAATTTCTAACAGCTAGTTTATTAAAAATTGGATGTTCAAAGAAAGTAAATACTTCTAGATGTTGGATTGTTTTTATCTGAAACCTTAGATAATATGAAATCCACAAAGTCAATATAAGGAGGAAACAAAAGGTAATTACAATTAGAAAGCTAACCTATATAGAATCACGAACCATTCATGAGAACGACAATTAAAAATATTATAGATTTATAAAACCGGTCAAAACCACCTATCCCATTAGTATATCCTTTAATCTATAAACAACATATCCAAACTCTGAGAATGTCAACTAAATATATTTTTAAAAACAAAAAGTATAATATTAAATTAACATAAAATTAAAATTTAGACAAAATTAGACAGTTAGTGTAAGCGATTTGTCAAAACAGACTAATTCCATACAGCTATCAAATAGTCTACATACTTAGTCATATGGCTTAATTTTTTATGTGTTTAATCTTTATGATTTCTTTTTTTTCAAAATTGATCTACAATTACTAATTTGCTTTTACTTTAACTCTTTAATTAATTTTTGTTTTTATTTTTAGATTTAATATATATTTTTAAAACTAATTTTAATTACAAAATAATAAATAAACCTTACACGTAACCCATTAACCCCAAAACTCATTCCTCCTCTTTCATTCGTAAGAAGAAAACCACCACTACAATCAACTACAGCCATGAGCACCGTTAACCACGAGTCCACGACAATTGCCACTAACAACAAATTACCACCTCTAACAACTTTTTCTCTAAAAGTCTTTAACAAAAAAATATACAAAAAGTGAAAAAAAAAACATTGTTATTATAGTCATTTTAAATAAAAAGGACAACGTACTTGTATGAACGTGCAAGTATATCCTTGCATTTTGTATGATTGTGTAAACAAATACTGAGTCGTTTAATCATAAACATAAAATAATAAGAGATTTTTATACGTAACAACATTGTTGTGTAACCCTTCATGTGAGTGTAATCATGTTTGTGTATTCTACTGATATGACAATTTATATAAATGAAGAGGATATTCATAGGATAATCTTTTAAAAAAGTAACATATTATGTGATTAGTTGTAGTTGATGGGTCTAGAATTAGATCAAAAATTTCTCTAAAGAGTCGACGATGTAATTGTTTTGGAACTTGGTGTAAGTTAAAAGTTGGAAAATGATTGTATTATAAGTACCTTCAAACCAAATTTATTCCTCTAAACTCAATTTAATCAATATTTTAATATTTGATTTGACATCAAATTATATATATATATATATATATATATATATATATATATATATATATATATATATATATATATATATATATATATATATATATATGATATGATTAAAATATAAAATTAAAAAAATTAAAAACCAATTTTATATATCCGTTCGAATTTATAATGCCGTTTGATTTATAAAGTGTTGTTCGAAATTTATAATAATAATAATAATAATTATTATTATTATAATAATAATAATAAATAATTAAATAATTAAACACTAATTTTATATAGTCGTTCAAGTTTTATAATGTCGTCGGAATTATAAAACTTTGTTCGAAATTTATAATAATAATAATAATAATAATAAAAGATAAAATAAAAAAAAATCAAATTAGAAAGGATGAAATTAAAAAAAGAGAAAGATACTCATAAAAAAAACCGTTGGAAAATGGCCGGATAGCATCCATTGGAAGAGTTGAATTCAATATGTCTTGTGAAAACTATGTACAAATTTGTACAAATTGAAAAGAAGATAAGACGTCACGTTTAATGAGTTGTTATTCGCTATATTTATATTTGTTGCATCAGCCATCATACATGCATATGGATTTAATTCGGTTTATGTTATTTGGATTTTGGCAAATCTTTGATGCTATAGGCAAGTAATAGCGAATTTTTCTTTGCAAATTATTTTCTCCATATTTTGAATGTGTTACATTATACAAAACACGCAACTTCATATATGTATAAACAATATGGTCCTTTGCATATTTTAGGCAACAAAAAATCATATAAATAAATATAAATACCGAGTAACCACATATGAATTAACGGGTTCAATAGTAGAAGGACCTAATCATCAAAACTACTAATAGTTCAGTGACCAATTCTGTATTAATTCTATAATTCAGGGAGGGATTTTGTTTAGGAGATCCCATCAAATCGCTGGCATCTTATTTTGCATACGTGCCCCCAGCTCATTCCCTCACGCATTATCTACTTACAGAACAAAAACAGCCAAATCCTAGATCAAAATACAACTACTTATGCATTATGTACAAGTCATTACAGCATGTTTGTTATCGATATCCTATTAATAGCTCTGGAAGATATTTCCAGCCTGTAATCTCTCTGTCTCGCTCATATCTCTCTGTATCGACATCTATCTGTAAATATGCGTATAATATATATACGACGCACTTGATTTTAACAATTTCACAACAGGTTTTCTAATCTGATCCAGATTCTCGGAGAATTACGATAATTGGGGAAAAGGAGTGTAAAAAAAGTGGTTCTTGATTAAATTAAACGGGAGGACGCCATGGATCCGTGTCCTTACGTGCGAATACTCGTCGGAAGTTTAGGATTGAAGTTTTCCGGTGGTGGCGCTGGTATAAGTCCGCCGTCGACATATTATTGCAAGATTAAACTCAAGAACGACGTTACCCAGTTCTCGGATATCAGTTCTATCGCAGATGGTGATGTTAATCAAGTAAATGATCAAGTTCAAGCTTGCTTTAATTTGAAGAAATCGGAGTTTGATAAGCTCGTTGATAAATCAAACGTGTTGAAGATTGAGGTTTATTCGGGTAGGAGGAGTAATCCGATTTGTGGGTTTGGGAGCAGTAAGTTTCTTGGATTTGTGACGGTGGGTTTGGATTCGGAGGCGGTTTCCGGTGGTGGTAACCGTGGATGTTCGGTGGTTCGGAACGGGTGGGTAGGGATTGGTGATCGGAGTTCGAAAAATCCGGTTCAGTTACATTTGAGTATTCGGGTCGAACGTGACCCGAGATTTGTGTTCGAGTTTGATGGTGAACCCGAGTGTAGCCCACAAGTATTCCAAGTGAACGGGAATCTACGTCAAGCTGTGTTTACTTGCAAATTCAGTTTCAGAAACAACAGAGAACAGAAATTGCGATCTGAGTAAGTTCCTTCTTCACTTTTTCAGTTTTTCTATCTTGTAGTAAACATGTTCGACGAATTGTCTAAACGAAAATTTAAACCTGTTTCATTGCTTAATCTAATGGTGTGTTTGATTTTTGTTTTACAGTTCATCGTTATCGGAAACAAAGAACTCAAAAATATGGTTAAGATCGATACGAAATGATAAAGAAAAGCCTGTAAAAGAACGAAAAGGATGGTCAATTACAATTCACGATCTTTCCGGTTCGCCGGTGGCCATGGCGTCAATGGTGACGCCGTTTGTCCCATCAAACGGAACAGACAGCGTCTGCTCGTCGAACCCCGGCGCGTGGCTCATTCTCCGACCGGGTCACAGCACGTGGAAGCCATGGGGCCGTTTGGAGGCGTGGCGGGAGTCGAAAGGTAAAGATCACCTCGGCTACCGGTTCGAGCTTCTACCGGACGCCGCCGTGAGTGGGCTGGATCCGGTGACGTTATCCAACTCCACCATCAGTTCCAAAACCGGTGGGAAATTCACCATAGACATGAGTAATGGAAGCTCACCGAATTCCACCCCAAATGGGAGTTTCGGATCCGGGTCTGGATCAGGATCCGATTTCGAAATCGGGTCATGGGCGCATTTGATGTATCAAGGTTTTGTGATGTCGTCATCGGTGGCCGGCGGAGGACGGTGTAGTAAGCCGGAGGTGGAAGTTGGTGTTCAGCACGTGACATGCACGGAGGATGCAGCCGCTTTTGTTGCATTGGCGGCGGCGATGGATTTGAGTATGGATGCTTGTCAGCCGTTCTCTAGGAAGCTCCGAAAGGAGCTGAGGCACGACGGCGAAGAGTCGATATTTTAATTTTAATTTTTTTGTTGCCGTTTTGAAGAATGTTCTAGAAGAGAGTGTACAGTCAAATTAGTCACATGTTTTTTTTTGGAATGTTTGATGGTTTTGTTTTTTTTGTTTGTGAAGATGAATGTATGTACAGCTGTTTCATTCAAGACATCAAAAAATCAATTAAAAATTGTTTCGACTTTTCATACTTTGAGTTATACATTGTTATCTTTTACATTTTCTTTTATCATTTAAATCATTTATCTCAAAATAATCAAAATCCAAATAAACTTAAAATCACATTTTCAGAAGAATTGATAGCTCATATTCCTCTTCGACAATCAAATCCAAATAAACTTAAATCAAATTAGGAAGAAAATAAGTCCGGATAAATTCGAAAGAATCCATGTGTTTCGTATTATCACAATTTTTGTATAAATAATGTATAAGAAATACTAGAAATTCGTAACCAACCGATATTTGCAAGTTGCAACTACATGATAAACCATCCAAACTCTTTAACAATACAAAATTCAAAAACAATCAAAATTGCTTAACAACCATATCTTTTCATATTCTTAATTTTGAGATTTAAATATAGACGTTAAAATAATATGTAGAAGGACGGATTTTCTCTCGTGTACATGGCACACGAGGCTTTCTAAGGAGCCCCATGTCTAAAACACTGCAACCAAATTCTGTAATTTACTCTAGTTTAATACGTTAGTATTCATAATGGATTTAAAAAAAAAAAAAACTACACATTTTTTGTATTATTGATTTTGCTTTCTTACAAAAGGTTACATAATATGCAATGATCATGATGTGAGGTATCTTTGCAGGGTTATGCCGAGGATTAGAATACCAAACCTTTTATTTATTTTAAAAAAAAAAAAAAAAAAAGTTCATATAATCAAGCTACCAAGGAGAGGCATGATTGTCGAATGTTTTATATGAGACATTACTAACCATTAAGATACATATAACTAAACACATCAGTACATCTTAATTAAATTTAATTCAAAAATACAATGAAAATATAATAAAACATAGATTTCAAAAAAAAAAAAAACAAATTTTCATTTAATAAAAAAGATTACATTAATTTAGTTTTTCATTCAATAAAAAGGATTACATTAATTTAATCCATATATGATTTTTCCAAAATCAATTATTTGAAGCCTAACTAAATAAATATATAAATATGTCTTTCAATTTTGTATGCAGACTAAGTTTATATTCCAAACATCTTCATCGTTGTAAATTTGATCCTCGTTTAGATCCATTAACTAAGCCCAAATACTTGGTGTACATCGAAAATCAAAGAACCCTAATTTTGAAAACCAAATTTCCATCTAATTGAAAAGTGGTCAAAGAAATTACCTCTTTCCTTCCAAGCTACACTCGTCTTCCTCACAGGAGCACCACCCTGATGAAATCAAACATCTTCTTCCTAATGGCCGTTTTAATTCGTCTACACCACAATTAACCACGACCACAGTCAATCACCATGGTGGTGTTCACGGTCCGTGGTCGTTGCCACCTAGACCACGAGATGTCTCGTTGCCAGTACTCCGTGCGACCTTATAAACACATGGTAATATCGTATTGAACTTTAAATAAGAATAAGATACGATTCGATATTGTTTTTTTACACTTGATACAAACAAAAATTCAAATTTTAATTTGGTCCCAATTTTATTTAGATAAAACTGCAAAAATGGTCAATGTGATATTTATTTTTTATGAGGTTTAGTCAAAACCTCGATTTTTTTGGTTTCGTTGTCCTTTTAAGCTAATTTCGTTGCAGATTTTGTCTCTCAGTAAAATGAAATGACTTTAATACTCTTGGGTATTTATTTTCTATTTTTAAATTTATTTTTTTAAAGTTTCATAATTGTTTTTTCATTTTAATAATTAAAAAAATAAGAGGGTCTCTCTCTCTCTCTCTCTCTCTCTCTCTCTCTCTCTCTCTCTCTCTCTCTCTCTCTCTCTCTCTCTCTCTCTCTCTCTCTCTCTCTCTCTCTGTACCCTAAAATTGAGATTAGTGAAAGAAATTTGGGGTATGTGTTGCTTTCACCAACCAATTTTTCTTCCTAAGATCTGTTAACAAGCACCCACCTCAGAAACTATAACGACCCGAAGATCACGACATAAATTTTTTTGTGTTTTTAAATTAATAGATTGTCAATACAGATTGTTTCTATAAAACCAGAGTAATCAATATTTAGCAAAACATCCTTTAACCAAAGTAATTCACAAAGTGTGGAAACATGTGGTGTGTGCGTTGCAATCGTCCCGAACTCTTTCATTTGAAAATTGAAGTACTTGAAACATAAATTGAAAACTGTAAACACAAAAATTAACGAATTCCCCAAAATACCACACCACATATAATCACAGATTATCATGCACATATATATATATATATATATATATATATATATATATATATATATATATATATATATATATATATATATATATATATATATATATATATAGATGCCATGGGATCCCCACCCCCCCCCCCCCACCCCCACCCTCTCATTGTCTAACATCCATATGCCACAAGCTCTCCCCGGGGTCTTCCATGCAAGTATCACTGAGACAACTAGCATATCACATAACACATAATGAGTCTGCATTGATGCCTTCGACCCATGGATATAATGAAAAGACTTATCTCGTATTGCTGAAACATACAAAAAATCCTTGGCTGCTGACTGACAAACCTTGAAATACCAATAACAAAATAATACCCAATTAACAATTAGGTTCTAATCTATAACCATAACTCCATGCCTGGGGTAAAAAGACCATTTTACCGCTAACCTATCCTTGTCCAAAACTATGGCCCAAACTATAATCTGCAAGGCCCAAAAGCCAATTAATCGACCAATGGCCCAATTTTCCAAATTGGGCCCTAGCCTCTACATGTGTAACACCGTAAAATTTAAGACAATTTTTCGCATTTTAAAACACATTTTCCAAACACATTTATTAACAAAATATCATTGTATCATATCTTCGTTTCACAAAACATTTCCCAAGATCAAAATACATAAAATCTCATGCGTGTGTACAAATCATGTCGGCACCTTCCCGCGATCATCACTGGTACCTGAAACACATAACACATAACACTGTAAGCATGAAGCTTAGTGAGTTCCCCAAAATACCATACATAACACATACTAGCCACTCGAGGCTATAACTCTGTGGGCCCTTGGGCCCTAACTCTGTGGACCCTCTGGTCCTAGCTCCGTGAACCTTCTGGTTCTAACTCTGATATAAACATGGCATAAATCACATAGAGATAATGCAGTGCAACACATCACATAATAGCATACAATAACTCTGTCACATAACTCTAATTACCACTCAAGGTAAAGTATAGTGAGAAGACTCACCTCAGATGTCTCGGTAAATCTCTAACTCGGTAGAAATACGATCTAGCCTCCGCCTAATCACATAAAGTAAATAATCTCATAAATATAACTCTCGGGACTAGGCTCAACCCTCTCTTGACACCCTCAGAAGGGTAAAAGACTATTTTACCCCTATTTTGGCTCAAAGGCCCTCATTGTTGACCAAACCCTAAAAGTCAACAAAAGTCAACGGTCAAACTTTGACCCGACTCGTCGAGTGCACTTAGGCGACTCGGTGAGTCTACACGTGTCCATTAACTCTCTGGTCTCGCTTGGCACGTCGATTCTCTCCCCTTGCTCGACGAGTCACACTTGGCATGAATCGCGGGGCCACCTCGACTCAACTCGTCGAGTCTCAAGATCAACTCGGCGAGTTCTGCCTTGAACTCCAGTCCTCTAATCCCTCTCTGACTCACTGAGTTATTCCCCAACTCGGCAAGTCTACTCACTGAGTGATTTACGGGAAACCCTAACCCTACTCGCCGAGTCTACCCTTGGACTCGGCGAGATTATGCCATGCACAAACTCAATTGACCTCCTAAGGTCAGATCTGTTCCTTTGATCCATAGATCTGACCTTCCCAAGCCTGATAAACACGTAAAGCTCGAATCTTGAGACTCATGGGACGTCTAGGAGGTTTCACTTAGTGATTTAGCCCCAAAAATAACATCTTAAGCTCAACACCTCCATAGTTCAACATAAAGCAAGTTGAGATAAGCTCTTTAGACCACTATGGGTCCAGATCCGAAGTCTCAAAGCGAATAAGGGCCATATTCTCACAATTTCTTCCATTAAAGGACATGAAAACTCTACATCTATGGATTCCTTCAACAAAACAGATAAAGGGGCGATATACTACCTCAAAGATGAAGTCTTTTTCTCGAAATCCACATATGCACCACCTCCTTGGTCTCCTCTAAGCTGGAAACACCTCCTTCTTGCAAGAATCAACCACAAAGATCAAGAAATGGATCCTTTCCTCTCACAATCGCTCTAGCTCTTTTAGGGTTTCTCTCTGGGGTTTGGTAGCCGCAAATGATGGCCCTAAGGGCCTTTTAATAGGTCCCAACCCCGGGAAATTAGGGTTTCATTAAACAGCGTGGACTCGCCGAGTCCACTCATGGACTCGCCGAGTCTAATCATGAACCCGGATGAGAATCCGCGACTCTACTCGGCGAGTCTAAGCACCAACTCGCCGAGTCCCTCAACAAACTCCAAAATAAATGAATAAAATAATATACTTGGGAATCCGGATGTTACAACATGGGCCTTACCTTAAAGCCCAAACATCTTTCTATTCCAAAACATTTAGCATTCTGATGGCCCATTAGCGTAGAATCATCCAAAGCCCAATAATGGCCACTTATGGCCTAATTTTCCAAATTGGGCCCAAACCTCTTCAATGGCCTTATCCTAAAGTCTAATAATTTCCTTGGTCCAAAAACCCGTTTCCAGATGGTCCACAAAGGTGATGGGTTTGAGCCAAAAGAACATCCTATGTGCTCATGCAAACCCTAAGGCTTGGATCTAAGTTTCTCTATTATAATTGCAATTCATCCAAGACTTATGAACCCTAGATCTAGCATTCATATTTCGATATTATCACATGAAACATATCTAGATACTTACCTCTTCAACAATGGCTTGAATCTTCTTGTCTTGGAGCTTAGAGTCACAAATGTCACTCCTCTAATGGCTTACAAACACCACACAAGAAAGAGGATGATATTGGAGATATGGGAGAGGAACAAATGTCGGCTATAAACTCTTATAGGGTTTCAAGTGGCCGAAAACTAATGCCCTGGGGATTCTATTTATACTTGTGCTGCTAGGGTTTCAGTCAAAACCCTAATGGACAACTTAGGCCTTAACTAGTCCAAAGAAGCTTTTGGAATAGGGCCCTTATGGCCGAAATTAGGATGGACACATCCCTAATTTCTTCCATGCCTAGTCCATAAGGCTTCGCAACCCAATATTCAACTATCACACATTTGACAGTTTAAGTCCCCTTTATTAATTAATGTCTTTTAGCCATAGAAATATTTCTTAATTAATTATTGTCTAATATTAATTAAACTACCTGATTTCTCTTTTAATATATTATTCATATAATATAGTAATAAACCACAATAACCTCTCTCTCTCTCTCACCATAAATCACCCTGTCAAGTTGCTCTGGTGAAGGCAACCCAAAAGCACCATGCACAACCGGGTCAAATACATACCAAATATAGTTACGGGCTTAGATACTAATCCAACAGTCTCCCACTTGGATAAGTCTAGTAACTATAGTGTAAGTACAATCTGATTAGCAATCGTAGCTCTCAAAGACGCTGTCGAACTTTGATCTTATCAGTAACATGTGCTTTAGATAAGGGATCGTATAGTCCTCCGTTCTAGATATCATGCGGACAATTACATGGAACATAGTCATACTCATTGTCCAACAGTTTGTTTCTCAATGTCTGATTCGTGTGACATAGAACTTAATTGAACACATCAATTCAGTCCTGATCGGGCCCGACACATAAGTCAAACCAAATCATCGAGGGGCCCAGATATCGCTGTTACCCTCTTAGGATAAAAGGAACAGATAAACTTTGACTTATATGCATTTGCCATTCACTCATCAAATCATGCACAACAATGCGTTTTATAACATCAAGTTACTGATGTGTTTACACATTATCAATGCACAACTAACTCGCAAATGATAAACCGTATATCTAGGTTTTAAGACCATATGATATTATCGTCTTGCGATCACTCGTGATAAATTCTATGAAGTGATACCAGCAAGTGCGGGTTTAATCTAATGCTCAAATCAAATTCATAAGCACTCATGAACGTTGCAACAAACCTTTGCTATGTCTAATACACTTTTGATAATCTACAAACCAAATCATGACAATATTCTTTCATACCTACTCCTAAAGTATGAGCTACTGTGGAACATTCGAATAATCTTATTATTCAGGAAGTCAAAACATTCAAAGTGAAACAATAGGTAAACAATTAACATAAGACAATAAATTTACTTATAAATAATACTCTTTTATTTAATCATCAAATGTCAATTACATTTATCTATTACATGTTTCGAAGCTATCTAATCTAAAATAATACCGTCCTTCAGCCCGATGCTCCTAGCGTGCTACAAGTGTTTAACCCTACTTAGTCCCTTCGTACGGGGATATGCTGGGTTATCCTCCGACGATACCCTCTTCACTACGAGGAGTCCTTCTTCCACCCGATGTCGAATAAAGTGATATTTTTTGTTGATATGTCGAGATCTACCATGATCTCTCGGTTCCTTGGTCAAGGCATTCACTCTTGCATTATGACAAAAAATTTCCATGGGCTCCTTTATGGCTGGCACAACTACAAGGTCTCCGATGAATTTCTTTAACCATATCGCCTCCTTTGATGCTTCGCTCGCCGCTATATACTCTGATTCGCACATTGATTCAGCTACGGTCTCCTGCTTGGAACTTTTCCAAGTCACTGATCCTTCATTCAAGGTAAAGACCTAGCCCGACTGCGAACGGCAGTTGTCCCTGTCGGTTTGAAAACTGGCGTCACTATACCCTCACACGCTTAAGTCATTACTCCTACCGAGGACTAGAATCCATTCCTTGGTCCTCCGAAGGCACTTAAGAATATTCTTGACTGCGGTCGAATGTGCTTTGCCAGGGTTCCCTTGATATCTGCTGACCATGCTCAAAGTGAAGGCCACATCAGGGCGAGTACAAGTCATAGTATACATAATCGAGCCAACTGTGGAAGCGAATGGTACTCGACTCATTTCTGCTATCTCGACTTCGGTACTCAGGCTTTAAGTCTTACTCAACTTGGCATTACTTTGGATTGGTAACTCCCCCTTCTTAGAATTCTCCATACTAAAACATTTTAGCACTTTGTCCAAGTAAGTATTTTGACTAAGTCCTATTAGTCTTTTACTTCTGTTTCTCACTATCCTTATTCCCAAAATATAGGTAGCCTCTCTGAGGCCCTTCATTGCAAAACACTTCCCAAGCCAGGACCTGACTTCCTGCAACGTCGAGATGTCATTTCCTATGAGTAATATATCGTCGACATACAACATGAGGAAGCTAACTATACTACCACTGGCTTTGACATATACACATGATTCACCCTCGCTTCGTAGAAAACCAAAATCTTTTACTTTTTCATTGAAACAAAGATTCCATCTGCGAGACACTTGCTTCAATCCATAAATGGATTTTTCAAGCTTGCACACTCTATTGGGATTCTTCACAATGACAAAAACCTCTGGCTGACTCATGTAAACATCCTCATCCAACTTCTCATTAAGGAAAGCGGTTTTGACATCCATCTGCCATATTTCAAATTCATGAAATGTAGCAATGGCCAACATCACCCTAATATACTTTATCTTCGCAACCGGTGAGAAGGTCTCATCATAGTCAACTCCGGGAGTTTGAGTAAAGCCCTTCGCAACCAATCATGCCTTATAAGTGTGCACATTCCCATCCATGTCGGTCTTCTTCTTGAAGTTCTATTTGCACCCGACTATCTTACGACCTGGCACATTATCAACCAAGCTCCAAACTTGGTTATCGTATATGGAATGAATCTCGCTGTCCATCACCTCTTTCCACTTTGCAGACTCCGGGCCTGCCATGGCTTCCTTATAGCTGTTAGGTTCGTCCAAATTCACTAATGTACTATTAGGGGTGCAAATGAGCCAAGATACTCGCGAGCTACTCGAGATCGGATCATTAAAAGCTCGACTCAAAACCGATTTTAAACGTGAAACGACCCAAAATACGACCCGAAAATTTTTGTTTTTAATACCATCAAAAATATAATCAGAGTATTATATAAATAAACCACGCGTGATATGTCCCAAAAATATAATAAAGTACTGTGCGGAAACTGCATCATACTACATCGAAAACAATAACTAAATCAAATCCAGACTAAGCTGAAGCGGTGGTGTGTGCGATGCCGTCACCCCGCGCTCTTCCCTTTGCTTGCGGAAGTACCTGAAACCAAAACTGAAACTGTAAGCACGAAGCTTAGTGAGCTCCCCCAACTTACCACATACCATACAAAACATATAAACACATACTGGGCCTTGCCCACTGCATCGGGCCGGGGCCCGGAAACTGCATCGGACCGAAGTCCGGAACTGACTGGGACCTTGTCCCCTGCATCGGACCAAAGTCCGGAACTAACTGCATCGGACCGGAGTCCGGAACTAACTGCCTCGGACCGAAGTCCGGAACTGACTGGGACCGTGTCCCCTGCATCGGACCGAGGTCCGGAACTGACTGAGCATAGCATAGCATATCATAACAAACATACTGCATACTGCATCGGGCCGTAGCCCGGAACATAAAACACTTAACACATAGCACATGAATTATGTTTGAACCACGAAGGCATCAGTCATACTAACTACTACATCGGACCAAAGTCCGGAAACTACTACTAACTGGACGGGCCGGCATTGTGGCCTTAGACCCGTCCCTACTGGAAGGAAACTCACCTCGTAAGCTAGCGGATGAGTGTGTGGCTCGGAAGGCTAACGGCTGCTGCTCCTGAATCTCCTCGGCTACAAATCCATAAACACACTCGATCAATCACTAACACTACACTCAGGGTAAAATGACTCTTCTACCCTTGGTCAAAGTCAACTTACTCAGGGCTGACTCGCCGAGTCGGGATACCCAACTCGCCGAGTCCTAGACTCCCCACTCAACTCTTACACGCTGATACTCGTCGAGTGTGGCATCGACTCGACGAGTACCCTCTGGATCCAAGAACTCAGATGATCTTCATCCGACTCGCCGAGTCGGATGAACAGACTCGACGAGTTGTTCTTGATCCCCCAAGAAGATTGCCTTGGACTCGCCGAGTCGTATGAACAGACTCGCCGAGTCCCTCCATCACTGAGTCTACCCTCAACTCGCTGAGTCCACTCCCTAACTCACCTCGTCCACTCGACACTGAAGAAACTGAAGAACTCGGGACTCGCGACCGGACTCGTCGAGTCGTTCTTCCGACTCGCCGAGTCGCCGCCATGCAACATGTTTTTACTCGATTTCTCTTGAATCCAACACATGCAAATGATAGATCTGGGTCCATTAAGCTGTTTTACCACGTAAAGTTTCCAACTTTACGTGCACAACCACATGAATGAGGGAAATAAGACTAAAATATGCACAATAAGGGTAGATCCATGGCTAATATGTAATGTAACTCCAAAAAGGTAGTGGATCTGGACCCTACAACACCCCAACACTCAGATCTAAAGATATTTCGGCTTAATAACACATTCAAGCAAGCATGAAGCTTGGAACAAGCATCAAATAGCCCTAAAAGAGCTCTAATGGAAGTTTAAACATGAAACCAGAAGGGAACTTCGAAAATACCTCAATAAGTTCACACTTGACCTCGGATCTTGGCACTAGAACACGTTTCCTTGCTTCCTTCTTCTTCTCCTTCTTCACCTCTTCACAAAATGGAACAAGATCACATATAAGCTCACAAATGGAAGGTTTAGGGTTTCTCACAGTGCTCTCAGGGGGAAAGTGGCGAGATGGAGGCTATAATGGGGTTTAAATAGTGAGCAAACCCGGGGATTTAGGGTTTCTCCCAAACGGACGGACTCGCCGAGTCGCCGGCTCCCGCGTGCCCATGATGCGCGACTCGACTCGGCGAGTCAGGCTAGAACTCGCCGAGTCCCTCTTAAAAACTTAGCCTAAAATCAAGTTAATTAACATACCGGAAACGGGTCGTTACAATTCTCCCCCCACTTGTCTCAGACTTCGTCCTCGAAGTCTGCTACAGCTGGATCCGCGAATAACTCCGGGTAGTGCGTTCTCATTTCCTCTTCAGCCTCCCATGTCCATTCAGACCCCTTCCGGTGCTGCCACTGCACCTTTACCAGCTGGATCACCTTGTTCCTCAAGGTCTTGGTCTTCCGTTCCAGAATTGCTATCGGCTTCTCGATATAATTCAGGCCGCTATCGACCTGGATATCCTCCAAGGGAACGACCGCTGTCTCGTCCACTAAACACTTCCTCAACTGCGACACGTGGAAGGTGTTGTGTATCAAACTGAGCTCCTCAGGAAGATCTAACCGGTAAGCAACCCGACCCACCCGGGCCAAAACCCTGAAAGGACCAATAAATCTGGGGCCCAATTTGCCCCTCTTCCGGAACCTGATGACACCTTTCCAAGGTGAGACTTTCAGAAGGACCATGTCTCCCACCTGGAACTCCAAGTCTGAACGCCTCCTGTCGGCGTAGCTCTTCTGCCGACTCTGCGCAGTCTGCAGTCTACTACGGACCTGCTGGATCAGTTCCTTCGTCTTGAGCACCACCTCGGTGCTCCCCATGACCCGCTGACCGACCTCGCCCCAACAAATCGGGGTCCTGCACTTTCTGCCATATAACATCTCAAAAGGAGGTCGATCAATGCTCGCATGATAGCTATTGTTATACGAGAATTCCGCTAAGGGAAGGTACGTATCCCAACAGCCCCCAAAATCTAGAACGCATGCCCTAAGCATGTCCTCGAGAGTCTGAATCGTCCTCTCGCTCTGCCCGTCGGTCTGAGGGTGAAAAGCGGTGCTGAAAAGGAGACGAGTACCCATCTCATCGTGAAACCGCTTCCAGAATCTGGACGTGAAGCGAACATCTCGGTCCGACACTACCGATACCGGCACTCCATGACGTGCCACAATCTCTCGCACATAGATATCGGCTAACCTCTCAGCCGATATACTCTCCTGGATCGGAATAAAATGGGCACTCTTCGTCAACTGATCCACCACTACCCATATCGAATCTACTCCACGTGCGGTCCTGGGAAGTTTGGTGATAAAATCCATGGTGATATCCTCCCATTTCCACACGGGAATATCCAACGGCTGCATCTTGCCGTGAGGTTTCTGGTGCTCCGCCTTGACCTTCCGGCAGGTCAAGCACCTCTCAATGTACCAAGCGACGTCCCGCTTCATGCATGGCCACCAATAATCAGGTCGAAGATCTCGATACATCTTCGTCGCCCCTGGATGGATAGAAAATCGAGACTTATGAGCCTCGTCCATCAATACCTGCCGTACCCCACCCCAGAACGGTACCCACACCCTACCATGAAGCGTCATCAAACCCCGACTGTCGTAGTCGAACGAAGCTACTCGGCCCACTATCCTCTCGCACTTCTGCCTCTCCTCCTTGAGACCCTCCAACTGGGCCTCCTTGATCCGCTCCAACAAAGGAGTGATCACCGTCATCCTCATACACAAATCCTTGATAGGGGCCGCCGACGCCTTACGGCTCAGGGCATCGGCCACCACGTTGGCCTTCCCTGGATGATACAGGATCTCACAGTCATAGTCCTTCAGCACATCCAACCATCTCCTCTGTCTCATGTTCAAACTCGGCTGATCCATAAGATATCGTAAACTCTTGTGGTCCGTGTAGATAGTACAGCGGACCCCATACAGATAATGCCTCCAAATCTTGAGGGCAAATACAACTGCCCCCAGCTCCAAGTCGTGGGTAGGATAATTAGCCTCGTGAGGCTTCAACTGTCTCGAGGCATAAGCCACCACGTGGCCTCGCTGCATCAACACTGCTCCCATACCTGTGATCGAAGCATCACAATAGACCACGAAATCCTCAACACCCTCTGGCAAGGTAAGGATCGGAGCCTCGCACAATCTCTGCCTGAGAGTCTCGAACGCCGCCTGCTGCTCAGGCCCCCAACGAAAAACTACCGACTTCTTGGTTAGGCGGGTGAGCGGCACTGCTATCTTGGAGAAATCCTGAATAAATCTCCGATAATACCCTGCTAATCCTAGGAAGCTCCGAATCTCAGATGGAGACCTCGGAACCTCCCACTGCATCACGGCCTCAATCTTGGCCGGGTCAACCAAAATACCCTTCTGATTAACGAGATGCCCAAGAAACTGCACCTCGCGCAACCAGAACTCGCACTTGGAGAACTTAGCGAAAAGTCTCTCCCTCCTCAAAGTCTCCAACACCTCCCGCAGGTGCTCCTCGTGCTGCCCCTGCGTCTTGGAATACACCAAGATGTCATCAATGAACACTATCACTGACCGATCCAGCATCGGTCTGCACACGCGGTTCATAAGATCCATGAACGCGGCTGGGGCATTGGTGAGCCCAAATGGCATCACCACAAACTCATAATGACCATACCGGGTCCTGAAAGCAGTCTTCTGCACATCCTCATCCCTGACCCTCATCTGGTGGTAACCGGAGCGTAGGTCGATCTTGGAGAACCAAGACGCTCCCTGGAGCTGATCAAACAAGTCATCTATCCTCGGAAGTGGGTAACGGTTCTTCACCGTTACCTTGTTCAACTCCCGGTAATCAATACACATCCGATGCGACCCGTCTTTCTTCCTCACAAATAAGATCGGCGCTCCCCAAGGCGAACTGCTCGGCCGGATGAAACGCTTGTCTAACAGCTCCTGAAGCTGTGTAGACAACTCCTGCATCTCAGGGGGAGCAAGCCGATATGGTGCTTTGGCTATCGGAGCCGCACCAGGAACCAGGTCAATCCTGAACTCAACCTGCCTCTCAGGAGGTATCCCCGGCAAATCCTCAGGAAACACGTCCGGGTAATCTCGAACAATAGGAACATCATCGATCGTCGTCTTGCCCTTATCCCGGGCATCCAAGACATAGGCTACATAACCGGCGCAACCCTGCTGAACGTAGCGCCTCGCCCTAACGGCAGAGCAGAAGGTCAATCCTCGTTGGGGCCTCTCGCCCTGAATCACTATCTCTCCCCCACTGGGAGTGCGAACCCTCACTAGCTGAAGTTCACAATCAATCACCGCTCCATTGGGGCTCAACCAATCCATGCCCACAATGACTTTATTCCCGCGCAGGGGAATCGGAACCAAATCCACTAGAAACTGCTCCTCAAATATCTGAAGGGAACATCCTCTGCATACTCTGTCGACCCTCACGGTCCTATCATCTGCTATCTCAACCTCTAATGGACAATCCAGCTCCCCTGGAGCTATGCTAAATCTCTTGCTTAGCGCAAGCGATACAAATGATCGGGTGGCCCCCGAGTCAAACAATACCAAAGCAGGGATGTCGTTCACCGAGAACGACCCTAAATAAAACGTACCATCAAATAATATTCAATCGATATATTAATATTTAAAAGATGAAAGAAATACACATACCCGTCACCACATCAGGAGTCGCTCGCGCCTCCTCTGCTGTCATCTGAAATGCCCTGCTCTTCGCCACTGGCGCATCAGCTCGGCCCTGACGGCCATCCGTGATCCTCAAAGTGGCAGGGGCGGGTGCATGCACCTTCCCTGCTGCAGCTAAACTGGGACACTGGGACCTTTTGTGTCCCCTCTGATTGCACTGAAAGCAAATCAGATCCGATGCTGTAACCGTAGTGGCAGGGGCCGTACAATCCCTACTCATATGCCCGGTCCGACCGCACTTGTAGCAGCCGGAACTCCCTGCCTTGCACGCCCCCTCGTGCAACCTCCCACACTTGCCACACCGACCGTGGCTCTGCTGACCTCTGGACCTGTGATCTGAAACCTTGGGCTTTTTGCCCACAATGCCTGTACCCACAACTGCCTCCGGTTTCCTCTTCCTCTCCATCTCGAGATCAATCTCCCTCTCTCTTGCTCTAGCAATCATGTCGTCCAGTGTTTTGCAACTGGACCGGCTCACAAACATCCGAATATCGCTCCGCAACATCTCGTGATAACGGGCCTTCTTCATCTCCTCATCTGCTGCATACTGTGGAACAAGAAGGGCCCGCTCCCTGAACTTGGCGGTGATCTCCGCCACTGTCTCGGTAGTCTGGGTAAGATCCTGGAACTCCCTGGCTAACTGTTGCACCTCAATGACCGGTGCGAACTCCGCTCTGAACCTGGTAGAGAAATCAGCCCAGGTCATGGCATCCAATGCCGCATCATCCCCGATGGCATGTCCTACCTCCTCCCACCAGTCACGTGCCCTGTCCTTCAGGAGACAGGACGCCAATCTGACCTTGTCCCCCTCGGGACATCTGCTAGTGCGGAATGCGTTGGCCACGTCCGCCAACCACCTGGTACTCGCTATGGGGTCCCGTGCCCCGTGATAGTCAGGAGCCCCGCATGCCCTGAACTCCCTGAAAGTGAGTGTGCGCGACCCCATCACGGCCGCTATCTCAGTACGGAAAGTACTCAGTCTGTCATCCATCATCTCCAAAATGCCCTCCTTGATCGAACCGAAGATCACAGGAGTCTGCTCAAGTATGATGCGAGTAACCTCAGAAGAAAGGAACTCTCTGGTCTGCTCATCCATCTGTCCGACCTCCGGGTCGGATCCCGATCCTGATCCCCCTCCGACATCTGAACTGCCGGCTGCTGGCCTCGGATGCAAAACTACCATTCTGAAACATAACATAACAACATCAGAACACCGAAATATTTCAAGGGATCATGATACGACTACTAGCTTCCTGGTCTAATCTCGGCCTTCCTTGATTCGAGTACGGATCCTCTGCTTCCAGTAGTATGGGCCCCTACTACCTTCCACATCTATCCGTACTTTCCTCAAGAACCGCCTTGACTTCCCCAAGTCACTTCTACCGCTGCTATTCTCTGCTACTCTCGTCCTAGGCTTGCCCTAGAGAAACTCGAGCTCAATACGACTGGTCCTCAGCTGCTGTAGGTCTCCTCGCACTGCCAGTTAGCCATCACCTAAACACCATCACATATGATGAGGATCGGATAATTCTTCAAGTAAAAGATCCGTCCCTACAACGGTTGGACTCAAACAAGAGCTGCGCAGTAGGGCCAGTTCCAGCACTCTGGGATTATTCAAACCTGATTACATGTGGTGCGACGTGTCCACCTAATGGCTAACTCTCATTACTCGGAATCCCACTAAGCACAAAGCAAGAAGCATTCGGACAAGGGAACCAGACTCACGCGAACTATTCTTATAACAAGAAACTGCACTAGCATAGGATGCTAAGCTCATACTATCAGGCATAACCTAAACAGGCTATCCTACTGCTGTCTACTCAATTCTAGCACGCAACATTCATAAAGTTGTAACACATAAGCAGGCACATAAGGCATTCTCCTACACCCTTAGTCCTATTCTAGCATGCTGTTCTACTAAAACTGAAATTGAACAAATAACTTGTATGGGTAATTTGGGAGTACTTACTTGAGCTCGGTTGACCGCATGCACACACCTCTATTTTAAAACAATTCTTTTCCTTCTAAATGTTTCTCAAAATTCTTTTGTAAAAACATTTTATTAAAAATCTTTTATTTCCCCTTAGTTTGAGTTCAGATACACCCGAGAGTGTATCCGAATCCCTCAAACCAGGGCTCTGATACCAACTTGAAAAGACCCAAAATACGACCCGAAAATTTTTGTTTTTAATACCATCAAAAATATAATCAGAGTATTATATAAATAAACCACGCGTGATATGTCCCAAAAATATAATAAAGTACTGTGCGGAAACTGCATCATACTACATCGAAAACAATAACTAAATCAAATCCAGACTAAGCTGAAGCGGTGGTGTGTGCGATGCCGTCACCCCGCGCTCTTCCCTTTGCTTGCGGAAGTACCTGAAACCAAAACTGAAACTGTAAGCACGAAGCTTAGTGAGCTCCCCCAACTTACCACATACCATACAAAACATATAAACACATACTGGGCCTTGCCCACTGCATCGGGCCGGGGCCCGGAAACTGCATCGGACCGAAGTCCGGAACTGACTGGGACCTTGTCCCTTGCATCGGACCAAAGTCCGGAACTAACTGCATCGGACCGGAGTCCGGAACTAACTGCCTCGGACCGAAGTCCGGAACTGACTGGGACCGTGTCCCCTGCATCGGACCGAGGTCCGGAACTGACTGAGCATAGCATAGCATATCATAACAAACATACTGCATACTGCATCGGGCCGTAGCCCGGAACATAAAACACTTAACACATAGCACATGAATTATGTTTGAACCACGAAGGCATCAGTCATACTAACTACTACATCGGACCAAAGTCCGGAAACTACTACTAACTGGACGGGCCGGCATTGTGGCCTTAGACCCGTCCCTACTGGAAGGAAACTCACCTCGTAAGCTAGCGGATGAGTGTGTGGCTCGGAAGGCTAACGGCTGCTGCTCCTGAATCTCCTCGGCTACAAATCCATAAACACACTCGATCAATCACTAACACTACACTCAGGGTAAAATAACTCTTCTACCCTTGGTCAAAGTCAACTTACTCAGGGCTGACTCGCCGAGTCGGGATACCCAACTCGCCGAGTCCTAGACTCCCCACTCAACTCTTACACGCTGATACTCGTCGAGTGTGGCATCGACTCGACGAGTACCCTCTGGATCCAAGAACTCAGATGATCTTCATCCGACTCGCCGAGTCGGATGAACAGACTCGACGAGTTGTTCTTGATCCCCCAAGAAGATTGCCTTGGACTCGCCGAGTCGTATGAACAGACTCGCCGAGTCCCTCCATCACTGAGTCTACCCTCAACTCGCTGAGTCCACTCCCTAACTCACCTCGTCCACTCGACACTGAAGAAACTGAAGAACTCGGGACTCGCGACCGGACTCATCGAGTCGTTCTTCCGACTCGCCGAGTCGCCGCCATGCAACATGTTTTTACTCGATTTCTCTTGAATCCAACACATGCAAATGATAGATCTGGGTCCATTAAGCTGTTTTACCACGTAAAGTTTCCAACTTTACGTGCACAACCACATGAATGAGGGAAATAAGACTAAAATATGCACAATAAGGGTAGATCCATGGCTAATATGTAATGTAACTCCAAAAAGGTAGTGGATCTGGACCCTACAACACCCCAACACTCAGATCTAAAGATATTTCGGCTTAATAACACATTCAAGCAAGCATGAAGCTTGGAACAAGCATCAAATAGCCCTAAAAGAGCTCTAATGGAAGTTTAAACATGAAACCAGAAGGGAACTCCGAAAATACCTCAATAAGTTCACACTTGACCTCGGATCTTGGCACTAGAACACATTTCCTTGCTTCCTTCTTCTTCTCCTTCTTCACCTCTTCACAAAATGGAACAAGATCACATATAAGCTCACAAATGGAAGGTTTAGGGTTTCTCACAGTGCTCTCAGGGGGAAAGTGGCGAGATGGAGGCTATAATGGGGTTTAAATAGTGAGCAAACCCGGGGATTTAGGGTTTCTCCCAAACGGACGGACTCGCCGAGTCCATGATATAGACTCGCCGAGTCGCCGGCTCCCGCGTGCCCATGATGCGCGACTCGACTCGGCGAGTCAGGCTAGAACTCGCCGAGTCCCTCTTAAAAACTTAGCCTAAAATCAAGTTAATTAACATACCGGAAACGGGTCGTTACAAAACGATCCCGAGCCGAGATCGAGCTTAATATTAAGCTTTTTTATTAAACGAGCTCGAGCTCAAGCCTATGTCACTAAGCTCAATTAGGCTCGCGAGCCTAAACGAGCCTTTATATAATATAATTTATTGTTATTTATATATAATAAAATAAAACCATATTAGGAGAATTATGAATTTAGGGTATTAGTAAACGAGCTTTTTAATGAGCTCGAGTTGAGCTTAAGCTAATTTAGGCACGTCAGATAAAAAACGAGTCTAGCCCAAGCCCGAGTCGGGCTTGTATAACTCTTTACGAGATCAAGCCGAGCTCAGTAAAAGAAAGCTCGAATCGAGCCGAGCTCGAGCCTCATATAACTTAAATGAGCCCGAGTCGAGCCTAGCCAGGCTCAGGCTCGGCTCGGCTCGTTTGCACCCCTATGTACTATCACTAATGAACGTATCCCCTTCTGTAGTAATATGAAAACCATAAAACTGGGGTTGAACCCTAACTCTTTCGGGACCTTTAAGAGGTTAGGAATTGTCAATCGGTTTAACCGGAGTTTCCTCCTCGGGTTGAGCGCCAATGTTAGAGGTTCCTTTATCGCTTGAATCTTGAAGATCCTCAAGATCGATTTCCTCCCATTGTCCCCTTGGCTTATAAGTTCTCGTTCTCGGAAAACCCCTCTCCTCGCAACAAAGACAATATTGTCACTCGGTCTATAGAAGAGATATCCAAAGGACTTCTGCGGGTAGCCGATGAAAATACACCGCTCACTATGAGGCTCGAGCTTGTTGTGAGTCTCTCATCTTACGAAAGCCTCGCACCCCCAAACCATGATATGTGCCAACGAGGGAGCTTTCCCTGTCCACATCTCGTAAGGTGTTTTGGCAACCTTCTTCGTAGGGACTAAGTTAAGGATATAGGTGACAGTTTCTAAGGCATACACCCAGAATGAGATAGGTAGCGAAGCACGACTCATCATGGAACGAGCCATGTCTAGCAAGGTTCGATTACACCTCTCCGCCACATAATTCAATGGCAGTGTGCTAGGTGGCGTCAATTACGACACGATTCCGCATTCCTTGAAGTAGTCGTGAAATTTTAAAACTTAGGTACTCTCCACCTTGATTGGATCGAAGCATCTTGATTTTACTGCCCAACTGATTCTCCACTTCTTTTTTAAACTCTTTGAACTTTTCAAAGATTTCTGACTTGTGCTTAATGAAGTAGATATACCCATATCTGCTATAATCATCGGTGAAAGTCACATAGATGCGGCTCGCATCCCTTGTGGTGGATCTAAAGGTCCCACACACATCGGTGTGTATGAGATCCAATAAACCTTCACCCCTTTTACAAGTGTCAGTGAAGGGTGACTTGGTCATCTTTCCAAGTAAACAAGACTCACACACGTCATTGTCCCTAAGGTCGAATGACTCCAACACTCCATCCTTTTAGAGTTGGGCTATGTGTTTCTTGTTGACATGTCCAAGACGACAATGCCACAAGCATGCTTTATCCAAACCATTGGAAGAATCAATACACAACACATCATTTCCTAAATTGTCTACAACCATCACAGTTTCATATATTCCATTACAAGGTAATGGTTCAATATAGAAAACACCATTAATATAAGCATTAATAGAACCCTTTTCATTATCAAATGAATATCTAAAACCTTGTCTATACAAACCATGAAAATAAATGATGTTTCTTGCCATATCTGGCGAATAGCAACGATTATTTAAATATAATCCTAATCCATTACTAAGCACTAAAGAGTAAACTCCAATCTTAGTGACAGGCGACGATATTCTGTTCCCCATGATCAAGTTTATCTTCCCATGCTCCACATCGCTATTTCTTCTTAGGCCTTGCAAATCAGAACAAATGTGAAAACCACATCCTGTATCAAGTACCCAAGCAATAGTGTAACGATCCAATTTTTCAAGTCCAAAATTTTCATTTTCAATTAAACACTTTGTAAAACATTTGTAAATAAACAACATTCGACCATATCATTTCTTAAAACAAATTTCGTTTCTGCAAACCCAAAACATAAGTCATAGTAATGTCAGAGTACAAATCCCAGAATATCTCATGATGCGGAAAATGGGAGTGTGTGTATGATGTGCCGCTACCGCGCCAGCTCCTTCCCCTTCGCTGAAGAGGTACCTGAAACCAAAACTATAAACTGTAAGCACAAAGCTTAGTGAGTTCCCCCATCGTACCACACACCATACAATCATATAACATAGATACTGCCGGGAAATTCTGGGGTGCCCGACCTTCCCAGTGCGGCCATTCTGGGGTGCCGTCCTACCCGTGTCAAGCCATTCTGGGGTTCTGACCTACCCATATCAGGCTATTCTGGGGTGCTAACCTACCTGTCGGTCCTAACAACCGCAATTGGGGACTACTCCCCTCGTACTACCTCTATCACATATAACATATCATGCCAGCATACAAACATACCATCACATATTGTCAGACATATCTGGGGTGTCTGACCTACCCTTCGGTCCTAACAACTGATCTCTACTACTTTCACATATAACATATCATGCTAGCATATAACATATCAGGTAGTAACAAACCTAGATGATATCACAAAGATAATCATCCAACATACAATTCCTACTGGTGGGCCGACATTGTGGCTATAGACCCACCGCTACTGGAAGGTAACTCACCTCGAAAAGTAGTTGCTGAAAATCTGCTTACTAGACGACTAACTGTTGCACCGGCAATCCTCCGGCTATAAATCCATAAACATATATTAATCACTCCTAAATACCCTTAGGTCAAATGACTGACCTACCCCAGGTCCAAGGTCAACTCCTTGGTCAAAGTCAACTTCCAGTTGACTGGACTCGCTGAGTCATGGCGCAGACTCGCCGATTCCCTCTCCTACTCGTTTCCAAATCCTCACCAGAGCATCCATCTTGAGGATTTGGGTTTCTGGGACTATTGCTACATGTTAAATTGCTCATCCTGCGTGCAGCTACGAAGGGTTGGACCTTCTACACTAAAACCCCTCTTAACTCAGTAATAGTTCATATGACTCGCCGAGTTAAAGAATAACTCGTCGAGTTCCAGGCAATCTTCAAAGGACTCGCCGAGTTGTTCATCCAACTCGCCGAGTCTAAGACCATCTTCATAGAACTCGCTGAGTCCACTTTGGAACTTGTTGAGTCCCTTCAACTCTCTACTCATACAAACCAAATCTAAGACATACAACGATTCCAAACCATAGATCTAAGCTCCTAGGGTATGCTTATCACGTAAAGTTGAAAACTTTACGTGCATGCATGGCCCTAAGAGCTCCAAAAGGCAATTCCAAGCTCTTTATGAGGTCATACACTCAGCAGGGACCTCAATCACTTCAACCACAAAGACTTTACACTCCTAAGGTGTCCATAAGGTCCAGATATGAAGTCCTTTTAGAACATGGAGCATAACTACATAGGGTTTGAGGTTTTAGGGCTTGAAAACCATCAATTAGGGACAAAAAAGGGATCTAATGAACTAGTGATCATGGTAGGAACTTTTCTACCTGAATGGAAGCTTCTCACAGTGTAGATTTCGGATCTACTTCCCCTCCTTGCACACTTCAACCTCATCCTTCTTCTTCTAAGCTCCAAACTTCCTTCACTAAGCCAAAAGTCACTCACAAGAACAATATGGGGGCTAGTGTTTCGCTCTATAGCTCTCTGGAAGTGTTAGGGATAAGGGAGGCTGAGTTAGAGTGTTTAAATACGGTGCAAACACCCTGGTTTGGGTTTTACTCGACCAGCATGGACTCGCCGAGTCTGGGACCCGACTCGCCAAGTCCCTCACTTAAATCCCATGCCAAAATCACTCCTACTCGGCGAGTCGGGCCTCCAACTCGCCAAGTCCATGACAAAATGAGAAAAAAAACATAAACAGGAATCGTACCAGGAATCCGATGTTACAAATAGCATGTGATGAATCATTAGATTTAATAGTGTAAATACCTACGTAGGACGACTTGATCTTTCCATCCTTGATATTGCAGATATTTCAGGAAACTTCTTTTCCAATGCCCTATTTCGTGGCCGTGGTGGCACTCTGCCTCCTTGGGGTTGGAGTTGGGTTTAGCAGAATCAGCCTTGGTTCCACTAGAAGAGGTCCCATCATGGGACTTTCCCTTATGGTGGCTCTTTGAGGGAGCCTTCCTCTTCTTATCCTTCCTTTGCCTAATTTCCAAGACTAGGGAAGCAGCAGGAGTAGGAGTTGATGCAACATATTTGTCTTTGAGGTTGCTCTCAGTAGTCCTCAACAAGCCTTGAAGCTTGCTCAAAGTGACCTCCTCCTTGTTCATGTGGTAGGTCATGCGGAACTGGTTGTAGCATGGAGGCAACAAGTGAAGGATGATGTCAATTGCCAGCTCTTCATCAAAGTTCACATTCAACTTTAGCAGGTGATCGACATATCTCTGCATCTTTTACAGATGAGCAGTAAAGGACTCTCCATTACCCATTTTAGCAGTGATCATTGAAGTGATGATCTCGTACCTTTCTTGCCTAGAACTTTGGTGGTACCGGTCCAACAGATCTTGATGCATCTCATAGGGATACATGTCCTCATAGCACTTCTAGAGTTCTGCAGTCATAGTTGCCAACATGATGCAATGGACTTTCGTAGCATCATGCTCATGGGCCTCAAAGGCAATGATTTCTTCAATAGAGGCAGTGTTGATGTTGATTTCCTTCAGCTTCTCATCGAGAATATATTCCTTGTCCTCATAACGAGTGACCGTTCGAATTTTACGGATCCAATCATTGAAATTGGACCCGTCTAAGATCACTCTCCCATACAAGTTCATGAGTGAGAACGAGCCAGAGGAACTAGAAGTGTTGTTGTTTGCATTCAACATTTGAAATAGAAAAGAGACAAGTTTGATTAGAAATGAATCCCCAATTAAACACCCAAATGAGAAATTAGGGCTAGGATCCAACAACATTATTTACAAATTAGAAGAGGGACGCCGTAATCTAACATGAAAATAATTTGAAGGTAAGTGAATGACAATTCACTAATTTTCCACCATGAAAAACAAATTAATGCTAAGTCTTAAATGTATTGAAAACTCCTAGATCTTCTGAGTTTAATTGAACTTTTCAATGGCATGTTTAAATCTCGATATGTCCCTCAAGTTATTGACTGGGATGCCAAGGATCACAAAGCGGATGGGAATAACCATGCAAATATACATGGTGCCCTCAATGTTACAGTCACCTATTCGATGTGCCGGTTAACCACACACGCTCCATCGAACTATGACAAACATCGAGTCACCCTTTGCCACCTTTGCTTAGAGCCCAATTAGTGTGCCGGTTAACCACACATGCTCCACCAACGTTTTAGCAAGGGTACAAAGTGTAATTTCATGGAATTGCATCAATTCACTTTTACCTAAAGTAACTAAGATTGGGAATTTTGTAAAAACATTTACTTACTTTATTAATTCATTATACTTTTAATGAGGAAAGGGTTACCCTATCCTACCCGTTCGGTTAATGACCCTCCACCAATCAAGGAAGCGGTGGGTGAGAGTGGACACCCATTAAACGGCTATTTTATAGGCCATAACCTTATACCCCCCTTATAGATCGGCTTCGTGAACGAGGCATACTAACGGTAAGACTATCATTTAAGTTATACACACACACACAAACACACACACACACACACACACACATATATATATATATATATATATATATATATATATATATATATGGGTAAAGTGAATATACCTAACAACCTTATATAAGCTTAGGTACCTAACCATATTATACTACATTGTTTTGCATTATATTTCCATTGCAATCGTCTAAGGTTCTTAAACTTCAACCCTTAATTTGATTTACTTCCAAGATTTTAAAACATTCACCATTATATTCCTCCTACACCATTTGATTTGCAACGGTAGTATATGAAACCCACCAGGGGGTCTCCGATAGAAAGACATCATTTGAAGGAAGATAATGGTGAAGGTCCAAAGATTTTTGAAGCAATCAAGTTATGAGGTTGAATTTTAAGAACTTTGGGTGATTACAATGCATATATTGTCACACCCCCGAACCAGACGGCGGAAACGTCTGGGGGCTGTCGTGACTCAATTGAATACCATCACAATGAATATACATGAAACATAACATCATACATCACCAAGCATTGGAATAATACAACTGGTAGCGTTTACATTTAGTACATTGTTCCCTAACATTACAAGCCCAAAAAAGTAGATTTTTCGGTGCTAATTAAACAAGCAGCAAAACGTCACTGAGTACACTTATCCCTTCGTTTATCTATTACCTGAGAATACAAGTATTTTGAAAAACGTCAACATATGAAATGTTGGTGAGTTCATAAGTAATGTTTGAAATCCAATGTTTGTATTGTTTCGAAAACCACCAGAAAATCCGATATTTTCTGAAAATAGTATACCGTAAAAAAAAAGTGTGAAGATCCGTGAGTATGCTTGTTTGTATTCTATAGATGTAAGCGTAAGAGTTGTGAAATTCGACATGTAGTTTATAAGTGTACTTGTTGAAAACCCTAGGAAAACCTGACGTTTTCCTATCACTTTGCTTTACTTAGTTTGTGTACTGTTATTTTGTTACGTTAGAGGTATTCGTTGAGCTCCGGAGGCATTGAGTATACAGTGGGTGGTGAATTGTTGTAACGTCCGTTAATGAAAACGTACAATCGACAACCGTACCAGCGATCCCTTGGGCGTCACTCGCACTTATTCACACAACTCAATCCTCCCGGACTTGTGTAGTCCCACGACCGAAGGGAAAAAGAGAAGGTGCGAATCCCTCGGTATTTCCCTGCGTCGTTCAAGACCATTGCAATTGCGAAGGGCCCGAAGCCCAACCCGCAATCGTGAGTTCCCGACTTTACTAGCAGCACTGAAGGACCCTTGGGGACCAGCAGCATGTTTGCCATTGAAAGTCCTTTTACACGCGGTCGAGTCGTATTAGACCCAACTACATGTAAGCAAGTGTCCTTTGGGTCTAAAGATCATGTCATCGGGCTAGCTAGGCTCGACAAGCATGATTTGCAACTTTTGGGCCTAAGGAGTGTACGTCGACGTATTGAGTAATTCCACGAGAGTAAAGAGTTCCGAGAGTTCCATATGTGTATTGAGCGTTGTAGTGTTAGTAGTTTTGGATTTGTTATTGATTCGAGACCGAATCAATTCGTTTGATAACGATTGTTGGTGATATTGTGTATTGTAATTCATCGAGAGTCGTAGTGTCAATCTTTGTTCACAACGAGTGTATTGAATTATCATTGAAAATTTTCTGTTTACAACCCCTCTTTATTTTGTAAATTTACTTTTTCACCCCTTTAGGTAAAATAATTTCCGGTTTAGTCCTTAAACCATTTTTCTTGACATTTTAACACCAAAAATTATTGAAACTAATATTTTTCAGCATATTTTTCATTGAAAACAGTTTAAGTCCCTGAAATTGCTGTTTTCTCGGTTGTAACCCCTCTTTTTCGCAATTTTTACATTTTTGGCCCAAATTGGAAAATTTTTGCAACTTTGGTCCTTTTTAAATTTGAAAAGCATTTTAAACCTTTGAAAAGTACTTGTGACACTAATGGTCCATTGTTTTACAGAAAAACACAGTTTTGGCCCTTCAAAACAGAAAATTTTGCATAATGGGCCCTATTGGGCCGAAATTGTCATTTTTAGCCCATTAAGCTTGAAATTTATGCTTTTAATCCTCCAAATAGTATATTTTCAGAAAATACATTATGGAAACTGTTTTGACTCATCTCACCCATCAGATTTCGTAATATTTCATTTTTGGCCCTTCAACTTTGTATTTTTAGCATTTTGTGTAAAAAAAATGTGTTTTTAGCCCAAGATAAGTGTTGTCAAGCCATTTGGCTATTTTTCTTGGTATACTTTGCATGTAGTAGTATATTTTATGCTAGTATAAAATATATCTCAGTTTTTAGCAATTCATAACTAGATCTAGCGTCAAAATCATACAAAACATACATATAAGCATAGAAATCAACCAAAACATACACATAATGATGGATCTACACCTTTGCTTGTATTCTCCCCCATAAAAACTTATAAAAACCGAAAATAAGGGGGTATGAAGCTCACCTTGAGATTTGGATTCGATTTTTATGAAGATTTGAGAGAAGATTTCGGCCATAGCAACTCCTTGTGGAGATTTTCGAACTTAGATGGTTCTAGGGAGTTAGATCACGAAATAAGGCTATGTAAGAACGAATTCTTAACATTAAGATGGAAAGTAGGCGTTTATACATGATAACCACTTACCAAGAGGTTGAAACCTTGAAGAACACTCTTGAAACACCCACACACATCCACGGTTTTTGATGAGGAAGGAAGAGAGGATTTCCTTGAGTATAAGAGGTAAAGACAAGAGATTGTTGTGTTTGAAATGAGAGATGAGGGTGGGAAAAGCCTTATGGCCGTGAATTATGGGGAGAGGGAAGGAAGAGATAAGGTGTTGCATGGATATATGTGAATGCATTGTTACATGGTGTGTAAATGACTTGGTTATCCTCCAAACAAAAATGATGTGTCATGCATTAAGCTAATTAGCTAATTTCTCCCTTTTTTATTTAAATAGATAATGGGCCGAGAATTGGGCTAGGAGGAAGGAGGGTGAATTAGTTTGGCCCAATCCTTTCTTTGGTTCAAAATTATGAAGCCCATAAAGAAAATTTTCGGCCCATTGGGCTTTTAGGGTAGTTCTCGGCCCAATAGGTCCATGTGAAATGTGTGGGTCATTCTAGGCCCATTAAAGCCCAAAATACTATATCTTAATGAATGTGAGTTTAAATAAGGCCCAACTTAAGACTCTTAGCTTAAAAGAATTAAGTTAAGGGTTTATTGGCCCATTAGGTCCAATAAGAGTATCATAGTCCATAATGAACTTGAGTCGGGATATCTAGGGTTTCCAACCCTTATTTAAACATATGCGATATATTTGAATGAGAGTGGAGCATGATATTCCTTTAGGGTAAAAGTTATTACACTAGGTGAATGATTGCATGAGAGTAGAATTTCCTAGCAAAAATGCTAGTTGTGACATATATGATAGAAAATTACGTACTATGATGTGGTTAGGTACATAAGCTTATGTAAGGTTGTTAGGTATATTCGCTTTACCCTATATATATATATATATATATATATATATATATATATATATATATATATATGTATGTATATATATATATATATGTGTGTGTGTGTGTGTATATATATATATATATATATATATATATATATATATATATATATCTTATAATAAATAAAGTATAAGGTTGAATTTTAAACTTGTAAAATTCTAGGGTGTGAAATTTAAATAATTCAAATTAAACTTATAATTAAAATTTAAATTTCAAAACTTGAGGACAAGTTTTGAACTTTTCAAAACACATAGGATGAAATAGCAAATAATATAAAATTAAACATTTAATTTAATGATTATCTAAATTTGACCTCTTCATTTTATTCACAAGATAATTCATCAATTAATTTAAATAATGAAGTTTTATCACATAAGGAATTTATTATTCAATTAATTGGTAATTATCTTTTGTTTTGGTAAGGATACTCATATAATAATAATAATAATAAGATTTTATTAGTCAAAAACAGTTTTGGTAATTATCCTTCAGCAAAACAACAAGAAATCCCGAGATATCCTTTGTCTGATAGCCTAACTAGTCGAGTTCCCAGTGTGGACTCGTCGAGTTCATCCAACTCATCGAGTCCACATTGAGAACTTGACGAGTTAGGCTGTCAGATAGAGGATATCTTGGGATTTCTTGCTCATCCAACTCGTCGAGTTCACATTAGAACTCATAGAGTTTGTCAGTCAGAGGGCCGAAAAACGAATTTTTAAAGCATGAATGAAATACTAGGCATCAAATACAATAGAAACCAATCGATGCTCTGATACCACTGATGGGTTTGAGCCAAAAGAACATCTTATGTGCTCATGCAAACCCTAAAGCTTGGAAATAGGTTTCTCTATTGTACATGCAATTCATCCAAGACTTATGAACCCCTAGATCTAGCATACATATTTTGATATTATCATATGAAAACAAATCTAGATGATTACCTCTTCAACAATGGCTTGAATCTTCTTGCCTTGGTGCTTACAGCCACACATGTCACTCCTCTAATGGATTACAAACACCACTCAAGAAAGAGGATGATATTGGAGAGAGGGGAAAGGCACAAATGTCGGCTATGAACTCTTCTAGGGTTTCAAGTGGCCCAAAACTGATGCCCTAGGGGTTCTATTTATACTTGTGCTGCTAGGGTTTCATTCAAAACCCTAATGGGCAGCTTAGGCCTTAAGCAGTCTAAAGAAGCTTCTAGAATAGGGCCCTTATGGCCGAAATTAGGATGGACACTTCCCTAATTTCATCCATTCCTAGTCCATAAGGCTTCCCAGCCTAATATTCAACCATCACACATTTGACAGTTGAAGTCCCCTTTATTAATTAATGTCTTTTAGCTACATAATTAATTCTTAATTAATTTTTGTCTAATATTAATTAAACTATATGATTTCTCTTTTAATATATTATTCATATAATATATTAATAAACCATAAATAACCTCTCTCTCTCTCTCTATCTCTCTCTTTCTCCATAAATCTCCCTGTCAAGTTGCTCTAGTGAAGGCAACCCAAAAGGACCATGCACAAGGGTCAAATACATACCAAATATAGTTACGCGCTTAGATACTAATCCAACATAAGGCCCACAGCAACTAAGTCCAAGAAATGGCCCAACCCGAGGTCCACTTTTATGAGGTCCAATTTGACTAAGTACGTAGGGTGTACTCAGCTATACGCTGTGTGTACTCACATAATGGCTTGTACGATGCGTGTACAGGTTTGTACCCCCAACGTACTCCCCTCTTAATCCCACTTTTTCCATTAAGCACTTAATGCTTAGACTATAAGTCCAAACCACATATTTGAATCCTAAACAATGTCTAGACCCATAAAGTCACTGACTTGGTGACTTTGCATGCCCCAAATGGACCCAACCTCAAAATATAACACTCTACTATCATGAAAATGATCTTAACTCATGCATGGATGGATTTAAGCCCCAAAGATGGCAACTTTATGACTCAAGGACCAAAATAACACCAAGAGTGGCAACTCTAAGCTTCATAAATGATATGAACTCGTAAGATCTCATTAATGGAACCAAAAAGATTCATACATGGGTTTCGGGGAAGAAACCCAAAGGATTCGACTCTAGGTCGAAGGGCCAGCAGGGTCGGGACCGCTGTGGAAAATGCGGTCGGTCACACGAGGGAGCTTGTCGCACTGGGTCGGGTTCCGGCTGCTATAAGTGCGACAAGGCTGAGCATTTTGGCAGGGATTGTACTACCCCCACCCCGACAGTGCAGATGAAAGACCTGATTTGCTTTCATTGCAATCAAAGGGGCCACAAGAAGACTAATTGCCCTAGATTGACATCAGCAACAGCAGCAACGCCAACAGCGATGCCGACCCCAATAGCAGCGCAGATTACAGATGGCCAAAAGTCTAAGGTAGAGGCTCCAGTGGTGCGGAGCCAAGCATTTCAGTTGACAACCGAGGAGGCATGCGCTGCACCCGATGTGGTGATGGGTACAGTTTCTTCTCTTATTTCTTTATGTTATGTCGTTGTGATTTTGATATGTTATGTGTATGATCTGTTTAGGATCGTTCCATGTGAATGGTATCCCGGTTGAGGTGTTGTTTGACTCCGGTGCTACCCGATCGTTTATTTCTCTTGCGCTTAGCAAGAAGTTTCCTGAGTCTTCGGGCATGCTAGACTGCCCTCTAGAGGTCGAGATTGTGGACGATCGGTTAGTGCGAGCATCAGACGTCTACCAGGATTGCGTATTGAGGCTGTTTGAGGAACGTTACCTGGTAGACTTAGTTCCCATACCTTTGCGGGGGAACAAGGTTATTATAGGTATGGATTGGCTAAGCCCTAATGAGGAAATGATCGATTGTGCTCAGCAGTTGGTGCGGATCAGGACCCCAAATAGGGGAGAGCTGGTGATCCAGGGTAAGAGGTCACAACGAGGACCAACTTTATGTTCAGCAGCGAGAGCGAGGCGCTAACTCAAGCAGGGTTGCACAACATTTTTCGCCTATGTTAAGGATACTCGGGAGGCGAGTAAGATGACGGTGGGTGATGTGCCTTGGTACGGGAGTTTGCGGATGTATTCCCCGAGGAGTTGCCTGGGATACCTCTGGAGAGGCAGGTGGAGTTCAAGATCGACCTCGTCCCTGGTGCGGCTTCAATAGCTAAGGACACCATATCGGTTGGCTCCTCCTGAGATGTAGGAGTTGTCTACACAACATCAGGAGCTGTTGGACTAGAGATTCATCAGACCGAGCAGTTCACCTTGGGGAGCCCTGATTCTATTTATGAAGAAGAAGGATGGGTCGCATTGGATGTGTATAGATTAGCGGGAGATGAATAAGGTAACGGTGAAGAATCGTTACCCACTCCTGAGGATTGATGACCTCTTTGATCAGCTACAGGGAGCATCTTGGTTCTCCAAGATTGATCTGCATTCAGGATATCATCAGATGAGGGTCAGAGAGGAGGATGTGCAAAAGACTGTGTTCCGGACGCGCTATGATCACTATGAGTTTGTGGTGATGCCTTTCAAGCTCACCAATGCTCCTTCCGCATTCAGGGATCTCATGAACCGCGTGTGCAGACCGATGCTGGATCGGTATGTGATAGTTTTCATCGATGACATCTTGGTTTCTTCCAAGACGCAAGAGCAGCATGAGGAGCATTTGTAGGAGGTGTTGGATACTTTGAGGAGGGAGGACTTGTATCCTAAGTTCTCCAAGTGTGAGTTTTGGTTGTGCGAAGTGCAGTTTCTTGGGCACCATGTCAACCAGGATGGGATATCGGTGGATCCAGCCAAGGTAGAGTCCGTGATGAGGTAGGAAGTTCTGAGGTCTCCATCTAAGATTCGGAGCTTCCTGGGGATGGCAGGCTACTATCGGAGATTCATCCAAGACTTATTTAAGATATCCGTACCTCTGACCAGGCTGACAAGGAAAGTCGTGGTGTTTCGCTGGGGGCCTGAGCAACAGGCTGCGTTTGAGACATTGAGATAGAGATTGTGCGAGCCCCCAATCTTAGCCTTGCCGGAGGGCATGGAGGATTTTGTAGTGTACTGTAATGCGTCCATCTCGGGTTTGGGTGTGGTATTGATGCATAGAGGGCATGTTATAGCTTACGCTTCGAGGCAGCCGAAGCCTCACGAGGCGAACTACCCGTCGCATGATTTGGAGCTGGGGGTGGTTGGTTTTACCCTCAAGATTTGGTGTCATTAACTCTATGGGGTTCGTTGTACCATTTACACAGACCACAAGAGCCTGAGGTATCTCATGGACCAGCTGAATCTGAGCATGAGGCAGCATCGGTGGTTAGATGTGGTGAAGGATTATGATTGTGAGATCCTTTACCACCCGGGAAAGGCCAATGTGGTGGCCGATGCGATCAGCTACAAGGCGGCGCTGATTAGAGATATATGCATGCAGATGACCGCGGTAACTCCGCTGTTGTATCATATCCGAGAGGCCACACGGCAAGATGCAGTTGTTGGATATTCTCATGTGGAAATGGGAAGATATCACCATGGACTTCATCACCAAACTTCCCAGGACTGCGCGGGGAGTGGATTCCATATGGGTCATTGTGGATCGATTGACCCAGAGCGCCCATTTTATACCGATCCAGGAGAGTATATCGGCCGTGAAGTTGACCGACATCTACATCTGAGAGGTGGTGGCTCGGCACGGGGTGTTAGTGTCAGTGATTTCAGACAGGGACATGCGGTTTACTGTCAGGTTCTAGAAGAAATTCCACTACGAGTTGGGTACTCGCCTCCACTTTAGCACCGCTTTTCATCTGCAGAAGGATGGTCAGAGCGAGCAGACCATCCAGACTCTGGAGGATATGCTGCAGGAATATGTGCTAGATTTCGGTGGTAGATGGGATACCTACCTCCCATTGGCTGAATTCTCCTACAACAATAGCTACCATGCAAGTATCGATCGTCCTCCCTTTAAGATGTTATACAGGAGGAAGTGCAGGACCCCGATATGTTGGGGTGAGGTTGGCCAGAGGGTCATGGGGAGAATCGAAGAGGTGCTCAAGACGACAGAGAGGATCCATCAGGTTAGGAGCAGGTTCCAAACTGCACAGAGTCAGCAGAAAAGCTATGCCGACAAGCGTCGTTCAGTCCTGAAATTCCAGGTCGGGTAAATGGTTCTCCTGAAGGTGTCACATTGGAAAGGCGTCATTCGATTCAAGAAGTGGGGAAAGCTGTGCCCCAGGTACAAAGGACCCTTCAGGGTTATAGCCCGAGTGGGCAGGGTGGCATATCGGCTGGATTTGCCAGCCGAACTCAGTCCGATCCACAACACTTTCCACATCTCCCAGCCGCGGAAGTGTCTGGTGGACGACTTGGCGGTGGTGCCCCTAGAGGATATTCAGGTTGATGACAGCCTGAACTACATTGAGTGGCATGTGGCGATCCTCGACCAGAAGATAAAGGACCTAAGGAACAAAAAGGGCGAGCTGGTGAAGGTGCAATGGCAGCACCGGAAGGGCTCGAAGTGGACGTGGGAGCCGGTGGATGAGATGAGGGAGCATTATCCAGAGCTTTTCCAGGATTGAGCAACAGACTTCGAGGACGAAGTATAAAATAAGTGGGGGAGATTTGTAGAACCCGGTTCCTGGTATGTATTTCATTCAAGTGTTTTTCACAATTTGGACTAAGACTCGACGAGTTGATGGACAACTCATCGAGTAGTAGCGACTTGGACCCGAGGGTTAAGTGGCGGACTCGTCGAGTCGGCATGACTCGACGAGTAGACTCTAGTAGGACAAAACCCTAATCCAAGGGTTTGAACCCTATTTAAACGTCTTATTCATCCTCCCTCTTCCCTTATGCTCTCAGAACCCCCCTCACATCAAACCCTAATCGTCTTTGGTGAAGATCTAAGGCCTCTTTAGTGATTCTTGGTGGTTTGTGGTAGCAAGAAGGAAGGAGAAGCTTGAGGAACCAAGAGGCTGGCCAGAGGAGTTAAACTTGTGCATCATCTCTAGTTCTTGGAAGGTATAAAGTCGATACCTTGCTCCTTCTTGCATTAGATCCCTTTTTGAGGAGATTTAGGGCTTTTATAAGCTATTCTTGGTGACCAACCATGATTGCAAGCATGGTGGGGGTTAGGGTTTCAGATCCAAGCTCATTAAAGGGTTAGAAGGCAGAAAGGGACTGCCTTTGCACCCATGGAAAGCCTCATGCACCTCAAGAGCTTCTTTTAGGGTCTTTTTAGCTCATAATCCCATGCATGCACGTAAAGTTCGTAACTTTATGTGCTAGATCGATCTTAGGAGCCTAGATCTATCATTTGGATAAGTGTTGTACATCAGAAATCAAGAAATGAGACTTGGACAACCTCTACTCGACGAGTTGTTCTTGGGACTCGGCGAGTCCGAGGCTTGACTTCCCTTTTTCTATTAGGGTTCAAAGGAACCTAGTGAGTGTTACAATGGCCTTATAAGGGTCCGAGGGAGTAACCCAACGCATTGGACTTAGCCATAGACCTGGAGTTCGTAGGACTCGATGAGTACATGAGTAGACTCAGCGAGTCCAAGGCAATCTCCCAATTGTTGAAGATGAACTCGACGAGTTGTTCATACAACTCGGTGACTCAAGGACATGACTCGTTTGTAGGACGAGGATGAACTCAACGAGTTGTTCATACAACTCGGTGATTCGGATGAAGGTTCATTCGATGTTGTTTTAGAAGGAGAACTCGTCGAGTCATTGCTAAACTCGACGAGTAGAAGTGTGAAGAAAGATAGATGAAGGGTAGGGACTCGACGAGTTGGAGGCCCAACTCGGCGAGTCATGTCAACTGGAAGTTGACTATTACTTTGACTTTGACTTGGTCAAGGGTAAAATAGTCATTTTACCCTAAGAACAGTTATCAATGTCTGACTAAGTGTTTTATGGGAATTATAGTCAGAGGATCACCAGAGCAGCAGTCAGACATCTGTCAATCAGCTTTTCAACAGTCAGCCTTATGAGGTAAGTTACATTCCAGTAGGGGTGGGTCTAAGGCACCAATGCCGGCCCACCAGTAGGTGATTATGGTTGAGATGGTTATCTTTGTGATAATTTTCTGGTTGTTATATATGTGCTCAGAATTAGTTCAGCAGTAGTAGGGCACACTAGCCCTGGTTACCGGTTGAAAGATACTGAGGACGATTACCGGTTGAAAGATACCGAAGGGGTGGATAAAACCCATGCATGTATAGTAGTATGATTGTGATATGTCATTATGTGACTCGGTATGCTTATGTATGTTATTATGAAACCAATATGTTATGACCTGTAATATGTAATAGGGATAGGGGTGAAATAGTCCCCAGATATCGGTTGAAAGATACCGAAGGGGAGGTTAGTTCTCAGGTACCGGTTGAAAGATACCGAAGGGGAGAGTAGCTCCTGGTTACCAGTTGAAAGATACCGGTTGAAAGATACCGAAGGGGAGAGTAGCTCCTGGTTACCGGTTGAAAGATACCGAAGGGGAGGATAGTTCCTAGTTACCGGTTGAAAGATACCGAAGGGGAGGGTAGTTCCCGATTACCTGTTGAAAGATACTGAAGGGGAGGGTAGGTCCCGGTTACCGGTTGAAAGATACCGAAGGGGAGGGTAGCTCCCGGTCACCGGTTGAAAGATACCAATGATTATGTGCTATGGGTATGATGGGGGAACTCACTAAGCTTCGTGCTTACAGTTTCACTTTTGATTTCAGGTACCTCTTCGTCCAAGGGGAAGGAGCCGACGGTGTAGCATCGCATCACACACACACACATGTTTTCCGTATGGAGCTTCCGGGGAATGTACTCTGATTTATGTTACTTTTGACAAAATGGTTTTTATGGGGACATGTATTGGATTATCGACACATTGGTTGTGACATGAGATATCATTATGAATGTTTTTATACCGATGGTTTTATGTTACAATTTATTTAAAAATGAAATTTTTGGCCTTGATATTTGGGATGTTACATAAGGGATGATCTCAAAGCGTGGATGTAACACTCTAAAAATTCAAGCCAATTTAAATTTTTCAAAAACAACCCTGTTTCGTTAAGTCATTACAAAAGGTTTTCAATACAATTATTATCAGAGTCTTCCCAAAACCATATCGTAAAAACATAAACATGAGGAGTGGTACGATCACGCCTTCGCCTTGCCACGGTCTCCTGAAGTACCCGAACAACATTAAACCACAACTGTAAGCCCGAAATCTTAGTGAGATACCCCCAAAATACCAACCACATATACCACGCATAACATAACATAACCGAACAGAACAACCATGCACTTCGGGTCTACTGTGTGACTGGTCCGCCGCACTGAGCCTTCAGTCCACTTGGTCCACCCTCTGAGTCTAGCCATATCCCTCGAGTCTGCAGTGTGGTTGGTCCGCTCGCACCAGGCCTTCAACCCACCTAGTCCACTCTCTGAGTCTACAATATGACTGGTCCGCCCGCATCGGGCCTTCAGTCGACCTGGTCCACTCTCCGAGCCTCGGCACGTCTGGTCCGCCCTCGTAGGGCCTACAACATATCCGAACCGATCACTGGGACTTCGGTCTAACCGGTCCGCCCTGGGTATGTTGGCCTACAGCACAAAGCAGGACCCACCTCAACCTAACCCAGTCGAACAACCATGTGCACATAAACATATAACCACATAACAATTAATCATCAATCAACCGATCTATGAGATCACATACATAGCATACTCTAAACAGGATACCGACTTAACCAGTCACTGACATATACCATTCTAACTACCATGATGCAAACATAGCAAAGCAATAACATAACAACAATACCCGGATTACAATACGATAAAGGGCCGACCTTGGTGCCTTAGACCCTGTTAATATAGTGAGGATAACTCACCTTGCAACTGCTGACTGAAAAGATAAGATCACGCTGCTCCAACTTCTGACACGAACTCCACCACTGACAATACCAGAAGACCGAACTCAATAAATACCAAATATTACCAAAATACCCCTGAAAGTTAACTGGTCAACTCTTGGTCAAAGTCAAAGTCCTTAGTCAAAGTCAAACTTCCTGACTGACCATACTCGCCGAGTCAGCCCGCTGACTCATCGAGTCCCTCAACTCTGAAAAATCCCATATCGCGACCCAACTCGTCGAGTCGCACCAAGACTCGCCGAGTCCCACGAACTCTAAGGTGCTGTTTGTTTTTTCGAAGCGGAAATTCATGAAGTCTGCAGACCACCTCTGCAATCCTCTGTAGCAGAAGAGGTGGTACAAACGGCTGCAACCTATAATAAGAAGCATGTTTGTTTTTTAACATCTGCAGTAAACTAAAATTTAAATAAACTAATTTTATAAACTGAAAATAGTTCTCAACACTGAAATTTAATAATTATAGTCTTAAACATTGAACTAATAATAACAAGAACATGTAAAAAAACAAAAATGTAAAACTTTTTTAAAAAAATATAAAAGAAGCTAATAGTTTTATTCTAGAAAAAAAAAACTAATTTTAAAAAACATTAAAAAAGAAAATAATAAAAAAATTAAGAAAGTATTGCAAACGTTGTCTACAAAGTTCGTAAAAAATTACACACGTTAAAAAAGATGTAACTGAAATTGAAAATATTATTAATAAAACGGTAAAAAAAATTTAAAAAGTCAAGTTAAAAAAAATCGTGGAAATTATAAAAATAAATTGTATCACATCCGTAAATAAAAAATTTAAGAAAATCAAAGTTTAAAAAAAATTATAAAAAAAAAAGTTATACAAAAATTCTTAAAAAAAAACACTTATAAAAAATGAAAGCTGAAGAAGTTAGAAGAGACAAGTCAAGTGCTGCGCCACGCAGCACACGCGCAGAGGTTTTGTAGTCGAAGTCTTCCAAAAAAACAAACTGTTGCGAGAGGGAAAGTTCTGCGCGTGTGCTGCGCCGCGCAGCAATAAGTGCTTTGAAGAGGTTTTTATAGAAAAACAAACAGCACCTAAGTCACTTCCTGCTCAACTCACCGAGTCATCCTTTGACTCACTGATTCACAGCTCAAGCAGGAAAGTTTAGGACCTCACGACCAGACCCGCCGAGTCCAAGAACAGACTCGTTGAGTCCAAGGCTATCTTCAACCAACTCGCCGAGTTGTTCTTCCAACTCGTCGAGTTGATGCCTATCTTCAAGCAACTCGCCGAGTACACCTATGTGACTCGCCGAGTACCACTAGCTCTCAACCCATACATAGGCTTTCCAAGCCATGCAGGGTCTCCAATCCATAGATCTACTCTTATACAAGCCATCCATCATGTAAAGTGGCAAGTTTTATGTGAATCCAAGGAGATCTAAGCATAATATACTCTAGGGCTAGGGTTTGGGACAAAAAGGCTCCATCAACAGCTCTTGAACAGGGACTTTATGCTCCTTTGGATCATCATTACACTAGATCTGAGGTAGCAACCTTAGATCCAACCTCCAAACTCAAGATAACACTAGATATACTCCCAAAAATCCCATAAATGATAGATCTAGATGGATAACAGCTCAAGCAACGAATCATTACCTCAAGAGAAGACTCCAACAGAAGAATAAGCCAAAACCTTGCAAAACCCCTTGCTCCAAGCCTCTTAATCTTCAAGGATCTCTTCAACAAACACTCCTTCAAGGTCGAAATGCTCTCTAATTCTCTCACAATCGAATGTTAGGGTTTCTGGGCTTCAAGGGAGAGTAAAGAGGCTGAGGAAAGGGTATTATGTTCTTTATATAGGGCTCAATTGTGACAACTGTCAAATTTCGGTCAAGTCAAAGTCAACTAAAGTCAACAATTCAAACCGTTTGACTCAATTTGCCCTTGGGTACTAGAAATTACATTATGAAATTTCTACACAACTCTCTATTCTAATGAGAGATCATAAATCAAAAGTGCGAACATCTAGATCTCCTTAACCAAAAACTATAGTACGTGGCTAGCCAAACCGATAAAACAATGTTGCATACTCATCGGGAGTGTGTAAGATCCTTAAACAAGGCTTAACAGTGTTTACGGACCTTGCATTGCGAACCCGGACACTCACAAATGCCACATTCGAAATCTCTCTCAATCGTTTTCAATCTATCTATCTCTATTTGAAATCTCTCTGAGTATGTGAAATCTCTCCCAAATCTCTCTAAGTATGTGAAACCTCTCCCAAAACTCTCTTTGTATGAAAAATCTCTCCAAGTATGTGAAATCTCTCCCAAATCTCTTTAAGTATGTGAAATATCTCCCAAATCTCTCTAAGTATGTGAAATCTCTCCTAAATCTCTCTAAGTATGTGAAATCTCTCTCAAAACTCTCTTTGTATGAGAAATCTCTCTAAGTATGTGAAATCTTTCCCAAATCTCTCTAAGTATGTGAAATCTCTCCCAAATCTCTCTAAGTATGTGAAATCTCTCTCAAATATCTCTCTGTATGAGAAATCTCTCCAAGAATGTCAAATTTCTCCTAAATCTCTCCAAGTATGTGAAATCTCTCTCAAATATCTCTTTGTATGAGAAATCTCTCCAAGAATGCCAAATCTCTCCCAAATCTCTCCAAGTATGTGAAATCTCTCCCAAATCTCTCTCCAAAGTTTCCCGTAACTTTTTAGAATCATTCGGGTCATTCCGACCCTTAACCGGGTCAAAAACGGCTTAAAACGGAGTAAAAACGAGAAAAATAGACATTAGGAACCGAAACCTCTCGAGAAGAGAGAGAAGCTTCTTAGGACCCGAAGGTCCTCTTAGGGACTGAGAGCAAGAGGGCCGAACCCGAGAGCAAGGAACCAAACCCGAGAGTAAGGAACCGAACCCGAGCCAGGAGGAACCGAACCTCGCTTAAAAGGAAGAACCGAACCCGAAGACACTGTTCACTACTGTTCATTCGGTTCATTTCGGGTCTGACATTCGCCTCTTATATCTGGACCGAACTCTCGCCTTCGCCTTCGCCTTCGCCTCTCGCTTCCTCGCCTCCTCGCCCCTTCGTTTCCCTCTGTTCGTTTCCGGCTACAATCCTCAGCATGGACCGAGTCTCGGCCTAGGGACCGAACCTCGGCCTAGGACCGAGAGGTCTCGCTGGGAACTCATTTTCTCCTGGTTTTCGCGTAGTTTTGCGTTTAAGGCCCGTTTTTAATTATTTTAACGCGATATTTTCACCCAAAATCATATTTTAACATAATAAACCCTAAATATTCACAATTTAATCATATTTTCATAAAAATCTTTATTTAAATAATAAAAGCAAGTGGGTAAAGTACAAAGAAGTGGAGTGTTGACTTTGCTTTACCTTATGACACAAGCAACCACTCCCACACCCACTCTATGACCAGCCACACCTCCCCACCTTACCTAGGTCACATCAATGTCCTTTCCACTCAATTATCATTCTTTCCCACGTTTTTGAGAGCTGAATATTCATCCTCTCTCCTCACTTCTCTCATTTGCTCTCATTTCACAAGAAGATCAAACTCTTTCTTCTCTCACTTTGTCTCTCTAGAAATTCGAGATTCAAGGGCTGATCTTGAGTTTTTCCTCCACATTTGGTAAGCATAATCCATTCTCTTTATGATTATCTCACTTATTTCCACTCAAATCATGGATATCATACACAAACTCCATTATATTTGTGTTAGAGCTTCGAATCTTCAAGTGTTCTTGGGTTGAACACTTCTCTTCTTAAACACTTATCTACTGAAATCACTCAAGGTGAGTTCATACCCCTACATTTTCATGTTTTCTCAAGTTTTCAGGGGGGGGGGGGGAATACAAGTTAAAACACTAAGAACATAACTAAAATTTTCTAACAGCCTTCATCAGAAAAGCTCAACTCCATTCATGGACTGTTTTGGGAATCTTAAACATTTTTATTTTCAAAACTGTACAAGGTGCAAATAGCTCAAGTTTTTAGCTTTAAAATGACTACTTGAACATCTCCATACGATTTTTCTACAATTTATGGTGATTTTTACAAAACTGCCTATCATTTCAAACAACAATCCGGACCAGTCTGTGATTATGGACTTTTTCACCCAAGTTGGAGGTCATTAAAAATCGTGATAAAAATTATGAGTAAACTAGACACATTTTGTGAACTCTTAGAATTTACGGATCTAGTTTTCGACTTCATATGATTTTTCCAAAACAGTGCAGAAAAGCTAAAGTTAGCCAACAACATATAAATATCATAACACTTTGTATTATGTTGAGCAAAGTGTATAATCATAAGTTCTAATTATTGAATGTGTTTCTTTGTTAGTTTATCATCATGAACTGAAACTAAGTCATTCGTAATAAATATTATGCATTCATTTTAGAACAAGTATGATAAACTATAAAAAGTATAGTTTAATAAATTCATAACACTAATACATTTCCATAAAAGAGTTCGTACATATTACATACATTTTAGATAAACTATAATAGGTATAGTTTATGATACATCACTCAACACACTCGTACAGAAAGGGTACATTCATACAGAAAAGATTTATATTCACACACATATCACGTAAACTTGTTAACCTATATTGTGAGACTCTCTCTCTCTCTCTCTCTCTCTCTCCCCGTACGTCCGAGTGTGGGATATAATTCCTGGTAGTTATAATCAGAATCTCCTTGAGGGGGAACGTGATACTTGTATATAGATCTATATTGGGTTTGACACCCCACACCTTGCTGCTAGCTACAGTGGGACCTGCAGGTCTACGGGTGACAAATGTCATTTCAGTTTTCGCGACGCCTGAGAACGTCGTGGCAGGTTCACATAGTCATAGTATGATTATAGCGACTCACATAGGGATATAACAATCCATAAGTTTATGGGATTTTATTTTTAAAACCTAAATGAGTTTTATGTCGATTTAAAATCACTTTTTATCTCAATGAGTACAGATATTACTGTACACTTTTGGTTTTGGTAGTTACGACTACACATCATTTGAAACCACATTTATACCTTTAAGTATGGTCAATACTTGTTATTGCTCGGTCCTCTAATTTAGGACTACATAATTCAAACGCGTCCATGTCCATTTAAGTACATAACATTTTCTATTAATAAGAAAGGTTACTTATACATTTTGGTCTTCAGTCATAAGACTACATTACACAGATTATAAAGAAAATATCAGATTTTCTGGATACATATTCTAACGCTTTTACAAGGAAAACGATTTACTTTTCTAACGAAATCTCTTATGAACTCACCAACCTTTGTGTTGATACTTTTCAAAACTACTTGTATTCTCAAGAATTCAGTAAAAACAGGAAATCAACAACAATTTGAGGATGGGACGATAAATCGTCAAACAGTTCATTTTGTATCATAATGTAATTGATGTGAATCATGTAAACATGTGCTTTGATGTAACGTTTTCAATTATATTTGTGTTGGTTGTATTTACTTTGAGCACTATTATACTCATTGTTGTGATACTCTACATGAAGTCCTCCACCCCCGGACGTTTCCGCCATCCTTGGTTTGGGGGTGTGACATCAACCCCCGGGATTAGGGTTTTCTCTACACAGCACCAACTCGCCGAGTCCACCCATGCGACTCGCTGAGTTGGTCACTTATCATGCGACCTGAAACGCGACTCGACTCGTCGAGTCTATCCATAGACTCACCGAGTCGACCTTCTTATTTACATTTTTAGCCCTTCAACTTTACTTCTGAATATCTAGGATCTTACAATTCTCCCCCACTTAAATTAAGCTTCATCCTCGAAGCTTGCGGCAACACAACTCCAGAAACTGTTCTCGCAATGCACCACCTGGCATTAACCAAACCAGGTTCCTCAAACATTACCATCGAAACTTGAAACCCAACTCTTTCCCTATGGTGTGCTGACCATTGCCTCAAGCTGGCCACCGCCTTCATCCTCTGATAACCACACTTTTCAACCGAGTACCACTCCATGGTACTTCACTCGTTTCAGATCACAACAATCACTTGACTCTTACGAGCTAGATATAACCTTGAACCACCTGGATCCCGACCCGGTACCGCACTGCTATCATTTTCCTCGTCAGACATATCCTTCACCGAATTCACTGCTGAGACTTAGGCTGCTCCTTTGCCGAGTCCAACTCTATCTCTTCCATGCTGACAGGATGACACATCCTTCAACTTTAGAGCAACTCCCATGAGTTCTTTTCTACCATCACATACACATGTTGAACTAGCTCTAGCATTCTCGGGTTGGGAAAACTTGATGCACGGACGACACCTCCAAACATCCCCCCCCAGGATGAATTACCGCTACAAGCATAATTTCTTGTTCACACCAAACTGGGAACCCAAGGTTCCATCCTTGCATCCCTTCCGCCTATTTGGCTTTACACCCGCGGAACTCCTTCCGTGACCTCCGCAGACATCCAACCCGAATGTGATTCCATACCACCGGCGCAAACACACTGCTCAATAACCATGATCCGAACACCTCAATCATACCCCCGCGCTACTGCTTTCGCTTCCATGAACTTACACTCCCTCTCGGAGCTACATACCTTTCCCTTTCCTTATCCAAGGAAATCTACTTGGCTGCCTTGTCACTACAACAACTGCCACGGTGCTCGCCCAACGCTACACCATTCCCTTATAGCATAACCGCTATCCCATTCACCCCACATGCTTTGAATCTGCTCGCAAGGATTCTCGAGTCCATGTACTACCTTCCACTAATCATGATCAATACCCGAGGCCAGACCTTCTGATGCTATCACGTCGCAACATACTCATTCCATATCCTTAAACAGATCTATCAACACATGCAGAGTCTTCAACATGACTGGATCGCCTTACCAGGCCTTCAGCCAATCTGGACCACACTCAGAACCTTCAGCATGTCTGGACCGCCCTCTAGGGCCTTCAGCCTGTCTAGACCGTCCCCGAGCCTTCGGCCTAACTGGTACACTCACCGGCCTTTAGTCTGTTCGGACCGCTCGACTAGCATTCATCATCCCGAATTATCCCTTTGGAAAACTCTTCCATGCATACTGTTCTTGCCCTCTAGGGGTTCCGAACTCTAACTCCATCCTACATATTCAATCCCAGCCTGATCCTAGGCCTTCCATAATTAATCGCCCTTTTACAAAACCCTTGGTCTGTATCCGTGTCACTTGCTCATACCAGCCTACGCTCTTGGCTGACAGAACCGTTGTTGAATCCCAGACAACTAATCAACCTCTCATGTTTGTTGATCTTTCGGAGAATTTTCCAATTCTCCCCACTTAGAGCTTTGACTATCAACCACCAGTCGCCATAACCGACCTCCCGTAACATCCTTACACAACACATTCCCTTACACCCGAACTGATTCCCACTAGAACGAATAACCTTCTCAAAATCACATATCAACACTGATCATCTCGAACTTGAAAGAAGCCCGACCTTCAACTAACCACTCTTCAGACTGCAGATACTACCCGATATTAAGACCAAAAGCCTGATTTCCCACTAATAAACCCCATGGATGATAACCAACGAAACTCCCAATACCAAAACCCTTAACCATACCATAACCCTCAAGGAACAACAAATACAATACCAATAATCACACAACGAGACTAGCAGATATACCATACTCCATAATAATCACAAGATACCAAAATATCAAAAAGGAAACATACCCGCAGCTACATTTGACACTGCCCTGACCTCCTCTACTGTAAGCTGAAAAGCACGACCCTGATCCCTCGGGAGCTCTGCTCCACCCTGACCTCCACCCGTAATACTCAACGTGGCTGGTGCTGGAGCCTGAACCGACCTCCCAACCAGCTGTGGACAGTTGGCTCGCATGTGACCAACCTAATGACACTGATAGCAAATCCTCATATCCTAGATTGGGGCTGTCTGACGGCAATCCCTTGCGTAATGCCTCTCTCTCCCGCACTTACGTCACGCACCACCGGACCTACAAGCTCCGGCATGACTCTTCCCGCACTTCTCACAAGTGTGGCTGCTCTGACTGCTCAAACTGAAATCAACGGTCTTAGACCGTTTCGGTGTCGGCCGTGACTGTGCTGGGGCCTGCCTCTGCTCCCTCAACTGTAACTCAATCTCTAACTCACGCTGCCGAGCGGCCTCCTGCAACTCCAGAAAAGTCTCACACCTCTGCGTAGACATAAACTGCCTGATATCCCTCTTGAGCATATCAGATATCACGACATCTGAGCCTGCTTTGAAGCAAACTCCAAGCAAAACATCGCCCTCTCAGGAAACATCCTGGCGATCTCCATCACTGACTCTATATCATGCTTCAGCTCCAGGAACTCCTGAGCCAACCTCTCCCTCTTAACTCGTGGAACATAACGGGTACTGAACATTTCCCAGAACTGATCCCACGAAACTGCAGCGCGCTGTGCATCCGAATATGACCCCGTGGCCAATCTCCACCAATCCTTTGCCCCGAGCCTCAACAGGTTCAGAGCACACCTCACTCTCTGTTCAGCAGGGCATGAACACGTGAAGAAACACCCCTCCACGTCTGACAACCTTCTCATAGCGACAATCGGGTCCTGAACTCCATCGAAGGTAGAGGGCTTCGTATTATCGAAGTCCCGATACTGAAAACCTCTACCGACTCCTCCCCCTGCTGCTGCTACAGCCGTTGTAGCTGCCACGGCAGTCATCTCTGTAAGAGTTGTATAGCGCTCATCAAGATACTCGACCATAGCGGTTTTGATCGACCCAAACAGTTCCGGAAACTCAGACCGGAACATCGCAACAACCTCATCATGCAGGATCTAACGAATCCTAGCATCCAACTTGTCTGTGCTCATCTGACTGATAACCTCAGGGGTGCTGACCCACCCTGATCGCCCTCTCCTGCTCCCGATCCTGATCCGGATCCACTCCCAGCATGCCTCGTAACCACCATACTGAAAGAAAATACCGCAGACATCATATACCTCCCACTAACCCGAGAACCGACTCTCAACACCGCCCTTGGGCTTGTGACTTCCTTGATTCGTTAGTACGGGCCCATACTACCTTCCACACCTACCCCTATTTATACCAAGTATCACCACAACAACCTAGTGAAGAACAGGCATAACAAGTACTCAACCCTCACTCCTAGAGGAACACTGGAAATCTCATACCGAAAGAAACCCTAGGCTAGCAGACATCATAAATCAGGCAACTCTATCATGCAATTCCTAAAGATCCCTAACCTAGTACTAGCATGCTGTTCTATCATATCACATAAACAAATAACTTGCATGGTATTTTAGGGCTACTTACTGGCTCCGGCTGATCGTACCTCCGCGTTCTCTTTTACTCATTTTGAAAACCATTTTAAATTCTCTTTTGAAAACTCTCCTTGATTTGAGACTGGCTTCACACGAATGTTCCTTCAATTCACTCAAACCAAGACTCTGATACCAACTTGTAACACTCTAAAAATTCAAGCCAATTTAAATTTTTCAAAAACAACCCAGTTTCATTAAGTCATTACAAAAAGGTTTTCAATACAATTATTATCAGAGTCTTCCCAGAACCATATCGTAAAAACATAAACATGAGGAGCGGTACGATCACGTCTTCGCCTTGCCACGGTCTCCTGAAGTACCTGAAAAACATTAAACCATAACTGTAAGCCCGAAAGCTTAGTGAGATACCCCCAAAATACCAACCACATATACCACACATAACATAACATAACATAACCGAACAGAACAACCATGCACTTCGGGTCTACTGTGTGACTAGTCCGCCGCACCGAGCCTTCAGTCCACCTGGTCCACCCTCCGAGTCTAGCCATATCCCTCGAGTCTGCAGTGTGGTTGGTCCGCCCGCACCAGGCCTTCAAACCACCTAGTCCACTCTCTGAGTCTACAGTATGACTGGTCCGCCCGCATCGGGCCTTCAGTCGGCCTGGTCCACTCTTCGAGCCTCGACACGTCTGGTCCGCCCTCGTGGGGCCTACAGCCTATCAGGACCGCTCGTTGGGCCTTCGGTCTAACCAGTTTGCCTGGGGTATGTTGGCCTACAGCACAAAGCAGGACCCGCCTCAACCCAACCCAGTCGAACAACCATGTGCACATAAACATATAACCACATAACAATTAATCATCAGTCAACCGATCTAGCAGATCATATACATAGCATACTCTAAACAGGATACCGACCTAACCGGTCACTAACATATACCATCCTAACTACCAGGATGCAAACATAACAAAGCAATAACATAACAACAATACCCGGATTACAATCCGATAAAGGGCCGACCTTGGTGCCTTAGACCCTGTTAATATAGTGAGGATAACTCACCTTGCAACTGCTGACTGAAAAGATAAGATCACGCTGCTCCAACTTCTGACACGAACTCCACCACTGACAATACCAGAAGACCGAACTCAATAAATACCAAATATTACCAAAATACCCCTGAAAGTCAACTGGTCAACTCTTGGTCAAAGTCAAAGTCCTCAGTCAAAGTCAAACTTCCTGACTGACCCTACTCGCCGAGTCAGCCCGCTGACTCGTCGAGTCCCTCAACTCTGAAAAATCTCATATCGCGACCCAACTCGCCGAGTCACCCCAAGACTCACCGAGCCCCACGAACTCTGAGTCACTTCCTGCTCAACTCACTGAGTCATCCTTTGACTCGCTGATTCACAGCTCAACCAGGAAAGGTTAGGACCTCACGACCAGACTCGCCGAGTCCAAGGCTATCTTCAACCAACTCGTCGAGTTGTTCTTCTAACTCGTCGAGTTGCTGCCTATCTTCAAGCAACTCGTCGAGTACACCCATGTGACTCGCCGAGTACCATTAGCTCTCAACCCATACAGAGGCTTTCCAAGCCATGCAGGGTCTCCAATCCATAGATCTACTCTTATACAAGCAATCCATCATGTAAAGTGGCAAACTTTACGTGAATCCAAGGAAATCTAAGCATAATATTCTCTAGGGCTAGGGTTTGGGACAAAAGGCTCCATCAACAGCTCTTGAACAAGGACTTTATGCTCCTTTGGATCATCACTACACTAAATCTGAGGTAGCAACCTCAGATCCAACCTCCAAACTTAAGATAACACTAGATATACTCCCAAAAATCCCACAAATGATAGATCTAGATGGATAACAGTTCAAGCAACGAATCATTACCTCAAGAGAAGACTCCAACAGAAGAATAAGCCAAAACCTTGCAAAACCCCTTGCTCCAAGCCTCTTAATCTTCAAGGATCTCTTCAACAAACACTCTTTCAAGGTCCAAATGCTCTCTAATTCACTCACAGTCGAATGTTAGGGTTTATGGGCTTCAAGGGAGAGTAAAGAGGCTGGGGAGAGGGTATTATGTTCTTTGTATAGGGCTCAACCCCTGGGATTAGGGTTTTCTCCACACAGCACCAACTCGTCGAGTCCACCCATGCGGCTCGCCGAGTTGGTCACTTATCACGCGACCTGAAACGCGACTCGACTCGCTGAGTCTATCCATAGACTCGCCGAGTCGACCTTCTTATTTACACTTTTAACCCTTCAACTTTACACTTGAATTTCCGGGATGTTACAGTGGAAGCTGCCAAATGACCTAAAAATATAGAGATATCATCTTTAAATATATGATGAAACCCTAAAAACGAAGTGGGTTGGACTGCCCAATTTTTACACCGTGACATGCTAAGTGTTGTGTCGTTAATAACCCAATCCAGTAAGACCCAATTTAGCAAGACCCAACTTATCAATATCCCAAACTTCCTTACAACCCAAAACTCAACCTTTTGCCCAACGACTTATGCTCTTAGCCTAAAAACCTGTAATACCCGCCTTCCAGAATGGATCGGTATAAGACATAAATGAGTCAAAGGCATGGATTTTGGGAAAAACTATATGTCACGACAGGGCCATAGGGAGGCCACAACATGTTTTGCTAAATATGTAAACATACTTCTGGATGTGTCACGATGTGACAAAAGTATGGTTACGACGTGACTATAACTGCAACCCAAACCCATAATCTTTTAGATTTTCCTCTATATTTAAACCCCTAACCTCATATTTAGGACTTCATTTCCAATGTCCGTCTCCTTCTAGAACCTTAAAACAAACTCTAATACCCTCTTCTTCATTTGTGAGCTTACCCTTGGTGATTTGGTGCACTTGGAAGGAAGAAGAAGGCCCTTGTGGTATAGAGAACCTCTTGGCAAACTTGGAGTTTGTATTTGAGTCATTTTCGGACCATTTGTAAGTGCTCAAGATCCAAACTTTATGTTGATGTCTTCTAGATCTTGGCTTCCTGTCTCATTTTCTTCATGTTGTGGAAGTTTGGATGGAAAGATTCCATAAAGTTGGCAACTTTATGGGTCCTTGTGGTCCCTTGAGGTCTAGAGATCTTTACTTGGTCAAATTACGGTCTAATAACTTGAAATAAGAAACATCCCGAAACTGCATGTTACAGTATTAAACATGAGAAATTTTTGGGTTTTTGTAACAGTGTTCATCTATGAACATAAACATATTGCATGAATTGTAATTAGTGGTTTAGTTGAATTATGAAATTCTTGCATTACATATATTAATACTAAGAGTAAATTACTGAAATCGTCCCTGTGGTTTGGTCAAAATTGCACGTTTGGTCCCTAACTATTTTTTTGCACTCGGATCGTCCCTGTGGTTTGATTTTGTTGCGTTTTTCGTCCCTATGGTTTGGTCCCTAACTTTATGTATGAAAGGGATGAAAAATGCAACAAAATTAAACCACAGTGATGAAAAACGCAACAAAATTAAACCACAGGGATGAAAAACGCAACAAAATCAAACCACATGGACGATCCGAGTGCAAAAAAAAGTTAAGAACCAAACGTGCAATTTTGACTAAACCACATGGACGATTTCAATAATTTACTCTAATACTAATAGGCAATGTTCACCTACGAACATGAGAATTTTTTCATGTTCTTGAATACATGTTGACATCTATATCTGAATAAACGTTTATCTATGATGATTATAACTTTCATACATGTTCACCTATAAACATGTATGAACAAGATTACTTTTCTAGGTTTTTGATTAAATATTTATTTATGAATAGATGTTTATTTATGAATAAATATTCAATTCTAATGGTTAAAAATCTTCGTACATTTTCAATTATGAAAATTTATTCATAATTAATCATAACATTCATACATATTTAATTATGAACATTTATGGATGTTCATATATTTTCCAATGTTTGTCTATGAATAGTAATCGATAAGTTTAACCAACGAACATTAATATAATCATGTTCATGCTTGATGACTTTTCATTATGATTGATACTTGGATTTTTCATTATTATTTACTGAACATCATTAATAACTATTATCTCATTTTTAAAATAAAATAATTATTTTACCATCATACGTTTTGATTATAAATTGATCAAATGATGTTGTATAGTTCTATGAATAAAAATAATTCCATAATAAAAACACTTCTTATCTTTCTTAAACAATTATTCTTTTATATAATTGTATACCTTTAAAAAGTTTTCTTAATATTTTTTCCAAACGCTTAAATAAAAATAAAAGCTTCAAACTTTTAGTTACCAACAACAAGCCACCCCAGTTGTTTTGCAAAACACGACGTAATATAAGTTTTCAAAGACTTATATTCGCTTAATAACGGTGGTGAAAATAATCGCACCAGTTGCTTCAAGGTTTTGGGACCAATTTAATGGCTTTAAGTTCTTCTATCAAAGCCATTAAATCGTTATGAGAAGACCCACCTTCTTCAACAACATGTTTAGCTTTCATGGCTACCTCTTTTGAGCTGCGTCTGATGCTTTGAGCCATGGCGGATCCACCTGTCAATATCTCAATAGCATCTACTATATTCCGTTTCCCGATGATTGGGCTAGTGATATCCGAACCGGAGTTCCAAACATCCGCCCCGACTCCGACTCCAATCCCTAAAAGCTCCACCAGCTTCTCGTTGTAAAAGTGCTCGGCGTACAACGGCCATGTCATCATTGGCACACCAGAGACGATGGCTTCAAGCACCGAGTTCCACCCGCAGTGGCTCAAGAACCCTCCGACCGCCGGATGTTGTAAAATCTCCACTTGTGGAGCCCACTCCGTCATGATCAACCCTTTGTTTTCCCTTTTAATCCTCTCCTGAAAGCCTTCCGGCATCCCACCGATTTCTTCATCTCCAACCTTCTTCCTCACCACCCAGATAAACGGTTGTTTAGATTCTTCAAGTGCCAAAGCAATTTCAGTGAACTGAGCTTCTGGGAATTTCACCATACTTCCAAAACAAACGTATATCACCGATTTGGGTTTTTGACTGTCAAGCCATTTCAGACTACTGTGCTTCTCCGACGTTCCACCGCCGCTCAAGTCCTTGCGAATAAAATATTGAAACAGAGGACCAATATGCCAGATTTTCATGCCCTTAATCTTCTTAAAATGATCAACATAATCTGGTTCGATCTCGTAAAACGTGTTGTGCACTAATCCATAACTTCTCTTCTCCGATTGTTTAATCATTTCCATTATCTCACCCATTGGGGTCTTTAACTTGAAAAAGTCTGAGACCTGAGACCTCTTCATCGTGATTTTATCCGGCAAATTGGGAACCACGAAGCTTTCCGATTCCGATTCCACTTTCTCGTGAGGTTTATGAACTTTCAAGCTATGGAAAATGGAGTGGTAAAGGAAACAAGAAGGGTAAAACAACAGTCTCGGGATATTGAGGTCAGCGGTCCACGGGAAGAACATGTCCGAGAAGATGCAATCTGCAGCTAGACTACGAATCAACTGTTCCATTGATGTCCGGAGCATCATCATGCCTCGGTAGACTGCAGATGCCATTTCTATATTGGTTGCATCGTTGATGTTTTCTATTCCGACGGGAAGTCCGACCTCCGATGCTGGGAAGTTGAGGGTCTGAACGGCGATGGGAAACCCAGCGGAGATATCACGGTCAACGGAGGATTTAAATATGAGAGCATTGTGAACGGTGGTGATGATGGTGGAGCGAACGCCTTGGGCGGCGAAGAGCCTGGCGGCGTGGACCAAAGGGATGGTGTGGCTAGAAGCGAAAAAGGGAAGGAAGACGACGTGAAGGTCGCCAGCGCCGATCACCTTGGAGGACTTTACTTTCTCCGACGACATGATTCTCTACAGTTTCCTCAGACCTCAGCTATTGTTTTCGGGGGGGGAAAACCTATTTTATATCTACTAAATTGGTTTTTATAATATGATAAATTTGTTAATTAGTTTTTGTCTTGTTGCTTACTTGGTATAAGTCTTATATTTAACCTTTCCTATCAGCATGATAGAAATCTAGTTTCTCACTATATAATACGAACACAAGTGGTCAAATGTCAGCAAAGCTTTGATTGGAAACACAAACGGGTCGTTTGTTTGTTTTTGACTTTTGATAAAAACAAGTGGTTCATGTTTTCTTTGGCATATCAGCCGGCCTATATAATTATATAATAAATTGAAAAAAAAATCCAATAAAAAGAAAATATAGTTTAGTTATGTGGGATCTATTATATTATTAATAGGTTATGGAAAAATCAAGAGTAAATTACACGAATGGTCCTTATGGTTTAGAGTAATTTGCAAGTTTGGTTCCTAATTTATTTTTTTTAATTTGGAAGGTCCTTATTGTTTGTTTTTGTTACACGCTTGGTCTCTGTCTTACCTAAAAAGACTATTTTGCCCCTTATTTTTTAATTTATTTAAATAAACACACTCTCAACCCACTCCCCTCACCTTACCCTACCTATCCTATCATTTTTTCATATTCAAATAATAGATTTTTTTTAGGTAAGACAGGGACAAAACGCGTAACAAAAACAAATAGAAAGAACTAAACGCGTAACAAAAACAAACAGTAGGGACCTTCCAAGTTAAAAAATTAAATTAGAGATCAAACGTGCAAATTACCCCAAACCATAGGATCATTCGCATAATTTACTCAAAAACCAATAATATGTAATTAATTATATAGATTTGTAATTAATTGATTCTATAGATTTGTACTTAGGCCATTCGGTGTAATATACACAACCAAAATCTCCTTCCACCTCTAAGTCCGCCACCACAAACCACCACAAGTCGTGGGAATACTCTTCACTACCACTAGAAGAGAGAAAGAAGAGAGAGAAGAAGAAGTTTGCGAGAGAAGTCAACAACCAAACACTTTTCATTCATCGTTGTCAATCGTCGTCTACACTACAAACCACCACGACCACATCCGATCACGAACCCACTAGAGTGGTGTTCATGGATCGTGGTCGTTGCCACGTAAACCACGAAGCCCTCCGTTGGGACCATATCGGATGGTCTTAATTACTTTTGAGACAATATTGTCAAGTCGTTTAAATTTCAAGATGATTTATAAAGATAATTTTTTTTATATATTTAATCATTAAATTTAATTATGTGTTTGATATATTGAAATTATTTAAAAAGTACCAATATGATTGGAAATGTGGGCTTTGCCGGTTTTTGGAATCTTTTCCAAGCCAAACATGAGTTTCTCGGTCAAGAATGAATTTATTGGTCATCTTCTACTGCCAATTATAAGTTTTCAGCATGTCTAAAATCAATTATTTGAGTACCCAATCCCGTTGCAATCGTTCATGAAATCGTTTGAAAGGGATGAACACATACTTTAGTGTGTGTGTGGTCATGTGTTTCGAAACAAGTGTGTATATGTGTTTCAGATGAAGTGTGTGGGCTTCATGTGTTTGGATCTTGATTTCAGAATAAGTATGTGTGTTCATGTGTTTCAAGACAAGTATATGTGTGTGGAGTGGCAAAACTTGAGCATTTAATTTAGGGGTCCGAAAGTATAATATGTATAAAAATCGGAGAGCATGGGTGTTACAACCTAAAATTTATATTTTTAGGCCTAATATGTATAAAAATAATGGGGTATGGCCTATTTCTAGAAAAAAAATGGTGTGTGTGTGTTTGTGTGTGTGTGGGGGGGGGGGGGGTGGAACCTTTCTTGTTCTTATAATGCTCTGCTACTATAAGTGTGTGTTTCATGTGCTTCGAAACAAGTATGTGTATGTATGTGTTCATGTGTTTTGAAACAATGTATATGTGTGTTCGTGTATTTCTGATCAAGTGTTTCGGTTCATATGTTTCAAAACAAATGTGTGTTCAAGTGTTTCAAGACAAGTGTATTTTCATCTAGTTTGAACTTAAAACCTTGGCCAAAGAGTTTATACTTGGCCAAAAATGAACATATTTGTTTTTATCAAATCATGTGATATCTCTTAAACATTTGGAGGTAACCTTTTGAACATTTATTATCATGCATACAAGGTGAAAGAGGGTTTAACAATCCATATGGTTCGTGTATCTTACTTTCACTGATTATTTTGTGAAGGTAAAGATATGCAATTGCATTAGGAATCTTAGGTGCGTTTAGTTGGCAGGAAAGGAATGGAATACAAGGGAAAATGATTCCAATTCCCTCGAATTCATGTGTTTCGTTGGACTTAAAGGAGGGAAAAGGATTCCTAAATGAAAAAAACTTTCCACCATATGGACGAAAGTGAATTCCTTCCAAAGTTGGATGAAAAACATTTATTCTCATCAAGAAAAGTGACAGATTACAAAAATACCCCTTGTACTTATTAGAAAACCCACCACCACTATCACTGAACACCACCACTGCCGTTGTTACCATCGTCACCACCGCTACCACTGCCACCATCACTACCACTGCTGCTTCCTCACCGACCACCACCACCACCACTGCCGCCACAACCAGTACCACCACCGCGACTCCCACCGATCACCATTACCACCACCATGACCACCACCCACCACCACCGTCATCATCACCACCACCCACCATCACCGTCGTCGTCGCCACCCACCGCTACTGCCTGCGACGCCACCACCACAACCATTATCGTCGTTATCACCGTCGTCGCCGCCACCGACCACCACCATCACCATTTTCACCACTACCATTACCCACCACTACTACCAATTCCATCACCCACCACCACCGTTGCCACCACCACCACTACCAACCCTGCCACCACCACCGCCACTGCCACCACCAACACCTTCATCATCACCATCGTCGTTGTCGCCACCAGCTGACACTATCACCATCACCACCACAATGAATGCCACAACCACCATCATCACCACCGTCGCAGCCACCATCACCGCCATCCAACATTGTCGCCGCCACCGCCCCCACCACCACTGCCACCACCGCCGAAATTTTATTGTTTTTATAATTTTCATAATGTATTTTTACATATAAGTTAGAAAACAAGGTAAAATTAAGCAACACAGTCAAAAAGGGTAATTATATCATTTTACATGAATTTCAATCCCATTTCCTGCGAACCAAACATATTTTGGAATTAATTCCAATCTCATTTCCTGGCAACCAAACAGTATATGGAATTGGATTCAAATTCCTGACAGATTCCTTTTCAAATTCCTTCAGCAACATTCTGTAAACCAAACAGTACCTAAGGTGCAACACAAAGTAAGATAAATCGGTCGATTTCGGATATGTCATGAATTTTATAAAATGGTGCAACACAAAGTAAGATATAATAGTGTGGTGGTAACCTTCCTTCCTAAAATTCGATGGTATATAAGTCTACATTATAACACAAAAAACAAATAATTAATATATTGATGTGTAACTCAACGAAAAAAGTAAAAAAGAAAAACAAATAAACCAAGAACAATAAATATTTCTTACATGCAACCATATCACCAAATGTTTTTCAGTTTTCAGAAATTTGATAAAATCTTCAACTTTTAGGGGGAATACTCATGCAGTGATGTCGGGATGGTCTTTGGAGTGGGGTGAATTAATTTTAATGTAGATGAAAAATTATCTCCAACCACTTTATGTTACATCTAAACATAATGAAGTGTTGGGGGTTTCCGTGAACTCTACATATTGCTAAAGCATCCTGATAATGCTTATTCATTTAGTGTGGCCTCTCGTGAATGACGATGGTAAAAAGACGTGCTTCCTTACATTATTCCCTTCCATGTCACCTCTAGAAAATGTGGCATACACTCCGCTTATGTATACATTTTGAAATCGATCTTGATTTGCAAGTATGTAATCCACTTTGTCTTGTTTAATAATTAATATACATGTACACGTATACTAAGTACTATTGGAATAGGTGGCCCCTAATAAGGTGCTTCATATATTTTGTCAGGCACGTTACTAAAAAGGAAAATGTTGTATTCAATTAGGTAGGAAATGTTGGACAACTTTGGTGCATTTCTAAATAGATGTATGTGTTGGATTAGTGTCTAAGCTCGTAACTATATTTGGTATGTATTAACCCGGTTGTACATGGTCCTTTTGGATTGTCGTCACCAAAGCAACGTGACAGGAAGATTTATGGAGAGAGAGGTTATTATGGTTTATTAATATTTTATATAAATAATATATTAAAAGAGAAATCATATAGTTTATTCAATATTAGTCAAGAATTAATTAAGAATTAATTTTGTGGCTAAAAGAGATTAATTAAATAAAGGGGACTAGAACTGTCAATTGTGTGATAGTTGGTTTTTGGGCTATGAATCCTTATGGGATTAAGGCGGACGAAATTTAGAGTGGAATCCCACTCTAGTTTAGTCCAAGGAGGCCTTATTCTAGAAGGTTCTTAAGCTGCTTAGGGCCTAAGTCATCCAATTAGGGTTTTGCCTAAAACCCTAGCAGCTCATCTATTTAAGGACCCCTAGGGCACCCAAAATCAGCTACCACTTATTCCATAGATTCCTTGAGCCGATTTTATGCCTCCATTCCCTCTCTTCTCAATCATATTCTTGCTTGTGGTGTTTGTAAGTCATTAGAGGTGTTACACTTATGACACTAAGCCTCTTGAAGATCAAGGATTCTTGCAACTATTGAAAGGTATCATCTAAACTTGTATTAGACCTTGATTTCGATTTTATAGTATGCTAGATTAGAGTTTCAAGCTTTGGATAAATTTTCATGTACAATAGAGAAACCTAGATCCAAAGCTTTAGGGTTTTGCATGTGCAGATAGGATGTTCTTTTGCTCAAAACTCATCAATGGTATCAGAGACTTGCTTGGTTTCTATTGTATTTGATGCATGGTAAATTTGTTCATTGCTGAAAATCGAATTTTGTACTATCTGCTTGACAGACTCGTCAAGCCCAATGAGGTACTCGACAAGTAGGATGAAGTCGTCAAGTCCTGTAAGGGGCTCGACGAGTCGCGCTGTCAAACAGAGAGATATTCGGGAGTTTTGCTATTTTTGACTTAGGATAATTGCCATAACTGTTTATAATTGATGAAATACAAATTTTATTGATTTTTTATGATTATCCTTGTCAAAATAAAAGATTCTTATCATTTAATTAGATAATTATTACCTTCTTTGATAAATATTAATTGTTTGAATTATTTGATAATTATCTTGCATGAAAAATGGATTAGGTTAAAATTAGGAAATCACCAAAATTAATTTTTTAATTGTTTATTTGAATTTTGATCTAGATAGTTTTGAAATGTTTCAGAACGTGCCCTCAAGTTTTGGAATTTAAATTTTGGATTAAAAGTTTAATTTTGAAATAATTAAATTCCAACCTCTAGAATTTTACAAGTTTAAAATTCACCTTATACTACTATAATATTATAAGACAATTATTATATATATATAACATAAATGCTAGTATTACCGTTAGTAAGCCTTATTCACAAAGTTGATCTATAAGTGGGTATGAGGTTATGGCCTATAAAATTGTCGTTTAATGGGTGGCCACTCTCACCCAACGCTTCCTTGATAAGTTGAAGGTCGTTATCCGAACGGGTAGGATAAGACAACTCTTTCCTCATTAAAAGTATAATGATTTATAAAGTAACTAAATGATCTCTTAAAATTCCCAATCTTAGTTACTTTAGGCAAAATGTGAATTTGATGCTATTCCATGAAATTACACTTTGTACCCTTGCCGAGACGTTAGTGGAGTGTGTGTGGTTAATCGTCAAACTAATTTGGGTCCTAGAAAAGGTGGAAAAAGGTGACTCAATGTTTGTCATACATCAATGGAGCGTGTGTGGCTAATCGGAAAATTGATTAGGTGATTGTAACATTGAGGGAAACATGTACATTTGCATGGTTATTCACACCCGGAACATTGAGGGCAATTGTAACATTGAGGGCAACATGCACATTTGCATTTAAAACTTAATCTTTTCGTTTTTCATGGTGGAAATTAGTGAATCGTCATTCACTTACCTTCAAATTATTTGCCGCTTAGATTACGGCATCCCTCTTCTAAATTAAAAATAATGTTGTTGGATCCTAGCCCTAATTTTTTATTTAGGTGTTTAATTGGGGATTCTTATCTAATCAACTTTGACTTTTTCCTTTTCAGATGTTAAACTCAAACAACAACAACGCTTCAGGATCAACCTCTTCCGGCTCCTTCTCACTCATGAACTTGTGTGGGAGGGTGATCTTCAATGAGACCAACTTTAATGAATGGATCCAGAACATACGAATGGTTACCACTACGAGGACAAGGAGTATGTACTCGACAAGGAGCTCAAGGAGGTGAATGTCAACACTACTACTCCCAAGGAGATCACAGCCTTTGAGGCTCATGAGCGTGATGCCACGAAAGTCCATTGCATCATGCTAGTGACCATGACTGCGTAACTCCAAAATTCATACAAGGACTACTATCTGTATGAGATGGACCAGGATTTGTTAGACAGGTACCACCAAAGTGAGAGGCAGGAGAGGTACGAGATCATCACTTCGATGATCACGACCAAGATAAGGGACGGAGAGTCTGTCACTGCTCGTCTGCAGAAAATGCAAAGGTATGTTAACCGCCTGCTGAAGTTAAATGTTAACTTCGATAAAGAGCTAGCGATTAACATCATTCATCATTCACTGGCACCCTACTTCAAACAGTTTCGCATGACCTACCACATGAACAAAGAAGAGGTCAGCTTGATCAAGCTTCAAGCCTTGTTGAGGACGCTGAGAGCAACCTCAAAAATAAATCTGTTGCATCAACTCCCACTACATCTGCCCCCATCTTGGCTATTGGGCAGGGTAAGGGTAAGAAGAGGAAGGTTCATTCTAAGATCCACCGTAAGGAAAAGTCCCAAGATGACACCTCTTCTAGTGGAACCAAGGCTGGTACCGCTACACCCACCTCTAACCCGAAGGACGCAGAGTGCTATCGTTGCCATGACAAAGGCCATTGGAAATGAAGTTACCCGAAATATCTGCAAGATATCAAGGATAGGAAGATCAAGCCATACTTCACAAGTATTTATACTATTCAATCTAATGATTCATCACATGTTATTTCTTAGGTTCTCGATACAGGGTGTGGTTTTCACATTTGTTCTGATTTTTAGGGCCTAAGAAGAAATAGGGATGTCGAGCATGGGAAGATAAACTTGATCATGGGGAATATAAGATCGTTGCCTGTCACCAAGATTGGAGTTTACTCTTTAGTGCTTAGTAATGGATTAGGATCAGATTTGAATAATTGTTTCTATTCGCCTGAAATGGCAAGAAACATTATTTCTTTTCATGGTTTGTATAGATAAGGATTTAGATATTCATTTGATAATGAGGGTTCTATTAATGCTTATCTTAATGGTGTTTTCTATTTTGAAGCATTGCCTCGTAATGGAATATATGAAACTGTGATGGTTGTAGACAACTTAGGAAATGATCTTATACATATTGATTCTTCCAATAGTTTGGACAAAGCATGCTTGTGGCATTGTCGTCTTGGACATGTCAACAATAAACGGATAGCCCAACTCCAAAATGATGGAGTGTTTGAGTCATACGACCTTAGGGACGATGACGTGTGCGAGTCTTTTTTGCTTGGAAAGATGACCAAGTCACCCTTCACTGGTTCTTCTGAAAGGGGTGATGGTTTATTGGATCTCATACACACCGATGTGTGTGGGCACTTTAGATCCACTACAAGGGATGCGAGCCGCTTCTATGTGACTTTCACTGATGATTATAGTAGATATGGGTATATCTACTTGATCAAGCACAAGTCTGAAACCTTTAAAAAGTTCAAAGAATTTAAACAAGAAGTGGAGAATCAGTTAGGTAGGAAAATCAAGATGCTTCGATCCGATTGAGGTGGAGAGTACCTAAGTCTTGAATTCCACAACTACCTCAAGGAATGTGAAATCGTTTCGCAATTGACGCCGCCTAGGACACTGCAGTTGAATAGTATAGCTGAGAGGCGTAATCGAACCTTGCTAGACATGGTTTGCTCCATGATGATTCGTGCTTCGCTACCTATCTCATTCTAGGGGTATGCCTTAGAGACTTCCGCCCATATCCTTAACTTAGTCCCTACAAATAAAGTTTCCAAAACACCTCACGAGATGTGGACAGGGAAAGCTCCCTCGTTGGCACATGTCAAGGTTTGGGGTTACGAGGCTTTCGTAAGATGAGAGACTCATGACAGGCTCCAACCTCGTAGTAAGTGGTGTATTTTCATCGGCTATCTGCAGAAGTCCTTTGGATATCTCTTCTATAGACCGAGTGACAACGTTATCTTCGTTGCGAGGAGAGGGGTTTTCTGAGAGCGAGAACTCATAAGCTAAGGGGACAATGGGAGGCAAATCGATCTTGAAGAGCTTTAAGAATCGAACGATGAAAGAACCTCTAACACTGGCACTCAACCTGAGGAGGAAACTCCTATTGAACCGATTGACGAGTCCTTACCTCTTAGAAATTCCAGTAGAGTTAGTGTTCCGCCTGTGTTATATGGTTTTCATATAACAAGTGAGGTTGATACGTTTATTAGTGATAGTACACTAATAAATTTGGATGAACCTAATAGTTACAAGGAAGCCATGACAAGACCGAAGTTTGCGAAATGGAAAGAGGCTATGGATAGTGATATTCAGTCCATGTATGACAACCAAGTCTGGAATTTGGTCGACAATATGCCAGGTCGTAAGACGGTCAGGTGCAAGTGGATCTTCAAGAAGAAGTCCGACATGGATGGGAAAGTACACACTTATAAGGTGCGGTTGGTTGTGAAGGGCTTTACTCAAACTCCCAGAGTTGACTATGATGAGACATTCTCACCAGTTGTGAAGATAAAGTCTATTAAGGTGATGTTAGTCATTCCTGCATTTCATGACTATGAGATATGACAAATGGACGACAAAATCGCTTTCCTTAATAAGAAGTTGGCTGAGGATTCTTACATGAATCAGCCAAACATTTTTGTCGATGCGAAGCATCCAAATAAAGTGTGTAAGCTTGAGAAGTCCATTTATGGATTGAAACAAGCATCTCGTAGACGGAATCTTTGTTTCGACGAGAAAGTAAAAGAGTTTGGCTTCCTGCGAAGCGAGGGTGAGTCATGTGTATATGTCAAAGACGTGGGAGTATAGTTAGCTTCCTCGTTTTGTATGTCGATGACATACTATTCATAGGAAACGACATCCCGACCCTGCAGGAAGTCAAGTCCTGGATTGGGAAGTGTTTCGCTATGAAGAACCTCAGAGAGGCTGCCTATATTTTGGGAATAAGGATAGTGAGAAACATGAGTAAAAGACAAATAGGACTTAGTCAGAATACGTACTTGGACAATGTGCTAAAATGTTTTCGTGTGGAGAATTCCAAGAAAGGGGAGTTACCAATCCAAAGCAATGCCAAGTTGAGTAAGACTCAAAGCTCGAGTACCGAAGTCGAGATAGCCGAGTACCTTATGCTTCCGCAATTGGCTCGATCATGTATGCTATGACTTGTACTCGTGTTGATGTGGCCTTCTCTTTGAGCATGGTCACCAGATATCAAGGGAACCCTGGTAGAGCACATTGGACCGCAGTCAAGAATATTCTTAAATACCTGCGGAGGACCAAGGAATGGTTTCTAGTTCTCGGTGGGAGTGATGACTTAAAGGGGTGAGGGTATAGTGACACCAATTTTCAGACCAACCGAGACAACTACCGTTCTCAGTCGGGTAGGGTCTTTACCCTGAGTGGAGGAGAAGTGACTTGGACAAGTTCCAAGCAGGAGACCGTAGCCGATTCAACGTGAGAATCAAAATAAATAGCGGTGAGTGAAGCGTCAAAGGAGGCGATATGGTTGAAGAACTTCATCGGAGACCTTGGAGTTGTGCCAGCCATAAAGGAGCCTATGAAGATTTTCTATGATAATGAAAGAGCAGTTGCCTTGACCAAGGAACCAAGGGATCATGGTAGATCTCGATATATCGATAGGAAATATCATTTTATTCGATATCGGGTGGAAGAAGGACTCCTCTTAGTGAAGAGGATATCATCAGAGGATAACCCAACAAATCCCATTACGAAGGGACTGAGTACGGTTAAGCACTTGAAGCACGCTAGGAGAATTGGGGTGAAGGACGATATTAGTTTAGATTAGATAGTTTCGAAACATGTAATAGTTAAATTGTAATTGATATTTGATGATTAAATAAAGGAGTATTATTTATGAGTAAAGTTACTATCTTATGTTAATTATTTACCTATTGTTTCACTTTTCATGTTTTGACTTCCTGAATAATAAGATTATTCGAACAGTCCACAGTCACTTATACTTTGGAAGTAGGTATAAATGAAGGATATAATGAATAGGTTTGTAAAATGTCTAAAGTATATTAGACATAGCAAAAGTATGTTGCAATGTTCATGAGTGCTTATGAATAAGATTTAAGCATTGGATTAGACCCACACTTGCTGGTATCACTTCATGGAATTTATCATGAGTGATCACAAGACGATAATATCATATGGTCTTGAAACCGAGATATATGGTTTATTGTTTGCAAGTTGGTTGTGTATTGATAATGCGAAAAAGCATCAGTAACTTGATGTTATAAAACGCATTGTTGTGCATGATTTGATGAGTAAATGGTAAATGCATATAAGTCGATGTTTATTTGTTACTTTTATCCTAAGAGGCTAAAAGTGATATATGGGCCCCTCGGTGATTTGGTTTGACTTACGTGTCGGGCCCGATCAGGACTGGATTGATGTGTTCAATTAAGTTCTATATCAAACGAATCTGAGATCGATAAACAAACTGTTGGACAATAAGTATGACTATGTTCCATGTAATTGTCCGCACGATATCTAGAACGGAGGACTATACGATCTCTTATCTAAAGGACAGGTTATTGATAAGATCAGAGTTCAACAACGTCTTTGAGAGCTACGATTGCTAATCGGATCCTGAAGTCGTACTTGCATTTATAGTTACTAGACTTATCCAAGTGGGAGACTGTTGGATTAGTGTATAAGCCCGTAACTATATTTGGTATGTATTTGACCCGGTTGTGCATGGTCCTTTTGGGTTTCCTTCACCAAAGCAACGGGACAAGATGATTTATGGTGAGAGAGAGGTTATTATGGTTTATTAATATATTATATGAATAATATACTAAAAGAGAAATCATATGGTTTATTTAATATTAGTCAAGAATTAATTTTGTGGCTAAAAGAGATTAATTAAATAAAGGGGATTGGACCTGTTAATTTTGTGATAGTTGGTTTTTAGGGTGTGAATCCTTATGGGATTAAGGGGAAGCTCACTCTAATTTCGTTCAAGGAGGCCTTATTCCAGAAGGTTCTTAAGTTTCTTAGGGCCTAAGTCGTCCCATTAGGGTTTTAGCTAAAACCCTAGTAGCTCAGCTATTTAAGGACCCCTAGGGCACCCAAAATTGGCTACCACTTATTCCATAAAATCTTGAGCCCTTTTTATGCCTCCATTCCCTCTCTTCTCAATCATCTTGTTGCTTGTGGTGTTTGTAAGCCATTAGAGGTGTTACACTTATGACACTAAGCCTATTGAAGATCAAACATTCTTGCAACTATTGAAAGGTATCATCTAAACGTGTATTAGACCTAGACTTCTATTTTATAGTATGCTAGATTAGGGTTTCAAGCTTTGGATAAATTTGCATGTACAATACAGAAACCTAGATCCAAAGCTTTAGGGTTTTGCATGTGCACATAAGATGTTCTTTTGCTCAAAAACCATCACTATGTGTAACACCGCGAGTTTAGAAGTGCAAGTTCAGGGTTCTTAGTGTAAATAAGGAAGGTCGACTCGGCGAGTCGATGGGTAGACTCGGCGAGTCGAGTCGCATTTCTGGTCACGTGTTAAGTGACCAACTCGGCGAGATGGTGGCTGGACTCGGCGAGTTTGTGCTGAAGGGAGAAAAAAAACTAATCTGGGGGTTGTGCCTTATATAAAGCACATTATCACCCACCTTCAGCCTCTTTGCTACCCATTTGAGATCCAGAAACCCTCATCTCTTGTGTGTGGCTCCATTGATGAAGAATTAGAGCTTGGAAGAGAAAATTGTGTAAAAAGTTTGGGGATTTGGAGGCCATCATCAAGGGGCTTGGGTAGATCTGGAATCTACTTCTATTTGGGCACATTTCAGGGGTAAGGAACCTCCTCCTTAAGCTATTTCATTATTGATTCATGAATGGTGGTTGATTTAGGATTCATTAGCTTGTTTGGGAGCTATCTCGAGTTTGAGGCTTAGATCTGAAGTTGCTACTTCAGATCTAGACTTGTGATGGCCCAAAAGGTCATAAAGTTCATGTCTAAGAGTTATTGGTGAAGCCCTTTGTCTTTAACCCTAGCCCTAGCAGTGTTTTGGGTTTATATCTCCTTACTTTCATGTAAATTTTTCAACTTTATGTGAGGGTTAGGCTGTAGAAGAGTGGATCTATGGATTGGAGTCCCTGCATGGCTTGAAAACCCTCTATATGGAATGAGAACTGAAGAGACTCGGCGAGTCACATGGGTGTGCTCGACGAGTTGTATGATTATGTGCATGGACTCGGCGAGTTAGAAGAACAACTCGAGGATTCTGTTGAAGAATGCCTTGGACTCGGCGAGTCTATGCTTGGACTCGGCGAGTCTGGTCGCGAAGTCCTAACCTTTTTTGGTTGAGCTGTGAATCGGTGAGTCGAGGGATGACTCAGTGAGTTGAGAAGGAAGGGACTCAGAGCTTGTTGGACTCGACGATTCTTGGGGCGACTCGGCGAGTTGAGTCGTGACATGGGAGTTTATGAGCAATGGAACTCAACGAGTCAACGGGTTGACTTGGCGAGTAGGGTCAACCAGGAAGGTTGACTTTGACTGAGGACTTTGACTTGGACCAAGGGTTGACCATTTTGACTTCCAAGGGTATTTTGGTAATTATTGGTATATATTGGTTTTGGTTATTTGGTAATGATCAGTGGTGGAGTTCGTGCTGGTGGTCGGAGCAGCGTGGTCTTATTTCTTCAAGATTTGCTAACCACGACATGGTGATATGCTCACCACATCATGACGTATGGGGTTCTCATGATTGTTTTTGTTGGGTTTTGAGCATTCTAACACTCCTAAGTGTACATGCAATCCTAAATACCTTGGATCTATGTTTTCTCTATTACACATGCAAATATGAACTTTCCAAGGTATTCATCCTAACTACCATAATAACATTGATTCAAATGAATATATCAAGTTAGAATTACATACCTCTTTGATGTAGATTATCTTCATGAAGCTTGAGTGCCTAGTGCCCCAAGTGTGACACCTCAAATGGTTCACACAACAGCAAATACACTTGGAATAGATTGAGAGAACATACACACTTCATGAAATCGGCTAGCCCTTCATTCTCACACATAGTGACCGATTTCTTGAGCCATGAGATTCTTTTATATGGTGGCTATTAGGGTTACACCATGTAACTCATAACTTTACCTATTCCTTATGCTCCATGGATTTTAACCTCCATGGAGTATCCATGGATCACCCCATGGACTTAGTCCAACATAAGGAATCTTGGATCACAAGACCACATATATAAGAATGAATGATTTACACAATCAACCCATATATTTAATTAGTCTCCTTTTGATCACTTAATTAATTCCAAATTAATTTTTGATCAATACTAATTAAATAACCTTATTAATATATTAGAACTTATAATATATTAACAAACCTTAAATGTTATTTCTCTCATTATAGTCTATCCAAATGCATGATGCCATGCAACCCAAATAGACCATGTCGGGTCGGGTCAAGTCTCACCAATTATAGTTATGGACTTAGATATTAATCCAACAGCAGCCACACAGGGAATGATCAAATATTACATGAGAAATAGTACATTCCTATGTAGTTAAATTTGATTTGATCCTTCTGTTATAATACGATAAGTAGATATCTCTAGGTCTCTCGATGATTTGATGTTAACAGTCAAATCTTTGCGAAGCTGAGACTAAGTTCATCTAATCAACTAAAAGTTTGATAAGGTCACCACAAGTCTCTACCGAGAAACACAATCTTGAAGACTGATATTGACTCATGATCCATAACTCAGTTTATATAGATATCATGGAGTTCAAACTAGTCTAAGGGTTGTGTATTGCAAAGTTGTAATAAGTATAGTTGTTACAAATTGACTGCACACTTGATGTCTATTGTTAGTAAGTATTAGACCATACTATTGGTGGTGGCTAGTGTAAGTAGGAGTTGTTGGAAGATGGTGCTCATAGCCACAACAAGCCGGTAATATTACAATAAATAGTAGTATCATTTTGAGTTACACGCAAGAGCAAATATAAGCAGAAGTGAAAAGAGATTAAATTATAAAGACTAGCTTGTTACTGAATCAATTTTTTAATTAATTAAATAAAATATAGAAATTATATAACATTCCAGATAAAGGATTTAAATATTAGATAATTACCATAGTTAGAGACAATTATTCTGAAGTATGATATGTATCTGTTAGGTTTTGAATCATTGTCTTATAAATAGAGACACTAATGTAAGACCGTTCCAATGTCAGGCTGTTTTGATTTTTGGCGTGCTTTCTGTTGGAGTGTTTTCTGGTATGGTATTTGATTCCATGGGTGTGGTCACAAGAGATGGATTCTACGTTGGATCCTGTAAGTTCAATCAACAAGCGAAATCAAAGAAACCAAAAAAAACAAGTGCATATATTTTATATCTCTTGTTTTATGTTTATATATTAGTTATCTAGATCTAGTGAATGGAGGTTTCTTATGAGTTATAAATTTTATATTGCTTTCATTACCCCTTTTGTTGGCTAAAGGACTCTCATAATCCAACAAATACAAAATGCACAAGGAATCTAAATTGCATCCTACGATATCCATAACAACCATATCTTTTCATACTCTTAGTTTTGCAATTTATATATAGATGTTAAAAGAATATATGGAAAGATGGATTTGCCCTCGTGTGCAAGGCACATGAGGCTTTCTAAAGAGCACTTATGATGTCAACTTGATATGGACTAAAATGATCGATTTTGAAAGCATGTGGACATCTGACGTCAATTTCCAAAGCTTAGATTGCAACTGCAAACTATACTAAAAACTAGAACTATTTCTATTATTTGCTCTGTTTTATAGGATTTGGTTTTTACAAATAGTTACATAAATACAAATATCATGATGATGAGATGTCTTTGCAGAGGTTTTAAGGCGGCGGTTTGAATCCCAACTCTTTTAATTTTTTTTAACATATAAAGTCATAATCAAACTACAAAGGTACATGATTGTCAGAGGTTTTAAGGTTGTCCTGTATACGGATCACGAACCCGGTCATGGTCTACGTAACCATGGACAACGGCCGTGCACACCACCCTGGCCTGTCGTGGTTCGTCGTTTTCGTGATGGATCGTTGTGCCTACGACGAGACGCAAAGCCCAATCTGGGCTTCTTGACCGATTTCTTCTCTCTCAGCCTTCTTATGTTCCTCTCTTCTTTCTCTTTCTTCGTTCTCACCGGAGAGTACTCCGGTTGTGGTGGGGTGGTTTGTGGTTGTTCTGGTGGGTGATCTGGAAGCTCTCAATGACCGTTGTCGTGAAGAGTATAAAGGATGATCTAAGGCGATGAAGTTACTCTTCCATTATAGGAGGTATGATTATTGACATCAACCTTTACATCGTTCTAATGGGATTGTGAATTTCCTTCATGTTTGACCTATGAGTAGGGTTGACAAATCGAAAATGACACGGCACAACAAATTTTACATAATACGAACACGACATGACATGATGTTGTGTTTTAATTCAAAATTAATCTCACGAAACACGACAAGCACATATTATTATCGTGGTAATTTTATATCAAAACTTGAACACGAACAAAACATGACATGACAATATTATTTTTTTTTACATTTGACACTAATATATATAATATATATTTGGAATTCAGTTTCATTCCATTTCTATTACGTGACACTAATATAAATTTGGATTTCAATTTTATTCCATTTCTGTTTGGTATCTTATATTTTCATCGTGTCGATTGCCAATTTGCAATAATAAAATACACAATTTAATTTCATCATCCATCTATAAATGGTTGGCTTTTATCCACCTTTTTAAATTTTAAGTAGCTTCATTTTGAGCCTCCAACGCCTAGTTTAACTTTTGGGCCCGAAATCAATCCAAAGCCTCAGCCCAAGACCAGATTTTTAAGGAAAGGGCAGATTTGATAAAATTTTGAAAAAATAACGTTTTTCTTTCTCCAAAAAAGAAAATAGAATATGGTGTTAATTGTTTAAAAGCAAAAACCACATATAATATAGAAAAAATTGCAAAAATGGTCCCTGTGGTATGCATTTTTTGGGGGTTTTAGTCCAAACTCCGATTTTTTTGGATTCGTGATTCTTTTGAGCTAGTTTGGTTGCAGATTTGATCATCGGTAAACTGAAATAACCTTAATACCCTTGGGCATTTATTTTCTATTTCTAAATTCTTTTTTTAAAGTTTTAATAATTATTTATTCATTTTAATAATTAAAAAATAAAAGAGCTCTCTCTCTCTCTCTCTCTCTCTCTTTCTCTCTCTCTCTCTCTCTCTCTCTCTCTCTCTCTCTCTCTCTCTCTCTTCTTTTTCACAAAACAAGAAATTAAAAATCAAGTAAGAAATATTCACCCTTTCTCATCTTTTCGGTCTTCAAGAAAGAATCAAACTAAAACAAAAAATATATCTAGAATCATGTCCATCAACAACAAGCATCTGATTTCATTTTTGAAAATAATCGTTCCTAGCATCATAAATTTGATTTCTCACTTCTCAAACACTTGATTCATACAACATAGATTAACTCACACACTTCAAAATCATGTCATTGGGATGAACCCACCAGGCAAATCGATTATACATCAAAAATTAAAACCAAATATCTCAAACTCATAGGGTACACCCAAAACCTGCAACTCAAGTATGTGTGTGTGAGTGAGTTTGATGTGAAGACAATCAGGCAAAGATTCTGATTATCAAGCTTACTGAACCTTTGATCTTGATCTTGCTCTCCCCTACCCCCTTTCTTAATTTTCTAGGAAATTAAGAAAATTGAATTGGTGCACCATTTTATCTATATTTTCTTATATATAGAACTAGGAGAGAAGTGGAAATGGTGGTTTGATTGAGAACCGATTGCCACCATGGTTGATTGATGTTTAAGCATATCCATCCAGATCGCCACCATCTTCATAAAAATACTGGAGAAGACGAACCAAATCTTCAGCTCCATTATCGTCGTTGCCACTACCACCGGAGAAGAAGAAAACCTTAAGTTCGTCACCGCTACCAGATCTGCAAACAAGATACTAGGATCTAAAAACGAGGTCCTCAAATATGAAAGCCATCATCTCCTTGAGCTCTTCTCTGCTAAAAGAGAAAACGTACCAGGCGACGACGTTAGGGCTTGCTTTAATAGGAGGAGCTCGTCATCCGAGGAGGAGATCGGAGACCCACACACTCGATCTGATTTTTTCTTCTTGAAGGTGGTCATCCTAAAATCATTCATCAGATTTGATTTTATGTGTGTGGAAAAGAAGGAGATGGTGGAGGTTACCAGAAAAATCAATTTACAGGAAAAGGAGGTGAAGGACACGGTGGTAGTGACGGACGGTAGTTGAAGTGTGTATGTGTTCTAGAGTCTATGTTCATGAATATGAATGTGTTCTTTAGTTTGTATTTGTACAGAGAGAGAGAGGTGGGCCCCTCTTTTTTATTATAAAAATAATTATTAAAATAAATAAATAACTATTAAATTTTAAAAAAATGAAAGAAAAATGAAAAATAAATATCCCAAGAATATTAAAATCATTTCAATTTATCGATAAACCAAATCTGCAATGCAACTTGTTCAAAAGAACTACGAAATCAAAAGAAAAATAGGAATTTGGCCTAAAACCCAAAAATATGCATAGCACATGACCATTTTTGCAATTTTGTCAATTATATATGTCTTTTTGCTTTTTGGTTAACATGTACTATATACTAGGTTTCATCTCAAATAGCAACACATAAAGAATAGTGATCTATCATAATTGATAAATAATTAACTAAAATATTAAAGCCTTTAACATCAAATATTAAAATGACACATCATCATCTCCCCGTAAATATAGCGGTATTGACTATCAAAGTGCGCCAGCTGCTTCAAGGTTTTGGGGCCAATTTACTGGCTTTCAGATCTTCTATCAAAGCCATTAAACTGTTATGAGAAGATCCACCTTCTTCAACAACATGTTTAGCTTTCATGGCTGCCTCTTTTGAGTTGCGTCTTATGCTTTCAGCTATGGCGGATCCACCTGTCAATATCTCAATAGCATCACTTATACTCTGTTTCCCGATGATTGGACTGGTGATCACCGAACTAGAGTTCCAAACATCCACCCCTAGGCCGACTCCAATCCCTAAAAGCTCCACCAGCTTCTCGTTGTAAAAGTGATCGGCGTACAACGGCCATGTCATCAATGGCACACCGGAAACGACCGCTTCAAGCACGGAGTTCCACCCGCAGTGGCTCAAGAACCCTCCGACAGCCGGATGTTGTAAAATCTCCACTTGTGGAGCCCACTCTGTCATGATCAAGCCCTTGTTTTCCTTTTCAATCCTCTCCTGAAAACCTTCCGGCAACCCGCCGATTTCTTCATCTCCAAACTTCTTCCTCACCACCCAAATAAACGGTTGTTTAGAATCTTCAAGTGCTAAAGCAATTTCAGTGATCTGAGCTTCTAGGAAGTTCACCATACTACCGAAACAAACGTATATCACCGATTTGGGGTTTTGACAGTCGAGCCATTTCACACAACCGTGCTTCTCCGACGTCCTCCGACAGTCGCTAATAAAATATTGAAACAGAGGACCAATATGCCAGATTTTCGTTCCATTAATCTTTTTTAAATGATCGGCATAATCTCGTTCGATCTCGTAAAATGTATTATGGACTATTCCGTAACTTTTCTTCTCCGATTGTTTAATGGTTTCCATCATCTCACCCATTTGGGTCTTGAACTTGAAAAGGTCCGAGACCTGAGACTTCTTCATTGTGATTTTATCTGGCAAATTGGGAACCACAATTCACAAAGGTTTCCGATTCCGATTTCACTTTCTCGTGAGGTTTATGAACTTTCAAGCTATCGAAAATGGAGTGGTAAAAGATAGAAGAAGGGTAAAACAACAGTCTCGGGATTTCGAGGTCAACAGTGAACGGGAAGAACATGTCGGAGAAGATGCAATCTGCAGAAAGACTGCGAATCAGATGTTCCATTGATGTCTGGAGCATCATCGCGCCTCGGATGACTGCGGATGACATTTCTTGATTGGTGGAAGCGTTGAGGCTTTCTATTCCGACCTCCGATGCTGGGAAGTTGAGGGTCTGAATGGCGATGGGGAACCCGGCAGAGATATCACGGTCAACGGAGGATTTAAACATGAGAGCATTGTGAACTGTGGTGATGATGGTGGAGCGAACGCCTTGAGCGGCGAAGAGCCTGGCGATGTGGACCAAAGGGGAGGAAGACGACGTGAAGGTCACCGGTGCCGGTCATCTGGGAGGACTTAGTTTTCTCCGACGACATGATTCTTTTACTTTCACTCGTTTTGATTTCGGGCAAAAACCTTTTATATCTACAAAATTGGTTTTTATAATATGATACTTTGTTAAAATTAATTTTTTTGACTTTTTGTCTTGTTGCTTTATATTCATTCATTGGTATAATTCTTATATTTCCCATTTTCTATGAGCATGCGGCATGCATGATAGAAATCTGGTGTCTCTGCTATATAATAATATAATACGAACATAAGTAGTCAAATATGAACAAAGCTTTGATTGAAAATACAAACGGTCACTTGTTTGTTTTTAGTAAAAAAGACACCACGTGGTTCAATTTTCTTTGATAAGTATAGATGAGACAGGCTATATATAATCAAAATATATATCGCAAAAAAAATAAATAAATAAAATAATAAATAAAGAATAATCCAATATATAAAAACATTGGGTGTGGGCAACAAGATGCAACACCACCTCACATGCCACATAAATAAGTGTTGTTATAACACCAAGTGGAGAAATAGGCAACACCAACTTTTTGAAAATAAATATTTTTTTTCTTTTTTTTTTTACTATTTCGTTTTTTTTATACTTTTTTTTTTCATTTTATAATTTATTTTTTATTATTTTGATTTTTTTTAAATTGATACAAATATTTTTTAAATATAAATAATAAATAAAACATAATGTTTAAAAATTATAAAAAAAATTAAAAATTTTTAAAGATTAAAATTAACATAAAGGCTAAATTACACATAATATCCCAAAAAAAAAAAAACATCCAAATTCAAAAAAAAAAAAAAAAAACATCCAACGCTATTCGTTATCGTTATTGTTACCATAGAAGATATGATCCGCCAAATCCTCTCGAAGTTGTCTGTGTTTATTTGCGTCCTGAATGTCAACAACGCGATGCAAATAATCTGTTGTTTCTGGTTGAAATTGAACGTGTCTGAGCTCCGTTGGGATATAGTGTGCAATATTTCACCCTTTATCTTCTACTACCATGTTATGCATTATGATACATACATACATGATATATCGTAAAGTTTCTAAATCCAATGGTCGTGCTGCATGTTCGACTATATGCCACTTCGCCTTCAACACTCTAAAAGCACGTTCCACATCCTTATGTGCTCCTTCTTGTCTTCTCTTAAAAAATTTGTCTCGTTCTTCAACCGAGTGGCGGAATGCCTTCACGAATGTGGAATACTGAGGATATATTTCATCTGTAAGGTAATACCCATATTTGTATTCGTTTCCATTCACCGTGAAAGGAGCATCCGAGGCTTTTCCATTCAAAAGATCGTTGAATATTGGCGACTGATCAAGAATGTTGACGTCGTTGTTGGAACCTGCAACCCCAAAAAATGCATGCCAAATCCATAAATCTTGAGAAGCGACAGCCTCTAACACCAAAGAAGGTGATCCGTGATGATCACTTGCGTATTGCCCTTTCCATGCTACCGGACAATTTTTCCATTTTCAGTGTGTGCATTCAATGCTTCCGATCATTCCGGGAAACCCATGGCGTTCTTCATGCGCCGCATACAATTCTTGCAAATCATGCAACGAAGGTTTCCGCAAATACACGTCACCAAAAGTTTCAACAACACCCCTTGACAACGTATACAAACTCTCTCTTGCGGTTCTTTCGGACATTCTCATATAGTCGTCCATGGTGCCGGGTGACTCCCCCATAGCCATCAAACGAATGGCCGCAGCACATTTCTGCAACGTTGTAAACCCGCGTCTACCTCTAGCATCATATCTTAATTGAAAAAATTCGTACCTAAACATAAATTAACTACAGTTTAAAAATATATTGCATATATTGTAAAATTAAAGAAACATGTAGTACATTTTTATTTATTTTGTATAAAAATAAAGTAAAGAAATGATACCGGCTTTCCAAGGCGTTGGCGATTCGTAAGAACACATCCCTACTCAAACGAAATCTTCTTTTGAAGTCCTTCGCCCCGTATACACAATTATCCGCAAAGTAATCGCAATATAGATGTTTGTGTCATTCCTCGCGATTTCTGCTTAACATTGCACGTCTTGTTAGTAGCGGGGTTAGGTCTGGTTGTAGCAAGTCGGTAGTGTAATAATGATACATCATCCTAAAGAAAATATAGTCATCGGACGAGTCGAAAGGATCCATATTTTTTTTGAAGATAATTGAAAGTATATAGAGAGGATAAGAGAAAGTGTGTGAAAATTTTAAATAAAATGAGAGTTTTTATAGGATAAAATGTTTTTTTTTAATAGGTAACTTTTTTTTTTTCAAACCGTTGCAAATCAAACGGTCATTTTTTTTTTAAATTTTTCTTCGTTTCTTCCCGTCGCCATCCCAACGAGAATCACCTCGACGAGAAGCAACGAGCAGGGGGGCGGTGTTCCCCGTTGCTTCTTGTTGGACCCATACCTACTCGTCTAATGCTACACGGAATGGTGTTATTTTTGTTACATTTTTTTTTCATCTTGTCGCTGCGTAGGATTTGATTTGTTATTTAAAAGGGACAGTTTACCATTTTTAACATGCAATATAGTTTTGAGAAAATGACTTAACATGGTAAGATATTTTTTGAAATGTATACATTTAGTCCTTATTTTTTTTTCTTGTAAAATAAACTCTTATACTTTATTTTTTGTAACAATGAAATCCTTTTAACCGGCTATATCCGGTATATCGGTCATATACAAATTTTCTTTTAGGGAAAATAACTTGATAGGATAAGATACTTTTTGAATTGTACACATTTAGTCCTTATTTTTTTTTTTTTTGTAAAATAAACTCTTACACTTTATTAATATGTACACATTAGGTCATTTTCACCGGATTCTACAGGTTTTGCTGATGTGAAAGCACAAATGGCACTAAATAGCAATTAATTAGCTTAGTCACTAAAGGTGGATGATCCTCCAGCAACAAGAAAAGGGCAACGACCCTTCTCTTTCTCGTCTTTCTTCCTTCCGGTCGAACAACAACAACCAAACACCATTTACTTGTTGTGTTTCTCCGATCTGTCTCTCTTTGCCTCCATCTTTGAGATATGTTGCCAGAAAAGAAGAAAGAATCGACATGTGGGATACCAGAGCAGCTCCTCGCCGCCAACTACCGTCTCTACTTCCTCCTGCCTCCCCCTTCGACCTTGATGTTTTTACCATCATTCATCCTTGCTACCAGTGATGTGTTGGAACACACAAAGGAGTCGCCGGAGATCGGGGTTCTCCCTCCTTTTCATGATGAATAAAAGTTGGAAGAATCTCGTTGTGAATATGTGGATGCCACCTGGGTATTTCATTTCAACAAAATAAAAGAAAGGAAAAATGACTTGATAGGGTAAGATACTTTTTTGAAATGTACACATTTAGTCCTTATTCTTTTTCTTTTTTTGTAAAATAAACCCTCCATGTCAACCAAACCTGTAGAATCCGGTGAAAAAGACCTAATGTGTACATATTATTAAAGTATAAGGGTTTATTTTACAAAAAAAAAATAAGGACTAAATGCGTATATTTCAAAAAGTATTTTATCCTATCAAGTCATTATCCCTATACTTTTTTGTGTAAAAAAATATTTCATATAAAACGAGTATATAAAACTAAAATGTTTATTAAAGTAACAAAAACAAATACATTTAAAATTATAAGACAACAAATTTAACACGAGACACTTGAAATTAAAACATGTGAAACATTAAAACAAACTTAAAATTAAATTGAAACACAATACAAGTTCATTCAACACTAAAATAATTTTTCGTACTGCTTCACAATTGGCTTAGTAAATCGGAAAGGTTTGTTAATTTCTGTACAGAAGGCCTCAAGAACATTGACTAACAAAATTCTTGAATTTTCACCATTTACTACTTCAAATCTCACCTTAAGAGCAGTGTGAAACTATACTGCAACTACGTTTGCATGTCTCCATTTGGAGAATAGTTGATCTTTACTTCGAGGTGGACCGGCTTCGTGTATGAATCTTTAGTCGCTCTCCTCTCGAAAGTAAGTACATCAACGTTGATGTTGATTGGCTCTTCAGTTACATTAATCCATTACGAGCCAATATAACTTCTCCATTTGTGGTCCAAACATGAACCATTTTTTAGAGATTGAAATTTTAAAGAAGATGGAAAATAAAAAGGTTAGCAGAGGTAGATGGAGAAAGTTTGAATGAGGTGAAAAATAAAAGAGGATGTTAGTATTTAAAGTAGTTAAGGAAATGTTAAAAATAACAGATGGAAAATAAAAATGTTATCATAGCTAGATGGAGAAAGTTTGAATGTGGTGAAAAATAAAAAAAAGGATGTTAGTATTTATAGTAGTTAAGGAAATGTTTAAATTTTGAAATTAAAAAAATGGTTATATTTTGAAAAATCGGGTATTATTTGAAAAACAAGTTATTTTTTGAAGCTATGGTATGTGTTTAAAGTGAAAAAAACACACACATACACAACATGTAACGCCCCGATTCTCAGGTATGGATTTAAGTAAGAATCTCCTTGGTTTTAAGTCCTACTCGACGAGTTAAGGGTGCCCTACTCGTCGAGTAGCAGCGAGGTCGGATCGCACATTTAGTGACCTACTCGCCGAGTCCATAAAGGGACTCGACGAGTAGGAGCTGGCAGATGAAGCCCTAAATCCCGGGGTTCTGCACTCTATTTAAGGAGGCATAAGCCTCATTTGGCCTCCTTGTAGTCCTTGGGAGCTCATAGAAACCCTAACTTGTGTGTTGTGTCATTCTTGTGCATTATAATCTTGGAAGGAAGATTTTCATGGGAGGAAGAACTTGGAGAACAAGAGGATGGGAGCAAGGAAGGAGTGGAAATCCTAAATCTACCTCAGTTAGCATCCATTGAAGGTATCAAGTTGACATCTTTATTTCCTTTCCTTCTAGACCTCATATGGTGGAGATCTAGGATTTTTATGGTTTGAATAAGGTGATATTGCAAGACATGAGCTAGATCTGAAGTTGTAACTTCAGATCTGGACCTTTCCCAAGTTCTATAATCATAAAGTTCCTGTCTTGGTAGTGATTGAGGCCCCCTTGTGCGTGAAACCCCATTAAGAGCTTAGATTTGGCATTAAGAACCTTTTTAGCCATGCATACACATAAAGTTTGCAGCTTTATGTGAAAGGCATGCCCTGGAAGCTTGGATCTGTAATTTGGAGCCATTGCATGGCTTGAATGAGTCTGTATGGATTAAGGACTGAAAGAACTCGACGAGTCGCAAGATCGAATCGGTGAGTCACATGAAGATGGCCGAGAACTCAACGAGTTGGATGAACGACTCGGCGAGTCCGATGAAGATTGGCATGAGACTCGACGGGTTGAAGAACAACTCGGCGAGTCGGATGAGTTTTCTCCAGGATATGTATGTGTGTGTATCCGGCGAGTCGCTAGGAGGAAATTTGACATGTGGCCTTAAAGTTTGATCGAAAATCGAAGGAACTCGACGAGTCACCCCGATGACTCGGCGAGTTGGAATGTGCATTAAGGAACTCGGTGAGTAGCCGATGGTACACGGCGAGTTAAGGTCAATATGGACTGTTGAACTTGACTAAGGACCTTGACTTTAACCAGGGGTTAACTAGTTGGTTTATGGAAGACTTTGTAAGGATAAGGACTTATGAGTATATTCGTACTATGGTAATAGGTGGTGGAGTCCTTGGCAAGTGATCGGAGAGTTGGGATTATCTACCGAGTTGACATCTACGAGGTGAGTTATCCTCACTATACTAAGGGGTCTAAGGCACCAAAGCCGGCCCATTGGATATGTTATCCTAGTAGTGTTAGATGTTGAGTATGAGTTAGTATTGCATGTGATATGGGAATATTTAGTTATAAACTTCATGCATTATCTTAATACTTTATGTTGATTTTATCTCATTTAATGAACAAAAGGTGCTTAATTAGTTTAGAATTTCATTTTTCAGCAATAATGACATGCTCGGAAGGAAAAGGAAGTGGAACTAGCGATTGGAGGCTTGGATATTGGATTTTGAAGAAAGAAGGATGTTGCTGGACAGCTTGACCCCTCGTCAGTGTTTTGGCCATATATCTCATGAACCGTAACTCCGATTGACGAGATTCAAAATGTTCTGAAAAGTAGACACAATTTCGGACGACTTTCGTGTTGTGAGAAAATGCTGATTCGAAACGTACTCGGCGAGTAGGGTCGATTACTCGCCGAGTTGGTCAGAAGTTTCGCGATTCTGGACGCGCTGACTTGCCGCACATGGGTTTTAAGTGATGGACTCGCCGAGTAGGTCAATGGACTCGCCGAGTAGCCCCTGTTTTGTGAAAATCTATATAAAGGGACTTTCAGATCGATACCCTAGCATATAGATGAACCCTTGGAGGTTAATTGTCGACTAAAGGTGTTGCTAGAGCGTGGGAAGCAAGGGAATCAACCCTACATTCAATTTTAAGGAGAATCAAGTCAAAATCAAGTTTACTCTTACCTAATCTCTTGTTTGAACTATGTTTTTACCAATTGATTTCGTTTTTGAGCTTGTTTGTGCTGTAATTATGAGCTAAAAACTCATAACTTCTGTTTAGGTAGATGAATTTGTGAACATGGATTGATTATTTGATTAGGATTAATTTTAATTGGTGATTATGTTTTATTAAGCTTGTTAAAGAACCTTATGTTTTAACAATAACTATTCTTCTATTAATAAATCAGTAATTAAGTTCTATGAACATCTCTTAGTTGTTAATTTCATATGATTTACGTGACCACATAGTTGTATGTCTAGGAATAACGAATGTGAAACTAGAATTAACTAGAAGATAGGTAAGTTAATGTGTGAGCTTGTGTGATACACCATCAACAAGAGGTTAATTGAATAAACAATTTGATTAGCTAATTACAAGTCTTTCTAAACCCGAATCAACAAACTAGGAAATTCGTTAATTTAGACAACTGGCCACTGCTTGAGTTAATTTGTTTCCTGAGGATTAGTAATAGAAAACGTGAAACTAATCATCTTAGTCGGTAGCTAATGAAGAATTAATCCGATACATTGAAATCATCCATGGGAACAAACGAGTCGAACCTAAACAGAAGTCCTCTTTATTATTGAATTTAGTTGATTTTTATTTGCTTAGCTCTTAGTTTCTTAGTTTAAGTTTTAGTTAATTGTTTAAGTTTGTAGTCTTGCAAAACTAGAGAAAACTCTTTCTATTACTTGTTTTATTTAGATAATATTAGCATCTATTTTAATTGTTTACCGTTCCCTGTGTTCGATACCCTGCTTACCTGAACTAAACTGCTAATCGATAGGTACACTGCCTTTCGTGTGTTTGTCTTTGTGTTTAAGTTAGTAGGATTAAAACTAGTTGGTTTTATACACATCAGCATGCTAGTGGTTATGATAGTTAGGTAGATTTGTAGGACTACCTGTGATGTTATATGATTATTGCATGCTAAGTAGTTATGTTATATGTTATGTGGGGTGGGTTGAGGTTGTATAGCTTCGTGCGGTGGCCAACAAACCCTAGAGTATAACAGACATGAGCTGAGGGCCAGGCTAGGCATTCCAAACTCATGATGAGGACTTATGAGCATTCTAGATACGAGCTGAGGGACCGGTAGGCATTCCAGATTCGTACTGAGGGCTCGGTAGCAATCCAGATGTGAGTTGAGGGCATGGTAGGCATTCCAGACTCACACTGTGGGCCCAAGGGTATTCCTGTCTGTAGAGTTGTGGACCTGTTGCGTGCTGTTCTGTTTCAGTTGTTATGATATGATATTGCTGACATGGTTATGTGGACTGTATGGGTATCGGTATTTTGGGGGTAACTCACTAAGCTTTTGGGCTTACAGTTTCAGTTTATTGTTTCAGGTACATCAGGGGATCGCGACAAGGCAAAGGCGTGATCGTACAACTCCTCATGTTATGTTTATATTTCTGGGAAAGACTCTGATAATTAATATTTTGAAAGCAAAGTTGTAATGTTTTAATGAACTTGACATGTTTTAAAAAGTTTAAATTGGTTTGAAATTTTGGACGTTACAAGTTGGTATCAGAGCCTTGGTTTGAGTGAATTGGAGGAACATTCGTGTGAATCCAGTCTCAAATCAGGGAAAGATTTTCAAAATGGTTTTAAATGGTTTTCAAAATAAGTAAAGGAGGATGCAGGGTGTACGATCAGCCGAAGCCAGTAAGTAGACCCCACAATACGATACAGTTATTTGATTATGAGATATGATAGAACAACATGGTAGTACTAGTCTAGGGATCTTTAGGAATTTTATGATAGAATCCAATTAGCGTTTCGACGTGCTGGTTAGCCGCACATGCTCCATCGATCTATGAAAAATATCAAGTCACCCTTTTCCACCTTTGTTTAGAATCCAATTAGTGTGTCGGTTAACCACACACGCTCCACTAACGTCTTAGCAAGGGTACAAAGTGTAATTTCATGGAATTGCATCAAATTCACTTTTTCCTAAAGTAACTAAGATTGGGAATTTTATAAACATTTAGATACTTTATAATTCATTATACTTTTAATGGAAAGGGTTTGCCCTATCCTACCCGTTCGGATAACGACCCTCCACCAATCAAGGAAGCAGTGGGTGAGAGTGGACACCCATTAAGCGACCATTTTATAGGCCATAACCTTATACCCCCCCTTATAGATCGACTTTGTGAATGAGGCCTACTAACGATAAGACTAGCATTTAAGTTATACATATATAATATTAGACTTTTAATGTTATATATATATATATATATATATATATATATATATATATATATATATATATATATATATATATATATATATATATATATAGTATAATGGTGCATTTTACACTTTTAAAAATACTATGTGGTATAATTTAATAAATTACACTTTTAATTAAATTAAATATAAACCATATCACTATGGATTTATTAACTTTCATTTAATTATACACTTAATTAATTTAATAAAACCATAATGGTGTAATTTGAACTTTTCAAAAACTAGGGTTTTAATCAAATTTGAAATTTCTAAAATTTAAAACCTTTTAATTTAAAACTTTAATTTACTAATTATCCCAAAATTAAACAATTAATTTGAATTATTAAATCTTGAAGGATTATGTTACTAAATTAAGCAGATAATCTAACCTAATCCCATAAATCCCCTAAAATTCGAAAATATGGGATGCGATAATTCAAAATCTTTAATTACCAAATTAAACTATTAAAGAGATAATCAAAAGATATGGCAATATCCAAATCCCTAATATTTAGGGATCTTATCTTGGGGAGGAGGCAAATTTCGAAACCCTAGGGTTGGATAACACTAGAATTCGAAATCTTTGAGGCTTAGGAAAGGGTTTGGGAAACCGTATCAAATTTCGAAATCTAGGGTTTAAGAACCCTAATTTCGAAAATCATGCCTCTAGGGTTTATTGGCTATAAACCTTAATGTGTTACATTCATACATTTGTATAAAGCTAATTGAAAACAAAACCAAACGATCGGATACCACTGATGGGTTTTATACAAACAATCCTATGTGTGCATGCAAACCCTAGATACGGATCTATGTTTTCACTATTAGTTATACAACATTATGACCACAAAAGAAACCTAACATGCTCCTAGGTAAATTCGAAAAACATATAGGATAATGGAATACATACCACTTGTTGTTATGTTGTAATAACAACTTGCATCTTGAATCTTCTTGTCTTTGAAAGCAAGTACCACAAATGTTGTACCTCTAATGGCTCATAAACACCAAGAGAAAATGGAGAGAGAGAGAGAGAGGAGGTATGAAATTAAGCTCTAGGAACCCAAGGTATCAAGTGGCCGAATTTCTTATGCTAAGGGGTCTTTATATAGGTGTAGGAATTAGGGTTTTAGTCGTTATCCTTATCTGATTACTTACCCACCAAGAAGTCCAAAGGATAACCCTAGAAACCTTATCATGGACGAATTCTAAGGCCTTATCCCCTTGAATTTGTCCACCCAATCATATAGGGAACCATTTGCCCGACTTTGCAACTATCACATAATTGCATTTCAGTCCCCCTAGTTCAGTTAACTTCTTTTGATCACAAAATTAATTCTTAATTAATTCTTGACCAATGTTAACTAAATAAATATGATTTCTTTTTTAATTTAGTATTCATATAATATATTAATAAACCATAATAACCTCTTTCTCTATTATTTCTCTAGTCAAGTTGCTTTGGTGAAGGCAACCCAAAAGGACCATGCACAACCGGGTCAAGTACTTACAAAATATGGTTACGGGCTTAGACACTAATCCAAAAGAAACGATGGGTTGAAGGAGGCCGGGTATGATATAAGACTACAACTATTCTGGTACTATTCACCTTTATGCATTGGATTCAGTGACGACAGGTTGTCAGCCTATCTCGATCGGATGGATCAATGGATTGAAGGAGATAGGGTAGTTATGGTTAGACGAGGTATCCGTCGGAGGTCGCAGGGGACTGCTGAGTGTGTTTTTTGGCTCAACAATCGGGTATGTGTGCGGTGTTCCATACATTTGGCAGACAGGTTGGTACCAGGGAGGTCCCCGGGTGTTCTCCAGGAAAGCCACCATGTGGCAGCAAGAAGAGTAGGAGCAACTTCAGTGATTTGGGGCCTGTATGTGGAATTGCTGGATATTCGGTAGTCGCAGTTGATCTGTGATTTTTTTTTCTTTAGGAAGCCTCAAGTATTATGAGTAGGAAGTATTCTATCTAGACTGGTTTCTTGTGAAATCAGTTCGATGAGGATTCGATGTGGGCAGTCTATCAGAGAGATAGACCATCTTGAGACTTCAGATTTCAGATGGAGCAGGTGTGATCAGGTTGAAAGGAATTCGTTCACCTCCATGTTCTAGAACCCTATGAGGATCGGTTTCAGTTGCCTTGGTTTGGCTATGGTATTCACGGGTTTGTGGCAGTGTTGCTCAGGTTGTCTGGTATATCGGGGACGATGATGCATGATTTTGAGGACGAAATCTAATTTAAGTGAGGGAGAGTTGTAACGCCCTGTTTCGAACTGACTCCTAGTCTAAGGCGTTGGCTCAAAGGTCGGTCATTATAAGGATTATGACTCTTGGTAAGGTAAGATCTAGGTCCTTTTGGGTGCGGGTGATGTATTAAAAGTGATTCGGGTGTTCGGTTCGTGTTTTGGAGCCGAGGGGTATTTCGGTAAGGTGGTAGTTTGGGCTTTTGTGGAAAATAGATTTTTTCAGAAGATCTTAAGAAAGGTTTGAGTTGTTATAAGTGTAGGGCTTCTTGTCACCTTTCCGTGGATATAAGGATCGTCGGAATCGGGCTTATAACGAAGAAGTTATGGCCTTCGGAAGTTTCGTGGTTCTCAGGCTTAGCCGAGTACACGGGGCGTACTCAAAGTGTACGCAGGGCATACTAGCAAAGAAGGTAGTACGCTGGGCGTACTAACCAGGAAGGTCGCGAATGTTCCCCAGAGTACGTTGGGCGTACCATATGTACGTTGGGCGTACTCCAGTCAAATCAGAACCCTATTTTAGGGTCTTGGACCATATTTAAGCTCCTTATCTCATAACCTAACCCTAATATATTCATCCTCCACCCCTCTAAACCCTAAAAATCGCCATATATCATCCATGGTGGCATTTTGAGCTTATGGAGTCCATTTTTGGGGTGTTTAATCCATATTCAAGAAGATGGAGTTTGATGCAAGATGGGAATCAAGGAGGAGCTTATAGATCTGTCTTTTAGGACTCATTCTCATCTTTATGAAGGTATAAAGCTTTGAACTTGATCATTCATCTCTTAGATCTACATTTTGGGTTTTGGTTTCTTTTGGTCCTAAGGTTGAAGCTTTATGGTTCAAATTCAATTCTTGGACTTGGGGTTGCCACCCTTGATGCTATTTGAGTCCCTAAGGCATAAAGTTTCCATCTTGGAGGTATTTATGGGTTCATGCAAGACTTATGGTCATTTTCTTGGAATTAGATTGTTATACTTTGATTTTGGGTTCATGTGGGTCATATAAGTCACCAAGTTAGTAACTTTATGGATTAAGAAGAGAAAGTGGCTTAACAGGGGAGTACGCTGAGAGTACTTGCATGTACGCCCAGCATACGGATTGTTTGGCTAGTAAGCTTAGCTTACATAGGAGTACATCCAGCGTACTCATCAGATATGGGGCTTATGAGTTATGGGCATCGGGTGGGGCTAAGTAGTGAACTTTGGGCCTTAGTGGACCATCTGAGGTAAGATATTTTGGGCCAAAAATATGTTTGGGCTTAAGGTAAGGACCATTAGGGGGATTGGGCCTAATTTAGCAAAATGGGCCATTAGTAAGCTTGAAAGCCTACCTAGTGTTTAACTTTTGTTTTTGGTTTGGGCCTTCGTTGGATCATACTGTGCCAGGGGTAGAATGGTCATTTACCCCATGCATGGATTAAGGATTATGGTACGGGACCCAATTGCCAATTGGGTATATTGATCGGTATCGATAGCTCAGGAAGTGGACAAGGTAACGGCTAAGGATTCTTTCAGGGAGCTTCTGCATTCGAGGTGAGTCTTCTCACCATACCAATTGGTCTAAGGCACCAAGGCTGGCCCATTTTATGCTATGTGGTATAATAGTTAGCTTTATGCTAGGTGGTATGCTAGTAATTATATGATATGTGGTATGCTAGTTGTCTTAGTGATACTTACATGGAAGACCTCGGGGGGAGCCCATGCTATTTGATGTAAGACCATGTGGGGGTAGCCCATGGCATTCCTAGGTAAATACCATGTGGGGTAGCCCATGGCATTGGATGTAAGACCATGTGGGGTAGCCTATGGCATTGCTAGGTAAAGACCATGTGGGGTGGCCCATATCATTAGATGTAAGACCATGTAGGGTAGCCCATGACATTCCTAGGTAAAGACCATGTGGGGTAGCCCATGACATTGGATGTAAGACCATGTGGGGTAACCCATGACATTCCTAGGTAAATACCATATGGGGTAGCCCATGGCATCCTTACATGTTTATGTATGCATGGCTTATGTGGCATGTGTAACTTTATAGCTAATATGATATGTGTTATGTGGATTGTGTGGGGTATGCTCTGGGGAACTCACTAAGCTCCGTGCTTACAGGTTTGTTTATTGTTTCAGGTATCATCGTTTTGGAAATGAATGACTTGGAAGGATTGCAACGCACACACCTATGAATTCCGCAAGGAATGATTTTGGGATGAACTATGATAAAGGATTTACTTGACTATGATTTGAAATGTTTGAATTAAATGGTATCAATGTTTTAATTATATTTAAAATGAAATTTTTACCCTTGATTTTTGGGTCGTTACAAGCGCACCCAATACAATTGTTTCTCTCTCTTTTACTCTCTATCTCTTTTAACTTTCTTAACCTCTCTATATGAATATGCTTTTTCTCTTCAATTGAAATTAAAAGCGTAAAAATTTATCTTTTCTCCACAAATGAATACATGGAATTACAAATGAATATACTTTGTTCTCGCGTTCTCAACCTTTTTGGTGTTCTCATTTGATCCTACTCATATATATATATATATATATATATATATATATATATATATATATATATATATATATATATATATAAAATAATAAGAGGAATATGGTGATGTGTATCCCATAGGTTTAGTAGTTGAATGTGATGATGAGGTGACACCAACCACTATAATGGTTAGTGGTGGATATAACGGATAACCTTACATCGTTCTAATGGGATTGTGAATTTCCTCAATGCTTGACCTATGAGCAAGGTTGATAAATCGGGAATGACACGACACGACAAATTTTATATAATACGAACACGGTATGACACAATGTTGTTTTTTGCTTTATTAAAATGAAAAGAACCCAATTAAAACACGATAAAAACGACAACACACAAAAAAGTTAAAATAAAATAAATATTTAATTCAAAATTAATCTCACAAAACACGACAAAAACATGTTATTATGGTGTTGATTTTATATTGAAACTTGAACACGAACATGATAATATTTTATTATATTTGATAACATGGCATGATAATATTTTATTATATTTGACACTAATATATATTGGATTTCAATTTTATTCCAGCTATGTTTGGTATATTATATTTTGATCGTGTCGATTGCTAATCTGCAATAAGAAAATACATAATTTAATTTCATCATCCATCTATAAATGGTTGGCTTTTGTCCACCTTTTTAAACTTTAAGTAGCTTCATTTTGGGCCTCCCATGCGGCCTTTAACTTTTGGGCCCAAAATCAATCCAAATTCTCAGCCCAAGACCAGATTTTTAAGGAAATGGCAGATTTGACAAAAATTTGGGAAAAAAACACTTTGCTTTCTCCAAAAAATGAAAACAGAATATGGTGTTAATTGTTTAAAAGCAAAAACCATATATAATATATAATGTAGTTTTGTCTTTTGGCTTTTTGGTTAACATGTATTATATACTAGGCTTCATCTCAAATAGCAACACATAAAGAATAATGATCTATCATAATTGAGAAATAATTAACTAAAAAGATTAAAACCTTTAACATCAAATATTAAAATGACACATCATCATCCCCTGTAAATATAACGGTATTGACTATCAAAATGACCTACTGAAAAATTTGATCGTTGTGCATATTTTCAATTTATTTTATTTATATGCTAATTTGCTTCAAGGTTTTGGGGCCAATTTAATGGTTTTAAGTTCTTCTATTAAAGCCATTAAATCGTTATGTGAAGACCCACCTTCTTCAACAACATGTTTAGCTTTCATGGCTATCTCTTGTGAGCTACGTCTTATGCTTTCAGCCATGGCGGATCCACCTGTCAATATCTCAATAGCATCAATTATACTCCGTTTCCCGATGATTGGGCTAGTGATCACCGAACTGGAGTTCCAAACATCCACCCCTACTCCGACTCCAATCCCTAAAAGCTCCACCAGCTTCTCATTGTAAAAGTGCTCGGCGTACAACGGCCATGTCATCATTGGCACACCGGAGACGATGGTTTCAAGCACCGAGTTCCACCCGCAGTGACTCAAAAACCCTCCGACCGCTGGATGTCGTAAAATCTCCACCTGTGGAGCCCACTCCGTCATGATCAAGCCCTTTTTTTCCCTTTCAATCCTCTCCTGAAAACCTTCCGGCAGCCCTCCGATTTCTTCATCTCCAACCTTCTTCCTCACCACCCAGATAAACGGTTGTTTAGATTCTTCAAGTGCCAAAGCAATTTCAGTGATCTGAGCTTCTGGGAATTTCACCATACTTCCAAAACAAACGTATATCACCGATTTGGGTTTTTGACTGTCGAGCCATTTCAGACAACTTTGCTTCTCCGACGTCACGCCGTCGCTGATAAAATATTGAAACAGAGGACCAATATGCCAAATTTTCGTACCCTTAATCTTCTTATAATGATCGGCATAATCTGGTTCGATTTCGTAAAATGTGTTGTGGACTAATCCGTAACTTTTCTTCTCCGATTGTTTAATGGTTTCCATCATCTCACCCATTTGCGTCTTGAACTTGAAAAGGTCCGAGACCTGAGACCTCTTCATCGTGATTTTATCCGGTAAATTGGGAACCACGAAGCTTTCCGATTCCGATTGCAGTTTCTCGTGAGGTTTATGAACTTTCAAGCTATCGAAAATGGAGTGGTAGAGGAAACAAGAAGGGTAAAATAACAGTCTCGGGATATTGAGGTCAGCGGTCCACGGGAAGAACATGTCGGAGAAGATGCAATCTGCAGCAAGACTGCGGATCAGTTGTTCCATTGATGTCTGGAGCATCATAATGCCTCGGATGACTGCGGATGACATTTCTTGATTGGTGACAGCGTTGAGGTTTTCTACTCCGACGGGAAGTCCGACCTCTGATGCTGGGAAGTTGAGGGTCTGAACGGCGATGGGTAACCCGGCGGAGATATCACGGTCAACGGAGGATTGAAATATGAGAGCATTGTAAACTGTGGTGATGATGGTGGAGCGAACGCCTTGGGCGGCGAACAGCCTGGCGACGTGGACCAAAGGGATGGCGTGGCTAGTAGCGAAAAAAGGGAGGAAGACGACGTGAAGGTGGCCGGCGCCGGTCACCTTGGAGGAATAAATGTTCTCCGATGGCATGATTCTTTCAGCTTTGTTTTTGCCTTTTTCGGAGGGAAAACCTTTTTTATATCTAAACTAAATTGGTTGTTATAATATAATAATGTGTTAGCATGATAGAAATATCGTGTCTCTACTATATAATACGAACAGAAGTGGTCAAATATTTAACAAAGCTTTGACTGGACACACAAACGGTTCATTTGTTTGTTTTAACTATTATTATTAAAAGTGGCTCAGAAGTATATATTAGTCGACCTATATATAATTATAATATATTGAAAAAAATACAATAGATATATGTTAGTCGACAAGTATATATCAGTCGACCTGTATAATTATAATATATTGAAAAACAGAATCCAATAGATATCAAATACAAAATGGCAGATACTACTTAGACATCTTAGTTTTTAACGTCAATACGTCATAAGGTATACTAGTCACAAGATTTAGCTCCACCTCACCACCATCTCATTCCTTCACACTACGATCTTCTTCCACACCAAGATATTGTGTACCTCAACATGAGGCCATGGTTCTCCAGGAAAGAAAAGAGGTTCGAAGCACAGAGAAGAAGAATAAAGTGAGTGCATGGTATATACCACATGAGGCTACGATCATAGTTTCAGGTCATCACTACAACAACTCTGAGGTGGTGTGTACAACCGTTTTTTTTATTTTGACAGTTTGTTTTTTAATACATTATTTAATAATGTCTTTTTTTTTTTTTATATATTATGTATGTTTTCGAGTTATACGGGTGCATAATCATAAAGAAGTTTTAGAAAAGGGAAATAATCTAACATTATAAATGATGTTTTCAATAATAACAGCTAACTATTTCAAAATTTGGCAAAATGACCACCTTCTCCGGAATATGGTATTTCGAGGAACTACTATTCATTTCGGATCAACGTTGTAGGTATGGATTAGATTTCGGAATCTTGTAGTCATGCATTCCGGACTAACATGGTCCTGATCATTCTAGTCAAAATCATACATATATGACTAACAGTCCGGACTATATACCGTACCTCGGGCACACATTCCAATAAAAATAAAGCTAGATTTTTCTTCACTATATAACATGTATTCCATTTTTTTGTTACTTAGAACCAAAATCTTTAATTGTGTTGTTTTATAAGTACTTTAAGATGAGTTTATCACACAATAATCACGAAGAAAGCTTTGCTAAGTTGAACATGAACTTACACAACTTTAGGAGGATAAACCCCCATAGTTACACCAACATCAAAACTAATGTTATGGATTTTTCCAACTTTTTTTTTTATGGTAATTGGATGTGTGGTAAAATAATTTTGCTCCAAATATTAATTGTTTTTTGTAATGTTGAATCAAGAAAATGACCCTCTTAAACCCATCAATCCAAAGTCTACTTTTCTGCCGCAATGAATCTTTTACTACCGCAACCTCAAGTGAAGAAGTCATCTGCAACAACCTCATCTACAACAAAGACTAGTTATTTTGTCTTTTATCTATTTACATTGTATTGTCCAATGTGCCTTGTATGGAGATTGTATTAGAAATTTAGTCTTATTTTATTTTCCACGTAATTTCTCGAAACTCTATAAATAGAGATCTCTTCTTCTGAATGAAACACTTCTCTTATCTCTCTTAATATCTTAATTTCATTATCCTTACTTTTTCTATCTTCAAAGATCTTTTCTGAACTTACACTGATATATTAAGACCGAACTCTCAAACTCTCATTCGAAGCAAGTCCTTGTTGCTTCATTCACTTTAAGCTGATCACGTAAACTAACTTGGTTTGATTGCAATCCTTGTTAAGAATCAGCTTAGTGTTTACTTGATATATATAACTTGTTATCATTTATATTTCCTTACTTTCCTGCATTTAAATATTCCGCAACTAACTATCTAACAACTCTAACTTCTTATTATTGTCGAGCTTTATGATACTTTGAGATTAACTTTATTTCGCAATCTATAACTTGTTCTAACGTTTTTTCAAGTGTGTTTCTCAAAAGTTTTTCTCTCAACAATTGGTATCAGAGCCAAAGTGGTTGCTTTTTGAACAAAAACTCTGATTTTAAAAAGCCTTCTATAACACTAAAGATCGTTTTTCTCAAAATTTCAAAGCAAAAAAATCAAAGGAAATATGGCACAAGCGTTATCACTAAATGTTTCCAACAGTATTGGTGGTTCTAATCAATCCCTAATACTTGTTGCAAATGAGTATCATCACTGGTCCCAAAGGATGGAGATGTATCTGAAAAGACTTGGAAGAGATGTATGGAGATCCATGGAAAAAGGACCTCATGTTCCCATTCTTACTCCGGTTCAAGCCGATGGTGCTCAAGCTAGACTAGGAAGAGGTTAAGTTGCAATGAACCGTCCCACAAAATATGATCTTGATAAAATGGAAAGTGATGCAGTTGCTTTCTATGAAATCTCATGCGGAGTTGCTCCTGACAACTTTGACATTATCATCAATTGCAAGTCAGCCAAAGAAATCTGGGATGTCCTCAAAAACTTGTATGCAGGTTCTGAGCAAGCTCAAGATAAGAAACTCACCATCGCACTCAACGAGTTCAAAAACTTTAAAGCTCATGCTGGAGAACGTCTCGAAGACTCCTTCAAAAGATTCAACCTAATTGTCACAAAATGTTATTGCCTTAGTTAGCTAATAGTTCAACACGCTACCACCCTCATCTTTTCGCAAAAATCAACAGTTCACTAAACCTCCATTTAACCGTAACTTCAATCTACAGACCAATCACTCTCGATATCCCAAAAATTCTCACCAGTTTCCACAATCTCAGAACACTCATTAATCCAAGGAGACACCACAGTATGCCAAGCCAACCGATCCCAATACCTCAACCGAAGACAAAAATGATGTTGTCATTTGTCACAAATGTAACAAAGAAAATCACTTTGCAAAAGATTGTAAAGCCAATATGGTGAAGGACAGAGCATTCTATCTTAGAATGGCTCAAGAGATGGAAGAAAAGGAGAAGGCAAGGGCTAACGTGGGCCAAGTTAAGAGGGATCATCAAGTTTGGTCTTCAGGAGATGAATATGAAGATTTCAACATCAAGGGCAAAGGAAAATTTTGCATGATGGCAACTGCTGATGAGGATGGCTCAACCAAGATGGAGAAAAACTATTGCTACATGGTAAAAGATGGCACTCTTAGCATCGTCGAACAGGTAAAACTCATGATCCATTCTAATAACTACAGCATGCATGATTGTCAATCATTCTTAGTCAACCTTAATGACATGTGTGATGTCGTCCTTTCAGACTATAACAAGGCCTTAGACGAGAAGAACATAGCGTCCCAAGGAATGTTTCATGTAAGAGGATGACTAGAAGACAAAAGACTCAAATTTGCCATGTTAGAAATAGACTTAGTTATTGTTTGTTTTTTCGAAGAGAAAATGCGTGAAGTCTGCAGACCACCTCTATAATCCTCTATAGCAGAAGAGGTGGAAAAAACGGTTGCAGCATGTAATAATTAGTATGTTTGTTTTTGAACATCTTCAGAATGCTACAGTAAGTTAAACTAAGGCGTGAAGAGGTTTGAAGCAACTGGTTTAGTGCTGCGCCACGCGGCACACATGCAATAGTTTTTAAGTCAGAAGTCTTCTAAAAAACTGTGACAACCCGATATTCCAACTCTTTGTAATGACCTAATAGGTCAAGTATTGTAAACATCTTTGAGTTACTAAAATTAACTTTGATAATAAAATGTCCAAAAAGTTTCTGTTTAAATTCTTCTATGTTTAGATATCATCAAACCATGATCGTATGTAAAAAGAACGCCCAAATCCGACTTCGTATATTGAAGTTATGATATTTCAAGTCCAGCTTAGCAACAAACGGCTAAAAACTCGAAACGGAGATCGAGCGACATTTGGCCGGAATGACCTAAACGAGAATCAAAGGTCTCGACAATGGTAGTTCAACGGTAAAAAGTCTGGCAAAAACCGACGTCAGATAAAGAAGTTATGAATTTTAAAGAAATTCCTTAATCGCGTCATTTTAATAAATAAATAATAAAAATAATTTCGGAATTTGCCAACGGAATCTAAACGAAAGTTGTAGATCGTAGTCTCACCTTCGCGGGGATATAAAGAACGTCGAAAACGGAGTTCGTATGAAGGAGATATGAATTTTTGAAGTTTGATAAATAATTTATATATAAATTTTATTAAAAATTCGGTATTATCCGAAGAGGAGTCAGCCTAGGGCCGGCCTCGGAACGTCCACGTCGCCCTATGCGAAGCTATCCGACCCGCTGTCCCGTCCGACCCGCTCCGTCCGAAATACGTAAGCGATGACGTACGGGTACGCGCTGCGTACGCCCGTACCCCCCGCGTTCGGAGGCGGTTCAGCACCCCTATAAAAGGGATGCGAGCCTTTCCGAAAATGTTGTTCATTTCCTCTCTTTCTCTCCCGATCTTGCCTCGATTTCCGTGCCCGTTCAAACCCGAAGCTCTGGTCTTTTTGCTCAAGTCCCGAGGGTCGATTTTACTCCCGAGATTCCCGAGAATCCCGAGAAAAATCCGTTTCGCGAGACGAAACTCTGCCCGGTTTTCAATCTCGCTATCTTCGAATTTCCAAGTGAGTTCATAACCCTTTATCCAACCTTTGAAATGCTTTTAAATGTTTTAAATACTTTATGGGGGGGATACAAGTTAAACACTTATAGTTATTGTTTCGATCACATGTGATGGCTTTAATCACATGTGATTAATAACTAAGAAACCAATGATTTTATCACTGTTCAAACTGTTTTACTTCAAAAGGTTTTACAAACTCTTTTACTTACCAAATGCTTTATTGTAAACCTTGTTTTACTACCTATAAATTTGCATGTCCATATATGTATAGCCGTATAATAAATGTTTAAAGGGCTTAGGAAAGCCACCTGTCCTATTTCCTTTTCCTCGATTTGGATGTGGTCTGGTGGAATTTCGGGTGACTATCCGAGGGTCGTTTCAATATTAGTTATATGTCGTATATACGTGTATAGACATAAAGGTACTTCCATATTCATGCTTATCAACACATCATTAGTAAGTTACCATCGGGTAACACGGGATCATACTACTACGATTTCTAGATCAACGAGTCAGTTCATTCATGAGTCAATACTCATTTCTAACAGAACATATACAACGATACTAGAACAAGTAATATTATATTACATATACACTAATACTTTAACAATTGTATGGGAGCATGTCTTAATTGTCATGACCCGAGTTGTAGCCAGAGTCTCTTGGAGGGAGAGCGTTGAGTTTGCGTATAGATCTATACTGGATTGACTATCCTACACCTTGCTGTTAGCTACAGTGGGACCGACAGGTCTACGGGTGCCAAACGTCATAACTTATTTTTCGACTATACGTTGTCGATGTTACTAGTCGATAGTATGGTGCAATTTATCACACGATACCTTAATATAAACCCGGTTTAAGGTAGTTAGTACCGCAGTAGTTCATATAAAACGAAACTACCGTACTACAATAATTTACCCATTACATTTTGGTGATAACCTCACTTAAACTTAAATGTACAAACTATATTTTGTTAAATGATAGTTACACTTGGGAAATTACACACTTTTACATCAAACGAGCATACAAATAGTTAAGCCTTGGTAGAGGGCTACTTTAAATAGAAAATATAGGTTTTTCTAAGAGATTCAAACGTTTACAAACACTTACATACATTTACAACTCATACTTGCGACAGGTTCAAAATGTTTTGATAACGAACCTCGACACTAAAATACTTATGAATTCACCAGCTTAATGCTGATAAACTCTTTCAAAATAACTTGTATTCTCAGGTCATCAGTAGACAGGTACCGATGCTAGCTTTTGAGAAGATGGAGCGCATTCAAGACTCATCATACTATTTTGATATACATTATATTTTTGGTGTCTAAAACTGTACGGAACACGCTTGTATTAAAATTATATATTTAATGCAATGGATGATGTTGTTTGCTTATTTACAATTACTGTGTTGTGATACTCTACATGACGTCCTCCACCCCAGAATGTTTCCGCCATTCTTGGTTTTGGGGTGCGACAGATTGGTATCAGAGCATTGTTTATAGTGAAGCAAGTATATCAACCCATAAAAGATATACTAAACTATAAACCCATTTGGGATTAAAACACTCTGACCAGGAGTTTATACTTTAAATAGTTAATTAAGTATACTAGTCTGCATTCATACTAAAACAAGTGTCACAACGACAAGAACAAGAGTATTACGATTGTTAAATATCACAGGTAAGCTAGGGGATGTATGGTCAGTCCTGGGAATGGCATAGCCTGATCAACTATGCTGGTCCGAGGAGTGATTAGCATATGCCCTAGAATAGTTGTGATGTGTTAACAAATCTAAAAACTTACCAACAATGCCACAAAAAGATCAGTGGAACTTAAACTTAAAATACTATAGGCGTATTTTGTGCTATTAACTACATACATACTATATCTTTATACCTCTCTTCTCGCGTAGATTTAAATGGCTGGATTCCATCACGACGACCCGTACTTTCCAAATGAAGGCAACATAGGAAGGCTCGAAGCAGAGTCTGACGATGAACACCAAATTCTGTTGGATGATCATCAAGCTGAAGGCTTCTCAGATGGATCAGACTCTGAGCCTGAAGTCAACAACCTACCACTCGTAGGTCAACCCCCGAACAACAACCCTCGACCAGCTTTTCCAGATCCTACTCCCTTATGGGCAAACCACTTGAATCGTTGGAGTGATGAACAGGGTCAACCCTTACCATACTTTGGGGACCGAAGCTTTCACAACGTCAGCAATGGTGGCTCTGCTGACCGAGCCCTGCCTGTCATTATCCGCAGAATAGCTCGTAATGTCGAGCAAGGTAGAGCAGCCATCGACCGGGTCATGGAAATTGATGCCAACTCAGGTGTCAACACAATCCGCATCTGCCGTCTTGAAGAAGACATGGAACGGACCCGTAGAACCAATGAAACCCTACAGCAACATCTGGTTGCCTCTCAAGCTGAAGTCATGGAACTCCGAACTCGTCCAGTGCTCATGAGCAACACCTTCAAGAGGTGGTCCGTCAAATGAGAGACCTTAGGGTTCTCCCGAGAAATATTCTTCGCCGTTAGATGATGCCTAGTACATCATTATCTTTTGGGTTAAAGATTTGCCTTTAACATATATGCTCTAAGTAGCACTTGTATGTAAAATATTCCTAACTTTCAGTACTATAATCAGGAATCTAAGAACTGTCAAACTTTTCTATATGGTATGATGTAAGACCTATTGTTAGGTCAATTTTCATTAAACTCATTACATCAGCAATACCAGTATTATTGAAATCTATCTAAATTGTGGGAAAAATCTATACACTTGTGTTTTCCTACTAATATTTCTTGTTGTGATTTCAAACACTCATTCAACTGTTGGGCTATCGTTAGTTAGTCCATGTATCACTCTCACGTTGCTTACAAATTGATTCTTACCATTTTCTTACCTTTATAAACTTATAGCTGAAAGATGCCTCCTCACAAATCTCCCAGGAATAATCCTGCACCACCACCTCCGCCGCCTCCGGTCATCGATACTGCAGCCCTAAATGCTGTCGTAGCTGCAGCAGTGGCAACTGCCATGGCTCAGTATCACTCTTCTGATGTCAGCAGAGGTGGAACCCCTGTGGAATCAATCCCGGTTGAAACCCCTGTGCGCTCGAGAGAGTGCTCTTACAAGGATTTCACCAACTGCAAGCCGAAGTCCTTTCATGGGACCGGCGGAGTCATTGCTCTCTCGCAATGGTTCGAGAAGACTGAAGCAGTCTTCGAAATATGTTCATGCCCTGCTGCGAGCAAAGTGAAATACGCCGCATGCACTTTTGAAGGAAAGGCCTTAACGTGGTGGAACGGCCACGTTAAATCTCTAACTCTTGTCGTAGCCAACGACATAGGCTGGGAAACGATGAAAGACCTCATGATTGAGGAATACTGCCCGAGGGGCAAGATCCAGAAACTAGAGCAGGAACTGTGGAGCCTGACCATGAAGGGCACCAATATTGTTGCTTACACCGCTAGATTCAGCGAACTGGTGGCCCTCTGCCCCAATATGGTTCCCACTGAAGGGAAAAAGATCGAAAGGTACATATGGGGGCTTGTACCTCCGTATCAGGGGAATGTTCTAGCATCAAACCCCGCTACCTTCGACAGTGCCAAACGGTTGGCACAACGACTCATTGATCATGGAGTCAAAACCCCTGCAACCACAACCACCCTAGCCATCCCGGAACTCTCCAAACCCGCTGATACGAAGCGGAAATACTGGGATGAAAAGAAGAAGCAACAGGCGGCCAGAAAGCAGCAAATTGTGTCCATACATGCCGCAATAACCCCTGCTGCTACAACTACTCCGGTGGGTGGGTATGCTGGAAGTTCGCCCAAGTGCAACAAATGCAACTACCACCACAATGGCCACTGCCATGAAATGCAGTGCTCTAACTGCCATAGGAGAGGACACACAGTCCGTTTCTGTAAATCTCAGGCGAGACCGATCGCCCAAGTCCCCGGCTCTGGCGCGAGCCCGACCTGCTATGGATGTGGCGAAACAGGCCACTATAAAAGGGACTGCCCCAAGGCGAAAAATGCTGGCGGAGCAGGGAGGGTACTAGCGATAGGCCACGGGGAGGCAGTAGCTGATCCGATAGTGGTGACTGGTACATTCCTCCTCGATGACTCCTATGCATGCATTCTATTCGATAGTGGAGCGGAGCGAAGCTTCGTAAACCATAAATTTACTCGCATGCTTGATCAACCACCACACGCACTCAAAGAACTATTCACAGTGGAAATGGCTAATGGAAAAACTGAAAGTACGAGTAGCGTATACCTAGGTTGTACCCTAACTCTAGATAACCATTCATTCCCAATCGACCTCATGCCAGTCTCAATAAAAAGTTTCGACGTTATCATTGGCATGGATTGGTTAAGCCTTCATCGCGCCGACATCATGTGCTATGAGAAAGCAGTCCGTTTAAACCTCCCGTCTAATGAAACTCTTATAGTCTACGGCGACAAACCTGGTACGAGTCTTCGCATTATATCAAGTATTCAAGCACATAAATATCTGCGCAAAGAATACCATGCATTCCTTGCTCACGTCGTCGACACGAGCCTCGAAACGAAAGAACTAAAGAACATCCCTGTAGTGAGCGACTTCCCCGACATTTTTCCAGAAGAACTACCCGGGTTACCTCCGCAACGACAGGTCGACTTCAGAATCGACTTAGTCCCAGGAGCTACTCCGGTAGCCAAGTCGCCCTACCGTTTAGCACCAGCTGAGATGCAGGAACTCTCTGGTCAACTTAACGAACTGCTCAGCAAAGGCTTTATAAGACCAAGTTTCTCACCTTGGGGAGCACCGGTCTTGTTCGTTAAGAAGAAAGACGGATCATTCCGTATGTGTATTGACTACCGAGAACTCAACAAACTGACGGTCAAGAATCGTTACCCTCTGCCTCGCATAGACGACCTATTCGACCAACTGCAAGGGGCGAACTATTTTTCTAAGATTGATCTGAGATCCGGATATCACCAATTACAAGTACTAGCGGAGGATGTTCCAAAGACAGCCTTCCGAACCCGTTACGGACACTACGAGTTCGTGGTGATGCCATTCGGATTGACCAATGCGCCAGCAGTCTTCATGGATCTGATGAATAGAGTATGCCGACCTTATTTGGATCAGTTCGTCATTGTTTTCATTGACGACATCCTGATCTACTCCCGAAGTAAGAAAGAGCATGGTGATCACCTGCGACAAGTTCTAGAGACGTTACGAAAAGAGAAGCTTTATGCGAAGTTCTCGAAATGTGAATTTTGGATTAGAAGGGTCGAATTCTTAGGACACGTGGTGAGCGAAGAGGGAATCCACGTGGACCCATCCAAAATTAAAGCCATTGAGAACTGGTCAGCACCTAAGACGCCGACAGAAATTCGTCAATTTCTAGGTCTTGCTGGCTACTACCGCAGATTCATTCAGAACTTCTCCCGAATAGCGAAACCTCTTACAACCCTGACCCAGAAAGGCGTGGCCTTTGACTGGGAAGAGAAACAAGAAAGAGCGTTCCAAACACTCAAACGAGCCTTGTGCACCGCACCAATACTATCCTTGCCCGAAGGAATAGAAGACTTCGTAGTCTATTGCGATGCATCGAATCAAGGGCTCGGATGTGTCTTGATGCAGCGAGGTAAGGTCATCGCCTATGCCTCGAGACAGTTGAAGACACACGAGGTTAACTACACGACCCATGATCTTGAACTAGGAGCAGTGGTGTTTGCTCTGAAGATCTGGAGACATTACTTGTATGGAACGAAGAGCACTATCTTTACCGACCACAAGAGTTTACAACACATTTTCGATCAAAAGGAGCTCAACATGAGACAACGAAGGTGGGTCGAGCTACTCAGTGATTAAGAATGCGATATTCGTTATCATCCGGGTAAAGCCAACGTAGTAGCAGACGCCCTAAGTCGGAAGGAATATTCTGGTCGAAAAATCAAGTCATTGTCAATAACCATCCATTCACACTTGTTTAATCAAATTCAGACGGCCCAACTTGAAGCCATGAAACCTGAAAATGTGACGAGTGAATCCCTCAGAGGAATGGACAAGAATTTAGAAGCCAAGGGTGACGGAGCCTTATATTTCATGGATCGGATCTGGACACCGAAACACGGTGGTTTCCGAGACTTGGTCATGACCGAGGCGCACAACACTCGGTATTCCGTCCATCCAGGTTCAGATAAGATGTATCTGGATCTTAAAAAGCTATACTGGTGGCCTAATATGAAAGCAGAGATTGCTACCTTCGTGAGTAAATGCCTTACTTGCGCAAAGGTTAAGGTCGAGTACCAGAAGCCCTCTGGTTTATTGCAACAACCAGAGATCTCGGAATGGAAGTGGGAGCGGATCACTATGGATTTCATAACCAAGTTGCCCAAGACAACGGGTGGACTTGACACCATATGGGTCATCGTCGATAGATTGACCAAGTCTGCACACTTCCTACCTATCAAAGAAACCGACAAGATGGAGAAACTGACTAGGACATACATTAGGGAAATCGTACGGTTACATGGTGTGCCTATATCTATTATCTTCGATAGAGATAGTAGGTTTACCTCAAGATTTTGGCAATCACTACAACATTCCCTAGGAACAAGGCTAGACATGAGTACAGCCTACCATCCTCAGACCGACGGACAGAGTGAGAGGACCATCCAAACTCTAGAAGATATGTTGCGAGCCTGCGTGATTGACTTTGGGAAGGCATGGGATACTCATTTACCCCTTGTCGAGTTTTCCTATAATAACAGTTATCACACGAGCATCAAGGCTGCTCCATTTGAAGCCCTATACGGCCGAAAATGCAGATCCCCTCTGTGCTGGGCTGAGGTGGGTGATACCCAACTAGCAAGGGGGCAAGCTTCCGATGTTACTCTTACCGGTCCGGAAATCATCCGGGAAACGATAGAGAAAATCGTTCAAATCCATGAACGATTGAAAGCCTCTAGAGACCGACAGAAGAGCTACGCAGATAAACGAAGAAAACCTTTGGAATTTCAGGTGGGAGACCGAGTCCTTCTCAAAGTCTCACCCTGGAAGGGCTTGATACGCTTCGGCAAGCGTGGGAAGCTAAATCCGAGGTACATAGTGCCTTTCGAGATTCTTGCAAGAGTCGGCCCCGTAGCTTACAAACTCGATCTACCAGGCGTACTTCGTAACGTACATTCTACATTCCACGTATCTAACTTGAAAAAGTTGTTGGATAAGGTGTCTAAGTCCATAACTATTTCTGGTATGTACTTGACCCGACCCGGCATGGTCCATTTGGGTTGCATGGCATCATGCAATTGGATAGACTAAATGAGAGAAATAACACTTGGAGATTATTAATATATTATAAGTTCTAATATATTAATAATATTATTTGATTAGTTTGATCAAGAATTAATTTAGAATTAATTATGTGATCAAAAGATAACTAATTAAATATATGGGTTGATTATGTAAATCATCCATATCTTGTATAGTGGGCTAAAAGACTCCATGGACTATCAAGTTGGGTTCCACCCATAGGATGCTCCATGGATGCTCCATGGGAGTTACAAACCCATGGGTCATGGAAATGAAGAGTCATGACACATTAGGGTTTAACCCTAGATGTGTCAACACTATATAAGTAACATGTTCTCCACCTAAAATCGGCTACACACTAAGAAACAAGAGGGCTTGGCCGATTTTGAGAAGTGTGTGTTCTCTCATAGGTTCTTCCAAGAGCATTTGGTGTTGTGTGAAGCATTTGAGGCATCACACTTGGGGTGCTAGGCTCACAAGGTTTCAAGGAACACAAACAACAACAAGGTAAGTTATTCTATCTATACTTTAAGTTAAAATTGTTCCCCATGTATGCTAGATAGGAATATAACCTTGGAATTCAACTTTGCATGATAATTAGACAAACATAGATCCAAGGTTATTAGGGTTACATGTACACTTAGGAAGTGTTAGAATGCTCAAAACCCATCAGTGGTATCAGAGCCTAGGCTTGTTTGCTCTTATTTGTGCTTTAAAAGTTGGAAAAGAATCGGAAATCTTGCTGTCTGCGAATGGACTCATCGAGTCTATAGGGGGGACTCGTCGAGTTCATGAGTATCTTCAACCAACTCGGCGAGTCAGTTCATGCACTCGGCGAGTAGGGTCGACTGATTGCAGAATTTCGATTCATTTGCTGGAAATGAATTAGAAACATTACCCTAAACTGTTTTGGTAATTGAAAACTTGTTTTTGGTGGTGTAATATCTTTGCTAATTCATTTACAACAACTAGTTATCAAAATTACAAAGTTTTAAATGTAATTTTTTATTGTGTTCATATTCATGTTCTTGTTCTTATGATGTTTTAGATGATCATAGGAATTATTTGTAACCTATGTGGTAGATTAATTCTTGATCATAATGTGTTTTAATGGAGTCCATAACTTGTCCTCAAGTTATGGAAAACCAAGAGTCACACTTGAGTTAAAACCATTAAAACAAACACAAGAGTTAGAAAAATGAAGAGTCTTCATTTTATTACTCTATTAAACTCATAAGTTACAAGAAATGAAAAGTTTTGAAAGTTACAAAACTTGCCCTCAAGTTTTGGAACAAGTAAAGTTAAGTTAAAACTTTAAGTTCCAACCCCTAGAATTTTAAAAGTTAAAATTCAACCCTTATACTTATATTATGATGATTTAATAATTATATATATATGTATAAGAATAAAGTCGTCTTACCGCTAGTACGCCTCATTCACGAAGCCGGTCTATAAGGTGGGTATAAGGTTGTTGCCTATAAAATGGTGACTTAATGGGTGTCTACTCTCACCCACCGCTTGCTTGACTGGTGGAGGGTCGTTAGCCGAACGGGTAAGACAAGGACTTATAAACTCTCATTCAAAGTATGATGAATATTATAAAGTAACTAAATGTTTTATTAAATTCCCAAATCTTAGTTACTTTAGGAAAATGTGAATAAGGTGCTAATCTATGAAATTACACTTTACACTTTGTCTAAGTCGTTGGTGGAGCGTGTGTGGTTAACCGGCACACTAACTTGGACTTAACAAGGTAGGTAAAGGGTGACTTAAGGTTTATTATAGTATCGGTGGAGCGTGTGTGGTTTACCGGCACATCGATTGAGTGATAAACTTTAAGGGTACCAAGTGATTTGCATGGTTACTTCACACCTCGTTTTGTGATCCTCGGTATCCTAGTCACAAAACTTGGAGGGCACTCTCAAGATTGAAACATGCCTTTGAAAAGTTCATTGAATCTCAAAGAATCTAGGAATTTCTAAAAATCCAATAAAACCTAATATCTAATATTTCGGTTTTCGTGGTGGAAATTGGTGAATCGTCATTCACCTACCTTTCAAATATAGTATAGCTTAGATTACGGCATACCTCTTCTAAGTTATATTATATTGTGATTGGATCCTAGCCTTAATATTACATTTGGGTGTTTTATTAAGGACTCTTTTAAATCTATACTAAACTTGTTCTCCTCTTTCAGATGTCTTCAAATAATGCTTCTGGCTCGAATCCTAATGGCTCCTTTACTCTTATGAGTTTGTGTGGGAAAGTCACCTTTGATGGATCCAACTTCAATGAATGGATCAGGAAACATCAGGATGATTACCCGCTACGAGGACAAAGAATATGTCCTTGACAAGGAGCTTAAGGAAATTGATGAGTCCACTGCAACTCCCAAGGAGATCGCTGACTTTCATACTCATGAAAGAGATGCAACCAAGGTGGCTTGCATCATGTTGGCCACAATGACAGCTGAACTCCAAAAGTCTTATGAGGATTTCTACCCTTATGAAATGCACCAAGATTTGATGGAAAGATACCATCAAAGTGATAAGAGAGGTACGAAATCATCTGCTCCATGATAACAACCATGATGAAGGACGGAGATTCCGTCACGAGCCACATGCAGAAAATGCAAAGGTATGTGGATCGTTTGCTGAAGCTTAATGTGAACTTCCCTGAGGAGCTTGCAATAGATATCATTTTGCACTCCTTACCATCGTGCTATGATCAATTCTACATGACATATCACATGAACAAGGAAGAGGTCACCCTCAGCAAACTTCAGGGACTTCTCAAGACCGCAGAAACAGGTCTTAAGGGGAAGTCGGTTGCTATCACTCCTACTCCAAACTCAAGTCCGGTCTTGGCAATCGGGCAAAGTCGAGGGAGGAAGAGAAAGAGATCTTCGAAGGGTACCAAGGCTCGGACCCTTGATGGCTCTTCTTCAAGTGGAACCAAGAAAGGTTTCATTACTCCTTCTTCTGACCCAAAAGAGGCTGAATGCTTCTATTGCCATGAAAAAGCTCATTGGAAGCGGAACTGCCCAAAGTACCAGCAGGATGTGAAGGATGGGAATGTCAAACCCAACCATGCAGGTATTTACACTATCATTTCTAATAACTCACCCCATTCGAAATCTTGTGTCCTTGATACCGGTTGTGGTATTCATATTTGTTGTGACTTGCAGGGACTAGGAAGAAGTGAGAATGTGGAGCAAGGAAGAATAAACTTAATCATGGGGAATAGGAAAGTTACACCTGTCACCAAGATTGGAGTTTATACTTTATCGCTAAGTAGTGGGTTAAATTTAGATTTGAATAAATGTTGTTATTCGCCAGAAATGGCAAGAAATATTATTTCCTTTCATGCATTGTACAAACAAGGTTTCACCTTTTCGTTTGATAATGAAGTTAGTTCGATTAATGCTTTCTTTAATAATGTTCTTTATTTTAAAGAATTACCTTGTGATGGTGTGTATGAAGCTGTATCTGTTGTAGATAACTTAGGAAATAATGTTTTGTGTATTGATTCTACTATTAATAATAACTTGGATAAAGCATCATTATGGCATTGTCGTCTTGGACATATAAGCAAGAAACGCATAGGCCAACTCCAAAAGGATGGAGTCTTGGAGTCGTTTGACCTAAGGTCAAATGATAGTTGCGAATCATGCTTACTTGGAAAAATGACAAAGTCACCCTTCACAGGCTCGTGTGAAAGGGGTGAAGGTTTGTTAGACCTTATACACACGGATGTGTGTGGGCCATTCAAACATGCCACAAGGGATGCTAATCGTTATTATTTAACTTTTACTGATGATTACAGTAGATATGGATATGTCTACTTAATCAAGCATAAGTCAGAGACTTTCGAGAAGTTTAAGGAATTTAAACAGGAAGTCGAGAATCAATTGGGCAGGAACATTAAGATGCTTCGATCCGATCGGGGTGGTGAGTATCTTAGTTCAGAGTTCCTCGACTATCTAAGGGAATGTGGGATTGTCTCACAATTGACACCTCCCAGGACACCGCAGTTGAATGGTGTGGCTGAGAGGCGTAATCGAACCTTGTTGGACATGGTTCGTTCCATGATGAGCCGAGCTTCGCTACCAATCTCATTCTGGGGGTATGCCTTAGAGACTGCCGCCCATATCCTTAATCTAGTCCCTATAAAGAAAGTTGCCAAAACTCCTCACGAGATGTGGACTGGTAAAGTACCTAAACTAGACCACATCAAGATTTGGGGTTGCGAGGCTTTCGTGAGACGCGAGACTCATGATAAGCTCGAACCTCGAAGCGAGAGGTGTATTTTCATCGGCTACCCACAACAATCCTTTGGTTACCTCTTCTACAGACCTAGTGACAATGTGGTCTTTGTAGCAAGAAGAGGAGTCTTTCGAGAAAGAGAGTTTATAAGCCAAGGAGACAGTGGGAGGCAAATTGATCTTGAAGAAATTCAAGAGTCAAGTGGTGATGGAACTTCAAACTCTAGCCCTCAACTTGAGGAGGAAACTCCTGTTGAGCCAATTGACAAATCTGTACCTCTGAGGCGTTCCACGAGAGTTAGGAGTACACCTGAGCATTACTATGGATTCCATATTACTGCAGAAGGTGAGACACTTATTAGTGATGGAACACTAGTAAGCCAAGATGACCCTAACAGCTACGAGGAAGCCATGGCAGGCCCCGAGTCTGCTAAATGGAAAGAGGCTATGGATAGCGAGATACAATCCATGTATGACAATCAAGTTTGGAACTTGGTTGAGAATGTACCAGGTCGAAAGACTGTAGGATGCAAATGGGTCTTCAAGAAGAAGACCGACATGGATGGTAAAGTACACACTTATAAGGCTAGACTGGTTGCAAAGGGCTTCTCTCAAATTCCTAGAGTGGATTATGATGAGACCTTTTCTTCGGTAGCCAAGATTAAGTCTATCCGGGTTCTGTTAGCCATAGCCGCATTTCATGACTATGAAATTTGGCAAATGGATGTCAAAACCGCTTTCCTTAATGGAAAGTTTGGCTGAAGATGTTTACATGAGTCAGCCAGAGGGTTTTGTCAGCAACGAGTACCCTAATAGAGTGTGTAAGCTTGAGAAGTCCATTTATGGATTAAAGCAAGCACCTCGCAGATGGAATCTTTGCTTTGATGAAAAGGTCAAGGAATTTGGCTTTTCTAGGAGTGAAGATGAATCTTGTGTGTATGTCAAGGCTAGTGGGAGTATAGTTAGCTTTTTGGTATTGTATGTGGATGACATACTACTCATAGGAAACGACATTCCAACCCTGCAGGAAGTAAAGTCCTGGCTTGGAAAGTGTTTCGCTATGAAGGACCTTGGTGAAGCTGCCTATATTTTGGGGATAAGGATCTTGAGAGATCGGAGTAAAAGACTAATTGGACTTAGTCAAAGTACCTACTTGGATAAGGTGCTGAAGAGATTCAGAATGCAAGACTCCAAGAAAGGAGAGTTGCCCATCCAGAGTAATGCCAAACTGAGTAAGACACAAAGCCCTAGCACTGAGGCTGAGATAGCACAAATGAGTCGAGTACCTTATGCTTCGGCTGTAGGATCGATCACGTATGCTATGACGTGTACTCGACCTGATGTAGCTTTTGCCCTGAGCATGGTTAGCAGGTTTCAGGGGAACCCTGGCAAGGCACACTGGACTGTGGTAAAGAACATTCTCAAGTACCTACGAAGGACTAAGGACTGGGTCCTTACCCTCGGTGGGAGTGATGACTTGAGGGTTGTAGGGTATAGTGATGCTAGCTTCCAGACTGATAGGGATAACTTCCGCTCTCAGTTGGGCTGGGTCTTTACCCTAAATGGAGGAGCAATTTCTTGGAAGAGTTCCAAGCAAGAGACAGTGGCAGATTCTACTTGTGAATCAGAGTATATTGCAGCTAGCGAGGCGGCAAAGGAGGCGTTATGGCTGAGGAACTTCATTGGAGACCTTGGAGTTGTACCAGCTATTAAAGAGCCAATGGAAATTTTCTGTGATAGTGAAAGTGCTGTTGCCTTAGCCAAGGAACCAAGGGATCACGGGAGATCCAGACACATCGACAGAAAATACCATTTCATCAGACATCGGATCGAAGAAGGACTCCTCGTGGCAAAGAGGGTATCATCAGATGAGAATCCGGCAGATCCCCTCACGAAGGGACTGACTCGCGTTAAGCATCTCCAGCATGCTCGGAGCATAGGGCTGAAGGATGATATTAGATTTAGTAGTTAGATAACCTCGAAATTTGTAAAGTGTAATTGACATCTGATGATGAATAAAAGTGTTTTATTTATGAGTAAAGTGTTGCTATCTCTTGTCGATCGTTTACTATATTTCTTTTGCATGTTTTGACTTCCAGAATAATTTTTGTTTGGTATAACATATTATTCAAACCTCCACAGTCGGTCATATGTCGGAAGTAGATATGAATCAAGACTGTCATGATTGGTTGTAGAGGTCTTGGACAAGGCTACAGCAATCATGAGTGCTCAAAAGTTCTGAGCATTGGACTCAACCCACGCTCACTGGAATCACTTCATGGAATTCTATCTCGAGTGATCGTGAGACGGTAATATCATATAAGTCTTTAAACCTAGAGATATGATTTGTTACTTACAAGTTGGTTACGCATTGATTGTACGAAAAATGCATTGGTAACTCGATGTTATAAATCGCGCTCTTGTGTGTAATTCAATGAGTAGTAGAACAAACATATGAGTCGAAGTTTATCTGTTCCTTCTTGGATTAGAAGCTGATATCTGGGCCCCTCGATGATTTTGTTTTGACCTATGTACCGGGCCCGGTCAGAACTAAATTGATGTGTTCAATGAAGTTCTTTGTCAAACAAATCGGAAATCGGGAAACAAACTGTTGGACAATAAGTAAGACATTGTTCCATGTATTTGTCCGACTGATATCTAGAACAGAGGATTATATGATCACTTATCTTAAATGGCGTACCATCATCTTCTCAGTTTCGAGAAACCTTGTAAAGAGCTACGATTGCCGATCGGTTCCTGAAGTCATATTTGCAGTAATAGTTATTAGACTTATCCAAGTGGGAGACTGTTGGATAAGGTGTCTAAGTCCATAACTATTTCTGGTATGTACTTGACCCGACCCGGCATGGTCCATTTGGGTTGCATGGCATCATGCAATTGGATAGACTAAATGAGAGAAATAACACTTGGAGATTATTAATATATTATAAGTTCTAATATATTAATAATATTATTTGATTAGTTTGATCAAGAATTAATTTAGAATTAATTATGTGATCAAAAGATAACTAATTAAATATATGGGTTGATTATGTAAATCATCCATATCTTGTATAGTGGGCTAAAAGACTCCATGGACTATCAAGTTGGGTTCCACCCATAGGATGCTCCATGGATGCTCCATGGGAGTTACAAACCCATGGGTCATGGAAATGAAGAGTCATGACACATTAGGGTTTAACCCTAGATGTGTCAACACTATATAAGTAACATGTTCTCCACCTAAAATCGGCTACAAACTAAGAAACAAGAGGGCTTGGCCGATTTTGAGAAGTGTGTGTTCTCTCATAGGTTCTTCCAAGAGCATTTGGTGTTGTGTGAAGCATTTGAGGCATCACACTTGGGGTGCTAGGCTCACAAGGTTTCAAGGAACACAAACAACAACAAGGTAAGTTATTCTATCTATACTTTAAGTTAAAATTGTTCCCCATGTATGCTAGATAGGAATATAACCTTGGAATTCAACTTTGCATGATAATTAGACAAACATAGATCCAAGGTTATTAGGGTTGCATGTACACTTAGGAAGTGTTAGAATGCTCAAAACCCATCAAAAGTGTCTATCCGACGAGACTCTCGTAATCCCACTCGACGAAATCGAGATCAACGAGAGCCTCAATTTTGTGGAAGAACCATTGGAAATCATGGACCAAGAGGTCAAGCAAACAAAACAAAGTCGCATACCCATCGTGAAGGTTCGCTGGAACGCTAAGCGGGGACCTGAATTCACATGGGAACGCGAAGATCAGATGCAACGCAAGTACCCACATCTGTTTCCCTAATCCACGAGTATTCTCTTACTTTGAATTTTGGGACGAAATTCCCTCTAACGGGGGGATGATGTGACAACCCGATATTCCAACTCTTTGTAATGACCTAATAGGTCAAGTATTGTAAACATCTTTGAGTTACTAAAATTAACTTTGATAATAAAATGTCCAAAAAGATTCTGTTTAAATTCTTCTATGTTTAGATATCATGAAACCATGATCGTATGTAAAAAGAACGCCCAAATCCGACTTCGTATATTGAAGTTATGATATTTCAAGTCCAGCTTAGCAACAAACGGCTAAAAACTCGAAACGGAGATCGAGCGACATTTGGCCGGAATGACCTAAACGAGAATCGAAGGTCTCGACAATGGTAGTTCAACGGTAAAAAGTCTGGCAAAAACCGACGTCACATAAAGAAGTTATGAATTTTAAAGAAATTCTTTAATCGCGTCATTTTAATAAATAAATAATAAAAATAATTTCCGAATTTGCCAACGGAATCTAAACGAAAGTTGTAGATCGTAGTCTCACCTTCGCGGGGATATAAAGAACGTCGAAAACGGAGTTCGTATGAAGGAGATATGAATTTTTGAAGTTTGATAAATAATTTATATATAAATTTTATTAAAAATTCGGTATTATCCGAAGAGGAGTCAGCCTAGGGCCGAGGTACGCACCGCGTACGCTCGTACGCCCCGCGTACTCGAAGGGCACGGCCTCGGAACGTCCACGTCGCCCTATGCGAAGCTATCCGACCCGTTGTCCCGTCCAACCCGCTCCGTCCGAAATACGTAAGCGATGACGTACGGGTACGCGCTGCGTACGCCCGTACGCCCCGCGTTCGGAGGCGGTTCAGCACCCCTATAAAAGGGATGCGAGCCTTTCCGAAAATGTTGTTCATTTCCTCTCTTTCTCTCCCGATCTTGCCTCGATTTCCGTGCCCGTTCAAACCCGAAGCTCTGGTCTTTTTGCTCAAGTCCCGAGGGTTGATTTTACTCCCGAGATTCCCGAGAATCCCGAGAAAAATCCGTTCCGCGAGACGAAACTCTGCCCGGTTTTCAATCTTGCTATCTTCGAATTTCCAAGTGAGTTCATACCCCTTTATCCAACCTTTGAAATGCTTTTAAATGTTTTAAATACTTTATGGGGGGGGATACAAGTTAAACACTTATAGTTATTGTTTCGATCACATGTGATGGCTTTAATCACATGTGATTAATAACTAAGAAACCAATGATTTTATCACTGTTCAAACTGTTTTACTTCAAAAGGTTTTACAAACTCTTTTACTTACCAAATGCTTTATTGTAAACCTTGTTTTACTACCTATAAATTTGCATGTCCATATATGTATAGTCGTATAATAAATGTTTAAAGGGCTTAGGAAAGCCACCTGTCCTATTTCCTTTTCCTCGATTTGGATGTGGTCTGGTGGAATTTCGGGTGACTATCCGAGGGTCGTTTCAATATTAGTTATATGTCGTATATACGTGTATAGACATAAAGGTACTTCCATATTCATGCTTATCAACACATCATTAGTAAGTTACCATCGGGGTAACACGGGATCATACTACTACGATTTCTAGATCAACGAGTCAGTTCATTCATGAGTCAATACTCATTTCTAACAGAACATATACAACGATACTAGAACAAGTAATATTATATTACATATACACGAATACTTTAACAATTGTGATCCACTGTATGGGAGCATGTCTTAATTGTCATGAACCGAGTTGTAGCCAGAGTCTCTTGGAGGGAGAGCGTTGAGTTTGCGTATAGATCTATACTGGATTGACTATCCTACACCTTGCTGTTAGCTACAGTGGGACCGACAGGTCTACGGGTGCCAAACGTCATAACTTATTTTTCGACTATACGTTGTCGATGTTACTAGTCGATAGTATGGTGCAATTTATCACACGATACCTTAATATAAACCCGGTTTAAGGTAGTTAGTACCGCAGTAGTTCATATAAAACGAAACTACCGTACTACAATAATTTACCCATTACATTTTGGTGATAACCTCACTTAAACTTAAATGTACAAACTATATTTTGTTAAATGATAGTTACACTTGGGAAATTACACACTTTTACATCAAACGAGCATACAAATAGTTAAGCCTTGGTAGAGGGCTACTTTAAACAGAAAATATAGGTTTTTCTAAGAGATTCAAACGTTTACAAACACTTACATACATTTACAACTCATACTTGCGACAGGTTCAAAACGTTTTGATAACGAACCTCGACACTAAAATACTTATGAATTCACCAGCTTAATGCTGATAAACTCTTTCAAAATAACTTGTATTCTCAGGTCATCAGTAGACAGGTACCGATGCTAGCTTTTGAGAAGATGGAGCGCATTCAAGACTCATCATACTATTTTGATATACATTATATTTTTGGTGTCTAAAACTGTACGGAACACGCTTGTATTAAAATTATATATTTAATGCAATGGATGATGTTGTTTGCTTATTTACAATTACTGTGTTGTGATACTCTACATGACGTCCTCCGCCCCAGAATGTTTCCGCCATTCTTGGTTTTGGGGTGCGACAAAAACAAACAACTGCGAAGGGCCAAGTGTTGTGCGTGTGCCGCGCGGCGCAGGAATAAGTGGTCTAAAGTGGTTTTTTTTAAAACAAACAACACCTTAGTGTTAGAAAAGGATGTCAGAATGTTATGTGAAACTCAATTTGGATTAGCATTAAATCAAAGGGATCTAGCCTGGAAGGAAAATGTACGTTTGAATCTGTTAATCAAAAAATTGTTTAATGAAAGTGAAGCTATTCAAAATCTTGTGAATAATGGGACTATCGATAATACATACAATTAGGGTTGGTCCAATGGGTATTCCACTACAACGGATTCATCACCCCGATTTAACAAAGATCGTCCCTATGTCCCTCCTGATCGAGAGTTTCATTTCCCAGTCAATGAAAAAACATTTCCCGAAGACATTAGAGCCCACTTTGGTAGACTTCATAACATGAGCAATAATTATGTCATCGAGTAAATTCTTCCCGAAACCTTGGGTCATCCATGTGATCAAGTACCCATCACTGCCACAAGTTATCCCAACACTCAGGCTTCTTCAGTTGATGAAGAAATTCTTATGGAAGGACCGGATGGAACCATAAGCTCAGACCGCAGTCCTACTCATTGCAGTCCCGGACTACATTCTACTCAATTACCTTCCATAAAGTGTCCCACTAAGGAACCATCCTTGACTTACTCTGCGGTAGTCCAGTCTTCTTTACCGCATACCGCAGTCAAGAGCATAGTGACCATTCAACTCATTCTTCATGAGTTACCTATATAAAATTTTGAATATGGTCAATGTTCACAAATATCAAAGTCTTCTATTTCAGAAGACTCTATTCCACCATTTCAAACACAATCGAAGCTTTCAAAGAAACCGCAGTTGAAAACTACTGACTGCGGTTCTCCAAAAACTCATGCAAAACTAGCTCTCAAAGAGGAACTTAGATCTCGTGATAAAAAGCGGGAAAAAAAATTCAAAAATAAAAAACAACCAAAGTTTCAAAACAAAAGAGTCCTAAAAAACATGTCTCAAATCAGTTTTCGAAAAACACTGCAGTCAAAGTTTTAGACAAAAGGGAATGTACAGTACCAAAAACTTTTCCCAACTCTTCTGATAAATTCCAAAAGAAGGTTAAGTCTTTTCAAAGGTATCATTTTCAAATCTATTCCTTGGACGACCCAAAGTGGAAATAGATCTGACCAACTCCTATACCTTTTAAGTCACATCAAGTTTTCCAAAGGACACAACCTAGGAAGCCTTCATGTGCTCACACTTTTTCAAATCTCAAAGGCAACACAATCAGAAATGTCCGAATTCACTCTTGGAATGGTCATAAGACTCACACTACACCCTATGGACCGCTGACCAAGTACAGTGTCTGGATGAATGAGAAAAATCTTTCTTTTGGATTTTATTATCAAAAAGGGTATTTTCAAGTCCAACCTCGTAATCCTCCAAAACCTTGTCATGCTCCAAAAATTCACAAATACCCAAGTCTAGATCTCAAGATTGACACAAAACCTGCTCCTACAATCCTTACTCATGCATCTAAGAAGAAGAATTCACCTGTAACCTCGGGCTCCAAACTTGTTTGGGTGCCCAAACTAACTGTGTAATTTTACAGGCAATGTACAAGGAGGAACAAGAAGATAAGTGGTTGATTGATAGTGTCTGCTCCTTACACATGATCGGAAGGTTAGAATACCTTCGGGACTTCAGACCTATATGTAACAGTGGAAATGTGACATTCGGCAACAATGCGAATGGAATAATCAGAGTTTACGGTGTGTTAACAACAGGGAACTTCTCAATACAAAAGGTTTCTTACATAGAATGCCTCAAACATAATCTCATCAGTGTAGGCCAACTATGCAAAGCAGACCATCAGGTTGAGTTTGATAATAAGCACTGCTACATTATGACAAGTGATAGAAGCACATGTTTGATCAAATCCAAGTCTGAAGGGACAATGTATCCTTTGGATGTCTCATTGATAATTGGGAAACCGCAGTTGTGTTTTCTGTCCAAAGCAATATCTGAAGTCAGCTGGTTGTGGCACTGCAAGCTAGCTCATTTGAACTTTTAGTATATCAACAACGTTGTCACCAGAGAACTTGTCCGAGGTCTCCCCATTCTAAAGTTCAACAACGATACACTCTTGCCAACTTGTGAGTGTGGTAAACAATCGAATGGAATCCATCCACTGGTGATTGATTCATCAATTTCTAACCCCTTAGAGCTATTGCACATTGATCTTTGTGGTCCATCTACCGTAGCCAATCTCCATGATAAAAAGTATATACCGGTTATAGTTGATAACCTCACTCGTTTCACTTGGGTCTTCTTCCTGAGGCTCAAATCCAAAACACCGCAGGTTCTAATCAACTTCATCAAAGAAATTGAACTCCAAATCAAATTACCAGTACGAAGAATCCGAAGTGACAATGGAAATCAGTTTACAAATCATCTCATGAATAATTTCTTGGTTTCCAAAGGCATTAGTCACAACTTCTCAACTCCCTACATACCGTGTAACGCCCTAAATTAGGTATGGCTTGAAACCCTCGAAGAATTCTTATTTTGACATAATTGGTCCCTTGAGTATGTTGGGCGTACTTATGAGAACGCTTAGCATACTCTGCATGAAGGATCGCGAAGGAGCCTTACGTACGTTGGGCGTACGTACAGGTACGCCGGGCGGACGCAACAGAGGGCCAAAACCCAAAATATCGGACTTGTCCCATATTTAAACATCTTTTAGCCTCTTTGACCAAACCTTCTCAGTCTCTTTAGCCTATTTTCGTTTGTCTTCAGATGATATATTGTGTGTGACGATTTTGAGCTTAAGGAGTGGGTTTTTGGTGGCCATTTTAGAGCTCTTTCAAGAAGAGAAAGTGGTCAAGCAAGCTTGGGATGGTTTGGTGCTTCAATAGTCTGCATGTTGGTCATCTTTCAAAGCTTCTGGAGGTAAAAAAGCTTGCACCTTTCCACTTAAATCTCTAGATCTAGCTAGGGTTTTCTAGTTTTGTCCCTTTGGTTGACTTTGGACCTCCACTTGTGAGTTAAGCAATCCAAAAGATTAGAATGAGATTTGAGGTCCCTTGGTCCTTTAGTATCATAAAAATGGAGTCTTGATTGGAGTTTTGACCTCATACATGGGTTAAAGGCCTTGGAAAGGTCTTAATGGAGGTGTTAGGTGTATATGAGGCATGCAAAGGAATCAAGTTGCAACTTTATGCCTTAGGACGTCTTAACAAACTTAGATATGGCTTTTGGGCATAAAGGAATCGAGTATTAAGCACTTAATGGAGAAAGTACTTAACCTGGTAGTACGCTAGGTTTAACCTAGTATATGTTGCGTGTAGTCCCAACACCCCTATATGTTGCGCATACTAGGATGGTACACCAAGCGTACGCATCACAGTTGGGGCCCAAATCTGTTTTGGGCCTTTGAGCTATTGGGCCTCATTTGGTTATTGGATATGGTTGTATTCTGGGAATTGCAAGTCATTTCATCTGTTATGGGCCATGGACATATTGATTGGGCCTTATTGGGCCAAGAGGCCCATTAATGATCTTGGACTTGGACTTTGGGGCCCATTAACAAGGGAAGGATAATTAGGCCTCATGGAAGTGTTTGGAGTTTGAGTTTTCTTTGATTGATTAAAGTCTTAACATTGATTAATATTATTATTCAGCACGGGAGGTTACGGACTGTTAGGAGAGCAGCATTTGTACTTAGCAAACAGAGGTGAGTCTTCTCACGATACCCATGTGTCTAAGGCACCAAGGCCGGCTCGTTATGTGATTATGATATATGTGTTAGTCATTATGTGATTTGATATGCTATGTGATTGTATGTTTTGCATGGAAGACCCCCGGGAAGCCCGTGGCATTTGATATAAGACCATGTGGGGTAGCTTATGGCATTCCTAGGTAAAGACCATATAGGGTAGCCCATGGCACTGGATGTAAGATCATGTGGGGTAGCCCATGGCATTCCAAGGTAAAGACCATGTGGGGTAGCCCATGACATTGGATGTAAGACCATGTGGGGGTAGCCCATGGCATTCCTAGGTAAAGACCATGAAGGGTAGCCCATGGCATTCTTACATGTTTTATGTATGCATGGCTTATGTGGTATGTGTGTAGCTTTAATTAGCTAACAGGATATATGTATGTGTATTATGTGTGGTATGCTTTGGGGGAACTCACTAAGCATTTCGCTTACATGTTGTTGATTTGTTTCAGGTACATCTGAGCCCAAGGGCAAGGGCAAGGCGTGATGGCGCGACGTACACTCTATCTCTTTCACTAATATGTTTTGGGGACACACTGATGATTTAAATATAGTTGTAATGAATGGTGATTTGAAAACAATTATGTTGGGATTTCATAGTTTATGCAAATGTGTTTTATTAATTAAAAATAAAAAAAATTCTTTATAAAATTTGGGTGTTACACACCGCAGCAAAATGGAGTTGTAGAGAGAAGAAACCGCAATCTGTTCGAAGCATCCAGATCCATGCCGAATTTTGCAAACCTTCCTCTATACTTATGGACCAAAGTAGTGGAAATTGTGTGCTTTGTTAAGAACAGAAGCATTTTTTGCAAGCGTCTAAGCAAAACTCCTTATGAGGGCCTAAACAAACGTAATCCAAATGTCAGATTCTTTCACATATCTGGATGCAAATGTTTTGTGATCAACAACAAACATCACCTTAAAAAATTTGCACCCAAATCCGATGAAGGCATTTTTCTTGGCTGCTCCACGAATAAAGTAGCCTATCGGGTTCTCATCAGACGCACTAGACTGATAGTAGAAAGATTCAACGTTAAATTTGATGACTATCATGTCCACAACACTACTCCTTCAACTGAAACTAAGTTCATCTTGGAAAGTGATATCCCAGTCTCCTCGGGTCCTCTTAACATATTTGAGGTTAACTATGATGACCTTTTCGATCCCATAGAGACTGCTCATCTCCCTGAAATTCTTGTGACTCCGGTAGCTCAACAGCAACATGCCGAAGTCTCTAGCCCAACTCTATCAGAAAATTTGTCACTCAATACTTCCACCTCTCCGATTGAGGGGGAAAGTTTAACTCCAGTACAAATGACAACCATGGAGGTTCTAGTGCTTGAAGAAACAGCTTCGATTTCTACCCGCAGAGTCCAAATCCCATCAAATGTCTCCTCAGACTCTGACGATGAAGAAATAGAGAACATCGACACAAGAACTGATTTAAGGATTATCACTCATTCATCAATCCAGGGGGAACCATCTCAGGTTCAAGGGGAACTCCCATCCGCAATCTAGGGGGAACCTCACTCAAATACGGATCAAACTTATTCAGTCCAAGACACCTCTGCTGGTTGTTCACAAGTAGAGGGGGAATTGTCTTCCCCAACTGAAGAATTTCCTGATATTGAAGACATTCCCTCCACCGTAGCCGATGATCATCTAGAACCTCTTCTAAATTTCTGGACAAAGAACCACCCACCGGGTCAAATCATCGGAAACCCATCCGTAAGTATACAAACTTGATCCTCTAAAGATCTAACTGACCATTATCACTATGTAGCTTTCATGTCTTTAGTCAAACCTCAAACCACAAAAGAAGCACTCATGGAACCCGACTAGATAGCCGCAATGCAAGAGGACTTAGCAAAATTTGAAATAAACAAAGTGTGGCAACTAGTGCCAAAGCCAAAAGGTCACACTGTTGTTGGAAAAATGTAACATCCAAAAATTTCAAGACAAATTTGAATTTTTTTAAAACACTTCAAACCATTAAAATCATTACAACTTTGTTTTCAAAATGTATATTATCAGAGTTTTCCCAGAAACATAAACAAATCATGAGGAGTTGTACGATCATGCCTTCGCCTTTCCGTGATCCCCTGATGAACCTGAAACAATAAACTAAAACTGTAATCCCGAAAGCTTAGTGAGTTTACCTCGAAATACCAATCTCATATAACCATAATCATATCACATCCATAAACACAAATCAACATGCATAATGAGCCTTCAGCCTGACTGGACCGCCTCGCAAGGCCTACAACCTATCTGGACCGCTCCTGAGCCTTCGACATTACTGGCCCGCCTTGTAGGGCCAACAGCCTATCCAGACCGCTCACCGGGTATGTTGGCCTTCAGCACAAAGCAGGGCCGCCTCAAACCAACCTCCAAACAAACAAACATGTGCACATAAAAATCATATGCTAGCTCATATCATATAACAGTCAAACTGATCTAACAAATCACTAATCATAGCAACGTCCCAATAACCGGGATATAGACCTAACAGGTCACTAACATAGCATCATCCTAAAACCAGGACACTGACCTAACTAGGTCACTAAGCATAAGCATATCACCACCCTAACAACCAGGATGCAAATCAATTAACATATCATGCCATAACCGAATACAATCCATAAAGGGCCAGCATAGGTACCTTAGACCCTGTTGATGTAATGAGGATAACTCACCTCACAGGTAATGCTGAAGTAACGCAAATCTCTGACTTCTGTCTCCCCGGAAATCCCACACTATCACACCATGAATAATAAGTTAATACCCATCATGACCTTCTTGACTCAATGTCCCCACCATGCTCATAGTTTCCCAAAATACCCCAGAAGTCCAATAGTCAACCCTTGGTCAAAGTCAAAGTCAACTATCAAGGTCGACAGTCCATGTTGACCTCAACTCATCGAGTACCCTCAGCTACTCACTGAGTTCCTAGCATAACTCGCCAACTCCACGAGTCACTTGAGTGACTCGTCGAATTCCTAGTGTCAGTGGTCGTAATTCCTTGACCAAATTGCCAAGTTTTCCGCTTACAACTTGCCGCGTTCATACGTGTCTAAAGTTTGGGAACAACCCTAGTCGGCTCGCCGAGTCACTCATCTGACTCGCCGAGCCCACAACAATATTAATCAGACTCGTCGAGTTGACATTGCGACTCACCGAGTCCCTTCAGTCCTTCATCCATACAAAGGTTTTTTTAAGCCATGCTAAGGCTCCAAATTGTAGATCCAGCTTCCCAAGGCATGTTTATCACGTAAAGTTGCAAACTTTACGTACATGCAAAGCTCTAAAGTCTTAAAATGACAGCACCTAGCTTGTAAAGAAGTCTCACACTTGAGGGAAGGCTCACACTTGACAAAGATAATAACTTTATGGATCTAAAGTCCAAAGGGAGTCTAGATCTGAAGTTACAACTTCAGATATTGATTCAAACACAAGAAACCTTTTCTGAAACCCACCCAAAAGAGATTAAATATGAAATGAGCCAAGGAAACAACCTAATACCTTCAATAGAGTGGCAACTTAAGTAGATCTTTGCTTCCCACGAGTTCCTTGCTCAAATTTACTTGCTTTCCCCAAGTGTTCCCTCACCAAGATCCCTCTTCCAAGCTTTACACACACGCGGTTTAGGGTTTTAGAGTTTCAAGGAGCTGTAAAGGGGAGGCTGGGGGAGGCCAATGATCCTTTAAATAGGGTGCAAAACCCCAGAATTTAAGGTTTCATCTGCCAGCTCCTACTCGTCGAGTCCCTTCTTGGACTCGGCGAGTAGGTCACTAAATCACGTGGACCAACTCGCTGCTACTCGACGAGTATGGCAACCAACTCATCAAGTAGACCTTGAAATCAAGAAAATTCTTATATAAAATCGATACCTAAGAATCGGGGCGTTACAAATAAGATGGGTGTACAAAAACAAACTAGATAAATCTGGTGCGGTTGTGCGAAACAAAGAAAGATTAGTTGCTAAGGGATATAGTCAACTGGAAGGTGTTGACTATAATGAAACTTATGCCCCCATAGCCAGGATGGAAGCAATACACATTTTCTTAGCGTATGCGGCACACAAAAATATCAAACTACATCAAATGGAATAAAAAGTGCCTTCCTTAATGGTGAATTGAAAGGAGAGGTTTACTTACAACAACCTACAGGCTTCGAAAGTCAAGATTTACCAGATTATTGTTACAAGCTTGAGAAAGCAGTCTATGGTCTTAAGCAAGCACCGAGAGCATGGTACGAGACTCTCTCTTAATTTTTTGTTATGTCTGGATACAAAAGAAGTGTGATTGACCCCACTTTATTTAGAAAGGCAAATGGTGATCACCTTATGCTTGTCCAAATCTATGTGGATGATATCATATTTGGGTCAACAGATTAGGGTATGGTTAATGAATTTGCAAAGCTCATGAATAACAAGTTCCAAATGAGCATGAATAGAGAGATCAATTTCTTTCTATGACTCTAAGTGAAACAAGTCCCTCAAGGGATATTCATTCATCAAGAAAAGTATACCTCTGAACTGTTGAAGAAATACGCAATGGATAACTGTTCCTCGGCCAAGGTTCCTATGGCCTTCGGATATAAGATTTCTGTTGATCCTTCCAGAGAATCACTAGACCACAAAACTTATAGAGGAATGATTGGTTCTTTGATGTACCCCACTGCAAGCAGACCAAATATTGTCTTCGCAACAGACTTATGTGACAGATACCAAGCCGATCCCAAAGTATCGCACTTGACCGCAGTCAAGCAAATCCTCAGATACTTGAAAGGAAGCAAAGCTCTAGGCCTCTGGTATCCTGCATGGAACGACTTCAGCCTTCAAGCATTCACAGATGCACATCATGACGGTTGCAAATTAGATAGAAAGAGTAATTTCGGTGGTTGTCAATTTCTTATAGGAAGACTGGTCAGCTGGTCCTCAAGAAAACAAAATTGTGTTTCTTTGTCTACCGCAGAAGCTGAGTATGTGGCCGCAGCCAGCTGCTGTTCTCAAGTCTTATAGATGAAAACCCAACTGATGGACTACGGATACAGGATGCTGTGGATACCAATTTATTGTGATTCATAGAGTGCCATAGTGATTTCTCATAATCCTATTCACCACTCAAAGACAAAGCACATTCAACTCAGGTATCGCTTCATCAAAGACCACATTCTCAAAGGTAACATCGAACTGATTTTTGTCAATACTCACGAAGAGATTGTTGATGTGTTTACAAAGGCACTTGACGCAACAAAACTCAACAGTATTCTGCAAATGTTAAGGATGATGAATCCGGACCTGCAATTCTTCCTGAATTGATATGTACCGCAGACCACTTTTGGTCTCCGTTGCGGTCCTAGAGCAATATATCTATCGTACATGGTTTCAGTATACACTGTATACCACAACCATATATCATACATATATTCTTTGGGTTTTTATTGTTTGTTGTTTCTGATCTATTATCAAGTGTTTCTTTCAGATCTTGGTACCATAGTAACATTGTCTCTCAGCGCAGTCATCAAAGCTCATCCGCAGTCACATTAAATGATCACCCTTCACATTCCCTGAACTTTATGTTCTATTTAAGGGTCTTCATTTAATAAAAATTCTTCTTTAATAAAAAAAAACATTCCTTTGTAGCATACAACGTTTCAGTCCCCTTTAAAAGGTATCTTTTCTGTATCAGACCATAAAAGAAATCTTTTTCCTTAACCTATCACTTCTCATATCCCCCAACTGTCTAATCCGTTTCAACTTCCTCTTTTTATTCAATGGATCTTACACCTTCACCATACATTCTTCAAACATAATCTAACTTGCAAAATATTTGAAGGTAGGTAAATGATGATTTACCAATTTCCACCATGAAAATAGAAATTTTTATTAAGTTTTAATTGGATTGAAACTCCTAGATCCTTTGAGATCCATTGAACAATTCAATGGCATGTTTAAATCTCAATTATGCCATTTAGGTTTGTGACTGGGATACCGAGGATCACAAACAAGGTGTGAATAACCATGGAAAATGTGCTTGGTACTCCCGACTTTATCACCCAATCAATGTGCCGGTTAACCATAGAATTCAACATGTGCACGACGCCCACACACAAGGGGAGTGACGCACAATGACAACCCGACGCGCCAACTAGGAATTAAATATGTGGCAACAAGGGGGCAAGATTAAGGATGCTTAAAGGGCATGGTGCGCCTCTAGTCGGTGCGCGACGCGCCATGGTCGGTCCTATATATTGCTGCCAAATTTCTCTCATTTCCCTCACACCTTCAGCATCTCTAACCTTTCTACCACCCTCGAACCCGACTTTCTCCGAACTTCTGACTATTTTAGCTAGGCCCTGGAGTGCTAGAGAGACGGGTGAAATAAGAGCTTTCGGTCGGGATTCTGTGCGCATAATTTCCCAGTATTCGCTAAAAAATTTGTAAGGTAAGCTACACTTTTTATTATTCAAGTGTAACTTTTATTTATATTCATAGTCGTTATTATGAATCTATAAATAAGATTTATCGTTGACTCCAAGTCAAAATATTGATTGATCTACTTACGAGAATGATGTATAGGTTAGATTTAGTGAGGTGTTTAAAGTGAGATTTCCAAACAGTCTATGTATACCAAACGTACCCTACATCCGATATGATCTTACCTGGTTGTTCCTTACTTGATAGATATTGATGTAGACCTTGGGATTAATGAGGAATCTAGACTATCATTAGTCACCAGGAATATAAGACTAAGACTTTGTAATATATACCTAGGTCACATCAGAGGAAAAACTAAGGCATTAGGCGAAGCACTGCCCAAATTACAAGTCATCCACTTTTAGCGAGTGGAGGCATAGTTATTTTCATCATACACATAGATGTTAAGTATTTAGATAATTAAATGTTATATGTGCTTATTATCTGTGATAAAGATTTTTTGTGTTAGATGAAATAATATGAGGTGATCTTCATATGATTTGTACCTTATATGTATTTTTATACTTATAATATATTAGGTAGTGATGGGTGATGAGAGATGAAGATGATGAGGGTATTGGGTGACGAGAGATGGAAATGATGATAATAGGTCATTACTTTAACAATACTATTGTACTAATGATGTAGTAATTTAACAAAGTATAGATTACAACCATATAGTGGAACACCAGAAGGTTCGCAACCTATAGGTGATGAACTACATGTTCATATGATGTACTTTATCCTTACTGACATGTAGTGCAGAGGAATCCTCGAAGCAGTACTGTCTACTTGATGTTACGTGATGATTCTTAGGATAGATCCTTGGAGATGAATATATAAGAAATCGGGGATAGATAATCGGGTTAATTGTTTGATATGAAATAGATAATTAATCAAATCAATTATATTATTGTGGGTTGAAAACCCTATGTACTCACCAGGATTCCCCGCCTGACCCACTCGGTTTCTGTGAATCATAGGTAGCAGTATGAAGGCACATGGATAGTAATGTTTAAATTTGATGAGAGATTCAAGGATATGTAGGCCAAGTATGATAAGATGTTATAAGACCTGTAATACAAATTTATGCTTATGTTTCTTATATTAGTTATGACATCCCAAGTTTTTAATAATTAATGAAAAACATTTATTCGGAAATGCTTTTTATGGGATAAATTCCACATTTGTAAAGAACACTATGTTTTAAAATAAGCATAAAGAAAAAGTTTTTTCGGGCCGAGGAAATGGGGATGTCACACTAAGAGATAGAGATAAAAAGAATAAGAAGATTTGGTGATAGAGAAATAATGAAAAGAGATTGAGATCTAAATAGAATTAGAAGAGATAGAAATACATAGAGAGATAAAGACATTGAGTAAAGTAGTAGAAAGTGAAAGTTAAAGCTAGCCAGTCAAAGTAATCTACGAAGGATTATATGTAGAAGATTCGTAAGGGATCACTGTAATCCGTTAGGAATTATATGTGGAGGATCCATGATGGGTTGTATGTAAAGGATCCATAGGGGATCATTGCATTCCGTAAGAGATTGTACGTAGAGGATCCATAAGGGATTAATGTGGTTCATGGAAATATGTCTCTATTATAATATAATATAGATATATATTTATATTTATATTTATATTTATTAGTAATGAGTGAAGACCAAGTTATGATGTTAAGGTAGAGAATTTACTATACACTTGGTATCAACTTTAAGTTTTAAATTAGCATAGAGAATTTAGTTAATGATATTTCACAATAACTTTTGTTTGTGTGGCCTCACTTTCATTTTCGCACAAAACCTCCAAAATGTGTTGGTCAAGTCTGACGTTATTGCCGCATTACTCAGATGTTATATCATCCGTGTCTTGTACTCTTTGGCTTCTGGTTCTTGTCATCATATCATATGATTCAAATCTAGTCCTCTTCTGCTTGTGTATTTTTGGTTTTCGGATCCTTTTTTGCTTTTTCGGTTGTTGATGTTGTTTCGTGTCCATTACCCTATAGTGGATCAATTGAGTTATATTGTTCAAATTGTCCCTCAAATCTCATATTAAATCACCAATTTCTCTTCAAATAGTCATGAGAGAGAGATTCCTTTTCCGAATATCGATCAATTATCGATCCCTTTCTCTAAATGACTAGGATAGTTATGGCAAGTTCTAGTCCCTCATTTTTTTTTTAAATCTATAAATTATAAAAACTTACAAATCATAGTTATTTTCCTCAATAATTATTTATGTAATGATCATAATCTTTTTTTTTTGTTAAACCTTTTCCTAAAATATTTTAAAACAAATATGTTAATTGTCATTTATTTATTTATTTAATAATAGTAAAATTTAAAATTTTACTCTAAAATGATGATGTTCTATTTATAGTGATAGTGATGGTGATGATGGTTAAGGTCGGAATTATAAGCGTTTTAGAGAATAATATTATAAAGATGAAGATCCTATGAACAATAACATGGCAAATCTATCAAAGCAAAAATAGTAATCGTGACATTTCCTTAAATTTTGATATTTTCTCACATATGGTTTAGTTAGACTATTTCCATTCATAATTAAAACTAACCCAAGTATCCATTAAAAAACTAAATTTTCACAATTCCATCTATGCAACCAAACTAAACACAAATGTTTACTCAAATTAGCAACCCAATCTAAATTTATTTTCTATTAATTAAGTACCATTAATACAATTTGTAAGTATTTTAGTTATATAAAAAATATTGAAAGTTAATTATTTCATTTCGAAACAAATATAAGTTTTGTTGCGAAACAATCTATAAAAATATATATTAAATCAAAAAATATTAAACCTACGTTTTTATATCTATAAGCAACCCAATTTAAACTAATTTTCTATTAAATTAATATAATTCATTATCACTTTTTATTCATGGTGTAATATAGAAGTCAAAATAAATTAGAAGAAAAAAAAAAAAAAGTATTTGAATTGAATATTGAAATATATGGATTTTATATTTTAACGAAGAAATTTATTTTAATGAAATTTGGTATTTCTTTATGTATATATTTTAAATTAAATCAGATTTTGTTATATGATAGATTTTTTTTTAGGCTCCAATAAACTACTGACCACAAAATATATCCCAACTTATGTTTGAGGTAGAGGCTCCCTCGCTTGTTTTCTTGTTATTTCATTTTATTTTAATATTTTCTTTGCAACCCAACAGCTAAAACAATCACCAATGGGTATACCCTTGTGACTTGCTGCTAGTTAGTCTTTTTTATTTATTGTTTAAAGTTTAGATAAAATGATGTCCATAATATTGTTAAGTCTTTTTTATTTATTGTTTAAGTTTAGATAAAATGATGTCCATAATACTGTTCAATTATATATTACTAGTTGTTCGCTACATATTTACGTATTCTAGACATTATAAAAGGTCCTTGGGGATGAAATCTATTCTCAAACTTGTATTATTTGCAAGTGATCAAGTCCTTTCGGGAAGGTTGATCGGATGTGGGTTGTTCGATCTTCCATATTAGGCTATCTGGAGTGCGAGGACTAACCCACGAGTGAGGCTGAAATGTCCGGCCAAAAGGACGTGTGAACACCGCCCCAATGGCCGGTGGGTTGGGTATGACGGGATTGCAAAGACGTTCCAAGACAATGAATAGGAAACGAGGGCAACAAGCAACGATCAAAAAATTTGACCGGATTCTTTTTTCTTTTTCCTTTTCGACCGTTAAACCAAAGAAATAAAATAAAAATAAATCAATTTAAAAATCATACACTACAACTATAAATACCGCTTATTTTACTTATATTTTACACTACCAAAACACACCACTTTTCCTATATTCTTTATTTTCTTCAACCTATGGATCCAAATCATAATATCTCACCTGCCCCAAACACTCCGAATGATTCATTTGCAAATCTTAGTTACATGAAATTGATAACATCTTCAATCCAACAACAACCTCTATTCATCAATCTTTCATACCACCCAAACTACTACCAACACAGTACACCACAATTCAATCAACCCCAATTTTAAGTCTTTCAACAACAACCTTCTCCACAATTTCAACCCAATCTTTTCAACCCCAACAATTTCACGCACAACCTTCACAACCATCTCAAGTCTCACTATCTCAAACTCAACCTATAAACCTCGACAATGAGGACGACGAAGAATGGGTCCAAGAAACACAATCAAATCGTAGAAGGCAAAAAAAAAAAATCAAAAGATCCAAAAAAAGAGAACTACGCAGTGAACCGAAGATGAGGAGGAAGCTTTAATTAAAGTTTGGATTTTCATATCGCAAGACGAGGATGTCGGCAACGCGCACTCGGGTCAAGGTTTTTGGAATAGTATTTTAGGCCACTTTCACGCATTATTAGGAAGAAAACGGATTGGACATACAACTCGGTCAATGCAAAATAACGTGACCTTCGAGCCGTTTGCACCAAATTTAATGGCATATTTGACAATCTTATAAATAGCACAAAAGTGGTAGCAACGATTTCAACATTTTATCAACTGTGTGCTACCAATACAAAATTATCAATAATGGTAAACCATTCGGCAACCAAAAAGTGTGAAAAGTTTGTCGTAATGGTCCAAAATGGGTCCTCTATCCGGAAACGACGCATTCAGGATCTACCACCAGCTCTAACAAATGGCCAAGAATTTCCGAGGCGGACGTGGGTGTTGGCCTTGGCCTCAATGATGACTACGACACCATCAAAGGGGAGGGTCCACCGGACGTCCAACTTCGTTAACCACCGGAAAGGGACAAGCGAGAAAGGCGGCATCTTCAGGCGGAAAAGCGACTACCGAGGACGCACTGGCGGAAAAAATAGACAAAACTTTAAGCATTTTAGGGAAAAAAATGAATCAACAAATGACGCTCGTCGCCGAAAAATAACATTTACCGATCTTCAAATTTTAAACACAAAGCAGCAATCGTTCGACCCGAAAAATCTAGCCACGTTTTAAAAAATTCAATAAGAAGTTCGCAAAAAATATAACAATTAGATTCTATGTTTTTTTTTAGTAATTTAGGTTTAATTTTCTATGTTTTTTAATTAATGGAATGTAATTTTAATTAATGTAAAATATTTATTTATGTTTTAAAATATGTTTTTTATTTAATCTAATGTTAAAAATAATATATATATATATATATATATATATATATATATATATATATATATATATATATATATATATATATATATATATATATATATATTGTGGAGTGGTAACCATTTTTAATGTCTAGTGGTTTGGTAATGAGTTTGTATTTGTAGTGGAGTTGACGTGACGTTGAGTTGACAACATTTTTTGAATGGCTTCGGTGTAACCACTCTCCATAGCATTAATAGAAGCATGTTGTTTGAAGGATACTCCATGGTTAAGGTTAGGTTGGACCATCATCACGTTCAGATTTACGGATGAGTGTGTTTCGGTTTTGACATAAAACAAAACTCAAACAGAAAAATATCGATTTACAAATATCTAAAACCAAAATTGGTTAGTTCAGGTCTTGATTTTTTGTTTTTTCCTAGTTCAGTTTCAGGTTTGTCTGTTCTAAACCCCAAAGCTTTGCACTTATCTTTTTCGTCACCAACCAATGACACTTGCTAAGTCATGGTACAGAGGATGATTAGGGTCGGATGTTTCTTGTTAATCCGATATGGGGTCCTCAAAGTTCAAAGTTAAATAGCATAGAGGTGGGATGACAACTTATATAATAGGTGAGATTGGCGTTGGTTTCGTCCTAGCATCAATGAGGGGTGGAGAATTACACTTGGAAAAATAAAATTCTATTTAGTGTACAAGAACCAAACCTTAGAGAAAAGATAGGCTATTTGAGATGGTGGAATAGAGGTTTTTGGTTGTGAAGATGCTTTACATGTTATTCGTTTGGAACAATCATATCCTCAATGTAAAAAAAAAAAAAGAGAAAAATATAGGGTCTTGAATGTTTTGGTGAAAGGGATTTGGCTTTAGTTATAGAGGAGATGGTGTGGATTGACATATGATATGCTTGTTCGATGTAGTTTTTAATAGGTAGGCATATGAGGAGGTGGACTGGAATCTCATGTGGGTATGTAGGGTGGGTTGGATGGTTTGCATGGGTGTGGTGAATGAGCCAGTGCCACAAAGAGTGAGATATATTTCAATGCCAAATTGTTCCTCAATTTCAAGTGACAAAAATCTAGTGTAAGGAACTTATGGTGCCCTTTTCTTTGTAGTGGCATCATTGACTTTTATGTGAAAGAACATGTAGGCATAATCAAGGATGAGTCCACTGTGTTCGGATCCAAGATTTCTTACAATGATCCAAACAAATTTACTACCATTATTATTTGTTACCAATTTAATGAAAGTAATTGTTTTATTATTTTATGTCAACAAAAAAATCTTTTAGAAAATTACATAAAAGAGGGAAAGAATACTTTGTAATTGATGCAAGGATCAAGTCATCTTTAGAAAACCTAACAAGAAAGAAACCTCGCATTATCTCCCTTTGCCCACAAACTTCCTTTTACAAGAAATGTCAAAAAAAAAATGACAAATCCAATTTTAACCCCTTAATGCAACTCCAAATTAAGAGTAATATACAACATTTAGTCATTGTGACAATAATACTAGAGTTTTTATACTATAGTTTGGAAATAATTGGAGTATCCAAGTAATTTGACATCTAAACACTTTACTTCCATATAAAGATATTCTTTGTATGGAAAATTATATTGTCAAATACTTTTGGCACCCTCATGCAACATTATATATAGTTATGTGGGACATTCTTATTCTTTTGTGACACGAAGAAAGAAAAAACCATGAACAACTTCTTCAAATATGTTTTTCTTAGTGGGATATTTCTCTTACATTCATTAGAAATTTCATTTGCTTCAATTGTTTCAACTGGCGATTTCAATAAAGATTTCTTTGTTACTTGGTCTCCTAGCCATGTCAACACTTCTACCGATGGTCGATCAAGAAGCTTGAAGCTCGATCAAGAATCAGGTAAAAGAAAAAAAGCTTCTTTAGTGAGATATATCTTTACTAAAAATTATAAATATGTTTTTCTTAGTGGGATATTTCTTTACCAAAAGACCAATATACCCCAATTAGATATAAGTATAACTTTAAAAATTATTAGACTTTTAAAGTGATAGATTACAATTATTTCATATTCCAATGCTTTTAACAGATTTCATTTCAATTGTTTCAAGGTTCGGCGTTTGCTTCTAATGACATGTTTTTGTTCGGCCAATTTGACATGCAAAGCAAGTTGGTACCCGGTCACTCCGCAGGCACAGTCTTGGCATTTTATGTAAACTAAAAGAAAATCTTCATTCTTTTTTTTTTTTTTCTAAATAATTTAATGAAAAAAATACTTATTTTAAGTGTTTTGTGTTTTTTGTTTTTTTTTTACAATGTAAGCTTACATCAGATCAACCTAATCGAGATGAAATAGACTTTGAGTTCCTTGGAAATGTACTTGATCAACCTTACATTCTTCAAACAAATATTTACGCTGATGGTTTTGACAATAGAGAAGAGAGGATTCATTTATGGTTTGACCCCACAAAGGATTTTCATACGTATTCAATTTTATGGAATCTTCACCAAATCGTGTAAGCATTTTTCATGACAAACTCATTGAAATTCTTGAAATGTTACGTATAACTCTCCCATATTTTTTGGGTGAGAAAAAAAAAATTAATCATTTGTCCCACAAACATGATTAATAACCGAAAAAAAATTAATCATTTGTCCCACTAACATGATTAATAACCAAACACAGTACAACTTTGTCTTGTTCTATCATGTCATTTCCTATCAATTTCAGTTTTAGCACAAATACCAAACACAGTACAAGACTTCTTGTACTGTCATGTCATGTCATGATGCGGTCTGATAGATTTGTCTTTTTGAGTAGCTTTATGGTGGATTTTGTGCCCATAAGGACATATAGGAACCATGCGGACAAAGGGGTGGCGTACCCTAGATGGCAACCAATGAGCATCAAGATGAGCCTATGGGAAGGTAGCAATTGGGCAACAAACGGAGGTAAAGACAAAATTGACTGGTCAAAGGGGCCTTTCATTGCATCATTTGCAAATTACACGATTGATGCGTGTATATGGAAAGGGAATGCAAGGTTTTGTAGAGCAAATAGCGAAGCAAATTGGTGGAATAAAGAGGAGTTGAGTTCTTTAACTTGGATGCAAAGGAGATTGTTCAAATGGGTTAGAAAATATCACTTAATTTATGATTATTGTCAAGATTATAAGAGATTTGAAAATAATCTCCCAAAAGAATGTTATCTTTCAAAGTATTGATCCTTGTGGTGTTCTCATTGTGATAAAATGTTTATAATAGTTATGATTGGTATTCATGGTGTTCAAATTCTCAGCAACAGCTAAATGCAAGAAATAGCAATGTACTTTCTATTTTTCCGGTTTATTATATCTTGACATCTTTGTGCCATGTCATCATAATTAAAATAATTTGAAAGTACAATACTGTAAAAAGAAAAAAGTAAATTACATTTCGATCCCTGAGTATAGCTGATTTTTGTAGTTTTGGTCCCAGAAAGTTTTCTCTTGCAATTTTGGTCCTTGTTTGTTCTTGTAACATATAGTCATTTTACTTGGAACAAGGAATCAAAAAGGTTACAAAATCTTCATATAAGGACCAAAATTACAAAAGAAAACTTTTTTAGGACCAAAGTCCAAAACCGGCAATTTACTCTAAGGAAAAATACAAGTAAAAAGCTATACATTGCAATTTCTTGCACTTAACCCTTGTATCCAATAGTATTTGATGTATACATATAAAATAGATGAAAGTACATTTTTAGTCCCCAAGTATAGCTGATTTTAGCAATTTTGGTCCAAAAAAGTTTTTATCGCAATTATACTCCTTATTTGAAATTCTTGTAGCGTGTTTGGTCCCTGATCCAAGTAAACTAACTCTCTTTGGTCCATGTGTATAGCAGTTTTTTGCAATTTTGGACCCAAAAATAGTCATTTTACATAAAACGGGGACCAAAAACCTAAAATAAGAACCAAAATTGCAAAAAAAAAAAAAAAAAAAAAAAGGACAAAAATTGAAAAAATCAACTATACTCAGGAACAAAAAATGTAACTTACTCGATAAAACAACGGTAATTTGCACGAATGGTCCATATGGTTTAGGGTAATTTGCACATCTGATCCCTAACTTATTTTTTTAACTCGGAAGATCCCTACTGTTTGTTTTTGTTACACACTTGGTCCCTGTCTTACCTAAAAAGACTATTTTGCCCTTGATTTTTTAATTTATTTAAGTAAACACACCCCCAACCCCACCCCCCTCACATACCCCACCATTTTTCCCTATTTAAATAATAGTATTTTTAGGTAAGACAAGGACCAAGCGCGTAACAAAAACAAAAAATAGAGACCTCCCGAGTTAAAAAATAAGTTAGGGACCAAGCGCGCAAATTACCCCAAACCATAGGGACTATTCGTGTAATTTACTCATAAAACAATAACGATCCAGTCGGCTAATTAGAACTTCCTTTTGATTAACACTTACTCAACAATTGCAATATATATGGTATAATACAAGATTAATACAAAGTCAAGGGATCCTAATTTATCAAACTAATATAATGTAAAATGTAGCTTAAATTTAAAGATGATAACATTAAGCGATTAAGTAAGTACCTTTATGTCATGCTACTGAATTGTGCAATGAATAAATCATTCCAAGTATCTGTAATGCCAGGTAAGCACCAATGCATGCAATCATCATGCTTCTTTCCACCAGCTGATGATGGATGAGCATCTGCTCTAAATTCACTCATTTGTGTTATATCAAGTAACCGAAAAGCAGAGCCTTTAATGGCTTCATGTATGTGTTCATTCACAATTCGTGTTTCCACATTTGTCCCATTATTTCCCACAGAAAAGAACTTTTCAACCTGAATTATGTTTAAAAAATTATTTGAAGAAAATAAATCAAGGGGCAAATCTGTAATTAGCTTACCTCTTGTAGTGATAATGGCTGTGAACGTGGACAAGAACCACCTTGGTCCCAATCACCACCTTCAAAATGCCTTGGGGATTGTGTGCGAAAAAATAAAACTGTCCCTTGTTTTGACTTTTCTTCCACGTAGGATATCTGTGTAAAAAATTAAAAATATAAAATAAAAATATGTTTGTTTACCAATAATAAAAGTATGCTGCTATTACCTTGCAATTTATATAAAAAGAAAATTAAAACTTACCATTCGTCTCAATACTACATCAAGCCCGATTTCAGGAGATAAAGGAGGTATGATTGGTTGACCATTTTCATGGAAAAGCATGGGGGATTTTATAGGGTCAAACTTCGAAGGGGCCCACCACCTGAGGAATATTTATATTCAATATAATAATATATATACATAAATATATGTAAGTATATTACTACTATTATATACCAATGGCCAGTGTTAAAGATGAGAACATTATGAAAACTTGGAGCATCTGCCCAAGTTCCTTCAGGCACATCAACATCAACTCTGTAACCCTCTTTATACCCAAGAGATTCCAACTCACCACCTTTGGTGTTAGCCGACCACCTGAAGGGCAAAAAGGTCATTTCACTAGGGAAACAATGACACTGCCAAAAGTTGATTCATAAATGACACATTTGTCACACACTAAAAACAGCTTACCTACCATAACGTGCCAAAAGATTTGTTCGGTGATATGCAATAGTGAGGTTGTATTTTAAAAAGGTAAAGGCACGATCAGCGCCAGCTGGACGCCACTTTTTTACTTCACTAGTGACATGTCGAAGAGAACAGAAAAGAGAAACAAACATGTTCCTGTTTAGGGAGTCACCAACAAACCCTGCACTGTTTAAAAGTTCATAAGGTCTACAAATAGCATCTTAAAAAGAGTTTATAATTGTATACTACAATACTGGTAATATTGAGAGATTGTGTAGTTTTGACTGATAGTAATGTTGAATCTAGGAAAATGATTACTAATGGCATTGTGACCTGATTTTACCTATTGAATGTAAGAGCTAGTCAAGAATGCTATCATTGATCAAACATTCAATGCAGATTCAATTCATTCGCAAATTGAAAAAACTACTGCACTGAAAGAAGCCCTAGAATGGGAGGAAGAGTCGCCATGAAAATCTTAAACATAATTAGAGTTCTGACCATTGATCAAACACACAGTCCTCACAATAAGCAAATGTAGATTCTTAGTTTGGACCTCTAGGTAAGTTCCAGATACTCGGAAGATGCCAGCTTATCTAAATCTAAAGTGCTAATAAAATTTCTTCAAAGTTATAGAATTCCTGCAAGTTCAAAACTAGTTCACCGGTGATCCAGTCCGATGAGATGGAATTTAGAGCCAGTTAAGGTGTTTTTGTTAGTATCAGGGGGCATTGTACATGTAAACTACGCCGGCGTACACTAAAAATTGCATAATAATAATCTCTGAGCAATACATTAACGCGGAGAGATTCGAGTTCTGATATTAATGATAACTATGTCTCTTACCGATACTGATGTTCCTATATGATTCCAGAAACCGAAGTGGATCAAATTGTGGAAGTGCACAGTGATTAGGTTGCCAACGCCACTTAACAATCTCCGCCGCACCGGATCTATTACCAGCGACGCAGTTCCAGCCTTTGTATATCTCCTTACACGTCTCGTCATACCGTGGAGGTCTGACTGTCGGATCGTAAAACCACTTGCCCTCTGAGTAATCGCAGGCTGCTGATGCTGCTCCATTGTCATCGTTGTTTACAGAGACGTATTGCTTGGTCGGTTTGAGCGATTCGATGCGCACTACCGGCGGGGATGAGTAATAGGCAAGGTAGTGAGAGGAGAGGAGAAAAAGAGAGGTGAGGGCGATGATAGAGACGAAGATGTAGAAGTAGGATGTAGAGGAAGATGAAAGAGGTTGATTAGGTCGCTTGAAATGGTGGTTTGAAGCCATCTGTGGTGGTGATGGCGGTGTTCCCCGCCCTGAATCCGGCCACAGTGGTCTGTGTCAAAATGTTCTCCGATAGGCCCGTGGAAATTGCTTTGTTATGTCAATCGATAAAATTCGTCGAATATGAACTAAACTGAAAAAAAAATGTCAAAGTGAGGGGTGAATTCATACATTTTAAAGCTATTTTCATTTTGTTTGCTTTTATTTAAACATTTCTTTCAAAACCCACAAAAGCTTGACTTGTTTACTTTTCCTCTCTTCGACAAAAACTTGATGTGATACATACAATTGTGATACAAGTTTATGCATATGCAAATGTTGCATGATTTTATATGTGTTGTTATTCTTTAAAAACTAAATACATGCAATCAACCCCTTTAAATTTGGCATGATATGTTTAACTATACTTTGTGACAAAATATCGAATCACTTGAACCGGTTCGACCCTAGTCCAACCCAAACAATTTTAAAAAATTAAACTTTTGAGTTTTAAAAATATAAATCAATATTCAAGTGCACTATTGGGGATATGGCGTGTGTGAATAGAGCTTTTGGTAGCTTTTTAAGGAATTTTTTTTTTTACTTGGTAGCGTAAACTTTTATCTTTTATTTTAAACAAAATACTCTAATTACAAAAATCACTTCAATTATTTTTTGAGTTTTTACGAAGCTTTTAGCTTTTTAGTTGTTAACTAATTTTACACATCTAAAAGTTAACAGTTAATTTTGTCAAACACTTATCCATAATTAAAAGCTACAATTTCCACTTACTTGTTAGTTTCATCAAACACGCCCATGATATTCATAAAATAAAGTTGACTTTTATAACCTTTATTGTAACACCTATTTTTTGTAATATGTATTATTTCGAAAGATGTGGATTGATGTAAGACAAGTGAGTGAAATAAAGCATAGAGTTGCTTTAAATGAGATAATTGTTGTTTAGCATAATAAAGTTGAGAAGTTGATAGATCTTTTAAAGACGAACGCATGGATATAAAGATCATCGAAAACGGTGTTCATATGAGAAAGTTATAGTCATTTGAAGTTGAGATGAAAGTATGTTGCTATTTTGAAAAAGTTAACAAAAGTCATGTCAACGGTCAACTTTTGACCACCACGACGTGGAGGTAAACTAACCACGATGTGGAATTGAATAAATCATTGAGACACATGTCAACTAGAGAATGACACGTGGCAATATGATCACCACGACGTGGTATGAGGCAAAGTCACCAAGACACTTAGCAGGAGAGTGTAACACGTGGCGAAACCAGGGTTCACTTGATCATCACGATGTGGCATACTAATGGCCACGATGTGGCAACTACAGAGTATAAATATATAACTCTCGTGTCATTTGAGAGAGTTTTGGCATGCATAATCGGAGATGCTACGTAGGATCGGAGTGTCGCCACGTCATCCGCACAGTGTAATTTTTGTAGATCTTCGGATGGCCATAACATTCGCATACGAGCTCTATTTTCAACGTTATTTATATCTTCAGAATCCTCTCAACTAGCTGTACAATTTTCATTAAGGTCTCAACATCCAATTTGTAACATCCCAAAATTCAAGCTCAAAAATTTCATTTTTGAATTAATAATTTTTAAAATATTTTACCATAACATTGTCAATAAAGCAACACATTACAAAATCATAATGTTGTGTCCCAAACCATGACATCAAAAGTAATGAAAATCAGAGTACAATCCCAGAAAGTCCGATGTGGAATCATGTGTGCGTGTGTGATGCGATGCTACACCGTCGGCTCCTTCCCCTTAGACGAAGAGGTACCTGAAACCAAAACTGAAACCGTAAGCACAAAGCTTAGTGAGTTCCCCCATCATACCACATACCATACAATATCATCGATATCTTTCAACCGGTAATCATCATCGGTATCTTTCAACCGGTAATCATCGTCAGTATCTTTCAACTGGTAACTTCCATCGGTATCTTTCAACCGGTAATCATCATCGGTATCTTTCAACCGGTAACTGGGGACTATTCCACCCCTACCACTAGCATACAACATCAAGATATAAACATACAATTAGGCATATCCGGGTACTGACCTACCCTTTAGTCCTAAGGACCATTGTTAGGGAAACTGATCCCTACTATACACATAACATATCATACAGATAAATCTCATAACCAAGACACATAACCAAACCAAGATAATTATCACAAAAACAATCATCTCCTAAATATTCCTCTTTGGTGGGTCGACATTGTGGCCTTAGACCCACCCCTACTAGAAGGTAACTCACCTCGTACGAGTACCTGCTGATAATCTGCACGGGAAACCTCTGTCTGCTGCTTCTCCAGAAATCCTCCGGCTATAATCCCCACAAAACACTCAGTCAGAATCTGATATCTACTTTTAGGGTAAAATGACTATTTTACCTCCAACCAAGTCTAATTCAAAGTCCACTTCTAGTTGAGCCGACTCGCCGAGTTGGGACGTGAACTTGTCGAGTCCCTACCCTTTACTCGTCTTTATCCATGACTCGACTCGTCAAGTTTGGCAACGACTTGACGAGTTCCCCTTCTTTACGAACATCAATGAACCTTCATCCGACTTGCCGAGTTGTATGAACAACTCGTCGAGTTCACTTTCATCTGATGAACAATTCCTGACCTTCACTCGCCGAGTTATATGAACAACTCGTTGAGTTCATCTTTAAACATAAGAAGATTGCCTTGGATTCGCCGAGTCTGTTCTAGCACTCGTCGAGTCCCATGAACTCCAGGTCTAAAACTAAGTCCAATGCGTTGGGTCACTCCTTATGTCCTGCTACAACTCTTTTATCACCCAAATGAGTTCTTTTGACCCTCAATAGATATGGGGCTCAAAGCCTTGGACTCTTCGAGTCCCAAGAATAGACTCGCCGAGTAGATAACGTCCACACCCTAAATTCTCAATTTCTGATGTACAACACTTGTCCAAATGATAGATCCAAGCCCCTAGGCTCGATCTATCACGTAAAGTTACGAAATTTATGTGCATGCATGGTACTTTTGAGCCAAAAACGCTCTAAAATGGCTCTTTTTTGCATGGGGCCTTCCTTGGGTGCAAAAGCAACCTAAATTGTAACCCCCGCAGATCCGGGCTAGTCAATTTAGAGGCAATAGGGGTCGAAAATGACTTTTCGACAAAAGATTATTTATAATAAATAATATTAAACAAGTTTTGGAATATGTCACAAGGTTTCCGTACATATAAAGAACGCCAAAATCTGAGTTATAACGAAGAAGTTATGACCCGTCGAAGTTTCGCGACGGAACCGGCACGGCACCGGGAAGCGTAAATAGTGAATTTACGATGGAGGAATTTTTAGCCTTAGTGATCTAAACTAAAGTCATATAATATGTTAAACTGAGAAAATCCATAAAAAGAACGCCCAAAACTGACTTCGTATGAAGAAGTTATGATTTTTCTAAGATTCGGCTTAGCAGTGCACGACCCGAAACTCGAATGTTAGTTCGAGCGGTTTTTGGCTTACGCGACCTAAATGAGAGTTGAATATCTCGTTAATAGGAACTTAACAGTAAAAAGACAGAAAAAACGGAGTCCGTATGAAGGAGTTACGAATTCTTCGCGGTCATTTAACAATCTAAACGCCTCCCACTTTTAAATTTGAGATCGGCCTAGAATTAGCCAATGGAGTCTAAATGAAAGTTATAGATATTGTTTTTATCTACGTGTGGATATAAAGAACGTCGAAAATGGAGTTCGTATGCAAAAGTTATGAATTTTTGAAAATCAGCTGATTTCCACCCTGTGTGCGATGCCACGTGTCAGCACCAGGATGCGCCTGGCTGTAGCCAGCCTGGCTCACGATGTGAATATTAAAAATTCACGACGTGAATCTTCCTACAGCCCCTATAAATAAGTGGTGAGGCCTCCATTCATTCCTCACACCTCCCATAACTTCCCCCACTCTCTAGAACTTCTCTCTAGCCCCCAAAAAGCCTAGGGAACCTCCCTAGCACGAGGCGGAAGCCCCGGAGCGCCCGACGGCTCCGAGAAGAAGAGCCTTTTGGCTCGGGAACGCTGCTCCAGTGGAGCCCGATTTTCTTTAAAACCCGCTGTAAGTGAGCTATGACTACCCTATCTTTAGTATAGCTTATGTTTTAATATAGTAACGTTATTAGGAACTTATAATGAGTATTTGGGCTATTATTATGAGTTATATAAGAGTGTTTCTTAACACTTATATAATAGTAATAATATACAGACTATTAATTAGTCGCGGTTATTGTTAGACTAAACTCTAGTGGTAATGATACTAGGTTTTGTCCGAGGGAAATTGTTTTAACAGTAACGGAGTGTTGTCCGAGTACCGAGTCATCACCTTATCAAGTGAGTGCATAGTTACTTTCAGCTTACACATAGATATGAAGTATTTTATATAAATTACGTGCTATGTGTGCATATTACCTGAATACTTTCTATCTATGCTGGGTGAACGATTTTATACACGTTTTAAATGAATTAAATTGTATATGTATTTTATATCTACGAAAATGTTGGGGGTAAGACATGGGTAGATATAATAGATGGAATATGAGTTGAATGATGAGTTGAGAGGTGTTATAGACCACGAGGTAAGGGTGAGAGGTGGACGATGTGAGAAGCCTTTTCCCAAATGATGGCCCCGTCATTCAGCAGAGTATGGATGACAACCACAGACTATTCTAGACAGTCCAGTGGAACACTAGCAGGCTCGCAACCTGTAGGTGTTGTGAACGACGTGTTCACCCGGTGTACTCTAAACCTTGGTGACCATGCAGACTTGGTGCCTAAACCTTGGTGATCATGCAGACTTGATGCCTAAACCCTGGTGACTATGCAGACTTAGTGCCCATTGTGTAAACTGTGGCAACGATGGATTTCTTGCCGATTCCTTAGGATAATCCTTAGGAATGAATGAATGAGAAATAGCTTATTCTTAGGGTAGATCCTTAAGAATAAAGAAGATAATGGGGATGGGTAATTGGGTTAACTGTTTGATGATTAAACATAAAAAGTGTATTATTGTGGGTTGAAAACCCTATGTACTCACCAGGTTTCCCAACCTGACCCACTCAGTTTATTTATATCACAGGTGTCGATGTGAAGTGACATTACACTGAGAGATTAAAGAGATGTAGATCACTAGTGTAAATAAATGTAAGTCCGTTTATGCTTATGTTCCTATATTGACGATGACATCCCAAACGTTTTGAAATGAATAAAACACGTTTCTTCGAAAATGTTTTGATAACGTATTTATCTTATTTTTCTGGAAACAAATTCCACATCAATTTTATGAAAAGAAGTACTCTGGTTTTTATAAAGCATAAACAAAATCGGTCTTTTCAGGCCGTAAAAATGGGGATGTCACAGTTGGTATCAGAGCATTAGTTTAAGCGAACTATGAATTTGTAGGAAATGTCTAGACTTAAACTTAGAATGCTAAGCGATGATTGTGAGGTGTGAGCACTAGCTTATTTTAGGAACTATGCCTAAAATGCTTTTATGTGCTAAATGCTTTGTGCCTGGCATGTTATTGTTTGTTCGTATCTATGGTATGTTGCCGACCGGATCTGGAAACCTTATGTGTTTAGGATTCTAAACATACGAATACGATATTAGAACTAGCATATAAACGTTTCAGAGTGATAAGGATGATTTAAACGTCGATCCTAAATAAATATCTAGATTCACCTTATTCGGTGTATAGATCAAGATGGCAAGGACCCATAGCGGAAACGTGAATGCAAATGGGAACCGAAACCAACCCCTAGTGATTGAGCAAATACCGGTTGTGGTAGCCGCTGCTGAGCCAATAACAATGGTCGGAGTGCAAGCGATGATCCAGGCGATGTTGGATCGTCAAATGGAGAAAACCAGATGTTTGCTCCAGCAAAATCGAGAGGAAGCGACCATACAGATCGAACAACGCGAGTTGAACGAAGGGTAAATTGAGGAGGGAAACTACAGTGGGACTGTTGGTCAAGCCAACCCGCCGATAGTTAGGAAAAACCACCAGGACGGAGGAAATGACGGACGTGGATGCAAATACAAGGATTTCATGGCGTCCAAACCACCAAGTCTATCTGGAAGCCCGACGCCAGTAGAAGTCATGAACTGGATCTCCGAGATGGAGATGATGTTTGAGAGTTGCGAGTGTAGCAACAGGCAAAAGACCGCTCTCGCGGTTCCTCTGTTGAAATCTGGAGTACTAAGTTGGTGGAAGCTACTAGCTGATTCGATGCCCAAAGGAGAAGCGAGCAAGATGTCGTGGGAAGATTTTCTGGTGCAGTTAAAAATGTAGTACTGCTCTGAGCAGGATCTTCTGGAGATCAACAATGAGTTCCAGAATCTAAAGAAGGGAAGGATGAGTGTCATCGAGTATGCTGCAAGTTTTACGGAGAAAATGAAGCTTGTTCCTTACCTCGTCCCAACTGAACTATCCAAGGTTAAAAAAATTTCCCTTGGATTACCAGCGGACTTCGGTCCAATGGTCAAGCAAACTACCACTCTGAAAGCCGCCATTTGGGCTGCTAAGAATGTGGAGACCCAGATACGAGAGCAGGGTCTGGAGAGAGCTGAAGTTGGTGACAAAAGGAAGCATGAAGGATCTTCAAAATCCAACAAAGAAAGGAAATTCTCAAAGACTGAAGAAGGGGGAGGAGGTGAAGCCATGTGGTGCGAAAAGTGTAAAAAGAAGCACTTCGGGAAGTGTAGCGAAGAGGTGACTTGCTACAAATGTGGAAAGACAGGGCATTATGCCAGCAAGTGTGCGTCCAACAAGAAGGTGTGCTATGGATGTAACAAAGAAGGGCATATTTCTAGGGATTGCCCAAAGAAAAACGAGGCAACAAGACCAAACACACCACCAAGGCCAAGAGCATTCCACATGATCCTCGACGAAGCAGAAAACCATGCAAGGAATCAAGGATAAGGACTTCATATCCGAACATCAAGTTAAGCAGTAGCCAGAGTATCATATGATGTAGCCTATTAGAGGCATAGTCTAGGGTGAACTTGAACACCTATGTAATAGTTTCAAGAAATAATAAAGCCCTCGTTTTGTTATCTGGTGTGTTAAACTATTATGTGATTTTTCCTGTATGGTGACTTGGAAAACTGCAAGACAGTACTTGGGACGAGTATGAGTAGGTGTGAAAGGTAGTAGATGTTGGATAAGGTGTCTAAGTCCATAACTTATTTGGTATATACTTGACCCGACCCGGCATGGTCCATTTGGGTTGCATTTCATCCAAACTGTTTATGGATAATTTTATGAGAGTTATACACATATTATTATTAATATATTATAAGTTATAATATATTAATATGAAGTCATGTTATTTAATTAGTCTTAGTCTTAAATTAATTATGAATTGATTTAGAGATTAAAAGGAAGACTAATTAGATTGTGGGCTATTGATTTTATATGGTGTGGGCTAACACCCATTTGTTAATGGGCTAGGCTTGTATGGAAGTCCATGGATGATCCATGGAGCTTTTAACCCATGGATCCTTGGAAAAGGAAAGCTCATGGGTTATTAGGGTTTCACCCTAATCATGTACACTATATAAGCATGCTTATGTTGCATGAAATAGCCACTAGTGTGTGTGTTTGTGTGTGGCCGAAAATTGTAGTGTGTATACACTCTCTCAAAGTTTTCCAAGAGTTTGTGGTGATTTTTGATTCCATTTAAGGCATTCACACTAGTGGTGCTTGGCTCTCAAACTCCTTAAGAATCAAACTCCTCAAAAAAGGTATGTAATCTCTTCTAACTCTTTTATGTTTAAAAGTACCCCATGCCATGTTAGATAGGTTATGAACCTTGGAAAATTATTATTTTGCATGTATTTAGACAAACATAGATCCAAGGTTTATTAGGGTTGCATGCACACTTAGGAAGTGTTAGATTGCTTAAAACCCAACAGTGGTATCAAAGCCTAGGCTTGCTTGTTTGATACTTGATGCAAAATAGTGAAAAAAGTTGAAGTTTTTGCTGTCTGCATGATGGACTCGCCGAGTCCAAGGAAAAATTCAACCTACTCGCTGAGTAGGTTCGTGCACTCGGCGAGTAGAAGGTTCAGAATGCAGATTTTCGACTTTTATTGCTGGAAATGGACTAGAAACTTTACCCCAAACTGTTTTGATGTTTTAAAACTTATTTTAGTGGGTGTAATGGTTGTTCTAATCCATTTACAATAGCATATATCAAAATTTCATGCTTTGTATGTGTTCATATAATTTTTTGAAACTTTGATAATCATGTTCATGTTCTTATGAATTTAGAAGATGATAGGAATTATTTGTTGTATAGTTTAGGATTAATTCTTGATCATTTATGTGTTTTGATGGAGTCCATAATTTGTCCTCAAGTTATGTATATCCAAAGGTCAATTTTCTTTAACACACATTAAAAACACATAAGTTACATAAAATGAAGAGTCTTCATTTTATGAACCTTTAATTCATAAGTTATGAAATGAAAAGTTTTGAAGAGTTACAAAACTTGTCCTCAAGTTTTGGAATTTGGAAAAGTTTCACACACTTTAATAAACTTTAATTCCAACACTTAGAATTTTAAAAGTTAAAATTCAACACTTATACTATTTATAACATTAATGGTTAATTATATATATGTATAAGAACAAGTCGTTTTACCGTTAGTAGGCCTCATTCATGAAGCCCGTCTATAAGGTGGGTATAAGGTTGTTGCCTATAAAATGGCGACTTAATGAGTGTATACTCTCACCCACCGCTTGCTTGACTGGTGGAGGGTCGTTAGCCGAACGGGTAAGATAAAGACTTATAAATTCTCATTAAGTATGATGAATATTATAAAGTAACTAAATCTTTTATCTAATTCCCAATCTTAGTTACTTTAGGAAAAATGTGAGCATGGTGCTAATCCATGGAATTCACACTTTGTACCTTACCAAGTCGTTGGTGGAGCGTGTGTGGTTAACCGGCACACTAACTTGGACTAGTAAGGATCACGAAGGGTGACTTAATGTTTGTCATAGATCAATGGAGCGTGTGTGGTTAACCGGCACATTGATTAGGTGATAATATTAAGGGTACCAAGTGAATTGGCATGGTTATTCACACCTTGTTTTGTGATCCTCGACATCCCAGTCACAAAACTTGAAGGGCACAATCGAGATTGAAACATGCCATTGAAAAGTTCAATGAATCTCAAAAGAATCTAGGAATTTCAAATCCAATTAAAACCTAATAAATCATTTCGTTTTCGTGGTGGAAATTGGTGAATCGTCATTCACATACCTTTCAAATATATTATTACTTAGATAACGGCATCCCTCTTCTAAGTATAATATATTGTGATTGGATCCTAGCCTTAATATTACATTTGGGTGTCTTATTAAGGACTCTATAGATCTAATCTAAACTTACTTTCTTCTTTCAGATGTCTTCCAACACTAATGCTTCGGGCTCTAACCCAACTGGTTCTTTCTCTCTCATGAATCTTTGTGGGAGAGTCATCTTTGATGGTTCCAACTTCATGGACTGGATAACATCATGATGGTAACTCGTTATAAGGACAAGGAATATGTCCTCGATAAGGAGTTAAAAGAGCTTGATGAGTCTACTGCTACTCCTTAGGAGATCGCTGAATTCAGGACACATGAGAGAGATGCTACTAAGGTGGCATGCATCATGATGGCCATGATGACAGCCGAGCTCCAAAAGTCCTATGAGGACTTCTACCCTTTTGAGATGCACCAAGACCTGATGGAAAGGTACCATCAGAGTGCTCGTCAAGAGCGGTATGAAATAATCTCCTCCATAATAACAACCCGCATGAAGTACGGAGAATCCGTCACGGCCCACATGCAAAAGATGCAAAGGTATGTGGACCGTTTGCTGAAGCTAAATGTAAACTTCCCTGAGGTTTGGCAATTGACATCATTTTGCACTCCTTACCTTCTTGTTATGACCATTTTCGTATGACATGCCATATGAACAAGGAGGAAGTTACCCTTAGCAAGCTTCAAGGACTCTTGAAGACCGCTGAAACCGATCTTAAGGGCAAGTCGGTTGTTATCTCTACTACTCCTACTCCAACATCTACCCCTGTTTTGGCTATCGGGCAAGGCAAAGGGAAAAAGAGGAAGCACCCTTCGAAGGGTACCAAGGGAAAGTATCTTGAAGGCTCCTCATCAAGGACCAAGAGCGGTTCTGCCACTCCTTCTGCCATTCCCAAGGATGCTGATTGCTACTATTGCCAGGACAAGGGGCACTGGAAGCGAAACTGCTCTAAATACTTGCAGGATCTGAAGGATGGGAAAGTGAAACCCACCCATGCAGGTATTTACACAATATTGTCTAATAACTCACCATATTCTAACTCTTGGGTGCTTGATACAGGATGTGGTATTCACATATGTTCTGATTTGTAGGGCCTAAGAAGAAGTGAGGATGTGGAGCACGGGAAGATAAACTTGATCATGGGAAATAGGAAGGCTTCACCTGTTTCCAAGATTGGAGTTTATACTTTGTTGCTGAATAATGGGTTAAAATTAGATTTGAATAAATGTGTGTACTCGTCTGAAATGGCGAGGAATATTATTTCCTTTCATGCTTTGTACAAACAAGGTTTTACCTCTTCGTTTGATAATGAATGTGGTGGTATTAATGCTTTCTTTAAAAATGTGTTTTATTTTAAAGCATTACCTTGTGATGGTGTGTATGAAACTGTGTCAATTGTAGACAACTTAAGAAATAATGTGTTGTATATTGATTCTTCTATTAGCCTAGATAAAGCATCATTGTGGCATTGTCGTCTTGGACATGTAAACAAGAAACGCATAGGCCAACTCCAAAAGAGTGGAGTCTTGGAGTCATTCGACCTTAAATCGGATGATAGTTGTGAATCTTGTCTACTTGGAAAGATGACAAAATCACCCTTCACTGGAACTTGTGAAAGGGGTGAGGGTTTGTTGGACCTAGACCTAATACATACTGATGTATGTGGACCATTTAAAACCGCCAAAATGGATGCTAATCGGTATTATGTGACTTTTATTGATGATTTTAGTAGATATGGATATGTCTACTTAATCAAACATAAGTCAGAAACCTTTGAAAGGTTTAAGGAATTCAAATAGGAAGTAGAAAATCAATTGGGCAGGAACATTAAGATGCTTCGATCCGATCGAGGTGGTGAGTATCTTAGTACCGAGTTCCTTGACTATCTTAAGGAGTGTGGGATTTTCTCACAATTGACTCCTCCCAGGACACCACAGCTAAATGGTGTAGCTGAGAGGCGTAATCAAACCTTTTTCGACATGGTTCGCTCCATGATGAGTCGAGTTTCGCTACCAATCTCTTTTTGGGGGTATGCCTTAGAGACTGCCGCCCATATCCTCAATCTAGTCCCTACAAAGAAGGTTACCAAAACACCTCATGAGATGTGGACTAGGAAGGTTCCCAATTTGGACCACATCAAAATTTGGGGTTGCGAAGCTTTCGTGAGGCGTGAAACTCATGATAAGCTTGAACCCTGAAGTGAAAGGTGTATTTTCATCGGCTACCCACAGAAATCCTTCGGTTACCTCTTCTATAGACCCAGTGAGAATGTGGTCTTTGTAGCAAGAAGAGGGGTCTTTCGTGAGAGAGAATTTATAAGCCAAAGAGACAGTGGGAGGCAAATTGATCTTGAAGAAATTCAAGAATCAATTGGTGAAGGAACCTCAGACACTAGCAATCAACCTGAGGAGGAAACTCCTGTTGAGCCAGCTGACGAGTCTGTACATCCGAGGCGTTCCACATGGGTTAGGAACACACCTGCGTTTTATTATGGTTTTCATATTACTACGGAAGGTGATACATTTATCACTGATAGTACACTGGTAAATTTGGATGAACCTAGCAGTGTTAAGGAAGCCATGGCAGGCCCGGAGTCTGCTAAATGGAAGGAGGCTATAGACAGCGAGATACAGTCCATGTATGACAATCAAGTTTGGAACTTGGTTGACAATGTACCAGGCCGTAAAACAGTCGGGTGCAAATGGATCTTCAAGAAAAAGACCGACATGGAAGGAAAAGTGCATACTTATAAGGCTCGACTGGTTGCGAAGGGTTTTACTCATACTCAGGGTATTGATTATGATGAAACCTTCTCGTCGGTAACAAAGATTAAGTCTATTAGGGCTATGCTAGCCATTGCTGCATTTCATGATTATGAAATATGGCAAATGGATGTCAAAACCGCTTTTCTTAATGGAAAGTTGGTTGAGGATGTGTACATGAATCAGCCAGAGGGTTTTGTCAGTGCAGAGTACCCTAATAGAGTATGCAAGCTTGAGAAATCCATTTATGGATTAAAACAAGCATCTCGTAGCTGGAATCTTTGTTTCGATGAGAAGGTCAAAGATTTTGGCTTCTCGAGAAGTGAATATGAGTCTTGCGTGTATATCAGAGCTAGTGGGAGTATAGTTAGCTTCTTGGTACTGTATGTGGATGACATACTACTTATAGGAAATGACATCCCAACCTTGCAGGAGATTAAGTCCTGGCTTGAGAAGTGCTTTGCTATGAAGGACCTAAGGGAAGCTGCCTATATCCTAGAGATAAGGATATTAAGAGAAAGGAGTAAAAGACTAATTGGACTTAGTCAGAGTACCTACTTGGATAAGGTGTTGAAAAGATTCAACATGCAGAATTCCAAGAAAGGAGATGTACCGATCCAAAGCAACACCAAGCTGAGTAAGACTGAGAGTCCGAGTACAGAGGCCGAGATAGCTGAGATGAGCCAATTACCGTATGCTTCCGCTGTTGGCTCGATCATGTATGCTATGACTTGTACCCGCCCTGATGTGGCCTTTGCTTTGAGCATGGTCAGCAGGTATTAGGGGAACCCTGGTAAAGCTTATTGGACTGCGGTAAAGAACATTCTCAAGTACATGCGGAGGACTAAGGATTGGATCCTTACCCTTGGTGGGAGTGATGACTTGAGAGTATTAGGGTATAGTGATGCTAGTTTTCAGACTGATAGGGATAACTTTCGCTCTCAGTCGGGCTGGGTCTTTACCTTAAATGAAGGGGCAATCTCTTGGAAGAGTTCCAAGCAGGAGACGGTGGCTGATTCGACTTATGAATCAGAGTATATAGCAGCGAGTGAAGTAGCGAAGGAGGCGATATGGCTGAAGAACTTCATCGGAGACCTTGGAGTTGTGCCAGCTATTAAGGAGCCTATGGAAATTTTCTGTGACAACAATAGTGCGGTTGCTTTAGCTAAAGAACCGAGAGATCATGGAAGATCCAGACACATTGACAGAAAATATCACTTCATAAGACACAAGATAGAAGAAGGACTCCTCGTGGCAAAGAGGATATCGTCAGATGAGAACCCTGCGGATCCCCTTACAAAGGGACTGACGAGGGTTAAGTATTTTCAGCATGCGAGGCGCATCGGGCTGAGGACGATATTAGTTTTACAGATTAGATAGATTCTCTGAAACTTGTAAAATGTAATCGACATTTGATGATGAATAAAATTGTGATTTATTTATGAGTAAGGTGTTGCTGTCATTGTCAATTATTTACAATTGTTTCAGATTTGCATGTTTTGACTTCCAGAATAATTAATTTATTCAAACCTCCACAATTGGTCATACGTCGGAAGTAGGTATGAATCAAGATTGTCATGAATTGGGTTTGTAGATGGCTAAAGGTGTTTAGACATGGCAATGGTTTCTACAACGTTCATGAGTACTCATAAGTTATGAGTATTGGAATAAACCCATACTCACTTGTATCACTTCATGGAATTTATCTCGAGTGATCGTGAGACGGTAATATCATATAAATCTTCAAACCTAGAGATATGAGTTGTTACCTATGAGTTGGTTGTGCATTGATTGCACGTAAACGCATCAGTAACTTGATGTTATAAAACGTGCCTTTGTGTACAATTCAACAAGTAGTAGAACAAGTATATGAGTCGAAGTTTATCTGTTCCTTCTAGAAATAGAAGCGATATCTGGGCCCCTCGATGATTTTGTGTTGACCCATGTACCGGGCCCGGTCAGAACTAAGTTGATGTGTTCAGTTGAGTTCTTTGTCAAACAAATCGGAAATCGAGAAACAACTTCCAGACAATAAGCAAGACATAGTTCCATGTGTTTGTCCGGCTGATATCTGTTGGGTTTTGAGCAATCTAACACTTCCTAAGTGTGCATGCAACCCTAATAAACCTTGGATCTATGTTTGTCTAAATACATGCAAAATAATAATTTTCCAAGGTTTATAACCTATCTAACATGGCATGGGGAACATTTCAACATAAAAAAGTTAGAAGAGATTACATACCTTTTGTTGAGTTTGGTTCTAAGGAGTTTGAGGGCCAAGCACCAATAGTGTGAATGCCTCAAATGGAATCACAAACACCACAAACTCTTGGAAAACTTTGAGAGAGTATACACCTTGTATAAAATCGGCCACACACATGCACACACACACACACTAGTTCACTAGTTTTCTCTTAGGCTCCATTTCATGCTCCATAAGCATGCTTATATAGTGTGCATGGTTAGGGTGAAACCCTAATAACCCATGTCTTTTCCTTTCCAAGGATCCATGGGTTAAAAGCTCCATGGATCATCCATGGACTTCCACATAAGCCTAGCCCACTAACAAATGAGTATTAGCCCACACTATATAAAACAAATAGCCCATAATCTAATTAGTATTCCTTTTAATCTCTAAATTAATTCATAATTAATTTAAGACTAAAACTAATTAAATAACGTAACTTCATATTAATATATTATAACTCATAATATATTAATAAACATATGTGTATAACTCTCATAAAATTATCCATAATAGTTTGGATGAGATGCAACCCAAATGGACCATGCCGGTCGGGTCAAGTATATACCAAATAAGTTATGGACTTAGACACCTTATCCAACAGACTCCCACTTGGATAAGTCTAATAACTATATTTGCCTATAACTTCAGGAACCAACCAGCAATCGTAGCTCTCGAAAACTCCCTCGAACAATGAAGACTCTGTCGAACTATGAAGCGCTATTTTAGATAAGTGATCACACAATCCTCTGTTCTCATGATATCAGCCGGACAAACACATGGAACTGTGTCTTGCTTATTGTCTAGCAGTTGTTTCTCGATTTTCCGATTTGTTTGACGAAGAACTTCACTGAACACATCGGTTTAGTTCTGACCAGGCCTGGTACATAGGTCAACACAACATCATAGAGGGGCCCAGATATCGCTTCTATTTCTAGAAGGAACAGATAAACTTCGACTGATATGCTTGTTCTACTACTTATTGAATTGTACACAAAGGCACGTTTTATAACATCAAGTTACTGATGTGTTTACGTGCAATCAATGCACAACCAACTCATAGGTAACAACTCATATCTCTAGGTTTGAAGATTTATATGATGTTATCGTCTCACGATCACTCGAGATAAATTTCATGAAGTGATACAAGTGAGCGTGGGTTTATACCAATACTCATAACTTATGAGTACTCATGAATGTTGCAGCAACCATTGCCATGTCTAAACACCTTTAAGGCATCTACAAACCCAATTCATGACAATCTTGATTCATACCTACTTCCGACGTATGATCGATTGTGGAGGTTTGAATAAATTAATTGTTCTGGAAGTCAAAACATGCAAAACTGAAACAATAGTAAATAATTGACAATGATAGTAACACTTTACTCATAAATAAATCACAAATTTTATTCATCATCAAACGTCGATTACATTTTACAAGTTTCAGGAAAACTATCTAATCTGTAAAACTGATATCGTCCCTCAGCCCGATGCATCTTGCATGCTGAAAATGCTTAACCCTCGTCAATCCCTTCGTAAGGGGATCTACAGGATTCTCATCCAACGATATCCTCCTTGTCACAAGGAGTCCTTCTTCAATCTTGTGTCTTATGAAGTGATATTTTCTGTCAATGTGTCTGGATCTGCCATGATCTCTTGGTTCCTTGGCTAAGGTAACCGCACTATTGTTGTCACAGAAAATCTCTATAGGTTCCTTAGTAGCTGGTACAACTCCAAGGTCTCCGATGAAGTTCTTTAGCCATATCGCCTCCTTCGCTGCTTCACTCGCTGCTATATACTCTGATTCACAAGTCGAATCAGCCACTGTCTCCTGTTTGGAACTCTTCCAAGAAATTGACCCTCCATTTAAGGTAAAGATCCAGCCCGACTGAGAGCGGAAATTATCCCTATCAGTCTGAAAGCCAGCATCACTATACCCTAATACTCTCAAGTCATCACTGCCACCAAGGATAAGGATCCAATCCTTAGTCCTCCGTAGGTACTTGAGAATGTTCTTTACCGCTGTCCAATGAGCCTTGCTAGGGTTCCCCTGATACCTGCTAACCATGCTCAAAGCAAATGCCACATCAGGACGGGTACAAGTCATAGCATACATGATCGAGCCAACTGCGGAAGCATACGGTAATTGGCTCATCTCAGCTATCTCTGTCTCTGTACTCGGACTCTGAGTCTTACTCAGTTTGGTATTGCTTTGGATCAGTAAATCTCCTTTCTTGGATTTCTCCATGTTGAACCTTTTCAACACCTTATCCAAGTAGATACTCTGACTAAGTCCAATTAGTCTTCTACTCCTTTCTCTTAATATCCTTATCCCTAGGATATAGGTAGCCTCCCCTAGGTCCTTCATAGCAAAGCACTTCCCAAGCCAGGACTTAACCTCCTGCAAGGTTGGGATGTCATTTCCTATGAGTAGTATGTCATCCACATACAGTACCAAGAAGCTAACTATACTCCCACTAGCTCTGACATACACGCAAGACTCATCTTCGCTTCTCGAGAAGCCAAACTCTTTTACCTTCTCATCAAAACAAAGATTCCAGCTACGAGATGCTTGTTTTAATCCATAAATGGATTTCTCAAGCTTGCATACTCTATTAGGGTACTCTGCACTGACAAAACCCTCTGGCTGATTCATGTACACATCCTCAGCCAACTTTCCATTAAGGAAAGCGGTTTTGACATCCATTTTCCATATTTCATAATCATGAAATGCTTCAATGGCTAACATAATCCTAATAGACTTAATCTTTGCTACCGGCGAGAAGGTTTCATCATAATCAATACCTTGAGTTTGAGTAAAACCCTTCGCAACCAGTCGAGCCTTATAAGTATGCACTTTTCCTTCCATGTCTGTCTTCTTCTTGAAGATCCATTTGCACCCGACTGTTTTACGGCCTGGTACATTGTCAACCAAGTTCCAAACTTGATTGTCATACATGGACTGTATCTCGCTGTCCATAGCCTCCTTCCATTTAGCAGACTCCAGGCCTGCCATGGCTTCCATAATACTGCTAGGTTCATCCAAATTTACCAGTGTACTATCACTAATAAACGTATCACCTTCCGAAGTAATATGGAAGCCATAATAAAACGAAGGTGTGTTCCTAACCCGTGTAGAACGCCTTGGAGGTACAGACTCATCAGCTGGATCAACAGGAGTTTCCTCCTCAGGTTGATTGCTAGTGTCTGAGGTTCCTTCAGCAATTGATTCTTGAATTTCTTCAAGATCAATCTGCCTCCCACTGTCTCCTTGGCTTATAAATTCTTTCTCGCGAAAGATCCCTCTTCGTGCTACAAAGACCACATTCTCACTTGGTCTATAGAAGAGGTAACCAAAGGATTTTTGTGGGTAGCCGATGAAAATACACCTTTCACTTCGGGGTTCAAGATTATCATGAGTTTCACGCCTCACGAAAGCTTCGCAACCCCAAATTTTGATGTGGTCCAAATTGGGAACCTTCCCAGTCCACATCTCATGAGGTGTTTTGGTAACCTTCTTTGTAGGGACTAGATTAAGGATATGGGCGGCAGTCTCTAAGGCATACCCCCAAAAAGAGATTGGTAATGAAACTCGACTCATCATAGAGCGAACCATGTCCAACAAAGTTCGATTACGCCTCTCAGCTACACCATTCAGCTGTGGTGTCCTGGGAGGAGTCAATTGTGAGACAATCCCACACTCCTTAAGATAGTCAAGGAACTCGGTGCGAAGATACTCACCACCTCAATCGGATCGAAGAATCTTAATGTTCCTGCCCAATTGATTTTCTACTTCCTATTTGAATTCCTTAAACCTTTCAAAGGTTTCTGACTTATGTTTGATTAAGTAGACATATCCATATCTACTAAAATCATCAATAAAAGTCACATAATACCGATTAGCATCCATTTTGGCGGTTTTAAATGGTCCACATACATCAGTATGTATTAGGTCCAACAAACCTTCACCCCTCTCACAAGTTCCAGTGAAGGGTGATTTTGTCATCTTTCCAAGTAGACAAGATTCACAACTATCATCCGATTTAAGGTCAAATGATTCAAAGACTCCACTCTTTTGGAGTTGGCCTATGCGTTTCTTGTTTACATGTCCAAGAAGACAATGCCACAATGATGCTTTATCTAGGCTAGTAGAAGAATCAATATACAACACATTATTTCCTAAGTTGTCTACAATCGACACAGTTTCATACACACCATCACAAGGTAACGCTTTAAAATAAAACACATTTTTAAAGAAAGCATTAATACCACCACATTCATTATCAAATGAAAAGGTAAAACCTTGTTTGTACAAAGCATGAAAAGAAATAATATTCCTCGCCATTTCAGACGAGTACACACATTTATTCAAATCTAATTTTAACCCATTATTAAGCAACAAAGTATAAACTCCAATCTTGGAAACAGGTGAAGCCTTCCTATTCCCCATGATTAAGTTTATCTTCCCGTGCTCCACATCCTCACTTCTTCTTAGGCCCTGCAAATCAGAACATATGTGAATACCACATCCTTTATTAAGCACCCAAGAGTTAGAATATGTTGAGTAATTAGACAATATGGTGTAAATACCTGCATGGGTGGGTTTCACTTTCCCATCCTTTAGATCCTGCAAGTACTTAGGGCAGTTTCGCTTCCAGTGTGCCTTTTCATGGCAATAAAAGCATTCAGCATCCTTGGGAATGGTAGAAGGAGTGGCAGAACCGTTCTTGGCCTTTGATGAGGAGCCTTCAAGAGACTTTCCCTTGGTACCCTTCGAATGGTGCTTCCTCTTCTTCCCTTTGCCTTGCCCAATAGCTAAAACAGGGGTAGATGTTGGAGTAGGAGTAGTAGAGGTAACAACCGCCTTACCCTTAAGACCGGATTCCGCGGTCTTCAAGAGTCCTTGAAGCTTGCTGAGGGTAACTTCCTCCTTATTCATATGATATGTCATTCGAAAATGATCATAACAAGAAGGCAAGGAGTGCAAAATGATGTCAATTGCCAACTCCTTAGGGATGTTAACATTCAGCTTCAGCAAACGGTCCACATACCTTTGCATCTTTTGCATGTGGCCCGTGACGGATTCACCGTCCTTCATGCGGGTAGTTATTATGGAGGAGATTATTTCTGCCGCTCCTGATGAGCACTCTGATGGTACCTTTCCATCAGGTCTTGGTGCATTTCAAAAGGGTAGAAATCTTCATATGACTTTTGGAGCTCGGTTGTCATCGTGGCCATCATGATACATGCCACCTTAGTAGCATCTCTCTCATGAGTCCTAAATTCAGCGATCTCCTCAGGAGTAGCAGTAGACTCATCAAGTTCTTTTAACTCCTTATCGAGGACATATTCCTTGTCCTCATAACGAGTAACCATCCCGATGTTCCTAATCCAATCCATGAAGTTGGAACCATCAAAGATGACCCTCCCACAAAGATTCATGAGAGAGAAAGAACCAGTTGGGTTAGAGCCCGAAGCATTAGTGTTGGAAGACATCTGAAAAGAGAGTAAGTTTAGATTAGATATATATGATCCTTAATAAGACACCCAAATGTAATATTAAGGCTAGGATCCAATCACAATATATTATACTTAGAAGAGGGATGCCGTTATCTAAGTAATAATATATTTGAAAGGTATGTGAATGACGATTCACCAATTTCCACCACGAAAACGAAATGATTTATTAGGTTTTAATTGGATTTGAAATTCCTAGATTCTTTTGAGATTCATTGAACTTTTCAATGGCATGTTTCAATCTCGATTGTGCCCTTCAAGTTTTGTGACTGGGATGCCGAGGATCACAAAACAAGGTGTGAATAACCATGCTAATTCACTTGGTACTCTTAGTATTATCACCTAATCAATGTGCCGGTTAACCACACACGTTCCATTGATCTATGACAAACATTAAGTCACCCTTCGTGATCCTTACTAGTCCTAGTTAGTGTGCCGGTTAACCACACACGCTCCACCAACGACTTGGTAAGGTACAAATGTGAATTCCATGGACTAGCACCATGTTCACATTTTCCTAAAATAACTAAGATTGGGAATTAAAAGAGTTTAGTTATTTTATAATATTCATTATACTTTTAATGAGGATTTAAAGTCATTGTTCTACCCGTTCGGCTAACGACCCTCCACCGATCAAGCAAGCGGTGGGTGAGAGTATACACCCATTAAGTCGCCATTTTATAGGCAACAACCTTATACCCACCTTATAGACCGGCTTCGTGAATGAGGCCTACTAACGGTAAAACGACTTATTCTTATACATATATATAATAATTAACCATTAATGTTATAAATAGTATAAGGGTTGAATTTTAACTATTAAAACTCTAAGGGTTGGAATTAAAGTTTATTAAAGTGTGTGAAACTTTACAAATTCCAAAACTTGAGGGCAAGTTTTGTAACTTTGCAAAACTCTTCATTTCATAACTTATGAATTAAAGGTTCATAAAAATGAAGACTCTTCATTTTCATGTAACTTATGTGTTTTAAGTGTGTGTTAAATAAGAGTGACCTTTGGTAATCCATAACTTGAGGACAAATTATGGACTCCATTAAAACACATAAATGATAAAGAATTAATCCTAAACAATTCAGCAAATAATTCCTATCATTTTCTAAATTCATAAGAACATGAACATGATCATCAAAAATTCAAGAATTATATGAACACATAAAATCATGGAATTTTGATATATGCTATTGTAAATGGATTAGAACAACCATTACACCAACTAAAATAAGTTTTATAACACCAAAACAATTTAGGGTAATGTTTCTAGTCCATTTCCAGTAGCAAAAGTCGAAAAACTGCACTCTTTCGATCCTACTCGTCGAGTGTATGAACTGACTCGTCGAGTAGGTTGAAGTTTGCCTTGGACTCGTCGAGTCCCCCCAATGGACTCGGCGAGTCCACCATGCAGACAGCAACGATTTCGATTTTTTTCACTATTTTGCATCAAGTATCAAACAAGCAAGCCTAGTCTCTGATACCACTGTTGGGTTTTGAGCAATCTAACACTTCCTAAGTGTGCATGCAACCCTAATAAACCTTGTATCTATGTTTGTCTAAATACATGCAAAATAATAATTTTCCAAGGTTTATAACCTATCTAACATGGCATGGGGAACATTTCAACATAAAAGAGTTAGAAGAGATTACATACCTTTTGTTGAGTTTAGTTCTAAGGAGTTTGAGGGCCAAGCACCAATAGTGTGAATGCCTCAAATGGAATCACAAACACCACAAACTCTTGGAAAACTTTGAGAGAGTATACACCTTGTATAAAATCGGCCACACACATGCACACACACACTAGTTCACTAGTTTTCTCTTATGCTCCATTTCATGCTCCATAAGCATGCTTATATAGTGTGCATGGTTAGGGTGAAACCCTAATAACCCATGTATTTTCCTTTCCAAGGATCCATGGGTTAAAAGATCCATGGACTTCCACATAAGCCTAGCCCATTAACAAATGAGTATTAGCCCACACTATATAAAACAAATAGCCCATAATCTAATTAGTATTCCTTTTAATCTCTAAATTAATTCATAATTAATTTAAGACTAAAACTAATTAAATAACGTAACTTCATATTAATATATTATAACTCATAATATATTAATAAACATATGTGTATAACTCTCATAAAATTATCCATAATAGTTTGGATGAGATGCAACCCAAATGGACCATGCCGGACGCGTCAAGTATATACCAAATAAGTTATGGACTTAGACACCTTATCCAACAATATCATGAGAACAGAGGATTGTATGATCACTTATCTTAAAATGGCGCTTCATAGTTCAACAGAGTTTTCGAGAGCTACGATTGCTGGTTGGTTCCTGAAGTAATAGGCAAATACAGTTATTAGACTTATCCAAGTGGGATTCTGTTGGATAAGGTGTCTAAGTCCATAACTTATTTGGTATATACTTGACCCGACCCGGCATGGTCCATTTGGGTTGCATTTCATCCAAACTATTTATGGATAATTTTATGAGAGTTATACACATATTATTATTAATATATTATAAGTTATAATATATTAATATGAAGTCATGTTATTTAATTAGTCTTAGTCTTAAATTAATTATGAATTAATTTAGAGATTAAAATGAAGACTAATTAGATTGTGGGCTATTGATTTTATATGGTGTGGGCTAACACCCATTTGTTAATGGGCTAGGCTTGTATGGAAGTCCATGGATGATCCATGGAGATTTTAACCCATGGATTCTTGGAAAAGGAAAGGTCATGGGTTATTAGGGTTTCACCCTAATCATGTACACTATATAAGGATGCTTATGTTGCATGAAATAGCCACTAGTGTGTGTGCTTGTGTGTGGCCGAAAATTGTAGTGTGTATACACTCTCTCAAAGTTTTCCAAGAGTTTGTGGTGATTTGTGATTCCATTTGAGGCATTCACACTATTGGTGCTTGGCTCTCAAACTCCTTAAGAATCAAACTCATCAAAAAAGGTATGTAATCTCTTCTAACTCTTTTATGTTTAAAAGTACCCCATGCCATGTTAGATAGGTTATGAACCTTGGAAAATTATTATTTTGCATGTATTTAGACAAACATAGATCCAAGGTTTATTAGGGTTGCATGCACACTTAGGAAGTGTTAGATTGCTCAAAACCCAACAGTAGATGCATATACTACCGGAAGCACAGGACTCACGCTTGGATCAGGGAAAGTCACAAGGTTACCAAGAAGCTAGTAAATGATTTCATTTTATTCTAGCATATCTTTACAATCGTTTCGGTAATGACTAAGAATTTTTGTTATTCCGACCCTAGTGATCATATCAAATTGAGTCCAACTACGATGAGTATGATACGTGGTTCAGAGAACCAAGTTCGATGTAGCATCTAACTTAAACCAAAAGATTGAAATGAAAGCTAATCCAGGGCGATCAGTAGAAGTATCGCGATGATTGTTAAAGAAGTTGGTAGATAGAAATGATACATATTGAAATATGATTGTATCACATTAGAAAATGAAGGAAGGTATACTCTGTTTTGGAATTTGACTCTAAGAGACCTAAGTCTAAAGCGTTGCAACATATGATGATAGGTCATTAGAATATGACACATAGATCCATAGTAGTAATAAAAGAACTTATCTCAAGTTCGTATCCAGTGAGGATCGAGATTGTGACTTGAAGGTCATAATTTGGAGTCTAGCCTGAGGTAGAGAGCAGGTGCACGATCGAGTACTAATTACAGTCAATGAGTCTAAGAGATAGACTTGAAGGAATATAGAAGTTATAATTATTACCTAGGATGAAGATTTGACGTATCGAGTCATTATACGATCCCTGTTTCGTTGATGATTCGGGGACGTAATCATCCTAAGGGGGAGATAATTGTAACGTCCGCAGATCCGGGCTAATCAATTTAGAGGCAATAGTGGTCGAAAACGACTTTTCGACAAAATATTATTTAGAATAAATAATCTTAACCAAGTTGTGGAATATGTCACAAGGTTTCCGTACATATAAAGAACGCCGAAATCCGAGTTATAACGAAGAAGTTATGATCCGTCGAAGTTTCGCGACGGAACCGGCACGGCACCGGGAAGCGTAAATAGTGAATTTATGATGGAGGAATTTTTAGCCTTAGTGATCTAAAATAAAGTCGTAGAATATGTTAAACCGAGAAAATCCATAAAAAGAACGCCCAAATCCGACTTCGTATGAAGAAGTTATATTTTTTTAAGATTCGGCTTAGCAGTGCACGGCTCGAAACTCGAATTTTAGTTCAAGCGGTTTTGGGCTTACGCGACCTAAATGAGAGTTGAATATCTCATTAATAGGAACTTAACAGTAAAAAGACAGATGAAAACGGAGTCCGTATGAAGGAGTTACGATTCTTCGCGGTCATTTAACAGTCTAAACGCCTCCTACTGTTAAATTTGAGATCGGCCAAGAAATAGCTGGCAGAGTCTAAATGAAAGTTGTAGATCTTGTTTTTACCTACGTGTGGATATAAAGAACGTTGAAAACGGAGTTCGTATGCAAAAGTTATGTATTTTTGAAAATCAGCTGATTTCCACCCTATGTACGATGCCACGTCTCAGCACCAGGCTGCGCCTAGCTGTAGCCAGCCTGGCTCATGACGTGAATCTTCCTACAACCCCTATAAATAAGTGGTGAGGCCTCCATTCATTCCTCACAACTCCCATAACTTCCCTCTCTCTCTCTCTAGAGCTTCTCTCTAGCCCCCGAAACCCCCTGAAAAGCCTAGGGAACCTCCCTAGCACGAGGCGGAAGCCCCGGAGCACCCGACGGCTCCGAGAAGAAGAGCCTTTTGGCTTGGGAACGCTGCTCCAGTGGAGCCCGATTTTATTTAAAACCCGCTGTAAGTGAGCTATGACTACCCTATCTTTAGTATAGCTTATGTTTTAATATAGTAACGTTATTAGGAACTTATAATGAGTATTTGGGCTATTATTATGAGTTATATAAGAGTGTTTCTTAACACTTATATAATAGTAATAATATACAAACTATTAATTAGTCAAGGTTATTGTTAGACTAAACTCTAGTGGTAATGATACTAGGTTTTGTCCGAGGGAAATTGTTTTAACAGTAACGGAGTGTTGTCCGAGTACCGAGTCATCACCTTATCAAGTGAGTGCATAGTTACTTTCAGCTTACACATAGATATGAAGTATTTTATATAAATTACGTGCTATGTGTGCATATTACCTTAATACTTTCTATCTATGATGGGTGAACGATTGTATACACGTTTTAAATGAATTAAATTGTATATGTATTTTATATCTACGAAAATGTTGGGGGTAAGACATGGGTAGATATAATAGATGGAATATGAGTTGAATGATGAGTTTAGAGGTGTTATAGACCATGAGGTAAGGGTGAGAGGTGGACGATGTGAGAAGCCTTTTCCCAAATGATGGCCCCGTCATTCAGCAGAGTATGGATGACAACCACAGACTATTCTAGACAGTCCAGTGGAACACTAGCAGGCTCGCAACCTATAGGTGTTGTGAACGACGTGTTCACCCGGTGTACTCTAAACCTTGGTGACCATGCAGACTTGGTGCCTAAACCTTGGTGATCATGCAGACTTGATGCCTAAACCCTGGTGACTATGCAGACTTAGTGCCCATTGTGTAAACTGTGGCAACGATGGATTTCTTGCCGATTCCTTAGGATAATCCTTAGGAATGAATGAATGAGAAATAGCTTATTCTTAGGGTAGATCCTTAAGAATAAAGAAGATAATGGGGATGGGTAATTGGGTTAACTGTTTGATGATTAAACATAAAAAGTGTATTATTGTGGGTTGAAAACCCTATGTACTCACCAGGTTTCCCAACCTGACCCACTCAGTTTATTTATATCACAGGTGTCGATGTGAAGTGACATTACACTGAGAGATTAAAGAGATGTAGATCACTAGTGTAAATAAATGTAAGTCCGTTTATGCTTATGTTCCTATATTGACGATGACATCCCAAACGTTTTGAAATGAATAAAACACGTTTCTTCGAAAATGTTTTGATAACGTATTTATCTTATTTTTCTGGGAACAAATTCCGCATCAATTTTATGAAAAGAAGTACTCTGATTTTTATAAAGCATAAACAAAATCGGTCTTTTCTGGCCGTGAAAATGGGGATGTGACATAAATCTGCCTTGTGACTCTTCCCAAGTGCTAGATCCTAAGTCTTGACCCCCAACCATGTTTGCAAATCATGGTTGGTCACCTCATATGGCTTAGAAGCCCTAAATCTTCCCCAAAAAGGGATCTAACAAACAAGGAAGCAAGGTACATACTTTACACCTTTCAAAGACTGCAAATGATGAACCAAACTCGAATCCTTCAGTCTCCTCTTGATCCTTCTATGCTCTTCCTTCTTCCTTGAGGTCAAAACCCACAAAAATCACTCAAAAGCCTTAGTTCTTGCACCAAAACACTTAGGGTTTGCTATGGAGAGTCTTTGGGAGCAATAGGGACGAGTGGTGGTTGAAAGAGATGATTAGCTAGGGTGCAAACCCTCATATTAGGGTTTTGTCCAGTCAGAGCCTACTTGTCGAATATGGCTGCCGACTCGACGAGTCCATCACTTAAGTCCCGTGTCCAAACCCACTCCTACTCGACGATTTGGGCCTTCAACTCACCGAGTCCCGGGCCAAAAATGAAAGATACAACAAAATAAATTACATACCAGGAACCGAGTGCTACAAATCTCCCCTACTTATTTCAGACTTCGTCCTCGAAGTCTACTGCTCGTTCCTGGAAAAGTTCTGGGTAATGCTCCATCATCTCATCCACCGTCTCCCAAGTCCACTTCGTGCCCTTCCAGTGCTGCCATTGCAACTTCACTAGCTCCACCCTCTTGTTCCTCAGATCCTTCAACTTTTGGTCGAGGATCACCACTTGTCACAACTAGAAATTTTTGGTGCCTCGTAACTACAACACTTATATCAATTATGAATCAAAAACATGAAAGCATGCATGATGCTTACTCTATGACAACAAAATTTCAATCAAACACTTCATACATGCACTACAAATAGTCAACAAATAATTGGAAACCCTAGAAGTCCTTGTTTAAGTCCATTTTGGACTAGGACTTCCTTATTGGGCCTAATGGACCGATAAGCTTCCAATTGGAATATTGTAACACCTGTGTTTCTGGGCTTGCCATTTTTAGCAATGTAATAGTCTAAGTTAACCTTTGTAACCCGTTTTGAAATAATAGAAGTGTATTATTTGAGTATTATGTGTTTTGTGCTTGATTGCTTAATTATGTGGTTTGATTGATTAAGAATAAAAATAAGCGTCAAAATTTAAGTGTAAAATAAACTTGATATCTTTAGATAATGTTGTAGTAGTTGAAACAAGGTTTCCGAAGATATAAAGAATGCCGAAATCCGAGTTATAACGAGGAAGTTATGACCTGTCGAAGTTTCGCGACAAAACCGGCACCGCTGAATGACGTAAAAAGTGAAATTTATGTTAGAGCGATATTTAGCCTTAGTGATCTAAACGAAAATCGAAGATCTCATTGTTAGTATCAAAGCGATAAAAAGTTAGGCGAGAACGGACGTCAAATGAAGAAGTTATGAATTTATAACGAAATTTTTTGTCCCGGCCTATAAAAATAAATAATAAAAATAAATTCGAAATTAGCCAACGAAGTCTAAACGAAAGTTGTAGAGCGTAGTCTCACCTTCGCGTGGATATAAAGAACGTCGAAAACGGAGTTTGTATGAAGAAGATATGAATTTTCGAAGTTTATTAAATATTTAATAATTAAATTTAATTATTAAATCCAGCCTTATCCGAAGAGGAGTCACCGGACTCATCCGAGGTACTCCCCGCGTACTCATGTACGCCCCGCGTACAGCGCAGAGTGTCGACACTCGCACTCGAGGACTTCGGATGACGCATGCGCTTACGATTTCGGAGCAGTACGCCCCGCGTACTGGGAGGCTCCAGCCTCCTATAAATAGGATGTGAGGCTGCCGAGTTTCTTTGCTATTTTTCTCTCTTCTCTCTCTCCCGTTTTGCATCGATTTGCATTCCAGAAGTACCCTGAAGCCCCGGTAATATTCCCGAGTCCCGAAGCAAGTCCCTAGATCCCGAAGATCCCGAGAAGTGTGGTTTCCGAGCCGAAGCTCTGCCCGCGAGAAGTTCGATTTTTGTAGAGATCTTCCAGATTTGCTGAGGATTACTACTTTTGCAAGTCGTAGTGCTGTCCGATCATCTTCTGATCAAGTGAGTGTATACTATCTTTCATAAACACGATAATAATACAAGTATGGTTTGAGTGTATTAAGTATATTGTTGTTTATATGTGTGAATGTGTTGTTACTTTCTTCTAACACATAATTATGAAGTATTTTATACGAGATACGTGTTATGTGTATATTTTGTTGTTATGTGTGTGAATGTATATTCACTTTCTTCTATCTTATAGATTTGATTATTTCTTTATGAAATACGTATTGCGTGTGTGTGCCTCATCTGTTATGTGGAAAATGTATTGATTGAGCATGCTATACAGGTTTTGAAAATATGTATAAAAATGTATGTTTTATCTACTAATATGTTGGGTAGAACATGGGTAGATAGTTGGTGTGTAATAAACAGATGAGAGGCCTCGATGTTGTTTTGATCCAGTCATCTAGCGGAATTTAGATGACGACCACGAACTTTTCTCGACAGTCCAGTAGAACGCTACCAGGCTTATAACCTGTAGGTGTTAATGAACTTGGGTGTTCATTCGCTGTATTCCATCCCCCTCATGGTTGCCTTATTTGACTTATATTGCTGAGGAACCCCCGAAGCATGTGTTGTCACCCCAATAAAATATTCTTAGACTAGGTCCCTTGTGTTAGTTATTTTAGGGACATAAAGTGAGAATAACGAGAATGGGTAATTGGGTTATTGTTGGTTGATAATAATTAATTGTGGGTTGAAAACCCTATATGCTCACCAGGCTCCCAAGCCTGACCCACTCAGTTTTAGTTGTATTAGAGGAAGTGGCGTAAGGGCGTAAGATGGATGAACCATTAAGTTGTTTTGTTTACAAGTCTGTATATGTATATATTTGTTGAACGACTTGTAATGTTATCGTTTATGCTTATTGGTCTGTATCGGAACATGACACCCCGATTTTTGATTATATAATGAAAATACATTTCTTTTATGAAATGCTTTGGTAAACATTGTTTTATCATGTTTTTTTTTTGGGAACAAATTCCGCAAGTCTTTCAAATCAAAAGGATTTACTCTGAAATCATTTTAAAAGCATAAATGAAAATCGGTCTTTTCTGGCCGAGATTTTGGGGATGTCACAGTTGGTATCAGAGCATTAGTTTAAGCGAACTAGGAATTTGTAGGATTTCTAGATTTAAACTTAGAATGCTAAGTGGAATTTTGAGATGTGTGTCTGTTATATTTTAGACACGAGCACTAGTTTATTTTAGGAAAGTTGCCTAAAATGCTTTATGTGCTAAATGTTATATGTTGCCATATATGATATTATTTGTTCGGATCTATGGTCTGTTGCCAACCGGATCTAGAAACTTTATGTGTGTAGGATTCTAAGCGTACGTCTACGATATTAGAACTAGCATGTAAACGTTTCGGAGTGATAAGGATGATTTGAATATCTATCGTGAATGAGGATCTAATTTCACCTTATTCGGTGTGTAGATCAAAAATGGTAAGAACAAGAAGTGGAGTTGGAAATGCTGATGAAAACAGGAATCAACCACCAGTGATTGAACAAAGACCTGTCGTGGCAACAACACCTGAGCCAATAACTATGGCTGGTGTGCAAATGATGATTCAAACAATGTTGGATCGTCAGATGGATGAAACTAGACGGTTGCTTCAACAGAATCGTGAAGAACTGTCAATTCGTGTGGAAGAGCCTAAATTAAATGAAGGGCACTCGGAAGGTGGAAACTTCATTGGGTCTGTTGGTCAAGCCAACCCATCGATAGTTAGGCGAGACAACCATGATGGAAGGAATGATGGAATGGGATGCAAGTACAAGGACTTTCTAACTTGCAAACCATCGACCTTCAATGGAAAAGAGGACCCGATAGGAGTGATGGATTGGATCTCTGAAATGGAGTTGGCCTTCATGACTTGTGGCTGCAGAGGCAAGTTGCAGACTATCTATACAGTGCGTCAATTCTGAGGTGGGGAGCCGTTCATTGGTGGAACACTCTAGGTAAGACTTTAAGCCCAAATGAACCACTGCAATTGACATGGGCAGAGTTCTTGGTGTAGTTCAAGCGCAAGTTCTACTCGGCTCAAAATCTATTGGAACTAGAGAACAAGTTTCTAACATTGACGAAAGGCAGCATGTCAGTTGATGAATACACCAATAACTTCACCGATAATATGGAGTTTGCCTTGCGTATCGTTCCAGACGAGCTGACAAAGGTGGACCGGTATGCGAAGGAACTCCCATGGGAGTACGAGGTGCCAGTACGTCAGGCACATACTCTAAAGGCAGCTATCTGGACTGCCAAGTCTGTTGAGAACATGATTAAGGGGAGAACCACCAACAAGGTTGAGGTTGGTGAGAAGAGAAAGTTTGAGGGAACATCTGGTTCCGGTAAGAAAAGCAAATTTTCGAAATCTGATTCGAAAAAGTTTGGTGGAGGAAAAGGAGGCGAAGCGAAGTGGTGTGATAAGTGTAAGAAAAAGTACTTTGGGAAATGTAGTGAGGATGTAACCTGCTACAAGTGTGGGAAGGTTGGACATTTTTCCAATGAATGTCCGAACAACAAAAGGATGTGTTTTGGTTGTAATGAAGAGGGGCACATTTTGAAAGACTATCCGAAGAAGAAGGAGGCAGCTAAGCCCAACATTCCACCAAAGCCAAAGGCGAGAGCATTCCAGATGACACTGGAAGCTGCTAAAGATGAAGCTGATGTCGCTTCAGGTACCTTTCTCGTAAACACATTGCCTGCCCAAATTTTATTTGATTCTGGAGCCAACTACTCCTTTATATCGCATGAATTTGGTAGAAAACTAGCTTTGCCTGTTGATAGACTAGATAATGATTTATTAGTCGAAGTTGCTAGTGGCAAGTTTGTACCTGTTAGCCATCGTATGAAAAATATCTTAATCGACCTTAATGGGAATAAGTTTCACGAAGAATTATTACCTATCGAACTTAATGGTTTCGACATCGTGTTGGGAATGGATTGACTTATTGCCAATGATGCCGAGATATTATGCAAGAAGAAGATAGTTAAAGTAAACCCACCTGGAAAGGAATCGTTTATGGTGTATGGGGACAAGCGTCGAGTGAATTCTAGAATCATTTCCCTAATGAAAGCCAGAAAGTGTTTGACCAAGGGAAGTACGTCATATTTAGCATTCGTGATTGATGTTAAGAAGGAAAAGAAGGTGATGCAGAGTATTCCTGTGGTGTGTGATTATCCAGAGGTATTTCCCGAAGATCTTCTTGGATTACCACCTGATAGACAAGTGGAGTTCAGAATTGACTTGTTACCAGGAACAAGGCCAATTGCAAAAGCACCTTATCGATTAGCACTGATGAAGATGAAGGAATTGATGATGCAACTTCAGGAGTTATTGGAAAAAGGTTTCATTAGACCTAGTTCATCACCCTGGGGAGCTCCGGTGTTATTCATGAAGAAGAAAGATGGAAGTATGAGGATGTGCATCGATTACAGAGAGCTGAACAAGGCGACGATAAAGAATAGATACCCGTTGCCAAGGATTGATGACATGTTTGATCAATTGCAAGGTTCGAGCTATTTCTTGAAGATCGATCTTAGGTAAGGATATCATCAGCTAAAAGTAAGAGAGCAAGATATCGAGAAGACCGCATTCAGAACTAGATATGGACACTACGAGTTCTTGGTTATGTCGTTTGGACTAACCAATGCTCCGACAGCATTCATGGATTTAATGAACAAAGTTTGTAATCTGTTCCTTGATAAATCTATGATAGTGTTCATAGATGACATTCTGATTTACTCGAAAAGCTAGGAGGAGCATGGCAGACACTTGCGAGAAGTGTTAGAAGTCTTGAAGAAGGAGAAGCTGTATGCTAAGTTCTCCAAATGTGATTTTTGGATTCGTGAAGTCCAATTCTTGGGTCACATGGTCAACCAAAAAGGGATAATGGTTGATCCAGCGAAGATTGAAGCTGTAATGAAGTGGGAACAACCGAAAAGTCCCACGAAGATCCGAAGCTTTTTGGGATTATCCGGATATTACCGAAGGTTTATCCAAGGCTTTTCTTCGATCGCTACTCCGTTGAAAGCTTTGACCCATAAAGGAGCTACATATGCTTGGAATGATAAGCATAAAGAGGCATTCAAGAAGCTAAAGAAGAAGCTATGCGAGGCACCGATACTTTCTCTAACCGATGGAGTTGAAGACTTCGTTGTTTATAGCGATGCGTCTGGTGTTGGATTGGGTTGTGTTTTAACCCAAAGAGAAAAGGTGATAGCATATGCGTCTCGACAGCTGAAGGAGCATGAAAAGAATTACCCGACTCATGATTTGGAGTTGGCAGCGGTAGTTTTCGCTCTGAAGATATGGAGGCATTACCTCTATGGCACGAAGTGTAAACTTTTTACTGATCATAAGAGTCTCCAATATCTCTTTAATCAGAAGGAATTGAATATGAGGCAACGATGCTGGCTAGAATTACTCAAGGACTACGACTGTGAGATACTTTACCACCCCGGTAAAGCTAATATTGTTGCTGATGCTCTCAGTCGGAAAGTCAATCTTGAAAGGAAAAGGCCAAGAGTGTGGAGAATTGAAGTTGTCTCGACCATTGTAGAAAGTATAAAGAAAGCTCAAGAGGAAGCTTCTGAGAAGAATGACCGAAAGGAGGAACGTTTGGGCAAAACGTTGGTGTTCGGTGTAAACAGTCATGGACTGAAGGTGTTTAAAGATCGGATTTGGATACCTAAGATAGGAGGAGTCAAAGATCTTCTTATGGAAGAAGCTCACAAAACCATGTACTCGATTCATCTCGGTAGCACTAAAATGTATAGGGACCTAAAACCCTACTACCGGTGGCCGACGATGAAGCTTGATGTTGCAAAGTATGTGGCTGAGTGTGTGACTTGTGCAAGAATCAAGACACAACATCAGAAATCGTACGGGAGTTTAGAACCATTGCCTGTGCCTATGGGTAAGTGGGAAGACATTGCTATGGATTTTGTCACTAAACTGCCCAGAACAAAGAATGGTCACGACATGATTTGGGTGGTCGTTGATCGATTCACTAAGAGTGCGCATTTCATAGCAGCCAGGGAGAAATGTTCTATGGAGAAGCTTGCAAATTCTTACGTGAAGGAAATTGTGAGGCTTCACGGTGTTCCGTTAACGATTGTATCGGATCGTGATAGCCGTTTCACCTCAAGGTTTTGGAAAAGTCTACAAGAGGAAATGGGTACCAATTTATGTTTAAGTACAACTTACCATCCGCAGACTGATGGCCAGAGCGAACGAACGATACAAACGCTTGAAGATATGCTAAGAGCATGTACCTTGGAATTCCTAGGTAACTGGGATGAACATTCACATTACCAAGCTTTGTATGGACAAAAGTGTCGTACGCCGTCTTGTTGGCTTGAGGCTGGGGAAAAGCAGTTTATGGGACCGGAGATGGTTCATCAAACTGCTAAAAAGTTGAAAATAATTAGGGAAAGAATGTTAGCGGCTCAGGATCGTCAAAACAGCTATGCTGACAAAAAGCGAAGACCGATAACTTTTGAAGTTGGGGATTCGGTTTTTCTTAAAGTCTCGTCATGGAAGGGACTTATAAGATTTGGAAAAAGGGGAAAATTAAGTCCAAGGTTTATTGGACCGTTTAAAGTTCTTTAGAGGATTGGGAACCAAGCTTACAAGCTCGAACTACCAGAAGAACTGAATGGAATTCATAACACTTTTCATGTGTGTTATTTACGGAAGTTCACGGGGGAAGTTCCCGACATGATTCCACTTTCGGAGTTGAGAATCGATGAGAACAAAAGGTTGATTGAAGAACCAGAGGCAATTGTTGACCGAAAGACTAAGAAGTTGTGACGCAAGATGGTCGAGTTAGTGCTTGTCCGATGGAAACACACGAATGCGCCGAATCTCACCTAGGAGACGGAGAATGACGTGATGGGTCGCTATACGCATTTGTTTGTTGAGGTGTGATTCCGGGGACGGAATCATCCTAAGGTGGGGAGAATTGTAACGCCTGTGTTTCTAGGCTTGCTATTTTTAGCAATGTAATAGTCTAGGTTAACCTTTGTAACCCGTTTTGAAATAATAGAAGTGTATTATTTGAGTATTATGTGTTTTGTGCTTAATTGCTTAATTATGTGGTTTGATTAATTAATAATAAAAATAAGCATCAAAATTTAAGTGTAAAATAAACTTGATATCTTTAGATAATGTTGTAGTAGTTGAAACAAGATTTCCAAAGATATAAAGAATGCCGAAATCCAAGTTATAACGAGGAAGTTATGACATGTCGAAGTTTCGCGACAAAATCGGCACCGCTGAATGACGTAAAAAGTGAAATTTACGTTAGAGCAATATTTAGCCTTAGTGATCTAAACGAGAATCGAAGATCTCGTTGTTAGTATCAAAGCGATAAAAAGTTAGGCGAGAACGGACGTCAAACGAAGAAGTTATGAATTTATAACGAAATTTTCTATCCCGGCCTATTAAAAATAAATAATAAAAATAAATTCAAAATTAGCCGACGAAGTCTAAACGAAAGTTGTAGAGCGTAGTCTCACCTTCGCGTGGATATAAAGAACGTCGAAAACGGAGTTTGTATGAAGAAGATATGAATTTTCGAAGTTTATTAAATATTTAATAATTAAATTTAATTATTAAATCCGGCGTTATCCGAAGAGGAGTCACCGGACTCATCCGAGGTACGCCCCGCGTACAGCGAAGAGTGTCGACACTCGCACTCGAGGACTTCGGATGACGCATGCGCTTACGATTTCGGAGCAGTACGCCCCGCGTACTGAGAGGCTCCAGCCTCCTATAAATAGGATGTGAGGCTGCCGAGTTTCTTTGCTATTTTTCTCTCTTCTCTCTCCCGTTTTGCATCGATTTGCGTGCCAGAAGTACCCCGAAGCCCCGGTAATATTCACGAGTCCCGAAGCAAGTCCCTATATCCTTAAGATCCCGAGAAGTGCGGTTTTCCGAGCCGAAGCTCTGCCCGCGAGAAGTTCGATTTTTGTAGAGATCTTCCAGATCTGCTGAGGATTACTACTTTTGCAAGTCGTAGTGTTGTTCGATCATCTTCTGATCAAGTGAGTGTATACTACCTTTCATAAACACGATAATAATACAAGTATGGTTTGAGTGTATTAAGTATATTGTTGTTTATATGTGTGAATGTGTTGTTACTTTCTTCTAACGCATAATTATGAAGTATTTTATACGAGATACGTGTTATGTGTATATTTTGTTGTTATGTGTGTGAATGTATATTCACTTTCTTCTATCTTATAGATTTGATAATTTCTTTATGAAATACGTATTATGTGTGTGTGCCTCATCTGTTATGTGGAAAATGTATTGATTGAGCATGCTATACAAGTTTTGAAAATATGTATAAAAATGTATGTTTTATCTGCTAATATGTTGGGTAGATAGTTGGTGTGTAATAAACAGATGAGAAGCCTCGATGTTGTTTTGATCCAGTCATCTAGCGGAATTTAGATGACGACCACGGACTTTTCTAGACAGTCCAGTGGAACGCTAGCAGACTCATAACCTGTAGGTGTTAATGAACTTGGGTGTTCATTCGCTGTATTCCATCCTCCTCATGGTTGCCTTATTTGACTTATATTGTTGAGGAACCCCCGAAGCATGTGTTATCACCCCGATGAAATATTCTTAGACTAGGTCCCTTGTGTTAGTTATTTTAGGGACATAAATTGAGAATAACGGGAATGTGTAATTGGGTTATTGTTGGTTGATAATAATTAATTGTGGTTTGAAAACCCTATATGCTCACCAGGCTCCCAAGCCTGACCCACTCAGTTTTATTTGTATTACAGGAAGTGGCACAAGGGCATAAGATGGATGAACCATCAAGTTGTTTTGTTTACAAGTCTGTATATGTATATATTTGTTGAACGACTTGTAATGTTATCGTTTATGCTTATTGGTCTGTATCGGAACATGACACCCTGAGTTTTGATTATATAATGAAAATACATTTCTTTTATGAAATGCTTTGGTAAACATTGTTTTATCATGTTTTGTTTTTGGGAACAAATTCCGCAAGTCTTTCAAATCAAAAGGATTTACTCTGAAATCATTTTAAAAGCATAAATGAAAATCAGTCTTTTCTAGCCGAGATTTTGGGGATGTCACAAATATCATGGGCTTAGACCTCTTAAATGGGCTCTAATTGGACCCACTTTCATTTATTTCAATATTTTGGGCCATATTGGTCCTGGAATGAAATAAATTATTTAAATGGACCATATTGGGCCATAATTAACCTAATTTAGCCCTAATAGGTTATAAAAATCACATTTATATTTATTTGGGCCAAATATCACTTAACATAACCATGAAATAGGCTTAAGCATACAAGGCCCAATCCTTGTCTTTTTCCTTCTCCAAATCTCGGCCCAAACCCAAATGAAAGGAGGAGTTGATTTTTCCTATGCCACCTCACAATTGCCTAAAGAATTTCTATGCAAAAATAACCTATACATCCATGCATTTCCCATATTTCCATGCAAGCACTATCTTCTCTCCCCTCTCTCTTGCTCTCTGTCGAACACAACACACACACACACTTACAAAAATTCACTCCATTCTCTCTAAGTCTTCAAGAACATCTTCTCACTTCTTCTTCAAAACTTTCGAGATCTAGAAGGCTTTCAAGGATATTCTCCACAAAAACTCATCATCTAAGGTAAGATATTGCTTAGATCCATAATCTAGCTACTTCTTTTCATCAAAAATCATCTCTTAATCCACTCAAGTTCATGATCTTGCATCTTAGAACCCACTAAGTTCGAGATCCATCCAAGGAACTTGCTAGGGCCGAAAATAGCACCAAACTTCTCCAAATCTTCTTCAAAACCAATTCACAACTCAAGGTGAGTTTCATACCCCCTTCTTTTCGGTTTTTATGAGTTTTTATGGGGGGAATACAAGTAAATGTGTAGATCTATGTGTAAATGTATGCTATGTGTGATTTGATACATGTATGTGTGTGATATCATGTGTTTGTGATGAATATGTTATCCAAAAAGTGTGTAAAAACCGAGATCTAAAACATGAGGAAGGAAATAAACATAACTTAAACTATTTTACACTAATCAAGTCAAGAAAAATAGTTTATATGGTTAGGATGAACATACTCGAACATAAAACCCATTTTTGGGCTTAAATTGTCAAAAATACAAAACTTAGGGTCCAAACCGAAAAATTATAGTTTCTGGAGGGTCAAAAGGGTCCAATCAGTTTCTATAATAATTTTTCTGAACAATAACATTTTTGAGGGGCTTAAAATGTAAATTTTGAATTTAATGGGCAAAATTTGGGCTTTTTGGCCCAATAAGCCTCAAAATGCGAGATTTCTAAGTTTGAGGGGCTGAAAATGCAACTTTCTATAAAACAGGGGATTTGAAGTCTATTAAAACTATTTCAATGGTCAAAAATGCTTTTCAAATTCAAAAAGGATCAAAAATGTAAAAAATTTCTATTTTGGGCCAAAACTGTAAAAGTTGCGAAATTGAGGGTTTTAACCGAGAAAACATCATTCTGGAAGGACTAAAGTTGTTTACAAAATAAATTTGGGCTAAAAATGTCTTTTCAACAAGTTTATGATACAAATGTGTCAAAATAATGTTTTAAGGACTAAAATGAAATTCTTTTATATAAAGGACTAAAAGTGTTATTTTTATAAAAGAAAGGTTGTGAAAAGGTAAAAATCCTACTTTTAAACAAATTAATTCATTTAGACAAAATACAATATCCACAACTACCGACGCAACGTAAAAACAAATACACTCTCAACAACCAATATCGTTACAAAACGAATTGATTCGGTCTCGAATCAATAACAAAACAAAAATCAATAAACCATAGTATTTCAATAAACATGCGATAACTATGAGGAGTCAACATTCAAACTTTGGGCTTGAAAGTTTCAGATCGTGCTTGTTGGGCCTTGCTAGCCTAATAACATGATCTTTGGGCCCGAAGGGAGCGCGCTTACATGTTAACGGGCCTTCTATGACCCAATTCATGTAAAAGGACTTTCAATAGATCTATTGTGCTATTGGGCCATAATGGTCCATCAGTACTGCTAGTGAGGTCGAGAAGTCAAATGCGAGTTGGGCCAAGTGCCTTTTGCATTCCCGATAGCCTTGAATAACTTATGGAAATGAAGGGGGCTTCGTACCCTCCTTTCTCCTCGGGTGACCGACTTATGAGAATTCGAGTAATCAAATTTGTGGCGTTAATCAAGAGAAGCCAAGGTGGTTGGATTGTGTGAGTAGTACGGACGACGCCTTAAGGATCATTCGTAATTTGTAGTTATAAACTAGTCATTTTCATTAATGCGTGATTGTAACAACTCACAAACCTTAATTAATCCAATGTCACATGGGTAATCAAAAACAATCGTCGTATCGGTATAACAATAAACAAGTCATGTAATTTACATATTGGGAAAACATCAGGTTTTCCCAGGGAGTTCAACATTTTAACCTATGTGATGTATACAAAGTTCAACAATTATACATGTTTTCAAAATCGACAAGCATATTTACGGATCTTCACACTTTTTATAAACAAATACTCTTTTCAAAAAATATCGGATTTTCTGGTTTTTCAAACTTCACAAAAATCATTTTTCCATAACATTACTTATGAACTCAACAACATTTCATATGTTGACGTTTTTCAAAATAACTTGTATTCTCAGGTAACAGGTAAGCCGAAGAATAAGTACCAAGTTATGTCATGGTGTTTTGCTTAGATTTCCTATCAAACGGTTTATGATATGAAATTGTAATGACTAAAACAATGTAATAGATGTAAACAATATCAGTTGTACTATTTCAATGCATGGTGATGAATGATGTTATGATTCATGTATAATCATTGTGATGGTATTCAATTTAAGTCACAAGAGCCCTCAGACGTTTCCGCCATTCGGTTCAGGGGTGTGACACCACTGGCCGCTCAATATAATTCAGGCTGTCATCGACCTGAATATTCTCCAAGGGTACCACTGCTGAGTCGTCCACTAGGCACTTCCGCAGCTGGGAGACGTGGAAAGTGTTGTGGATCTGGCTAAGTTCGGCTGGCAGATCCAACCTATGTGCCACCTTTCCCACTCTGGCTAAGACCCTGAATGGTCCAATGTACATGGGGCCCAACTTGCCCCGTTTCCTGAATCGGATGATGCCTTTCCATGGTGACACCTTCAGGAGGACCATATCCTCGACCTGGAACTCCAGGTCTGATCGACGCTTATCGGTATAACTTTTCTGCAGGCTCTGAGCAGTCTGAAGCCTGCTCCAGACCTGCTGAATCCTCTATGTCGTCTTGAGCACTACTTCGGTGCTCCTCATTACCCTTTGGCCAACCTCGCCCCACCATATCGGGGTCCTGCACTTCCTTCCGTACAACATCTCGAAGGGAGGGCGATCAATACTCGCATGATAACTATTGTTGTACGAGAATTCAGCCAACGGAAGGTAAGTATCCTAACTACCTCCAAAGTCTAACACACACGTCCACAATGTGTGTAGCACCTAGTTCCCAGTACGTATTTCTTGTAATTAATAATTCTAAATTCATGCATTTTTGCCTTAGATTCGGCGAGTTGAAGGACCGACTCGCCGAGTAGGAGCGGGATGAGACGTGAGGTATGAGTCTTGGACTCGGCGAGTCAGTTCCCCCACTCGGCGAGTAGGCCCTATTTGGGAAAAAACCCTAACCCGAGTGTTGGCACCCTATTTAAGCACACTAACTCGGCCTCCCTTGTCCGTAACACTTCCAGAGAGCTGTAGTGAGAGACCCTAGCCCCCATATTGTTCTTGTGAGTGATTTTTACTTGGTGAAGGAAGTTTGGAGATTAGAAGAAGGATGAGGAGGTTGAAGAGTGCAAGGAAGGGAGTAGATCCGAAATCTACACTGTGAGAAGCTTCCATTCAGGTAGAAAAGTTCCTACCTTGATCATTAGTTCATTAGATACCATTTTTGTCCCTAATTGGTGGTTTTCAAGCCCTAAAACACCAAACTCCATGTGTTTGTGCTTAATGATCCGAAAGGACTTTAGATCTAGACCTTGTAGACGTATTAGAAGCATAAAGTTTATGTGGATGAAGTGATTGATGTCCCCATTGAGTGTATGACCTCATAAAGAGCTTGGATTTGCCTTTTGGAGCTTGTAGGGCCATGCATGCACGTAAAGTTTGCAACTTTACGTGATAAGCATGCCCTGGGAACATAGATCTATGGTTTTGAAGCGTTGCATGTCTCAAATTTGGTCTATATGGGAAATGGGTCAAGGGACTCAGCGAGTACCAAAGTGGAACTTGGCGAGTTCTTTGAAGATGGCCTTAGACTCGGCGAGTTGGATGAACAACTCGACGAGTCCTATGACGATTTCCTGGTACTCGACGAGTTGTTCTTCAAACTCAGCGAGTCAGATGAACAGTTACTGAGTAAGAGGGGTTTATATGTTGAAGGTCCAACCCTTCGTATTTTCATGCAGAATTAGCAATCTAACGTGTTGCAATAGTCCCAGAAACCCAAATCCACATAAGGGATGCTCTGGTGAGGATTTGGAAGCGAGTGGGAGGTCTGCTCGTATGGACTCGGCGAGTTGTTCTTGGAATCGGTGACTCAGATCGCGAGTCGTTTCTATTGTCCCAGTAGTAAGTTAAGGGTGACTCAGTGAGTGGGAAGAGGGACTTGTAGAGTAGGACCGGGTTAGTGGGAGAAGGACTCGGCAAGTCGGTGCCATGGCTCGGCGAGTCCAGTCAACTGGAAGTTGACTTTGACCAAGGAGTTGACCTTGGACCAGGGGTAGGTCAGTCATCTGACCTAAGGGTGTGTATGAGTGGCTAATCTATGTTTATGATTTATAGCCGGAAGATTATCGATTCAGCAGTCAGGCGCTTAGCAAGCAGACTATCAGCAGCTACTTTTCGAGGTGATTTACCTTCCAGTAGCGGTGGGTCTAAAATGTTGGCCCACCAGTAGGAGACGTATGATAAATGATTGTCTTTGTGATATCATTTAGGTTTGCTACTACCTGATATGTTATATGCTAGCATGATATGTTGTATGTGATAGTAGTAGAGTTCGGTTATTAGGACCGAAGGGTAGTCAGACACCCCAGGTACGTCTGACAGTATGTGATATGTTTGCATGCTGGCTTGTTATTTTATATGCGATATAGGTAGTAGGAGGGGACTAGTCCCCGAGTTTGGTTGTTAGGACCGAAGGGTAGTTCAGGCACCCCAGATATGTCTGATAATATGCTTATGTTATGTTATATGTGAAAGTAGTAGTATTGGGTGAAATAGTCCCCGAGGTTCGGTTGTTAGGACCGAAGGGTAGTCAGCACCCTAGAATGGCTTGACATGGGTAGCTCGGCACCCCAGAATGGCCGTACGGGTAGGTCGACACCCCAGAATAGCCGTACCGGGTAGGTCGGGAACCCCAAAAATGCCTGGCAGTATGTATGTGATATGATTGTATGGTATGTGGTACGATGGGGGGGACTCACTAAGCTTCGTGCTTACAGTTTCCAGTTTTGGTTTCAGGTACCTCTTCAGCGAAGGGGAAGGAGCCAGCGCGGTAGTGGCACATCATACACACACACTTTGGATTTCCGCATTATGAGATGTTCTGGGATTGTACTCTGACATTATTATTATTTTCTTGTTTTGGGTTTTCAAACACTTAATATGTTTTGTGAAATGATATGATCAGATGATGTTTTGCTATAAATATTTTACAAATCACTTATTTTAAATGAAATTTTTGGGCGTGAAAATTGGGTCCTTACAACATGTCCTCCAAAGTCTGGATGGTTCGCTCACTCTGACCATCTGTCTGCAGGTGGAAGGCGGTGCTAAAATGCAGACGAGTACCCAACTCGTCATGAAACTTCTTCCAAAACCTGGAAGTGAACTGAACATCTCTCTCTGAAATCACCGACACTAGCACCCCGTGCCGCGCCACCACCTCCCTAATATATATGTCAGCCAGATGTCAAAACTTTGATTACTTGTGGAAATATGCTTCGATTGTCCTTTCTTCTTAAGAGCCCTAATTTCTTTGATGTGTGT